>NC_135815.1:80158083-81607083 GCF_964213995.1 Mustelus asterias | reverse complement strand
GGGTAGGCCTGGAACAAGGAATGTTCCACATACCCCATAAAAAGACAAGCATAGCTAGGACCCATGTGGATACCCATTGCTACTTCTTTGATTTGGAGAAAATGGGAGGAGTTAAAGGAGAGGTTGTTGAGAGATAGAATGACTTCAGCCAGGCGGAGGAGAGTGATGGTGGATGGGAATTGTTCAGGCCTCTTTTCAAGAAAGAAGCGAAGAGCTCTCAGGCCGCCCTGGTGTGGAATGGAGGTGTAGAGAGATTGCACATCCATGGTGAATAGGAGGTGGTTAGGGCCTGCAGACTGGAAGCTGGCAATATGATGCAGGACATCAGAGAAATCCCAGATACAGGTGGGGAGGGAATGGACCAGGGGAGTGAGGATGGAGTCAAGGTAAGAGGAAATAAGTTCAGTGGGGCAGAAGCATGCGGACACAATGGACCTACCAGGACACTCCTTTCTGTGGATTTTGGGAAGTAGGTCGAAGTGGGCTGTCCGGAATTGGGAGACCATGAGGTTGGAAGCTGTGGGGGGATGGCATCTGGAGGAAATGAGGTCAGTGACTGTGTTGGAGATAATGGCTTGATGTTCAGTGGTGTGATCATGGTCCAGGGGGAGGTAGGAGGAAGTATCTGAGAGTTGGGGCTCAGCCTCTGCGAGGTGGAGGTCAGTACGCCAGACGGCAACAGCACCCCCTTTGTTGGCAGGTTTGATGACAATGTCAGGGTTGGACCTGAGGGAGCGAAGGGCGGAAAGTTCGGAAGGAGAGAGATTGGAATGGGTGAGGGGGGCAGAAAAATTGAGATGGCCAATGTCCCGACAACAGTTCCCAATGAAAAGATCGAGGAAAAGTAATTGTCCCGGTAGGGGTGTCCAATTGGAGTCAGAATGTTGGAGGTACGTGAAAGGATCTCCCAGTTTCCTGTCTTGCAGTCAGCTCTCTGTCCATTCCATATTGCCAGAGAAATATGCCATGCAGAACATTGAGCAATATGTTTGATTGGTGGCTGGTGGAATGGAGATAAAGAGACATGGAAGCACAGAAACACATGGGATGATGACTATTGATCACTGAATGAACTGGATGGGCTGTCCAACCTGTCCAATGTTTGTTCAAACTCCATTTTCTGAATCTAGTTCAAGTGAGTTGGTTCAAAGTCCCCTTTCCCAATGCTGTTTGTTCTTCCCAGGTTGATGATTCAGCAATTGTCTCCATGTTCCTGCTTTCCAGGAGTTTTCAATTTGTCGACATTCTAAATTCCTCACAAAGATTTCACTTTCCCTGAAAAGGCAGTTTTCAAACTATTTTTATTGTCAGTTCTCAACAACAACAATCATCGTTTCGACGCGGCTTCTTCAATTTTTCTGCGTCTCACTGAATCAGTTGTTTCCATTCCTTTCAAACTCACTGTATTTATTCTGTGGAGTTAGTGAGAAGTGAAATCTGTGTCATTCGAATTTTTGCCTTTGATTTGTCAGAATGTTTAAATTATAATCAGATCTCATTTAAACTTTGTATTTGAGACAAAATAATATTCATCCCAATATCCTCAAATCAATTATTTCTCAGAACCTGGAGAATTCACTTTTAAACTTCCACCTGACTAGAATGTGTTGATTTGAGGAAGATTCTGCTTCTCATTTTCAAAGCCCTTTGGACATGTTTATTCAACAGGAGTTGAGCTGGACAGGAACAATAATTTTGCAACCCAGTCCCGGTTTAAATTTTCCAGCTTTCTTCCCATCATTTAATGAAATTCCGGATGACAGTAAAGGGATATTTCACAGCATTCATCACCTCCTCTCTGAACTTCCTCTGTGTGACTGCGTAAATAAATGTGTTGGTGCAGGAACTGGATAACTGGAGCATTGATCCTATCAGGTCTAATACAAGTCCATCACGTGACCAAAAATCATACATCCCAGATATTCGTTGAATCGATAGAAATACAACACGTGTCACCCATAACAGGATAAAACTGCCCGATATGGTGAAGAGTAAAATGATGGATCTTCTTCGATTCTTCATTTCTGGATCATTCTGCTCCCCCCCGTTTCGCTGTCCCCTCAGTTTCCTGCGGACTGCATTGGCCAGCAGGATGTGCCTGACAGTGAGAGTATTGAGCAGCAGTATCAGCACGAAGGGGAGCACTGGAGTTAAAATGCGGTCTATCCAGTCAAAGACATTCCACACAGGATAATAGTGGTACTCGTATGATACCCAGCAGTTATAGGGGCCATACTTAAAAAAGACCGGGATTTTGGTTAGTAAACACAGTAAACTCACCGTTGTGATAACGATGGCTGCTGTTTTCTCAGTGCAGTATTTCATCTTCAGTTTCTGGAAGCAAATGGTCACCATTCGGTCAAAGGTGAAGGCGATTGTGAGCCAAACAGAGCTGCTAACAACTGCGGTGGCAATAACTTCTCTGATGCCACAGGCACGTGTGTACAAGTTGAATATAATGTGCAGTTTGAAGGGATTAATTTGTTCCAGTATGACCCGAATAATGACAACCAGCAGATCCGCTGCAGCCATCGCCACCAGGTACCGAGTGACACCTTTGGAAAGACCGCACCTCCCTCGAGATAGAGTCACAATCGCGACTAAGTTAGCTGTAAATTTAAAACAGATCATAAAACAAAGTTGTCCAGTGAGAAGAAGCAAAGATGTAAAGAACAAGTAGAGAAAATGTTAAAAGTTGCAGTTTTACAACTCACTTAAAGAAACAGCCCAATGGGTCAGCAGATAAGTTTCTCAATGAACAAGGAGAATGACATTAGTGCAGAAATATAGCAACTGAGTTCAGGTTAAATTAGTCGAAAAAGAGTCACTGGTGAGACAGGCGGGGTTTCTACATTTAGCTTCAGCTCCTTGGGTTGGAGATTGGATCTGATTCACTGTTGAATCAGTTGAATAATCTACAGGAGCTCTGAATTTGGGCTGTAATAGTGAGCACGTGGATAACTCATGAATCCAATAACGGAGTCACAGCTTATTACTTATCAATTCTTTCAGAGCATTCCGGGAAGATGGAAAATGGTACAGCAAATAATTTACATTCTGTTCACCACAGAACAGACCCTCACAATCAACTCCAAGAAAACAGCTGCAAGTGCATTTATCGAATGTCTTTCGCAACTGTAGTTTATCCTGAAGCTTTTTTCATGCCATAAGGACCTTAGAAATGTATGTGACGTCTCTATCTGTCTACACTGAGACTCCCCTTGTATTTGTTAGTTGTTACTCAGTGGAAGGTGTGATGCTACTGTGACTTTAAGAAATGTAGTTTTTAATAAGTTCACTGCAGTTACAAGCAGCTTTGTTTTTTTATCGTGGCACCGGCTGTCTTATTAGAGATCCTTTTATTTCTGCTTAAATTGTTGAAATGTTTTTTTAAAAATCTTGTCCTAATGCCCCTTCAGGGAGTTTCTGACCATTTGGATTGTTGTGGGAAGAACGATTGAAAGGTGAAGTAGGATAGTTTTTTTTCCTCTCATAAGAGTTTCTTCCTTTCAGTTTTGGCTGCTGGTTCGCGAGAATCTGTTTCGACTCAGGACTGGAAGCAGTCTTGCCTCTCTCTGGAGTGAAAATTCTGCTGTTGGTGGTTTTCCAGCTGGGAATTTGAGGCAAGGATTGCCTCTCACTCTTGCAGTGGTTTTCAGGCTAAAGCTGGAGGCCAGCGGTGGCTCTGCCCCTGCCTCGAGGTCTGTGAGAAGTTACAAGGCTGGGAAGTCAGAGTTTCAATTCTCCAGCCAATGGACCGAGGGCCTGATTTTACCAAAACTTCGCGCCCGTTTTCGGGTGCGAAATTGCGGTAAAGTTGGGTGTCGGGCCTATACTGTGATCTGCACCCAATTCCGAGCAGGTCGCGGCTTTACTGACACCCAATTCGGGCGCGGGGCCGGCCCGTGCCCGAATCGGGCAGCCCGACGATTTAAATGCATTTGCATGCATTTAAATCGACTTATTGAACCGCGCTCCCAACTCTACCGCCAAATCCCACTTTACCGTCTTCTGGCTCGATCTGGATCCATGCTTTTAACGACATGGTAAATGAAAGTCTGAAGTCGTCGCTGCAGCTTCCGAGGAGCGGGCTCAGAGCCTGCAATGGCTCTTTGACCCAGGTCATCCTCTGGTTGTGGGGGTGTGGGGGGTGGGAGGAGGGGGGTTGGGGGGTGAGGGGGGGGGGGTGGGACCCAGATCATCCTCTGGTCGGGGGGGGGGGTGGGGCGAGGGGGGGGGTTGGTGCTGCTGCCAGTCTGCGGCCGATCGGTGGGGAGGGAGGGGGCAGGGGGGTCCGCCGCCACTCTGCGGGCGATCCCTCCTCCCCACCGGAGGAACGAATCCCTCCTACCGGAGTGGACGTGCGGCCATGCCATCCCATAAAACCTTCAGGATGAAGTGATTCCTCACTAAGAAGATGAAGCAGAACCGGCCGATTCCACAGTGGATCCGTATGAAAACCAGCTACAAGATCAGTACAAGTCCAAGATGAGACACTGGAGAAGGACCAAGCTGGGCCTGTAAAGGGATACACCATCACTGGTACACTACCAGCCACAGATTACTCTTCCCTGCAGGAGCAAGAGAGCGGGAGAGATGGCTGTGGGGAGGTGGGATCGCCTGCAGAGTGGCGGCGGACCTCCCCTGCCACCTCCCTCCCCACCGATCGGCCGCAGACTGGCAGCGGACCCCCCCCCCCCCTCTGACCAGAGGATGATCTGGGTCTGCAGAAGGAATGATGGGAGAGAACTAAGCAAAGATATGTGCTCAGGGCTGGGACAGGGGGGGCTTCAGGGCACGGTAGACTATATGCAGACATCGCAACAGTCATTAAATTTCAAAGGTCCTTTATAGCGTGCAAAGAGCTTTAGGATGAACTAAAATTCTGAAAGACATACTGTCAAGACATATTCTTTCACATCCAAAATTCATTGGCAAGAGTTAGCAAACAACTCAAAGACATTGGGAAGACATGTTCCCACTTGTCCAATCATTTCTAGAAACTGCATCCACTAATATAGGTGTATATAGAAAGAGGCAGTGATGAAAAATATAATGTATTGTGATGCTATTGTACCTTTGAGAAATGTATTTTTTAAAATTTATGTTCTCTGCAGTGAAACAGCTTTTTTATATATTGTTGCTGGGCTATCTGCGAGAATTCTTTTATTTGTTCCTTCAATGGCTTAAATGGGTTCTGTTTAGTTCTGGGCCTCAGGTGCCTTCTGGCATTTTTTATGACCTTGCATTGTTAGAGGGATGAATAATTAACAGGGCAGGTGACAAGAGTTCTTCTGTCCCAGTTTTGAGCTGCTGGTTTAACTTAGAAGGGGTGTGGACATCAGACTGAAAATCAGTGTTTTTCTCACTCTGTCCTTGGCATTGTAAATTCTGCTGGCCAGCTGGAAGCTCGGCTTCTGGCCTTCCTGGAAATAAAATTCTGCTGTTGGTGGTTTTGCGAGCTAGTACCGAGAGTCTCCCTCTCTCGCTCCATGATGTTTTTGGCAAGCTTTTCTGATACCAAGCTTGTCTGCGTGTATATCAAGAGAACTGCAGCATCCAACCACGATGCATCCAGCATCATTTGTACTTTCTGTGTTAAACCTGTGACAATGATTTTGTTTATGGGAATTGTTTATTTAGCTGTTAAGGTTAAATACAATATCATGGTTGTTTTTTTCTTGTTTGTACGTGGCAGAGGTTATTGCTCATTTTCTTTCTATACATGTTAACAGTATTCTTAAATAAACTTTGTTTGATAGAAGCTCCCTGTTGGGTCAGTTGAATCATACCTGAGGTCAAACATCTCATGCTCACCCGAGCCAAATTCAAATTGCAAAACCTATGATCCGGGTGGACTTCATAAAACACTTTGGAGTTTTTGATCTGAATTGTACAAGTGCCCCACTGAAACCTGGACAAAGTCAAACAGATCCTGAACAGATCGGTGCTGGGGCCTCAACTGTTTACCATATACATAGACGATCTAGAGGAGGGGACCAAGTGTAGGGAAACAAAGTTTGCGCATGACACAAAGATGAGTGGGAAAGCGAATTGCGTAGATGTTGTGGAAAGTCTGCAGAGAGATTTGGATAGGCTAAGTGAGTGGGCGAGGATCTCGCAGATGGAGTCTAACATTGACAAGTGTGAGGTTATCCACTTTGGAAGGAATAATAGTAAAATGGACTATTATTTAAATGGTGAAAAATTACAACATGCTACTGTGCAGAGGGACCTGGGGGTCCTTGTGCATGAATCGCAAAAACTCAGTTTGCAGGTGCAGCAGGTGATCAAGAAGGCAAATGGAATGTTGGCCTTTATCGCAAAGGGGTTGGAGTATAAAAGCAAGGACGTTTTGCTGCAATTGTACAAGGTACTGGTGAGGCCGCAACTGGAGTACTGTGTGCAGTTTTGGTCCCCTTATTTGCGAAAGGATATATTGGCCTTGGATGGAGTACAGAGGAGGATCACCAGGTTCATACCGGAGATGAGGGGGTTTGCTTATGAGGAGAGACTGAGTAGATTGGGCCTGTACTCTTTGGAGTTTAGAAGGCTGAGGGGAGATCTTATCGAGACATATAAGATAATGAAGGGGCTAGACAGGGTAGAGGCAGAGAGATTCTTTCCACTTAGAAAGGAAACACGAACTAGAGGACACAGCCTCAAAATAAGGGGGAGTCAGTTTAGAACAGAGTTGAGGAGGAACTTCTTCTCTCAGAGGGTAGTGAATCTCTGGAATTCTCTGCCCATTGAAGCAGTGGAGGCTACCTCGTTAAATATGTTTAAGTCACAGGAAGATAGATTTCTGATCAATAAGGGAATTAAGGGTTATGGGGAGCGGGCGGGTAAGTGGAACTAAACCACTATCAGATCAGCCATGACCTTATTGAATGGCGGGGCAGGCTCGAGGGGCTAGATGGCCTACTCCTGCTCCTATTTCTTATGCTCTTATGTTCTTATCAGTAAATACATGTTTAGTTCTGATTCAATGCCTGAAATAAAACATTGCCTGAAATAAAATAATGATCATCATGATTGGAAATAATAACTTCAACCATACAACTGTGTAACATGCCCGACACCAACAAGTTCCACTATCAGAGAAGTCAAACCTGCAATGATTACAATAACTCACACAGAACTCCAACCACTGCAGGAATGCGATAGAAAATGGGTTCGATATCAAAGAGTAGAAATAATAAATCCACCAGATGCATGTTCTGTGATGAACTCTATTGTCCTTTAGGTTTCACTGACTCTGAGCTCACTCACTCAGTGGGACCCTTTATTAATACAAGCAAGTGACACCCACTGAGACCATGAGACTTACGTAAACATTGTTATTAGTTCCACTGATTGGAGTAAACGGATTAGACAGGCACGGAACCTTAATTGAAGAAAAGCAGAATTGTTGTATGTACACCTGATGAACACCAGCACAAGCACTGGAATTGAAACATCATGGAACTGGCTACAACAAAGCGACCATTCAACTTCTCATACCTGCTCTGGCTGTTGAAGGAATGGTCCACTCACGTCCATTTCCCTCTCCTTTCCCCATACCTTTTCTCCTTTGAAAAACATTTAATGGATTCACTGTCCTGCTAGGTGCTGCAAAATCTAATAATGGTTTTGTGTGTGTGCGTGCATGTGTGTGTGTCTGTGTCTGTGTTTGTGTGTGCGTGCGTCAATCTCCTAGACTCTGCATTCCATCTAATATGGATTTAATGAATTTTAAATTCTCTATACCTATGGAACAGTGAGTGAGACTTTTCCATTGTCTTCATCCCTCATTATTTGTGTGTCAAATCTGCCAAAACGTTTTGAAGAGTAAAGAGCACCGACTCATAAAATATATTAGGAATCTGTACAAATTTCCTGATAACTTTTCCCAGTGGAATTTCCGAAAGCCACATTGATAATGGAAGCTGCCAATGTCAAACGGTCACACTGTAATGAGAGCCTCCCACCAGAGGATGTGCTGCAGCATCATCCCTGACGAGAGGGGGTGATACAGAGAGAGAGGTTTCTAAAGTAAGGTAGAGGGGAGAGTTCAAGATTAAGCTGAGTGCCCGAGTGAACTTGAAACAGAGTGAGGAGGGAATGGAGGGAGAAAAGGCCAGAGTGAGGAGGAAGGGAGGGACAGAGTGAGGATAGAACGGAGGGAGGAAAGGCCAGAGTGAGGAGGAAGGGAGGGACAGAGTGAGGAGAGAATGGAGGGAGGAAAGGACAGAGTGACCGGGGAATGGACGGAGAAAAGGACAGAGTGAGGGGGAAATGGAGGGAGAAAAGAACAGAGTGAGGAGGGAATGGAGGGAGAAAAGGGCAGAGTGAGAGGGAATGGAGGGAGAAAAGAACAGAGTGAGGGGGAAATGAAGGGAGAAAAGAACAGAGTGAGGGGGAATGGAGGGAGAAAAGGACAGAGTGAGGAGAGAATGGAGGGAGGAAAAGACAGAGTGAGCGGGGAATGGACGGAGAAAAGGACAGAGTGAGCGGGAAATAAAGGGAGAAAAGAACAGAGTGAGGAGGGAATGGAGGGAGAAAAGGGCAGAGTGAGAGGGAATGGAGGGAGAAAAGAACAGAGTGAGGTGGGAATGCAGTGAGACAGGGGCAGAATCAGGAAAAAAAAGCGAGAGGTGGTAGTGAGTGATGAAGGAAGATATTGAGGTGGGTGCAGAGTGAGCTGTAAGATTCTAAATTAGAATGATCATTTTACCAAGTTATTTTATTTATTTCACAGTTAACATCTTCCAGCCCTAAAACCCTCTGAGAACACTGCCCTGGAATCCTCTCTCAATGACTCCTAAACTTTTCCATTTCTCTCCTCCTTTAGTGAACTCTTCAAAACCTCTCCCTTTGACAAAGTGTCCTAATCTTTCCTTAGATGGATCAATCTGATATTTTGAGTGATAAGCTTCCTGAGAAGCAATTTGGGAGATGTTTCTCGATTGAAGGTATTAACACACAGACAAGTTATTGTGAATATTTTAAATTGAATAATTACAGAGCAATGCAAATCATTTAATGCTTCGTTTCTCATTTAACAGGGACAGCTATTAATGGAAAAAGTAGAGAACAGATTTGTGTTTGGATAGTTTCATTTAAAGATCTGGGGGGTGATTCTCCCAAAAAGAAACTAAGCGCCCAACAGTTGGGAAAACGGATTTTTCCTGCCCTTTTGTTTGGCTTTATTTAGTTGAATGAATCTCCAGCGCTCTGTGCTCCACAAAGTGCCTCAGAGGGAGATTCACGCCCGTCAGGGGGGCCTCATCCCAGCCAAGAGACTGGCATCAGTGCGCTGTGTGGGCCAGTGTGCATGTGCTGACCTGCGCACTGGTCTCCCATCGCTGGCCTCCTGATCACTGGCCTCCTGGTTTCTTGCCAGGCCCCCTTCTCCCGATTGCCAGCTTCCCAACACCCTCCTCCCTCCTGATCGCCGGACTCCCCGACCACCCGACCAACCCCACCGATTGCTGGCCTCCCTGACAACTGTCCCCAATCGCCAGCCACCCATGGCCAGCCCTGATCCATGCACTGCCATGCGCACCCCCAAACCCCATGCCATGTGCAGCTCTGCCCGCCCTCCTCCCTCCCTCTCACACCGATCGATAATGCAGAGTGCAGTGGGCACGTCTCCCACCACTGCCGGTCGGCCCACCTGGTAGGCCCCATACTCTTGTGTTAAACCCCCTTGGCATTACCCGGTTCCCAATGAGCAGTGCTGGGGTGCCCTGTGGACAGCGCCAGGGTGCCAGGCTGGCAGTGCCATGTTGGCACTGTCCAAGGGGAAAAGTGCACTCAGGCGCCCTGGGGGGTGGGGCGAGAGGGCGCCTGAATGGCCTCCGTGCCCACCAGAGAGGTGATCACGCCTGGTTCTCGTGGATGGGGCCAGCTTTAATTCCTGCTGATGGGAACCTCTCCCAGCTGGGGGGAGACAATAGCGAGTTTGAGGAATACCATCCCTGGCTCGTGAATTTTATGGTAATCATACTCACGCTGTTTTCAAGAACAAGGCTGATTATGTAAAAGAAAAAGGCATTGGACACTCGCGATCAGCTGGACGCCGGTTGCAAGTCCTCCTACAGGTCCCCTGCTGATGCCAGCGTGCTGAGAGAATCCCACCCGCTTATTCTCGCACTGAGTCTCACTCAACCATCACCTCTGTGCTCTCTGATTTACATTGGCTCCTGCTCTGACACTGCCTCATATTTATCATTTATTCTACTTTGTGCTCAGATCCCTCCATGTCTTCACTTTACTCAGTCTCTGTAAAGTCCCCAACACTACATTCCTCTGAAATATTTCCTCCAAGAATTCTGACCTGTTGCACCTTGTCATGGATTCAATATTGACAGCATTGGATTGAGATTGCCTGGCCCTAGGTTCTGGAACAGAGAGCCTGGACCTCTCCCACTCTCTCATTTTCTTTCGGATGCTAAATAAGTAAAATGTTGCTGAAAAATCTCAGCTTCGATTACTCAACACCATCCACCCTTCTTAACGGTTGTCCATGTGTCATTCTGTTTGTTTAGATGCCTGCATTGTCATGAAATTTTTGGGACTCAGAAAAAAACACATGGAGTGGGATTCTCCAGGACCATCATGCACACTCCCATGCACATTTGCGCGCATGCTCCCACACACGCTCCCACACGCAATCACACATACACACACACAGTCTCACAAACATGCACACTCGCAGTAACAGATGCAATCATACATGCCACACATACACACTTCACTCACACACTCAAACAGAGAGCTGTGAATCAGACTAAGAGTCTTTGTGAACATTGCAGTTAGGGAACAATGAAGGTATTTGAGATATATTCAAGCATAAAGGGAAAGGTAAATAAACAGAGCTGACTGGCGCCTGAGTTGAAATCCATTAAGCTGTCAGTGGAAATCTATTTCAAAGCACTGCACCAAGAAATTGACAAAATATCGAAGGTTTTCAATGGAATAGAGAGGGTTCAAAGGTTTCAGCTTGCTAGTAAAGCTCAGAGACTTCAACGCAAAGCTGTGTGAATACATTGGGGATGATTGCACAGCTGTGGAGATTGGAACCCCCCCTCCCCACTATCCCCACCCAGCCAGAGAAATTGTCATCTCCCTGTCATAAGAACATAAGAACATAAGAAATAGGAGCAGGAGTAGGCCATCTGACCCTTCGAGCCTGCCCCGCCATTCAACAAGATCATGGCTGATCTGAAGCGAATCAGTTCCACTTACCCGCCTGCTCCCCATATCCCCTAATTCCCTTATCGATCAGAAAACTATCTACCCGTGATTTAAACATATTCAACGAGGAAGCCTCCACCACTTCAATGGGCAGAGAATTCCAGAGATTCACTACCCTCTGAGAGAAGAAGTTCCCCCTCAACTCTGTTCTGAACCGCCCCCCCCCCCTTCTTTTGAGGCTGTGCCCTCTAGTTCTGGTTTCCCTTCTAAGTGGAAAGAATCTCTCCACCTCTACCCTATCCAGCCCCTTCATTATCTTATATGTCTCTATAAGATCACCCCTCATCCTTCTAAACTCCAACGAGTACAGACCCAATCTGTTTAATCTCTCCTCATAAGCTACACCCCTCACCTCCGGTATCAACCTGGTGAACCTTCTCTGCACTCCCTCCAAGGCCAATATATCCTTTCGCAAATAAGGGGACCAAAACTGCACACAGTACTCCAGTTGCGGCCTCACCAGTGCCTTGTACAGTTGCAGCAAGACCTCCCTGCTTTTATATTCTATCCCCCTCGCGACTGAGTTTTTGCGATTCGTGCACAAGGACCCCCAGGTCCCTCTGCACAGTCGCACGATGTAATTTTTCTCCATTTAAATAATCCAATTTACTATTATTTCTTCCAAAGTGGATAACCTCACATTTGCTAACATTATATTCCATCTGCCAGATTCTCGCCCACTCGCTCAGCCTATCCAAATCTCTCTGCAGACTTTCCGCGTCCTCCACGCAATTCGCTTTCCCACTCACCTTCGTGTCATCAGCAAACTTGATTACCCAAGATTCAGTCCCCTCCTCCAGATCATCTATGTAAATGGTAAACAATTGAGGCCCCAGCACCGATCCCTGCGGCACACCACTGGTCACCAACTGCCAACCAGAAAAGCACCCATTATCCCAACTCTCTGCTTCCTGTTAGATAGCCAATCCCCAATCCACGCCAACACCTTACCCCTAACTCCGTGTACCCCAATCTTCTGCAGCAACCTTTTGTGAGGCACCTTATCGAACGCCTTCTGGAAATCTAAAAACACCAGAGGAACCCAAAGGGGTCTGCTCAAACCTGCAGCTTCTTACGGAGAGAAATGGAAATTCCTGCTGCAGAATGGAGTGCTGCAGTGATTTAAAAGCCGGACAGCTGTCCAGGGGCCATGGAAATTAAAGTTATTCGGTCACTTCAAACTTTCTGTGCTGACAGGCAGGAATGAAGATGTTAATTACTGAGATGCCTGAAATCACCATGCCAGTGGTGATCTTCAGTTCTGTCAGTGCTAGTAGGGGTTGTCCATCCACGAGTCCCTGACCCTGGCGGAGAGTGGCGAGGTGACCCCCTTTCCCCCATCCGATCACACCCAACCCCCAGGACCCTTGAGGGACCCTTCCTTTGGCAGCAGCAGAGGTGCAAAGGGCCACTGGACCCACCTCCTTGATTCCCTCTGACCCATGGTGCTAGGTCAGGTTGTCAGTGCTAGGGTATCGGGAGCAGTGCACCGTCAGCATTGCAAAGGCACGTGGCTTGAAGGGGGCCTGATTAGGGATTTGAGGGGGGAGGGGACTGAGTGGGAGGGGGAGGGATATGAGTGGGGGACCTGAGATGGGTTTGTGGGGGGCCTGAGGGTGAAAGGGATGGCTCACACTCATGCCTGTGTGGTAAGTGTGGTGGTGGTGGGGGGTTGACCTGTTATTTAAGTGGAGGGAGAGCGGATGCCACCCTTTGCTGAGTGGTTGGTGATGCACCCCTGGTCAGCAGGGAGTGGGGAGAGGGGGGTCACCATTTCATTTATTGGAGGGAGGGAGTTCAGCGCACCCTTTAAAAAGGACACCTTGATCTCTGAACAGCAGGGGTGGCCGCCAGTTTTTCCACGATTAACTCCTTTGCGTTTTTCAGGTGGGTGAATCCCAGCTGACAGACACTGGCAGCGCCAGTGGGGAACACTCTGGTTTTCCTGCTGATGTGGGCATTTAGATCCAATTCAGGTGAATCGCGCTCGATAGAAATTGATGGGTGTAATTATCAACTGGCTTCTGTCTTTAAAGACCCACAAACAGACTGAGCATCACATCAGTCAGTTAGCACGTCAACAATCCAATGGCTTCAATGTGGTGATGCTTCTGTCAGGTGGAGACCCTTCCTCAGGTGAAGAGGGGATGAGGAGAAGAGAGAGAAGACCAGCTGGCCACGGACAGCATCAACGTATCTGCCCACTAGAGAGAGCAGATCACCCTGAAGGGGGTGAAGGCCAGTGAGAGTTGTGAAGATTGACTACCATCGACACAGCAAACTGCCGGCTCCAAGTGGAGAGGCTCTCCAAGAAGATCGTGCATATCGACACAGACATCAAGTTTCTACAAAGATGCAAGAAAGCAGACAAGATACCGAAAGGACTACAGATCACGAACCCACTCAGGTCAACCTATAACACAGACTACACTGAGAGACTTTGCCGTCGCACCTCTCTCACACTCCTCAATCACCTCATACACCAGCTCTACAGCAAACGCCGCAGCCTGGAAACCAAGATCAAGTCCATATTCTCAACTTGCGCTCAGGACACAGACCAGCTGCGAAACTCTGCCAAGCAGACGAGACAACGGAACTACGCCATCTACATGCACACCAAGAACAGGAAACTTGAGAAACTCGGCATCACCACCAGCAGCAACCAAGCCTCCCCGTTACCACAGTAGAAAACAGTACCACTGCAGGGAAGTCCATTGTCAACTTGTCGGACTGCACACTCCAACCAGATGAAATCGAAGTTCTCAGCCGAGGGCTCAATTTCTGCCCCACCACCAAAATAGACCCCATCAGTCTCGCAGCAGACACAGAGGAATTCATTAGGCGAATGAGGCTGCGGGAGATCCAGAAACCCCAAGAGGCCAACAGCGAACACAATGAGACAGCCAATGAACCGGAACAGCCGACAGAGAGATCCGCAGTGCAGCAACCGAAGAGGAAAGAGTCGAATTGGACTCCTCCGGAAGGCCGCTGCCCTCGACTCGACATGTATGCCCAAGCGGTCAGAAGGTGAGTCAACACCAGATTCATCAACCGCATTCACAAGACAGCCCCGAACATCACCCAAGCACAATGCAACACCATCCACGCTCTCAAGACCAACCGCAACATTGTCATCAAACCAGCAAAGGAGGGGCCATCATCATACTGAACAGAACGGATTACTGCAAAGAAGTGTACCGTCAACTGAACAATAAGGAACACTCCAGACAGTTACCCGCAGATCCGACCAAAGAACACACCCGTCAACTCAACAGACTGATCAAGACCTTTGATCCAGACCTTCAGAGCACCCTCTGTGCTCTCATCCCATGTACTCCCCGCGTTGGAGATCTCTACTGCCTCCCGAAGATACACAAGGCAAACACACCCGGCCGTCCCATCGTATCGGGCAATGGGACCCTGTGCGAGAACATCTCCGGCTACGTCGAGGGCATCCTGAAACCCATTGTACAAAGAACCCCCAGCTTTTGTCGCGACACTACGGACTTCCTACAGAAACTCGGCAGTTGAGCATGGAGCAGTTGAACCAGGATCACTCCTCGTCACAAAGGATGTCTCGGCACTCTACACCAGCATCCCCCACGATGATGGCATTGCTGCAACTGCCTCAGTACTCAACGCCGACAACTGCCAGTCTCCAGATGCAATTTTGCAACTCATCCGCTTCATCCTGGACCACAATGTCTTCACCTTCAACAACCAGTTCTTCATCCAGACACACGGAACAGCCATGGGGACCAAATTCGCACCTCAGTATGCCAACATCTTCATGCACAGGTTTGAACAAGACCTCTTCACTGCAACCTTCAACCGATTCTATACACTAGATACATCGATGACATTTTCTTCCTTTGGACTCATGGTGAACAATCACTGAAACAACTATATGATGACATCAACAATTTCCATCCCACCATCAGACTCACCATGGACCACTCTCCGGAATCAGTTGCATTCTTGGACACACACATCTCCATCAAGGACGGTCACCTCAGCACTTCACTGTACCGCAAGCCCATGGATAACCTCACGATGCTCCACTTCTCCAGCTTCCACCCTAAACACGTTAAAGAAGCCATCCTCTACGGACAAGCCCTCCATATACACAGGATCTGCTCAGATGAGGAGGATCGCAACAGACACCTCCAGACGCTGAAAGACGCCCTCATAAGAACAGGATATGGCGCTCGACTCGTCGATCGACAGTTCTGACGCGCCACAGCGAAAAACTGCACCGACCTCCTCAGAAGACAAACACAGGACATGGCGGACAGAGTACCCTTCGTCGTCCAGTACTTCCCCGGAGCGGAGAAGCTACGACATCTTCTCCGGACCCTTCAACATGTCGTTGGTGAAGACGAACATCTCGCCAAGGCCATCCCCACACCCCTACTTCATGTCTTCAAACAACCGCATAACCTCAAGCAGACCATTGTCCGCAGCAAACTACCCAGCCTTCAGGAGAACAGTGACAATGACACCACACAATCCTGCCACAGCAACCATGCAAGACGTGCCGGATCATCGACACGGATGCCATCATCTCACGTGAGAACACCATCCACCAGGTACACAGGACATACTCTTGCAACTCGGCCAATATTGTCTACCTGATACACTGCAGGAAAGGATGTCCCGAGGCATGGTACATTGGGGAGACGATGCAGACACTATGACAACGGATGAATGAACACCACTCGACAATCATCAGGCAAGAGTGTTATCTTCCTGTTGGGGAACACTTCAGCGGTCACGGGCATTCGGCCTCTGATCTTCGGGTAAGCGTTCTCCAGGGCAGCCTTCATGACACACGACAAAGCAGAGTTGATGAGCAGAAAATTATAGCCAAGTTCCGCACACACGAGGACGGCCTCAACCGGGATCTTGGGTTCATGTCACACTATCTGTAACTCCCACGACTTGCCTAGGCTTGCAAAATCTCACTAACTGTCCTGTCTGGAGACAATACACATCTCTTTAACCTGTGCTTAACGCTCTCTCCACTCACATTGGCTGTACCTTTAAGACTTGATTACCTGTAAAGACTTGCATTCCAACCATTATTTTGTAAATTGAGTTTGTGTCTTTACATGCCCTGTTTGTGAACAGAACTCCCACTCACGTGATGAAGGAGCAGCGCTCCGAAAGCTAGTGGCTTTTGCTACCAAATAAACCTGTTGGACTTTAACCTGGTGTTGTGAGACTTCTTACCAAGATTGAAGAGGCCAGTGGAGGCACCATTACCAGCTGGCAGAGACTATTGAGTAAGAGCCACGTAGCTGGACATGACAGAGGATCGGTGCAGAAGAAGGATCCACTCTGTTAAGGGAGACGGTCTCTTTAATCTATAAAGGGATGTGTCCTGAGATCGGCTCTGAGACTGCAAGTGGCAGCAAGAGCTGATTTGGTCAGTGGTCAGGGAAAGGAGGCTGTGACTGTGAGTGAGGCAGGTCAGGAGGGCAGGACTGTCGGTCACTGCCGTTGTCTCACAGCTTTGAGGTTCTCTCAGCTTGTTTGGATGGGAGCGGGGGTTGCAGGGAGGATGAGCTGACTCACCCTGGCACCATGGTACAGGAGGCCATTCAAGTGAAGGGGAAAAAAAGGAACATTTTGGTCCTTGGGAGACAGCTTAGTGACGGGGATTGACACCAATCTCTGCAGCAAAGGGACAGAGTCCAGATGGCTGTGTTGTTTGTCTGTGTCAGGGTTCAGGACATCTGTTCAGGGCTGGAGAGGAACTTGCAGTGGGAGGGAGAGAAACCAGTTGCCCTGGTTCATGTAGGTACCAATGGCAGAGGAAGAACTAGGAAAGAGGTTCTGTACAGAGAATACACAGTTCTGTACACACCTGAACCGTGCTGGGACCAGTGTTCTAGCGAGACACATCACTAGAGAAGAGAGGGATTGAAATGAAATAAGAGTGCACAAGATATCAAATGTTAAAAGTTGTGGGCTGGAATTTTCCAGCCAATCACACCAGTGGGATCTTCCAGTCCTGCCGATAGCATATTCCCAACACGGGTTTCCCAGCAGCGAGGGTGCATTCAATGGGAAACCTCCTTGAGAACGGTGGGACCAGACCAGCATCAGCCAATGCCAGGCCAGCTCAGCCCCAGCAAAACACACAGCGGGTTGCATGGAAAATCCCGCCTGTGGTACATCGAAGCGTCGAGACAAGAGCCGGAATTCTCCAATCTCATTTGCCTCGACATCACTGTCGGTGAGAACGGAGAATTTGGCACTCAGCCAGATCTCCCTTCAGTACAGCTGGACCGGAAAATCCCAGCCGTGGCGAGTTTGGAGAATTCCGGCCAGGGGAAGAGAGGATAATAGTAAAATGGGAAATAAGGGTCAGAGAATGGCAGCAAGGGACAGAATGAAAAAAAAACTAAGGATGGACAAAGAATAAAGACAAAGATAACAATGAGGCAAAATAGAAGGCTCTGTATCTGAATTCACACAACATTCATTACAAAATAAAAAAATTGATAGCTCTGTAAGGGGAAAAATGTAAGGAAAGCACACTTTAAAATGGCTGCCTGGTACATAACGAGTTAACTGGGAAAGGAGCCACTCAGCAGACACCGGCTTCCACTTATACAAAGATCACTTCAAATCAAACCCAACAGACAAGCCATTTCTAAATCACAGACAGTGACATAAAGGAAACAAACACCTCAGGAAGCCAAGCCAAGGATCGAGACATCTTTTAGATGAGGAAAAACCCGAGACAAAGGGAATAGATTAGTGTGGTGAACCATCGTTGGTTCCCACTGGATAGTACTGAGCCAGGGTCTGGCCAGTACTACAAGGATGTACATATGTTACTGTTGGGTTGTGCTACTTGTTGCTGTTGGGGTTAGGGTGGGGTTGTTACACCTTTGTACTGTAATGTTGTGGTACATCCCAGTCAGGCTCCGCCTCCTGGGAGAGGTATAAAGGTCCCTGCTCTGGCTGGGACCCCTCAGTCTGGGATTGTGTATATCATTATTGGCTGCTTCATTACAGTAAATAAAAGCCTTTATTTCCTGAGCATCTAGCCTCGTGTTTGATAACGCGCATCAATTAGTCATAGGAAGAGCGGCAAAATATGAATGCAGGGAAACCGATTAGCACCTGAATGAGCCGAAACCAACCATTGATAGCCACAGACATAGGAAATGTACCCATTCATAAGAACAATACTATGGTAAATGTCTGTATCTGTTTGTATCTGCCTATAACGATGTGATAATGTTCAAATCACCGGTCCATCTATTGTGTAAAAAGTATAAAGATGGACCGTTCCCGACATTTTACCGAGAGAAGGTTTTCTACAGACATGTGCCTTGTATCCACGGAGCTCCGTTGAATAAATTGTGTTTTGAATCTCGAGATCTGACTACGAGTGGATTTTTCCCACAACAGCTCACATTGAAGTCAATAATTATGATTGGTCGTCATGTCAGAGACCTGGCTGCAGGATGACAAGGATTGGGTTCTGAATATTGAGGGGCTTATGACATTCAAGAAGAATTGGGAGTGAGATAATGGTGGAGGGGTAGCATTGTTACTCGAGGGTATCAATGCTGCAATAGTTAGTGATGACCCTGGTTCAGGAGATCAGGATGCAGAACCTATTTGGCTGGAGATGGGCAGTTACAAGCTGCCCCCGGGGCATTGGCACTTTGCCCCTTGGGCACTGCTAGGGGAACAGGCTGGCACTGTCAAGGTGCCAATGCTTATGGGGCACCCCCCCCCCCCCAGTTCTGGACCCCCTGGGGGGCCCCAATTGCCCCCTTTCATTCCAGTGGGGTTGAGACACCATCTCCCCAAAAGTGGGGAGCTACTGTAAACCCCATTGGAGTGAAATACTCCTTGCGGGGGGCAGGGAGGCGAGCAAGTCCGGAGACTTCAGTCCCGGACCCACTAATGACATTTAACTTAGATTTAAATTTTTATCTAAATAATATATGCGGCTCCCAGCCGAGTTCCAGCGTGGAGCTGACGCCGCCAGAAGTCTGGTGCTGGCAGATGCTACCGGGGCGGGATGCCCAGCTTAGATCCCGTGCATTTGGCACCGCTTGAATCTCCTGGCCTGCTGCGCTAAACAAAAGCGCAGCTTTTGGAGTAGCGAGGGAGTATTCATTGTGCTCCCGATACAACCTGACTGAGGGGGATTGACTGGGAAATTAGCAGTAGCTGTACCCCTATCAGCCACATCCCGTGTCCCTGGGACCAGAGAAATGGGAGAACCCCAAGAGTGGGAACAGACACTGAGAAAGTATCTGAATAAGAAATGGCCCAAGTGGGGCAGAACACTGCAGTAAGTTGTTCGCGGGTCTGGGATCCGCAGGTCAGAGACGTTGGAATGAGAGAAACAGAGATCAAGGAAAAAACACTTTGAAATTAAGTAATGCTGCCCTGATTGTTATTTTGTTAGAAGAGTTAGAAAGAGAGAAATCAGAAAAAATGAAGTTAAAAGATGATTTAGAAAATATGAGAGAAGTAGTTGAGAAGTTAAGAGAAGAAAATGAGCTGTTCTGTGGAAAAGTATTGACAGTAAGAAGTCTCACAACACCAGGTTAACATCCAACAGGTTTATTTGGTTGAAATGTGCACATTTCCACTCCATCTGTCGAAGGAGCAGCGCTCCGAAAGCTTATGGTATTTGCTACCAAATAAACCTGTTGGACTTTAACCTGATGTTGTGAGACTTCTTCCTGTGTTCACCCCAGTCCAACGCCGGCATCTCCACATCATGAAAAGTATTGAAGCAGGAGCAAAAGAATCAAATATAAATATTGTTTATGAGTCAGTTTAAAATTCAATGTGAGAAAGCATATCAAGTTCGTGAAGTGAACCGAAACTCTGATCACTCCCAGTGCCAGCAGGACATTAATAAATTAAAATCTCAGCTGTCAAAGCAGAAAGGGATGATGTCTGTATTTGGGACAGTTGAGTTTGAGGGAGGTGATGATTGTGGATTGGTTTATGGGATATATCTAGAAGAGAATGTTTGGCAATGTGTCACACATGGTGCTGACTGGGGGCCCCCACCTCCCTTTCCGGAGGCTCCTAATCGCTCAGCACCCTGAGAACTTGCCCCTGTCCCGATGAATCCTGTGACTACTAGTCGCAAGGAAAGCACGGAATTGCCACGAGACCAAGGAGTGAATGCCTTGAAGTATCCCAACTCCACATGTAGTTCCAAATACAGAGTTAACCAGCCCCCACCAATGGATAGTCTTGTGTTTGTAGAAAATGCTATGCCCATGAACCCCATTGAAACAGACCATATGGGGCAAGGAGCAGGAGCTGAAACCCTCACTTACACCGTAAAGACCACCAAGGGGTCATTTACATCAAAGGACAAAAGAGCGGTTGGGGGAGTGTGGTGTTACAGAATGGAGTTACAATGGAACTATGTCTTCTCACCTTACCAGGGAAATATTGTCAATTATTTGGCGAGGTGCGAAAATATTCTACAGGTCCCCCTCTGTGCAGTAAACATGGTGAGAAACCCAGCTCAGTTACAAATCAGAAAACACATGTTTGGAAAACGCTAATTAAAAGCCTGGGGAAGATTTTTGAATTGTTTCATTCTGACAGCATATTTAAAACACAAGACTGATTGGAGGAAACCTGAAGTTGAGCTTCTTGCTGTAGCTGCACACTTACTTTCAGTGACTGATGCATGAGGACACCATGGTCTCTCTGAGTATCCAACACTCTCAATTTATACCCATTCAATAATAATCTGCCTTCTTATTTTTGCTATCCAAGTGGATACCGTCACAGATATCCACATTATACTGCATCTGCTATGCATATGCCCACTCACTCAGCCTGTCCAAATCACACTGAAGCATCTCTGCATCCTCCCCACAGCTCACCCTCCCACCCAACTTTGTATCATCTGCAAATGTGGAGATAATACATTTAGTTCCCTCTCCCAAATCATTGATATATGATGTGAACAATTGAGTGCTAGCACAGATCTCTACGGTTCCCCACTAGTCACCGTCTGCCAATTGGAAAAAAACCCATTTCTGCCAGCTCTTTGATTCCTTTCTGCAAACCAGCTTTGGCAGAGGCGAGAGTAGGTTTTTTTTTCTTTTTCAGACAGTTTATTCCTGTATTTCCCCAGAGTAAAAAAAATGGCAGGCAAGATGTTGGAATGCTCCTCTTGCAGGATGTGGGAGATCAGGGAGAACATAGAACATAGAACATAGAACATTACAGCGCAGAACAGGCCCTTCGGCCCACGATGTTGCACCGACCAGTTAAAAAAAAAAACTGTGACCCTCCAACCTAAACCAATTTCTTTTCGTCCATGAACCTATCTACGGATCTCTTAAACGCCCCCAAACTAGGCGCATTTACTACTGATGCTGGCAGGGCATTCCAATCCCTCACCACCCTCTGGGTAAAGAACCTACCCCTGACATCGGTTCTATAACTACCCCCCCTCAATTTAAAGCCATGCCCCCTCGTGCTGGATTTCTCCATCAGAGGAAAAAGGCTATCACTATCCACCCTATCTAAACCTCTAATCATCTTATATGTTTCAATAAGATCCCCTCTTAGCCGCCGCCTTTCCAGCGAAAACAATCCCAAATCCCTCAGCCTCTCCTCATAGGATCTCCCCTCCATACCAGGCAACATCCTGGTAAACCTCCTCTGCACCCTCTCCAAAGCCTCCACATCCTTCCTGTAATGTGGGGACCAGAACTGCACACAGTACTCCAAGTGCGGCCGCACCAGAGTTGTGTACAGTTGCAACATAACGCTACGACTCCTAAATTCAATCCCCCTACCAATAAACGCCAAGACACCATATGCCTTCTTAACAACCTTATCTACTTGATTCCCAACTTTCAGGGATCTATGCACACATACACCTAGATCCCTCTGCTCCTCCACACTATTCAAAGTCCTCCCGTTAGCCCTATACTCAACACATCTGTTATTCCTACCAAAGTGAATTACCTCACACTTCTCCGCATTAAACTCCATCCGCCACCTCTCGGCCCAACTTTGCAACCTGTCTAAGTCTTCCTGCAAACTACGACACCCTTCCTCACTGTCTACCACACCACCGACTTTGGTGTCATCAGCAAATTTGCTAATCCACCCAACTATACCCTCATCCAGATCATTAATAAATATTACAAACAGCAGTGGCCCCAAAACAGATCCCTGAGGTACACCACTTGTAACCGCACTCCATGATGAATATTTACTATCAACCACCACCCTCTGTTTCCTATCCGCTAGCCAATTCCTGATCCAATTTCCTAGATCACCCCCAATCCCATACATCTGCATTTTCTGCAGAAGCCTACCATGGTGAACCTTATCAAACGCCTTACTAAAATCCATATATACCACGTCCACTGCCTTGCCCCCATCCACCTCCTTGGTCACTTTCTCAAAAAACTCAATAAGGTTAGTAAGGCACGACCTACCTGCCACAAAACCATGCTGACTATCACCTATCAATTCATTACTCTCCAAATAACTATAAATCCTATCCCTTATAATTTTTTCCAACATCTTGCCGACAACAGAAGTGAGACTCACCGGTCTATAATTCCCGGGGAAGTCTCTGTTCCCCTTCTTAAACAATGGGACAACATTCGCTAACCTCCAATCTTCTGGTACTATACCAGAGGCCAACGACGACCTGAAGATCAGAGCCAGAGGCTCTGCAATCACTTCTCTTGCCTCCCAGAGAATCCTTGGATAAATCCCATCCGGACCAGGGGATTTATCTATTTTCAGACCCTCCAGAATATCCTGCACATCCTCCTTATCAACTGTAATACTGTCTATTCTACTCCCTTGCAACCCAGTGTCCTCCTCAGCTATATTCATGTCCCCTTGCGTGAACACCGAAGAGAAATATTGGTTCAATGCTTCACCAATCTCCTCCGGTTCCACACATAACTTCCCTCTGCCATCTATAACTGGCCCTAAACTTGCCCTAACCAACCTTCTGTTCTTGACATACCTATAGAACGCCTTAGGATTCTCTTTAACCCTATCCGCCAAAGTCTTCTCATGTCCCCTTTTAGCCCTTCTAAGCTCGCTCTTCAACTCCCTCTTAGCCAATCTAAAGCTTTTTAGTGCACTACCCGAGTGCTCACGTCTCATCCGAACATAAGCCTCCTTTTTCTTTTTAACCAACAAAGAAACTTTTTTGGTGCACCACGGTTCCCTAGCCCTACCAATTCCTCCTTGCCTGACAGGGACATACCTATCACAGACTCGCAGTAGCTGCTCCTTGAAAAAACTCCACATGTCGGACGTTCCCAGTCCCTGTAATCTCCTAGTCCAACCTATGTTTCCTAATTCTCTCCTAATAGCCTCATAATTACCCTTCCCCCAGCTAAAACCACTGGCCCGAGGTTCATGCCTATCCCTTTCCATCACTAAGGTGAACGTAACCGAATTGTGGTCACTATCACCAAAATGCACACCAACTTCCAAGTCTAGCACCTGGTCTGTCTCATTTCCCAGCACCAGATCCAATATAGCCTCACCTCTAGTTGGCCTGTCTACATACTGAGTCAAAAAACCTTCCTGCACGCTTTGAACAAAAACTGACCCCTCTAACGAGCTAGAGCTATAACAATTCCAGTCAATATTAGTCAAGTTAAAATCCCCCATAACAATTGCCCTATTACTTTCACTCCTAAGCAGGATTGACTCCGCAATCCTTTCCTCAACCTCTCTAGAACTTTTAGGAGGTCTATAAAAGACTCCCAACAGGGTGACCTCTCCTCTCCTATTTCTAATCTCCGCCCATACTACCTCAACAGATAAGTCCTCATCAAACCTCCTCTCTGACACTGTGATACAATCTCTGACCAATAATGCTACCCCTCCCCCTCTTCTACCTCCTTCCCTACTTCGACTAAAACATTTGAACCCCGGGACCTGCAGCATCCATTCCTGCCCCTGCTCTATCCATGTCTCTGAAATAGCCACAACATCGAAGTCCCAGGTACTGATCCACGCTGCAAGTTCACCCACTTTATTGCGAATACTCCTGGCATTGAAGTATACACATTTCAAACCCTGCTCCACCCCACCTCTGCAATGCCGTGCATTGCAGTCCCCATCCATGCATCCCTCACTTTCAGCACCACTACTCAGGATCCCTCCCCCCCCCCGAATCAGTTTAAACCTCCCTGCATGGCCTTAGCAAATTTACCCCCCAGGATATTGGTCCCCTTCTGATTAAGGTGTAGACCATCCTTCTCATAGAGGTCACACCTTCCCCAGTACGAGCCCCAATTGCTTAAGTACCTGAACCCCTCCCTCCTGCACCATCCCCTCAGCCATGAATTCAAACCTTCCCTCTCCCTATTCCTCTCTAAACTATCCCGTGGTACAGGCAAGAGTCCAGAGATAACCACTCTGTCAGTCTTGGCCTTTAGTTTCCACCCCAACTCCATAAATCCCTGCCTAATATCCCCTTCCCCTATCCTCCCTATGTCGTGTGTCCCCACATGTACAATAACTTGTGGTTTATCTCCCTCCCCCCTAAGAGTCCTGAATACCCTGTCAGACACATCCCGGACCCCAGCCCCTGGTAGGCAACACACCAACCCTGAGTCCCTACCTTTAGTTCCGACCCTCCTATCTGTCCCCTTAATTGTGGAGTCCCCAATCACAAGGCCCAGACCTCCGGTATCCCTGACGACAGCACCTGCAAAAGATGCATTCAGCTGCAGCTGCGAGCAAAGCGTGTTAGGGAACTGGAGAAGGAGCTTGATGACCTCCATCTAATTCGGGAGAATGAGAATTATATAGACAGCAGCTTGAGGGAGATAGTTACACCTAAGCAGCAGAACACAGGAAATTGGGTTACTGTAAGGAGAGGAAATGGCAGTGTGAAAGGACAGGCAGAGCAGGGTTCCCCTGTGGCCATACCCCTCCACAACAGGTATACTGAATTGGATACTGTTGTGGCAGATGCTTTACCTGGGACAAGCTGTGACAGCCGGAACTCTGATACTGAGTCTGGTTCTACAGCGCAAAAGGGTGGGATGAAGAAGAGGAGAGCAGTAGTGATAGGGGACTCAATGGTCAGAGGTACGGACAGGAGGTTCTGTGGTCGGGACGGAGACTCCCGCATGGTTTGTTGCCTCCCAGGTGCCAAGGTCAGCGATGTCTCTGATCGCGTGCACAGCGTTCTAAAGTGGGAAGGTGATCAGCCAGATGCCGTGGTACACATTGGTACCAATGACGTGGGAAGGAAGAGTGAGGAGGTCCTAAAGAGTGAGTACAAAGAGCTTGGAAGGAAGTTAAAAAGCAGGACCCCGAGGGTAGTAATCTCAGGATTGCTACCTGAGCCACATGCCAGTGAGGGCAGGAGTAGGATGCTTGGGCGGATGAACACGTGGCTGAGGATCCGGTGCAGGGGGCAGGGTTTCCAATTCTTGGATCATTGGGACCTCTTCTGGGGCAGGTGGGACCTGTACAAGAGAGACGGGTAACACCGAAACTACAAGGGGACCAATATACTTGCAGGGAGATTTGCTAGTGTTATTGGGGAGCGTTTAAACTAGATTTGCAGGGGGATGGGAACCAGAGTGCCAGAGCAGATAGTGGAGCAGGGGTAAAAAGACAGGTTAGTTCAAGCAAAATCACAAATGGAAGGGTAGAGTGTGGTGGAAATAATCTTTTGAGGTGTGTCTACTTCAATGCCAGGAGTATTGTGGGGAAGGCAGATGAGCTGAAGGCGTAGATAGACACATGGAAATATGACATGATAGCCATTAGTGAAACTTGGCTACAGGAGGGGCAGGACTGGCAGCTCAATGTTCCAGGGTTCCAATGTTTCAGGCGGGATAGAGGCAGAGGCTTAAAAGGTGGCGGGGG
The DNA here is from genome assembly GCF_964213995.1 of Mustelus asterias. Taxonomy (NCBI): domain Eukaryota; kingdom Metazoa; phylum Chordata; class Chondrichthyes; order Carcharhiniformes; family Triakidae; genus Mustelus; species Mustelus asterias. The sequence goes on along the minus strand of NC_135815.1, from coordinate 81,580,947 downwards.
GGTGGGGTTTGGGGGGGGGGGGGGTGGCATTGTTGGTCAGGGAAAATGTTACAGCGGTACTCAGGCAGGATAGATTAGGGAGCTTGTCTACAGAGGCCCTATGGGTGGAGCTGAGGAACAAGAAAGGTATGACCACATTAATGGGGTTGTTTTATAGACCACCCAATAGTCAGCGAGAATTGGAGGAGCAAATCAGCGGAGAGATAGCTGACAACTGCAAGAAACACAAAGTTGTGAGAGTAGGGGATTTTAATTTTCCACATATAGATTGGGATTCGTATACTGTTAAAGGTTTAGACGGGGTAGAGTTTGTAAAATGTGTTCAGGAGAATTTTCTACATCAGTATATAGAGGTGCCAACTAGAGAGGATGCGATATTGGATCTCCTATTGGGAAATGAGTTAGGGCAGGTGATGGATGTGAGTGTGAGGGAACACTTTGGATCCAGTGATCATAATGCCATTAGTTTCAACCTGATCGTGGATAAGGATAGATCTGGTCCTCGGGTTGAAGTTCTGAACTGGAAAAAGGCCAAATTTGATGAAATGAGAAGGGATCTGGGAAGTGTGGATTGGCACAGGCTGTTCTCTGGTAAGGATGTAAATGGAAAGTGGGAGGCCTTCAAAGGAGAAATTTTGAGAGTGCAGAGTTTGTATGTTCCTGTCAGGATTAAAGGCAAAGTAAATAGGAATAAGGAACCTTGGTTCTCGAGGGAGATTGTAACACTGATTAAGAGGAAGAGAGAGTTGTATGAAATGTACAGGCAGCAAGGAACAGATCAGATGCTCGAGGAGTATAAAAAGTGCAAGAAGCTACTTAAGAGGGAAATCAGGAGGGCTAAAAGAAGACATGAGGTTGCTTTGGCAGACAGAGTGAAGGAAAATCCAAAGAGCTTCTATAGGTATGTTAGGAGCAAAAGGATAGTGAGGGATAAAATTGGTCCTCTTGAAGACCAGAGTGGTAGACTGTGTATGGAACCAAAAGAGATGGGGGAGATACTAAATGGTTTTTTTGCATCCGTATTTACTGAGGAAACGGGCATGGAGTCTACGGAAATAGGGCAAACAGGTAGGGAGGTCATGGAACCTTTACAGATTAAAGGGGAGGAGGTGCTCGCTGTCTTGAGGCAAATCAGAGTGGATAAATCCCCAGGACCGGACAGGATATTCCCACGGACCTTGAGGGAAGCTAGTGTTGAACTTGCAGGGGCCCTGGCAGATATATTTAAAATGTCAGTTTTCACGGGGGAGGTGCCGGATGATTGGAGGGTGGCTCATGTTGTTCCGTTGTTTAAAAAAGGTTCCAAAAGAAATCCGGGAAATTATAGGCCAGTAAGTTTGACGTCGGTGGTGGGCAAGTTATTGGAAGGTGTGATAAGGGATAGGATCTACAAATATTTGGATAGACAGGGACTTATTAGGGAGAGTCAACATGGCTTTGTGCGTGGTAGGTCATGTTTGACCAATCTATTAGAGTTTTTCGAGGAGGTTACCAGGAAAGTGGATGAAGGGAAGGCGGTGGATGTTGTCTACCTGGATTTCAGCAAGGCCTTTGACAAGGTCCCTCATGGGAGGTTAGTTCGGAAGGTTTAGTCGCTAGGTATACATGGGGAGGTAGTAAATTGGATAAGACACTGGCTCAATGGAAGAAGCCAGAGAGTGGTTGTGGAGGATTGCCTCTCTGAGTGGAGGCCTGTGACTAGTGGTGTGCCGCAGGGATCGGTGTTGGGTCCATTGTTGTTTGTCATCTATATCAATGATCTGGATGATAATGTGGTGAATTGGATCAGCAAGTTTGCTGATGATACAAAGATTGGAGGTGTAGTGGACAGTGAGGAAGGTTTTCAAAGCTTGCAGAGGGATTTGGACCAACTAGAAAAATGGGCTGAAAAATGGCAAATGGAATTCAACGCAGACAAGTGTGAGATATTGCACATTGGAAGGACAAACCAAAGTAGAATCTACAGCGGAAATGGTAGGACTCTGAAGAGTGCAGTTCAACAGAGGGATCTGGGAATACAGGTACAGAATTCCCTAAAAGTGATGTCACAGGTGGACAGGGTCGTAAAGAGTGCTTTGGTACATTGGCCTTTATAAATCGGAGTATCGAGTATAAAAGTTGGAGTGTTATGGTAAGGTTATATAAGGCATTGGTGAGGCCGAATTTGGAGTATTGTGTACAGTTTTGGTCACCTAGTTACAGGAAGGATGTAAATAAGGTTGAAAGAGTGCAGAGAAGGTTCACAAGGATGTTGCCGGGACTTGAGAAGCTGAGTTACAGAGAGAAATTGAATAGGTTGGGACTTCATTCCCTGGAGTGTAGAAGATTGAGGGGAGATTTGATAGAGGTGTATAAGATTTTGATGGGTATAGATAGAGTGAATGCAAGCAGGCTTTTTCCGCTGAGGCTAGGGGAGAAAAAAACTAGAGGGCATGGGTTAAGGGTGAAAGGAGAAAAGTTTAAAGGGAATATTCGGGGGGGCTTCTTCACGCAGAGAGTGGTGGGAATGTGGAATGAGCTGCCGGATAAAGTGGTAAATGCTTTTAACATTTAAGATGAACTTGGACGGGTTCATGGATGAGAGGGGTGTGGAGGGATATGGTCCAAGTGCAGGTCAGTGGGACTAGGCAAAAAATGGTTCGGCACAGAAAAGAAGGGCCAAAAGGCCTGTTTCTGAGCTGTAATTTTCTATGGTTCTATGTTTCGATCCATCTCAAATCACCACCCGCAACCCGATGCGCTGTAACTTTACATAGTAGTCTGCTATGTGAGACCTTGTCGAAAGCGTTCTGAAAGTCTAAATAAACCACGTCCACCGACTCCCTCGGTCAACTCTACTTGTTACATTTTCAAAGAATTCCAACAGATTAATCAAAAGTGAGTTCCCTTTTGGAAACCATGTTGACTTTGTCTGATGAGACCACTGCTTTCCAAATGCTGAGCTATGAAATGCTTGATAATGGACTCTAGCAACTTCCCCAATACCAACGTTAGGCTCACTGTTCTATAGTTCCCTTTTATCTCTCCAGCTCCCTTTTACGATTGGGGACTTACATTAGCTGTCCTCCAATCAGTAGAAATCTGTCCAGAGTCCAAAGAATTTTGAAAAATGACCACCAATGGATCCACTATTTCCAGGGCCACTTCCTTAAGCACTCTGAGATGACGATTATCAGGCCCTGGAGATTTATCCACCTTCAATCCTATCAATTTCCCTCAAACCATAAACTCTACTAATACTGATCTCCTTCAGCTCCTCACTAAAACTTGTTTCTCTCTGAACTTCTGTACATTATTTATGTCTCCCTTTGCAAAGACAGAAGCAAAGTATGAATTTAGTTCCTCAGCCATTTCTTTGTTCCAAATTCTGAATTCTCCTGTTTCTGTCTGTAAGGGGCCTACTTTCGTTTTTGTCAATCTTATTCTCTTAAAATATTTTTAAAAACATTTACAGTCAGTTTTTATGTTCACCACTAGCGAACTTCCATACTCTCTTTTTTCCAATTAAATCAATCCCTTGATCCTCCTTTGCTGAATTTACAGATTAAAGCTTATTTATTAGTGTCACAAGTAGGCTTATGTTAACACTTCAATGAATTTACCATGAAGATCCCCTCGTTGCCACAATCTGGCACCTGTTCAGGTACCCTGAGGGAGAATTTAGCATGACTAATGCACCCAACCAGCACGTGTTTTGGACTGTGGGAGAAAGCCAGAGCCATAGAAAACCCATGCAGTCACAGGGAGAACGTGCAGACTCTGCACAGACAGTGACCGAAGCCAGGAATTGAACCTGGGTCCCTGGAGCTGAGAGTGCTAATCGCTGCTCCTAATCCTCAGTTCTATTGCTTTATCTTGCAAATTTGGATGCTTAAATCTGACACTATCTCTAACTTCCCTTTTAATTCATGGTTTGGCCACAATTCCCTGACCAACAAACAGGAATAAACACCTCCTCGAGTTCATCTATTCGTTCCTTAAATGCCTGCCATTGCCTATCCACGATCCTTCCTTTCAGTAATGTTTCCCAATCCATCATAGCCAATTCATACCTCATACCATCATGGTTCCTTTATTGAGATTCAAGACACTTGTTTCAGAATCAACTACGTCATTATTCACTTTGAGGATGAATTCTATCATATTATGGTCACTCATCTCTTAGGGTTCTCTCACAACTAGATTGCCAACTAATCCTTTCTCATTGCACAGTATCCAATCCAGGATGGCTTGCACCCTTGTTAGTTCCTCAATGTATTGGTCCAGAAAACAATTCTGTATACACTCCAGAAATTCCTACTCTATTGTACTGTGACTAATTTGACTTTCCCAATCTAAATGCAGATTAAAGTCACCCATAATCACATTTGTTCCTTTAACACATGCATCTCTGATTTCCTGTCTAATGCTATTCCCAACATTATTACTTGTTTGGTGGCCTGTAAACCACTCCCACAAATGTTTTTTGTCCCTTGGTGTTTCTTAACTCGACCCATACAGATCCCACATTGTCTGTGCTGATATCTTTCCTCAATATTATGTCAATATTTTCTTTAATCAACAATGCAACTCCACCACCTTTTCCTTTCTGTCTGTCAATCCTAAACACTGAATACTCCTCAATGTTTCGTTCCCATCCTTGGGATGTCACTTCAATATCAATCCATTGACTGTAAAAGACTTTCAGACATCCTAAATTTGTGAAGAGCACTGTATGAATTCCAACTATTTCTTGTAGATAATTCATTAGCCTGTGTTATAAAACATTTCAAAATCATTGAAAAGATCTTTAATCACATATCTCACACCATTGAAGAAAGTTGCACCCACTAATATGGGCTGAGAGATAAACCTGTATAAATAGAGGGAGAGAATAAAAATTACAATGGATCCTCACTCCAGCCTGGAAATAAATCAACTGGATCCTGGAAATCAATCCATTGTTAGTTAGAATCCACTGACTGTGGCAGAACAAACACAGCAATATTGAATGAAGCAGATTGACTCCAGTCTGAATATCTGAAGCAGTGGAGAGGCTGCAATAAAGGATATTGAGGAATATCAATGATCAACAGGATGTGAAATAATCACCACAAATCTACGTACCTGTAACAAATTCAACACCAACAAGTTCCACTATTATAGCAGTCAAACCAGCAATGGTTATAATAACTTACATAGAACTCCAACCACTCCAAGGATGTGATAGAAAACGGGTACGACATCATTGGCCAGAAAGAGTAGATCCACCTGAACCATGTTCTGTGATGAACTCTATCGTCCTTTAGTTTTCATTGACTCTCTGAGCTCACTCACTCAGTGGAACCCTTTATTAATACAGGTGAGTGACACCCTCTGAGACCATGAGGCTAACATAAACATTGTCATTAGTTCCAGTAATTGGAGTAAACAGATTAGACATGCATGAAATCTCGATTAGTTAAAGAAAAACAGAATTGTTTTATTCACACTTGATAAACACCAGCACAAACACTGGAATAGAAACATCATGGAACTGGCGACAGAAAAGAGACCATTCAACTTCTCACATCTGCTCTTGCTGTTAAAAGAATGATCCACTCACATCCATTTCCCTCTCCTTTCCCCATAGCTTTTATCCTTGGATCAACCTTCAATGGATTAACTGTCCTGTTGGGTGCTGCAAAATCTCATAACAGTTTTGTGTGCGTGTGTGTGTGTGAGTGAGTGTGTGTGTACGTGTGTGTTCTGTGTGTGTGAGTGCTTCTGATTGTGTGTGAGTGTATGTTGTGGATGAGTCTGTGTGTATGTATGTATGAGTGTGATGTGAGTGTGTGTATGTGCATGAGTGTGTGTGTGTGTGTCTGTGTGTGTGTGTGTGCGAGTGTGTGCGTTAATGTGAGTGAGTGTGTGTGTGAATCTCCTGGACTCCGATACTGCGGTTTAAGTGAAACTTAGATTCTCTATACTGATGGAACAGTGAGCGAGACTTTTCCATTGTCTTCATCCCGCATCATTTGAGTGTCAAATCTGCTGAAATGTTTTGTCGAGTAAAGGGCACAGACTAATAAAATATATTCGGAATCTGTACAAATTTCCTGACAACTTTTCCCTCTGAAATTTCCTGAAGCCACACTGTTATTGGAAGCTGCCAATGTCAAATGGTCACACTGTAATGAGAGCCTCCCACCAGAGGATGTGCTGCAGCACCCCCTGATGAGAGAGGGTGATACAGAGAGAGAGATTTCTAAAGGGAGGTGGGGGAGAGTTCAAGATTGAGCTGAGAGCATGAGTGAAACTGAAATAGAATGAGGAGGGAATGGAGGGAGGAGAGGCCAGTATGAGGAGCGAATGGAGGGAGGAATGGACAGAGTGAGGAGGGAAAGGAGGGAGGAAAGGACAGAGTGAGGAGGGAATGGAGGGAGGGAAAGCCAGAGTGAGGAGGGAATGGAGGGAGGGAAGGCCAGAGTGAGGAGGGAATGGAGGGAGGGAAGGCCAGAGTGAGGAGGGAATGGAGGGAGGGATGGATAGAATGAGAAGGGAATGGAGTGAGTGAGGAGCAGAGTGAGATCAGAATGAGAGTGAGTGAGGAGCAGGGTGAGATCAGAATGAGAGTGAGGTGGAAATGGGTGATGAAGGAAAAGGCTGAGGTGGATACAGAGTGAACTGTAAGATTCTAAAGTGGGAACTTGGTGAATTTGGATATTCTGCAGTGATTGGGAAGGAGCTGCTCATTCACAGAAGAATAGGGATAGCTATTACTGGAAACGAGGGAAAGAATTTGTGTTTGGATATTTTCATTTAAAGATCTTATTCTCACACCAAGTCTCGCTCAGCCATCACCCTGTGCTCTCTGATCTACATTGGCTCCTGCTCTGACACTGCCTCATATTTATAACAAGTTCTTCTTTGTGCTCAACCCCTCCATTTCAAGATGGCGCTGGAGCGATGCAGCCTCTTGCGAGCTGTTCCCAGCATATCCACTGAGACCATCTTTCAGTCTTGTTCTAAGCTCCTAAAACTGTACCCGAACTCTTTTAAACTATCCAATAAGCTCTTTTAAAATCTCTTACAGATTTGGTGATCCTCCGAACTGCAAAGACTCCTGACCTGTAAGCGACCCGGACCCCGTGGGCCCGACGACCGGCACAGCAATTTCGGAACCGGGACCTTCACTCCACCCGTCCCCAACCACCCCCACTGAACAGCGCAGCAACTCCGGAGCTCGGGCCCTCACTCCACCGGCCCCCAACCCCACCGACCCGGAGCATTGCGACTCTCTGCAGAGCCCAAGCATTCCCTCCAACCCTGCCCCACTTTATAATCGCCCCACATTTCTAAAAATCAATTCCCACCGTTTAAAAATGACTAATACTGCTCTTTTAAATCTACCTGTAAATCTCAAGATCCTTCAACCTCCGAAGGGAGACCCTGACCTGGCAGAGTCCTGGAGAACCCTATACGTGGACCCAGCCATCAGCTCATCCGCGACCACGACTCCAGAGACACCATCCAGTTACTGGTCATCTGGACATCCTCCGACCTCTGAAGTCAATTCTCAGCCCGACAGCGACCCGGAATGCTTGACCAAGCAGACCCGACTGCCGAGGTGAAACCACAATCATGGCAACCAATCCTCTACCCACACACCGACCAACGTGAAGAACCTCACTGGACGCACCTATACCCGTGATACCGTAGTCTGCTCACACCGACCCCAGGGCCTGACCGGAAGCAGCCACTCATCCAGAAGCATGGGAAATGCACAGGTCTGCCAGTGAGATTGAAACAACGTGGTACCAAACCCCCCTCCCCAGCTTACTCCCAGCAAATGTCCAATCTCTGGAAAACAAGCTCGATGAACTTAAAGCCAGACTCACTTTCCAAAGGGAACTGAGAGATTGGTGTGGACTCTGTTTCACGGAGACATGGCTCAATCCCGCCCCACCAGACTGTGCCCTATAACCGGAGGGTCTCTCAATCCAGCAAGTGGTCTGCACGGCAGCCTCAGGCAAGGCTAGGGGAGGTGGGGCCTGCCTTCTAATCAACACTTCTGGGTGCTCAGACGTAACAATACTGGCGAGTTTCTGCTGCCTGGACCAAGAGTATCTGACATGAAATGCCGCCCCTACTACCTGCCGTGGGAGTTCACCTCTGTTATCCTGACAGCAGTTTACATCTCACCCCATATGGACATGAAGACTGTGCTGGAAGAAATATATACCACCACAAACAGCCTTGGGACAAAACATCCCGAGGCTTTGTTCATTGTGCCCGGGGACTTCAACTAGGCCAAGCTTAGGAGTGTCCCACCAATATACCATCAACACGTCTCCTGTACTCCTGCTCCCAGCTTACAAACAAAACTGAAATGAATGGGAGAATCCAATAAAGAAACTCGTGTAATGTTGGTCTGAGGAATTGGATGATCTCCTACGGACTGCTTCAAGTCAGTGGACTGGTCAACATTCAAGAACTCAGTGACCAACCTGAATGAGTTGGCCACTGCAGTACCAGACTTCATTAGTGTTAGAAGACTGTTGAATACTGTGTGCCAAAGAAGCTAATCCGAGTGTTTCCCAACAGGAAATCATGGATGAACAGGGATATCCACTGCTTACTCAAGTCCAGGTCTGAGGCATTCAAGTCAGGTGACCCTTACCTATCCAAGAAATCCAGATACGATCTATGGAGAACCATCAAAGATGCTAAGAGACAATACTGCAACAAGCTAGAATCCCAGGTGAGCCACATGAACACTCATTGATGATGGCAAGGTCTGTAAGATCTAACAGGTTACAAGGTGAAGATGAGTAGAATCATTGGCAGCAATGCACCCCTCCCCAAAGAGCTCAATGTAGTCTATGCCCGTTTTGAGCAAGAGGTTAGCGAGAGCACGCCTTTCACCCCGACAACCTCAGTGGAACCGGTATCCAAGGTCACATCGCAGACATTACATCGGCCTTCATGAGAGTCAACCCATGGAAAGCAACTGGTCCGGATGGGGTATCCAGACAAGCATTCAGACCCTACACTGACCAGATGGCAGGGGTATTCGCAGACATCTTTAACCTCTCCTTATACCGATCTGAGGTGCCTACCTGCTTCAAGAAGACAACAATCATCCCTATACCAATGAAAAGCCAGGCAGCATGCCTTAATGTGAATCATGCATTCTCACAACACCGATACAAATAAAGACACAGATTCTCTTTCTGGGATACAAGGTATTTCCATCATTTCAGAGATCTCTCTCCGGCATGAACCTTTCCTAGCAAGGTCATAACGGGAGGCGGGCCTGGACTACTGAGTGCCGGGCTCGCTAAACAGATGTAAAATAGCATTATAATAAATTTCCATATATTAACCTGACTCCTGCCCATTTCCAATGGGAGGCTGATGGTGTCGGAAATCCGGCGCTCGTAAAATGACACTGGTCGCGAAAACCGGTGCTAATCACGCTCAGTGCTTTACACCCGACTTTACCACCTCGTCGCACCTGAAAATGGGCACAATGCAATGGCAATATTGCCCCCCATGTATTCCAATTCCTTGTTCTTTTAATCTTTCAACCATTATGGTGATGGGCAGAAACGTCTCCGTTCCTGACACCAGTGAGATTAATGATTAAATTGCTGGGAATTTAATGACTGATTGAGCTGAATGTGAGTTCAAAATATTCAGTTAAAATATATTCTGTTCCAGAATCAGCACTAGAAGGAATACAGTGTGAACTTGTTCAGCTGACAGTAACGAAGAACATACAAAGACAATTTGTTCCCATGCTGACTGATATTAATTCCACTCATTGAACAAGCACGTTAAAAAGGGGCTTAGGAGAGCAAGGAGGGGGCACGAGAAGTCCTTGGCGGGTCGGATCAAGGAAAACCCCAAGGCTTTTTACTCTTATGTGAGGAATAAAAGAATGACCAGGGTGAGGTAAGGGCCGGTCAAGGACAGTAGTGGGAACTTGTGTATGGAGTCAGTAGAGATAGGCGAGGTGATGAATGAATACTTTTCTTCAGTGTTCACCAAGGAGAGGGGCCATGTTTTTGAGGAAGAGAAGGTGTTACAGGCTAATAGGCTGGAGGAAATAGTTGTTCGGAGGGAGGATGTACTGGCAGTTTTGAATAAACTGAAGGTCGATAAGTCCCCTGGGTCTGATGAAATATATCCTAGGATTCTTTGGGAGGCAAGGGATGAGATTGCAGAGCCTTTGGCTTTGATCTTTGGGTCCTCACTGTCCACGGGGATGGTGCCAGAGGACTGGAGAGTGGCGAATGTCGTTCCTCTGTTTAAGAAAGGGAATAGAAATGACCCTGGTAATTATAGACCGGTTAGTCTTACTTCGGTGGTTGGTAAATTGATGGAAAAGGTCCTTAGGGATGGGATTTACGACCATTTAGAAAGATGCGGATTCATCCAGGATAGTCAGCACGGATTCGCGAAGGGCAAGTCGTGCCTCACAAATTTGATTGAATTTTTTGAGGAGGTAACTAAGTGTGTTGATGAAGGTAGGGCAGTTGATGTCATATACATGGATTTTAGTAAGGCGTTTGATAAGGTCCCCCATGGTTGGCTTATGATGAAAGTAAGGAGGTGTGGGATAGAGGGAAAGGTGGCAGATTGGATTGGTAATTGGCTATCTGATCGAAGACAGAGGGTGGTGGTCGATGGAAAATTTTCGGATTGGGGGCAGGTTGCTAGCGGAGTGCCGCAGGGATCAGTGCTTGGTCCTCTGCTCTTTGTGATTTTTATTAATGACTTAGAGGAGGGGGCTGAAGGGTGGATCAGTAAATTTGCTGTTGACACCAAGATTGGTGGAGTAGTGGATGAGGTGGAGGGCTGTTGTAGGCTGCAAAGAGACATAGATAGGATGCAAAGCTGGGCTGAAAAATGGCAAATGGAGTTTAACCCTGATAAATGTGAGGTGATTCATTTTGGTAGGACTAATTTAAATGTGGATTACAGGGTCAAAGGTAGGGTTCTGAAGTCTGTGGAGGAACAGAGAGATCTTGGGGTCCATATCCACAGATCTCAAAAGGTTGCCACTCAAGTGGATAGAGCTGTGAAGAAGGCCTACAGTGCGTGAGCTTTTATTAACAGGGCGTTGGAGATTAAGAGCCGTGGGGTTATGCTGCAACTGTACAGGACCTTGGTGAGACCACATTTAGAATATTGTGTGCAGTTCTGATCACCTCACTATAAGAAGGATGTGGAAGCACTGGAAAGAGTGCAGAGGAGATTTACCAGGATGCTGCCTGGTTTGGAGGATAGGTCTTATGAGGAAAGGTTGAGGGAGCTAGGGCTGTTCTCTCTGGAGCGGAGGAGGCTGAGGGGAGACTTAATAGAGGTTTATAAAATGATGAAGGGGATAGATAGAGTGAACGTTCAAAGACTATTTCCTCGGGTGGATGGAGCTATTCCAAGGGGCATAACTATAGGGTTCATGGTGGGAGATATAGCAAGGATATCAGAGGTAGGATCTTTACGCAGAGAGTGGTTGGGGTGTGGAATGGACTGCCTGCAGTGATAGTGGAGTCAGACACTTTAGGAACATTTAAGCGGTTATTGGATAGGCACATGGAGCACACCAGGATGATAGGGAGTGGGATAGCTTGATCTTGGTTTCAGATAAAGCTTGGCACAACATCGTGGGCCAAAGGTCCTGTTCTGTGTTGTACTGTTCTATATGTTTCTATGTTAAAAATATCCCTTTCCATAGACTGTGCAAATGCATCTGGAAATTTTATAAAAGCCAGGATGTTACTATTGTTGTTTTTCCTGCAATAATGATCAATGTGAATCGTGCAATCTCACAATACTGATACAAATAAAATCACAGATTCTCTTTCTGGGATACAAGGTATTTCTATCATTTCAGAGATCTCTAACCATCTCTCAAGGGTGAGTTTAACACAGACAAAGAGATTGAATCATCCCGGAGCCCTTTCCAATTAACGTTCTCGAGCATGAGAATGACGAAAGTCCATTCTTGTTGTTTTTTTGAAAGCTGTAATTGTAAAATTCTGACCTCCAGCGCTATTAAGATTCATCATTCAAATCCATTCGGCCCTTCAAGTTCAAGTTGGGACTGAGGAAATCGGTGGTAATGATGGAGTCGGAGCACATGTGGAACGTGAGGTGTATTCAGATGGGTTGGAGCTGAGCATATGGATGACCAAGGAAAGATAATTGACAAATAAAATCAAATGTAGTATCGACATGCTGTACTTGGTTGAAGTCATAAGGTAACATTGTGGCTTCATTTGAAGCAATTTTTAAAAGCTTCATCTTGGCGTTTTGGCTAAGATGCAAAGAGATCAAGCCTTGGAGAAGGTGCAATGCCTACTCCAATCAGCTTGGATCATGTAGATCCAACCCAAGACAGGAGCTGAGAGCCCTGTCTTGTCAGCTTGGATCGGGAATGTCTCACTTGATGAGACTCTGAATTGGGCTTTGATTGGATTGATTTGGATATTTTAAAAAAGTGTGAGAGAGTGAAGAGAAGCCAGTGTGAGTGAGTTTCTACAATGACTGGACACAGAAGAATGGAACCAGGGAGGAGAAACTGGAAATGAGGCATTGACGGAGGATGGGATGGTTAACCATGTCAAAGCTGCAGACAGGCTGAGAAGGAAGAGGAGGGAGAGTTTGCTCTGGTCACAGCCACACGGATATCATTTGTAACATGAATAAGGGCTGTTTCAGAGCTGTGGCAGGAGTGGAAACCTGATCAAAGGTGGAGCTATAGAAAAGTTCTTGACTTCAGGACATTTGAGTTATGATGATTGGCATGGCAACATTTATAATTTAACACCGTGTTGTGAATTTGAAATTATGGCTCTGACTTTATGACTCTGTAATAAATCGAGGGCGATTCGATGTGGTACAAAATAACAAGGGATTTAATGCCAATGATAAAAAATATTTACAACAGAATGTCAGATTGAATCAAAGATGCAACTCTCTTCCCAGGATCCAGCCACGGGACCTCCTCGACTGGGATACGCAACCTTGCCCCCAATTGGCTCAGCTTCCTACCTCGACAGTCCATTGGGTCGGGCTGATCGCGTGGCCCTCAGGGAGAGCTCCCTTAAAAAGGGGTAACGCTGGCACAATCGTTCCCCCCGAACTCATGAATTCAACAATGGAGGAATTCAGCATAGACAAACAATGTTTTATTAAAGGGCAGCGGGAATACCCCTGAGAAAAACCCATCATAAGTTTAGTTGGTCCGGGGATTCCGGACCCGCGTAGAATGCCTCAGTTCGGTGGGAGACTCTTCAGAATTTGAAGAATCCAGCCGGACAGATGCAAAAGGCAAACTCATCAATCCGGGTTCAAGCTCCTCTTCTGTAGCTGCTGATTCCTCAGTTACAGTAACCACCGGTTGCTCAGATCCCTTGTTTCCAACTGGAATCCCGGTAACCAATCCTGGTAACTTGGAATTCACAGCAGGGGGCGCCGGTTGATCCCCTGTATCAGTCACAGCTCTCCTCCTCAGGTGGTCTACATGTTTCTTGTGATGACAGCCTTGTATCTCCATCACATGGGAGACCGTTCCTATTCTCTCCACAATCTTACCAGCCACACAAGCCGGTCCTGCTGCAAAGTTTCTGACCATGAACTCAACTCGGAACAGTCTGTCTTTGTTCTTTGAATCGTGATTTTCTCTCTGAGAGGCTTGCCAACTCCCCCACCCTCCCCACCAAATCTGGGAATATCATATCCAACCGTTCTCTTAAGCTGCATCCCATTAGTAGCTCAGCTGGCGTGACGCCTGTGGTTGCATTTGATGTGGTGTTATAAGACAACAAAAAACTGGCTGTGTGGAGAGGAAGAGGCCGATTGACTTGATTCTCCATCAATGACTTGAATGTTTGTACCTCATGCTCCACTCGCCCATTTGAGGCTGGGTGCTGACTTAACATGGAGGGTGATAAATTTGATTGATAAATTTTTGGAATTACTCCGCTGTGAATGATGTCCTGTTGCCTGACACGAAGACTTCCCGAATATCATGAACAGCAAAATCTTTCCTTAATTTGTCAATGGTGGCAGTGGCTATTGTGGACTTCAACTGCACATTGAACCTCTTTGAGTGTACGTCTACTAATATAAGAAACATATGACCCATAAATGATCCTGCAAAGTCGATATGTCTCCTTGGACAGGGTCTACCAGGCCATTCTCATGGATGCCAATTCACCAGCAGTGGCAGCAAGGCCTGTTGAGCTTCTCAATTGGGGTGTTGACCAAATATCCTTTCTATTTCCTTATCAAGACCCGGCCACCAGACATAACCTCTGGCTTGGGCCTTCATCCTGCTTTGCCCTGGATTGGAGTAGTGCTGTTCCTGTAATAAAAGTCATCTCCCCTGGGGTGGGACTGGAACTCTAGCCCCCCCACAATAACACAGGTTATTTCCATCCTTCTCTGGTTAGTGGTTTGAGCAACTCTGACTTCTCACCTTTGCATGACCATCTTTTTAACTTTCTACAATGCAGGGTCTCTTTCTGTCCACACCTTTATGTGTTTGGCAGAGACTGGTAAAGTCTCAACCAGACTGAGGACTATCTGTTGTGGGACTGGTGGTGATGCGACTAGCTGTGACAAGGGCAACTGGCTGAGTGATATCTGTGTTCCAGAGTGATGCTGAAATGTATAACTACGCTGCTGACAAGAGAGCCTATCTCTGCAGCCTTGAAGAGGCAATTGGTGGCTCTGGTTTATCTTTGACATCACAATGGTTTGTGTTTGGAAACTATCATAATGTGTTGTCATAAATATACTGATGAAATGTTTTCATTGCACAGATGACCGACAAGCTTCCTTTAGCTATCTTGGAATACTTTTATTCTGCATCTGACAACGTTCTAGAAGCAAAGGCAAGGCCCTTTCATTCCATCAGGCACCAGGTGGGACGACACTGCTCCCACTCCATACGGTGATGCATCGCAGGTTATTACCAAAGTTTTGGTTGGATTGAAGAGCATCAACAAAGCCGACGACTGCAGAAGCTGCTTAATTTTTACAAAGGCTTCCCCACCTCCCATGCTGATGTTTCTTTAACTTTGGTAGAGATGTTTATTAAAAATCGACCATAATAGCTGACCATGCCCAGAAATGATTTCAACTCTGATGCGTCTTTCGGCTGTGGAACCTCCTGAATTGCTTTAACTTTCACTTCCAAAGGATGTAGCCCTTTGTGTCTCCCCTAAAACCCAAATATGTAACTCCCTCTGCTTGGAACATACATTTCTCCCATTCCAACCTAACCCCTGCTTCTTAAAACCTTCTCAATACTTCTTCCAAATTTGATCTGTGTTCTTCAGGTGAGGTTCCTGTCATTAGTACGTCATCAAGATAAACCACGACACTAGAGATGCCTTGTAATTGGCTCTCCAATGTATGCTGGGAAATGGCACAGGCTGATGAGACTCCAATAGGTAACTGTGTATACTGCTACAAACCCTTGTGGGTGTTGATAGCAAGCAGCCTTTGTGAATCCTCATCCAACTCCAGCTGCTGATGGGTGTGACTGAGGTCTAATCTGATATATTTAAACCCCCGACTAGTTTGGTTCTCTCTACTTGCCACGTTATACGGATGGCTGGTCCGCAGGGTTCAGGTGTGGACCATCCCAACACTACAGCTCCCACTTTCCCCAGGGGGAAATCTGGTTTGGAGGCTGCCAGGTGGGAAGACACAAAGAGAGGCAGGATGTCCCCATTGTACAAAAGGCACCCTAAAGGCTGAACCCCAACCCCTTCCTCCCCACCCTTTCACCACCTTTGATGGAAGAAAGGTCTTCCCAGTCCCATCTGAATCCCACTGCCCAGAGGATAATGGCAGCGGAGGTGGATTGAGCTCTTTAATTGGCCATTAATTGGTATTGGATAATGATGCTGAGTCCTTGTGGAAATGAAGTCCTATCTTCACATTGAGGATATCACTCATCATATTGTGTGGCTCCACCACCGTAATAAATGTGATAGATTCCAAACCAGTCTAACACTCAAAACTGGGCATTCATGAGGCCCTGTGGGCCATCAGCAGCAGCAGAATTTTACTCAACTACAATCCGCCCTGCATTTTCCCCACTCGACCATCACCAACAAACCAGGGGAACAACCTTGGTTCAATGAAGCCTGCAGGAGGGCATGCCAGGAGCAATACCAGGCATGTCCAAAACATGAGGTGTCAACCTGGTGAAGCTACAACACAGGATTACTTGCAGGCAGGCCAAATAGTAGAAGCACGATGCGATAGACAGAGCTAAGCGATCCCGCAAACAATAGATCAAGTCTAAGTTCTGTAGTCCTGACACATCCAGTCGTGAATGGTGACGGACAATTAAACAATTGACAGGAAGAGGAGGCTCCACAAATATTCACATCCTCAGTGATGGGGGAGTCCGGCACATCAGTGCAAAAGACAAGGCTGAAATATTTCCAACAATCTTCAGCCAGAAGTGCCCAGTGGATGATCCATCTCAGCCTCTTCATGCGGTCCCCATCATTCCTGATAATCTGTTGCCAATTTTATGCACTTCTCACGATATCAATAATGTGCACAGTTAATGATCAGAAGTGTTTGACTGGACATTGTGGAGGGAACTTTAATCCCGGCCTAACCTGTGAGGTAACTAACTCGTCAACACATTTCACAATGAATGCAGGAATGCTCCTATACTATTACAGGTGAAGATTGATGCGCTCCAAATGTGTTCGGCTTCTTTGTAATTTCTGGACTGCATTGACTGAATAACATCACTGTGTTCAGAAACACGAGTGATCCCTCCATCATCTCAGGCTGGAGAAATTGATTTTGACTCCCTGGTGTATTGCTGATCACCGATTGCTGAGTGCAATGTAACGCTGCTGATTACTGAATAGTAACTTTTCAAAAATTACATCCCATACAAATCTCAAATTTATGCTGCACAACAGAACTGGAGTTCCGGGACCTTCCAATTTGCACGTCTCGCAACAAAAAAGTGTTTGGAGTTTTGTAGACCTCACTTTGTAGCTGTCGGTGGACATTAAGTAGAAATAAAAACAGAAAATGCTGGATAAACTCAGCAGCTCTGGCATGTGGAGAGAAACAGACTTAACGGCCGCGATTCTCCCATCCACGCCCGCCATTTTTCTGGCGGGTCCGGCCAGGAGATGTGCGTGTCGGCCATTTCACGGGTTCCCCGCCAGTTTTTTCGGCCTGCGCACATCTCCCAGCTGGAGAAAAATGGCGCCGCTGGGATCCCGCGGAAAATCGGCGGATCGCTGTTTAACATAAGTTTACATCCCTTTGCATGCGATTATCAGAATCCACATGACAATCTCTGCCCATATCTGCGTCTCCCAACTTTTTGGCGTGATTTAATTTTGGTGCGAATCAGAACAGGTATTTAAGAGTCACAACCTGGTGAAGTTCCATCAGGGAGTCCCATTCCCCTGTCCCCCCGCACTCTCCAAGCAGTGCTGAGGCTGACCATGGGAAGCAGCCTCGAGGGCTCCTGCTCCCTCCCACCCCCTCTCCAAGCAGCGCTGAGGCTGACTGTTGGAAGCAGTCTCGAGGGGTCCTGCTTACCCCCCCCCAACCCCACAGCACTTTGCAGTGGCATTGTCTTTCTGCGGGGTGTGGTTCATGGACTCTACTAAGTGCTGGTGTTCCGGGGAAGGGGAGGAGTGTACCACGTGCTGACTGAGGCCAAACCAGATGAAGCAGCTGCTGCTCCAGGCCGGGTTGCAGAGGTTCAGACATGGACTGCATGGAATCTGCTGTCACTGGGCTCACATCTGGTGCTGCTTTGCAGTTTGTCCCTGCCCTGTGACACGGACCAGCAACACATGCCTCTCACAGATTCTGCAGTTGCACACATCGCAATGGCTCAAGGGTGTGCATTGCCCACGTCAGCACAGTGACCTGCATAATCTGTGCCAGCATTTGCCATGATGGGAATCTTACACAACCCTAGTCGGGCCACATATGGCACCATGAATTGTGTGGGGTTGCCAGCTCCCACAAGTGGGGATTCTGGCCCAAGTGAGGGATCGGGGTGGTGCTGGGTCTTTGCAGCCAATGGTCATAATCCATCATTCTATGCTTTTTCCAAACCACACTGTGCAGATGGATCTCGGTTTGCTTGACCTGGAGCTGGCCATGTTGGTGGCAGCAGGGGCAGAGGACGGCGAGGAGACGGCGCGGGTCAGGAGGTAACGAGCATGGAGAGACCACCGCAAGAGGAGGCACCATCAGACCCTCAGGAAGGAGGGCGGGGGGCTGCCGCTGAGGGTCAGAAGGTGGGTGAGCAGGCTCACGAGGGGGTGCAGAGAAGGCGGAGGATGCCAAGGCCAAGGAGTTACAGGGCCCGCAATTCCTTCGAGACCCTCGGAGGAAATGTGCCGTCGCCAGCTGCACTTGTTCAAGACTGCAGTGCGTCACATTTGTGAGGTACTCTCATACCTGGCACCTCGAGGGAGCAGCAGCCACCCACTCCCTGAAGATGTGAAGATGATGGCAGCCCTCAATTTCTATGCCTCCGGGTCATTCCAGGCTCCTAGTGGCGACCTAACTGGGATCTCCCAGGCCTCCGTGCACAAATGTGTGCGGCAGGTCACAGATGCCCGGGCAGAGCAGTTCATTCATTTTGATGTGGGCCGTGCACAGCAGGAGGCCGGGCTCTCGGCTTCGCCTCCATCGCCAGGATTCCGAATGTGCAGGGCGCAGTGGATGGCACACACCTCACCTTGCGGGCGCCCCCACGCAGGGCCACAGCGATTTGTGACCCAGAAGCGGTTCCACTCCGTGAGCGTTCAAATCGTGTGCGACCATCGGATGAAGATCATGCAGGTCGATGCGCGCCACCCAGGGAGTGTCCATGACAGCTTTGTGCTCCAGCAGTCGGACATCCCTGGGCTCTTTTAAGACTAGCCCAGGCTCCCGGGATGGCTACTGGGTGACAAGGGTTACTCGGTAAGGCCATGGCTGATGATGCCTGTGTGGAGGCCCCAGACTGAGGCGGAGACCCGCTACAATGAGGCCCATGCAGCCACCCGGTCCGCCGTTGAGTGGTCAGCCTGCTGAAGATGTGGTTCCGCTGCTTGGACTGCTCTGGGGGGTGGGGTCCTCCAGTGTGACCCTGTGCGTGCTTCATGCATCATGATCATTTGGTGCACTCTGCACAACATCACCCAGCAGTGGGGAGACCAGCTGGAGCAGGAGGAGGAGGAGGGGGAGGAGGAGCAGCAGCGAGGGGGCGATGTGGCCGCCCCACCACATGAAGAGCTGGAGGAAAGACAGCAATGGCAACTGTCCGGCAGGGAAGGGCAGCAAGGGACGCCTTGATTGCAGCCCGCTTCACCGAGCTAGTGCTGTGCAGTGAGGGGGGGTGCAACCAACACACACCCACCACACCCCAGGAACAAGTGCAGCCGCTATTCCCCCTCCACATCGACCTGGGCCCTCAAACCACCACATCACCCTTCCCCTGCTCCTGTCATCCCACCACCCTTTCCCCCAGAAACATCCGACCATATTAATGTGCCTGAGCTGGCAATGATAGTGAGTCTTGTTTGAAGGCTGGAAGATGATGACGACTCACTCTTGTGCACACTGGGATCCTGCCCCTGGTGCAATTCAAGTCTGACTCCTACCTGTACTCTGAATGCACGCTGCCACCCTGGCCCAGGGAGCTGGAAGGGTTGGGGACACGTGTTTTTGGCCAACAGATGGGAGGGGGGTGGGGGGGTTGCGGGCACTTGCACCAAGGGTCTGGTGAATGTTGGGGAAGGTAGGACAGGCACTCTGAAACATGGGCTGAGTCTGCAAGGCTCAACAGACAGCACCTCTGTGTTTGGGAGTCGGGAGCACTGAGGTGGGGGTGTGGGGGGGGGGGGGGAAGGGAATCAGAGACACATTAATCACAGCATGATGTGCAATTAACAGTTTATTGTGCTCTTCCCCTAAATGATTACCAAACCCTGACGAATGCTGACCTTCACCCGTGCCGTCTCATGAATTACAACTTTCTAACTTTGTGCTGTCTACTACTTCTTCTAGGTGCTACCACAGGATGCACATTGGAGGTGGAGGTGTCCAGCTGTGATACCCGCCCCGTTGCCTGTGATGCCCTCGGCGGACGTCCCCTGGGTGGCCGGGCACTGGAGGGCCCCGGCTGACTTGACGATGGCACTGTTTCGGTGCCACTCTGTTCATCTCGTTGGTCCTATATGCCCCGGTGTGAGGAAGGTCTGTGGTTGTCCGGGATCTCCTGGGTGGAAGACACTGGCAGGGGCTCAAGCTCTTCCTCCTCCCTTGGGGTGCACAGAGGCCCCGGGGGCACTCCATGGGACGTCAAATGCAGTCAATTTCCAGGTATCTTTGAATGATGGGTTGCAGCATGGGGGAGCTCAGAGCAGCTCCAACAGGCCCGTGTGGGGCGGGAAGATGATGGGATGTGGCCCAGCTGGACCCTGGAGGCATCAGGCTGCCCTTACCATAATTTAATCCGAGGTGTGGTGAGGTGGGGGTGCCGGTGGTGGGGAGGAAGGTGAGCAGAGCTCAGGGTCTCCAGATGGGCCTGTGGAGGCCTCACGTCGACCTTGGGGGTCCTTTTTACGATGGACCCAGATAGACTTCAAGCAAGCCTGGAAATGGTCTTTTGCAGCAGATTCGGGGACGACACAGGGCCCGAGTGAATAAGTAAGTGAGTGAATGAGTGAGTGAGTGAGTGAATGAATGGAGAAGGTGAGTGTCACAACTCATTGTCCAGGTTCATAACATTGGTGATTGTTCCAATAGAAATGTCGGAAGCGTTTCACCCTGTCGCCTGCAGTCCTTGTGCCGTGTGCTAACCTCAGGATCTTCATGTTTCCGGGAGGCCTGAGTTTGGAGGAACTGCCTCCAATAGATTGGAATCACGCTGAGGATTCTGGGGATGAGAGGGTTCATTCAGGGCAGGTGGGCGACTGAACATTCCCAGGTCACAGTTTCAGGGAACTGCTCAGCCCACAGCCAGTTAGAGGCCAAAATAGCAAGTGGCTGCTCACCGTGGGAGGGCAGAGAGGGACACGAGGGGCAGGAATCCACTGAGAATGGGGCAATCTCTCATTGATATTCAGCATTGGGTACTGGTGAGTGTGATGACCATCTGGAGGAGCACAGCCCTGAGCCTGATACCCTGAGACAGAGGAATACACAGCAAATTGAAGACATTCAGCAGTAATTCTGGATTTGAAAGTCATGGGGACAGGAAAGCAGCTCTGTTACTGTTGATGTGACTCCTGTTTGGGGCGGTGCCTCCCCAGTGTCAGGGTAAGAGACATCACGGAGAGGGAGTGGAACATTCTGATGGGAGGGTGGGTGGGGGGGGGGGGGGGGGGGGGGGTGGAAGGGGGGGGGGGTGGAAGGGGAGGAGGCAGAAATATGGTCCATGGTGGAACCAATGACATCAAGAGGATGAGAGACGAGGTCCTTTAATATGAGTTTAAGGATTGAGAGAAAATGTTTCAAAAGCAGAACAGTAATCTCTGAATTATTCCTGGTGCCACATGCTAATATGACAGACATAGATGGACATAGCAGGTGATTGTGTGGATAGAGAGGTGGTTCCAGAGAGAGAGAGCCTCTGGCTCCTGGGATATTGGGACCAGTTCTGTGACAGAAAGCATCTGTTGAGTATTGGCGTGTTTTACCTGAACAGATCTGCCATCAATATCCTTGTGGGATGGTTCGCTGGTGCAATGGGGGAGATTTTCATTTCATTTAACAGGGGTTTGGCCATGAAGACCTGGGCCCAAATTTACACAGAGATGGAATGGCTCCACTCCTTGTCCAAAATGAGCCCCGAACCTATATTTCCTGCCCCCAAACCCGGCACTGCCATTTTCACCAGGGTGGGTGGGGGAATATGTGGACAGGATGTATTTTATACATCCACACTTCACAGAGGCAAAATAATATTCAAAAGTGCAAATGGCCATTCTTAGAAGGAATTTTGTCACACGCCTTTCTAACACTCAACTCTTTGGCTCCATGAAATTAAACAAAACTTCTAAACCAGACAGTGTTCTTTGAGAAATAAGGTGGCCTTTTGGAGGGGTTAGGTAATCTCTTTGTTTTAGTCAACAGGAGTCATCAATGTGTATAAATGGTGGATAAGTTCTGTGGAGCTCTCTAGCCGTCAAGTCATTTAAATCCCCTCAGTTTAATTTTGAAGAGAAAAAAGGCTGCTGTGACTCTTGGTTGAAAAGAAAATTGGTGCTTGATATTTGTTGACATCTTCTGCAGAGCCAACAAAGAAGTATTGATACTGCTTGGCATGCTTCCAGAACCTATCCTTAACACAGTGGGGGACCTGTACTTTCGCAGTTTCAATGACAGCTCAAATCGTTCAAGTGAGTTAGTCTGTGATATGTGGCTATGAATAGGAATGTTTGCTTTGATAATGCATGATGGAAGTATCACAGTGCTGAAAGGAAAAACATCCTTGAGAAGTCAAAAGAGACAATCATTTGGTTCGAGTTAAGAAACAACAAGCTCTTCTGCTATTTGGTCTATTTTGTGAACTCCCAAACAATGGGAAAGTAATAGATTATCAAATGTGCAATGAAATTACTGAGGTGAAAGGACCTTTGAGTATTGACAATGGGTGACTTTAACTACTCCCACATAAAATCAGACAGTCAGTGGGTTAAGGACAGCGAAGGAGAGAACATTCTGGATTGTCTTCAGAACAATGTTTTTGATCAGTTTCCAGCCGAAGAACAATGAGACATTTAAAGATCTAGTTCTGGGGAATTGAACCCCCAAAAACCCCACACAGGGGAGCCAGGTGATTGTGGCCCAAAGAGTTTCAATTGATTTTAAGTTCTAGTGACTGTAATCAAAAGCCACATATGTACGAACAAGAGCAAGTGGTCAGTTCGGCAGTTACTCAACATCGATGTTTAATTTGTGAATGACCATTTTGGCCTTGGCTACAGCTCCAAGTACCTTTTAAAGATATTCAAAGTGTGCCCTAATGTTACCCACCCTCCAGGAGATTTTAGTGCCTTTGCTCATTCCTTCTGTCTTTGATTAACCAGGACTTTAACTCCTCGTCCCTTATCCCATCCTGCGCTGATCCCCATGACCAGTTCCACAGATGCTTTGAAACATAGAATCATAGAATCAGACAGCACAGAAGAGACCCTTTGGCCAATCGACTCAGCAACAACACGTTTGAAACACCTCAACTCCCACCGAATCACATCAGCCAGCAGTTACCCATAGCCCTGAATGTTATGATGTGCCAAGTGCTCATCCAGAGATGTGAGGCAACCTGCCTGTACCAGCCTCCCAGGTAGCGCATTCCAGACCATCACCACCCACTGGATAAAAAAGTGCTTCCTCACATACCCCTAAACCTCCTGCCCAACATCCTATCTCCAGCCCTCAAACTCAATTTCAGCAGATTCACTGTGAGTCTTTGCCTGTTGAGTGGTTCTCCAAATCGCTATCTGCTCCAACCCTCACACAGAATCAATAACTTCCACATTCCAGAATTGGAAAGTTATTTTTCCTCTTCTAGCTCATCAATCACTCATTCCATTCGGATCAAAACTGGACACGACGTGATCTGGGGATGCTCATGTTTTTCATAATTTCCAACAGTTCATTCCTGCCCAGAGCTTTCCTTGTCTGTGAAAAACAGCTTGCAACATTCAACAATTATATTCTACTTTGCTGCTACTTAGATAAAGTAAGGTCAATTCTTAGGATTGGTCAAATTACAGCAAAATGTACAACAGTAATCTGAATATTAACAGTGTGAAGAAAGGCAGATACAAAGACAGCCTTGGACAAGGACAACTGTTTTGTTACCAAGGTGATTGGATACAATTTTAAATTATAAAGTGATGGGACAGGACAGATAGAAACAGGCTGTAGATTCTGAGGGAACATCGATGTGATGTTAATTTGAAGAGACTTGGACAAGAGCAGGAGATATATTTGTACACAGAGGAATGCACGTATTTCGAATTAATGCTTGTATCGAGACCCTGTCCCAAATAGGGGTCAATACATTGGGCTCTTGACGTTTTTTCAATGTTGGGGCAGCTCTGCATCCTGTGAGGAGTCATCAGTTAATTGGAGATGGCCACCATGTGATAGTCCAGGGGGATATCACAACCAGAGACTGAGGATCCCACAGATGGGGACACGGGCAGGGAAGATCCCACATTTTAAAAATATTTTTGTGAACATTTCCTGCCCAGTTCCTGAGGTTTCTTCCTGGCTGAGCAGTGATAATATCTCCCAATGGAGTAACAGAGCGGCAGCATCTGGAGCCTGGCTTAGAAGTGAAAACACCAGTGACCAATTAGAGCCCGACACCCAGCCTGTTTATCATTTGTTGAAAAGTAGAATCCTTATCATCCTTGTCAATCATTTCTGTATCCTCCTTGGTGCTTCTATATCCTTTTTATAATGTGGTGACCAGAACCATACACAGAGCTCCACGTGCGGTCGGACCGTGCTTTGTACAGGTTTAACTGCAATTCTTTAATTTTCAATTCCAATCCTCAAGAATTAAACCCTAATGTTTTGTTTGCTCCTGTAACAGCTTTAATGCCTTGGTCACCGAAAATCTAAAACCTCTTTGCATCTCTGCCTCATTTAGATTCTTATTTTCCATCTTTTTTCTGATCTTATGATTCTGAGCAAATTGTAATGCCTCACACTTATCAATGTTGAAATTAATTTGAAATGCCTCTTCTGTACATTTATGAATGTTTTCTCCTCATGTGTGGCAGTCCCCCCTCAGTATCGACAATGCTGCTCAATGTTGTGTCATCTACAAATGTGGAAATTGCATTGTTGGTTTCATCCACATTTCACTGTCCCCACAGTTTGTTCTTCATTGTGAATATTGTTCATGTTGTTAATATGAATTGGGAACAACAATGTTCCACCATTGGTCCTTTTGGTAGCCACTTTCCACTTCCTGCCAATCTGAATGACTTGAACCCAACTCCCAGTTTCCTGAAGCCAAAAGGGAAAATGCTGGAAAATCTCAGCAGGTCTGGCAGCATCTGTAAGGAGAGAAAAGAGCTGACGTTTCGAGTCCAGATGACCATCTGTCAAAGCTAAAAGGCATAGAAAGTGGGAGATATTTATACTGCAGGGTGAGGGAATGAAAGATGAGTCATAGCCATAGAAAACAGGGGAAAAGACTGCTAATAGCTATCCACAGAGAGAATAAAGGGTTTGAATGGTCAAACGGCAGAGAAGCTGTAAGCTGTGACAGATGGAGATGTTGTGGGGTGGGGATCGATGTTGAGACCGGAAGGCTGTAAATTACTGAGCCGGAAGATGAGATGCTGTTCCTCCAGTTTGTGTTGAGCTTCACTGGAACATTGCAGCAAGCCAAGGACAGACATGTGGGCATGGGAGCAGAATCGTGTGTTAAAATGGCAAGCAACCGGAAGGTCAGGATCCTGATTGCCCACAGAGCGAAGGTGCTCAGCAAAATGATCTCCCAGTCTATGACTGGTCTCTCTGATACAGAGGAGACCACATTGGGAGCAGCGAATGCAATAGACCAAATTGAAAGAGGTGCAAGTGAAACGCTGCTTAACCTGGAATGAATGTTTTGGACCGTGGATGGTGAACATAGGAGAGGTAAAGGAGCTGGTGTTACACCTTCTGCGATTGCATGGGAAGGTGCCATGAGTGACGGGAGAGGTGTTGGTTTCGTGAAGGAGTGGACGAGGTTATCCTGGAAGGAATGGTCTCTGTGGAATGAAGGGAAGATGTGTTTGGTGTTGGCATCACGCTGGAGTTGGCGAAAATGGCGGAGGATTATGCTTTGCATGCGGAGGCTGGCGGGATGAAATGTGAGAATAAGGAAGACTCTATGCTTGTTCTGGGAGGGAGGGGAGGGGGTGAGGGTCGTGGTGCGGGAGATGGACTGCACGCTGTTGAGGGCCCTGTCGTTAACTGTAGATGGGAATCCACAGTTGAGGAAAAAGGAGCACATGTTAGAAGCACAGCTTTGGAAAGTGGCATCATTGGAACAAATGCGATGGAGGTGAAGGAGCTGAGTGAAAGGGATGGAGTCCTTACAGGATGTCGCGTGTGAAGAGCTGTCGTCCAGATAGTTGTGGGAGTCAGTGGGCTTGTAATGGATACTGGTAGATAGTCTATTGTCAGAAATGGAGACAGAAAGGTCAAGGAAGGGAAGGGAAGTGTCTGAGATGGACCAGGTGAAGGTGATGGAGGGAGGAAACTGGAAGTGAAGTTGATGAATTTTTCAAGGTCTGGATGAGAGCATGAAGCGGAACCAAATTTGTCATCAATGTGCAGTAAAGGAGTTGTGGGAGGAGACCTGGGTAGGCCTGGAACAAGGAATGTTCCACATACCCCATAAAAAGACAAGCATAGCTAGGACCCATGTGGATACCCATTGCTACTTCTTTGATTTGGAGAAAATGGGAGGAGTTAAAGGAGAGGTTGTTGAGAGATAGAATGACTTCAGCCAGGCGGAGGAGAGTGATGGTGGATGGGAATTGTTCAGGCCTCTTTTCAAGAAAGAAGCGAAGAGCTCTCAGGCCGCCCTGGTGTGGAATGGAGGTGTAGAGAGATTGCACATCCATGGTGAATAGGAGGTGGTTAGGGCCTGCAGACTGGAAGCTGGCAATATGATGCAGGACATCAGAGAAATCCCAGATACAGGTGGGGAGGGAATAGACCAGGGGAGTGAGGATGGAATCAAGGGAAGAGGAAATAAGTTCAGTGGGGCAGAAGCATGCGGACACAATGGACCTACCAGGACAGTCCTTTTTGAAGATTTTGGGAAGTAGGTCGAAGTGGGCTGTCCGGAATTGGGAGACCATGAGATTGGAAGCTTTGGGGGGAAGGCATCTGGAGGAAATGAGGTCAGTGACTGTGTTGGAGATAATGGCTTGATGTTCAGTGGTGTGATCATGGTCCAGGGGGAGGTAGGAGGAAGTATCTGAGAGTTGGCGCTCAGCCTCTGTGAGGTGGAGGTCATTGCGCCAGATGACAACATCATCCCCTTTGTTGGCAGGTTTGATGACAATGTCAGGGTTGGACCTGAGGGAGCGAAGGGCGGAAAGTTCGGAAGGAGAGAGATTGGAATGGGTGAGGGGGGCAGAAAAATTGAGGTGGCCAATGTCCCGACGACTGCGGATAGTTGGGAACCTGTCTCGGGGGCAGGGAATTCATATGGTGTTCATGGAAGTGGAAATGACTAGGGTTGGGAAGCATTTTCCGATCAGGGCCATTGTGATCTCCTGGACTCGTTTCGATCGCCTCAGGGGGTCGGAGAGGAATTTCCCAGATTTTTGTTTCCCCATATTGGCCCTGGGGTTTTTCACTCTGGGTTTTCGCCTCTCCCTGGGGATCACATGGTCTGGAATAGGGGGGTGGGGGTGAGTTAATAGGTTGTAATGAACAAAGCATCGTAGCTGTGAGGGACAGCTCGGTGGATAGGATATTGGTATGTAGATAGGCTGGAAAATTGGGCGGGGATCCTGGATTCAGGATTCAATCCTGGACCGGGGAGCGGCGCGGGCTTGGAGGGCCGAAGGGCCTGTTCCTGTGCTGTATTGTTCTTTGTTCTTTTGTTCTTTGACTGTTCCCAATGAGAAGATCGAGGAAAAGTAATTGTCCCGGTGGGGGTGTCCAATTGGAGGCAGAATGTTGGAGGTACGTGAAAGGATCTCCCAGTTTCCTGTCTTGCAGTCAGCTCTCTGTCCATTCCAAATTGCCAGAGAAATATGCCATGTAGAACATTGAGCAATATGTTTGAATGGTGGCTGGTGGAATGGAGATAAAGAGACATGGAAGCACAGAAACACATGGGATGATGACTATTGATCACTGAATGAACTGGATGGGCTTTCCAACCTGTCCAATGTTTGTTCAAACTCCATTTTCTGAATCTTGTTCAAGTGAGCTGGTTCAAAGTCCCCTTTCCCAATGCTGTTTGTTCTCCCCAGGTTGATGATTCAGCAATTGTCTCCATGTTCCTGCTTTCCAGGAGTTTTGAATTTGTCGACATTCTAAATTCCTCACAAAGATTTCACTTTCCCTGAAAAGGCAGTTTTCAAACTATTTTTATTGTCAGTTCTCAACAACAACAATCATCGTTTCGACGCGGCTTCTTCAATTTTTCTGCGTCTCACTGAATCAGTTGTTTCCATTCCTTTCAAACTCACTGTATTTATTCTGTGGAGTTAGTGAGAAGTGAAATCTGTGTCATTCGAATTTTTGCCTTTGATTTGTCAGAATGTTTAAATTATAATCAGATCTCATTTAAACTTTGTATTTGAGACAAAATAATATTCATCCCAATATCCTCAAATCAATTATTTCTCAGAACCTGGAGAATTCACTTTTAAACTTCCACCTGACTAGAATGTGTTGATTTGAGGAAGATTCTGCTTCTCATTTTCAAAGCCCTTTGGACATGTTTATTCAACAGGAGTTGAGCTGGACAGGAACAATAATTTTGCAACCCAGTCCCGGTTTAAATTTTCCAGCTTTCTTCCCATCATTTAATGAAATTCCGGATGACAGTAAAGGGATATTTCACAGCATTCATCACCTCCTCTCTGAACTTCCTCTGTGTGACTGCGTAAATAAATGTGTTGGTGCAGGAACTGGATAACTGGAGCATTGTTCCTATCAGGTCTAATACAAGTCCATCACGTGACCAAAAATCATACATCCCAGATATTCGTTGAATCGATAGAAATACAACACGTGTCACCCATAACAGGATAAAACTGCCCGATATGGTGAAGAGTAAAATGATGGATCTTCTTCGATTCTTCATTTCTGGATCATTCTGCTCCTCCCCGTTTCGCTGTCCCCTCAGTTTCCTGCGGACTGCACTGGCCAGCAGGATGTGCCTGACAGTGAGAGTATTGAGCAGCAGTATCAGCACGAAGGGGAGCACTGGAGTTAAAATGCGGTCTATCCAGTCAAAGACATTCCACACAGGATAATAGTGGTACTCGTATGATACCCAGCAGTTATAGGGGCCATACTTAAAAAAGACCGGGATTTTGGTGAATAAACACAGTAAACTCACCGTTGTGATAACGATGGCTGCTGTTTTCTCAGTGCAGTATTTCATCTTCAGTTTCTGGAAGCAAATGGCCACCATTCGGTCAAAGGTGAAGGCGACTGTGAGCCAGACAGAGCTGCTAACAACTGCGGTAGCAATAACTTCTCTGATGCCACAGGCATGACGACTGTAATATAATACAACGCTCAGTTTGAAGGGATTAATTTTCTCCAGTATGACCCGAATAATGACAACCAGCAGATCGGCTGCAGCCATCGCCACCAGGTACCGAGTGACACCTTTGGAAAGACCGCACCTCCCTCGAGATAGAGTCACAATCGCGACTAAGTTAGCTGTAAATTTAAAACAGACCGTAAAACAAAGTTGTCCAGTGAGAAGAAGCAAAGATGTAAAGAACAAGTAGAGGAAATGTTAAAAGTTGCAGTTTTACAACTCACTTAAAGAAACAGCCCAATGGGTCAGCAGATAAGTTTCTCAATGAACAAGGAGAATGTCATTAGTGCAGAAACATAGCAACTGAGTTCAGGTTAAATTAGTCGAAAAAGACTCACTGGTGAGACAAGCGGGGTTTCTATATTTAGCTTCAGCTCCTTGGGTTGGAGATTGGATCTGATTCACTGTTGAATCAGTTGAATAATCTACAGGAGCTCTGAATTTGAGCTGTCATAGTGAGCACGTGGATAACTCATGAATCCAATAACGGAGTCACAGCTTATTACTTATCAATTCTTTCAGAGCATTCCGGGAAGATGGAAAATGGTACAGCAAATAATTTACATTCTGTTCACCACAGAACACACCCTCACAATCAACTCCAAGAAATCAGCTACAAGTGCATTTATCGAATGTCTTTCACAACTGTAGTTTATCCTGAAGCTTTTTTCATGCCATAAGGACCTTAGAAATGTATGTGACGTCTCTATCTGTCTACACTGAGACTCCCTTGTATTTGTTAGTTGTTACTCAGTGGCAGGTGTGATGCTACTGTGACTTTAAGAAATGTAGTTTTTAATATGTTCACTCCAGTTACAAGCAGCTTTGTTTTTTTATCGTGGCACTGGCTGTCTTATTAGAGATCCTTTTATTTCTGCTTAAATTGTTTAAATGTTTTTTTTCAATCTTGTCCTCATGCCCCTTCAGGGAGTTTCTGACCATTTGGATTGTTGTGGGAAGAATGATTGAAAGGTGAAGTAGGATAGTTTTTTTTCCTCTCATAAGAGTTTCTTCCTTTCAGTTTTGGCTGCTGGTTAGCGAGAATCTGTTTCGACTCAGGACTGGAAGCAGTCTTGCCTCTCTCTGGAGTGAAAATTCTGCTGTCGGTGGTTTTCCAGCTGGGAATTTGAGGCAAGGATTGCCTCTCACTCTTGCAGTGGTTTTCAGGCTAAAGCTGGAGGCCAGCGGTGGCTCTGCCCCTGCCTCGAGGTCTGTGAGAAGTTACAAGGCTGGGAAGTCAGAGTTTCAATTCTCCAGCCAATGGACTGAGGGCCTGATTTTACCAAAACTTCGCGCCCATTTTCGGGTGTGAAATTGCGGTAAAGTTGGGTGTCGGGCCTATACTGCGATCTGCACCCAATTCCGAGCAGATCGCGGCTTTACCGACACCCAATTCGGGCGCGGGGCCGGCCCGTGCCCGAATCGGGCAGCCCGACGATTTACATGCATTTGCATGCATTTAAATCGACTTAATGAACCGCGCTCCCAACTCTACCGCCAAATCCCACTTTACCGTCTTCTGGCTCGATCTGGATCCACACTTTTAACGACCTGGTAAATAAAAGTCTGAAATCGTCGCTGCAGCTTCCGAAGAGCGGGCTGAGAGCCTGCAACGGCCCTTTGACCCAGGTCATCCTCTGGTTGGGGGGGTGTGGGGGGTGGGAGGAGGGGGGTTGGGGGGTGAGGGGGGGGTGGGACCCAGATCATCCTCTGGTCGGGGGGGGGTGGGGCAAGGGGGGGGGGGTGTCCGCTGCCAGTCTGCGGCCGATCGGTGGGGAGGAAGAGGGCAGGGGGGTCCGCCGCCACTCTGCGGGCGATCCCTCCTCCCCACCGGAGGAACGAATCCCTCCTGCCGGAGTGGACGTGCGGCCATGCCATCCCACAAAACCTTCAGGATGAAGTGATTCCTCACTAAGAAGATGAAGCAGAACCGGCCGATTCCACAGTGGATTCGTATGAAAACCGGCTACAAGATCAGTACAAGTCCAAGATGAGACACTGGAGAAGGACCAAGCTGGGCCTGTAAAGGGATACACCATCACTGGTACACTACCAGCCACAGATTACTCTACCCTGCAGGGGCAAGAGAGCGGGAGAGATGGCTGTGGGGAGGTGGGATCGCCTGCAGAGTGGCGGCGGACCCCCCCTGCCACCTCCCTCTCCACCGATCGGCCGCAGACTGGCAGCGGACCCCCCCCCCCCTCTGACCAGAGGATGATCTGGGTCTGCAGAAGGAATGATGGGAAAGAACTAAGCAAAGATATGTGTTCAGGGCTAGGACAGGGGGGGCTTCAGGGCACGGTAGACTATATGCAGACATCGCAACAGTCATTAAATTTCAAAGGTCCTTTCAAGCGTGCAAAGAGCTTTAGGATGAACTAAAATTCTGAAAGACATACTGTCAAGACATATTCTTTCACATCCAAAATTCATTGGCAAGAGTTAGCAAACAACTCAAAGACATTGGGAGGACATGTTCCCACTTGTCCAATCATTTCTAGAAACTGCATCCACTCATATAGGTGTATATAGAAAGAGGCAGTGATGAAAAATATAATGTATTGTGAAGCTAGTGTACCTTTGAGAAATGTATTTTTTAAAATTTATGTTCTCTGCAGTGAAACAGCTTTTTTATATCTTGTTGCTGGGCTATCTGCGAGAATTATTTTATTTGTTCCTTCAATGGCTTAAATGGGTTCTGTTTAGTTCTGGGCCTCAGGTGCCTTCTGGCATTTTTTATGACCTTGCATTGTTAGAGGGATGAATAATTAACAGGTCAGGTGACAAGAGTTCTTCTGTCCCAGTTTTGAGCTGCTGGTTTAACTTAGAAGGGGTGTGGACATCAGACTGAAAATCAGTGTTTTTCTCACTCTGTCCTTGGCATTGTAAATTCTGCTGGCCAGCTGGAAGCTAGGCTTCTGGCCTTCCTGCAATGAAAATTCTGCTGTTGGTGGTTTTGCTAGCTAGTACCGAGAGTCTCCCTCTCTCGCTCCATGATGTTTTTGGCAAGCTTTTCTGATACCAAGCTTGTCTGCGTGTATATCAAGAGAACTGCAGCATCCAACCACGATGCATCCAGCATCATTTGTACTTTCTGTGTTAAACCTGTGACAAGGATTTTGTTTATGGGAATTGTTTATTTAGCTGTTAAGGTTAAATACAATATCATGGTTGTTTTTTTCTTGTTTGTACGTGGCAGAGGTTATTGCTCATTTTCTTTCTATACATGTGAACAGTATTCTTAAATAAACTTTGTTTGATAGAAGCTCCCTCGTGGGTCAGTTGAATCATACCTGAGGTCAAACATCTCATGCTCACCCGAGCCAAATTCAAATTACAAAACCTATGATCCGGGTGGACTTCATAAAACACTTTGGAGTTTTTGATCTGAATTGTACAAGTGCCCCACTGAAACCTGGACAAAGTCAAACAGATCCTGAACAGATCGTGCTGGAGCCTCAACTGTTTACCATATACATAGACGATCGAGAGGAGGGGACCAAGTGTAGGGAAACAAAGTTTGCGCATGACACAAAGATGAGTGGGAAAGCGAATTGCGTAGATATTGTGGAAAGTGTGCAGAGAGATTTGGATAGGCTAGGTGAGTGGCCGAGGATCTGGCAGATGGAGTCTAACATTGACAAGTGTGAGGTTATCCACTTTGGAAGGAATAATAGTAAAATGGACTATTATTTAAATGGTGAAAAATTACAACATGCTACTGTGCAGAGGGACCTGGGGATCCTTGTGCATGAATCGCAAAAACTCAGTTTGCAGGTGCAGCAGATGATCAAGAAGGCAAATGGAATGTTGGCCTTTATCGCAAAGGGGTTGGAGTATAAAAGCATGGACGTTTTGCTGCAATTGTACAAGGTACTGGTGAGGCCGCAACTGGAGTACTGTGTGCAATTTTGGTCCCCTTATTTGCGAAAGGATATATTGGCCTTGGATGGAGTACAGAGGAGGATCACCAGGTTGATACCGGAGATGAGGGGGTTTGCTTATGAGGAGAGACCGAGTAGATTGGGCCTGTACTCTTTGGAGTTTAGAAGGCTGAGGGGAGATCTTATCAAGACATATAAGATAATGAAGGGGCTAGACAGGGTAGAGGCAGAGAGATTCTTTCCACTTAGAAGGGAAACCAGAACTAGAGGGCACAGCCTCAAAATAAGGGGGAGTCAGTTTAGAACAGAGTTGAGGAGGAACTTCTTCTCTCAGAGGGTAGTGAATCTCTGGAATTCTCTGCCCATTGAAGCAGTGGAGGCTACCTCGTTAAATATGTTTAAGTCACAGGAAGATAGATTTCTGATCAATAAGGGAATTAAGGGTTATGGGGAGTGGGCGGGTAAGTGGAACTAAACCACTATCAGATCAGCCATGACCTTATTGAATGGCGGGGCAGGCTCGAGGGGCTAGATGGCCTACTCCTGCTCCTATTTCTTATGCTCTTATGTTCTTATCAGTAAATACATGTTTATTTTGGATTCAATGCCTGAAATAAAACATTGCCTGAAATAAAATAATGATCATCATGATTGGAAATAATAACTTCAACCATACAACTGTGTAACATGCCCGACACCAACAAGTTCCACTATCAGAGAAGTCAAACCTGCAATGATTACAATAACTCACACAGAACTCCAACCACTGCAAGGATGCGATAGAAAATGGGTTCGATATCAAAGAGCAGAAATAATAAATCCTCCACATGATGCATGTTCTGTGATGAACTCTATTGTCCTTTAGGTTTCACTGACCCTGAGCTCACTCACTCAGTGGGACCCTTTATTAATACAAGCGAGTGACACCCACTGAGACCATGAGACTTACGTAAACATTGTTATTAGTTCCACTGATTGGAGTAAACGGATTAGACAGGCACGGAACCTTAATTGAAGAAAAACAGAATTGTTGTATGTACACTTGATGAACACCAGCACAAGCACTGGAATTGAAACATCATGGAACTGGCTACAACAAAGCGACCATTCAACTTCTCATACCTGCTCTGGCTGTTGAAAGAATGGTCCACTCACGTCCATTTCCCTCTCCTTTCCCCATACCTTTTCCCCTTTGGAAAGCATTTAATGGATTCACTGTCCTGCTAGGTGCTGCAAAATCTAATAATGGTTTTGTGTGTGTGCGTGCGTGTGTGTGTGTATGTGTCTGTGTTTGTGTGTACGTGCGTTAATCTCCTCGACTCTGCATTCCATCTAATATGGATGAAATGAATTTTAAATTCTCTATACCAATGGAACAGTGAGTGAGACTTTTCCATTGTCTTCATCCCTCATTATTTGTGTGTCAAATCTGCCAAAACGTTTTGTAGAGTAAAGAGCACCGACTCATAAAATATATTAGAAATCTGTACAAATTTCCTGATAACTTTTCCCAGTGGAATTTCCGAAAGCCACATTGATAATGGAAGCTGCCAATGTCAAACGGTCACACTGTAATGAGAGCCTCCCACCAGAGGATGTGCTGCAGCATCATCCCTGATGAGAGGGGGTGATACAGAGAGAGAGGTTTCTAAAGTAAGGAAGAGGGGAGAGTTCAAGATTGAGCTGAGAGCCCGAGTGAACCTGAAACAGAGTGAGGAGGGAATGGAGGGAGAAAAGGCCAAAGTGAGGAGGAAGGGAGGGACAGAGTGAGGATAGAATGGAGGGAGGAAAGGCCAGAGTGAGGAGGAAGGGAGGGACAGAGTGAGGAGAGAATGGAGGGAGGAAAGGACAGAGTGACCGGGGAATGGACGGAGAAAAGGACAGAGTGAGGGGGAAATGGAGGGAGAAAAGAACAGAGTGAGGAGGGAATGGAGGGAGAAAAGGGCAGAGTGAGAGGGAATGGAGGGAGAAAAGGACAGAGTGAGGGGGAAATGGAGGGAGAAAAGAACAGAGTGAGGGGGAAATGAAGGGAGAAAAGAACAGAGTGAGGGGGAAATGGAGGGAGAAAAGGACAGAGTGAGGAGAGAATGGAGGGAGAAAAGAAGAGTGAGGGGGAATGGAGGGAGAAAAGGACAGAGTGAGGAGGGAATGGAGGGAGAAAAGAAGAGTGAGGGGGAATGGAGGGAGAAAAGGACAGAGTGAGGAGGGAATGGAAGGAAGAAAGGACAGAGTGAAGTGGGGATGGAGTGAGACAGGAGCAGAATGAAGAAAAAAAAGTGAGGTGGCAGTGAGTGATGAAGGAAAATATTGAGGTGGGTGCAGAGTGAGCTGTAAGATTCTAAATTAGAATGATCATTTTACCAAGTTATTTTATTTATTTCACAGTTAACATCTTCCAGCCCTAAAACCCTCTGAGAACACTGCCCTGGAATTCTCTCTCAATGACTCCTAAACTTTTCCATTTCTCTCCTCCTTTAGTGAACTCTTCAAAACCTCTCCCTTTGACAAAGTGTCCTAATCTTTCCTTAGATGGATCAATCTGATATTTTGAGTGATAATCTTCCTGAGAAGCAATTTGGGAGATGTTTCTCGATTGAAGGTATTGACACACAGACAAGTTATTGTGAATATTTTAAATTGAATAATTACAGAGCAATGCAAATCATTTAATGCTGAGTTTCTCATTTAACAGGGACAGCTATTAATGGAAAAAGTAGAGAACAGATTTGTGTTTGGATAGTTTCATTTAAAGATCTGGGGGGTGATTCTCCCAAAAAGAAACTAAGCACCCAACAGTTGGGAAAACTGATTTTTCCTGCCCTTTTGTTTGGCTTTATTTAGTTGAATGAATCTCCAGCGCTCTGTGCTCCACAAAGTGCCTCAGAGGGAGATTCACGCCCGTCAGGGGGGCCTCATCCCAGCCAAGAGACTGGCATCAGTGCACTGTGTGGGGCAGTGTGCATGTGCTGACCTGCGCACTAGTCTCCCATCGCTGGCCTCCCGATCACTGGCCTCCTGGTTTCTTGCCAGGCCCCCTTCTCCCGATCGCCAGCTTCCCAACACCCTCGTCCCTCCCGATTGCCGGACTTCCCGACCAACCGACCAACCCCACCGATTGCTGGCCTCCCAGACTACTGTCCCCAATCGCCAGCCACCCATGGCCAGCCCTGATCCATGCACTGCCATGCGCACCCCCAAACCCCATGCCATGTGCAGCTCTGCCCGCCCTCCTCCCTCCCTCTCCCACCGATCGATAATGCAGAGTGCAGTGGGCACGTCTCCCACCACGGCCGGTCGGCCCACCTGGTAGGCCCCATACTCTTGTGTTAAACCCCCTTGGCATTAGCCGGTGCCCAATGAGCAGTGCTGGGGTGCCCTGTGGACAGCGCCAGGGTGCCAGGCTGGCAGTGCCATGTTGGCACTGTCCAAGGGGAAAAGAACACCCTGGCGCCCTGGGGGGTGGGGCGAGAGGGCGCCTGAATGGCCTCTGTGCCCACCAGAGAGGTGATCACGCCTGGTTCTCGTGGATGGGGCCAGCTTTAATTCCTGCTGATGGGAACCTCTCCCAGCTGGGGGGAGACAATAGCGAGTTTGAGGAATACCATCCCTGGCTCATGAATTTTATGGTAATCATACTCACGCTGTTTTCAAGAACAAGGCTGATTATGTAAAAGAAAAAGGCATTGGACACTCGCGATCAGCTGGACGCCGGTTGCAAGTCCTCCTACAGGTCCCCTGCTGATGCCAGCGTGCTGAGAGAATCCCACCCGCTTATTCTCACACTGAGTCTCACTCAACCATCACCTCTGTGCTCTCTGATTTACATTGGCTCCTGCTCTGACAC
Organism: Mustelus asterias; assembly: GCF_964213995.1. Taxonomy (NCBI): domain Eukaryota; kingdom Metazoa; phylum Chordata; class Chondrichthyes; order Carcharhiniformes; family Triakidae; genus Mustelus; species Mustelus asterias. Next base: position 81,543,923 of record NC_135815.1, on the reverse strand, counting down.
TGCCTCATGTTTATAATTTATTCTACTTTGTGCTCAGATCCCTCCATGTCTTCACTTTACTCAGTCTCTGTAAAGTCCCCAACACTACATTCCTCTGAAATATTTCCTCCAAGAATTCTGACCTGTTGCACCTTGTCATGGCTTCAATAGTGACAGCATTGGATTGAGATTGCCTGGCCCTAGGTTCTGGAACAGAGCGCCTGGACCTCTCCCACTCTCTCATTTTCTTTCGGATGCTAAATAAGTAAAATGTTGCTGAAAAATCTCAGCTTCAATTCCTCAACACCATCCAACATTCTTAACGGTTGTCTATGTGTCATTCTGTTTGTTTCGATGCCTGCATTGTCATGAAATTTTTGGGACTCAGAAAAAAACACATGGAGTGGGATTCTCCAGGACCATCATGCACACTCCCATGCACATTTGCGCGCATGCTCCCACACACGCTCCCACACGCAATCACACATACACACACACAGTCTCACAAACATGCACACTCGCAGTAACAGATGCAATCATACATGCCACACATACACACTTCACTCACACACTCAAACATAGAGCTGTGTATCAGACTAAGAGTCTTTGTGAACATTGCAGTTAGGGAACAATGAAGGTATTTGAGATATATTAAAGCATAAAGGGAAAGGTAAATAAACAGAGCTGACTGGCGCCTGAGTTGAAATTCATTAAGCTGTCAGTGGAAATCTATTTCAATGTACTGCACCAAGAAATTGACAAAATATTGAAGGTTTTCAATGGAATAGAGAGGGTTTCAAAGGTTTCAGCTTGCTAGTAAAGCTCAGAGACTTCAACGCAAAGCTGTGTGAATACATTGGGGATGATTGCACAGCTGTGGAGAATGGAACCCCCCCTCCCCACTATCCCCACCCAGCCAGAGAAATTGTCATCTCCCTGTCATAAGAACATAAGAACATAAGAAATAGGAGCAGGAGTAGGCCATCTGGCCCTTCGAGCCTGCCCCGCCATTCAACAAGATCATGGCTGATCTGAAGCGAATCAGTTCCACTTACCCGCCTGCTCCCCATATCCCCTAATTCCCTTATCGATCAGAAAACTATCTACCCGTGATTTAAACATATTCAACGAGGAAGCCTCCACCACTTCAATGGGCAGAGAATTCCAGAGATTCACTACCCTCTGAGAGAAGAAGTTCCCCCTCAACTCTGTTCTGAACCGGCCCCCCCCTTATTTTGAGGCTGTGCCCTCTAGTTCTGGTTTCCCTTCTAAGTGGAAAGAATCTCTCCACCTCTACCCTATCCAGCCCCTTCATTATCTTATATGTCTCTATAAGATCACCCCTCATCCTTCTAAACTCCAACGAGTACAGACCCAATCTTTTTAATCTCTCCTCATAAGCTACACCGCTCACCTCCGGTATCAACCTGGTGAACCTTCTCTGCACTCCCTCCAAGGCCAATATATCCTTTCGCAAATAAGGGGATCAAAACTGCACACAGTACTCCAGTTGCGGCCTCACCAGTGCCTTGTACAGTTGCAGCAAGACCTCCCTGCTTTTATATTCTATCCCCCTCGCGACTGAGTTTTTGCGATTCGTGCACAAGGACCCCCAGGTCCCTCTGCACAGTCGCACGATGTAATTTTTCTCCATTTAAATAATATTCCAATTTACTATTATTTCTTCCAAAGTGGATAACCTCACATTTGCTAACGTTATATTCCATCTGCCAGATCCTCGCCCACTCGCTCAGCCTATCCAAATCTCTCTGCAGACTTTCCGCGTCCTCCACGCAATTCGCTTTCCCACTCACCTTCGTGTCATCAGCAAACTTGAATACCCTAGATTCAGTCCCCTCCTCCAGATCATCTATGTAAATGGTAAACAATTGAGGCCCCAGCACCTATCCCTGTGGCACGCCACTGGTCACCAACTGCCAACCAGAAAAGCACCCATTTATCCCAACTCTCTGCTTCCTGTTAGATAGCCAATCCCCAATCCACGCCAACACCTTACCCCTAACTCCGTGTACCCCAATCTTCTGCAGCAACCTTTTGTGAGGCACCTTATCGAACGCCTTCTGGAAATCTAAAAACACCAGAGGAACCCAAAGGGGTCTGCTCTAACCTGCAGCTTCTTACAGCGAGAAATGGAAATTCCTGCTGCAGAATGGAGTGCTGCAGTGATTTAAAAGCCGGACAGCTGTCCAGGGGCCATGGAAATTAAAGATATTCGGTCACTTCAAACTTTCTGTGCTGACAGGCAGGAATGAAGATGTTGATCACTGAGATGCCTGAAATCATCATGCCAGGGGTGGTCTTCAGTTCTGTCAGTGCTAGAAGGGGTTGTCCATCCACGAGTCCCCCACCCTGGCGGAGAGTGGCGAGGTGACCCCCTTTCCCCCATCCGATCACATCCAACCCCCAGGACCCTTGAGGGACCCTTCCTTTGGCAGCAGCAGAGGTGCAAAGGGCCACTGGACCCACCTCCTTGATTCCCTCTGACCCATGGTGCTAGGTCAGGTTGTCAGTGCTAGGTCAGGTTGTCAGTGCTAGGGTATCGGGAGCAGTGCACCGTCAGCATTGCAAAGGCGCGTGCCTTGAAGGGGGCCTGATTAGGGATTTGAGGGGGGAGGGGACTGAATGGGAGGGGGAGGGATATGAGTGGGGGACCTGAGATGGGATTGTGGGGGGCCTGAGGGTGAAAGGGATGGCTCACACTCATGCCTGTGTGGTAAGTGTGGTGGTGGTGTGGGATTGACCTGTTATTGAAGTGGAGGGAGGGCGGATGCCACCCTTTGCTGAGTGGTTGGTGATGCACCCCTGGTCAGCAGGGAGTGGGGAGAGGGGGGTCAATATTTCATTTATTGGAGGGAGGGAGTTCAGCGCATACTTTAAAAAGGACACCTTGATCTCTGAACAGCAGGGGTGGCTGGCAGTTTTTCCACGATTAACTCCTTTGCGTTTTTCAGGTGGGTGAATCCTAGCTGACAGACACTGGCAGCGCCAGTGGGGAACACTCTGGTTTTCCTGCTGATGTGGGCATTTAGATCCAATTCAGGTGAATCGCGCTCGATAGAAATTGATGGGTGGAATTATAAACTGGCTTCTGTCTTTAAAGACCCACAAACAGACTGAGCATCACATCAGTCAGTTAGCACGTCAACAATCCAATAGCTTCAATGTGGTGATGCTTCTGTCAGGTGGAGACCCTTCCTCAGGTGAAGAGGGGATGAGGAGAAGAGGGAGAAGACCAGCTGGCCATGGACAGCATCAACGTATCTGCCCACTAGAGAGAGCAGATCACCCTGAAGGGGGTGAAGGCCAGTGAGAGTTGTGAAGATTGACTACCATCGACACAGCAAACTGCCGGCTCCAAGTGGAGAGGCTCTCCAAGAAGATCGCGCATATTGATACAGACATCAAGTTTCTACAAAGATGCAAGAAAGCAGACAAGATAGCGAAAGGACTACAGATCACGCACCCACTCAGGTCAACCTATAACACAGACTACATTGAGAGACTTTGCCGTCGCACCTCTCTCACACTCCTCAATCACCTCATACACCAGCTCTACAGCAAACGCCGCAGCCTGGAAACCAAGATCAAGTCCATATTCTCAACTTGCGCTCAGGACACAGACCAGCTGCGAAACTCTGCCAAGCAGACGAGACAACGGAACTACGCCATCGACATGCACACCAAGAACAGAAAATTTGAGAAACTCGGCATCACCAACAGCAGCAACCAAGCCTCCCCCCGTTCCACAGTAGAAAACAGTACCACTACTGGGAAGTCCATTGTCAACTTGTCGGACTGCACACTTCAACCAGATGAAATCGAAGTTCTCAGCCGAGGGCTCAATTTCTGCCCCACCACCAAAATAGATCCCATCAGTCTCGCAGCAGACACAGAGGAATTCATCAGGCGAATGAGGCTGCGGGAGTTCTTCCACAAACCCGAACAGGCCAACAGCGAACACAATGAGACAGCCTATGAACCGGAACAGCCGACAGAGAGATCCGCAGTGCAGCAACCGAAGAGGAAAGAGTCGAATTGGACTCCTCCGGAAGGCCGCTGCCCTCGACTCGACATGTATGCCCAAGCGGTCAGGAGGTGAGTCAACACCAGATTCATCAACCGCATTCACAAGACAGCCCCGAACATCACCCAAGCACAATGCAACACCATCCACGCTCTCAAGACCAACCGCAACATTGTCATCAAACCAGCAGACAAAGGAGGGGCCATCATCATACTGAACAGAACGGATTACTGCAAAGAAGTGTACCGACAACTGAACAATAAGGAACACTCCAGACAGTTACCCGCAGATCCGACCAAAGAACACACCCGTCAACTCAACAGACTGATCAAGACCTTTGATCCAGACCTTCAGAGCAACCTCCATGCTCTCATCCCACGTACTCCCCGCGTTGGAGATCTCTACTGCCACACGAAGATACACAAGGCAAACACACCCGGCCGTCCCATCGTATCGGGCAATGGGACCCTGTGCGAGAACATCTCCGGCTACGTCGAGGGCATCCTGAAACCCATTGTACAAAGAACCCCCAGCTTTTGTGGCGACACTACAGACTTCCTACAGAAACTCGGCAGTTGAGCATGGAGCAGTTGAACCAGGATCACTCCTCGTCACAATGGATGTCTCGGCACTCTACACCAGCATCCCCCACAATGATGGCATTGCTGCAACTGCCTCAGTACTCAACGTCGACAACTGCCAGTCTCCAGATGCAATTTTGCAACTCATCTGCTTCATCCTGGACCACAATGTCTTCACCTTCAACAACCAGTTCTTCATCCAGACACACGGAACAGCCATGGGGACCAAATTCGCACCTCAATATGCCAACATCTTCATGCACAGGTTTGAACAAGACCTCTTCACTGCACAGGACCTTCAACCGATGCTATACACTAGATACATCGATGACATTTTCTTCCTTTGGACTCATGGTGAACAATCACTGAAACAACTATATGATGACATCAACAATTTCCATCCCACCATCAGACTCACCATGGACCACTCTCCGGAATCAGTTGCATTCTTGGACACACACATCTCCATCAAGGACGGTCACCTCAGCACTTCACTGTACCGCAAGCCCATGGATAACCTCACGATGCTCCACTTCTCCAGCTTCCACCCTAAACACGTTAAAGAAGCCATCCTCTACGGACAAGCCCTCAGTATACACAGGAACTGCTCAGATGAGGAGGATCACAACAGACACCTCCAGACGCTGAAAGATGCCCTCATAAGAACAGGATATGGCGCTCGACTCATCGATCGACAGTTCTGACGCGCCACAGCGAAAAACTGCACCGACCTCCTCAGAAGACAAACACAGGACATGGCGGACAGAGTACCCTTCGTCGTCCAGTCCTTCCCCGGAGCGGAGAAGCTACGACATCTTCTCCGGACCCTTCAACACGTCGTTGATGAAGACGAACATCTCGCCAAGGCCATCCCCACACCCCTACTTCATGTCTTCAAACAACTGCATAACCTCAAGCAGACCATTGTCCGCAGCAAACTACCCAGCCTTCAGGAGAACAGTGACAATGACACCACACAATCCTGCCACAGTAACCATGCAAGACGTGCCGGATCATTGACATGGATGCCATCATCTCACGTGAGAACACCATCCACCAGGTACACGGTACATACTCTTGCAACTCGGCCAATATTGTCTACCTGATACGCTGCAGGAAAGGATGTCCCGAGGCATGGTACATTGGGGAGACGATGCAGACACTATGACAACGGATGAATGAACACCACTCGACAATCATCAGGCAAGAGTGTTATCTTCCTGTTGGGGAACACTTCAGCGGTCACGGGCATTCGGCCTTTAAGACTTGATTACCTGTAAAGACTTGCATTCCAACCATTATTTTGTAAATTGAGTTTGTGTCTTTATATGCCCTGTTTGTGAACAGAACTCCCAATCACCTGATGAAGGAGCAGCGCTCCGAAAGCTAGTGGCTTTTGCTACCAAATAAACCTGTTGGACTTTAACCTGGTGTTGTGAGACTTCTTACCAAGATTGAAGAGGCCAGTGGAGGCACCATTACCAGCTGGCAGAGACTATTGAGTAAGAGCCACATAGCTGGACATGACAGAGGATCGGTGCAGAAGAAGGATCCACTCTGTTAAGGGAGACGGTCTCTTTGATCTATAAAGGGATGTGTCCTGAGATCGGCTCTGAGACTGTCAGTGGCAGCAAGAGCTGATTTGGTCAGTGGTCAGGGAAAGGAGGCTGTGACTGTGAGTGAGGCAGGTCAGGGGGTCAGTAGGGCAGGACTGTCGGTCACTGCCATTGTCTCACAGCTTTGAGGTTCTCTCAGCTTGTTTGGATGGGAGGGGGGGTTGCAGGGAGGATGAGCTGACTCACCCTGGCACCATGGTACAGGAGGCCATTCAACTGAAGGGGAAAAAAATGAATATTTTGGTCCTTGGGGGACAGCTTCGTGACGGGGATTGACACCAATCCCTGCAGCAAAGGGACAGAGTCCAGATGGCTTTGTTGTTTGTCTGTGTCAGGGTTCAGGACATCTGCTCAGGGCTGGAGAGGAACTTGCAGTGGGAGGGAGAGAAACCAGTTGCCCCGGTTCATGTAGGTACCAATGGCAGAGGAAGAACTAGGAAAGAGGGTCTGTACAGAGAATACACAGTTCTGTACACACCTGAACCGTGCTGGGACCAGTGTTCTAGCGAGACTCATCACCAGAGAAGAGAGGGATTGAAATGAAATAAGAGTGCACAAGATATCAAATGTTAAAAGTTGTGGGCTGGAATTTTCCAGCTAATCACACCAGTGGGATCTTCCAGTCCTGACGATAGCATATTCCCAACACGTGTTTCCCAGCAGCGAGGGTGCATTCAATGGGAAACCTCCTTGAGAACGGTGGGACCAGACCAGCATCAGCCAATGCCAGGCTAGCTCAGCCCCAGCAAAACACACAGCGGGTTGCATGGAAAATCCCGCCTGTGGTACATCGAAGCGTCGAGACAAGAGCCGGAATTCTCCAATCTCATTTGCCTCGACATCACTGTCGGTGAGAACGGAGAATTTGGCACTCAGCCAGATCTCCCTTCAGTACAGCTGGACCGGAAAATCCCAGCCGTGGCGAGTTTGGAGAATTCCGGCCAGGGTAAGAGAGGATAATAGTAAAATGGGAAATAAGGGTCAGAGAATGGCAGCACGGGACAGAATGAAAAAAAAACTAAGGATGGACAAAGAATAAAGACAAAGATAACAATGAGGCAAAATAGAAGGCTCTGTATCTGAATTCACACAACATTCATTACAAAATAAAAGAATTGATAGCTCTGTAAGGGGAAAAATGTAAGGAAAGCACACTTTAAAATGGCTGCCTGGCACATAACGAGTTAACTGGGAAAGGAACCATTCAGCAGACACCGGCTTCCACTTATACAAAGATCACTTCAAATCAAACCCAACAGACAAGCCATTTCTAAATCCCAGACAGTGACTTAAAGGAAACAAACACCTCAGGAAGCCAAGCCAAGGATCGAGACATCTTTTGGATGAGGAAAAACCCGAGACAAAGGGAATAGATTAGTGTGGTGAACCATCGTTGGTTCCCACTGGATAGTACTGAGCCAGGGTCTGGCCAGTACTACAAGGATGTACACATGTTACTGTTGGGTTGTGCTACTTGTTGCTGTTGGGGTTAGGGTGGGGTTGTTACACCTTTGTACTGTAGTGTTGTGGTACATCCCAGTCGGGCTCCGCCTCCTGGGAGAGGTATAAAGGTCCCTGCTCTGGCTGGGACCCCTCAGTCTGGGATCGTGTATATCATTATTGGCTGCTTCATTACAGTAAATAAAAGCCTTTATTTCCCGAGCATCGAGCCTCGTGTTTGATAACGCGCATCAATTAGTCATAGGAAGAGCGGCAAAATATGAATGCAGGGAAACCGATTAGCACCTGAATGAGCCGAAACCAACCATTGATAGCCACAGACATAGGAAATGTACCCATTCATAAGAACAATACTGTGTTAAATGTCTGTATCTGTCTGTATCTGCCTATAACGATGTGATAATGTTCAAATCACCGGTCCATCTATTGTGTAAAAAGTATAAAGATGGACCGTTCCTGACATTTTACCGAGAGAAGGTTTTCCACAGACATGTGCCTTGTATCCACGCAGCTCCGTTGAATAAATTGTGTTTTGAATCTCGAGATCTGACGACGAGTGGGTTTTTCCCACAACAGCTCACATTGAAGTCAATAAATATGATTGGTCGTCATGACATAGACCTGACTGCAGGATGACAAGGATTGGGTTCTGAATATTGAGGGGCTTATGACATTCAAGAAGAATTGGGAGTGAGATAATGGTGGAGGGGCAGCATTGTTACTCGAGGGTATCAATGCTGCAATAGTTAGTGATGACCCTGGTTCAGGAGATCAGGATGCAGAACCTATTTGGCTGGAGATGGGCAGTTACAAGCTGCCCCCGGGGCATTGGCACTTTGCCCCTTGGGCACTGCTAGGGGAACAGGCTGGCACTGTCAAGGTGCCAATGCTTATGGGGCACCCCCTCCCCCCAGTTCTGGACCCTCTGGGGGGCCCCAATTGCCCCCTTTCATTCCAGTGGGGTTGAGACACCAGCTCCCCAAAAGTGGGGAGCGACTGGAAACCCCGTTGGAGTGAAATACTCCTTGCGGGGGCAGGGAGGCGAGCAAGTCCGGAGATTTCAGTCCCGGACACACGAATGACATTTAACTTAGATTTAAATTTTTATCTAAATAATATATGCGGCTCCCAGCCGAGTTCCAGCGTGGAGCTGACGCCGCCAGAAATCTGGTGCTGGCAGATGCTATCATAGAATCATAGAAACCCTACAGTGCAGAAGGAGGCCATTCGGCCCATCGAGTCTGCACCGACCACAATCCCACCCAGGACCTACCCCCACATATTTACCCGCTAATCCCTCTAACCTACGCATCCCAGGACTCTAAGGGGCAATTTTTAACCTGGCCAATGAACCTAAACCCGCACATCTTTGGCCTGTGGGAGGAAACCGGAGCACCCGGAGGAAACCCACGCAGACACGAGGAGAATGTGCAAACTCCACACAGACAGTGACCCGAGCCGGGAATCGAACCCGGGACCTTGGAGCTGTGAAGCAGCAGTGCTAACCACTGTGCTACCGTGCCGCCTCAACCACTGTGCTACCGTGTCGGGGCGGGATGCCCAGCTTCGACCCCGTGCATTTGGCACGGCTTGAATCTCCTGGCCTGCTGCGCTAAACAAAAGCGCAGCTTTTGGAGTAGGAGGGAGTATTCATTGTGCTCCCGATACAACCTGACTGAGGGGGATTGACTGAGAAATTAGCAGTTGCTGTACCCCTATCAGCCACATCCCATGCCCTGGGACCAGAGAAATGGGAGAACCCCAAGAGTGGGAACAGACACTGAGAAAGTATCTGAATAAGAAATGGCCCAAGTGGGCAGAACACTGCAGTAAGTTGTTCGCGGGTCTGGGATCCGCAGGTCAGAGATGTTGGAATGAGAGAAACAGAGACCAAGGAAAAAACACTTTGAAATTAAGTAATGCTGCCCTGATTGTTATTTTGTTAGAAGAGTTAGAAAGAGAGAAATCAGAAAAAATGAAGTTAAAAGATGATTTAGAAAATATGAGAGAAGTAGTTGAGAAGTTAAGAGAAGAAAATGAGCTGTTCTGTGGAAAAGTATTGACAGGAAGAAGTCTCACAACACCAGGTTAACGTCCAACAGGTTTATTTGGTTGAAATGTGCACATTTCCACTCCATCTGATGAAAGAGCAGCGCTCCGAAAGCTTATGGTATTTGCTACCAAATAAACCTGTTGGACTTTAACCTGATGTTGTGAGACTTCTTCCTGTGTTCACCCCAGTCCAACGCCGGCATCTCCACATCATGAAAAGTATTGAAGCAGGAGCAAAAGAATCAAATATAAATATTGTTTATGAGTCAGTTTAAAATTCAATGTGAGAAAGCATATCAAGTTCATGAAGTGAACCGAAACTCTGATCACTCCCAGTGCCAGCAGGAGATTAATAAATTAAAATCTCAGCTGTCAAAGCAGAAAGGGATGATGTCTGTATTTGGGACAGTTGAGTTTGAGGGAGGTGATGATTGTGGATTGGTTTATGGGATATATCTAGAAGAGAATGTTTGGCAATTTGTCACACTTGGTGCTGACTGGGGGCCCCCACGTCCCTTTCCGGAGGCTCCTAATCGCTCAGCACCCTGAGAACTTGCCCCTGTCCCGATGAATCCTGTGAGTACTAGTCGCAAGGAAAGCACGGAATTGCCACGAGACAAAGGAATGAATGCCTTAAAGTACCCCAACTCCACATGTAGTTCCAAATACAGAGTTAACCAGCCCTCACCAATGGATAGTCTTGTGTTTGTAGAAAATGCTATGCCCATGAACCCCATTGAAACAGACCATATGGGGCAAGGAGCAGGAGCTCAAACCCTCACTTACACCGTAAAGACCACCAAGGAGCCATTTACATCAAAGGACTAAAGAGCGGTTGGGGGAGTGTGGTGTTACAGAATAGAGTTACAATGGAACTATGTCTTCTCACCTTACCAGGGAAATATTGTCAATTATTTGGCGACGTGCGAAAATATTCTACAGGTCCCCCTCTGTGCAGTAAACATGGTGAGAAACCCAGCTCAGTTACAAATCAGAAAACACATGTTTGGAAAACGCTAATTAAAAGCCTGGGGAAGATTTTTGAATTGTTTCATTCTGACAGCATATTTAATACACAAGGCTGATTGGAGGAAACCTGAAGTTGAGCTTCTTGCTGTAGCTGCACACTTACTTTCAGTGACTGATGCATGAGGACACCAAGGTCTCACTGAGTATCCAACACTCTCAATTTATACCCATTCAATAATAATCTGCCTTCTTATTTTTGCTATCCAAGTGGATACCGTCACAGATATCCACATTATACTGCATCTGCTATGCATATGCCCACTCACTCAGCCTGTCCAAATCACACTGAAGCATCTCTGCATCCTCCCCACAGCTCACCCTCCCACCCAATTTGGATCATCTGCAAATGTGGAGATAATACATTTAGTTCCCTCTCCCAAATCATTGATATATAATGTGAACAATTGAGTGCTAGCACAGATCTCTGCAGTTCCCCACTAGTCACCGTCTGCCAATTGGAAAAATACCCATTTCTGCCAGCTCTTTGATTCCTTTCTGCAAACCAGCTTTGGCAGAGGCGAGAGTAGTTTTTTTTTTCTTTTTCAGACAGTTTATTCCTGTATTTCCCCAGAGTAAAAAAAATGGCAGGCAAGATGTTGGAATGCTCCTCTTGCAGGATGTGGGAGATCAGGGAGACCTCCGGTATCCCTGACGACAGCACCTGCAAAAGATGCATTCAGCTGCAGCTGCGAGCAAAGCGTGTTAGGGAACTGGAGAAGGAGCTTGATGACCTCCATCTAATTTGGGAGAATGAGAATTATATAGACAGTAGCTTGAGGGAGATTGTTACACCTAAGCAGCAGAGCACAGGAAATTGGGTTACTTTAAGGAGACGAAATGGCAGTGTGAAAGGACAGGCAGAGTCGGGTTCCCCTGTGGCCATACCCCTCCGAAACAGGTATACTGAATTGGATACTGTTGTGGCAGATGCTTTACCTGGGACAAGCTGCGACAGCCGGAACTCTGATACTGAGTCTGGTTCTACAGCGCAAAAGGGTGGGATGAAGAAGAGGAGAGCAGTAGTGATAGGGGACTCAATGGTCAGAGGTACGGACAGGAGGTTCTGTGGTCGGGACGGAGACTCCCGCATGGTTTGTTGCCTCCCAGGTGCCAAGGTCAGCGATGTCTCTGATCGCGTGCACAGCATTCTAAAATGGGAAGGTGATCAGCCAGATGTCGTGGTACACATCGGTACCAGTGACGTGGGAAGGAAGAGTGAGGAGGTCCTAAAGAGTGAGTACAAAGAGCTTGGAAGGAAGTTAAAAAGCAGGACCCCGAGGGTAGTAATCTCAGGATTGCTACCTGAGCCACATGCCAGTGAGGGCAGGAGTAGGATGCTTGGGCGGATGAACATGTGGCTGAGGATCCGGTGCAGGGGGCAGGGTTTCCAATTCTTGGATCATTGGGACCTCTTCTGGGGCAGGTGGGACCTGTACAAGAGAGACGGGTTACACCGAAACTACAAGGGGACCAATATACTTGCAGGGAGATTTGCTCGTGTTATTGGGGAGCGTTTAAACTAGATTTGCAGGGGGAGGGGAACCAGAGTGCCAGAGCAGATAGTGGAGCAGGGGTAAAAAGACAGGTTAGTTCAAGCAAAATCACAAATGGAAGGGTAGAGTGTGGTGGAAATAATCTTTTGAGGTGTGTCTACTTCAATGCCAGGAGTATTGTGGGGAAGGCAGATGAGCTGAAGGCGTAGATAGACACATGGAAATATGACATGATAGCCATTAGTGAAACTTGGCTACAGGAGGGGCAGGACTGGCAGCTCAATGTTCCAGGGTTCCAATGTTTCAGGCGGGATAGAGGCAGAGGCTTAAAAGGTGGGGGGGGGGGGGGGGGGGGGCTGGTGGGGGGGGGGGAGGTGGCACTGTTGGTCAGGGAAAATGTTACAGCGGTACTCAGGCAGGATAGATTAGGGAGCTTGTCTACAGAGGCCCTATGGGTGGAGCTGAGGAACAAGAAAGGTATGACCACATTAATGGGGTTGTTTTATAGACCACCCAATAGTCAGCGAGAATTGGAGGAGCAAATCAGCGGAGAGATAGCTGACAACTGCAAGAAACACAAAGTTGTGAGAGTAGGGGATTTTAATTTTCCACATATAGATTGGGATTCGTATACTGTTAAAGGTTTAGACGGGGTAGAGTTTGTAAAATGTGTTCAGGAGAATTTTCTACATCAGTATATAGAGGTGCCAACTAGAGAGGATGCGATATTGGATCTCCTATTGGGAAATGAGTTAGGGCAGGTGATGGATGTGAGTGTGAGGGAACACTTTGGATCCAGTGATCATAATGCCATTAGTTTCAACCTGATCGTGGATAAGGATAGATCTGGTCCTCGGGTTGAAGTTCTGAACTGGAAAAAGGCCAAATTTGATGAAATGAGAAGGGATCTGGGAAGTGTGGATTGGCACAGGCTGTTCTCTGGTAAGGATGTAAATGGAAAGTGGGAGGCCTTCAAAGGAGAAATTTTGAGAGTGCAGAGTTTGTATGTTCCTGTCAGGATTAAAGGCAAAGTAAATAGGAATAAGGAACCTTGGTTCTCGAGGGAGATTGTAACACTGATTAAGAGGAAGAGAGAGTTGTATGAAATGTACAGGCAGCAAGGAACAGATCAGATGCTCGAGGAGTATAAAAAGTGCAAGAAGCTACTTAAGAGGGAAATCAGGAGGGCTAAAAGAAGACATGAGGTTGCTTTGGCAGACAGAGTGAAGGAAAATCCAAAGAGCTTCTATAGGTATGTTAGGAGCAAAAGGATAGTGAGGGATAAAATTGGTCCTCTTGAAGACCAGAGTGGTAGACTGTGTATGGAACCAAAAGAGATGGGGGAGATACTAAATGGTTTTTTTGCATCCGTATTTACTGAGGAAACGGGCATGGAGTCTACGGAAATAGGGCAAACAGGTAGGGAGGTCATGGAACCTTTACAGATTAAAGGGGAGGAGGTGCTCGCTGTCTTGAGGCAAATCAGAGTGGATAAATCCCCAGGACCGGACAGGATATTCCCACGGACCTTGAGGGAAGCTAGTGTTGAACTTGCAGGGGCCCTGGCAGATATATTTAAAATGTCAGTTTTCACGGGGGAGGTGCCGGATGATTGGAGGGTGGCTCATGTTGTTCCGTTGTTTAAAAAAGGTTCCAAAAGAAATCCGGGAAATTATAGGCCAGTAAGTTTGACGTCGGTGGTGGGCAAGTTATTGGAAGGTGTGATAAGGGATAGGATCTACAAATATTTGGATAGACAGGGGCTTATTAGGGAGAGTCAACATGGCTTTGTGCGTGGTAGGTCATGTTTGACCAATCTATTAGAGTTTTTCGAGGAGGTTACCAGGAAAGTGGATGAAGGGAAGGCGGTGGATGTTGTCTACCTGGATTTCAGCAAGGCCTTTGACAAGGTCCCTCATGGGAGGTTAGTTCGGAAGGTTTAGTCGCTAGGTATACATGGGGAGGTAGTAAATTGGATAAGACACTGGCTCAATGGAAGAAGCCAGAGAGTGGTTGTGGAGGATTGCCTCTCTGAGTGGAGGCCTGTGACTAGTGGTGTGCCGCAGGGATCGGTGTTGGGTCCATTGTTGTTTGTCATCTATATCAATGATCTGGATGATAATGTGGTGAATTGGATCAGCAAGTTTGCTGATGATACAAAGATTGGAGGTGTAGTGGACAGTGAGGAAGGTTTTCAAAGCTTGCAGAGGGATTTGGACCAACTAGAAAAATGGGCTGAAAAATGGCAAATGGAATTTAACGCAGACAAGTGTGAGATATTGCACATTGGAAGGACAAACCAAAGTAGAATCTACAGCGGAAATGGTAGGACTCTGAAGAGTGCAGTTCAACAGAGGGATCTGGGAATACAGGTACAGAATTCCCTAAAAGTGATGTCACAGGTGGACAGGGTCGTAAAGAGTGCTTTGGTACATTGGCCTTTATAAATCGGAGTATCGAGTATAAAAGTTGGAGTGTTATGGTAAGGTTATATAAGGCATTGGTGAGGCCGAATTTGGAGTATTGTGTACAGTTTTGGTCACCTAGTTACAGGAAGGATGTAAATAAGGTTGAAAGAGTGCAGAGAAGGTTCACAAGGATGTTGCCGGGACTTGAGAAGCTGAGTTACAGAGAGAAATTGAATAGGTTGGGACTTCATTCCCTGGAGTGTAGAAGATTGAGGGGAGATTTGATAGAGGTGTATAAGATTTTGATGGGTATAGATAGAGTGAATGCAAGCAGGCTTTTTCCGCTGCGGCTTGGGGAGAAAAAAACCAGAGGGCATGGGTTAAGGGTGAAAGGAGAAAAGTTTAAAGGGAATATTCGGGGGGGCTTCTTCACGCAGAGAGTGGTGGGAATGTGGAATGAGCTGCCGGATAAAGTGGTAAATGCTTTTAACATTTAAGATGAACTTGGACGGGTTCATGGATGAGAGGGGTGTGGAGGGATATGGTCCAAGTGCAGGTCAGTGGGACTAGGCAAAAAATGGTTCGGCACAGAAAAGAAGGGCCAAAAGGCCTGTTTCTGAGCTGTAATTTTCTATGGTTCTATGTTTCGATCCATCTCAAATCACCACCCGCAACCCGATGCGCTGTAACTTTACATAGTAGTCTGCTATGTGAGACCTTGTCGAAAGCGTTCTGAAAGTCTAAATAAACCACGTCCACCGACTCCCTCGGTCAACTCTACTTGTTACATTTTCAAAGAATTCCAACAGATTAATCAAAAGTGAGTTCCCTTTTGGAAACCATGTTGACTTTGTCTGATGAGACCACTGCTTTCCAAATGCTGAGCTATGAAATGCTTGATAATGGACTCTAGCAACTTCCCCAATACCAACGTTAGGCTCACTGTTCTATAGTTCCCTTTTATCTCTCCAGCTCCCTTTTACGATTGGGGACTTACATTAGCTGTCCTCCAATCAGTAGAAATCTGTCCAGAGTCCAAAGAATTTTGAAAAATGACCACCAATGGATCCACTATTTCCAGGGCCACTTCCTTAAGCACTCTGAGATGAAGATTATCAGGCCCTGGAGATTTATCCACCTTCAATCCTATCAATTTCCCTCAAACCATAAACTCTACTAATACTGATCTCCTTCAGCTCCTCACTAAAACTTGTTTCTCTCTGAACTTCTGTACATTATTTATGTCTCCCTTTGCAAAGACAGAAGCAAAGTATGAATTTAGTTCCTCAGCCATTTCTTTGTTCCAAATTCTGAATTCTCCTGTTTCTGTCTGTAAGGGGCCTACTTTCGTTTTTGTCACTCTTATTCTCTTAAAATATTTTTAAAAACATTTACAGTCAGTTTTTATGTTTCCACTAGCGAACTTCCATACTCTCTTTTTTCCAATCAAATCAATCCCTTGATTCTCCTTTGCTGAATTTACAGATTAAAGTTTATTTATTAGTGTCACAAGTCGGCTTATGTTAACACTTCAATGAATTTACCATGAAGATCCCCTCGTTGTCACAATCTGGCACCTGTTCAGGTACCCTGAGGGAGAATTTAGCATGATTAATGCACCCAACCAGCACGTGTTTTGGACTGTGGGAGAAAGCCAGAGCCATAGAAAACCCATGCAGTCACAGGGAGAACGTGCAGACTCTGCACAGACAGTGACCGAAGCCAGGAATTGAACCTGGGTCCCTGGAGCTGAGATTGCTAATCGCAGCTCCTAATCCTCAGTTCTATTGCTTTATCTTGCAAATTTGGATGCTTAAATCTAACACTATCTCTAACTTCCCTTTTAATTCATGGCTTGGCCACAATTCCCTGACCAACAAACAGGAATAAACACCTCCTCGAGTTCATCTATTCGTTCCTTAAATGCCTGCCATTGCCTATCCACGATCCTTCCTTTCAGTAATGTTTCCCAGTCCATCATAGCCAATTCATACCTCATACCATCATGGTTCCTTTATTGAGAATCAAGACCCTTGTTTCAGAATCAACTACGTCATTATTCACTTTGAGGATGAATTCTATCATATTATGGTCACTCATCTCTTAGGGTTCTCTCACAACTAGATTGCCAACTAATCCTTTCTCATTGCACAGTATCCAATCCAGGATGGCTTGCTCCCTTGTTGGTTCCTCAATGTATTGGTCCAGAAAACCATTCTGTATACACTCCAGAAATTCCTACTCTATTGTACTGTGACTAATTTGACTTTCCCAATCTAAATGCAGATTAAAGTCACCCATAATCACATTTGTTCCTTTAACACATACATCTCTGATTTCCTGTCTAATGCTATTCCCAACATTATTACTTGTTTGGTGGCCTGTAAACCACTCCCACAAATGTTTTTTGCCCCTTGGTGTTTCTTAACTCGACCCATACAGATCCCACATTGTCTGTGCTGATATCTTTCCTCAATATTATGTCAATATTTTCTTTAATCAACAATGCAACTCCACCACCTTTTCCTTTCTGTCTGTCAATCCTAAACACTGAATACTCCTCAATGTTTCGTTCCCATCCTTGGGATGTCACTTCAATATCAATCCATTGACTGTAAAAGACTTTCAGACATCCTAAAGTTGTGAAGAGCACTGTATGAATTCCAACTATTTCTTGTAGATAATTCATGAGCCTGTGTTATAAAACATTTCAAAATGATTGAAAAGATCTTTAATCACATATCTCACACCATTGAAGAAAATTGCACCCACTAATATGGGCTGAGACATAAACCTGTATAAATAGAGGGAGAGAATAAAAATTACAATGGATCCTCACTCCAGCCTGGAAATAAATCAACTGGATCCTGGAAATCAATCCATGGTTAGTTAGAATCCACTGACTGTGGCAGAACAAACACAGCAATATTGAATGAAGCAGATTGACTCCAGTCTGAATATCTGAAGCAGTGGAGAGGCTGCAATAAAGGATATTGAGGAATATCAATGATCAACAGGATTTGAAATAATCACCACAAATCTACGTACCTGTAACAAATTCAACACCAACAAGTTCCACTATTAGAGCAGTCAAACCAGCAATGGTTATAATAACTTACATAGAACTCCAACCACTCCAAGGATGTGATAGAAAACGGGTACGACATCATTGGCCAGAAAGAGTAGATCCACCTGAACCATGTTCTGTGATGAACTCTATTGTCCTTTAGCTTTCATTGACTCTCTGAGCTCACTCACTCAGTGGAACCTTTTATTAATACAGGTGAGTGACACCCTCTGAGACCATGAGGCTAACATAAACATTGTTATTAGTTCCAGTAATTGGAGTAAACAGATTAGACATGCATGAAATCTCGATTAGTTAAAGAAAAACAGAATTGTTTTATTCACACTTGATAAACACCAGCACAAACACTGGAATAGAAACATCATGGAACTGGCGACAGAAAAGGGACCATTCAACTTCTCACACCTGCTCTTGCTGTTAAAAGAATGATCCACTCACATCCATTTCCCTCTCCTTTCCCCATAGCTTTTATCCTTGGATCAACCTTCAATGGATTAACTTTCCTGTTGGGTGCTGCAAACTCTCATAACAGTTTTGTGTGCGTGTGTGTGTGTGAGTGAGTGTGTGTGTTTGTGTGTGTACGTGTGTGTTCTGTGTGTGTGAGTGCTTCTGATTCTGTGTGAGTGTGTGTTGTGGATGAGTCTGTGTGTATGTATGAGTGTGATGTGAGTGTGTGTATGTGCATGAGTGTGTGTGTGTGTGTCTGTGTGTGTGTGTGTGCAAGTGTGTGCGTTAATGTGAGTGAGTGTGTGTGTGAATCTCCTGGACTCCGATACTGCGGTTTAAGTGAAACTTAGATTCTCTATACTGATGGAACAGTGAGCGAGACTTTTCCATTGTCTTCATCCCGCATCATTTGAGTGTCAAATCTGCTGAAATGTTTTGTCGAGTAAAGAGCACAGACTAATAAAATATATTCGGAATCTGTACAAATTTCCTGACAACTTTTCCCTCTGAAATTTCCTGAAGCCACACTGTTATTGGAAGCTGCCAATGTCAAAAGGTCACACTGTAATGCGAGCCTCCCACCAGAGGATGTGCTGCAGCACCCCCTGATGAGAGGGGGTGATCCAGAGAGAGAGATTTCTAAAGGGAGGTGGGGGGAGAGTTCAAGATTGAGCTGAGAGCACGAGTGAAACTGAAATAGAATGAGGAGGGAATGGAGGGAGGAAAGGCCAGAGTGAGGAGGGAATGGAGGGAGGAAAGGACAGAGTGAGGAGGGAATGGAGGGAGGGAAAGCCAGAGTGAGGAGGGAATGGAGGGAGGGAAGGCCAGAGTGAGGAGGGAATGGAGAGAGGGAAGGCCAGATTGAGGAGGGAATGGAGGGAGGGAAGGCCAGAGTGAGGAGGGAATGGAGGAAGGGAAGGATAGAATGAGAAGGGAATGGAGTGAGTGAGGAGCAGGGTGAGATCAGAATGAGAGTGAGGTGGAAATGGGTGATGAAGGAAAAGACTGAGGTGGAAACAGAGTGAACTGTAAGATTCTAAAGTGGGAACTTGGTGAATATGGATATTCTGCAGTGATTGGGAAGGAGCTGCTCATTCACAGAAGAATAGGGATAGCTATTACTGGAAACAAGGGAAAGAATTTGTGTTTGGATATTTTTATTTAAAGATCTTATTCTCACACCAAGTCTCGCTCAGCCATCACCCTGTGCTCTCTGATCTACATTGGCTCGTGCTCTGACACTGCCTCATATTTATAACAAGTTCTTCTTTGTGCTCAACCCCTCCATTTCAAGATGGCGCTGGAGCGATGCAGCCTCTTGTGAGCTGTTCCCAGCATATCCACTGAGACCATCTTTCAGTATTGTTCGAAGCTCCTAAAACTGTACCCAAACTCTTTTAAACTATCCAATAAGCTCTTTTAAAATCTCTTACAGATTTGGTGATCCTCCGAACTGCAAAGACTCCTGACCTGTAAGCGACCCGGACCCCGTGGGCCCGACGACCGGCACAGCAATTTCGGAACCGGGACCTTCACTCCACCCGTCCCCAACCACCCCCACTGAACAGCGCAGCAACTCCGGAGCTCGGGCCCTCACTCCACCGGCCCCCAACCCCACCGACCCGGAGCATTGCGACTCTCTGCAGGGCCCAAGCATTCCCTCCAACCCTGCCCCACTTTATAATCGCCCCACATTTCTAAAAATCAATTCCCACCATTTAAAAATGACTAATACTGCTCTTTTAAATCTACCTGGAAATCTCAAGATCCTTCGACATCCGAAGGTAGACCCTGACCTGGCAGAGTCCTGGAGAACCCTATACGTGGACCCAGCCATCAGCTCATCCGCGACCACGACTCCAGAGACACCATCCAGTTACTGGTCATCTGGACATCCTCCGACCTCTGAAGTCAATTCTCAGCCCGACAGCGACCCGGAATGCTTGACCAAGCAGACCCGACTGCCGAGGTGAAACCACAATCATGGCAACCAATCCTCTACCCACACACCGACCAACGTGAAAAACCTCACTGGACGCACCTATACCCGTGATACCGTAGTCTGCTCACACCGACCCCAGGGCCTGACCGGAAGCAGCCACTCATCCAGAAGCATGGGAAATGCACAGGTCTGCCGGTGAGATTGAAACAACGTGGTACCAAATCCCCCTCCCCAGCTTACTCCCAGCAAATGTCCAATCTCTGGAAAACAAGCTGGATGAACTTAAAGCCAGACTCACTTTCCAAAGGGAACTGAGAGATTGGTGTGGACTCTGTTTCACGGAGACATGGCTCAATCCCGCCCCACCAGACTGTGCCCTATAACCGGAGGGTCTCTCAATCCTGCAAGTGGTCTGCACGGCAGCCTCAGGCAAGGCTAGGGGAGGTGGGGCCTGCCTTCTAATCAACACTTCTGGGTGCTCGGACGTAACAATACTGGCGAGTTTCTGCTGCCTGGACCAAGAGTATCTGACATGAAATGCCACCCCTACTACCTGCCGTGGGAGTTCACCTCTGTTATCCTGACAGCAGTTTACATCTCACCCCATATGGACATGAAGACTGTGCTGGAAGAAATATATACCACCACAAACAGCCTTGGGACAAAACATCCCGAGGCTTTGTTCATTGTGCCCGAGGACTTCAACTAGGCCAAGCTTAGGAGTGTCCCACCAATATACCATCAACACGTCTCCTGTACTCCTGCTCCCAGCTTACAGACAAAACTGAAATGAATGGGAGAATCCAATAAAGAAACTCGTGTAATGTTGGTCTGAGGAATTGGATGATCTCCTACGGACTGCTTCAAGTCAGTGGACTGGTCAACATTCAAGAACTCAGTGACCAACCTGAATGAGTTGGCCACTGCAGTACCAGACTTCATTAGTGTTAGAAGACTGTTGAATACTGTGTGCCAAAGAAGCTAATCCGAGTGTTTCCCAACAGGAAATCATGGATGAACAGGGATATCCACTGCTTACTCAAGTCTAGGTCTGAGGCATTCAAGTCAGGTGACCCTTACCTATCCAAGAAATCCAGATACGCTCTATGGAGAACCATCAAAGATGCTGAGAGACAATACTGCAACAAGCTAGAATCCCTGGCTAGCCACATGAACACTCATTGATTATGGCAAGGCCTGTAAGATCTAACAGGTTACAAGGTGAAGATGAGTAGAATCATTGGCAGCAATGCACCCCTCCCCAAAGAGCTCAATGCAGTCTATGCCCGTTTTGAGCAAGAGGTTAGCGAGAGCACGCCTTTCACCCCGACAACCTCAGTGGAACCGGTATCCAAGGTCACATCGCAGACATTACATCGGCCTTCATGAGAGTCAACCCATGGAAAGCAACTGGTCCGGATGGGGTATCCAGACAAGCATTCAGACCCTACACTGACCAAATGGCAGGGGTATTCGCAGACATCTTTAACCTCTCCTTATACCGATCTGAGGTGCCTACCTGCTTCAAGAAGACAACAATCATCCCTATACCAATGAAAAGCCAGGCAGCATGCCTTAATGTGAATCATGCATTCTCACAACACCGATACAAATAAAGACACAGATTCTCTTTCTGGGATACAAGGTATTTCCATCATTTCAGAGATCTCTATCCGGCATGAACCTTTCCGAGCGAGGTCATAACGGGAGGCGGGCCAGGACAACTGAGTGCCGGGCTCGCTAAACAGATGTAAAATAGCATTATAATAAATTTCCATATATTAACCTGACTCCTGCCCATTTCCAATGGGAGGCTGATGGTGTCGGAAATCCGGCGCTCGTAAAATGACACTGGTCGCGAAAACCGGTGCTAATCACGCTCAGTGCTTTACACCCGACTTTACCACCGCGTCGCACCTGAAAATTGGCACAATGCAATGGCAATATTGCCCCCCATGTATTCCAATTCCTTGTTCTTTTAATCTTTCAACCATTATGGTGATGGGCAGAAAGGTCTCCGTTCCTGACACCAGAGAGATTAATGATTAAATTGCTGGGAATTTAATGACTGATTGAGCTGAATGTGAGTTCAAAATATTCAGTTAAAAT
Source organism: Mustelus asterias (assembly GCF_964213995.1). Classification (NCBI taxonomy): domain Eukaryota; kingdom Metazoa; phylum Chordata; class Chondrichthyes; order Carcharhiniformes; family Triakidae; genus Mustelus; species Mustelus asterias. Next base: position 81,521,673 of record NC_135815.1, on the reverse strand, counting down.
ATATTCTGTTCCAGAATCAGCACTAGAAGGAATACAGTGTGAATTTGTTCAGCTGACAGTAACTAAGAACATACAAAGACAATTTGTTCCCATGCTGACTGATATTAATTCCACTCATTGAACAAGCACGTTAAAAAGGGGCTTAGGAGAGCTAGGAGGGGGCACGAGAAGTCCTTGGCGGGTCGGATCAAGGAAAACCCCAAGGCTTTTTACCCTGATGTGAGGAATAAAAGAATGACCAGGGTGAGGTTAGGGCCGGTCAAGGACAGTAGTGGGAACTTGTGTATGGAGTCAGTAGAGATAGGCGAGCTGATGAATGAATACTTTTCTTCAGTGTTCACCAAGGAGAGGGGCCATGTTTTTGAGGAAGAGAAGGTGTTACAGGCTAATAGGCTGGAGGAAATAGTTGTTCGGAGGGAGGATGTACTGGCAGTTTTGAATAAACTGAAGGTCGTTACGTCCCCTGGGTCTGATGAAATATATCCTAGGATTCTTTGGGAGGCAAGGGATGAGATTGCAGAGCCTTTGGCTTTGATCTTTGGGTCCTCACTGTCCACGGGGATGGTGCCAGAGGACTGGAGAGTGGCGAATGTTGTTCCTCTGTTTAAGAAAGGGAATAGAAATGACCCTGGTAATTATAGACCGGTTAGTCTTACTTCGGTGGTTGGTAAATTGATGGAAAAGGTCCTTAGGGATGGGATTTACGACCATTTAGAAAGATGCGGATTCATCCAGGATAGTCAGCACGGATTCGCGAAGGGCAAGTCGTGCCTCACAAATTTGATTGAATTTTTTGAGGAGGTAACTAAGTGTGTTGATGAAGGTAGGGCAGTTGATGTCATATACATGGATTTTAGTAAGGCGTTTGATAAGGTCCCCCATGGTTGGCTTATGATGAAAGTAAGGAGGTGTGGGATAGAGGGAAAGGTGGCAGATTGGATCGGTAATTGGCTATCTGATCGAAGACAGAGGGTGGTGGTCGATGGAAAATTTTCGGATTGGAGGCAGGTTGCTAGCGGAGTGCCGCAGGGATCAGTGCTTGGTCCTCTGCTCTTTGTGATTTTTATTAATGACTTAGAGGAGGGGGCTGAAGGGTGGATCAGTAAATTTGCTGTTGACACCAAGATTGGTGGAGTAGTGGATGAGGTGGAGGGCTGTTGTCGGCTGCAAAGAGACATAGATAGGATGCAAAGCTGGGCTGAAAAATGGCAAATGGAGTTTAACCCTGATAAATGTGAGGTGATTCATTTTGGTAGGACTATTTTAAATGTGGATTACAGGGTCAAAGGTAGGGTTCTGAAGTCTGTGGAGGAACAGAGAGATCTTGGGGTCCATATCCACAGATCTGTAAAGGTTGCCACTCAAGTGGATAGAGCTGTGAAGAAGGCCTACAGTGCGTGAGCTTTTATTAACAGGGCGTTGGAGATTAAGAGCCGTGGGGTTATGCTGCAACTGTACAGGACCTTGGTGAGACCACATTTAGAATATTGTTTGCAGTTCTGATCACCTCACTATAAGAAGGATGTGGAAGCGCTGGAAAGAGTGCAGAGATTTACCAGGATGCTGCCTGGTTTGGAGGATAGGTCTTATGAGGAAAGGTTGAGGGAGCTAGGGCTGTTCTCTCTGGAGCGGAGGAGGCTGAGGGGAGACTTAATAGAGGTTTATAAAATGATGAAGGGGATAGATAGAGTGAACGTTCAAAGACTATTTCCTCGGGTGGATGGAGCTATTCCAAGGGGCATAACTATAGGGTTCATGGTGGGAGATATAGGAAGGATATCAGAGGTAGGATCTTTACGCAGAGAGTGGTTGGGGTGTGGAATGGACTGCCTGCAGTGATAGTGGAGTCAGACACTTTAGGAACATTTAAGCGGTTATTGGATAGGCACATGGAGCACACCAGGATGATAGGGAGTGGGATAGCTTGATCTTGGTTTCAGATAAAGCTCGGCACAACATCGTGGGCCAAAGGTCCTGTTCTGTGCTGTACTGTTCTATATGTTTCTATGTTAAAAATATCCCTTTCCATAGACGGTGCAAATGCATCTGGAAATTTTATAAAAGCCAGGATGTTACTATTGTTGTTTTTCCTGCAATAATGATCAATGTGAATCGTGCAATCTCACAATACTGATACAAATAAAAACACAGATTCTCTTTCTGGGATACAAGGTATTTCTATCATTTCAGAGATCTCTGTCCATCTCTCAAGGGTGAGTTTAACACAGACAAAGAGATTGAATCATCCCGGAGCCCTTTCCAATTAACGTTCTCGAGCATGAGAATGACGAAAGTCCATTCTTGTTGTTTTTTTGAAAGCTGTAATTGTAAAATTCTGACCTCCAGCGCTATTAAGATTCATCATTCAAATCCATTCGGCCCTTCAAGTTCAAGTTGGGACTGAGGAAATCGGTGGTAATGATGGAGTCGGAGCACATGTGGAACGTGAGGTGTATTCAGATGGGTTGGAGCTGAGCATGTGGATGACCAAGGAAATATATTTGACAAATAAAATCAAATGTAGTATTGACATGCTGTACTTGGTTGAAGTCATAAGGTAACATTGTGGCTTCATTTGAAGCAATTTTTAAAAGCGACATCTTGGCGTTTTGGCTAAGATGCAAAGAGATCAAGCCTTGGAGAAGGTGCAATGCCTACTCCAATCAGCTTGGATCATGTAGATCCAACCCAAGACAGGAGCTGAGAGCCCTGTCTTGTCAGCTTGGATCGGGAATGTCTCACTTGATGAGACTCTGAATTGGGCTTTGATTGGATTGATTTGGATATTTTAAAAAAGTGTGAGAGAGTGAGGAGAAGCCAGTGTGAGTGAGTTTCTACAATGACTGGACACAGAAGAATGGAACCAGGGAGGAGAAACTGGAAATGAGGCATTGGTGGAGGATGGGATGGTTAACCATGTCAAAGCTGCAGACAGGCTGAGAAGGAAGAGGAGGGAGAGTTTGCTCTGGTCACAGCCACACGGATATCTTTTATAACATGAACAAGGGCTGTTTCAGAGCTGTGGCAGGAGTGGAAACCTGATCAAAGGTGGAGCTATAGAAAAGTTCTTGACTTCAGGACATTTGAGTTATGATGATTGGCATGGCAACATTTATAATTTAACACCATGTCGTGAATTTGAAATTATGGCTCTGACTTTATGACTCTGTAATAAATCGAGGGCGATTCGATGTGGTACAAAATAACAAGGGATTTAATGCCAATGATAAATAATATTTACAACAGAATGTCAGATTGAATCAAAGATGCGACTGTACAACTCTCTTCCCAGGATCCAGCCACGGGACCTCCTCGACTGGGATACGCAACCTTGCCCCCAATTGGCTCAGCTTCCTACCTCGACAGTCCATAGGGTCCGGGCTGATCGCGTGGCCCTCAGGGAGAGCTCCCTTAAAAAGGGGTAACGCTGGCACAATCCTTCCCCCCTAACTCATGAATTCAACAATGGAGGAATTCAGCATAGACAAACAATGAGAAAAACCCATCCTAAGTTTAGTTGGTCCGGGGATTCCGGACCCGCGTAGAATGCCTCAGTTCTGTGGGAGACTCTTCAGAATTTGAAGAATCCAGCCGGACAGATGCAAAAGGCAAACTCATCAATCCGGGTTCAAGCTCCTCCTCTGTAGCTGCTGATTCCTCAGTTACAGTAACCACTGGTTGCTCAGATCCCTTGTTTCCAACTGGAATCCCGGTAACCAATCCTGGTAACTTGGAATTCACAGCAGGGGGCGCCGGTTGATCCCCTGTATCGGTCACTGCTCTCCTCCTCAGGTGGTCTACATGTTTCTTGTGATGACAGCCTTGTATCTCCATCACATGGGAGACCGTTCCTATTCTCTCCACAATCTTACCAGCCACACAAGCCGGTCCTGCTGCAAAGTTTCTGACCATGACCTCAACTCGGAACAGTCTGTCTTTGTTCTTTGAATCGTGATTTTCTCTCTGAGAGGCTTGCCAACTCCCCCACCCTCCCCACCAAATCTGGGAATATCATATCCAACCGTTCTCTTAAGCTGCATCCCATTAGTAGCTCAGCTGGCGTGACGCCTGTGGTTGCATTTGATGTGGTGTTATAAGACAACAAAAAACTGGCTGTGCGGAGAGGAAGAGGCCGATTGACTTGATTCTCCATCAATGACTTGAATGTTTGTACCTCATGCTCCACGAGCCCATTTGAGGCTGGGTGCTGACTTAACATGGAGGGTGATAAATTTGATTGATAAATTTTTGGAATTACTCCGCTGTGAATGATGTCCTGTTGCCTGACACGAAGACTTCCCGAATATCATGAACAGCAAAATCTTTCCTTAATTTGTCAATGGTGGCAGTGGCTATTGTGGACTTCAACTGCACATTGAACCTCTTTGAGTGTACGTCTACTAATATAAGAAACATATGACCCATAAATGATCCTGCAAAGTGGATTTGTCTCCTTGGACAGGGTCTACCAGGCCATTCTCATGGATGCCAATTCACCAGCAGTGGCAGCAAGGCCTGTTGAGCTTCTCAATTGGGGTGTTGACAAAATATCCTTTCTATTTCCTTATCAAGACCCGGCCACCAGACATAACCTCTGGCTTGGGCCTTCATCCTGCTTTGCCCTGGATTGGACTAGTGCTGTTCCTGTAATAAAAGTCATCTCCCCTGGGGTGGGGCTGGAACTCTAGCCCCCCCACAATAACGCAGGTTATTTCCATCCTTCTCTGGTTAGTGGTTTGAGCAACTCTGACTTCTCACCTTTGCATGACCATCTTTTTAACTATCTACAATGCAGGGTCTCTTTCTGTCCACACCTTTATGTGTTTGGCAGAGACTGGTGAAGTCTCGACCAGATTGAGGACTATCTGTTGTGGGACTGGTGGTGATGCGACTAGCTGTGGCAAGGGCAACTGGCTGAGTAATATCTGTGTTCCAGAGTGATGCTGAAATGTATAACTACGCTGCTGACAAGAGAGCCTATCTCTGCAGCCTTGAAGAGGCAATTGGTGGCTCTGGTTTATCTTTGACATCACAATGGTTTGTGTTTGGAAACTATCATAATGTGTTGTCATAAATATACTGATGAAATGTTTTCATTGCACAGATGACCGACAAGCTTCCTTTAGCTATCTTGGAATACTTTTATTCTGCATCTGACAACGTTCTAGAAGCGAAGGCAAGGCCCTTTCATTCCATCAGGCACCGGGTGGGACGACACTGCTCCCACTCCATACGGTGATGCATCGCAGGTTATTACCAAAGTTTTGGTTGGATTGAAGAGCATCAACAAAGCCGACGACTGCAGAAGCTGCTTAATTTTTACAAAGGCTTCCCCACCTCCCATGCTGATGTTTCTTTAACTTTGGTAGAGATGTTTATTAAAAATCTACCATAATAGCTTACCGTGCCCAGAAATGATTTCAACTCTGATGCGTCTTTCGGCTGTGGAACCTCCTTAATTGCTTTAACTTTCTCTTCCAAATGATGTAGCCCTTTGTGTCTACCCTAAAACCCAAATATGTAACTCCCTCTGCTTGGAACATACATTTCTCCCATTCCAACCTAACCCCTGCTTCTTAAAACCTTCTCAATACTTCTTCCAAATTTGATCTGTGTTCTTCAGGTGAGGTTCCTGTCATTAGTACGTCATCAAGATAAACCACGACACTGGAGATGCCTTGTAATTGGCTCTCCAATGTATGCTGGGAAATGGCACAGGCTGATGAGACTCCAATAGGTAACTGTGTATACTGGTACAAACCCTTGTGGGTGTTGATAGTAAGCAGCCTTTGTGAATCCTCATCCAACTCCAGCTGCTGATGGGTGTGACTGAGGTCTAATCTGATATATTTAAACCCCCGACTAGTTTGGTTCTCTCTACTTGCTACGTTATACGGATGGCTGGTCCGCAGGGTTCAGGTGTGGACCATCCCAACACTACAGCTCCCACTTTCCCCAGGGGGAAATCTGGTTTGGAGGCTGCCAGGTGGGAAGACACAAAGAGAGGCGGGATGTCCCCATTGTACAAAAGGCACCCTAAATGGTGAACCCCAACCCCTTCCTCCCCACCCTTTCACCACCTTTGATGGAAGAAAGGTCTTCCCAGTCCCATCTGAATCCCACTGCCCAGAGGATAATGGCAGTGGAGGTGGATTGAGCTCTTTAATTGGCCATTAATTGGTATTGGATAATGATGCTGAGTCCTTGTGGAAATGAAGTCCTATCTTCACATTGAGGATATCACTCATCATATTGTGTGGCTCCACCACCGTAATAAATGTGATAGATTCCAAACCGGTCAAACACTCAAAACTGGGCATTCATGAGGCCCTGTGGGCCATCAGCAGCAGCAGAATTTTACTCAACTACAATCCGCCCTGCATTTTCCCCACTCGACCATCACCAACAAACCAGGGGAACAACCTTGGTTCAATGAAGCCTGCAGGAGGGCATGCCAGGAGCAATACCAGGCATGTCCAAAACATGAGGTGTCAACCTGGTGAAGCTACAACACAGGATTACTTGCAGGCAGGCCAAATAGTAGAAGCACGATGCGATAGACAGAGCTAAGCGATCCCGCAAGCAATAGATCAAGTCTAAGTTCTGTAGTCCTGACACATCCAGTCGTGAATGGTGACGGACAATTAAACAATTGACAGGAAAAGGAGGCTCCACAAATATTCACATCCTCAATGATGGGGGAGCCCGGCACATCAGTGCAAAAGACAAGGCTGAAATATTTCCAACAATCTTCAGCCAGAAGTGCCCAGTGGATGATCCATCTCAGCCTCTTCATGCGGTCCCCATCATTCTTGATAATCTGTTGCCAATTTTATGCACTTCTCACGATATCAATAATTTGCACAGTTAATGATCAGAAGTGTTTGACTGGACATTGTGGAGGGAACTTTAATCCCGGTCTAACCTGTGAGGTAACTAACTCGCCAACACATTTCACAATGAATGCAGGAATGCTCCTATACTATTACAGGTGAAGATTGATGCGCTCCAAATGTGTTCGGCTTCTTTGTAATTTCTGGGCTGCATTGACTGAATAACATCACTGTGTTCAGAAACACGAGTGATCCCTCCATCATCTTAGGCTGGAGAAATTGATTTTGACTCCCTGGTGTATTGCTGATCACCGATTGCTGAGTGCAATGTAACGCTGCTGATTACTGAATAGTAGCTTTTCAAAAATTATATCCCATACAAATCACAAATTTATGCTGCACAACAGAACTGGAGTTCCGGGACCTTCCAATTTGCACGTCTCGCAACAAAAAAGTGTTTGGAGTTTTGTCGACCTCACTTTGTAGCTGTCGGTGGACATTAAGTAGAAATAAAAACAGAAAATGCTGGATAAACTCAGCAGCTCTGGCATGTGGAGAGAAACAGACTTAACGGCCGCGATTCTCCCATCCACGCCCGCCATTTTTCCGGCGGGTCCGGCCAGGAGATGTGCGTGTCGGCCATTTCACGGGTTCCCCGCCAGTTTTTTGGGCCTGCGCACATTTCCCAGCTGGAGAAAAATGGCGCCGCTGGGATCCCGCGGAAAATCGGCGGATCGCTGTTTAACATAAGTTTACATCACTTTGCATGCCATTATCAGAATCCACATGACAATCTCTGCCCATATTTGCATCTCCCAACTTTTTGGCGTGATTTAATTTTGGTGCGAATCAGAACAGGTATTTAAGAGTCACAACCTGGAGTGGCAGCCTTGAACTGGCGTGAGGACGTAAGTGCTACTCGCGGAGTGCGGGGATGTTGCAGGCAGGCCCTGGAGATGCCTGGTAGCCTTCCTTCTGTCACCTTCATGTTTTGGCCCGTTGAGTGACATCTGGGGGCGGGTGGCGGTGGGGGGGGAGGTGGTGGTGGCGGGGGGATGGCCAGGAGGGCTTCCCTTTCCTCACAGCTCCCTTGGTGAAGTTCCATCAGGGAGTCCCATTCCCCCGCCCCCCGCACTCTCCAAGCAGTGCTGAGGCTGACCATGGGAAGCAGCCTCGAGGGCTCCTGCTCCCTCCCACCCCCTCTCCAAGCAGCGCTGAGGCTGACTGTTGGAAGCAGTCTCGAGGGGTCCTGCTTCCCCCCCACCCCCCACAGCACTTTGCAGTGGCATTGTCTTTCTGCGGGGTGTGGTTCAGGGACTCTACTAAGTGCTGGTGTTCCGGGGAAGGGGAGGAGTGTACCACGTGCTGACTGAGGCCAAACCAGATGAAGCAGCTGCTGCTCCAGGCCGGGTTGCAGAGGTTCAGACATGGACTGCATGGAACCTGCTGTCACTGGGCTCACATCTGGTGCTGCTTTGCAGTTTGTCCCTGCCCTGTGACACGGACCAGCAACACATGCCTGTCACAGATTCTGCAGTTGCACACATAGCAATGGCTCAAGTGTGTGCATTGCCCACGTCAGCACAGTGACCTGCATAATCTGTGCCAGCATTTGCCATGATGGGAATCTTACACAACCCTAGTCGGGCCACATATGGCACCATGAATTGTGTGGGGTTGCCAGCTCCCACAAGTGGGGATTCTGGCCCAAGTGAGGGATCGGGGTGGTGCTGGGTCTTTGCAGCCAATGGTCATAATCCATCATTCTATGCTTTTTCCAAACCACACTGTGCAGATGGATCTCGGTTTGCTTGACCTGGAGCTGGCCATGTTGGTGGCAGCAGGGGCAGAGGAGGGGGTGGAGACGGCGCGGGTCAGGAGGTGGCGAGCATGGAGAGACCACCGCAAGAGGAGGCACCATCAGACCCTCAGGAAGGAGGGCGGGGGGCTGCCGCTGAGGGTCAGAAGGTGGGTGAGCAGGCTCCCGAGGGGGTGCACAGAAGGCGGAGGATGTTGGCCAAGGAGTTACAGGGCCCGCAATTCCTTCGAGACCCTCGGAGGAAATGTGCCGTCGCCAGCTGCACTTGTTCAAGACCACAGTGCGTCACATTTGTGAGGTACTCTCATACCTGGCACCTCGAGGGAGCAGCAGCCACCCACTCCCTGAAGATGTGAAGATGATGGCAGCCCTCAATTTCTATGCCTCCGGGTCATTCCAGGCTCCTAGTGGCGACCTAACTGGGATCTCCCAGGCCTCCGTGCACAGATGTGTGCGGCAGGTCACAGATGCCCGGGCAGAGCAGTTCATTCATTTTGATGTGGGCCGTGCACAGCAGGAGGCCGGGCTCTCGGCTTCGCCTCCATCGCCAGGATTCCGAATGTGCAGGGCGCAGTGGGTGGCACACACATCACCTTGCGGGCGCCCCCATGCAGGGCCACAGCGATTTGTGAACCAGAAGGGGTTCCACTCCCTGAACGTTTAAATCGTGTGCGACCATCGGCTGAAGATCATGCAGGTCGATGCACGCCACCCAGGGAGTGTCCATGACAGCTTTGTGCTCCGGCAGTCGGACATCCCTGGGCTCTTTTAAGACTAGCCCAGGCTCCCGGGATGGCTACTGGGTGACAAGGGTTACTCGCTAAGGCCATGGCTGATGATGCCTGTGTGGAGGCCCCAGACCGAGGCGGAGACCCGCTACAATGAGGCCCATGCAGCCACCCGGTCCGCCGTTGAGTGGTCAGCCTGCTGAAGATGTGGTTCCGCTGCTTGGACTGCTCTGCGGGGGGGGTCCTCCAGTGTGACCCTGTGCGTGCTTCATGCATCATGATCATTTGCTGCACTCTGCACAACATCACCCAGCAGTGGGGAGACCAGCTGGAGCAGGAGGAGGAGGAGAGGGAGGAGGAGCAGCAGCGAGGGGGCGATGTGGCCGCCCCACCACATGAAGAGCTGGAGGAAAGACAGCAATGGCAACTGTCCGGCAGGGAAGGGCAGCAAGGGACGCCTTGATTGCAGCCCGCTTCACCGAGCTAGTGCTGTGCAGTGAGGGGGGGTGCAACCAACACACACCCACCACACCCCAGGAACAAGTGCAGCCGCTATTCCCCCTCCACATCGACCTGGGCCCTCAAACCACCACATCACCCTTCCCCTGCTCCTGTCATCCCACCACCCTTTCCCCCAGAAACATCCGACCATATTAATGTGCCTGAGCTGGCAATGATAGTGAGTCTTGTTTGAAGGCTGGAAGATGATGACGACTCACTCTTGTGCACACTGGGATCCTGCCCCTGGTGCAATTCAAGTCTGACTCCTACCTGTACTCTGAATGCACGCTGCCACCCTGGCCCAGGGAGCTGGAAGGGTTGGGGACACATGTTTTTGGCCAACAGATGGGAGGGGGGTGGGGGGGTTGCGGGCACTTGCACCAAGGGTCTGGTGAATGTTGGGGAAGGTAGGACAGGCACTCTGAAACATGGGCTGAGTCTGCAAGGCTCAACAGACAGCACCTCTGTGTTTGGGAGTCGGGAGCACAGAGGTGGGGGCGGGGGGGGGGGGAAGAGAATCAGAGACACATTAATCACAGCATGATGTGCAATTAACAGTTTATTGTGCTCTCCCCCTAAATGATTACCAAACCCTGACGAATGCCGACCTTCACCCGTGCCCTCTCGTGAGTTACAACTTTCTAACTTTGTGCTGTCTACTACGTCTTCTAGGTGCTACCACAGGATGCACATTGGAGGTGGAGGTGTCCAGCTGTGATACCTGCCCCGTTGCCTGTGATGCCCTAGGCGGACGTCCACTGGGTGGCCGGGAACTGGAGGGCCCCGGCTGACTTGAGGATGGCACTGTTTCGGTGCCACTCTGTTCATCTCGCTGGTCCTATATGCCCCGGTGTGAGGAAGGTCTGTGGTTGTCCGGGATCTCCTGGGTGGAAGACACTGGCAGGGGCTCAAGCTCTTCCTCCTTCCTTGGGGTGCCCAGAGGCCCCGGGGGCACTCCATGGGACATCAAATGCAGTCAATTTCCAGGTATCTTTGAATGATGGGTTGCAGCATGGGGGAGCTCAGAGCAGCTACAACAGGCCCGTGTGGGGCGGGAAGATGATGGGATGTGGCCCAGCTGGACCCTGGGGGCATCAGGCTGCCCTTACCATAATTTAATCCGAGGTTTGGTGAGGTGGGGTTGCCGGTGGTGGGGAGGAAGGTGAGCAGAGCTCAGGGTCTCCAGATGGGCCTGTGGAGGCCTCACGTCGACCTTGGGGGGACCTTTTTGCAGTGGACCCAGATAGACTTCAAGCAAGCCTGGAAATGGTCTTTTGCAGCAGACTCGGGGAAGACACAGGGCCCGAGTGAATAAGTGAGTGAATGAGTGACTGAGTGAGCAAGCAAGCGAGCGAGTGAGTGAGTGAATGAATGGAGAGGGTGAGTGTCACAACTCAATGTCCAGGTTCATAACATTGGTGATTGTTCCAATAGAAATGTCGGAAGCGCTTCACCCTGTAGCCTGCAGTCCTTGTGCCGTGTGCTAACCTCAGGATCTTCATGTTTCCGGGAGGCCTGAGTTTGGAGGAACTGCCTCCAATAGATTGGAATCACGCTGAGGATTCTGGGGATGAGAGGGTTCATTCAGGGCAGGTGGGCGACTGAACATTCCCAGGTCACAGTTTCAGGGAACTGCTCAGCCCACAGCCAGTTAGAGGCCAAAATAGCAAGTGGCTGCTCACCGTGGGAGGGCAGAGAGGGACACGAGGGGCAGGAATCCACTGAGAATGGGGCAATCTCTCATTGATATTCAGCATTGGGTACTGGTGAGTGTGATGACCATCTGGAGGAGCACAGCCCTGAGCCTGATACCCTGAGACAGAGGAATACACAGCAAATTGAAGACATTCAGCAGTAATTCTGGATTTGAAAGCCACGGGGACAGGAAAGCAGCTCTGTTACTGTTGATGTGACTCCTGTATGGGGCGGTGCCTCCCCAGTGTCAGGGTAAGAGACATCACGGAGAGGGAGTGGAACATTCTGATGGGAGGGTTGGGGGGGGCGGGGGCGGGTGCGGGCGGGGGGTGGGGGTGGAATGGGAGGAGGCAGAAATATGGTCCATGGTAGAACCAATGACATCAAGAGGATGTGAGACGAGGTCCTTTAATATGAGTTTAAGGATTGAGAGAAAACCTTACAAAAGCAGAACAGTAATCTCTGAATTCTTCCTGGTGCCACATGCTAATGTGACAGAAATAGATGGACATAGCAGGTAATTGTGTGGATAGAGAGGTGGTTCCAGAGAGAGAGAGCCGCTGGCTCCTGGGATATTGGGACCAGTTCTGTGACAGAAAGCATCTGTTGAGTATTGGCGTGTTTTACCTGAACAGATCTGCCATCAATATCCTTGTGGGATGGTTAGCTGGTGCAATGGAGGAGATTTTCATTTCATTTAACAGGGGTTTGGCCATGAAGACCTGGGCCCAAATTTACACAGAGATGGAATGGCTCCACTCCTTATCTAAAATGAGCCCTGAACCTAGATTTCCTGCCCCCAAACCCGGCACTGCCATTTTCACCAGGGTGGGTGGGGGAATATGTGGACAGGATGTATTTTATACATCCACACTTCACAGAGGCAAAATAATATTCAAAAGTGCAAATGGGTATTGTTAGAAGGAATTTTATCACACGCCTTTCTAACACTCAACTCTTTGGCTCCATGAAATTAAACAAAATTTCTAAACCAGACAGTGTTCTTTGAGAAATAAGGTGGCCTTTTGGAGGGGTGAGGTAATCTCTTTGTTTTAGTCAACAGGAGTCATCAATGTGTATAAATGGTGGATAAGTTCTGTGGAGCTCTCTAGCTGTCAAGTCATTGAAATCCCCTCAGTTTAATTTTGAAGAGAAAAAAGGCTGCTGTGACTCTTGGTTGAAAAGAAAATTGGTGCTTGAAATTTGAATAGATATTTGTTGACATCTTCTGCAGAGCCAACAAAGAAGTATTGATACTGCTTGGCATGCTTCCACAACCTCTCCTTAACACAGTGGGGGACCTGTACTTTTGCAGTTTCAATGACAGCTCAAATCTTTCAAGTGAGTTGGTCTGTGATATGCGGCTATGAATAGAAATGTTTGCTTTGATAATGCATGATGGAAGTATCACAGTGCTGATAGGAAAAACATCCTTGAGAAGTCAAAAGGGACAATCATTTGGTTCGAGTTAAGAAACAACAAGCTCTTCTGCTATTTGGTCTATTTTGTGAACTACCAAACAATGGGAAAGTAATAGATTCTCAAATGTGCAATGAAATTACTGAGGTGAAAGGACCTTTGAGTATTGACGGTGGGTGACTTTAACTATTCCCACATAAAATCAGACAGTCGTTGGGTTAAGGACAGCGAAGGAGAGAACATTCTGGAATGTCTTCAGAACAATGTTTTTGATCAGTCAGTTTCCAGCCCAAGAACAATGAGACATTTAAAGATCTAGTTCTGTGGAATTGAACCCCCAAAAACCCCACACAGGGGAGCCAGGTGATTGTGGCCCAAAGAGTTTCAACTGATTTTAAGTTCGAGTGACTGTAATCGAAAGCCACATATGTACGAACAAGAGCAAGTTGTCAGTTCGGCAGTTACTCAACATCGATGTTTAATTTGTGACTGACCATTTTGGCTACAGCTCCAAGTACCTTTTAAAGATATTCAAAGTGTGCCCTAATGTTACCCACCCTCCAGGAGATTTTAGTGCCTTTGCTCATTCCTTCTGTCTTTGATTAACAAGGCCTTTAACTCCTCTTCCCTTATCCCATCCTGCGCTGTTCCCCATGACCAGTTCCACAGATGCTTTCAAACATAGAATCATAGAATCAGACAGCGCAGAAGAGACCCTTTGGCCAATCGACTCAGCACTAACACATTTGAAATACCTCAACTCCCACCTAATCCCATCAGCCAGCAGTTGCCCATAGCCCTGAATGTTATGATGTGCCAAGTGCTCATCCAGAGATGTGAGGCAACCTGCCTGTACCAGCCTCCCAGGTAGTGCATTCCAGACCATCACCACCCACTGGATAAAAAAGTGCTTCCTCACATACCCCTAAACCTCCTGCCCAACATCCTATCTCCAGCCCTCCAACTCAATTTCAGCAGATTCACTGTGAGTCTTTGCCTGTTTAGTGGTTCTCCAAATCGCTATCTGCTCCAACCCTCACACAGAATCAATAACTTCCACATTCCAGAATTGGAAAGTTATTTTTCCTCTTCTTGCTCATCAATCACTCATTCCATTCGGATCAAAACTGGACACGACGTGATCTGGGGATGCTCATGTTTTCATAATTTCCAACAGTTCATTCCTGCCCAGAGCTTCCTTGTCTGTGAAAAACAGCTTGCAACATTCAACAATTATATTTTATTTTGCTGCTACTTAGATAAAGTAAGGTCAATTCTTAGGATTGGTCAAATTACAGCAAAATGTACAACAGTAATCTGGATATTAACAGTGTGAAGAAAGGCAGATACAAAGACAGCCTTGGACAAGGACAACTGTTTTGTTACCAAGGTGATTGGATACAATTTTAAATTATAAAGTGATGGGACAGGACAGATAGAAACAGGCTGTAGATTCTGACGGAACATCGATGTGATGTTAATTTGAAGAGACTTGGACAAGAGCAGGAGATATATTTGTACACAGAGGAATGCACGTATTTAGAATTAATGCTTGTATCGAGACCCTGTCCCAAATAGGGGTCAATACATTGGGCTCTTGGCGTTTTTTCAATGGTGGGGCAGCTCTGCATCCTCTGAGGAGTCATCAGTTAATTGGAGATGGCCACCATGTGATAGTCCAGGGGGATATCACAACCAGAGACTGAGGATCCCACAGATGGGGACACGGGCAGGGAAGATCCCACATTTTTAAAGTATTTTTGTGAACATTTCCTGCCCAGTTCCTGAGGTTTCTTCCTGGCTGAGCAGTGATAATCTCTCCCAATGGAGTAACAGAGCAGCAGCATCTGGAGCTTGGCTTAGAAGTGAAAACACCAGTGACCAATTAGAGCCCGACACCCAGCCTGTTTATCATTTGTTGAGAAGTAGAATCCTTATCATCCTTGTCAATCATTTCTGTATCCTCCTTGGTGCTTCTATATCCTTTTTATAATGTGGTGACCAGAACCATACACAGAGCTCCACGTGCGGTCGGACCGTGCTTTGTACAGGTTTAACTGCAATTCTTTAATTTTCAATTCCAATCCTCAAGAATTAAACCCTAATGTTTTGTTTGCTCCTGTAACAGCTTTAATACCTTGGTCACCAAAAATCTAAGACCTCTTTGCATCTCTGCCTCATTTAGATTCTTATTTTCCATCTTTTTTCTGATCTTATGATTCTGAGCAAATTGTAATGCCTCACACTAATCAATGTTGAAATTAATTTGAAATGCCTCTTCTGTACATTTATGAATGTTTTCTCCTCATGTGTGGCAGTCCCCCCTCAGTATCGACAATGCTCCTCAATGTTGTGTCATCTACAAATGTGGAAATTGCATTGTTGGTTTCATCCACATTTCACTGTCCCCACAGTTTGTTCTTCATTGTGAATATTGTTCATGTTGTTAATATGAATTGGGAACAACAATGTTCCAGCATTGGTCCTTTTGGTAGCCACTTTCCACTTCCTGCCAATCTGAATGACTTTAACCCAACTCCCAGTTTCCTGAAGCCAAAAGGGAAAACGCTGGAAAATCTCAGCAGGTCTGGCAGCATCTGTAAGGAGAGAAAAGAGCAGACGTTTCGAGTCCAGATGACCCTCTGTCAAAGCTAAAAGGCATTGAAAGTGGGAGATATTTATACTGCAGGGGGAAGGAATGAAAGATGAGTCATAGCCATAGAAAACAGGGGAAAAGACTGCTAATAGTTATCCACAGAGAGAATAAAGGGTTTGAATGGTCAAACGGCAGAGAAGCTGTAAGCTGTGACAGATGGAGATGTTGTGGGGTGGGGATCGATGTTGAGACCGGAAGGCTGTAAATTACTGAGCCGGAAGATGAGATGCTGTTCCTCCAGTTTGTGTTGAGCTTCACTGGAACATTGCAGCAAGCCAAGGACAGACATGTGGGCATGGGAGCAGAATCGTGTGTTAAAATGGCAAGCAACCGGAAGGTCAGGATCCTGATTGCGCACAGAGCGAAGGTGCTCAGCAAAGTGATCTCCCAGTCTACGTTTGGTCTCTCTGATACAGAGGAGACCACATTGGGAGCAGCGAATGCAATCGACCAAATTGAAAGAGGTGCAAGTGAAACGCTGCTTAACCTGGAATGAATGTTTTGGACCTTGGACGGTGAACATAGAAGAGGTAAAGGAGCTGGTGTTACACCTTCTGCGATTGCATGGGAAGGTGCCATGAGTGACGGGAGAGGTGTTGGTTTAGTGAAGGAGTGGACTAGGTAATCCTGGAAGGAATGGTCTCTGTGGAATGAAGGGAAGATGTGTTTGGTGTTGGCATCACGCTGGAGTTGGCGAAAATGGCGGAGGATTATGCTTTGCATGCGGAGGCTGGCGGGGTGAAATGTGAGAACAAGGAAGACTCTATCCTTGTTCTGGGAGGGAGGGGAGGGGGTGAGGGTCATGGTGCGGGAGATGGACTGCACGCTGTTGAGGGCCCTGTCGTGAACTGTAGATGGGAATCCACAGTTGAGGAAAAAGGAGCACATGTTCGAAGCACAACTTTGGAAAGTGGCATCATTGGAACAAATGCGATGGAGGTGAAGGAGCTGAGTGAAAGGGATGGAGTCCTTACAGGATGTGGGGTGTGAAGAGCTGTCGTCCAGATAGTTGTGGGAGTCAGTGGGCTTGTAATGGATACTGGTAGATAGTCTTTTGTTGGAAATGGAGACAGAAAGGTCAAGGAAGGGAAGGGAAGTGTCTGAGATGGACCAGGTGAAGGCGATGGAGGGGAGGAAACTGGAAGTGAAGATGATGAATTTTTCAAGATCTGGATGAGAGCATGAAGTGGAACCAAAATTGTCATCAATGTCGAGTAAAGGAGTTGTGGGAGGAGACCTGGGTAGGCCTGGAACAAGGAATGTTCCCCATACCCCATAAAAAGACAAGCATAGCTAGGACCCATATGGATACCCATTGCCACTTCTTTGATTTGGAGAAAATGGGAGGAGTTAAAGGAGAGGTTGTTGAGAGATAGAATGACTTCAGCCAGGCGGAGGAGAGTGATGGTGGATGGGAATTGTTCAGGCCTCTTTTCAAGAAAGAAGCGAAGAGCTCTCAGGCCGTCCTGGTGTGGAATGGAGGTGTAGAGAGATTGCACATCCATGGTGAACAGGAGGTGGTTAGGGCCTGCGGACTGGAAGCCGGCAATATGATGCAGGACATCAGAGGAATCCCAGATATAGGTGGGGAGGGAATGGACCAGGGGAGTGAGGATGGAGTCAAGGTAAGAGGAAATAAGTTCAGTGGGGCAGAAGCATGCGGACACAATGGACCTACCAGGACAATCCTTTCTGTGGATTTTGGGAAGTAGTTCGAAGTGGGCTGTCCGGAATTGGGAGACCATGAGGTTGGAAGCTGTGGGGGGAAGGCATCTGGAGGAAATGAGGTCAGTGACTGTGTTGGAGATAATGGCTTGATGTTCAGTGGTGTGATCATGGTCCAGGGGGAGGTAGGAGGAAGTATCTGAGAGTTGGCGCTCAGCCTCTGCGAGGTGGAGGTCAGTACGCCAGACTGCAACAGCACCCCCTTTGTTGGCAGGTTTGATGACAATGTCAGGGTTGGACCTGAGGGAGCGAAGGGCGGAAAGTTCGGAAGGAGAGAGATTGGAATGGGTGAGGGGGGCAGAAAAATTGAGATGGCCAATGTCCCGACGACAGTTCCCAATGAAAAGATCGAGGAAAAGTAATTGTCCCGGTGGGGGTGTCCAATTGGAGGCAGAATGTTGGAGGTACGTGAAAGGATCTCCCAGTTTCCTGTCTTGCAGTCAGCTCTCTGTCCATTCCATATTGCCAGAGAAATATGCCATGTAGAACATTGAGCAATATGTTTGAATGGTGGCTGGTGGAATGGAGATAAAGAGACATGGAAGCACAGAAACACATGGGATGATGACTATTGATCACTGAATGAACTGGATGGGATGTCCAACCTGTTTCAGAATGTTTGTTCAAACTCCATTTTCTGAATCTAGTACAAGTGAGCTGGTTCAAAGTCCCCTTTCCCAATGCTGTTTGTTCTCCCCAGGTTGATGATTCAGCAATTGTCTCCATGTTCCTGCTTTCCAGGAGTTTTCAATTTGTCGACATTCTAAATTCCTCACAAAGATTTCACTTTCCCTGAAAAGGCAGTTTTCAAACTATTTTTATTGTCAGTTCTCAACAACAACAATCATCGTTTCGACGCGGCTTCTTCAATTTTTCTGCATCTCACTGAATCAGTTGTTTCCATTCCTTTCAAACTCACTGTATTTATTCTGTGGAGTTAGTGAGAAGTGAAATCTGTGTCATTCGAATCTTTGCCTTTGACTTGTCAGAATGTTTAAATTATAATCAGATCTCATTTAAACTTTGTATTTGAGACAAAATAATATTCATCCCAATATCCTCAAATCAATTATTTCTCGGAACCTGGAGAATTCACTTTTAAACTTCCACCTGACTAGAATGTGTAGATTTGAGGAAGATTCTGCTTCTCATTTTCAAAGCCCTTTGGACATGTTTATTCAACAGGAGTTGAGCTGGACAGGAACAATAACTTTGCTACCCAGTCCCGGTTTAAATTTTCCAGCTTTCTTCCCATCATTTAATGAAATTCCGGATGACAGTAAAGGGATATTTCACAGCATTCATCACCTCCTCTCTGAACTTCCTCTGTGTGACTGCGTAAATAAATGTGTTGGTGCAGGAACTGGATAACTGGAGCATTGATCCCATCAGATCTAATACAAGTAGATCAGTTGCCCAAAATTGATACGTCCCAGATATTCGTTGAATCGATAGAAATACAACACGTGTCACCCATAACAGGATAAAACTGCCCGATATGGTGAAGAGTAAAATGATGGATCTTCTTCGAGTCTTTATTTCTGGATCATTCTGCTCCTCGCCGTTTCGCTGTCCCCTCAGTTTCCTGCGGACTGCACTGGCCAGCAGGATGTGCCTGACAGTGAGAGTATTGAGCAGCAGTAGCAGCACGAAGGGGAGCACTGGAGTTAAAATGCGGTCCGTCCAGTCAAAGATTTGCCATGAAAGAAGGTTGTTGAATTTGTATGATATTGAGCAGTAAGAGGTGTCATACTTAAAAAGTACTGGGATTTTGGTTATTAAACACAGTAAACTCACCGTTGTGATAACGATGGCTGCTGTTTTCTCAGTGCAGTATTTCATCTTCAGTTTCTGGAAGCAAATGGTCACCATTCGGTCAAAGGTGAAGGCGACTGTGAGCCAGACAGAGCTGCTAACAACTGCAGTGGCAATAACTTCTCTGATGCCACAGGCATAACGAGAGAAAGTTAATACAGCGTACAGTTTGAAGGGATTAATTTTCTCCAGTATGACCTGAATAATGACAACCAGCAGATCGGCTGCAGCCATCGCCACCAGGTACCGAGTGACACCTTTGGAAAGACCGCACCTCCCTCGAGATAGAGTCACAATCGCGACTAAGTTAGCTGTAAATTTAAAACAGATCGTAAAACAAAGTTGTCCAGTGAGAAGAAGCAAAGATATAAAGAACAAGTATAGAAAATGTTAAAAGTTGCAGTTTTACAACTCACTTAAAGAAACAGCCCAATGGGTCAGCAGATAAGTTTCTCAATGAACAAGGAGAATGTCATTAGTGCAGAAATATAGCAACTGAGTTCAGGTTAAATTAATCGAAACAGACTCACTGGTGAGACAGGCGGGGTTTTTATATTTAGTTTCAGCTCCTTGGGTTGGAGATTGGATCTGATTCACTGTTGAATCAGTTGAATAATCGACAGGAGCTCTGAATTTGAGCTGTAATAGTGAGCACGTGGATATCTCATGAATCCAATAACGGAGTCACAGCTTATTACTTATCAATTCTTTCAGAGCATTCTGGGAAGATGGAAAATGGTACAGCAAATAATTTACATTCTGTTCACTACAGAACACACCCTCACAATCAACTCCAAGAAAACAGCTACAAGTGCATTTATCGAATGTCTTTCACAACTGTAGTTTATCCTGAAGCTTTTTTCATGCCATAAGGACCTTAGAAATGTATGTGACGTCTCTATCTGTCTACATTGAGACTCCCCTTGTATTTGTTAGTTGTTAGTCAGTGGCAGGTGTGATGCTACTGTGACTTTAAGAAATGTCGTTTTTAATATGTTCACTGCAGTTATAAGCAGCTTTGTTTTTTTATCGTGGCACCGGCTGTCTTATTAGAGATCCTTTTATTTCTGCTTAAATTGTTTAAATGTTTTTTAAAAAATCTTGGCCTTCAGGGAGTTTCTGACCATTTGGATTGTTGTGGGAAGAATGATTGAAAGGTCAAGTAGGATAGTTTTTTTTTCCTCTCGTAAGAGTTTCTTCCTTTCAGTTTTGGCTGCTGGTTAGCTAGAATCTGTTTCGACTCAGGACTGGAAGCAGTCTTGCCTCTCTCTGGAGTGAAAATTCTGCTGTTGGTGGTTTTCCAGCTGGGAATTTGAGGCAAGGATTGCCTCTCACTCTTGCAGTGGTTTTCAGGCTAAAGCTGGAGGCCAGCGGTGGCTCTGCCCCTGCCTCGAGGTCTGTGAGAAGTTACAAGGCTGGGAAGTCAGAGTTTCAATTCTCCAGCCAATGGACTAAGTTTCAGCATCACGTGAGCATTCTTACTTTCTGTGCTAAATCTGTGGCGGGTGTATTTTATAAGCAGGTTTGTATTGGAACAGTGCATGTCGTTGTTAAGGTTTCTACAATATCATGTTTGTTTCTTTTTAACCTTGCTTGTAATTGGTAAAAATTATTGCTATTATTCTTTCAACGTGTTCACAGTATTCTAAAATAAAATGTGTTTGATAAAAGCTCCGGAGTGGGTCATTTGAATCATACCTGAAGTGAAACACCTCTTGCTTAACCTAGCCAAATTCAAATTTGCAAAGCTTATGATCCAGGCATATAAAATGCTTTGGAGTTTCTAACCTGAATTATAACACAGCAGACATACATTTGAGACTGAGAATTGTGGGTTGAGGGGAGCAGGAGGTGGCTCTCAGAGGCAAGATGAGCTGCAGAAGGAATGATGGGAAAGAACTAAGCAAATATGTGTTCAGGGCTCGGACAGGGGGGGTTGGGGGGATTTAGGGCAAGGTTGACTGTATGCAGACATCGCAACAGTCATTAAATTTCAAAGGTCAATTATAGCGTGCAAAGAGCTTTCGGATGAACTAAAATTCTGAAAGACATACTGTCAAGACATGTTCTTTCACGTCCAAAATTCATTGGCAAGACTTAGCAAACAACTCAAAGATATTGGGAGGACATATTCCCACTTGTCCAATCATTTGAAGAAACTGCATCCACTGATATAAATGTATATAGAAAGAGGCAGAGATGAAAAATACAATGTGTTGTGATACTAGTGTACCTTTGAGAAATGTATTTTTTAAAATTTATTTTCTCTGCAGTTAAACAGCTTTTTTATATCTTGTTGCTGGGCTATCTGCTAGAATTCTTTTTTTGTTCCTTCAATGGCTTAAATGGGTTCTGTTTAGTTCTGGGCCTCAGGTGCTTCCTGGCATTTTTTATGACCTTGCATTGTTAGAGGGAAGAATAATTAACAGGGCAGGTGACAAGAGTTCGTCTGTCTCCGTTTTGAGCTGCTGGTTTAACTTAGAAGGGGTGTGGACATCAGACTGAAAATCAGTGTTTTTCTCACTCTGTCCTTGGCATTGTAAATTCTGCTGGCCAGCTGGAAGCTAGGCTTCTGGCCTTCCTGGAATGAAAATTCTGCTGTTGGTGGTTTTGCTAGCTAGTACCGAGAGTCTCCCTCTCTCGCTCCATGATGTTTTTGGCAAGCTTTTCTGATACCAAGCTTGTCTGCGTGTATATCAAGAGAACTGCAGCATCTAACCATGATGCATCCAGCATCACTGAGCATTCGTATTTTCTGTGTTAAACCTGTGGCAAGGATTTTGTTTGTGGGAATTGTTTATTTAGCTGTTGAGGTTTAATACAATATCATGGTTGGTTTTTTTTGTTTGTACGTGGCAGAGGTTATTGCTTATTTTCTTTCTATACATGTTAACAGTATTCTTAAATAAACTTTGTTTGATAGAAGCTCCCTAGTGGGTCATTTGAATCATACCTGAGGTCAAACATCTCATGCTCACCCTAGCCAAATTCAAATTGCAAACCTATGATCCAGTTGGACTTCATAAAACACTTTGGAGTTTCTGACCTGAAATATACAAGTGCCCCACTGAAACCTGGACAAAGTCAAACAGATCCTGAACATCAGTAAACACATGTTTAGTTTGGATTCAATGCCTGAAATAAAACATTGCCTGAAATAAAATAATGATCATCATGATTGGAAATAATAACTTCAAGCATACGACTGTGTAACATGCCCGACACCAACAAGTTCCACTATCAGAGCAGCCAAACCAGCAATGATTACAATAACTCACACAGAACTCCAACCACTGCAAGGATGTGATAGAAAATGGGTTCAACATCAAAGAGCAGAAATAATAAATCCTTCAGATGCATGTTCTGTGATGAACTCTATTGTCCTTTAGTTTTCATTGACTCTGAGCTCACTCACTCAGTGGCACCTTTTATTAATACAAGCAAGTGACACCCACTGAGACCATGAGACTTACGTAAACATTGTTATTAGTTCCATTAATTGGAGTAAACAGATTGGACAGGCACGGAACCTTAATTGAAGAAAAACAGAATTGTTGTATGTACACTTGATGAACACCAGCACAAGCACTGGAATTGAAACATCATGGAACTGGCTACAACAAAGTGACCATTCAACTTCTCATACCTGCTCTGGCTGTTGAAGGAATGGTCCACTCACGTCCATTTCCCTCTCCTTTCCCCATACCTTGTCTCCTTTGAAAAACATTTAATGGATTCACTGTCCTGCTAGGTGCTGCAAAATCTAATAATGGTTTTGTGCGTGTGTGTGTGTATGTGTCTGTGTTTGTGTGTGCGTGCGTCAATCTCCTAGACTCTGCATTCCATCTAATCTGGATTAAATGAATTTTAAATTCTCTATACCAATGGAACAGTGAGTGAGACTTTTCCATTGTCTTCATCCCTCATCATTTGTGTGTCAATCTGCTGAAACCTTTGTAGAGTGAAGAGCACCGACGAATAAAATATGTTAGGAATCTGTACAAATTTCCTGATAACTTTTCCCAGTGGAATTTCCGAAAGCCACATTGATAATGGAAGCTGCCAATGTCAAAAGTCACACTGTAATGAGAACCTCCCACCAGAGGATGTGCTGCAGCATCATCCCTGACGAGAGGGGGTGATACAGAGAGAGAGGTTTCTAAAGTAAGGTCGAGGGGAGAGTTCAAGATTGAGCTGAGAGCCCGAGTGAACCTGAAACAGAGTGAGGAAGGAATGGAGGGAGGAAAGGCCAGAGTGAGGAGGAAGGGAGGGACAGAGTGAGGAGAGAATGGAGGGAGGAAAGGACAGAGTGACCGGGGAATGGATGGAGAAAAGGACAGAGGGAGGAGGAAATGGAGGGAGGAAAGGACAGAGTGAGGGGGAATGGAGTGAGACAGGAGCAGAATGAGGAAAAAAAGTGTGAGGTGGCAGTGAGTGATGAAGGAAAATATTGAGGTGGATGCAGAGTGAGCTGTAAGATTCTAAATTAGAATGATCATTTTACCAAGTTATTTTATTTATTTCACAGTTAACATCTTCCAGCCCTAAAACCCTCTGAGAACACTGCCCTGGAATTCTCTCTCAATGACTCCTAAACTTTTCCATTTCTCTCCTCCTTTAGTGAACTCTTAAAAACCTCTCCCTTTGACAAAATGTCCTAATCTTTCCTTCGATGGATCAATCTGATATTTTGAGTGATAATCTTCCTGAGAAGCAATTTGGGAGATGTTTCTCGATTGAAGGTATTAACACACAGACAAGTTATTGTGAATATTTTCAATTGAATAATTGCAGAGCAATGCAAATCATTTAATGCTTAGTTTCTCATTTAACAGAGACAGCTATTAGTGGAAAAAGTCGAGAACAGATTTGTGTTTGGATAATTTCATTTAAAGATCTCGGGGGTGATTCTCCCAAAAAGAAACTAAGTGCCCAACAGTTGGGAAAACGGATTTTTCCTGCCCTTTTGTTTGGCTTTTGATGCGCGATAAAACTCACGAGGCTCGAGGTACTCGGGGAAATAAAGGCTTTTATTGACTACTACAAGAGAGCTACCTTATATAATACACGATCCCAGATTAAAGGGTCCCAGACAGAGCAGTGACCTTTATACCGCTCCCAGGAGGTGGAGCCCGACTGGGATGTACCATAAGAACTATATTACAGGTAGAACAGCCCAACCCTAACCCCAACAGTAACATGAAGAACAGCCCAACCCTAACCCCAACAGTAACATATATACAGACTCGTAGTACTGGCCAGACCCTGGCTCAGCACTACCTGGTGGGAACCAACAATGGTTCACCACAGCTTTATTTAGTTGAATGAATCTCCAGCGCTCTGTGCTCCACAAAGTGCCTCAGAGGGAGATTCACGCCCGTCAGGGGGGCCTCATCCCAGCCAAGAGACTGGCATCAGTGCGCTGTGTGGGCCAGTGTGCATGTGCTGACCTGCGCACTGGTCTCCCATCGCTGGCCTCCCGATCACTGGCCTCCTGGTTTCTTGCCAGGCCCCCTTCTCCCGATTGCCAGCTTCCCAACACCCTCCTCCCTCCCGATCGCCGGACTCCCCGACCAACCGACCAACCCCACCGATTGCTGGCCTCCCTGACAACTGTCCCCAATCGCCAGCCACCCATGGCCAGCCCTGATCCATGCACTGCCATGTGCACCCCCAAACCCCATGCCATGTGCAGCTCTGCCCGCCCTCCTCCCTCCCTCTCCCACCGATCGATAATGCAGAGTGCAGTGGGCACGTCTCCCACCACTGCCGGTCGGCCCACATGGTAGGCCCCATACTCTTGTGTTAAACCCCCTTGGCATTACCCGGTGCCCAATGAGCAGTGCTGGGGTGCCCTGTGGACAGCGCCAGGGTGCCAGGCTGGCAGTGCCATGTTGGCACTGTCCAAGGGGAAAAGCACACCCTGGCGCCCTGGAGGGTGGGGCGAGAGGGCGCCTGAATGGCCTCTGTGCCCACCAGAGAGGTGATCACGCCTGGTTCTCGTGGATGGGGCCAGCTTTAATTCCTGCTGATGGGAACCGCTCCCAGCTGGGGGGAGACAATAGCGAGTTTGAGGAATACCATCCCTGGCTCGTGAATGTTATGGTAATCATACTCACGCTGTTTTCAAGAACAAGGCTGATTATGTAAAAGAAAAAGGCATTGGACACTCGCGATCAGCTGGACGCCGGTTGCAAGTCCTCCTACAGGTCCCCTGCTGATGCCAGCGTGCTGAGAGAATCCCACCCGCTTATTCTCGCACTGAGTCTCACTCAACCATCACCGCTGTGCTCTCTGATTTACATTGGCTCCTGCTCTGACACGGCCTCATATTTATAATTTATTCTACTTTGTGCTCAGATCCCTCCATGTCTTCACTTTACTCAGTCTCTGTAAAGTCCCCAACACTACATTCCTCTGAAATATTTCCTCCAAGTATTCTGACCTGTTGCACCTTGTCATGGATTCAATATTGACAGCATTGGATTGAGATTGCCTGGCCCTAGGTTCTGGAACAGAGAGCCTGGACCTCCCCAACTCTCTCATTTTCTTTCGGATGCTAAATAAGTAAAATGTTGCTGAAAAATTTCAGCTTCGATTACTCAACACCATCCACCCTTCTTAACGGTTGTCCATGTGTCATTCTGTTTGTTTCGATGCCTGCATTGTCATGAGGTTTTTGTGACTCAGAAAAAAACACATGGAGTGGGATTCTCCAGGACCATCATGCACACTCCCATGCACATTTGCGCGCATGCTCCCACACACGCTCCCACATGCAACCACACATACACACTCACAGTCTCACAAACATGCACACTCGCAGTAACAGATGCAATCATACATGCCACACAGACAGCAAACATAGAGCTGTGAATCAGACGAAGAGTCTTTGTAAACATTGCAGTGAGGGAACAATGGTGGTATTTGAGATATATTCAAGCAGAAAGGGAAAGGTAAATAAACAGAGCTGACTGGCGCCTGAGTTGAAATTCATTAAGCTGTCAATGGAAATCTATTTCAAAGCACTGCACCAAGAATTTTTCAAAATATCAAAGGTTTTCAATGGAATAGAGAGGGTTTCAAAGGTTTCAGCTTGCTAGAAAAGCTCAGAGACTTCAACGCAAAGCTGTGTGAATACACTGGGGATGATTGCACAGCTGTGGAGAATGGAACCCCCCCTCCCCCCTATCCCCACCCAGACAGAGAAATTGACATCTCCCTGTCAGAGGAACCCAAAGGGGTCTGCTCTAACCTGCAGCTTCTTACAGAGAGAAATGGAAATTCCTGCTGCAGAATGGAGTGCTGCAGTGATTTAAAAGCTGGACAGCTGTCCAGGGGCCATGGAAATTCAAGTTATTCCGTCACTTCAAACTTTCTGTGCTGACAGGCAGGAATGAGGATGTTGATCACTGAGATGCCTGAAATCATCATGCCAGTGGTGATCTTCAGTTCTGTCAGTGCGAGAAGGGGTTGTCCATCCACGAGTCCCCCACCCTGGCGGAGAGTGGCGAGGTGACCCCCTTTCCCCCATCCGATCACACCCAACCCTCAGGACCCTTGAGGGACCCTTCCTTTGGCAGCAGCAGAGGTGCAAAGGGCCACTGGATCCACCTCCTTGATTCCCTCTGACCCATGGTGCTAGGTCAGGTTGTCAGTGCTAGGGTATCGGGAGCAGTGCACCGTCAGCATTGCAAAGGTGCGTGGCTTGAAGGGGACCTGATTAGGGATTTGAGGGGGGAGGGGACTGAGTTGGAGGGGGAGGGATATGAGTGGGGGACCTGAGATGGGATTGTGGGGGGCCTGAGGGTGAAAGGAATGGCTCACACTCATGCCTGTGTGGTAAGTGTGGTGGTGGTGGGGGTTGACCTGTTATTTAAGTGGAGGGAGACCGGATGCCACCCTTTGCTGAGTGGTTGGTGATGCACCCCTGGTCAGCAGGGAGTGGGGAGAGGGGGGTCACCATTTCATTTATTGGAGGGAGGGAGTTCAGCGCACCCTTTAAAAAGGACACCTTGATCTCTGAACAGCAGGGGTGGCCGGCAATTTTTCCACGATTAACTCCTTTGCGTTTTTCAGGTGGGTGAATCCCAGATGACAGACGCTGGCAGTGCCAGTGGGGAACACTCTGGTTTTCCTGCTGATTGGGCATTTAGACCCAATTCAGGTGAATCGCGCTCGATAGAAATTAATGGGTGTAATTATCAACTGGCTTCTGTCTTTAAAGACCCACAAACAGACTGAGCATCACATCAGTCAGTCAGCATGTCAACAATCCAATAGCTTCAATGTGGTGATGCTTCTGTCAGGTGGAGACTCTTCCTCAGGTGAAGAGGGGTGAGGAGAAGAGAGAGAAGACCAGCTGGCCATGGACAGCATCAACGTATCGGCCCACTAGAGAGAGCAGATCACCCTGAAGGGGGTGAAGGCCAGTGAGAGTTGTGAAGATTGACTACCATCGACACCGCAAACTGCCGGCTCCAAGTGGAGAGGATCTCCAAGAAGATCGCGCATATCGACACAGACATCAAGTTTCTACAAAGATGCAAGAAAGCAGACAAGATACCGAAAGGACTCCAGATCACGCACCCACTCAGGTCAACCTATAACACAGACTACACTGAGAGACTTTGCCGTCGCACCTCTCTCACACTCCTCAATCACCTCACACACCAGCTCTACAGCAAACGCCGCAGCCTGGAAACCAAGATCAAGTCCATATTCTCAACTTGCACTCAGGACAAAGACCAGCTGCGAAACTCTGCCAAGCAGACGAGACAAAGGAACTACGCCATCGACATGCACACCAAGAACAGGAAACTTGAGAAACTCGGCATCACCACCAGCAGCAACCAAGCCTCCCCGGTGATGCGCGATTAAATCACTCGGGAGGCTGGATCGTACCCGGGAAATAAAGGCTTTTATGAGTAACAAGAATGGAGCAGACTATTTACAATACAATCCCAGACTAAAGGGTCACCAGGCAGTGCAGTGACCTTTATACTCCTACAGGTAGGCGGAGCCAACTGGAGTGTACCACAGAACAATATCAACAGGTAGAACAGCCCAACCCTCACCCCAACAGTGACAACAGTAACATATCTACAAGTACCCATAGTGCTGACCATCCATGGCTCAGCACTCATAGTGGTAACCAACTATGGTTCACCACATTCACCCCTCCTTTAAAACAAAGGCCGGCAGGGCAAAAAAAAACAGAACAACTGTTCATATATTCACAAGTTCAGTCGTATTGGAGGACCGCACCGTCTCTGCGACCTCCTCAACACTGGCGGTAACGCCGGTTCTGGTGACCATGGTGACCTTCTCTCCAAGGCGGTGTCCAGTGACTCCTCCAGTTCCTCACGGACAGGTGGACCACGAGGTGGCAAAAATCTGCTGGACTCGAGCACGCCTCGAGGTGGCGACAATCTCCTGGACTCAGGCAAGCTGTACACGGGAGTAAGAGGATTAAGTGGTGGTCCTGATACTGCCCGCGCCGTGTCAGGAGGGGAGATAAAGGTCAAGGGGTCCCTAACCAGGGGTGTGGGAGCGACTGGGGTTTCCAAGTCCCCTGCAGGCGCCAGATCTCTAATAGAGACCGTGTCCTCTCGCCCGTCAGGATATGCCACATAGGCATACTGAGGGTTGGCGTGGAGGAGATGGACCTGTTCAACCAAAGGGTCGGACTTGCGGGTCCTAACATGCCGCCGCAGGAGGACAGGTCCTGAGTACATCAACCAAGACGGCAATGAGGTCCCAGAGGAAGACTTCCTAGGGAAGGAAAACATCCTCTCATGTGGAGTAGCATTGGTTGCCGTACACAGGAGGGACCGGATGGAATGGAGCGCATCAGAGAGTACCTCTTGCCAACGGGAGACTGGAAGACCCTTAGACCTCAACGCCAGTAAGACAGCCTTCCAGACTAGCATTTTCTCTTTCAACCTGTCCGTTACCCCTGGGGTTGTAACTCGTAGTTCTACTTGAGGCAATCCCTTTTGAGAGCAGGTATTGCCTCAAGTCGTCACTCATAAATGACGAGCCCCTATCACTGTCGATATAGCTGGGGTAACCGAACAGGGTGAAAAGATCCCGTAATGCTTTGAAAACCGTGGCAGCGGTCATGTCTGAACAGGGAATGGCAAAAGGGAAACGTGAGTACTCGTCAATCACTTTGAGGAAGTACACGTTCCGATCTGTCGAACGGAGGGGGCCCTTGAAGTCCACACTCAGTCTTTCAAAAGGGCGAGTGACCCTAATGAGGTGTGCCCTGTCAGGTCGGTAGAAGTGCGGCTTGCATTCAGCACATACCTGGCAGCTTCGGGTTATGGACCTGACATCATCCACTGAGTAGGGTAGATTCCGGGCCTTTACGAAATGGAAGAGCCGAGTGATCCCCGGATGGCAGAGATCACTGTGGAGGGCCGGTAATCGATCCTCCTGCACACTTGCATATGTTCCACGTGACAGGGCGTCTGAGGGCTCATTGAGCTTCCCCGGACGGTACATGATATCATAGTTGTAGGTGGAAAGTTCGATTCTCCACCTCAAGATTTTATCATTTTTGATCTCACCCCGTAACGTGTTGTTGAACATGAACTCCACGGACCGCTGGTCCGTGAGCAGGGTGAATCGTTTTCCAGCCAAGTAATGGCGCCAATGCCGGATGGCCTCCACAATGGCCTGAGCCTCTTTTTCCACCACGGAGTGCCGAATTTCAGGGCCTTGGAGGGTGCGAGAGAAAAAGGCGACGGGCCTGCCCGCCTGGTTAAGTGTGGCGGCCAGGGCGAAATCAGATGCATCACTCTCCACCTGAAAGGGGATGGACTCATCAACAGCGTGCATCGTGGCTTTCGCGATGTCGGCTTTTATCCCTCCAAAGGCTAAGCGAGCCTCTGCTGCCAGGGGAAAAGAGGTAGACTTTATGAGCGGACGGGCTTTGTCCGCATAATTGGGAACCCACTGTGCATAGTATGAAAAGAAACCTAAGCATCTTCTCAGTGCTTTGATACTAGTGGGCAGGGGAAGTTCAAGGAGGGGACGCATAGGGTCTGGATCAGGGCCAAGGACCCCGTTTTCCACCACGTATCCGAGAATTGCTAGGATGCGCTTGCTAAATACGCACTTCTCCCTGTTGTAGGTCAGGTTCAGGTGAGACGCAGTGCGTAAAAATCTAAGGAGGTTGGCATCGTGGTCCTGCTGGTCATGGCCGCAGATAGTGATGTTATGCAGGTACGGGAAGGTAGCCCGCAGCCCGTTCTGGTCCACCATTCGGTCCATCTCACGCTGGAAGACTGAGACCCCATTCGTGATGCCAAAGGGAACCCTTAAAAAGTGGTAAAGACGACCATGCGCCTCAAAGGCCGTATATTTCCGGTCCTCTGGGCGAATGGGGAGCTGGTGGTAAGCTGACTTCAAGTCAATGGTGGAGAACACCCGGTACTGCGCAATCTGGTTGACCATGTCAGATATGCACGGTAGAGGATACGCATCCAGCTGCATGTATCTATTAATGGTCTGACTATAGTCTATGACCATCCGGGGTTTGTCTCCAGTTTTAGCCAACACGACTTGCGCTCTCCATGGACTAGTGCTAGGTTGAATGATCCCTTCCCTGAGGAGCCGCTGAACTTCAGATCGAATAAAGATCCGATCTTCAGCGCTGTAACGCCTGCTCTTGGTTGCGATGGGCTTGCAGCCTGGCACGAGATTCTCAAATAAGGATGGTGGGGTGATTCTGAGTGTCGAGAGGCTACACGTGGAGCGCGCTGGGCAATTTGGAGGCTGCTGTGCTCCCACTGAAAGTGGAGGGAGTGGCCCATCGTACTGCAGGGTTACACTACTCAGTTGGACCATAAAGTCTAGTCCCAGGAGTATTGGAGCGCAAAGGTGCGGTAACACGAGGAGCCTGAAGTTCTCATAAACTGTGCCCCGCACCGTTAGATTGACCACACAGCTCCCTAGCATGGTAACAGACCGGGACCTCGACGCCATAGAAATTGTCTGTCTGACAGTCTGTACTCGGAGACCGCACCATTTCACGGTGTCAGGGTGAATGAAACTCTCCGTGCTCCCGTTGTCAAACAAACAATGAATTAGGCGTCCATTTACCTCTATGCCCATCATGGACTTGTCGAGTCTGTGAGGCTTGGCCTGGTCCAGGATGATTGACGCCACCGTTGGGTCTTGAGTGCAACTGCAGGCAGCTGAGATGGTTGATGACGATGACCCCTGCTGGTCATCTGCGGTCGGTGCTGACCAAAATGGCTGCGCCCATGGATCGCACGTGGTCGGTGGCGCTAAAAGTGGCGGCCCCTGCAGGTCGCACGTGTCTTGCGTCTTCGTCATCAGGAATGGCGGCGCTCTGGAATCGCACATGGTGGAAGACCTCGAAGAAGCTGGAGACAAGGAGACAGGCTCTGGAGAATCACACGCCGCGATGCTATGTTTGGAGGGTGGATTGGCCCTGCAGACTTTGGCATAATGCCCTTTCTTCCCACACGCAGAGCAGAATACTGTTCTAGCTGGGCATCGCTGCCGAGGGTGTTTCGCCAATCCACAGAAATAGCACCGCGGGCCTCCTGGAGCTGCCGCCGTCGTCAGGTCCGAGGTTGAAAGCACAATCGCGCAGTTTTTCGGAGCCGCTGGGTAGAGTTGAGTTGGTGGCTGTACTTGCCACGATGTTCCCACGTGGTCGGTGGGGTAAGTTTCTAGACTTCTGGAGGCCGTTTCCATCGTGTCAGTCAATTCCACCGTCTTAGCGAGGTCTAGGTTACCTTGCTCTAGCAGCCGAAGGCGAATATACGATGAGCCGATTCCCGCCACGAACGCATCTCGGATCAAGTCGCTCGTATACTGGGCCGCCGACACTGGCTTGCAGTTGCAGGCTCTGGCTAGCTGCTGAAGTTCGCGCAGGTACTGTCCTGTCGTTTCGCCGGGCTGCCGCCGTCGAGTGGCTAGAAAGTGTCGAGCATGGATCTCGTTTGGCGGTTTGTTGTACAGTTTCTTAAGTAGTTCGATGGCCCCTTTGTAGACTTGGGCATCGCGGATTGATGAGTATACAGTGTCGCTTACCCTTGCGTGGAGGACCCGCAGTCTATCGGCGTCATTTTGAATGGCTGTTGAGGCATCGATGTAGTCTTGAAAACACTTTAACCAATGGTCGAAAGTGTTCGACCCTCCCGCCGCACGTGGATCTAAAGTAAACGGATCGGGTTTCAACATTTGCTCCATGGTTTTTTTTTTACCAAAATTTTGTTCGTAATAAAATTGATGCGCGATTAAATCACTCGGGAGGCTGGATCGTACCCGGGAAATAAAGGCTTTTATTACTAACAAGAATGGAGCATACTGTATACAATACAATCCCAGACTAAAGGGTCACCAGGCAGTGCAGTGACCTTTATACTCCTCCAGGTAGGCGGAGCCAACTGGAGTGCACCACAGAACAATATCAACAGGTAGAACAGCCCAACCCTCACCCCAACAGTGACAAGAGTAACATATCTACAAGTACCCATAGTGCTGACCATCTATGGGTCAGTACTCATAGTGGTAACCAACTATGGTTCACCACACCCGGGTACCACAGTAGAAAACAGTACCACTGCAGGGAAGTCCATTGTCAACTTGTCGGACTGCACACTTCAACCAGATGAAATCGAAGTTCTCAGCCGAGGGCTCAATTTCTGCCCCACCACCAGAATAGACCCCATCAGTCTCGCAGCAGACACAGAGGAATTCACCAGGCGAATGAGGCTGTGGGAGTTCTTCCACAAACCCCAAGAGGCCAACAGCGAACACAATGAGACAGCCAATGAACCGGAACAGCCGACAGAGAGATCCGCAGTGCAGCAACCGAAGAGGAAAGAGTCAAATTGGACTCCTCCGGAAGACCGCTGCCCTCGACTCGACATGTATGCCCAAGCAGTCAGGAGGTGAGTCAACACCAGATTCATCAACCGCACTCACAAGACAGCCCCGAACATCACCCAAGCACAATGCAACACCATCCACGCTCTCAAGACCAACCGCAACATTGTCATCAAACCAGCAGACAAAGGAGGGGCCATCATCATACTGAACAGAACGGATGACTGCAAAACTATGGATTTCCTACAGAAACTCAGCATTTGAGCATGGAGCAGTTGAACCAGGATCACTCCTCGTCACAATGGATGTCTCGTCACTCTACACCAGCATCCCCCACGATGATGGCATTGCTGCAACTGCCTCAGTACTCAACGCCGACAACTGCCAGTCTCCAGATGCAATTTTGCAACTCATCCGCTTTATCCTGGACCACAATGTCTTCACCTTCAACAACCAGTTCTTCATCCAGACACACGGAACAGCCATGGGGACCAAATTCGCACCTCAATATGCCAACATCTTCATGCACAGGTTTGAATAAGACCTCTTCACTGCACAGGACCTTCAACCGATGCTATACACTAGATACATCGATGACATTTTCTTCCTTTGGACTCATGGTGAACAATCACTGAAACAACTATATGATGACATCAACAAGTTCCATCCCACCATCAGACTCACCATGGACTACTCTCCAGAATCGTTTGCATTCTTGGACACACGCATCTCCATCAAGGACGGTCACCTCAGCACTTCACTGTACCGCAAGCCCATGGATAACCTCACGATGCTCCACTTCTCCAGCTTTCACCCTAAACACGTTAAAGAAGCCATCCCCTACGGACAAGCCCTCCGAATACACAGGATCTGCTCAGATGAGGAGGATCGCAACGGACACTGAAAGATGCCCTCATAAGAACAGGATATGGCGCTCGACTCATCGATCGACAGTTCTGACGCGCCACAGCGAAAAACCACACTGACCTCCTCAGAAGACAAACACAGGACATGGTGGACAGAGTACACTTCGTCGTCCAGTACTTCCCCGGAGCGGAGAAGCTATGACATCTTCTCTGGAGCCTTCAACATGTCATTGATGAAGATGAACATCTCGCCAAGGCCATCCCCACACCCCCACTTCATGTCTTCAAACAACCGCATAACCTCAAACAGACCATTGTCCGCAGCAAACTAACTAGCCTTCAGGAGAACAGTGACCACGACACCACACAACCCTGCAAGAGCAACCATGCAACACGTGCCGGATCATCGACACGGATGCCATCATCACACGTGAGAACACCATCCACCAGGTACACGGTACATACTCTTGCAACTCGGCCAACATTGTCGACCTGATACGCTGCAGGAAAGGATGTCCCGAGGTATGGTACATTGGGGAGACCATGCAGACGCTATGACAACAGATGAATGAACACCGCTCGACAATCATCAGGCAAGAGTGTTCTCTTCCTGTTGGGGAACACTTCAGCAGTCACGGGCATTCGGCCTCTGATCTTCGGGTAAGCGTTCTCCAAGGCGGCCTTCATGACACATGACAACGCAGAGTCGATGAGCAGAAAATGATAGCCAAGTTCCGCACACATGAGGACGTCCTCAACCGGGATCTTGGGTTCATGTCACACTATCTGTAACCCCCAGGACTTGTCTGGGCTTGCAAAATCTCACTCACTGTCCTGTCTGGAGACAATACACATCTCTTTAACCTGTGCTTAACGCACTTTCCACTCACATTGTCTGTACCTTTAAGACTTGATTACCTGGAAAGACTCGCATTCCAACCATTATTTTGTAAATTGAGTTTGTGTCTTTATCTGCCCTGTTTGTGAACAGAACTCCCTACTTACCTGATGAAGGAGCAGCGCTCCTAAAGCTAGTGGCTTTTGCTACCAAATAAACCTGTTGGACTTTAACCTGGTGTTGTGAGACTTCTTACCAAGATTGAAGAGGCCAGTGAAGGCACCATTACCAGCTGGCAGAGACTATTGAGTAAGAGCCACGTAGCTGGACATGACAGAGGATCGGTGCAGAAGAAGGATCCACTCTGTCAGAGAGACGGTCACTTTGATCTATAAAGGGATGTGTCCTGAGATCGGCTCTGAGACTGCCAGTGGCAGCAAGAGCTGATTTGGTCAGTGGTCAGGGAAAGGAGGCTGTGACTGTGAGTGAGGCAGGTCAGGGGGTCAGGAGGGCAGGACTGTCGGTCTCTGCCATTGTCTCACAGCTTTGAGGTTCTCTCAGCTTGTTTGGATGGGAGTGGGGGTTGCCGGGAGGATGAGCTGACTCACCCTGGCACCGTGGTACAGGAGGCCATTCAAGTGAAGGGGAAAAAAATGAATATTTTGTTCCTTGGGGGACAGCTTAGTGACGGGGATTGACACCAATCCCTGCAGCAAAGGGACAGAGTCCAGATGGCTTTGTTGTTTGTCTGTGTCAGGGTTCAGGACATCTGCTCAGGGCTGGAGAGGAACTTGCAGTGGGAGGGAGAGAAACCAGTTGCCCTGGTTCATGTAGGAACCAATGGCAGAGGAAGAACTAGGAAAGAGGCTCTGTACAGAGAATACACAGTTCTGTACACACCTGAACCATGCTGGGACCAGTGTTCTAGCGAGACTCATCACCAGAGAAGAGAGAGATTGAAATGAAATAAGAGTGCACAAGATATCAAATGTTGAAAGATGTGGGCTGGAATTTTCCAGCCAATCACACCACTGGGATCTTCCAGTCCTGCCGATAGCATATTCCCAACACGGGTTTCCCAGCAGCAAGGGTGCATTCAATGGGAAACCTCCTTGAGAACGGTGGGACCAGACCAGCATCAGCCAATGCCAGGCCAGCTCAGCCCCAGCAAAACACACAGCGGGTTGCATGGAAAATCCCGCCTGTGGTACATCGAAGCGTCGAGACAGGAGCCGGAATTCTCCAATCTCATTTGCCTCGACATCACTGTCGGTGAGAACGGAGAATTTGGCACTCAGCCAGATCTCCCTTCAGTACAGCTGGACCGGAAAATCCCAGCCGTGGCGAGTTTGGAGAATTCCGGCCAGGGTAAGAGAGGATAACAGTAAAATCGAAAATAAGGGTCAGAGAATGGCAGCAAGGGACAGAATGAAAAAAAAACTAAGGATGGACAAAGAATAAAGACAAAGATAACAATGAGGCAAAATGGAAGGCTCTGTATCTGAATTCACACAACATTCATTACAAAATAAAAGAATTGATGGCTCACATTGAAGTCAATAAATATGATTGGTCGGCATGACATAGACCTGGCTGCAGGATAAACATAGAACAGAGAACAGTACAGCACAGAACAGGCCCTTTGGCCCACGATGTTGTGCTGAGCTTTATCTGAAACCAAGATCAAGCTATCCCACTCCCTGTCATCCAGGTGTGCTCCATGTGCCTATCCAATACCGCTTAAATGTTCCTAAAGTGTCTGACTCCACTATCACTGCAGGCAGTCCATTCCACACCCCAACCACTCTCTGCGTAAAGAACCTACCTCTGATATCCTTCCTATATCTCCCACCACGAACCCTATAGTTATGCCCCCTTTTAATAGCTCCATCCACCCGAGGAAATAGTCTTTGAACGTTCACTCTACCTATCCTCTTCATCATTTTATAAACCTCTATTAAGTCTCCCCTCAGCCTCCTCCGCTCCAGAGAGAACAGCCCTATCTCCCTCAACCTTTCCTCATAAGACTGACCCTCCAAACCAGGCAGAATCCTGATAAATCTCCTCTGCACTATTTCCAGCGCTTCCACATCCTTCTTATAGTGAGGTGACCAGAACTGCACACAATATTCCAAATGTGGTCTCAGCTGTCAAAGCAGAAAGGGATGATGTCTGTATTTGGGACAGTTGAGTTTGAGGGAGGTGATGATTGTGGATTGGTTTATGGGATATATCTGGAAGAGAATGTTTGGCAATGTGTCACACATGGTGCTGACTGGGGGCCCCCACCTCCCTTTCCGGAGGCTCCTAATCGCTCAGCACCCTGAGAACTTGCCCCTGTTCCGATGAATCCTGTGACTACTAGTCGCAAGGAAAGCACGGAATTGCCACGAGACAAAGGAATGAGTGCCTTAAAGTACCCCAACTCCACATGTAGTTCCAAATACAGAGTTAACCAGCCCCCACCAATGGATAGTCTTGTGTTTTTAGAAAATGCGATGCCCAAGAACCCCATTGAAACAGACCGTATGGGGCAAGGAGCAGGAGCTCAAACCCTCACTTACACCGTAAAGACCACCAAGGGGTCTTTTACATCAAAGGACAAAAGAGCGGTTGGGGGAGTGTGGTGTTACAGAATAGAGTTACAATGGAACTATGTCTTCTCACCTTACCAGGGAAATATTGTCACTTATTTGGCGAGATGCGAAAATATTCTACAGGTCCACCTCTGTGCAGTAAACATGGTGAGAAACCCAGCTCAGTTACAAATCAGAAAACACATGTTTGGAAAACGCTAATTAAAAGCCTGGGAAGATTTTTGAATTGTTTCATTCTGACAGCATATTTAAAACACAAGGCTGATTGGAGGAAACCTGAAGTTGAGCTTCTTGCTGTAGCTGCACACTTACTTTCAGCGACTGATGCATGAGGACACCAAGGTCTCACTGAGTATCCAACTCTCTCAATTTATACCCATTCAATAAGAATCTGCCTTCTTATTTTTGCTATCCAAGTGGATACCGTCACAGATATCCACATTATACTGCATCTGCTATGCATATGCCCACTCACTCAGCCTGTCCAAATCACGCTGAAGCATCTCTGCATCCTCCCCACAGCTCACCCTCCCACCCAACTTTGTATCGTCTGCAAATGTGGAGATAATACATTTAGTTCCCTCTCCCAAATCATTGATATATAATGTGAACAATTGAGTGCTAGCACAGATCTCTGCGGTTCCCCACTAGTCACCGTCTGCCAATTGGAAAAATACCCATTTCTGCCAGCTCTTTGATTCCTTTCTGCCAACCAGCTTTCGATCCATCTCAAATCACCACCCGCAACCCGATGCGCTGTAACTTTACATCGTAGTCTGCTATGTGAGACCTTGTCGAAAGCGTTCTGAAAGTCGAAATAAACCACATCCACCGACTCCCCCGGTCAACTCTACTTGTTACATTTTCAAAGAATTCCAACAGATTAATCAAAAGTGAGTTCCCTTTTGGAAACCATGTTGACTTTGTCTGATGAGACCACTGCTTTCCAAATGCTGAGCTATGAAATGCTTGAAAATGGACTCTAGCAACTTCCCCAGTACCAACGTTAGGCTCACTGGTCTATAGTTCCCTTTTATCTCTCCAGCTCCCTTTTTGAATTGTGGACTTACATTTGCTGTCCTCCAATCAGTAGAAATCTGTCCAGAGTCCAAAGAATTTTGAAAAATGACCACCAATGGATCCACTATTTCCAGGGCCACTTCCTTAAGCACTCTGAGATGAAGATTATCAGGCCCTGGAGATTCATCCACCTTCAATCCTATCAATTTCCCTCAAACCATAAACTCTACTAATACTGATCTCCTTCAGCTCCTCACTAAAACTTGTTTCTCTCTGAACTTCTGTACATTATTTATATCTCCCTTTGCAAAGACAGAAGCAAAGTATGAATTTAGTTCCTCAGCCATTTCTTTGTTCCAAATTCTGAATTCTCCTGTTTCTGTCTGTAAGGGGCCTACTTTCGTTTTTGTCAATCTTATTCTCTTAATATATTTGTAAAAACATTTACAGTCAGTTTTTATGTTCACCACTTGCTAACTTCCATACTCTCTTTTCTCCAATTAAATCAATCACTTGATCCTCCTTTGCTGAATTTACAGATTAAAGTTTATTTATTCGTGTCACAAGTAGACACATGTTAACACTGCAATGAATTTACTGTGAAGATCCCCTCGTTGCCACAATCTGGCACCTATTCAGGTAGCCTGAGGGAGAATTTAGCATGACTAATGCACCCAACCAGCACGTTTTTTGGACTGTGGGAGGAGGCCAGAGCCATAGAAAACACATGCAGTCACAGGGAGAACGTGCAGACTCTGCACAGTGACCGAAGCCAGGAATCGAAGAAATATATACCACCACAAATAGCCTTGGGACAAAACACCCCGAGGCTTTGTTCATTGTGCCCGGGGACTTCAACTAGGCCAAGCTTAGGAGTGTCCCACCAATATACCATCAACACGTCTCCTGTACTCCTGCTCCCAGCTTACAGGCAAAACTGAAATGGGAGAATCCAGTAAAGAAACTCATGTAATGTTGGTCTGAGGAATTGGATGATCTCCTACGGACTGCTTCAAGTCAGTGGACTGGTCAACATTCAAGAACTCAGTGACCAACCTGAATGAGTTGGCCACTGCAGTAACATACTTCATTAGTGTTCGAAGACTGTCGAATACTGTGTGCCAAAGAAGCTAATCCAAGTGTTTCCCAACAGGAAATCATGGATGAACAGGGATACCCACTGCTTACTCAAGTCCAGGTCTGAGGCATTCAAGTCAGGTGACCCTTACCTATCCAAGAAATCCAGATACGATCTATGGAGAACCATCAAAGATGCTAAGAGACAATACTGCAACAAGCTAGAATCCCTGGCTAGCCACATGAACACTCATTGATTATGGCAAGGCCTGTAAGATCTAACAGGTTACAAGGTGATGATGAGTAGAATCATTGGCAGCAATGCACCCCTCCCCAAAGAGATCAATGTAGTCTATGCCCGTTTTGAGCAAGAGGTTAGCAAGAGCACGCCTTTCACCCCAACAACCTCAGTGGAACCGGTATCCAAGGTCACATCGCAGACATTACATCGGCCTTCATGAGAGTCAACCCATGGAAAGCAACTGGTCCGGATGGGGTATCCAGACAAGCATTCAGACCCTACACTGACCAGATGGCAGGGGTATTCGCAGACATCTTTAACCTCTCCTTATACCGATCTGAGGTCCCTACCTGCTTCAAGAAGACAACAATCATCCCTATACCAATGAAAAGCCAGGCAGCATGCCTTAATGTGAATCGTGCATTCTCACAACACCGATACAAATAAAGACACAGATTCTCTTTCTGGGATACAAGGTATTTCCATCATTTCAGAGATCTCTATCCGGCATGAACCTTTCCTAGCAAGGTCATAACGGGACGCGGGCCTGGACTACTGAGTGCCGGGTTCGCTAAACAGATGTAAAATAGCATTATAATAAATTTCCATATATTAACCTGCCTCCCGCCCATTTCCGATGGGAGGCTGATGGTGTCGGAAATCCGGCGCTCGTAAAATGGCACTGGTCGCGAAAACTGGTGCCAATTACGCTCAGTGCTTTACACCCGACTTTACCACCACGCCGCACCTGAAAATGGGCACAATGCAATGGCAATATTGCCCCCCATGTGTTCCAATTCCTTGTTCTTTTAATCTTTCAACCATTATGGTGATGGGCAGAAAGGTCTCCATTACTGACGCCAGAGAGATTAGTGATTAAATTGCTGGGAATTTAATTACTGATTGAGCTGAATGTGAGTTCAAAATATTCAGTTAAAATATATTCTGTTCCAGAATCAGCACTAGAAGGAACACAGTGTGAATTTGTTCAGCTGACAGTAACTAAGAACATCCAAAGACAATTTGTTCCCATGCTGACTGATATTAATTCCACTCATTGAAAAAGCACGTTAAAAATATCTCTTTCTATAGACTGTGCAAATGCATCGGGAAATTTTATAAAAGCCAGAATGTTACTATGATTGTTGTTCCTGCAATAATGATCAATGTGAATCGTGCAATCTCACAATACTGATACAAATAAAAACACAGATTCTCCTTCTGGGATACAAGGTATTTCTATCATTTCAGAGATCTCTGTCCATCTCTCAAGGGTGAGTTTAACACAGACAAAGAGATTGAATCATCCCGGAGCCCTTTCCAATTAACGTTCTCGAGCATGAGAATGACGAAAGTCCATTCTTGTTGTTTTTTTGAAAGCTGTAATTGTAAAATTCGGACCTCCAGCGCTATTAAGATTCAATATTCAAATCCATTCGGCCCTTCAAGTTCAAGTTGGGACTGAGGAAATCGGTGGTAAAGATGGAGTCGGAGCACATGTGGAACGTGAGGTGTATTCAGATGGGTTGGAGCTGAGCATGTGGATGACCAAGGAAAGATATTTGACAAATAAATCAAGTGTAGTATCGACATGCTGTACTTGGTTGAAGTCATAATGTAACATTGTGGCTTCATTTGAAGCAATTTTTTAAAGCAGCATCTTGGCGTTTTGGCGAAGATGCAAATGAGATCAAGTCTTGGAGAAGGTGCAATGCCGACTCCAATCAGCTTGGATCATGTAGATCCAACCCAAGACAGGAGCTGAGAGCCCTGTCCTGTCAGCTCGGATCGGGAATGTCTCACTTGATGAATTGGGCTTTTATTGGATTGAATTGGGTATAAACAAAGAAATACAGTGTGAGAGAGTGAGGAGAAGCCAGTGTGAGTGAGTTTCTACAATGACTGGACACAGAAGAATGGAACCAGGGAGGAGAAACTGGAAATGAGGCATTGACGGAGGATGGGAATGTTAACCATGTCAAAGCTGCAGACAGGCTGAGAAGGAAGAGGAGGGAGAGTTTGCTCTGGTCACAGCCACACGGATATCAGTTGTAACATGAATAAGGGCTGTTTCAGAGCTGTGGCAGGAGTGGAAACCTGGTCAAAGGTGGAGCTATAGAAAAGTTCTTGACTTCAGGACATTTGAGTTATGATGATTGGCATTGCAACATTTATAATTTAACACCATGTCGTTAATTTGAAATTATGGCTCTGACTTTATGACTCTGTAATAAATCGAGGGCGACTCGATGTGGTTCAAAATAACAAGGGATTTAATGCCAATGATAAATAATATTTACAACAGAATATCAGATTGAATCAACGATGCGACTGTACAACTCTCTTCCCAGGATCCAGCCACGGGACCTCCTCGACTGGGATACGCAACCTTGCCCCCAATTGGCTCAGCTTCCCACCTCGACAGTCCATAGGGTCCGGGCTGATCGCGTGGCCCTCAGGGAGAGCTCCCTTAAAAAGGGGTAACGCTGGCACAATCCTTCCCCCCGAACTCATGAATTCAACAATGGAGGAATTCAGCATAGACAAACAATGTTTTATTAAAGGGCAGCGGGAATACCCCCGAGAAAAACCCATCATAAGTTTAGTTGGTCTGGAGGATTCCGGACCCGTGTCGAATGCCTCAGTTCTGTGGGAGACTCTTCAGAATTTGAAGAATCCAGCCGGACAGATGCAAAAGGCAAACTCATCAATCCGGGGTCAAGCTCCTCCTCTGTAGCTGCTGATTCCTCAGTTACAGTAACCACTGGTTGATCAGATCCCTTGTTTCCAACTGGAATCCCGGTAACCAATCCTGGCATCTTGGAATTCACAGCAGGAGGCGCCGGTTGATCCCCTGTATCGGTCACTGCTCTCCTCCTCAGGTGGTCTACGTGTTTCTTGTGATGACAGCCTTGTATCTCCATCACATGGGAGACCGTTCCTATTCTCTCCACAATCTTACCAGCCACACAAGCCGGTCCTGCTGCAAAGTTTCTGACCATGACCTCAACTCGGAACAGTCTGTCTTTGTTCTTTGAATCGTGATTTTCTCTCTGAGAGGCTTGCCAACTCCCCCACCCTCCCCACCAAATCTGGGAATATCATATCCAACCGTTCTCTTAAGCTGCATCCCATTAGTAGCTCAGCTGGCGTGACGCCTGTGGTTGCATTTGATGTGGTGTTATAAGACAACAAAAAACTGGCTGTGCGGAGAGGAAGAGGCCGATTGACTTGATTCTCCATCAATGACTTGAATGTTTGTACCTCATGCTCCACGAGCCCATTTGAGGCTGGGCGCTGACTTAACATGGAGGGTGATAAATTTGATTGATAAATTTTTGGAATTACTCCGCTGTGAATGATGTCCTGTTGCCTGACATGAAGACTTCCCGAATATCATGAATGGCAAAATCTTTCCTTAATTTGTCAATGGTGGCAGTGGCTATTGTGGACTTCAACTGCACATTGAACCTCTTTGAGTGTACGTCTACTAATATAAGAAACATATGACCCATAAATGATCCTGCAAAGTGGATTTGTCTCCTTGCACAGTGTCTACCAGGCCATTCTCATGGATGCCAATTCACCAGCAGTGGCAGCAAGGCCTGTTGAGCTTCTCAATTGGGGTGTTGACCAAATATCCTTTCTATTTCCTTATCAAGACCCGGCCACCAGACATAACCTCTGGCTTGGGCCTTCATCCTGCTTTGCCCTGGATTGGAGTAGTGCTGTTCCTGTAATAAAAGTCATCTCCCCTGGGGTGGGACTGGAACTCTAGCCCCCCCACAATAACGCAGGTTATTTCCATCCTTCTCTGGTTAGTGGTTTGAGCAACTCTGACTTCTCACCTTTGCATCACCATCTTTTTAACTTTCTACAATGCAGGGTCTCTTTCTGTCCACACCTTTATGTGTTTGGCAGAGACTGGTAAAGTCTCGATCAGACTGAGGACTATCTGTTGTGGGACTGGTGGTGATGCTACTAGCTGTGGCAAGGGCAACTGGCTGAGTGATATCTGTGTTCCAGAGTGATGCTGAAATGTATAACTGTACGCTGCTGACAAGGGAGCCTATCTCTGCAGCCTTGAAGAGGCAATTGGTGGCTCTGGTTTATCTTTGACATAACAATGGTTTGTGTTTGGAAACTATCATAATGTGTTGTCATAAATATACTGATGAAATGTTTTCATTGCACAGATGACCGACAAGCTTCCTTTAGCTATCTTGGAATACTTTTATTCTGCACCTGATAATGTTCTAGAAGCAAAGGCAAGGCCCTTTCGTTCCATCAGGCAGCAGGTGGGACGACACTGCTCCCACTCCATACGGTGATGCATCGCAGGTTATTACCAAAGCTTTGGTTGGATTGAAGAGCATCAACAAAGCCGACGACCGCAGAAGCTGCTTAATTTTTACAAAGGTTTCCCCACCTCCCATGCTGATGTTTCTTTAACTTTGGTAGATATGTTGATTA
This sequence comes from Mustelus asterias, assembly GCF_964213995.1. Taxonomy (NCBI): domain Eukaryota; kingdom Metazoa; phylum Chordata; class Chondrichthyes; order Carcharhiniformes; family Triakidae; genus Mustelus; species Mustelus asterias. Next base: position 81,477,498 of record NC_135815.1, on the reverse strand, counting down.
AAAATCTACCATAATAGCTTACCATGCCCAGAAATGATTTCAACTCTGATGCGTCTTTCGGCTGTGGAACCTCGTTAATGACTTTAACTTTCTCTTCCAAAGGATGTAGCCCTTTGTGTCTCCCCTAAAACCCAAATATGTAACTCCCTCTGCTTGGAACATACATTTCTCCCATTCCAACCAAACCCCTGCTTCTAAAACCTTCTCAATACTTCTTCCAAATTTGATCTGTGTTCTTCAGGTGAGGTTCCTGTCATTAGTACGTCATCAAGATAAACCACTAAATTAGATATGCCTTGTAATTGGCTCTCCAATGTATGCTGGGAAATGGCACAGTTTGATGAGACTCCAATAGGTAACTGTGTATACTGGTACAAACCCTTGTGGGTGTTGATAGTAAGCAGCCTTTGTGAATCCTCATCCAACTCCAGCTGCTGATGGGTGTGACTGAGGTCTAATCTGATATATTTAAACCCCCGACTCGTTTGGCCCTCTCTACTTGCCACGTTATATGGATGGCTGGTCCAGCTGGGTTCAGGTGTGGACCATCCCAACACTACAGCGCCCACTTCTCCTCGGGGGAAATCTGGTTTGGAGGCTGCCAGGTGGGAAGACACAAAGAGAGGCGGGATGTCCCCATTGTACAAAAGGCACCCTAAAGGGTGAACCCCAACCCCTTCCTCCTCACCCTTTCACCACCTTTGATGGAAGAATGGTCTTCCCAGTCCCATCTGAATCCCACTGCCCAGAGGATAATGGCAGTGGAGGTGGATTGAGCTCTTTAAATGGCCATTAATTGGTATTGGATAATGATGCTGAGTCCTTGTGGAAATGAAGTCCTATCTTCACATTGAGGATATCACTCATCATATTGTGTGGCTCCACCACCGTAATAAATGTGACAGATTCCAAACAGGTCTAACACTCAAACCTGGGCATTCATGAGGCCCTGTGGGCCACCAGCAGCAGCAGAATTTTACTCAACTACAATCCGCCCTGCATTTTCCCCACTCTACCATCACCAACACGCCAGGGGATCAACCTTGGTTCAATGAAGACTGCAGGAGGGCATGCCAGGAGCAATACCAAGCATGTCCAAAAAATGAGGTGTCAACTTGGTGAAGCTACAACACAGGATTACTTGCAGGCAGGCCAAATAGTAGAAACACTACGCGATAGACAGAGCTAAGCGATCCCAGAAACAATAGATCAAGTCTAAGTTCTGTAGTCCTGACACATCCAGTCGTGAATGGTGACGGACAATGAAACAATTGACAGGAAGAGGAGGCTCCACAAATATTCATATCCTCAATGATGGGGGAGCCCGGCACATCAGTGCAAAAGACAAGGCTGAAATATTTCCAACAATCTTCAGCCAGAAGTGCCCAGTGGATGATCCATCTCAGCCTCTTCATGTGGTTCCCATCATTACTGATAATCTGTTGCCAATTTTATGCACTTCTCACGATATCAATAATTTGCACAGTTAATCATCAGAAGTGTTTGACTGGACAGTGTGGAGGGAACTTTAATCCCGGTCTAACCTGTGAGGTAACTAACGAGTCAACACATTTCACAATGAATGCAGGAATGCTCCTATACTATTACAGGTGAAGATTGATGCGCTCCAAATGTGTTCGGCTTCTTTGTAATTTCTGGGCTGCATTGACTGAATAACATCACTGTGTTCAGAAACACGAGTGATCCCTCCATCATCTCAGGCTGGAGAAATTGATTTTGACTCCCTGGTGTATTGCTGATCACCGATTGCTGAGTGCAATGTAACGCTGCTGATTACTGAATAGTAACTTTTCAGAAATTATATCCCATACAAATCTCAAATTTACGCTGCACAACAGAACTGGAGTTCCGGGACCTTCCAATTTGCACGTCTCGCAACAAAAAAGTGTTTGGAGTTTTATCGACCTCACTTTGTAGCTGTCGGTGTACATTAAGTGGAAATAAAAACAGAAAATGCTGGATAAACTCAGCAGCTCTGGCATGTGGAGAGAAACAGACTTAACGGCCGCGATTCTCCCATCCACGTCCGCCATTTTTCTGGCGGGTCCGGCCAGGAGATGTGCGTGTCGGCCATTTCACGGGTTCCCCGCCAGTTTTTTCGGCCTGCGCACATCTCCCAGCTGGAGAAAAATGGCGCCGCTGGGATCCCGCGGAAAATCGGCGGGTCGCTGTTTAACATAAGTTTACATCCCTTTGCATGCCATTATCAGAATCCACATGACAATCTCTGCCCATATCTGCGTCTCCCAAATTTGTGGCGTGATTTAATTTTGGTGCGAATCAGAACAGGTATTTAAGAGTCACAACCTGGAGTGGCAGCCTTGAACTGGCGTGAGGAGGTAAGTGCTACTCGCGGAGTGCGGGGATGTTGCAGGCAGGCCCTGGAGATGCCTGGTAGCCTTCCTCCTGCCACCTTCATGTTTTGGCCCATTGAGTGACATCTGGCGGGGTGGGGGGCGGCTGTGGTGGTGGCGGGGGGAGGGCCAGGAGGGCCTCCCTTTCCTCACAGCTCCCTGGGTGAAGTCCCATCAGGGAGTCCCATTCCCCCGCCCCCCGCACTCTCCAAGCAGCGCTGAGGCTGACCATGGGAAGCAGCCTCGAGGGCTCCTGCTCCCTCCCACCCCCTCTCCAAGCAGCGCTGAGGCTGACTGTTGGAAGCAGTCTCGAGGGGTCCTGCTTCCCCCCCACCCCCCACAGCACTTTGCAGTGGCATTGTCTTTCTGCGGGGTGTGGTCAGGGACTCTACTAAGTGCTGGTGTTCCGGGGAAGGGGAGGAGTGTACCACGTGCTGACTGAGGCCAAACCAGATGAAGCAGCTGCTGCTCCAGGCCGGGTTGCAGAGGTTCAGCCATGGACTGCATGGAATCTGCTGTCACTGGGCTCACATCTGGTGCTGCTTTGCAGTTTGTCCCTGCCCTGTGACACGGACCAGCAACACATGCCTGTCACAGATTCTGCAGTTGCACACATAGCAATGGCTCAATGGTGCGCATTGCCCACGTCAGCACACTGACCTGCATAATCTGTGCCAGCATTTGCCATGATGGGAATCTGACACAACCCTAGTCGGGCCACATATGGCACCATGAATTGTGTGGGGTTGCCAGCTCCCACAAGTGGGGATTCTGGCCCAAGTGAGGGATCGGGGTGGTGCTGGGTCTATGCAGCCAATGGTCATAATCCATCATTCTATGCTTTTTCCAAACCACACTGTGCAGATGGATCTCGGTTTGCTTGACCTGGAGCTGGCCATGTTGGTTGCAGCAGGGGCAGAGGAGGGGGAGGAGACGGCGTGGGTCAGGAGGTGGCGAGCATGGAGAGACCACCGCAAGAGGAGGCACCATCAGACCCTCAGGAAGGAGGGCAGGGGGCTGCCGCTGAGGGTCAGAAGGTGGGTGAGCAGGCTCCCGAGGGGGTGCACAGAAGGCGGAGGATGCCAAGGCCAAGGAGTTACAGGGCCCGCAATTCCTTCGAGAGCCTCGGAGGAAATGTGCCGTCGCCGGCTGCACTTGTTCAAGACCACAGTGCGTCACATTTGTGAGGTGCTCTCATACCTGGCACCTCGAGGGAGCAGCAGCCACCCACTCCCTGAAGATGTGAAGATGATGGCAGCCCTCAATTTCTATGCCTCCGGGTCATTCCAGGCTCCTAGTGGCGACCTAACTGGGATCTCCCAGGCCTCCGTGCACAGATGTGTGCGGCAGGTCACAGATGCCCGGGCAGAGCAGTTCATTAATTTTGATGTGGGCCGTGCACAGCAGGAGGCCGGGCTCTCGGCTTCGCCTCCATCGCCAGGATTCCGAATGTGCAGGGCGCAGTGGATGGCACACACATCACCTTGCGGGCGCCCCCGTGCAGGGCCACAGCGATTTGTGAACTGGAAGGGGTTCCACTCCCTGAACGTTCAAATCGTGTGCGGCCATCAGCTGAAGATCATGCAGGTCGATGCGCGCCACCCAGGGAGTGTCCATGACAGCTTTGTGCTCCGGCAGTCGGACATCCCTGGGCTCTTTTAAGACTAGCCCAGGCTCCCGGGATGGCTACTGGGTGACAAGGGTTACTCGGTAAGGCCATGGCTGATGATGCCTGTGTGGAGGCCCCAGACTGAGGCGGAGACCCTCTACAATGAGGCCCATGCAGCCACCCGGTCCGCCGTTGAGTGGTCAGCCTGCTGAAGATGTGGTTCCGCTGCTTGGACTGCTCTGTGGGGGGGGGGGGGTGGCGGGGGGGGGGGTCCTCCAGTGTGACCCTGTGCGTGCTTCACGCTTCATGATCATTTGCTGCACTCTGCACAACATCACCCAGCAGTGGGGAGACCAGCTGGAGCAGGAGGAGGAGGAGGGGGAGGAGGAGCAGCAGCGAGGGGGCGATGTGGCCGCCCCACCACATGAAGAGCTGGAGGAAAGACAGCAATGGCAACTGTCCGGCAGGGAAGGGCAGCAAGGGACGCCTTGATTGCAGCCCGCTTCACCGAGCTAGTGCTGTGCAGTGAGGGGGGGTGCAACCAACACACACCCACCACACCCCAGGAGCAAGTGCAGCCGCTATTCCCCCTCCACATCGACCTGGGCCCTCAAACCACCACATCACCCTTCCCCTGCTCCTGTCATCCCACCACCCTTTCCCCCAGAAACATCCGACCATATTAATGTGCCTGAGCTGGCAATGATAGCGAGTCTTGTTTGAAGGCTGGAAGATGATGACGACTCACTCTTGTGCACACTGGGATCCTGCCCCTGGTGCAATTCAAGTCTGACTCCTACCTGTACTCTGAATGCACGCTGCCACCCTGGCCCAGGGAGCTGGAAGGGTTGGGGACACGTGTTTTTGGCCAACAGATGGGAGGGGGGTGGGGGGGTTGCGGGCACTTGCACCAAGGGTCTGGTGAATGTTGGGGAAGGTAGGACAGGCACTCTGAAACATGGGCTGAGTCTGCAAGGCTCAACAGACAGCACCTCTGTGTTTGGGAGTCGGGAGCACTGAGGTGGGGGTGTGGGGGGGGGGTGGAATCAGAGACACATTAATCACAGCATGATGTGCAATTAACAGTTTATTGTGCTCTTCCCCTAAATGATGACCAAACCCTGACGAATGCTGACCTTCACCCGTGCCCTCTAGTGAATTACAACTTTCTAACTTTGTGCTGTCTACTACTTCTTCTAGGTGCTACCACAGGATGCACATTGGAGGTGGAGGTGTCCAGCTGTGATACCCGCCCCGTTGCCTGTGATGCCCGAGGCGGACGTCCACTGGGTGGCCGGGAACTGGAGGGCCCCGGCTGACTTGAGGATGGCACTGTTTCGGTGCCACTCGGTTCATCTCCCTGGTCCTATATGCCCCGGTGTGAGGAAGGTCTGTGGTTGTCCGGGATCTCCTGGGTGGAAGACACTGGCAGGGGCTCAAGCTCTTCCTCCTCCCTTGGGGTGCCCAAAGGCCCCTGGGGCACTCCATGGGACGTCAAATGCAGTCAATTTCCAGGTATCTTTGAATGATGGGTTGCAGCATGGGGGAGCTCAGAGCAGCTACAACAGGCCCGTGTGGGGTTGGAAGATGATGGGATGTGGCCCAGCTGGACCCTGGGGGCATCAGGCTGCCCTTACTATAATTTAATCCGAGGTGTGGTGAGGTGGGGGTGCCGGTGGTGGGGAGGAAGGTGAGCAGAGCTCAGGGTCTCCAGATGGGCCTGTGGAGGCCTCACGTCGACCTTGGGGGGACCTTTTTACAGTGGACCCAGATAGACTTCAAGCAAGCCTGGAAATGGTCTTTTGCAGCAGACTCGGGGAAGACACAGGGCCCGAGTGAATAAGTGAGTGAATGAGTGAGTGAGTGAGCAAGCAAGCGAGCGAGTGAGTGAGTGAATGAATGGAGAGGGTGAGTGTCACAACTCAATGTCCAGGTTCATAACATTGGTGATTGTTCCAATAGAAATGTCGGAAGTGCTTCACCCTGTAGCCTGCAGTCCTTGTGCCGTGTGCTAACCTCAGGATCTTCATGTTTCCGGGAGGCCTGAGTTTGGAGGAACTGCCTCCAATAGATTGGAATCACGCTGAGGATTCTGGGGATGAGAGGGTTCATTCAGGGCAGGTGGGCGACTGAACATTCCCAGGTCACAGTTTCAGGGAACTGCTCAGCCCACAGCCAGTTAGAGGCCAAAATAGCAAGTGGCTGCTCACCGTGGGAGGGCAGAGAGGGACACGAGGGGCAGGAATCCACTGAGAATGGGGCAATCTCTCATTGATATTCAGCATTGGGTACTGGTGAGTGTGATGACCATCTGGAGGAGCACAGCCCTGAGCCTGATACCCTGAGACAGAGGAATACACAGCAAATTGAAGACATTCAGCAGTAATTCTGGATTTGAAAGTCATGGGGACAGGAAAGCAGCTCTGTTACTGTTGATGTGACTCCTGTATGGGGCGGTGCCTCCCCAGTGTCAGAGTAAGAGACATCACGGAGAGGGAGTGGAACATTCTGATGGGAGGGCCGGGGGGTGGGCGGGGGGGGGGGGGGGGGGGGGGGGGAGTGAAAGGGGAGGAGGCAGAAATATGGTCCATGGTGGAACCAATGACATCAAGAGGATGAGAGACGAGGTCCTTTAATGTGAGTTTAAGGATTGAGAGAAAACGTTACAAAAGCAGAACAGTAATCTCTGAATTATTCCTGATGCCACATGCTAATATGACAGAAATAGATGGACATAGCAGGTAATTGTGTGGATAGAGAGGTGGTTCCAGAGAGAGAGAGCCTCTGGCTCCTGGGATATTGGGACCAGTTCTGTGACAGAAAGCATCTGTTGAGTATTGGCGTGTTTTACCTGAACAGATCTGCCATCAATATCCTTGTGGGATGGTTCGCTGGTGCAATGGGGGAGATTTTCATTTCATTTAACAGGGGTTTGGCCATGAAGACCTGGGCCCAAATTTACACAGAGATGGAATGGCTCCACTCCTTATCCAAAATGAGCCCCGAACCGAGATTTCCTGCCCCCAAACCCGGCACTGCCATTTTCACCAGGGTGGGTGGGGGAATATGTGGACAGGATGTATTTTATACATCCACACTTCACAGAGGCAAAATAAAATTCAAAAGTGCAAATGGCCATTCTTAGGAGGAATTTTGTCACACGCCTTTCTAACACTCAACTCTTTGACTCCATGAAATTAAACAAAATTTCTAAACCTGACAGTGTTCTTTGAGAAATAAGGAGGCCTTTTGGATGGGTGAGGTAATCTCTTTGTTTTAGCCAACAGGAGTCATCAATGTGTATAAATGGTGGATAAGTTCTGTGGAGCTCTCGAGCCGTCAAGTCATTGAAATCCCCTCAGTTTAATTTTGAAGAGAAAAAAGGCTGCAGTGACTCTTGGTTGAAAAGAAAATTGGTGCTTGAAATTTGAATAGATATTTGTTGACATCCTCTGCAGAGCCAACAAAGAAGTATTGATACTGCTTGGCATGCTTCCACAACCTATCTGTTGTGATTTATATAAATGATCTGGAAGAAGGTGTAACTGAGGTGATCAGTAAGTTTGCGGACGACACAAAATTGGCAGGACTTGCAGATAGTGAGGAGCATTGTCAGAAACTACAGAAGGATATAGATAGGCTGGAAATTTGGGCAAAGAAATGGCAGATGGAGTTCAATCCTGATGAATGCAAAGTGATGCTTTTTGGTAGAAATAATGTAGGGAGGAGCTATATGATAAATGGCAGAACCATAAAGGGTGTAGATACGCAGAGGGACCTGGGTGTGCAAGTCCACAGATCCTTGAAAGTGACGTCACAGTTGGAGATGGCGGTGAAGAAGGCATATGGCATGCTTGCCTTTATAGGACGGGGCATAGAGTATAAAAGTTGGGGTCTGATGTTGCAGATGTATAGAACGTTGGTTCGGCCGCATCTGGAATACTGCGTCCAGTTCTGGTCGCCACACTACCAGAAGGACGTGGAGGCTTTGGAGAGAGTACAGAGGAGGTTTACCAGGATGTTACCTGGTATGGAGGGGCTTAGTTATGAGGAGAGATTGGGTAAACTGGGGTTGTTCTCCCTGGAAAGACGGAGGATGAGGGGAGACTTAATAGAGGTGTATAAAATTATGAAAGGCATAGATAGGGTGAACGGTGGGAAGCTTTTCCCCAGGTCAGTGGTGACGTTCACGAGGGGTCATAGGTTCAAGGTGAAGGGGGGGAGGTTTAACACAGATATCAGACGGACATATTTTACACAGAGGGTGGTGGGGGCCTGGAATGCGCTGCCAGGCAAGGTGGTGGAGGCGGACACACTGGGAACGTTTAAGACTTGTCTCGATATCCATATGAACGGAGTGGGAATGGAGGGATACAAAAGAATGGTCTAGTTTGGACCAGGGAGCGGCGCGGGCTTGGAGGGCCGAAGGGCCTGTTCCTGTGCTGTATTGTTCTTTGTTCTTTGTTCTATCCTTAACACAGTGGGGGACCTGTACTTTCGCAGTTTCAATGACAGCTCAAATCTTTCAAGTGAGTTTGTCTGTGATATGCGGCTATGAATAGAAATGTTTGCTTTGATAATGCATGATGGAAGTATCACAGTGCTGAAAGGAAAAACATCCTTGAGAAGTCAAAAGAGACAATCATTTGGTTCGAGTTAAGAAACAACAAGCTCTTCTGCTATTTGGTCTATTTTGTGAACTACCAATCAATGGGAAAGTAATAGATGATCAAATGTGCAATGAAATTACTGAGGTGAAAGGACTTTTGAGTATTGACAATGGGTGACTTTAACTACTCCCACATAAAATCAGACAGTCGTTGGGTTAAGGACAGCGAAGGAGAGAACATTCTGGAATGTCTTCAGAACAATGTTTTTGATCAGTTTCCAGCCCAAGAACAATGAGACATTTAAAGATCTAGTTCTGGGGAATTGAACCCCCAAAAACCCCACACAGGGGAGCCAGGTGATTGTGGCCCAAAGAGTTTCAATTGATTTTAAGTTCCAGTGACTGTAATCACATATGTACGAACAAGAGCAATTGGTCAGTTTGGCAGTTACTCAACATCGATGTTTAATTTGTGACTGACCATTTTGGCCTTGGCTGCAGCTCCAAGTACCTTTTAAAGATATTCAAAGTGTGCCCTAATGTTACCCACCCTCCAGATGCTTTCAAACATAGAATCATAGAATCAGACAGCGCAGAAGAGACCCTTTGTCCAATCGACTCAGCACTAACACGTTTGAAACACCTCAACTCCCACCTAATCACATCAGCCAGCAGTTGCCCATAGCCCTGAATGTTATGATGTGCCAAGTGCTCATCCAGAGATGTGAGGCAACCTGCCTGTACCAGCCTCCCAGGGAGCGCATTCCAGACCATCACCACCCACTGGATAAAAAAGTGCTTCCTCACATACCCCTAAACCTCCTGCCCAACATCCTATCTCCAGCCCTCCAACTCAATTTCAGCAGATTCACTGTGAGTCTTTGCCTGTTTAGTGGTTCTCCAAATCACTATCTGCTCCAACCCTCACACAGAATCAATAACTTCCACATTCCAGAATTGGAAAGTTATATATCTTCTTCGAGCTCATCAATCACTCATTCCATTCGGATCAAAACTGGACACGACGTGATCTGGGGATGCTCATGTTTTTCATAATTTCCAACAGTTCATTCCTGCCCAGAGCTTTCCTTGTCTGTGAAAAACAGCTTGCAACATTCAACAATTATATTTTACTTTGCTGCTACTTAGATAAAGTAAGGTCAATTCTTCGGATTGGTCAAATTACAGCAAAATGTACAACAGTAATCTGGATATTAACAGTGTGAAGAAAGGCAGATACAAAGACAGCCTTGGACAAGGACAACTGTTTTGTTACCAAGGTGATTGGATACAATTTTAAATTATAAAGTGATGGGACAGGACAGATAGAAACAGGCTGTAGATTCTGAGGGAACATCGATGTGATGTTAATTTGAAGAGACTTGGACAAGAGCAGGAGATATATTTGTACACAGAGGAATGCACGTATTTAGAATTAATGCTTGTATCGAGACCCTGTCCCAAATAGGGGTCAATACATTGGGCTCTTGGCGTTTTTTCAATGGTGGGGCAGCTCTGCATCCTCTGAGGAGTCATCAGTTAATTGGAGATGGCCACCATGTAATAGTCCAGGGGGATATCACAACCAGAGACTGAGGATCCCACAGATGGGGACACGGGCAGGGAAGATCCCACATTTTAAAAGTATTTTTGTGAACATTTCCTGCCCAGTTCCTGAGGTTTCTTCCTGGCTGAGCAGTGATAATCTCTCCCAATGGAGTAACAGAGCGGCAGCATCTGGAGCTTGGCTTAGAAGTGAAAACACCAGTGACCAATTAGAGCCCGACACCCAGCCTGTTTATCATTTGTTGAGAAGTAGAATCCTTATCATCCTTGTCAATCATTTCTGTATCCTCCTTGGTGCTTCTATATCCTTTTTATAATGTGGTGACCAGAACCATACACAGAGCTCCACGTGCGGTCGGACCGTGCTTTGTACAGGTTTAACTGCAATTCTTTAATTTTCAATTCCAATCCTCAAGAATTAAACCCTAATGTTTTGTTTGCTCCTGTAACAGCTTTAATACCTTGGTCACCGAAAATCTAAGACCTCTTTGCATCTCTGCCTCATTTAGATTCTTATTTTCCATCTTTTTTCTGATCTTATGATTCTGAGCAAATTGTAATGCCTCACACTTATCAATGTTGAAATTAATTTGAAATGCCTCTTCTGTACATTTATGAATGTTTTCTCCTCATGTGTGGCAGTCCCCCCTCAGTATCGACAATGCTGCTCAATGTTGTGTCATCTACAAATGGGGAAATTGCATTGTTGGTTTCATCTACATTTCACTGTCCCCACAGTTTGTTCTTCATTGTGAATATTGTTCATGTTGTTAATATGAATTGGGAACAACAATGTTCCAGCATTGGTCCTTTTGGTAGCCACTTTCCACTTCCTGCCAATCTGAATGACTTTAACCCAACTCCCAGTTTCCTGAAGCCAAAAGGGAAAACGCTGGAAAATCTCAGCAGGTCTGGCAGCATCTGTAAGGAGAGAAAAGAGCTGACGTTTCGAGTCCAGATGACCCTCTGTCAAAGCTAAAAGGCATAGAAAGTGGGAGATATTTATACTGCAGGGGGAAGGAATGAAAGATGAGTCATAGCCATAGAAAACAGGGGAAAAGACTGCTAATAGCTGTCCACAGAGAGAATAAAGGGTTTGAATGGTCAAACGGCAGAGAAGCTGTAAGCTGTGACAGATGGAGATGTTGTGGGGTGGGGATAATGTTGAGACCGGAAGGCTGTAAATTACTGAGCCGGAAGATGAGATGCTGCTACTCCAGTTTGTGTTGAGCTTCACTGGAACATTGCAGCAAGCCAAGGACAGACATGTGGGCATGGGAGCAGAATCGTGTGTTAAAATGGCAAGCAACCGGAAGGTCAGGATCCTGATTGCCCACAGAGCGAAGGTGCTCAGCAAAGTGATCACCCAGTCTATGTCTGGTCTCTCTGATACAGAGGAGACCACATTGGGAGCAGCGAATGCAATAGACCAAATTGAAAGAGGTGCAAGTGAAACGCTGCTTAACCTGGAATGAATGTTTTGGACCGTGGACGGTGAACATAGAAGAGGTAAAGGAGCTGGTGTTACACCTTCTGCGATTGCATGGGAAGGTGCCATGAGTGACGGGAGAGGTGTTGGTTTGGTGAAGTAGTTGGCTAGGTTATCCTGGAAGGAATGGTCTCTGTGGAATGAAGGGAAGATGTGTTTGGTGTTGGCATCACGCTGGAGTTGGCGAAAATGGCGGAGGATTATGCTTTGCATGCGGAGGCTGGCGGGGTGAAATGTGAGAATGAGGAAGACTCTATCCTTGTTCTGGGAGGGAGGGGAGGGGGTGTGGGTCGTGGTGCAGGAGATGGACTGCACGCTGTTGAGGGCCCTGTCGTTAACTGTAGATGGGAATCCGCAGTTGAGGAAAAAGGAGCACATATTAGAAGCACAACTTTGGAAAGTGGCATCATTGGAACAAATGCGATGGAGGTGAAGGAGCTGAGTGAAAGGGATGGAGTCCTTACAGGATGCGGGGTGTGAAGAGCTGTAGTCCAGATAGTTGTGGGAGTCAGTGGGCTTGTAATGGATACTGGTAGATCGTCTATTGTTGGAAATGGAGACAGAAAGGTCAAGGAAGGGAAGGGAAGTGTCTGAGATGGACCAGGTGAAGGCAATGGAGGGAGGATACTGGAAGTGAAGATGGTGAATTTTTCAAGATCTGGATGAGAGCATGAAGCGGAACCAAAATTGTCATCAATGTACAGTAAAGGAGTTGTGGGAGGAGACCTGGGTAGGCCTGGAACAAGGAATGTTCCACATACCCCATAAAAAGACAAGCATAGCTAGGACCCATGTGGATACCCATTGCTGCTTCTTTGATTTGGAGAAAATGGGAGGAGTTAAAGGAGAGGTTGTTGAGAGATAGAATGACTTCAGCCAGGCGGAGGAGAGTGATGGTGGATGGGAATTGTTCAGGCCTCTTTTCAAGAAAGAAGCGAAGAGCTCTCAGGCCGCCCTGGTGTGGAATGGAGGTGTAGAGAGATTGCACATCCATGGGGAATAGGAGGTGGTTAGGGCCTGCGGACTGGAAGCTGGCAATATGATGCAGGACATCAGAGGAATCCCAGATATAGGTGGGGAGGGAATGGACCAGGGGAGTGAGGATGGAGTCAAGGTAAGAGGAAATAAGTTCAGTGGGGCAGAAGCATGCGGACACAATGGACCTACCAGGACAGTCCTTTTTGTGGATTTTGGGAAGTAGGTCAAAGTGGGCTGTCCGGAATTGGGAGACCATGAGGTTGGAAGCTGTCGGGGGGAAGGCATCTGGAGGAAATGAGGTCAGTGACGGTGTTGGAGATAATGGCTTGATGTTCAGTGGTGTGATCCAGGGTGAGGTAGGAGGAAGTATCTGAGAGTTGGCGCTCAGCCTCTGCGAGGTGGAGGTCAGTACGCCAGACGGCAACAGCACCCCCTTTGTTGGCAGGTTTGATGACAATGTCAGGGTTGGACCTGAGGGAGCGAAGGGTGGAAAGTTCGGAAGGAGAGAGATTGGAATGGGTGAGGGGGGCAGAAAAATTGAGATGGCCAATGTCCCGACGACAGTTCCCAATGAAAAGATCGAGGAAAAGTAATTGTCCCGGTGGGGGTGTCCAATTGGAGGCAGAATGTTGGAGGTACGTGACAGGATCTCCCAGTTTCCTGTCTTGCAGTCAGCTCTCTGTCCATTCCAAATTGCCAGAGAAATATGCCATGTAGAACATTGAGCAATATGTTTGATTGGTGGCTGGTGGAATGGAGATAAAGAGACATGGAAGCACAGAAACACATGGGATGATGACTATTGATCACTGAATGAACTGGATGGGATGTCCAACCTGTCCAATGTTTGTTCAAACTCCATTTTCTGAATCTTGTACAAGTGAGCTGGTTCAAAGTCCCCTTTCCCAATGCTGTTTGTTCTCCCCAGGTTGATGATTCAGCAATTGTCTCCATGTTCCTGCTTTCCAGGAGTTTTCAATTTGTCGACATTCTAAATTCCTCACAAAGATTTCACTTTCCCTGAAAAGGCAGTTTTCAAACTATTTTTATTGTCAGTTCTCAACAACAACAATCATCGTTTCGACGCGGCTTCTTCAATTTTTCTGCATCTCACTGAATCAGTTGTTTCCATTTCTTTCAAACTCACTGTATTTATTCTGAGGAGTTAGTGAGAAGTGAAATCTGTGTCATTCGAATATTTCCCTTTGACTTGTCAGAATGTTTAAATTCTAATCAGATCTCATTTAAACTTTGTATTTGAGACTAAATAATATTCATCCCAATATCCTCAAATCAATTATTTCTCAGAACCTGGAGAATTCACTTTTAAACTTCCATCTGACTATCATGTGTAGATTTGCGGAAGATTCTACTTCTTATTTTCAAAGCCCTTTGGACATGTTTATTCAACAGGAGTTGAGCTGGATTGGAACAATAATTTTGCTCCTCACTCTGGGTTTAAATTTTCCAGCTTTCTTCCCATCATTTAATGAAATTCCGGATGACAGTAAAGGGATATTTCACAGCATTCATCACCTCCTCTCTGAACTTCCTCTGTGTGACTGCGTAAATAAATGTGTTGGTGCAGGAACTGGATAACTGGAGCATTGATCCCATCAGATCTAATACAAGTCCATCAGTTGTCCAAACATTAAACATCCCAGTTATTCGCTGAATCGATAGAAATACAACACGTGTCACCCATAACAGAATAAAACTGCCCGATATGGTGAAGAGTAAAATGATGGATCTTCTTCGATTCTTCATTTCTGGATCATTCTGCTCCCCCCCGTTTCGCTGTCCCCTCAGTTTCCTGTGGACTGCACTGGCCAGCAGGATGTACCTGACAGTGAGAGTATTGAGCAGCAGTAGCAGCACGAAGGGGAGCACTGGAGTTAAAATGCGGTCCACCCAGTCAAAGACTTTCCACACAGAATAATAGTAGTAGTCGTATGATGCCATGCAGTAATAGGGGTCATACTTAAAAAACACCGGGATTTTGGTGAATAAACACAGTAAACTCACCGTTGTGATAACGATGGCTGCTGTTTTCTCAGTGCAGTATTTCATCTTCAGTTTCTGGAAGCAAATGGCCACCATTCGGTCAAAGGTGAAGGCGACTGTGAGCCAGACAGAGCTGCTAACAACTGCGGTAGCAATAACTTCTCTGATGCCACAGGCATGACGACTGTAATATAATACAACGCTCAGTTTGAAGGGATTAATTTTCTCCAGTATGACCCGAATAATGACAACCAGCAGATCCGCTGCAGCCATCGCCACCAGGTACCGAGTGACACCTTTGGAAAGACCGCACCTCCCTCGAGATAGAGTCACAATCGCGACTAAGTTAGCTGTAAATTTAAAACAGATCGTAAAACAAAGTTGTCCAGTGAGAAGAAGCAAAGATATAAAGAACAAGTCGAGAAAAGGTTAAAAGTTGCAGTTTTACAATTCACTTAAAGAAACAGCCCAATGGGTCAGCAGATAAGTTTCTCAATGAACAAGGAGAATGTCATTAGTGCAGAAATATAGTAACTGCGATCAGGTTAAATTAATCGAAACAGACTCACTGGTGAGACAGGGGGGGTTTCTATGTTTAGTTTTAGCTCCTTGGGTTGGAGATTGGATCTGATTCACTGTTGAATCAGTTGAATAATCTACAGGAGCTCTGAATTTGAGCTGTAATAGTGAGCACGTGGATAACTCATGAATCCAATAACGGAGTCACAGCTTATTACTTATCAATTCTTTCAGAGCATTCTGGGAAGATGGAAAATGGTACAGCAAATAACTTACATTCTGTTCACCACAGAACACACCCTCACAATCAACTCCAAGAAAACAGCGACAAGTGCATTTATCGAATGTCTTTCACAACTGTAGTTTATCCTGAAGCTTTTTTCATGCCATAAGGACCTTAGAAATGTGTGGTGAACCATAGTTGGTTACCACTATGAGTGCTGAGCCTTGGATGGTCAGCACTATGGGTGCTTGCAGGTATGTTACTGTTGTCACTGTTGGGGTTAGGGTTGGGCTGTTCTACCTGTTGATATTGTTCTGTGGTACACTCCAGTTGGCTCCGCCTACCTGGGGAAGTATAAAGGTCACTGCACTGCCTGGTGACCCTTTAGTCTGGGATTGTATTGAATATAGTGTGCTCCATTCTTGTTAGTAATAAAAGCCTTTATTTCCCGGGTACAATCTAGCCTCCCGAGTGATTTAATCGCGCATCAAAATGTATGTGACGTCTCTATCTGTCTGCACTGAGACTTCCCTTGCATTTGTTAGTTGTTACTCAGTGGCAGGTGTGATGCTACTGTGACTTTAAGAAATGTAGTTTTTAATATGTTCACTGCAGTTATAAGCAGCTTTGTTTTTTTATCGTGGCACCGGCTGTCTTATTAGAGATCCTTTTATTTCTGCTTAAAATGTTTAAATGTTTTTTAAAAAATCTTGGCCTTCAGGGAGTTTCTGACCATTTGGATTGTTGTGGGAAGGATGATTGAAAGGTCAAGTAGGATAGTTTTTTTTTCCTCTCGTAAGAGTTTCTTCCTTTCAGTTTTGGCTGCTGGTTAGCTAGAATCTGTTTCAACTCAGGACTGGAAGCAGTCTTGCCTCTCTCTGGAGTGAAAATTCTGCTGTCGGTGGTTTTCAATCTGGGAATTTGAGGCAAGGATCGCCTCTCACTCTTGCAGTGGTTTTCAAGCTAAAGCTGGAGGCCAGCGGTGGCTCTGCCCCTGCCTCGAGGTCTGTGAGAAGTTACAAGGCTGGGAAGTCAGAGTTTCAATTCTCCAGCCAATGGACTGAGTTTCAGCATCACGTGAGCATTCTTACTTTCTGTGCTAAACCTGTGGCGGGTGTATGTTATAAGCAGGTTTGTATTGGACAGTGCATGTCGTTGTTAAGGTTTATACAATATCATGTTTGTTTATTTTTAACCTTGCTTGTAATTGGTAAAAACTATTGCTATTATTCTTTCAACGTGTTCACAGTATTCTTAAATAAAATTTGTTCGATAAAAGCTCCCGAGTGGGTCATTTAAATCATACCTGAAGTGAAACACCTCTTGCTTAACCTAGCCAAATTCAAATTTGCAAAGCTTATGATCCAGGCATATAAAATGCTTTGGAGTTTCTAACCTGAATTATAACACAGCAGACATACATTTGAGACTGAGAATTGTGGGTTGAGGGGAGCAGGAGGTGGCTCTCAGAGACAAGATGAGCTGCAGAAGGAATGATGGGAAAGAACTAAGCAAAGATATCTGTTCAGGGCTAGGACAGGGGGGGCTTCAGGGCAAGGTAGACTATATGCAGACATCACAACAGTCATTAAATTTCAAAGGTCCTTTATAGCGTGCAAATAGCTTTAGGCTGAACTAAAATTCTGAAAGACATACTGTCAAGACATGTTCTTTCACATCCAAAATTCATTGGCAAGACTTAGCAAACAACTCAAAGATATTGGGAGGACATATTCCCACTTGTCCAATCATTTCAAGAAACTGCATCCACTGGTATAAATGTATATAGAAAGAGACAGAGATGAAAAATATAATGTATTGTGATGCTAGTGTACCTTTGAGAAATGTATTTTTTAAAATTTATGTTCTCTGCAGTTAAACAGCTTTTTTATATCTTGTTGCTGGGCTATCTGCTAGAATTCTTTTTTTGTTCCTTCAATGGCTTAAATGGGTTCTGTTTAGTTCTGGGCCTCAGGTGCTTCCTGGCATTTTTTATGACCTTGCATTGTTAGAGGGAAGAATAATTAACAGGTCAGGTGACAAGCATTCTTTTGTCTCAGTTTTGAGCTGCTGGTTTAACTTAGAAGGGGTGTGGACATCAGACTGAAAATCAGTGTTTTTCTCACTCTGTCCTTGGCATTGTAAATTCTGCTGGCCAGCTGGAAGCTAGGCTTCTGGCCTTCCTGGAATGAAAATTCTGCTATTGGTGGTTTTGCTAGCAAGTACCGAGAGTCTCCCTCTCTCACACCATGATGTTTTTGGCAAGCTTTTCTGACACCGAGCTTGTCTGCGTGTATATCAAGAGAACTGCAGCATCTAACCATGATGCATCCAGCATCACTGAGCATTCGTATTTTCTGTGTTAAACCTGTGGCAAGGATTTTCTTTATGGGAATTGTTTATTTAGCTGTTGAGGCTTAATACAATATCATGGTTTTTTTTTTTTGTGTTTGTACGTGGCAGAGGTTATTGCTCATTTTCTTTCTATACATGTTAACAGTATTCTTAAATAAACTTTGTTTGATAGAAGCTCCCCAGTGGGTCATTTGAATCATACCTGAGGTCAAACATCTCATGCTCACCCTCGCCAAAATCAAATTGCAAAACCTATGATCCAGGTGGACTTCATAAAACCCTTTGGAGTTTCTGACCTGAATTATACAAGTGCCCCACTGAAACCTGGACAAAGTCAAACAGATCCCGAACATCAGTAAACACATGGTTAGTTTGGATTCAATGCCTGAAATAAAACATTGCCTGAAATAAAATAATGATCAACGTGATTGGAAATAATAACTTCAGACATACAACTGTGTAACATGCCCGACACCAACAAGTTCCACTATCAGAGCAATCAAACCAGCAATGGTTATAATAACTCACATAGAACTCCAACCACTGCAAGGATGCGATAGAAAATGGGTTCGACATCAAAGAGCAGAAATAAGAAATCCACCAGATCCATGTTTGTGATGAACTTTATTGTCCTTTAGTTTTCATTGACTCTGAGCTCACTCACTCAGTGGAACCCTTTATTAATACAAGCAAGTGACACCCACTGAGACCATGAGACTGACGTAAACATTGTTATTAGTTCCACTCATTGGAGTAAACAGATTAGACAGGCACGGAACCTTGAATGAAGAAAAACAGAATTGTTGTATGTACACTTGATGAACACCAGCACAAGCACTGGAATTGAAACATCATGGAACTGGCTACAACAAAACGACCATTCAACTTCTCATACCTGCTCTGGCTGCTGAAGGAATGGTCCACTCACGTCCATTTCCCTCTCCTTTCCCCACCTTTTCTCCTTTGGA
The DNA here is from genome assembly GCF_964213995.1 of Mustelus asterias. NCBI lineage: Eukaryota > Metazoa > Chordata > Chondrichthyes > Carcharhiniformes > Triakidae > Mustelus > Mustelus asterias. The sequence goes on along the minus strand of NC_135815.1, from coordinate 81,458,803 downwards.
AAACATTTAATGGATTCACTGTCCTGCTCGGTGCTGCAAAATCTAATAATGGTTTTGTGTGTCTGTGTGTGTGTGAGAGCGTGTATGTCAATCTCCTAGACTCTGCATTCCATCTAATATGGATTAAATGAATTTTAAATTCTCTATACCAATGGAACAGTGAGTGAGACTTTTCCATTGTCTTCATCCCTCATCATTTGTGTGTCAATTTGCTGAAACCTTTGTAGAGTAAAGAGCACCGACGAACAAAATATGTTAGGAATCTGTACAAATTTCCTGATAACTTTTCTCAGTGGAATTTCCGAAAGCCACATTGATAATGGAAGCTGCCAATGTCAAACGGTCACACTGTAATGAGAACCTCCCACCAGAGGATGTGCTGCAGCATCATCCCTGACGAGACGGGGTGATACAGAGAGAGAGGTTTCTAAAGTAAGGTAGAGGGGAAAGTTCAAGATTGAGCTGAGAGCCCGAGTGAACCTGAAACAGAGTGAGGAAGGAATGGAGGGAGGAAAGGCCAGAGTGAGGAGGAAGGGAGGGACAGAGTGAGGATAGAATGGAGGGAGGAAAGGACAGAGTGACCGGGGAATGGACGGAGAAAAGGACAGAGGGAGGAGGGAATGGAGGGAGGAAAGGACAGAGTGAGGGGGAATGGAGGGAGAAAAGAAGAGTGGGGGGGAATGGAGGGAGAAAAGGACAGAGCGATGGGGAATGGAGGGAGAAAAGTACAGAGTGAGGAGGGAATGGAGGGAGGGAAGGCCAGAGTGAGGAGGGAATGGAAGGAGGAAAGGACAGAGTGAGGTGGGAATGGAGTGAGACAGAAGCAGAATGAGGCAAAAAAAGTGTGAGGTGGTAGTGAGTGATGAAGGAAAATATTGGATGCAGAGTGAGCTGTAAGATTCTAAATTAGAATGATCATTTTACCAAGTTATTTTATTTATTTCACAGTTAACATCTTCCAGCCCTCAAACCCTCTGAGAACACGGCCCTGGAATTCTCTCTCAATGACGACTAAGCTTTTCCATTTCTCTCCTCCTTTAGTGAACTCTTCAAAACCTCTCCCTTTGACAAAGTGTCCTAATCTTTCCTTAGATGGATCAATCTGATATTTTGAGTGATAATCTTCCTGAGAAGCAATTTGGGAGATGTTTCTCGATTGAAGGTATTGACACACAGACAAGTTATTGTGAATATTTTCAATTGAATAATTGCAGAGCAATGCAAATCATTTAATGCTTAGTTTCTCATTTAACAGGGACAGCTATTCGTGGAAAAAGTAGAGAACAGATTTGTGTTTGGATAATTTCATTTAAAGATCTGGGGGGTGATTCTCCCAAAAAGAAACGAAGCGCCCAACAGTTGGGAAAATGGATTTTTCCTGCCCTTTTGTTTGGCTTTATTTAGTTGAATGAATCTCCAGCGCTCTGTGCTCCACAAAGTGCCTCAGAAGGAGATTCACGCTCGTCAGGGGGGCCTCATCCCAGCCAAGAGACTGGCATCAGTGCGCTGTGTGGGCCAGTGTGCATGTGCTGACCTGCGCACTGGTCTCCCATCGCTGGCCTCCCGATCACTGGCCTCCTGGTTTCTTGCCAGGCCCCCTTCTCCCGATCGCCAGCTTCCCAACACCCTCCTCCCTCCTGATCGCCGGACTCCCCGACCACCCGACCAACTCCACCGATTGCTGGTCTCCCTGACAACTGTCCCCAATCGCCAGCCACCCATTGCCAGCCCTGATCCATGCACTGCCATGTGCACCCCCAAACCCCATGCCATGTGCAGCTCTGCCCGCCGTCCTCCCTCCCTCTCCCATCGATCGATAATGCAGAGTGCAGTGGGCACGTCTCCCACCACTGCCAGTCGGCCCACCTGGTAGGCCCCATACTCTTGTGTTAAACCCCCTTGGCATTACCCGGTGCCCAATGAGCAGTGCTGGGGTGCCCTGTGGACAGCGCCAGGGTGCCAGGCTGGCAGTGCCATGTTGGCACTGTCCAAGGGGAAAAGCGCACCCTGGCGCCCTGGGGGGTGGGGCGAGAGGGCGCCTGAATGGCCTCTGTGCCCACCAGAGAGGTGATCACGCCTGGATCTCGTGGATGGGGCCAGCTTTAATTCCTGCTGATGGGAACCTCTCCCAGCTGGGGGGAGACAATAGCGAGTTTGAGGAATACCATCCCTGGCTCATGAATTTTATGGTAATCATACTCACGCTGTTTTCAAGAACAAGGCTGATTATGTAAAAGAAAAAGGCATTGGACACTCGCGATCAGCTGGACGCCGGTTGCAAGTCCTCCTACAGGTCCCCTGCTGATGCCAGCATGCTGAGAGAATCCCACCCGCTTATTCTCGCACAGAGTCTCACTCAACCATCACCTCTGTGCTCTCTGATTTACATTCGGCTCCTGCTCTGACACTGCCTCATATTTATCATTTATTCTACTTTGTGCTCAGATCCCTCCATGTCTTCACTTTACTCAGTCTCTGTAAAGTCCCCAACACTACATTCCTCTGAAATATTTCCTCCAAGAATTCTGACCTGTTGCACCTTGTCATGGCTTCAATATTGACAACATTGGATTGAGATTGCCTGGCCCTAGGTTCTGGAACAGAGAGCCTGGACCTCTCCCACTCTCTCATTTTCTTTCGGATGCTAAATAAGTAAAATGTTGCTGAAAAATCTCAGCTTCGATTCTCAACACCATCCACCCTTCTTAACGGTTGTCCATGTGTCATTCTGTTTGTTTCGATGCCTGCATTGTCATGAGGTTTTTGGGACTCAGAAAAAAACACATGGAGTGGGATTCTCCAGGACCATCATGCACACTCCCATGCACATTTGCGCGCATGCTCCCACACACGCTCCCACACGCAACCACACATACACACACACAGTCTCATAAACACGCACACTCGCAGTAACAGATGCAATCATACATGCCACACATACACACTTCACTCGCACACTCAAACATAGAGCTGTGAATCAGACTAAGAGTCTTTGTGAACATTGCAGTTAGGGAACAATGAAGGTATTTGAGATATATTCAAGCATAAAGGGAAAGGTAAATAAACAGAGCTGACTGGCGCCTGAGTTGAAATCCATTAAGCTGTCAGTGCAAATCTATTTCAATGCACTGCACCAAGAAATTGACAAAATATCGAAGGTTTTCAATGGAATAGAGAGGGTTTCAAAGGTTTCAGCTTGCTCGTAAAGCTCAGAGACTTCAACGCAAAGCTGTGTGAATACATTGGGGATGATTGCACAGCTGTGGAGATTGGAAACCCCCCTCCCCCCTATCCCCACCCAGCCAGAGAAATTGTCATCTCCCTGTCATAAGAACATAAGAACATAAGAAATAGGAGCAGGAGTAGGCCATCTGGCCCTTCGAGCCTGCCCCGCCATTCAACAAGATCATGGCTGATCTGAAGCGAATCGGTTCCACTTACCCGCCTGCTCCCCATATCCCCTAATTCCCTTATCGATCAGAAAACTATCTTCCCGTGATTTAAACATATTCAACGAGGTAGCCTCCACCACTTCAATGGGCAGAGAATTACAGAGATTCACTACCCTCTGAGAGAAGAAGTTCCCCCTCAACTCTGTTCTGAACCGGCCCCCCCTTATTTTGAGGCTGTGCCCTCTAGTTCTGGGTTTTTTTCGAAGTGGAAAGAATCTCTCCACCTCTACCCTATCCAGCCCCTTCATTATCTTATATGTCGCAATAAGATCACCCCTCATCCTTCTAAACTCCAACGAGTACAGACCAATCTGTTTAATCTCTCCTCATAAGCTACACCCCTCATCTCTGGTATCAACCTGGTGAACCTTCTCTGCACTCCCTCCAAGGCCAATATATCCTTTCGCAAATAAGGGAACCAAAACTGCACACAGTACTCCAGTTGCGGCCTCACCAGTGCCTTGTACAGTTGCAGCAAGACCTCCCTGCTTTTATATTCTATCCCCCTCGCGATAAAGGCCAACATTCCATTCGCCTTCTTGATCACCTGCTGCACCTGCAGACTGAGTTTTTGCGATTCGTGCACAAGGACCCCCAGGTCCCTCTGCACAGTCGCACGATGTAATTTTTCTCCATTTAAATAATATTCCAATTTACTATTATTTCTTCCAAAGTGGATAACCTCACATTTGCTAATGTTATATTCCATCTGCCAGATCCTCGCCCACTCGCTCAGCCTATCCAAATCTCTCTGCAGACTTTCCGCGTCCTCCACGCAATTCGCTTTCCCACTCACCTTCGTGTCATCAGCAAACTTGAATACCTTACATTCAGTCCCCTCCTCCAGATCATCTATGTAAATGGTAAACAATTGAGGCCCCAGCACCGATCCCTGCGGCACGCCACTGGTCACCAACTGCCAACCAGAAAAGCACCCATTTATCCCAACTCTCTGCTTCCTGTTAGATAGCCAATCCCCAATCCACGCCAACACCTTACCCCTAACTCCGTGTACCCCAATCTTCTGCAGCAACCTTTTGTGAGGCCCCTTATCGAACACCTTCTGGAAATCTAAAAACACCAGAGGAACCCAAAGGGGTCTGCTCTAACCTGCAGCTTCTTACAGAGAGAAATGGAAATTCCTGCTGCAGAATGGAGTGCTGCAGTGATTTAAAAGCTGGACAGCTGTCCAGGGGCCATGGAAATTAAAGTTATTCGGTCACTTCAAACTTTCTGTGCTGACAGGCAGGAATGAAGATGTTGATCACTGAGATGCCTGAAATCATCATGCCAGTGGTGGTCTTCAGTTCTGTCAGTGCTCGAAGGGGTTGTCCATCCACGAGTCCCCGACCCTGGCGGAGTGTGGCGAGGTGACCCCCTTTCCCCCATCCGATCAGACCCAACCCCCAGGACCCTTGAGGGACCCTTCCTTTGGCAGCAGCAGAGGTGCAAAGGGCCACTGGACCCACCTCCTTGATTCCCTCTGACCCATGGTGCTAGGTCAGGTTGTCAGTGCACCGTCAGCATTGCAAAGGTGCGTGGCTTGAAGGGGGCCTGATTAGGGATTTGAGGGGGGAGGGGACTGAGTGGGAGGGGGAGGGATATGAGTGGGGGACCTGAGATGGGATTGTGGGGGGCCTGAGGGTGAAAGGGATGGCTCACACTCATGCCTGTGTGGTGGTGGTGGGGGGTTGACCTGTTATTTAAGTGGAGGGAGAGCGGATGCCACCCTTTGCTGAGTGGTTGGTGATGCATCCCTGGTCAGCAGGGAGTGGGGAGAGGGGTGTCACCATTTAATTTATTGGAGGGAGGGAGTTCAGCGCACCCTTTAAAAAGGACACCTCGATCTCTGAACAGCAGGGGTGGCCGGCAGTTTTTCCACGATTAACTCCTTTGCGTTTTTCAGGTGGGTGAATCCCAGCTGACAGACGCTGGCAGCGCCAGTGGGGAACACTCTGGTTTTCCTGCTGATGTGGGCATTTAGATCCAATTCAGGTGAATCGCGCTCGATAGAAATTAATGGGTGGACCCGTTCTGAGGTGCCTCCATACACTGCCCGAAAAACATAGCAATTATTCTGAATCGTGCTGCAGAAGCCTGTGGATGGGGCTTATCGCACCTGAAACACTGCAGCTCCAATCGGAGCCTTCAACTGCGCATGCACAGTGAAATGATTAGAAAAGCGCTCCCCTGCCACATCGCTCCCGGGCCGGATAATGCCTCCACCTGGCTCCCCACAGACATTGCCCAACCCCCACAACATTACTGACCCCCTTATCCCCGCACCACCCCCCCCCCCCCACTACCCAGAATGATCATGGCCCCCTGTCTCCCTTCCCCCCCGCAGTGATCACACGCAGAGTGGCATCAGACCCCCCCTCTTCCCCCCAGTGATCACACGCAGAGTGGCAGCGGACCCTCCCTTCCCCCCCACCAATCACACACACAGTGGCAGCGGACCCCCCTGTCCCCCCGCCCCTGTCCCCGGCACCCCTGTCCCCCATCAGGGAGCCATCTGACCCGTCACCTGCCCCCCCACCAGAGAGCCATCTGGCCCGCTTTCCTCCCCACCAGAGAGCCATCTGACCCACCTCTCTACCCCCCACCACAGAGCCATCTGATCTGCCTCCCTCCCCCCCCACCAGTGAGTCATCTGACCCACCTTCCTCCCCCCCACCACCGATCTGAGTCAGAGAGCTGCCAGAAGCTCAGAACTTACCTCCTCAGAAGCTGGAGTGCGCAAATCAGACCTTTGCAGACCATGTCAGTTTCACGCCGAATCTGGACAGGCAAACGCGGCAGTAAAGGTGGAAGTGTCGGTAAGTTTAGGCATGCAGCCAATTAAGTCAATTTAAATGCATGCAAATGGCAGGGGACCAACCTCACCCTCCCCCCCGCCCCCCGCCCCCATGCCCCTCGCCCCCCCCTCCATCGATCATGCACAGGAGTGGCAGGAGAACCCCCGTGACCCTCTGCCACTTACCCCCAACCACCCCCCCACCACCCCCCCACCACCCCGTCCCAACAACAATGGTCCTGACGGCAGCCATTTTTGGCCCTTGGTAAAGGGGAAATGGGCGCAGAGGCGGGCGCAGATTGCACTACTCGGCTCACGGAAACGGGCGCAACTTGATGGTAAGATCGTCTCTCATCTGTAGATTTGAAGAAGATTCTGATTCTCGTTTTCAAAGCCCTTTGGATACGTTTATTCAACAGGAGTTGAGCTGGATTGGAACAATAACTTTGCTATCCAGTCCAGGTTTAAATTTTTCTGCTTTCGCAGCATTGTTTAATGAAATTCCGGATGACAGTAAAGAGATATTTCACAATATTCATCTCCTCCTCTCTGAACTTCCTCTATGTCACTGTGTAAATAACAGGATAAACTGCCCGATATGGTGAAGACTAAAATGATGGATCTTCTTCGATTCTTCATTTCTGGATCATTCTGCCCCTCCCCAGGTTGAATTCATCGAAACAGACTCATTGGAGAGATAGACGGGGTTTCTATATTTAGTTTCAGCGCATTGGGTTGATGATTGGATCTGATTCACTGTTGAATCAGTTGAATAGTCGACAAGGTCTCTCAACTTGGGCTGTAATAGTGAGCACGTGGATAACTCATGAATCCAACAATGGGGTCATAGCTCATTACTTAGCAATGCTTTCAGAGCATTCCAGGAAGGTGGAAAATGTTACATTTACATTCTGTTCACGGCAGAAAACACCCTCACAATCAACTCCTACAAATAGTGACACACAACACTGAGACTTTCCTTGTATTTGTTAGCTGGTTCTCAGTGGCAGCGCACAGACATTTGAGACTGAGAATTATGGGCTGTGGGGAGCAGGAAGTGGCTCTCAGAGACAAGGTGAGCTGTAGAAGGCATGATAGGAGAGAACTACACAAAGATGTGAGTTCAGGGCTGGGACAGGTGGACATCAGGACATGGTAGACTAGATGGAGGTGTCCCAACAGTGATTACATTTCAATCTTTATCGCATGCAAAGTCCTTTAGAATCTTAGAATCTTAGAAACCCTACAGCACAGAAAGAGGCCATTCGGCCCATCGAGTCTGCACCGACCACAATCCCACCCAGGCCCTACTCCCATATCCCGACATATTTTACCCACTAATCCCTCTAACCTACGCATCCCAGGACACTAAAGGCAATTTTAGCCAATCAACCTAACCCGCACATCTTTGGACTGTGGGAGGAAACCAGAGCACCCGGAGGAAACCCACGCAGACACGAGGAGAATGTGCAAACTCCACACAGACAGTGACCCAAGCCGGGAATCGAACCCAGGTCCCTGAAGCAGCAGTGCTAACCACTGTGCCACCGTGCCGATTTAAGATGAACTAAAGTTGTGAAAGACATTCTATAAGTGTACGTTCTTTCTCATCCAAAATTCCTTGGCAAGACATAACGAACAATTCAAAGACATTGGGAGGACAGCTTCTCACTTGTCCAATCATTTCAGGAATCTGCATCCACTAATATAACGCGAGAGGCAGAGGGAGAGATGAAAAATACAATGTATTGTGATGTTAACCTTGATAATTTAAAGAAAGACAGAATTGTTTTATTTCCAATTGATAAACACCAACACAAGCACTGGAATAGAAACATCACAGAACTGGCTACAGAAAAGAGATCATTCAACTTCTCAGAACTGCTCTGGCTGTTGAAAGAATGATCCACTCACACCCATTCCCCTCTCCTTTCCCCCTATCTTTTCCCCTTTGAAAAGCCTTGAATAGATTCACTGCCCTGTTGGGTTCAGTAAAAAGCAGAAGGGTCAGTTGGGAATGGTCAGGAAATTACTATTCAATCCAGAGAGGAAGTGCTGAGGGTGGAAGTGACATTCAAGGGACTGCGTGTTTCCATCATAACAAGCTGGGTCACATTTGGGCAGATTGCTGAAAACTAAATGGGAGCCCAGTCGCACCGGCAGGAAAGCCTAAATAATTCTCATGAAGAATCCTCCCCTTGCCAAAACACTGAATGCTGAAAGTACATTTATTGTCCATATCAAGCTGGCATAGAGAAGGTGCTGTTGAACTGTCTTCTTGATCTGCTGCAGTCCATGTGGTGTAGGTACACCCACATTGCTGTTAGGGATTGAGTTCCAGGATTTTGACCCAGTGACAGTGCAGGAACACCGACATTTTTCCCAGTCTGGGAGGGAGTGTCCTGGAGACAAGCATTTATATGTCGAGTCCTGATCAGTTTCTGGTCAATGATAATGCCCAGGATCTTGATAGGGGAGAGTTCAGCAATGGGAATGCCATTGAATGTCATGGGGCGATGGTTAGATTCTGTTTTGTTGTCGATGGTCATTGCCTGACACTTGTGGAATGTGAATGACGCTTGCCACTTGTCAGGACAACCCTGGATGTTGTCCAGGAAAGTCATTGATGAAGCAGCTGAAGATGGTTGAAGTCTTGGCCACGACATTGAAGAACTGCAGTGAGATGTCCTTGAACTGAAACGATTGACCACCAGCCATCACAACCATCTTTACGCTGGGAATGACTCCAACATCAATTCTCCAATTATTTGTTTCCACCTCTGAATTTCAGAAGAAAGATCAAAGAACAGTACAGCACAGGAATAGGCCATTCGGCCTTCCAAGCCTGTGCTGATCATTGATGCCCTAACTAAACTAAAGAGGAATTTCTGCCCTCACTCGCACCATATCCCTTTATTCCCTTCCTATTCATGCCCCCATCCAGATTTCTCTTCAATGTTGCTAATGTGCCTGGTTCCACCACCTCCTCTGGCAGCACGTTCCTGACACCCACTACTCTCTGCATGATAAACTTCTCCACATATCTCGCTTAAACTTTCCCCCTCTCACCTTGAACCTCTGCCCCCTTGTAATTGACACTTCCACCCTGAGAAAAAAGCTTCTCAGTATCCACCTTGCCTCTGCCTCTCATAATTTTGTAGACCTCTGTCAGGTATCCCCTCAGCCTCCGCCTTTCCAGTGAAAACAATCCTTATTTATTCAACCTCTCCTCAGAGCCAACACTCCCATGGCCAGGCAGCATCCTGGTGAACAGTTTTTTGCACTCTCTGCAAATGTTCTCCATCTTTCTAGTGGCATGGTGACCAGAACTGCACGCAACACTCCAAATGCGGCCTGAGCAAGGTTTTATATCGCTGCAACATGATTTGCCAACTTTTGTACTCAATGCCCTGACTGATGAAGACAAGCATGCCGTAGACCTTCTTAATCACCTTGGCTACCTGTGTTGCCACTTTTAGGGAACTGTGGACTTGCACACCCAGATCCCTCTGTATGTTAATGTTCTTAACGGCTCTGCCATTTACAGTGTAATTCACACTTAAAATTAATCCTCTTAAAAGTAACACTTCGCAATTGTCCAGATTAAACTCCATCTGCCATTTCTGTGCCCAAGTTTCCAATAAATCTTTATCCTGTTGTCTCCTCTGGCAATCCCCAGCACGATCAGCAAATGCATCAATCTTCGTGTCATCTGCAAACTGACTAATCAAACCACCCATATTTTTCACCAGATCATTTATATATACTATGAACAACAGAGGTCCCAGCGCTGATCGCTGCGCAACACCACTAGCAACAGGTCTCAATTCTGAAAAGCACCCTTCCACCCCTGCTGTCTGTCTTCTGTGACCAAATCAGTTCTGTATCCATCTTGCCAGCCCACCTCGAATACCAGGTGATTTTAGTTTTCATCCCAGTCTGTCATTTGGGACCTTGTCAAATGCCTTATTGAATTCCATATAAGCTGCATCCACAGCCCTTCCCCCATCAGTTATCTTTGTCACTTCTTCAAAAACCTCGATCAAGTTGGTGAAACAAGACCTTCCCCGGACAAAGCCAACTATTTAGCCTGTCACTGCTTCTTTTCTTTATGGCCCTCTGTGCATTACAGAGTCCATCACGGAGCTCACACCGGTGGAAGGGGCGGGGGGCAGTGTTGGAGCCTGCTCTCATCCAGGAGTCCGGTGTCGGATGGCTGAGGGGGCTAGCACTCATTAGATAGAGAGATAGGTCGACATGCGCCTACCTGGGACATTGCCGGCATTCCGATCGCCAGCCCAGACTCCTTCCCCTCTGACATTGCTGGCCCTGAATCCCCACAGCACTGAGTGGGGGGGACGGGGTGCGACCCTCCCCGATTGCCAGCCATAAACTCCCCCAAAGACTGGTCCCGACCCCTGATGGCCACCCCCCTGGTGGCCGGTTCCAGCCTCCGAGCCTGGCCCCACCACCAGCCCACACAACGCAATGAAGACTTGCCTCATTTCCTCCCCTCCTAACTTGCCCCACCCCCATTTTGGTTCCACCCCATCTGGCCCTGCACCCTCAGGCCCCACTCCCTCTTGGCAATCTCTGGTCCCCGTTGTGCACTTGCCAGGGTGCCAGGCTGGCAATGCCAGGGTGCCCTGTGGGCAGTGCTAGGGTGCTCATTGGGCATGTCAGGGTGCCAGGCTGGCTCTGCACAAGGGGTAACCCCCAGTCCCCACCCACCCAGGGGCCTCTATGGCCATTGCTCCCACCCGCAAGGCCGACACGTTAGGTCCCTGTTGCTGGGGACCACATGTGATCCCCGCTGGTGTGGACCTCCACTGGAGGGGTCAGAATCTTTAGCGAGCCCAGATGATTGCTTCCCCAGATTGCTCTGTGTTGCAAATAAGCATTTGCATTGTGTAATCAGCCTCATGCTGTTCCCTGGTGCCCAGCTGATTACGTTAATGAAAATAGTCTGGGAAGATCACAAGTGACATGACGCCGGTTGTGATTCCTGTTTGGGACCTCCTGCTGACATTTCCCGGCTCGCTGCGCTACTCAAGCAGCTCAACAGGCCTGGAAAATCACACCCACAATCTTTTCTCACACTTAAGGGGGGTGATTCTCCCAATTGTAAGTGTTGAATTTATGGGAAAACTGGGGTAAATCACAATTGTTTATTCAGTGGGAGTTCACATTAGAATCTCCCGCACTCTGTGCAATGCAAAGGTCACAATCATGAACATTATTAAAAGCTTGGAGGGGGGTGGTGGGTGGGTGGGAGCTATTTATGCCAGGGTCTGACAGCTCAGGGCCTCTGTGCAAGCGCAGTGGCCCCGAACTGTCATCCTGCCGTTTGCTGACCAGTTTGAAAGCTGGCCATTCTGGGACCCTCGCAGTGCTTTCCCCCAAATCAACGCCTCCCCCCCCCCTCTCCGCCCCCCGCCCCACCACCCAGACTGCAGTCCGATCGCAGTCTGCACGGCCATTCCCGGGCAAGCCCCGATTCTCCTCCCATCCTGGATCGCCCGATCTTCACCCCCCGCCACTCAGCAATGACAATCTCCCCGGCAGCTGTCCGCCCCACCCCCCCCCTCCACGGGAGGCAGATCCCCCCCGAAGACACACCTACACCTGGTGGAGCCACCCCCGGAAGATGCAGACCCCTGGCAGATCCAACTCCCAGCCCGCCCCGATCGCTGGCCTCCCTCCAGCCTCGACTGATCCCCATGCAGAGTGGCAGCTCCCAATCAGCCCCTAGGCCCCACCCCCAGCTCTCGCTGTCCCCAGGCCCGACCCCATTGGCACTGACCCATTCCTGATGGGCAGTGCCAATATGCCCCTGGGCATGGGTATTTTGCCACTTGGGCAGTGCTGGGGGACACAGGCTGGCGCTGCCCGTGTGCCCACCTCCAGGGAGCACCACGCCCCTGATGACCGACCCCCTGGGTGCCCCGATTGCCCTCCCTTAACTCCAGCAGGGTCAGGCTGCTAGTTCCCCGATAGTGTGGAGCTGGTCTGAACCCTGCCAGAGTGAAGTTGTACTGGCTGGGTGGGAGATGCTGGCGAGCCCAGAGACTTCAGTCCCGGGCCCGATAATCATGTTTAAATAAGAGTAAAAATAGATTTAAATGACTTACCTGCTGTTCCCATCGGTTTCCAGCATGGTCCCGACTGTGCCGGATATCCGGCGCTGGGTGATGCATGCATGCCGGGAATGCATGTGCGAATCCCACGAATTGGCCGGCACGTGATTCTCCCGGGGATAATCGCCCCAAGGTCTTTTCTTGATGTTCACAATGATACAAATTCCTGACTCAACACCAATTTTCTTTTTGTCATTCCTAACTAGGTTCAGAGCTGTTGGTTTCAACAAAAAGAAACAGACGTGCTTTGCACACATAGATTCAAAATAACAACAACAGATTTATTGCAGGAGCTGTTGCCTTCATCAAGTATGAATGAAACTAAAGCAGGAGGCTGCAAAACACCTCAGTGACATCACCATCCAATCATGTGGCTAAAACTACAATGCAACCACTTAACTATCTAACATCACTTCACTATGGAAACGATGTGATTGCACTTGAGACAGGGCAGAGGATATTCACCAGAATGTTTCCTGCGATGGAGCATTTGAGCGATGACAAGAGGCTGGATAGGCTTGTGTTGTTTTCTTTAGAGCAGAGAAGGCTGAGTGGGGACCTGATTGAGGTGTATAAGATTACGAGGGGGTAATGGCAGGGTGGATAAGAAACAGCTGTTCCCCTCAGTTGACGGGTCAATAATGAGGGGGCATAATTTTAAGTTGAGGTGCAGACAGCTGGAGGAGGGGGGGGCGTGGTTTGAGGAAAATGTTATTCACCGAGAGGACGGTGGGAGTCTGGAATGCACTGCCTGGAGGTTAGTCGAGAAGGGAAACCTCAAAGCCTTTAAAAGGTATGTGGATGAGTGTTGAAATGTCATCGCATTCAAGGCTATGGACCAAATGCTGGAAAGTGGAATTAATGTAGGTTTTGTGTAGTTTTGTTTGTGTCCACCCAATGGGTCAAAGAGCCTATTCTCTCTTTTATAACTTTATGACTATGACTCTATGAAACTGCAAAAGTACAGGTCCCCCGCTGTGTGAAGCATATGTTGTTGATGCAACCAAGCAGTACCAATATTTTAATGATGAGCTTCAGGTTTATCTGAAACATCGACTGAAATTGCAAACACCAACTTCTTTTCAACCGAGAGTCAGAGCAGTCATTCTTTTCATCAAAATTTAAAGACAGGGCTTGAAATGACTTGACAGCTTCATAGTTCCACAGACCATATCCCCATGTCAGGAAGCAGAGATAATTTTAGCAATCTATGTTTGTATTGTTGGATATTTGAAAGAAGGTACAGGCAGGGATTCTCTCAAGAAGGTTCTCAGTGCCGAATTTGCGTAAAAAAGTGGAGTAACCTCTGCTGTTTCTTTTAGCGGGATTTTCAAAATGAGTCTTCCACAATCTGAAGGAGATTCACACTGAAAATCAGGGGTGGGGTCTTTTCCCGCTGGAGAGGCCAGCAGCATAGCGCTGACCACTGTGCATGCTCCAATCTGTCATGGCGGAGATCGATGCATGCGCAGTAGCCCTGCATTGCCGGCCTCTCAGTCACTGGTCAGCTCCAACGCTGGCCAACCCGGTGGCCCCCCAATCGTTGGCCTCCCAGAAATCTCCCAATGTGCCCACCCGCCAGCCCCGAACTCCCCGACCACCCACAACTCCAGCAGTCCCGACCCCCCACCACCCGCAGTCCTGGCAACCTTCAAGCAGCCGGACCTACCTGGCAGCCCCCATGATCATGATGACCAGCCCCTTTCAGCATCTTAACTCCCTCTGCCACTGATTCTGACTGCAGAGTGGCAACAGGACACACCACTGATCGCACCCCATAGCCCCATCCCCAATAGGCCCTACTTTCTCTGCCTCTGGGTCCCTTGACACTGCCCGATGACTGGTAGGCAATGCCAAGGTGCCGCTTAGGCATTGCCAGTTTGCCGTTTGGGCAGTGCCAGAGGGCCAGGCTGGCACTGCTAGGCTGGCAATGTCCAGGGGGCTCCCCGTTACCCCGACCTCCTCGGGGGCCTCCATGTCCTCCCTTCAGTCCACAGGGTCGGGCTGCCACCTCCCAGTGAGTGGGGAGCTGTTGTACACCCCGCTGGAGTGAACCACACCTGGTGGGAGGAAGAGGCTCGCAGCCACCCCCCCCCCCCACCCCCCGCCCCAGAGAATGGTCTGGCCTCACTCATCCCCTCTCCCAAAGGAACATCTGACCCGCCTCCTCCTCCCTCCCCACTCGACAACAATCGGCCCTCCCTGCCCCCTAGACAACGATCAGCCCTTCCCCCCACCACCAACCAACGATCAGGCCTCCCTCCACCCCCGCCACCCCCCCCACTGGAGATAGATCTGACCTGCCTCCTCCCCGCCCCCCCAACCAGACAACGATCTGGCCTCACTCCCCCCGCCCCCAACCAGAGAATGATCTGACCCGCCTCCCTTTCCCCCCCCACCACCAATCTGAGTCAGAGAGCTGATGGAAGCTCTGAACTCGCTCTTCAGCAGCTGGAGCGCCCGATTCAGACTTTTATTCAGCAGGTTCATTTTGGCGCGATTCCGGATCGGCGAACGTGGCAGTAAAGGGAGAAATGCTGATTAAGTTGGGCGGGCAGTTCATTAATTCAATTGAAATGCATGCAAATGCATTTAAAACGCTGTTGTGCCCATTTTGGGCGCGAATCGGATCGCCACCATTCCCCGGTTTGGGTAAAGTGGCCAGCTGCGCGGAGGTGGATCACATTAATGGCCTCACACCCGACTTTACCACGCGCGACGCAATGGTAAAATAGGGCCATTAAGTCCAGAAAAAAAAGTATATTAATATATAACATATATATATATCATACGTATATAAATTAGGACGTTAGTGTCTGGAATAAGTTTCAGCTAAAGTCCATTTGGAATTGGCGATGTATTTTAAGAAGTGTTTATCCTAATTTTAAGAGTCTCCCTGGTGCAATGTTGATCCTTAGAAACCCCTTGGAGAAATGAGCTCTAACTTTACAGTGGGAAGAATGGAACTTGGCTGGATCAAATGCTTTAGCTAACTATTCCTTAAGATGACATTTGCAAGTCTCCTGTAAGCTGATGTGAACACTGTCTGTTAGGGATTGCAGAATTCAGGGCAGATTGAAAATCTGGAGTCATGTTCCACCACCTCTGGTGCTGGGGTAATGGATGTCTCCGAGCGGATAGGAGGCATATTAAAAGGGGAAGATAAAGAAACGGATGTCATTGTACACATTGGTGCAAATGACGTAGATAGGAAGAGCAGGGGGATCGTACGAGAGCAATTCAGGGAGTTGGGAAATAGACTAAAAAGTAGGGCCTCCAGGGTGGCCATCTCTGGGCTGCTCCCAATGCCTCGTGCCAGTGAGGCTAAGAATAGGGAGTTAGTACAATTGAATGCTTGGCTAAAGGACTGGTCCAGGAGGGAGGGCTTCATTTTCCTAGATCAATGGGAAGTTTTCAGGAGAGGACAAGAAGGACGGGTCACAACTAAGTTGGAAGGGCACGAATATCCTTGCTGGGAGTTTTGCCAGTGCAGTTCGGGGGGGTTTAAACCAGTATGGCAGGGGGGTGGGGATCAAAATGTTAGGTCTACAAGTGTAGAGGCTGGGGACGAGCTTGGGGCTGGGACAAGGCTGGCAAAGAAGAAGAGCACTCTGGGGGAGGATGACCCCACTGGGCCTGGAGATCTGGAGTGCTTATACTTCAATGCAAGGAGCGTAGCAGGTAAGACAGACGAACTTAGTGACTTAATGCTCACGAGGAATTTGGATGTGGTTGCGGTGACAGAGACTTGGTTGAAAGAGGGACAGGACTGGCAGCTGAATATTCCGGGGTACAAGTGTTTTAGGCGAGACAGAGGAGGTGCCAAATGAGGTGGGGGAGTAGCAGTATTAGTTGGAGAGCATATTACAGCGGTGCAGAGGGAGGACAATTCAGAGGGGTCATGTAACGAGTCACTGTGGGTGGAGCTTCGAAACAGGAAGGGCGCAGTCACTATGTTGGGGGTATACTACAGGCCCCCCAACTGCCCAAGGGAAGTGGAAGAACGGATATGTCAGGAGATACTGGATAGGTGCAGGAAAAATAGGGTTGTTGTCGTGCCAGACTTCAATTTCCCTGGTATAGACTGGAAATCGCTGAGAGCTGGGACTCTGAATGGGGAGGAATTTGTAAAATGCGTACAGGAGGGTTTTTTGGAACAATATGTAGATAGCCCAACTAGAGAGGGGGCTATACTGGACCTAGTACTGGGGAATGAGCCCGGTCAGGTCTTCAAAGTTTCGGTAGGGGAACATGTGGCAAATAGTGACCACAATTCTGTTAGCTTTAGGATAGTGATGGAAAAGGATGAGTGGTGTCCCAAGGGTAAGGTGTTGGATTGGGGGAAGACTAACTTTAGTGGGATTAGGCAGAAATTGGCAGCTCTTGATTGGGAGAGGCTGTTTGAGGGTAAATCCACATCTGGCATGTGTGAGTTTTTTAAGGAACAGTTGTTAGGGTTACAGGACAGGCATGTGCCTTTAAAAAAGAAGGATAGGAAGGGTAGGATTCGAGAACCGTGGATAACCAGGGAAATTGAGGGACTGGTCAAAAAGAAAAGAGAGGCGTATGTTAGGTCCAGACAGCAAAAAACGGAGGGAGCTCTGGAGGAGTACAAAGAAAGTAGGAAAGAACTCAAACGGGGAACTAGAAGGGCAAAAAGGGGTCACGAAATGTCCTTGGCAGACAGGATTAAGGAGAATCCCAAGGCATTTTATTCATACGTTAGGAACAAAAGGGTTGTCAGGGAAAAAATCGGACCTCTCAGGGACAAAAGTGGGGAATTATGCTTGGAGCCCAAAGAAGTAGGGGAGATCCTAAATGAATACTTTGCGTCGGTATTCACAAAGGAGAGGGATGTGTTGACTGGGAGTGTCTCGGAGGGGAGTGTTGAACCGTTGGAGAAAATCTCCATTACAAGGGAGGAAGTGTTAGGTTTGTTAGAGAATATAAAGACTGACAAATCCCCAGGGCCTGATGGAATCTATCCACGGCTGCTCAGGGAGACGAGAGATGAAATCGCTGGGCCTCTGACGCAAATCTTTGTCTCGTCACTGGACGCAGGTGAGGTCCCAGAGGATTGGAAGATAGCTAATGTGGTCCCGTTATTTAAGAAGGGTAGGAAGGATAACCCGGGTAATTATACGCCGGTGAGCTTGACATCCGTGGTGGGGAAGTTGTTGGAGAAGATTCTTAGAGATAGGATGTATGCGCATTTAGAAAGGAATAAACTCATTAACGATAGTCAGCATGGTTTTATAAGAGGGAGGTCATGCCTCACTAACCTGGTGGAGTTTTTTGAAGAAGTGACCAGAATGGTTGACGAGGGAAGGGCCGTGGATGTCGTCGATATGGACTTTAATAAAGCGTTTGACAAAGTCCCTCATGGTAGGCTGGTGAAAAAGGTTGGATCTCATGGGATAAAGGGGGAGGTGGCTAGATGGGTGGATAACTGGCTTGGTCACAGAAGACAGAGGGTGGTAGTGGAAGGGTCTTTTTCCGGCTGGAGGCCTGTGACTAGTGGTGTTCCGCAGGGCTCTGTATTGGGACCTCTGCTGTTTGTGATTTATATAAACGATCTGGAAGAAGGTGTAACTGGGGTGATCAGTAAGTTTGCGGACGACACGAAATTGGCAGGACTTGCAGATAGTGAGGAGCATTGTCAGAAGCTACAGAAGGATATAGATAGGCTGGAAATTTGGGCAAGGAAATGGCAGATGGAGTTCAATCCTGATAAATGTGAAGTGATGCATTTTGGTAGAAATAATGTAGGGAGGAGCTATACGATAAATGGCAGAACCATAAAGGGTGTAGATACGCAGAGGGACCTGGGTGTGCAAGTCCACAGGTCCTTGAAGGTGAAGTCACAGGTGGAGAAGGTGGTGAAGAAGGCATATGGCATGCTTGCCTTTGTAGGACGGGGCATAGAGTATAAAAGTTGGGGTGTGATGTTGCAGATGTATAGAACGTTGGTTCGGCTGCATTTGGAATACTACGTCCAGTTCTGGTCGCCACACTACCAGAAGGACGTGGAGGCTTTGGAGAGAGTGCAGAGGAGGTTTACCAGGATGTTGCCTGGTATGGAGGGGGTTAGTTATGAGGAGAGATTGGGTAAACTGGGGTTGTTCTCCCTGGAAAGACGGAGGATGAGGGGAGACTTAATAGAGGTGTATAAAATTATGAAAGGCATAGATAGGGTGAACGGTGGGAAGCATTTCCCCAGGTTGGTGGTGACGTTCACGAGGGGTCATAGGTTCAAGGTGAAGGGGGGGAGGTTTAACACAGATATCAGACGGACATATTTTACACAGAGGGTGGTGGGGGCCTGGAATGCGCTGCCAGGCAAGGTGGTGGAGGCGGACACACTGGGAACGTTTAAGACTTATCTAGATAGCCATAGGAACGGAGTGGGAATGGAGGGATACAAAAGAATGGTCTAGTTTGGACCAGGGAGCGGCATGGGCTTGGAGGGCCGAATGGCCTGTTCCTGTGCTGTATTGTTCTTTGTTTGTTCTCATATACCTCCCTCCCTGACCTCCTTGTTTAGAGACAACAGAACTGTTGCGTTAATGTATAAAAATATTTCATTGATTTTTGTCTTAAAGAGGAAAATATACTTTGTGAGAAATTTGAAAAGATGAGGCAATTAAACAAAATGTCATGGGGCGGCTGCTGAGTAAAATGTTTCGTCAAATGTTTACATAGTATCAAAGTTTTGTATTTATAACATTATTTTTGTTCATAAAAGTATTCCATAAAACGTCACAGAATTCTACTAATGTTTCATTCAAACATTAAAACAAAACAATTAAATGTGGAATAATACAAATACCTTTTGAAACATCAAAGCAGAAGAGTGAAATATGAGGTAAATATAAATGAAGGAAGCAAGACAGAAGCATACTAATAATAAACACATTGAAATTTTCCACAGCCCAAAATGTGAACTCTCCTTTGCTCAACCTCATGCAGGTTTCCAAATCATTGTCCACGAAGTTCTGACCACTCATCTTCCCATTTAAATTTTCAGTTTCCATATGCTAAATTAAAACATCTGAACACTTATAAGCATGCCACACGTAAAGTTATATAATAATTTAATGCAGATTTAAATTGAAGTTCCACAGATTTAAAACAAACAACAAAACTTATGTCCATTTATATATATATTAAATAATACTCATCTTCAATCAGAAAAATAAAATTAAAAAATTACTCTATAAATGAGCCAATAACAATAGGAGCCAACAATACTTAAAAGAAATAGCAAAAAAAAATCAACAATCTTCAACGTTCCTTTTCCAAGAGCAGGGAATCCTTCTGCTCTGTTTTCAGTGGAAAACTGCTATTTCCAAGCAAGACCTCAAAGGGAGTTCCCAAGCTTGTCCATCATAAGAGAGGGTGGAGAGAGTCCTCCTGTGTGGCACTGGGGCCTGTGGTGATTGTATCGCTGAAGGCTGAAGGCTGCTGCTCCCATTTGGAGTTGGATGGCAATTTTTGAACACAGGTAAGAGGGCAAAAAAACTTTTGTATTTGGTCACCTCTGGCTTTCCGCCGTTAATCGGAAGTTATGGGCCATTGTTAACTTGAATAGAGAATTTACCGCATGTAAATTTGGAAATTGGGTTCATGAGTGGAACTCTGCCTGCAAAGAGCAAAAAGGTCAATAAGACTGTTGGTTTAAATAAAACATTCTTTTCTGTGTAATAAAAAACAAAACTGAAAACCAGAAGGAAATGCAATACAATACTTGAGTTATGGGGATGCTATCATGTGCAGATTCTGATAATGGGCCTGATTTTACCAAACCTTATGCGCGAAATCGCGGTGAAGTTGGGCGTCGGGCCTACACCGCGATCTGCACCCGATTCCAAGCAGATCGCGGCTTTACCAACATCCGATCCTGGTGCGGGTCCAGCCCGTGCCCAAATCGGGCGGCCCGATGATTTAAATGCATTAGCATGAAGGGGGGGTGGGGTGGGGTGGGACCCAGATCATCTTCTGGTCGGGTGGGGTGGTGCTGCTGCCAGTCTGCGGCCGATCGGTGGGGAGGGAGAGGGCAGGGGGGTCCGCCGCCACTCTGCGGGCGATCCCTCCTCCCCACTGGAGGAACGAATCCCTCCTGCCGGAGTGGACGTGCGGCCATGCCATCCCACAAAACCTTCAGGATGAAGTGATTCCTCGCTAAGAAGATGAAGCAGAACCGGCCGATTCCACAGTGGATCTGCACGAAAACCGGCTACAAGATCAGTACAAGTCCAAGAGGAGACACTGGAGAAGGACCAAGCTGGGCCTGTAAAGGGATACACCATCACTGGTACACTACCAGCCACAGCCATCTCTCCCGCTCTCTTGCCCCTGCAGGGAAGATAATCTGTCCCCTGCCCCCTCCCTCCCCACCAATTGGCCGCAGACTGGCAGCGGAACCCTCCCCCCGATCAGAGGATGATCTGGATCCCACCACCCCCAACCCCCCCCCCCCCCCCCCCCCAACACCCTCCCCAACCAGAGGATGATCTGGGTCCCGCCCACCCTTCTCCTCCCCCCCACCCCAAGGATGATCGTCAGAGAGCCGCTCTCTCCGCTTTCTGCTTTTTTTTCTTTTGCGCCCGGACGCGCTGTCAGATTTTTTTCGAACTGCGCATGCGCAGTTCAGAGCTCTGATCGGTCCGCCAGCGCTAAGCCCCGCCCACAGCACGAATCGGACCGGAGCCGGCAAAACGGGTATGGGTGCGCTGGAAAGAGGATTCCAGACTCGGATCTATTTGACGCCCAGATTCGGCACTTAGACTCAAAATGGTAAAATCAGGCCCAATGTTTTTACATTGGGTGCTTTGGTTTTGGTTAAATCCTTGGAATGATGCGATACAACATGTAATTGTGAAATGAGAGAAGTCTACATGCATGATGTAACAAGTTATGTTGTGAGGTATTTGTGACGATCAGTTTGTGTGAAGTGGATGTAACACCAGTGTAAAGAAACCTTCATGGTTATGAAGTAAGCACGGCAGATGAATATTAATGATACACACATTTAGATTTTCCATGGCCCAAAATGTGAACTCTACACCTGACACTTACTGGAATCCGTGACACATGTGGCGTGTGGAGAAATGCAGTGCATGTTGTGTACATGGATCTTCAGAAAGCTTCAGTACAATACCTCACAGGATCCGAAAATGCTGGAAAATCTCAGCAGGTCTGACAGCATCTATGGTGAGAGAATAGAGAAAACGTTTGAAGTCTAGAGGACCCTTCGTCATAGCTGAATGAAGAGTCATCGAGATTCGAAACGTTGGCTCTATTCTCTCCTCACAGATGCTGTCAGACCTGCTGAGATTTTCCAGCATTTTTCATTTTTGTTTCCGATTCCAGCATCCACAGTATTTTGATTTAACCAATTAGAATCTGATTGGAGAAAATGAAGCAGAATGAAATCAGGGGGAGGGAAGCAAACTGCTGAGATGGGAAGAAACAATGGGAGTTCAGAGCAGTTCCTCCGCATGTTTGGAATGAGGCAGTGGAGACCCAGAAGGGTTTTGCTCTGGACTCACTCCTGTTAACTGCGTAAAACAATGAACAGGATACAGGGCGAGAGGGAGTGATGTAGAAATTTGCAGACAATATTAAAATAGGAAGCACAGTAATGAATTCTGAGGATCAAAGTAACGTGGCTGAGATAAATGGGCCAATGAATAACAATGGAATTTAATGTCAGTAAGTGTGAGGTTTTACATTTCACTGAAAAAATATTTTGAATGGGGGAAATTTGGATGATATCAAGAAGCTGAAGGGTTTGGGGATTCCGGCTCCCAACATTAAAAACAGCTCCTCAAATGGATAAAGATAAAGAACCAATAAGATCCTGACTTTGATGGCAGTCAGAGAGTTGTAGAGGTTTACAGCATGGAAACGGCTATTCGGCCCAACTCGTCCATGCTGCCCAGTCGGTACAGAACATTAAAGTCAAGATATAATGGTGAATCTAAATAAAACCTCCGTAAACCCACAGTTGGAGAAATATGTGTGGATTTTAGGAAGATGTTGCTGCAATCGAGAAGATACAACACAGATTCCCCAAGATATTTTCTGCCATTGTAAGGTGTTGTCTTGTCTAAACAGTTTACTGAGTTCAGATATCTGGAAGAAAGAATTGGAAACAAAGACCCGTCTTCAGCGTGGCAATCAGTGGTGGAGTGACATTCCGTAACGACTCACATGCTGGAAATGGAAACCCCCCAAAATCCCACATAGGGTAGCCAGGTGGTTATGGCCCAAAGAGTTTCCATTGATTTTAAGTTCTAGTGACTGTGATCAAAAGCCAGATATTAATGAACAAGAGCAAGTGGTCAGTTCGGCAGTTACTCAACATCGATGTTTAATTTGTGACTGACCATTTTGGCCTTGGCTAGAGCTCCAAATACCTTTCAAAGATATTCAAAGTGAGCCCTAATGTTACCCACCCTTCAGGAGATTTTAGTGCCTTTGCTCATTCCTTCTGTCTTTGATTAACCAGGCCTTTATCTCCTCTTCCCTTATCCCATCCTGTGATATTCCCCATGACCAGTTCCACACATGCTTTCAAACGTAGAGTCATAGAATCAGACAGCAGAGAAGGGGCCCTTTGACCCATCGACGCTGCACCAACACATCACAAGCACCTGAACTTCCACCTAATCACATCAGCCAGCATTTGGCCCATAGCCCTGAATGTTATGATATGCCAAGTGCTCATGCAGAGATGTTTTAAAGGATGTGAGGTAGCTTGCCTGTACCAGCCCCCCAGGCAGCGCATTCCAGACCATTACCACCCACTGGATGAAAAGGTTTTTCCTCATATACCCCCTAAATCCCCTGCCCAACATCCTATCTCCAACCCTCAAACTCAATTTCAGGAGAGTCCCTGTGCGTCTTTGCCTGTTTAGTGCTTCTTGTAATGACTATCTGCTCCAACCCTCACATGGAATCAATAACTTCCACACTCCAGAATTGGAAAGTTCTTTTTCCTCTTGTACCTCATCAATCACTCATTCCCTTGGGATTAAATCTGGACACGCTGTGATCTGGAGATGCTCATGTTTTTCATCATTTCCAACAGTTCATTCCTGTCCAGGGCTTTCCTTGTCTGTGAAAAACAGCTTGCAACATTCAACAATTATATTTTACTTTGCTGCGATTTAGATAAAATGTGGTTAATTCTTAGGTTTGGTCGAATTACAGCAAAATGTACAACAGTAATCTGAATATTAACAGTGTGAAGAAAGACAGATAGAAAGACAACCTTGGACAATTGTTTTGTTCCCAAGGTGATTGGATACAATTTTAAATTATGAAGAGATGGGACAGGATTGATGGAAAAAGGCAGTAGAGGCTGATGGCACATGGATGTAAGATTTAAATGGAAGAGACTTGGACAGGAGCAGGTGATACATTTATACATCGAGGATGTGCGTATTTGGAATTATATGTTTATATCGAGACACTGTCCCAAATAGGTGTCAATTCATTGGGCTCTTGGCATTTTTTCAATGGTGGGGCAGCTCTGCATCTTGTGAGGAGCCATCAGTTAATTGGTGGTGACCACCATGTGAAAGTCCAGGGGGACATCAATACCAGAGACTAAGAATCCCACAGATGGGGACACGGGTAGAGAACATTCCGCATTTTAAATATATATTTGTGAACATTTCCAGGCCAGTTCCTGAGGTTTCTTCCTGGCTGAGCAGTGAGAATCTCTCCCAAAGGAGTAACAGAGCGGCAGCATCAGGAGCCTGGCTTACAGCAATGTCTTGCAGTCAGCTCTCTGACCATTCCACATTGCCAGAGGAATATACAGTGTAGAACATTGAGCAATATGTTTGATTGGTGACTGTGGGAATGTAGATAAAGAGATATGGGAACAGCAGAAACACATGGGATGATGACTATTGATCATTGAATGAATTGGATGGGCTGTACTACCTGTTTCAGAATGTTTGCTCACATTCTATTTTCTAAACTTAGCACAAGTGCGATCGCTCAAAGTGCCCTTTCCCAATTCTGTTTGTTCTCCCCAGGTTGATGATTCAGCAATTGTCTCCATGTTGCTCCTTTCCAGGATCTCTCAGTTTGTTGCCATTCTAAATTCCTCACAAAGACTTCACTTACCCTGGTAAGGCAGTTTTCAAACTATTTTCATTGTCAGTTCTCAACAACTGCAATCATCATCTCTATACAGCTGCTTCAATGTTTCTGCTTCTCTCGGAATCAGTTGCTTCCAATCCTTTCAAACTCACAGTGTTTATTCTGTGGAGTTAGTGAGAAGTGAAATCTGTGTCATTTGAATCTTGCCTTTGACTAGTAAGAATGTGTATATTATAACCAGATCTCATTTAAACTTTGTATTTGAGACAAAATAAAATTCATCGCAATATCCGCAAATCAATTATTTCTCAGAACATGAAGAATTCACTTTCAAACTTCCACCTGACCAGAACTTGTAGATTTGAGGAAGATTTTGATTCTCATTTTCAAAGCCCTTTGGACATGTTTATTCAACAGGAGTTGAGCTGGACAGGAACCGTAACTTTGCTACCCTCTCCGTGTTTAAATTTTCCAGATTTCATCCCATCATTTAATGAAATTCCAGATGACAGTAAAGGGATATTTCACAGCATTCATCACCTCCTCTCTGAACTTCCTCTGTGTGACTGCGTAAATAAATGTGTTGGTGCAGGAACTGGATAACTGGAGCATTGATCCCATCATATCGGTTACAAGTCCATCAGTTGACAAGAAACCAAACATTCCAGTGATTCGTTGAATCGATAGAAATACAACACGTGTCACCCATAACAGGAGAAAGCTGCCCGATATGGTGAAGAGTAAAATGATGGATCTTCTTCGATTCTTCATTTCTGGGTCATTCTGCTCCCCCCCGTTTCGCTGTCCCCTCAGTTTCCTGCGGACTGCACTGGCCAGCAGGATGTGCCTGACAGTGAGAGTATTGAGCAGCAGTAGCAGCACGAAGGGGAGCACTGGAGTTAAAATGCGGTCCGTCCAGTCAAAGACTTTCCACACAGAATAATGGTAGTACTCGTATGATACCCTGAAGTAATAGGGGTCATACTTAAAAAACACCGGGATTTTGGTTAATAAACACAGTAAACTCACCGTTGTGATAACGATGGCTGCTGTTTTCTCAGTGCAGTATTTCATCTTCAGTTTCTGGAAGCAAATGGCCACCATTCGGTCAAAGGTGAAGGCGACTGTGAGCCAGACAGAGCTGCTAACAGCTGCGGTAGCAATAACTTCTCTGATGCCACAGGCATGACGACTGTAATATAATACAACGCTCAGTTTGAAGGGATTAATTTTCTCCAGTATGACCCGAATAATGACAACCAGCAGATCGGCTGCAGCCATCGCCACCAGGTACCGAGTGACACCTTTGGAAAGACCGCACCTCCCTCGAGATAGAGTCACAATCGCGACTAAGTCAGCTGTAAATTTAAAACAGATTGTAAAACAAAGTTGTCCAGTGAGTGGAAGAAAAGATATGAAGAGCAAGGAGAGAAAATGTTAAAAATTACAGTTTTACACCTCACATTAAAGAAACAGGGTGGAGCCTGTTATCCAATGTGTCAGCAAATAAGCTTCTCAACGAACAAGGAGAATATCATTATTGCAGAAATATCGTAACTGCGATTAGGTTAAATTAATCAAAACTAGACTCACTGGTGAGACAGGCGGAGTTTGTGTATTTAGTTTCAGCTCCTTGGGTTGGAGATTGGATCTGATTCACTGTTGAATCAGTTGAATAATGTACAGGAGCTCTGAATTTGAGCTCTAATAGTGAGCACGTGGATAACTCATGAATCCAATAATGGGGTCACAACTGATTATTTGTCAATTCTTTCAGAGCCTTCCAGGAAGTTGGAAAATGGCACGGTAAATAATTTACATTTTGTTCACCACAGAACACACCCTCACAATCAACTTCAAGAAAACAGCTGCAAGTGCATTTATCGAATGTCTTTCACAACTGTAGTTGATCTGAAGCTCTTTTCATGCCACAGAAGAACCTTTGAAATGTAATCACTGTTGTGACGTCATTATCTGTCCACACTGAGACTTCCCAGGTATTTGTGAGCTGGATCTCAGTGGAAGGTGTGATGCTACTGTGACTTTAAGAAATGTAGTTTTTAATATGTTCATTGCAGTTATAAGCAGCTTTGTTTTTTTATTGTGGCATCGGCTGTCTGATTAGAGAACCTTTTATTTCAGCTAAATGGTTGAAATGTTTTTTTTAAATCTTGACCTAATGCCCTTTCAGGGAGTTTCTGACATTTTGGATTGTCGTGGGCAGAATGATTGAAAGGTCAAGTAGGATAGTTTTTTTTCCTCTCCCAAGAGTTTTGTCCTTTCGGTTTTGGTTGCTGGTCAGTTAGAATCTGTTTCAACTCAAGACTGGAAGCAGTCTTGCCTCTCTCTCTGGAGTGAAAACTCTGCTGTCGGTGGTTTTCTAGCTAGGAATTTGAGGTGTAGGCGGGCATAAATTTTGTGGGTATTAGGATTAGAATATTTCTTAAACTATAACTCGATAAATGAAGCAAAACAGGACAGCATTCAGCCAGAAAGGTGTGAGTAAGGCAAGCAGGCATCTTTTAAACACAGAAACCAGGTTGACAAAGACTCAGGAACTCGCATCAATATGCTATTCAGAAAATATCTTGAGACCTGGAAAACTTCCTGACATCCCATCAAACACCCATTGTCCAAAGGAATTCAGAGACATAAAGCAATTATCACACTCTTAAACCAAACTTTACATATTAAAACTCTAGACCAGAAAACCCATTAACGGGATAACTATAAAAGAAAACCATTTACACATCAAACTCCACACCCACAAACCTATTGAAACAGGATGATTATATCAGGAAACCACTCACAAACCATTTACATATCAAAACAGATCGTTACTATAACTATACTCCGTTTTGGCAGGCAGGCAGAGTACTTTGCGGGACTGTCTTGTCTGTGTCCTGATTGTACCTCCGTCGACGTAAAAAAACTATAATAAACTGTGCTGTTATCGATCTTGGCTCTGGGTGCGAGTGGTGTGGTATCTGTTCACTCGCGCTAACAATTGGGGGCTCGTCCGGGATAGTGACCGCCGCTGGAACATCGCCTCTCAAACACTGGGTGAGTATCTTTACTCATTTAAAGTCCGCGGGAATTCCCAGTGCCAGCGGTGTTCCACGGCTGCCACGATCTGAACTTGTGAACAGAGCCCGATCGAGAGCTGCACAGCGGGGTAGGTTCTTCTTTGGGCGGGTGAGCGGGGTCGCGAATTGTAATTGATTGTGTACTGTTGCATTCCGTGTATCCCTGACAGCGGACCCGACCAGACATTAGCTGACCCAAAAGGTACCTAAGGAAGACAAGGGTTAAGTGGCCGGGAGGCCGGGAGGACGTCCAGGGTTAGGGCCAATGAACGCGGACTCACGAAGTTCGGTTTAAGTCCGGGCGCTGCAAGTCGGGTAGGACCTCTGCAGGCGCGAAAGTCTGGGCCACTGGAAACAGATCCGCGAGGAGTCTGCTACATGTCCGGGCGCTACTAAGTCTGGAGCCTCTGTGAGTGCTTCGGGCACTACAAGCAGGAGACCTCTGGTAGCGCGAAAGAACGGCTACACGCCGGGGGAACTCCTACCTGCGGTCAATCCCACGCTTGTCCGCACCCAGGTCAGGGTGATTCCCGGGGAGATAGGGAAACGGCGAGCCTCTGTGGATTGATTTAGCGGTAGGATTTGGTCAGGAAAGAGTGGCCCCCGGCCCCTGTAGTCGTGGTCAGAGCCCCCCTCCCCCTGTCTCTGTGAGCGGTGATCTCCCCGTTACATGCAGGACGGGCTCTGCGTGTTACTGCTGAAGGTTTAAAGGTACTGACAGTGGAAACACCAAACCAGGAACCCCAGGGATACCTACACAAGTATCTGTGGGAAGCACCAAACCAGGATTAGTACACCACTGATCTTAGCTAAGAGATTCGACATGGATAGCATTGAGACCATTTTTGAATGGGGGCCGGAAGGGTCCCTCACCCGCTATCTAGCAGATAAAAACAAGAACCTAATTAAAAGCATGATTAAAACAGGGTGGAAACCCCAAGACCCCCTTGAGAGCCAACGGGAATGGTGGGCAACGGAAAAGAGGAACAAGGATGATAAGGCTTGGATCCTCATACTAAAGGCACACCTCACCCTAGCAGGGCGAGTCCATAAATACGTTCAGGATAAACAAGAAAAGGCTGAACAGAAAAAGCATGCTGCTGTGATGGCTATTAACCCCGTGTTGCCGGCACTGACCGACTTCTCCCGTGAAGCCCCATACGAGGAATGTCCCGATTGGGAGTGCTTAATAGACGAGACAAGTCCTCGGTGCCCAACAGGGGGGAGTCCCCCGGTAACCACCGATCCCCCAAACGCCAAAGCAGCACCTCTTAAGATCGAATGTATCCCAGGGGGACAAGGGAGAGACGGGCGAGGAAGGCAGGCCCAAATTAAAATGACTTATGTGTCACTCTCGCCAGGGGACACTATGAAATTACTAGAAAAGCTCCCAACCCTGCAGCCCAGGCACAGTAACGCAATTTTTTGGCAAAAGATGAAAGAGATGCAACTGTGCCACAACTTACACAACCGAGATATAGCAGGGTTAGTAAGAGCCAAGATGCCCAAGAATCACTGGGCTCGGCTCCGGGCAGAACACCAGAATGGGACTTGGTGTGCAGACCTAGACGGGAGCCGCCGGGAGCAGGAACAGGCTCTGACAGGCTTTAAAAACGATATCATCCTGACCATGGGGGAGGTCCCCGTGAGTTGGAGTGTAATAGTAGGAGTAACGCAGAAAAAGGAGGAAGGGGCTCAGGAATACGGGTGACGAAAATTCGATGCCTTTGTAGCCCACGGAGGAATGCCAGATGCAGATAGACAGAACCCGGCATTCCTCCAGTTATATAGGGATGGGCTGAGCCCAGCACACCAAGCTATCCTAAAGACAGGATTGGTAAACTTTAACACCTTCGATGAATTAGAAAACTGGGCTGTCACTGTAGACAACCAGCAAAGGAAAACACAGGGCGCCAGAGCAGGGATATCAGCGGTAGGAACTGAAGGAGGAAATTGCTACAGGTGCGGGGAATTAGGCCATTTCAAAAGGGAATGCCGAGCTATAATCCCGCACCCTCCTAATACATGTAATAAGTGCGGCAGAATCGGACACACCGAATCTACCTGCAAAGACAGAAGGATCCCAAGGAGAAAGGGAGCGCCCCCGAAGAGACTGGAGAAAACCCCGGCAAGCGCCCCAGATATAAGGGAGAATGAGGTGGTTTCGGACCCAGCGCACCTCAGCCACCAGCAGCTGCTGGACATTATACAAACCTTGGCGGCACAAAAATCTGCATGAGTGGCATCGGCCCCCGCCCCGGGAACGGACCCCCGTATCTGGGTGAATGCATCGTTAGGGGGCCGGCGATGCAAAATATTAATAGATACGGGGGCTTCGATATCCCTCACCAACATGGCACTACCCACCACCCACCGTTCCATAGTAGTAGTAGGAATAGGGGGGGTTAGGACTATAGCATATCAGAGCGAAGCAGTGTTACTTGAGGTAGAGGGGATCATACTCCCCGTACACTTCTGGGTGGGCCCAAATGAAGAAGGGACAATTTTGGGAATAGACCTCCTGGGAGAGTTAGGAGCAGTGGTGGACGCTTTCAATAAGCGCCTGCTGTGGACGGCAAGGAAAGAACACAAGAGCGGGATCCAAGGATACTGGGTCCCTAATAAGAACGTAGCAGCCATAGGCATGGGGGCTCCGGCTCCAACGGCCCGAGACTGGAAGAAGGAGGGACTAGTGGGACTCTTATGTCAAGCACTCCCCCGGGTCTGGGCGACAGGCAAGCAAGACTGCGGTCTCGTCACAATCCTTCCTTTACAAATACAAGGACCAGCCCATGCCCCTCATAAACAATATCCCATAAAACCCGAGGCGTTACAGGCAACCGAAACAATCGTCCAGGCTTTGGTTAAACGGGGCATCCTGAGACCCACCGTGTCCCACACAAATTCCCCGATGTGGCCCGTCCGTAAGCCAGACGGGAACTACCGACTAACCATCGACTATACCGCCCTGAATAAGGTCACCCCAAAGGAACACCCTATCGTTGCGAGCCCGGCCACTATATTTAACGGACTGCGACCTGAATATTGTATCTTCTCCGTGCTAGACATAGCAAACGGATTCTGGTCAATTCCACTCCACCCAGACTCCCAGGAGAAGTTTGCCTTCACCTGTGGAGGTAGACAGTACACCTGGACCCGTCTCCCCCAGGGATTCCACAATAGCCCCAACATATTCCACCGGGTTATGAGCAAAGCCCTCGAAAATTGTAACTTATCCCCCTATGAGAGCGCTTTTCTCCAATATGTGGATGACATCTTGATCGCCTCCACTAACCCGACGGGGCATTTGGGAGCCCTGTCAGTAATCCTGCGGGGCTTACAAACAGCAGGATTTAAGGTTAACCCAACCAAAGCACAACTCGCAAAATCAGAGGTCCGATATCTGGGGCATTACATAAGTCAGGGAAAGAAAACCCTTCCCCACGGACCGAAAAACAGCAATTGCCAACATGACCCGTCCGAACACAGTTAGGGGGGTGCGTAGGGTAATGGGACTCTTTAATTACTGTCGGAATTTCATCGATCAGTTTGCATCCATAGCAGAACCTATCCAGCGATTGGTAAAAGGGGGGAGGCCGGGGGCAGAAATCATTGAATGGGGACCCGAACAAGAAACAGCATACTCCCACCTGAAATCAGAATTATTAGCGGCCCCAGCCTTATGCCTGCCCAACATAGCGAAACCGTTCCATCTTTTTTATAATGCGGAGGACGGATTCTATAGCTCCGTTGTGACTCAAGAAAGTGGGGGCACCATGAGACCTGTAGCATATTATTCGGTGCGGCAGTCCCCGATAGCCAAAGGACTACACAAATGTGTGGCAGCCCTGGACTGTGCCGCATGGGCAGTCAGGGTGTGCGAACCCATTACTATGTTAGGACAGATCATCCTGCACACAAAACATACAATAGTAGAATTATTAAACACAGGTCGACTCCGAACTGTTTCAGATGCTCGAAGGGCAACTTGGGAGGCAGTGCTCCTTCCTCAGGACCAATCTATTAAAATCGTACGAGATACCGGAAGAAACCCAGCAGAGGGGTTCCTTCCAGACGGCAGTCCACATCACTGTCCGATTAACCCAGACATGGATACAGAGGATGGGATTAGTGATCAGCCACTGGAGAACCCCGATATAATACTATACGTAGACGGGTCCCGAAGGCAGGTGGAGGGACAGTACCGCACAGGATGGGCAGTGGTAGATCAGGAAGGAACACTAATAGCAAAGGGCACCATGGGGGGGGGAGACCTCTGCTCAAGTGGCCGAGCTTATAGCATTAACAAAGGCCCTTAGCGCAGGAAGGGACAAAAGGGTAAACATATACACGGACAGTCAATATGCGTTCGGGGTGGTTCACGACTATATGATAGCATGGAATAGGCGCGGATTCATTACCGCAGCGGGGGGACACATAAAACATGAAAATATAATTCGAGACCTGGCCACAGCATCCAGACTACCCTCAGAAGCAGCCGTAATTAAAATAAAAGCCCATCAAAAGACAAGGACTGTAGAGCAGAAGGGGAACCAACTAGCAGATGCCGCTGCTAAAGCTGCAGCAGGGGAAGCCCTCCCACAGGTAGCTGCCATCACCTCTTCCCCCATGGAAGAGATGGATGTTCATAAACTACAGGGTAGCGCTGACCCAGACGAGGTGGCGCGGTGGAAACAGACCGGGGCGTCCTTAGACGAAGATGGTATATGGAGGAAAGGACATCAAGTAGTCGCCCCCTCATTCATACAGGCGGAACTACTTCGACTCCACCACGAACCAAACCACTCCGGACGGGATGGGACCCTAGCTCGTTTATCAGGAGATTGGTGGTGGCCAGGGATGGGGCGGGATGTAGCTAAGCACTGCCAAAGATGCATCATATGCGCACAGCATAACCCTGGCCGGCCCCTGAAGGTTAAACTAGCAAACCAACCCAGGCCAAAGGGACCTTGGGAAAACCTCCAAATTGACTTCATCGGCCCTCTACCCACCAGTCGTGGGAAGAAGTACTGCCTGGTCCTCATTGACCAGTTCACCCGATGGGTAGAAGCCTTCCCAACCCGGGATTGCGGGGCAACCACTGTAGCCCACATCTTAGCATATGAGATAATACCCAGATGGGGAGTCCCGTTACAACTGGACTCCGACCAGGGGACACACTTCACAGGCATGGTAATGAAACACGCATGTAAAACCTTAGGGATCCGACAGCGGTTCCATATACCATACCACCCCCAGAGTGCTGGAATGGTAGAGAGAATGAATCGCACCCTCAAGAACACGATAGCAAAAACTATCGCAGAAACAGGTCAGGGGTGGGTAGATGTCCTTCCCTGTATCCTGATGCGCCTACGGGCCACCCCAGGTCGAACCATAGGGCTCACCCCGTTCGAACTAATGACCGGGAGAGCAATGCGACTCCCCGAAAACATCGCCGTGGGAGGGGAAGAAATGACACCCCTCCGGGACAAGCTCAAACGATATGTGCAACACTTAGATTCACAACTCCGAGACCTGCACCACACAGCCAGGGACCAGCAAGCCATTAGAGACCAGGCTAAAAAGGAAAATGTCAGTCATACCCCCACCCTCCCTCGAGTAGGGGATAGGGTTTTGATTCGGATTGCCCCAGACCGACCCGGGTTTGCACCGAAATGGATGGGACCCCACGAGGTTATCCTTACCAGCGATACATGTGCGTGTGTCGATGTGAAAGGAAAAGGCCGATGGAAACATTGGTCGCAATTAAAATCCTATCACCACGGGGAAAGAGGACAGAGCAGACTGACTGAAAGGACAGAGGATGCTCCGTCCACTCCACGTATTGGCCCTTAACCATCTTTGTCCTTACAGCGGAAATCGAAATAACAACCTTTATTTTCCAACACTAAAGGAACTATATGCCAACCGAGGCATGAATGTATATATGTAGATAGAAATAAGAATAAGATAAGTAAGACAAGTTCATCACCTAATATGAACCTAACGACTGGCGGCCACCAGGTTTTATATATCCTCCCCCAACCCCTCTCCAGAACCATGTGGACCACTTGGAGGATGATCCTCGCGGCGACCTTCCTGACGAGTGTGGCACCCGAAGAACACCCCATCTACCCGCGATTCCATGGGATAGCCTTCAACACATCCGAGGCACTATGTGTGCCAGCTGGACCGGACCCTATGAACAGTAGAACTTATCTTAACGCATGGCTACAAGTTTACCCGGGTATCAACGAGATCTGCTTCACTTGCACTTTAGAAGGACTCCGAACATGCATTCAACAGCGGGACCTCCAGAACAGAGACCAGTGCGTTTTTGGGACTCTCTGCGCCCTCCCCGACAACCCACAAGAGGCCCGACCACAGGACACTTTGAATTCAAACATGGACATTTGCGGCTATTACGGACTTGTTGAGGCTCCCGCAGTCTCATTGTATGTATGTTTTGCACCGCTTCCAACGCGGGCCCCCACGACCACAAGGCCCGAAATCTTACCCTGTCCCTTGCAAAGCAGGGGACCGGAGGGAGGACTGGTGTTGTGGAACGAGGGGGAAATTGTGTACGACAACGTAAAACATGAGGTGGTACCTGTCCTGATCGACATTTCAGGAATCCAGGTACCCAGGCATTGCTCAGAACAGGTACAGAACTTGTATCAGATGTTAGAGAGAGAGACCATAAAACGGGCCATTGACGCAATGGGGGCCACACACTACAGGGGAAACATAAACACCAACACATACCGAAGCAAACGGGGTATTATCAATGATATGCTCACAGGGCTGAATACAGGAGACACAATGATTAACTCCATTGACATCCAGGGCCTCAACAGTAAAATTGAACAGCTGAAAGGGGTAATGAAAAACATATTACAGCGGTCATTAGACCAGCAGGCGGAACAAGCATTCTTAGGGGAAGCGGGCGCCCATATCCAACTAGATGGGATTGCAGTGTTAGAAGCACATGCCCGAACTATCAATCGCCTCATAGACAGGGAAAGGGAAGACACTGCCCGGGTACAACAGGGACAGTTATGCCATGCATATGGTCAGTGGATGGTGGCACAAATACGACACAATTTGGACCAGGTACACAGGGGGGAAGTGCCCGATTGGATCGACAGCGCCCAACTAGCGCAACTCGCAGATCAGAAGGGGGTGCTGGATGACCGGACCCTGAAGGGGATGACACGAGTATATCCAGTAATCCCCGACTGCGAGGTTAGTGAGGGCACCGGGATAGGAATGGTTCTGCTAATTCCAACGGTCACACAGGACGCTGGACCATTCCCCATCTTCCGAATTGAAAATATTGGTGTTGTTAGGGGCAATGCTTCCCTCCGCTACCACATAACCGAAAACATGGCCATCTCCAAACATGGCATAATGTCCAGTGTTTCTCTCGCAGGGTGCAAGCAGAGGGGAGATGTCACCATCTGTCCTCACCCACTGAGACAAGGAGAGGCAGCAGAATGTGGGTTTAACCGAACACAGGACTGCACCTTAGAGATTATACCCGTAGACCCACATTTCGCCCGGGCAGGATACGGGGGGCGGGGTAGATACTGTGTAGCCACCACACGTACATCATTCACATATAACGGATTAACATGCCCAATCCCCGACCCTAACTTCTGTTTTACCCCTCGCAAGCCAGTCACTATAGGTCAAGCTCACATCACCAATATTCGAAATAGGCAGACCATAGCCTTTAATGCCACAGACCCCCTAAAAGACAACCTAAGAGACTACCAAGAACCCGAGCAAGCCCCCATCCCACACCTGACCGAAGTCCTAAGGGAGCTCCGACTTAAAGTAGGACATTCCGTCCGATTATACCACCGGTTACAGTCACACATCAAAACCTTGGAACAAGATACCGAGACGGCGTTACGAAGTCAAACATGGGTACAGAAGGTGTGGGACTGGGGTCTAAATGTAAACATCCACCCCTGGGTCCGAATTACATCGCACACACTGGTGGTCATCCAACTCATCTTAGCCCTTTCCTGGGGATTGGCTACATGTTATACCTACCGCCAGCGGAAGAGAATGAAAGCACATAAGAACTTAGTTAGAACAATTGGTATGATGGGGCAGGTAGCCAAGCGGGATGATTACTCCCGCCTACACATGATTTGACAAACTCCGGGACTCCCCTAAACTGTACGACTGCAGCGTACGGAGGCAGGAAGCACCGGACACAAAATATAATAAAGGGGAGAAAGATCGGTTAGAAAAGTGAAAAGGAAATAAACAACAAAAATTCACTTTTGACCGACAGGGGGGACTGTAGGCGGGCATAAATTTTGTGGGTATTAGGATTAGAATATTTCTTAAACTATAACTCGATAAATGAAGCAAAACAGGACAGCATTCAGCCAGAAAGGTGTGAGTAAGGCAAGCAGGCATCTTTTAAACACAGAAACCAGGTTGACAAAGACTCAGGAACTCGCATCAATATGCTATTCAGAAAATATCTTGAGACCTGGAAAACTTCCTGACATCCCATCAAACACCCATTGTCCAAAGGAATTCAGAGACATAAAGCAATTATCACACTCTTAAACCAAACTTTACATATTAAAACTCTAGACCAGAAAACCCATTAACGGGATAACTATAAAAGAAAACCATTTACACATCAAACTCCACACCCACAAACCTATTGAAACAGGATGATTATATCAGGAAACCACTCACAAACCATTTACATATCAAAACAGATCGTTACTATAACTATACTCCGTTTTGGCAGGCAGGCAGAGTACTTTGCGGGACTGTCTTGTCTGTGTCCTGATTGTACCTCCGTCGACGTAAAAAACTATAATAAACTGTGCCGTTATCGATCTTGGCTCTGGGTGCGAGTGGTGTGGTATCTGTTCACTCGCGCTAACAGTATCCTCTCGATTGCAGCAACATCTTCCTAAAATCCACACATATTTGTCCACTGTGGGTTTACGGAGGTTTTATTTAGATTCACCATTATATCTTGACTTTAATGTTCTATACCGACTGGGCAGCAGGGACGAGTTGGGCCGAATACCCATTTCCATGCTGTAAACCTCTACGACTCTATGACTGCCATCATAGTCAGGATCTTATTGGTTCTTTATCTTTATCCACTTGAGGAGCTGTTTTTAATGTTGGGAGCCGGAATCCCCAAACCCTTCAGCTTCTTGATATCATCCAAATTTCCCCCACTCAAAATATTTTTTCAGTGAAATGTAAAACCTCACACTTACTGACATTAAATTCCATTGTTATTCATTGGCCCATTTATCTCAGCCACGTTGCTTTGATCCTCAGAATTCAGTACTGCGCTTCCTATTTTAATATTGTCTGCAAATTTCTACATCACTCCCTCTCGCCCTGTATCCTGTTCATTGTTTTATGCAGTTAACAGGAGTGAGTCCAGAGCAAAACCCTTCTGGGTCTCCACTGCCTCATTCCAAACATGCAGAGGAACTGCTCTCAACTCCCATTGTTTCTTCCCATCTCAGCAGTTTGCTTCCCTCCCC
The DNA here is from genome assembly GCF_964213995.1 of Mustelus asterias. Taxonomy (NCBI): domain Eukaryota; kingdom Metazoa; phylum Chordata; class Chondrichthyes; order Carcharhiniformes; family Triakidae; genus Mustelus; species Mustelus asterias. The sequence goes on along the minus strand of NC_135815.1, from coordinate 81,421,666 downwards.
CTGATTTAATTCTGCTTCATTTTCTCCAATCAGATTCTAATTGGTAAAATCAAAATACTGCGGATGCTGGAATCGGAAACAAAAATGAAAAATGCTGGAAAATCTCAGCAGGTCTGACAGCATCTGTGAGGAGAGAATAGAGCCAACGTTTCGAATCTCGATGACTCTTCATTCAGCTGTGACGAAGGGTCATCTCGACTTCAAACGTTGTCTCTATTCTCTCACCATAGATGCTGTCAGACCTGCTGAGATTTTCCAGCATTTTCGGATCCTGTGAGGTATTGTACTGAAGCTTTCTGAAGATCCATGTACACAACATGCACTGCATTTCTCCACACGCCACATGTGTCACGGATTCCAGTAAGTGTCAGGTGTAGAGTTCACATTTTGGGCCATGGAAAATCTAAATGTGTGTATCATTAATATTCATCTGCCGTGCTTACTTCATAACCATGAAGGTTTCTTTACACTGGTGTTCCTTCCACTTCACACAAACTGATCGTCACAAATACCTCACAAATTAACTTGTTACATCATGCATGTAGACTTCTCTCATTTCACAATTACATGTTGTATCGCATCATTCCAAGGATTTAACCAAAACCAAAGCACCCAATGTAAAAACATAGGGCCTGATTTTACCATTTTGAGTCTAAGTGCCGAATCTGGGCGTCAAATAGATCCGAGTCTGGAATCCTCTTTCCAGCGCACCCATACCCGTTTTGCCGGCTCCGGTCCGATTCGCACTGTGGGCGGGGCATAGCGCTGGCGGACCGATCGGAGCTCTGAACTGCGCATGCGCAGTTCGAAATAAATCTGACAGCGCGTCCGGGCGCAAAAGAAAAAAAAGCAGAAAGCGGAGAGAGCGGCTCTCTGACGATCATCCTCGGGGTGGGGGGGAGGAGAAGGGTGGGCGGGACCCAGATCATCCTCTGGTTGGGGAGGGTGTGGGATCCAGATCATCCTCTGATCGGGGGGAGGGTTCCGCTGCCAGTCTGCGGCCAATTGGTGGGGAGGGAGGGGGCAGGGGACAGTTTATCTTCCCTGCAGGGGCAAGAGAGCGGGAGAGATGGCTGTGGCTGGTAGTGTACCAGTGATGGTGTATCCCTTTACAGGCCCAGCTTGGTCCTTCTCCAGTGTCTCCTCTTGGACTTGTACTGATTTTGTAGCCAGTTTTCATGCAGATCCACTGTGGAATCGGCCGGTTCTGCTTCATCTTCTTAGCGAGGAATAACTTCATCCTGAAGGTTTTGTGGGATGGCATGGCCGCACGTCCACTCCGGCAGGAGGGATTCGTTCCTCCAGTGGGGAGGAGGGATCGCCCGCAGAGTGGCGGCGGACCCCCCTGCCCCTCCCTCCCCACCGATCGGCCGCAGACTGGCAGCAGCACCACCCCCCCGACCAGAAGATGATCTGGGTCCCACCCCCCCCCCCCTTCATGCTCATGCATTTAAATCATCGGGCCACCCGATTTGGGCACGGGCTGGACCCGCACCAGGATCGGGTGTTGGTAAAGCCGCGATCTGCTTGGAATCGGGTGCAGGTCTCGGTGTAGGCCCGACGCCCAACTTCACCGCGATTTTGCGCCTAAGGTTTGGTAAAATCAGGCCCATTATCAGAATCTGCTCATGCTAGCATCCTCATTACTCAAGTATTGTATTGCATTTCCTTCTGGTTTTCAGTTTTGTTTTTTTTTTACACAGAAAAGAATGTTTTATTTAAATCCACAGTCTTATTGACCTTTTTGCTCTTTGGAGGCAGAGTTCCATTCATGAACCCAATTTCCAAATTTACATGCGGTAAATTCTCTATTCAAGTTAACAATGGCCCATAACTTCTGATTAACGGCGGAAAGCCAGAGGCAACCAAATACAGAAGTTTTTTTGCCCTCTTACCTGTGTTCAAAAATTGCCATCCAACTCCCAATGGGAGCAACAGCCTTCAGCCTTCAGCGATACAATCACCACAGGCCCCAGTGCGACACAGGAGGACTCTCTCCACCCTCTCTTATGATGGGCAAGCTTGGGAACTCCCTTTGAGGTCTTGCTTGGAAATAGCAGTTTTCCACTGAAAACAGAGCAGAAGGATTCCCTGCTCTTGGAAAAGGAACGTTGAAGATTGTTGATTTTTTTTTGCTATTTCTTTTAAGTATTGTTGGCTCCTATTGTTATTGGCTCATTTATAGAGTAATTTTTTAATTTTATTTTTCTGATTGAAGATGAGTATTATTTAATATATATATAAATGGACATAAGTTTTGTTGTTTGTTTCAAATCTGTGGAACTCCAATTTAAATCTGCATTAAATTATTATATAACTTTACGTGTGGCATGCTTATAAGTGTTCGGATGTTTTAATTTAGAATATGGAAACTGCAAATTTAATTGGGAAGATGAGTGGTCAGAACTTCGTGGACAATGATTTGGAAACCTGCATGAGGTTGAGCAAAGGAGAGTTCACATTTTGGGCTGTGGAAAATTTCAATGTGTTTATTATTAGTATGCTTCTGTCTTGCTTCCTTCATTTTTATTTACCTTATATTTCACTCTTCTGCTTTGATGTTTCAAAAGGTATTTGTATTATTCCATATTTAAATGTTTTGTTTTAATGTTTTAATGAAACATTAGTAGAATTCTGTGACATTTTATGGAATACTTTTATGAACAAAAATAATGTTATAAATACAAAACTTTGATACTATGTAAACATTTGACGAAACATTTTACTCAGCAGCCGCCCCATGACATTTTGTTTAATTGCCTCATCTTTTCAAATTTCTCACAAAATATATTTTCCTCTTTAAGACAACAATCAATGAAATATTTTTATACATTAACGCAACAGTTCTGTTGTCTCTAAACAAGGAGGTCAGGGAGGGAGGTATATGAGAACAAACAAAGAACAATACAGCACAGGAACAGGCCCTTCAGCCCTCCAAGCCCATGCCGCTCCCTGGTCCAAACTAGACCATTCTTTTGTATCCCTCCATTCCCACTCCGTTCATATGGCTATCGAGATAAGTCTTAAACGTTCCCAGTGTGTCCGCCTTCACCACCTTGCCTGGCAGCGCATTCCAGGCCCCCACCACCCTCTGTGTAAAATATGTCCTTCTGATATCTGTGTTAAACCTCCCCCCCTTCACCTTGAACCTATGACCCCTCGTGAACATCACCACCAACCTGGGGAAAAGCTTCCCACCGTTCACCCTGTCTATGCCTTTCATAATTTTATACACCTCTATTAAGTCTCCCCTCATCCTCCGTCTTTCCAGGAAGAACAACCCCAGTTTACCCAATCTCTCCTCATAACTAACCCCCTCCATGCCAGGCAACATCCTGGTAAACCTCCTCTGCACTCTCTCCAAAGCCTCCACGTCCTTCTGGTAGTGTGGCGACTAGAACTGGACGCAGTATTCCAATTGCGGCCGAACCAACGTTCTATACATCTGCAACATCAGACCCCAACTTTTATACTCTATGCCCCGTCCTATAAAGGCAAGCATGCCATATGCCTTCTTCACCACCTTCTCCACCTGTGACTTCACCTTCAAGGATCTGTGGACTTGCACACCCAGGTCCCTCTGCGTATCTACACCCTTTATGGTTCTGCCATTTATCGTATAGCTCCTCCCTACATTATTTCTACCAAAATGCATCACTTTGCATTCATCAGGATTGAACTCCATCTGCCATTTCTTTGCCCAAATTTCCAGCCTATCTATATCCTTCTTTAGCTTCTGACAATGCTCCTCACTATCTGCAAGTCCTGCCAATTTTGTGTCGTCCGCAAACTTACTGATCACCCCAGTTATACCTTCTTCCAGATCGTTTATATAAATCACAAACAGCAGAGGTCCCAATACAGAGCCGTGCGGAACACCACGAGGCATTCGGCCTCTGATATTCGGGTAAGCGTTCTCCAAGGCGGCCTTCGCGACACACGACAGCGCAGAGTCGCTGAGCAGAAACTGATAGCCAAGTTCTGCACACACCAGGACGGCCTCAACTGGGATATTAGGTTCATGTCACACTATTTGTAACTCCCACAGTTGCGTGGACCTGCAGAGTTTCACTGGCTGTCTTGTCTGGAGACAATACACATCTTTTTAGCCTGTCTTGATGCTCTCTCCACTCACATTGTTTTGTTTCTTAAAGACTTGATTAGTTGTAAGTATTCACATTCCAACCATTATTCATGTAAATTGAGCCTGTGTCTTTATAAGCTCTGTTTGTGAACAGAATTCCCACTCACCTGAAGAAGGGGCTTAGAGCTCCGAAAGCTTGTGTGGCTTTTGCTACCAAATAAACCTGTTGGACTTTAACCTGGTGTTGTAAACTTCTTACTGTGTTTACCCCAGTCCAACGCCGGCATCTCCACATCATGAACACCACTAGTCACAGGCCTCCAGCCGGAAAAAGACCCTTCCACTACCACGCTCTGTCTTCTGTGACCAAGCCAGTTCTCCACCCATCTAGCCACCTCACCCTTTATCCCATGAGATCCAACCTTTTTCACCTGCGTACCATGAGGGACTTTGTCAAACGCTTTATTAAAGTCCATATAGACGACATCCACGGCCCTTCCCTCGTCAACCATTCTGGTCACTTCTTCAAAAAACTCCACCAGGTTAGTGAGGCATGACCTCCCTCTCACAAAACCATGCTGACTATCGTTAATGAGTTTATTCCTTTCTAAATACGCATACATCCTCTCTCTAAGAATCTTCTCCAACAACTTCCCCACCACGGATGTCAAGCTCACCGACCTATAATTACCCGGGTTATCCTTCCTACCCTTCTTAAATAACGGGACCACATTAGCTATCTTCCAATCCTCTGGGACCTCACCTGCGTCCAGTGACGAGACAAAGATTTGCGTCAGAGGCCCAGCGATTTCATCTCTCGTCTCCCTGAGCAGCCTTGGATAGATTCCATCAGGCCCTGGGGATTTGTCAGTCTTTATATTCTCTAACAAACCTAACACTTCCTCCCTTGTAATGGAGATTTTCTCCAACGGTTCAACACTCCCCTCCGAGACACTCCCAGTCAACACATCCCTCTCCTTTGTGAATACCGACACAAAGTATTCATTTAGGATCTCCCCTACTTCTTTGGGCTCCAAGCATAATTCCCCACTTTTGTCCCTGAGAGGTCCGATTTTTTCCCTGACAACCCTTTTGTTCCTAACGTATGAATAAAATGCCTTGGGATTCTCCTTAATCCTGTCTGCCAAGGATATTTCGTGACCCCTTTTTGCCCTTCTAATTCCCCGTTTGAGTTCTTTCCTACTTTCTTTGTACTCCTCCAGAGCTCCCTCCGTTTTTTGCTGTCTGGACCTAACATACGCCTCTCTTTTCTTTTTGACCAGTCCCTCAATTTCCCTGGTTATCCACGGTTCTCGAATCCTACCCTTCCTATCCTTCTTTTTTACAGGCACATGCCTGTCCTGTAGCCCTAACAACTGTTCCTTAAAAGACTCCCACATGCCAGATGTGGATTTACCCTCAAACAGCCTCTCCCAATCAAGAGCTGCCAATTTCTGCCTAATCCCACTAAAGTTAGCTTTCCACCAATCCAACACCTCACCCTTGGGACACCACTCATCCTTTTCCATCACTATCCTAAAGCTAACAGAACTGTGGTCACTATTTGCCACATGTTCCCCTACCGAAACTTTGAAGACCTGACCGGGCTCATTCCCCAGTACTAGGTCCAGTATAGCCCCCTCTCTAGTCGGGCTATCTACATATTGTTCCAAAAAACCCTCCTGTACGCATTTTACAAATTCCTCCCCATTCAGAGTCCCAGCTCTCAGCGATTTCCAGTCTATACCAGGGAAATTGAAGTCTCCCACTACAACAACCCTATTTTTCCTGCACCTATCCAGTATCTCCTGACAAATCCGTTCTTCCACTTCCCTTGGGCTGTTGGGGGGCCTGTAGTATACCCCCAACATAGTGACTGCGCCCTTCCTGTTTCTAAGCTCCACCCACAGTGACTCGTTACACGACCCCTCTGAATTGTCCTCCCTCTGCACCGCTGTAATATGCTCTCCAACTAATACTGCTACTCCCCCACCTCTTTTGGCCCCTCCTCTGTCTCGCCTAAAACACTTGTACCCCGGAATATTCAGCTGCCAGTCCTGTCCCTCTTTCAACCAAGTCTCTGTCACCGCAACCACATCCAAATTCCTCGTGAGCATTAAGGCCCTAAGTTCGTCTGTCTTACCTGCTACGCTCCTTGCATTGAAGTATAAGCACTCCAGATCTCCAGGTCCAGTGGGGTCATCCTCCCCCAGAGTGCTCTTCTTCTTTGCCAGCCTTGTCCCAGCCCCAAGCTCGTCCCCAGCCTCTACACTTGTAGACCTAACATTTTGATCCCCACCCCCCTGCCATACGAGTTTAAACCCCCCCGAACTGCACTGACAAAACTCCCAGCCAGGATATTCGTGCCCGTCCAACTTAGTTGTGACCCGTCCTTCTTGTCCTCTCCTGAAAACTTCCCATTGATCTCGGAAAATGAAGCCCTCCCTCCTGGACCAGTCCTTTAGCCAAGCATTCAATTGTACTAACTCCCTATTCTTAGCCTCACTGGCACGAGGCATTGGGAGCAGCCCAGAGATGGCCACCCTGGAGGCCCTACTTTTTAGTCTATTTCCCAACTCCCTGAATTGCTCTCGTACGATCCCCCTGCTCTTCCTAGCTACGTCATTTGCACCAATGTGTACAATGACATCCGTTTCTTTATCTTCCCCTTTTAAGATGCCTCCTATCCGCTTGGAGACATCCATTACCCCAACACCAGGTAGGCAGACTACCATCCTGGAGTCCCGTTCGCACCCACAAAATCACCTGTCCGTGCCTCTAACCGATGCATCCCCCACCACGATTGCTCTCCTAACCCCTCTCTTTCCTTTCCAGGCCACAGAGCCTGACTCTGTGCCAGTGACCTGGTCACTGTGGCTTACCCCTGGAGAGTCATCCTCCTCCACACTATCCAAAACAATATACTTGTTTTGGAGTGGGACCACCACAGGTGACCCCTCCACTAATTGCTCACTCCCCACCCCTCTCACACCTGTCGCCGAGCCCTTCCTATTATGAGAGACAGCCACTGGAGTACTCTCTGGTACGTTACCCTTCTGACATTTACTCCTCCTAGCTGTGACCCACGTGTCTTCCTCCCGATGAGGAGGGGAAAGGAGGAGAAGGTGAGGATGGGAGAACGAGGAGAAGGGAGGGAGGGGGGAGTGAAGAGTATGAACATCAAAAAATTGTATGTTACATGTAGCCTGACTCCTCTGTGCCTCGGTTAAAGCCTCAAAAGAACTTCAGTTAAAAAGCCTAGCTAAAAGCATGATGTACCAGAGGTGGTGGAACATGACTCCAGATTTTCAATCTGCCCTGAATTCTGCAATCCCTAACAGACAGTGTTCACATCAGCTTACAGGAGACTTGCAAATGTCACCTTAAGGAATAGTTACCTAAAGCATTTGATCCAGCCAAGTTGCATTCTTCCCACTGTAAAGTTAGAGGTCATTTCTCCAAGGGGTTTCTAAGGATCAACATTGCATCAGGGAGGCTCTTAAAATTAGGATAAACACTTCTTAAAATACATCGCCAATTCCAAATGGACTTTAGCTGAAACTTATTCCAGACGCTAACGTCATAATTTATATACGTATGTTATATATATATTTTATATATTAATATACTTTTTTTTCAGGACTTAATGACCCTATTTTACCATTGCGTCGCGCGTGGTAAAGTCGGGTGTGAGGCCATTAACGTGATCCGCGCCCGCATCCGCGCAGCTGGCCACTTTACCGAAACCGGGGAATGGTGGCGATCCGATTCGCGCCCAAAATGGGCACAACGGCGTTTTAAATGCATTTGCATGCATTTCAATTGAATTAATGAACTGCCCACCCAACTTAATCAGCATTTCTCCCTTTACTGCCACGTTCGCCGATCCGGAATCGCGCCAAAATGAACCTGCTGCATAAAAGTCTGAATCGGGCGCTCCAGCTGCTGAAGAGCGAGTTCAGAGCTTCCATCAGCTCTCTGACTCAGATTGGTGGTGGGGGGGGAAAGGGAGGCGGGTCAGATCATTCTCTGGTTGGGGGCGGGGGGAGTGAGGCCAGATCGTTGTCTGGTTGGGGGGGCGGGGAGGAGGCAGGTCAGATCTATCTCCAGTGGGGGGGGAGGGGGGGGGTGGAGGGAGGCCTGATCATTGGCTGGTTGGGCGGGGGGAGGGGGAGGAGGCAGGTCAGATCTATCTCCAGTGGGGAGGGGGTGGAGTGGGGCCAGATCGTTGGCTGGTTGGGCGGGGGGAGGGGGAGGAGGCAGGTCAGATCTATCTCCAGTGGGGAGGGGGTGGAGTGAGGCCAGATCGTTGTCTGGTTGGAGGGGCGGGGAGGAGGCAGGTCAGATCTATCCCCAGTGGGGAGGGGGTGGAGGGAGGCCTGATCGTTGGCTGGTGGTGGGGGGAAGGGCCAATCGTTGTCTGGGGGGCAGGGAGGGCCGATCGTTGTCTGGTGGGGAGGGAGGAGGAGGCGGGTCAGATGTTCCTTTGGGATGGGGGGTGAGTGAGGCCAGACCATTCTCTGGGTGGAGGGGGGATGAGTGAGGCCAGATCATTGTCTGTGGTGCGGGGCGGCAGGGGTGGGGGGGGGGGTGGTGCGTGAGGCCAGATCGTTGTCTGGGGGTGGGTGGGGTGAGTGAGGCCAGACCATTCTCGGAGACGGGGGCAACTGAGGCCAGATCATTGTCTGGGGGCGGGGGGGGGGGGGGGGGGTGGGGGGGGTGGAGGGGGCGGTGAGTGAGGCCAGACTATTCGTGGGGTGGGGGGAGTGAGGCTAGATCGTTCTCTGAGGGGGTGGGGTGGAGGAGGGAGGCGGGTAAGATGTATCTTTGGTGGGGGGGGGGGTGGGATGCATTATTTTAATGCATTATTATATTTGTCCTTTGGAGAACTTGTTCTTCAAACTCTCTCAGCACAGTAGGGGCAAAGTGTAAAATCAAAGCAACACCTCCATCCATGCAAACACCTTTATTTAACATGAATCTAACTCGAGTTTTAAAATTTTCTTACACAGCAATTTGACTGACTTAAATCTATGGGTGAGATTCTCTGGCCTCCCCTCAGCATTTTTCTCAGCAGGGGTATGTGACACGCCGTTCGCTGGTGGTGGATCCTCGAGTTGCGCCCCTTTCCATGGGAATTCCCATTGAAGCCAATCCACACCGCCAGGAAACCCACCACAGGGGGTGCACCATCAGCAAGACCAGGGAATGCCACGGCGTGAATGGCTGGAGAATCCTGGCCTGTAACTTCTTTCAAATATCCAACAATACAATCATAGATTGCTAAAACTACCTCCGCTTCCTGACTGGCAGATAAAATAAGAAATAAAGTTTATTTGTGAGTCACAAGTAAGGCTCACATTAACACTGCAATGAAGTCATTGTGAAATTCCCCTGTGTGTGGAACGTTTAAGTTGGCAATTCATTTAAAGCCCCTGGGGGTGATTCTCCCTGCCCGCTGCGCTGCTCCAGCAGCCAAATAGGCAGCGAGACAGAATCAGAGGCCATTTGGGGGGCTTTCCGTGGGGAGCCACATCCTCTGCGCATCTCCGTGGTCCAGATTTGTGGCGTCGTCAGCTCCGCGCTGGAAATCGGCGCAGTATACTCTTGCAACTCGGCCAACGTTGTCTACCTGATACGCTGCAAGAAAGGATGTCCCGAGGCATGGTACATTGGGGAAACTATGCAGACGCTGCGACAACGGATGAATGAACACCGCTCGACAATCACCAGGCAAGACTGTTCTCTTCCTGTTGGGGAGCACTTCAGCGGTCACGGGCATTCGGCCTCTGATATTCGGGTAAGCGTTCTCCAAGGCGGCCTTCGCGACACACGACAGCGCAGAGTCGCGGAGCAGAAACTGATAGCCAGGTTCCGCACACACAAGGACGGCCTCAACCGGGATATTGGGTTTATGTCACACTATTTCACATAAATATTTCTGCTTTTTTCCTCCTGAGTCTTTATCATGCGATCCTAGAATCAGAATCTATGTCACACTATTTGTAACTCCCACAGTTGCGTGGACCTGCAGAGTTTCACTGGCTGTCTTGTCTGGAGACAATACACATCTTTTTAGCCTGTCTTGATGCTCTCTCCACTCCCATTGTTTTGTTTCTTAAAGACTGGATTAGTTGTAAGTATTCGCATTCCAACCATTATTCATGTAAATTGAGTCTGTGTCTTATAAGTTCTGTTTGTGAACAGAATTCCCACTCACCTGAAGAAGGGGCTCAGAGCCTCGAAAGCTTGTGTGGCTTTTGCTACCAAATAAACCTGTTGGACTTTAACCTGGTGTTGTTAAACTTCTTACTGTGTTTACCCCAGTCCAACGCCGGCATCTCCACATCATGACTACCATAGACACCGCAAACTGCCGGCTCCAAGTGGAGAGGATCGCCAAGAAGATCGCGCATATCGACACAGACATCAAGTTTCTACAAAGATGCAAGAAAGCAGACAAGATACCGAAAGGACTACAGATCACGAACCCACTCAGGTCAACCTATAACACAGACTACGCTGAGAGACTTTGCCGTCGCACCTCTCTCACCCTCCTCAACCACCTCATACACCAACTCTACAGCAAACGCCGCAGCCTGGAAACCAAGATCGAATCCATATTCTCAACTTGCGCTCAGGACGCAGACCAGCTGCGAAACTCTGCCAAGCAGACGAGACAAAGGAACTACACCATCTACATGCACACCAAGAACAGGAAACTTGAGAAACTCGGCATCACCACCAGCAGCAACCAAGCCTCCCCCGGTACCACAGTAGGAAACAGTCCCACTGCAGGGAAGTCCATTGTCAACTTGTCCGACTACACACTTCAACCAGATGAAATCGAAGTTCTCAGCCGAGGGCTTAATTTTTGCCCCACCACCAAAATAGACCCCATCAGTCTCGCAGCAGACACAGAGGAATTCATCAGGCGAATGAGGCTGAGGGAGTTCTTCCACAAACCCCAAGAGGCCAACAACGAACACAATGAGACAGCCAATGAACTGGAACAGCCGACAGAGAGATCCGCAGTGCATCCGAAGAGGAAAGAGTCGAATTGGACTCCTCCGGAAGGCCGCTGCCCTCGACTTGACATGTATGCCCAAGCCGTCAGGAGGTGCGTCAACACCAAATTCATCAGCCGCACTCACAAGACAGCCCCGAACATCACCCAAGCACAACGTAACGCCATCCACGCTCTCAAGACCAACCGCAACATTGTCATCAAACCAGCAGACAAAGGAGGGGCCATCGTCATACTGAACAGAACGGATTACTGCAAAGAAGTGTACCGACAACTCAACAACGAGGAACACTACAGACAGTTACCTGCAGATCCGACCAAAGAACACACCCGTCAACTTAACACTCTGATCAAGACCTTTGATCCGGACCTTCAGAACACCCTCCGTGCTCTCATCCCACGTACTCCCCGCGTTGGAGATCTCTACTGCCTCCCGAAGATACACAAGGCAAACACACCCGGCCGTCCCATCGTATCGGGCAATGGGACCCTGTGCGAGAACATCTCCGGCTACGTCGAGGGCATCCTGAAACCCATTGTACAAAGAACCCCCAGCTTTTGTCGCGACACGACGGACTTCCTACAGAAACTCGGCACACATGGAGCAGTTGAACCAGGAGTGCTCCTCGTCACAATGGATGTCTCAGCACTCTACACCAGCATCCCCCATGACGATGGCATTGCTGCAACGGCCTCAGTGCTCAGCGCCAACAACTGCCAGTTTCCAGATGCAATTTTACATCTCATCCGCTTCATCCTGGACCACAATATCTTCACCTTCAACAACCAGTTCTTCATCCAGACACACGGAACAGCCATGGGGACCAAATTTGCACCTCAATATGCCAACATCTTCATGCACAGGTTCGAACAAGACTTCTTCACCGCACGGGACCTTCAACCGGTGCTATACACTAGATACATCGATGACATTTTCTTCCTTTGGACTCATGGTGAACAATCACTGAAACAACTCTATGATGACATCAACAAGTTCCATCCCACCATCAGGCTCACCATAGACTACTCTCCGGAATCGGTTGCATTCTTGGACACGCGCATCTCCATTAAGGACGGTCACCTCAGCACCTCACTGTACCGCAAGCCCACGGATAACCTCACGATGCTCCACTTCTCCAGCTTCCACCCTAAACACGTTAAAGAAGCCATCCCCTACGGACAAGCCCTCCGTATACACAGGATCTGCTCGGATGAGGAGGATCGCAACAGACACCTCCAGACGCTGAAAGATGCCCTCATAAGAACAGGATATGGCGCTAGACTCATTGATCAACAGTTCCAACGCGCCACAGCGAAAAACCGCACCGACCTCCTCAGAAGACAAACACGGGACACAGTGGACAGAGTACCCTTCGTTGTCCAGTACTTCCCCGGAGCGGAGAAGCTACGGCATCTCCTCTGGAGCCTTCAACATGTCATTGATGAAGACGAACATCTCGCCAAGGCCATCCCCACACCCCCACTTCTTGCCTTCAAACAACCGCACAACCTCAAACAGACCATTGTCCGCAGCAAACTACCCAGCCTTCAGGAGAACAGTGACCAAGACACCACACAACCCTGCCACAGCAACCTCTGCAAGACGTGCCGGATCATCGACACAGATGCCATCATCTCACGTGAGAACACCATCCACCAGGTACACGGTACATACTCTTGCAACTCGGCCAACGTTGTCTACCTGATACGCTGCAAGAAAGGATGTCCCGAGGCATGGTACATTGGGGAAACTATGCAGACGCTGCGACAACGGATGAATGAACACCGCTCGACAATCACCAGGCAAGACTGTTCTCTTCCTGTTGGGGAGCACTTCAGCGGTCACGGGCATTCGGCCTCTGATATTCGGGTAAGCGTTCTCCAAGGCGGCCTTCGCGACACACGACAGCGCAGAGTCGCGGAGCAGAAACTGATAGCCAGGTTCCGCACACACAAGGACGGCCTCAACCGGGATATTGGGTTTATGTCACACTATTTCACATAAATATTTCTGCTTTTTTCCTCCTGAGTCTTTATCATGCGATCCTAGAATCAGAATCTATGTCACACTATTTGTAACTCCCACAGTTGCGTGGACCTGCAGAGTTTCACTGGCTGTCTTGTCTGGAGACAATACACATCTTTTTAGCCTGTCTTGATGCTCTCTCCACTCCCATTGTTTTGTTTCTTAAAGACTGGATTAGTTGTAAGTATTCGCATTCCAACCATTATTCATGTAAATTGAGTCTGTGTCTTATAAGTTCTGTTTGTGAACAGAATTCCCACTCACCTGAAGAAGGGGCTCAGAGCCTCGAAAGCTTGTGTGGCTTTTGCTACCAAATAAACCTGTTGGACTTTAACCTGGTGTTGTTAAACTTCTTACTGTGTTTACCCCAGTCCAACGCCGGCATCTCCACATCATGACTGAAGGGAGGACATGGAGGCCCCCTAGGAGGTCGGGGGGGGGGTAACAGGGAGCCCCCTGGACATTGCCAGCCTAGCAGTGCCAGCCTGGCCCTCTGGCACTGCCCAAACAGCAAACTGGCAATGCCTAAGGGGCACCTCGGCATTGCCTACCAGTCATCGGGCAGTGTCAAGGGACCCAGAGGCAGAGAAAGTAGGGCCTATTGGGGATGGGGCTATGGGGTGCGATCAGTGGTGTGTCCTGTTGCCACTCTGCAGTCAGAATCAGTGGCAGAGGGAGTTAAGGTGCTGAAAGGGGCTGGTCATCATGATCAGGGGGGCTGCCAGGTAGGTCTGGCTGCGTGGAGGTTGCCAGGACTGCGGGTGGTGGGGGGTCGGGACTGCTGGAGTTGTGGGTGGTCGGGGAGTTCGGGGCTGGCGGGTGGGCACATTGGGAGATTTCTGGGAGGCCAACGATTGGGGGGCCACCGGGTTGGCCAGCGTTGGAGCTGACCAGTGACTGAGAGGCCAGCAATGCAGGGATACTGCGCATGCATCGATCTCCGCCATGACTGATTGGAGCATGCACAGTGGTCAGCGCTATGCTGCTGGCCTCTCCAGCGGGAAAAGACCCCACCCCTGATTTTCAGTGTGAATCTCCTTCAGATTGTGGAAGACTCATTTTGAAAATCCCGCTAAAAGAAACAGCAGAGGTTACTCCACTTTTTACGCAAATTCGGCACTTAGAACCTTCTTGAGAGAATCCCTGCCGATACCGTCTTTCAAATTTCCAACAATACAAACATAGATTGCTAACATTATCTCTGCTTCCTGACATGGGGATATGGTCTGTGGAACTATGAAGCTGTCAAGTCATTTCAAGCCCCTGTCTTTAAATTTTGATGAAAAGAATGACTGCTCTGACTCTCGGTTGAAAAGAAGTTGGTGTTTGCAATTTCAGTCGATGTTTCAGATAAACCTGAAGCTCATCATTAAAATATTGGTACTGCTTGGTTGCATCAACAACATATCCTTCACACAGCGGGGGACCTGTACTTTTGCAGTTTCATAGAGTCATAGTCATAAAGTTATAAAGTAGAGAAGAGTCTCTTTGACCTATTGGGTGGACACAAACAAAACTACACAAAACCTACATTAATTCCACTTTCCAGCATTTGGCCCTTAGCCTTGAATGCGATGACATTTCAAGCACTCATCCACATACCTTTTAAAGGCTTTGAGGTTTCCCTTCTCGACTAACCTCCAGGCAGTGCATTCCAGACTCCCACCGTCCTCTCGGTGAATAACATTTTCCTCAAATCCGCCCCCCCCCCAGCTGTCTGCACCTCAACTTAAAATTAAGCCCCCTCATTATTGACCCCTCAACTGAGGGGAACAGCTGTTTCTTATCCACCCTGCCATTACCCCCTCGTAATCTTATACACCTCAATCAGGTCCCCACTCAGCCTTCTCTGCTCTAAAGAAAACAACACAAGCCTATCCAGCCTCTTGTCATCGCTCAAATGCTCCATCCCAGGAAACATTCTGGTGAATATCCTCTGCCCTGTCTCAAGTGCAATCACATTGTTTCCATAGTGAAGTGATGTTAGATAGTTAAGTGGTTGCATTGTAGTTTTAGCCACATGATTGGATGGTGATGTCACTGAGGTGTTTTGCAGCCTCCTGCTTTAGTTTCATTCATACTCGATGAAGGCAACAGCTCCTGCAATAAATCTGTTGTTGTTATTTTGAATCTATGTGTGCAAAGCACATCTGTTTCTTTTTGTTGAAACCAACAGCTCTTAACCGAGTTCGGAATGACAAAAAGAAAATTGGTGTTGAGTCAGGAATTTGTATCATTGTGAACATCAAGAAAAGACCTTGGGGCGATTATCCCCGGGAGAATCACGTGCCGGACAATTCGTGGGATTCGCACATGCATTCCCGGCATGCATGCATCACCCAGCGCCGGATATCCGGCACAGTCGGGACCATGCTGGAAACCGATGGGAACAGCAGGGAAGTCATTTAAATCTATTTTTACTCTTATTTAAATGTGATTATCGGGCCCGGGACTGAAGTCTCTGGGCTCGCCAGCATCTCCCACCCAGCCAGTACAACTTCACTCTGGCAGGGTTCAGACTAGCTCCACACTATCGGGGAACTAGCAGCCTGACCCTGCTGGAGTTAAGGGAGGGCAAACGGGGCCCCCAGGGGGTCGGTCATCAGGGGAGTGGTGCTCCCTGGAGGTGGGCACACTGGCAGCGCCAGCCTGTGTCCCCCAGCACTGCCCAAGTGGCAAAATACCCATGCCCAGGGGCATATTGGCACTGCTCATCAGGAATGGGTCAGTGCCAATGGGGTCGGGCCTGGGGGCAGCGAGAGCTGGGGGTGGGGCCGAGGGGCTGATTGGGGGCTGCCACTCTGCATGGGGATCAGTCGAGGCTGGAGGGAGGCCAGCGATCGGGGCGGGCTGGGAGTTGGATCTACCAGGGGTCTGCATCTTCCGGGGGTGGCTCTACCAGGTTTAGGTCTGTCTTCGGGGGGGCTCTGCCTCCCGTGGAGGGGGGTGGGGGGGCAGCTGCCGGGGAGATTGTCATTGTTGAGTGGGGGTGGTGAAGATCGGGCGATCCAGGATGGGAGGAGAGTCGGGGCTTGCCCGGGAATGGGCGTGCAGACTGCGATCGGACTGTAGTGGGGGTGCGGGTGTGTTGATTAGGGGGAAAGCACTGCGAGGGTCCCAGAATGGCCAGCTTTCAAACTGGTCAGCAAACGGCAGGATGACAGTTTGGGGCCACTGCGCTTGCACAGAGGCCCTGAGCTGTCAGACCCTGGCATAAATAGCTCCCTCCCACTGCCGCCCCCCCCAAGCTTTTAATAACGTTCATGATTGTGACCTTTGCATTGCACAGAGTGCGGGAGATTCTAATGTGAACTCCCACTGAATAAACAATTGTGATTTACCCCAGTTTTCCCATAAATTCAACACTGAGAATTGGGAGAATCACCCCCCTTAAGTGTGAGAAAAGATTGTGGGTGTGATTTTCCAGGCCTGTTGAGCTGCTTGAGTAGCGCAGCGAGCCGGGAAATGTCAGCAGGAGGTCCCAAACAGGAATCACAACCGGCATCATGTCACTTGTGATCTTCCCAGACTATTTTCATTAACGTAATCAGCTGGACACCAGGGAACAGCATGAGGCTGATTACACAATGCAAATGCTTATTTGCAACACATAGCAATCTGGGGAAGCAATCATCTGGGCTCGCTAAAGATTCTGACCCCTCCAGAGGAGGTCCACACCAGCGGGGATCACATGTGGTCCCCAGCAACAGGGACCTAACGTGTCGGCCTTGCGGGTGGGAGCAATGGCCATAGAGGCCCCTGGGTGGGTGGGGACTGGGGGTTACCCCTTGGGCAGAGCCAGCCTGGCACCCTGACATGCCCAATGAGCACCCCAGCACTGCCCACAGGGCACCCTCTGGTCGGTGCAGACTCGATGGGCCGAGTGGCCTCTTTCTGTGCTGTAGGGTTTCTAAAATTCTAAGATTCTCAAGGTCTTTGCGATAAAGATTGAAATGGAATCACTGTTGGGACACCTCCATCTAGTCTACCATGTCCTGATGTCCACCTGCCCCAGCCCTGAACTCACATCTTTGTGTAGTTCTCTCCTATCATGCCTTTGACAGCTCACCTTGTCTCTGAGAGCCACTTCCTGCTCCCCACAGCCCATAATTCTCAGTCTCAAATGTATGCGCGCTGTCACAGAGAACCAGCTAACAAATACAAGGAAAGTCTCAGTGTTGTGTGTCACTATTTGTAGGAGTTGATTGTGAGGGTGTTTTCTGCCGTGAACAGAATGTAAATGTAGCATTTTCCACCTTCCTGGAATGCTCTGAAAGCATTGCTAAGTAATGAGCTGTGACCCCATTATTGGATTCATGAGTTATCCACGTGCTCACTATTACAGCCCAGGTTGAGAGACCTTGTCGACTATTCAACTGATTCAACAGTGAATCAGATCCAATCATCAACCCAAGGAGCTGAAACTAAATATAGAAACCCCGCCTGTCTCTCCAGTGAGTCTGTTTCGATGAATTCAACCTGATCTCAGTTACTATATTTCTGCATGAATAACATTCTCCTTTTCATTGAGAAACCTATCTGTTGACCCATTGGGTAACAGGCTCCACCCTGTTTCTTTAATGTGAGTTGTAAAACTGTAACTTTTAACATTTTCTCTATTTGCTCTTCATATTTTTGCTTCTTCTCACTGGATAACTTTGTTTTACCGCTTATCTCAAGGGAGGTGTGGTCTTTCCAAAGATGCCACTCGGTACCTGGTGGCGATGGCTGTAGTGAATCTGCTGGTTGTTATTATTTGGGTCATACTGGTGAAAATTAATACCTCCAATCTGCACATTGGATTGAACTTGTGCACACATGCCAATGGCAGCAGAGACGTTATTGCTTTTGCAGCTGTTAGCAGCTCGGTCTGGCTCACAGTCGCCTTCACCTTTGAACGAATGGTGGCCATTTGCTTCCAGAAACTGAGGATGAAATACTGCCCTGAGAAAACAGCAGCCATTGTTATCACAACGGTGAGTTTACTGTGTTTATTCAATCTCATGGAGGATGGGTATGTTCGGACATAGTAATATTTCTAAAAATACACTTTGTGTCTTTCATTGATGTCAACATGGGCAGTCACCCATTAAACATCTATATTGAGGCACTGCTGATTCTCTCTTATATGGACATCTGTGGGTTCTGATTGTATTCACCTCAATTTGAAGTGAATGTTTAACTTGAAGTTAAAGTTTTTGTTTCCAATTCTTTCTTCCAGGTGTCTGAACGCGATAAACTGTTTGACAAGACAACACCTGTGAATACCAGGAAATATTTTGGGGAATCTGTGTTGTATCCTCTTGATTCCAGCAAAATCTTCCAATAGTGGGAATTCAAAATACACACATAGTTCTCCAAGTGTGGGTTGACGGAGGTTTTATCGAGAGTCACCATTAAATCTTGACTGCAATATTCTGTACCTACTTCCTTCAAACTCAGTATCTCATTGAGTCTTTATCTTCATCCACTTGAGGTGCTGTTATAAGTGTTGGGAGGCGGAATACTCAAACCCTTCAGATTGTTGATACCATCTAGCTGTGAAATGCAAAACCTCTCAACTTTTAAATACTTAAACATGACAAGAATACAATTCTTAATTGCTAAGCTTTCTCAATTAGTTTCAATTCAAGCAATACTCCTCTTAAAGACTTAAATTCCTCTTCACTGTCAGTTGGCAGCACACATGCTGACCTGCTTGCACTTGGAGTGCCAGTCCTGAGCCCTCCAGAACACCTGTGGAGAGAGAGAGAGAGACAGACAGAGAGGGCGACAGAGACACCTTACAGAACTTGGCAGTAACTGCCAGAATTTCCCTGTAAGCTTGGTCCCTCCCCTTAATCACTTGACTATCAATCAACCGAATCAAAACTCTGTGAAACTCCTTGGGAAAACTAAAACAAACAAAAATGCATGAACTCAGATTAAAGCAAACACATCCCGAGCTTAAATTCATTTTATTAGCTTCCATTCTCAGCATATGAGCTGCCTGGTGACCAGACAAAATCGGCACCATGTGAAGGTAGTCCTGGCATCATCTCTGGTCTCCCAGATTGCCTGGATCCACTACAGTTCACCTCTCACTGCAACAGGTCCACAGCAGACACCATCTCTCTGGCCCTACATTCAACCAAGGACACTTTGTCTTCCATTTATTGACGACAGCTCAACCTTCAACGCCATTATCCCAAAAAAACTCATCTCCAAACCCCGTGGCCGAGGGCCCAGCTCCTCTCACTAATACTGGATCCTAGATTTCCTAATACACAGACCGCACTCAGTTAAGGATTGCAATGACACCTCCTCCAATGTTAACTTCAACAGTGGTGCCCTGCAAGGCTGTGTCCTCAGCTTCTTACTATACTCCTGAGACACCTATGACTGCGAAGCCAAATTCTGTTCCAACTCCAGTTTCAAATTTGCTGACACCACCAGAGTTCAATTCCAAATCCAAGCTCAATTCTATTGTCACGATTATAAATTAGTTCTGGTAATGTCTTCAGAGAGCTGGGCAGCATCCAGAAGTGAAACTTTACATTGAATGCAAACTGGCACAAACCACTTTGGATTTGCTTCATTTTTTCTTCACCAGATACAACCAATTCTGTTGAGTTTCAGAGTCCTGAAATGTCAAAATCAAAGTGATCTTTTTGCAGAAGGCTGAGCGCTCGCAGACATTGTCAAAGTGAACCTGCCCCTTTGTATGCTGTCTCAGCTTCACATGTATGTGTCCAGGGCCATCCAGAAAGGTCACTTTACTGCTGCCTCCTTTCTTGTTAACTGGCCTTAGATCCTGTCAGGCAGTCCAACTCCACCTTCTGTTGTGAAATGGTACACTCAAAATTATTTCCAGAATCGCCAATTGTTCAACTTTCTATGCCAAGATAGTTTACCAATTCCCTTGCTTGTTTTGGCTCTTGATCATTTTCTGCATATTCTTTGGCAAGGATGTATAGCAGATTGCCTTTGGTGTCAGGATTTGTTGTAATTATTGTTTTCGCAATCAATGTGGCAGTCATGCTGCTGTCAAAACCATCATAATTTACCTGAACACCAGCTATGAAGAGCACTATTTCTCTGGGTATCCATGTCTGTGCAAGCTGTATTGATTCATTATCCCAGCAGTTCATTTTGAATGATGGTACCGTTTCATTAAACAGTCTTACTTCATGTCATTGTCCTTTCCTTCTGTATGCGATAGTAAATTATTTCTGCTCCTCAATCTCCATCTTGAGATCACATATAACTTCTGATTGAGCGACACTTTCTTTCTCTGCCTCCATCAGTTTCATATGGCACTCATTTGCCTCCATTTGTGTCTTCCTTATCCAAGATTTGTAACTATCCACCTGCCCTTTGTCGTGTTTGTTCGAGACTTTTGGCTGCTGCATCTCAGACTGAACAAACATAAGAACATAAGAACATAAGAAATAGGAGCAGGAGTAGGCCATCTAGCCCCTCCAGCCTGCCCCGCCATTCAATAAGATCATGGCTGATCTGACGTGGATCAGTACCACTTACCCGCCTGATCCCCATAACCCTTAATTCCCTTACCGATCAGGAATCCATCCATCCGCGCTTTAAACATATTCAGCGAGGTCGCCTCCACCACCTCAGTGGGCAGAGAATTCCAGAGATTCACCACCCTCTGGGAGAAGAAGTTCCTCCTCAACTCTGTCTTAAACCGACCCCCCTTTATTTTGAGGCTGTGTCCTCTAGTTTTAACTTCCTTACTAAGTGGAAAGAATCTCTCCGCCTCCACCCTATCCAGCCCCCGCATTATCTTATAAGTCTCCATAAGATCCCCCCTCATCCTTCTAAACTCCAACGAGTACAAACCCAATCTCCTCAGCCTCTCCTCATAATCCAAACCCCTCATCTCCGGTATCAACCTGGTGAACCTTCTCTGCACTCCCTCCAATGCCAATATATCCTTCCTCATATAAGGGGACCAATACTGCACACAGTATTCCAGCTGCGGCCTCACCAATGCCCTGTACAGGTGCATCAAGACATCCCTGCTTTTATATTCTATCCCCTTCGCAATATAGGCCAACATCCCATTTGCCTTCTTGATCACCTGTTGTACCTGCAGACTGGGCTTTTGCGTCTCATGCACAAGGACCCCCAGGTCCCTTTGCACGGTAGCATGTTTTAATTTGTTTCCATTGAGATAGTAATCCCATTTGTTATTATTTCCTCCAAAGTGTATAACCTCGCATTTATCAACGTTATACTCCATTTGCCATATCCTCGCCCACTCACTCAGCCTGTCCAAATCTCTCTGCAGATCTTCTCCGTCCTCCACACGATTCACTTTTCCACTTATCTTTGTGTCGTCTGCAAACTTCGTTACCCTACACTCCGTCCCCTCCTCCAGATCATCTATATAAATGGTAAATAGTTGCGGCCCGAGTACCGATCCCTGCGGCACGCCACTAGTTACCTTCCTCCAACCGGAAAAACACCCATTTATTCCGACTCTTTGCTTCCTGTCGGATAGCCAGTCCCCAATCCACTTTAACACACTACCCCCAACTCCGTGTGCCCTAATCTTCTTCAGTAGCCTTTTATGGGGCACCTAATCAAACGCCTTTTGGAAATCCAAAAACACCGCATCCACCGGTTCTCCTCCATCAACCGCCCTAGTCACATCTTCATAAAAATCCAACATGTTCGTCAAGCACGACTTTCCCCTCAAACAGCAGCTTCTCCTTCTGAACTTGTGCAAACTTGAGTGGATTAAGTCTATATGAATATTGCTCAATTGGAACAGAATTTTCTATATCTGCATCACACACAATTACTTTAGTAGTTTCCAGTTTGTTCACACATATAGCTTCATGTGTTTGTAATTACTCTTTCAGGCAATTTTGATTTTCCTCTGGAACATAACTCAGTCATTTATTCCAATTGATTACTTCCCTATTATCCAATTTAATTTGAAGAATGTCAAATTCAGAATCATCTGGATTGGTCTGCTTTCCTTCCCACTCACAAATATTGTTTCAGCAGATTCGCATGACACACTAAGTTTCCTTCTATCTGGCATTCTTATCAAATAATTCAACTGACTCACTTTTCTTTTGATTTGATAAGGCTCACTAAACCTTGCTTTTAATGCTTCAACTAACATTGGTAATAACATTTTTTCCGCACAAGCAAAAATTCAAAATTTTGATTTCTTATCCACTGATTTTTCCATCACATGCTGTGCTCTTTTAAATGTTGTCCAGCCGACTCACCAGCCAGCCCGAGTAAATCTCTCCCAAAGGTTTGACACATTGGGCCCAGTTTTACCATCGAGTTGCGCCTGTTTTCAGGTGTGAAAACTTGGTAAAGTCGGGGATGAGGTGAGTAGCGCGATAAACGAACCCCTCCGCACCGGTTCCCCCTTTACCAAGGACCGATCGGGACCACGCCTGAAATGGTCGCGACAGCCATTTAAATGCATCTGCATGCATTTCAATTGATTTAATGGGCTGCATGCACAACTTTACTGGCACTTCCCCCTTTTCCACCGCGTTCGCCAATCTAGAATCTGTGCGAAATAGGCATGCTCCGTACAAGTCCAATTCGGGCATTCCATCAGTGAGGGTTAGTGAGGAGGTAAGCCATCTGATGGCTCTGTGCTGCTTTTGTTGAGGCCATTTTGTTTCTCGAGTCGGAGGAGGGGGGGGGAGGGCGGAGCTCTGTGAGGAGCTGTTGCTCAGCAAGGTGTCCAATGTCTGATTTGTAGCATGGACCCGGATCTCAGCACTGACTTCGTGTCTTGTGGATGCTGCTGGGTCCTAGTGCACTCAGCATTCTTCAGCTAAAGGATCTGCACAAAGCCCTTTTAAATTGCACTCCTGCAGTGTCTGAACTTTTCAAGGAGTTGTGATATGGGGGGCATGTGGGTGGGAGAATGGGGTGGTCTGTGATTCTGGGGAGCATGTGGGCAGTACGGACAGTGACTGTTGCTGGGCGAGGGGCAAGCAGCGTTCCTTAACCTCCACACGTGTTCCTCTCCATCGCCAAACCCCCCAACCCCCCCCTCTCCTTCAGAGTGATGAGATGGCTTTTGCGATGCAACCAATTGATCTTGCTGTTCGTTTGGTTGCTGCTGGAGCTGAGGAGGAGGAGCAGGAGGAAGAATTGTGGGCACAGCAGGCCCAGGTCTTACCACTTGCAGGAGTAGAGGGATATGGCCACCATTCGCCCAGAGGAGGGGCGCAGAAGAAGAAGCGAGCATTGACCCCAACAGTTGTGCACAAATGTCATTTCAACAGACGTCGGACACTGTGTGCTGCCAAAGGCTCGGCCTCCGAAAGAACACAGTTCAACACCTGTGTCACCTCCAAGCAGGATGTGGCCCCTCAGGGCAGGGGGGCACCCACTCTCAGTGGCTGTCAAATTGATGGCTGCTCTGAACCTTTATGCAACTGGCTCCTTCCGGACACCAAGTGGAGATGCCTGTGGCATCTCCCAATCAGCTGTGCACACCTGTATCAAGCAGGTCACAGAAGCCCTGTATGCCCAGGCTAGGTGATACGTCAAATTTAACCTGGACCAGGCCCATCAGGAACCCCAGGCAGCAAGGTTCACGGCCATTGCGGGGATGCTTAATGTAACGTGCATTGCGGGGATGCTTAATGTAACATGCAAACTCCAGACAGTCACCTAAGGCTGGAATTTAACCCGGGTCCCTGGTGCTGAGAGGCAGCTGTGCTAATGTGCCACCGTGCAGCTCCGTGTGAATAAGAGCCCAGGAACTCAACACAAAAATCAAGGCTGATCTTTCAGTTTCAGTACTGAGGGGAACAGCAGCACCCCAAACACTGTAATTTCCCTCAATACCACTGTATTGTCAGTCTCCATTTTTGGGATTTGGTAGCACAGAACTTGAGGATTGCTGAAGAAAGAGACACATTATTGAACATTCTCATCTTACACTCATCTGAACATTTCACACGAACATCAATTTTAAAGAGAAGAACAATTTATACTGCATGGGAAGAGAGAGCTGATTGGTAGGCAAGTGGACTCGACACAATCTCAGTTGTAATGGTTTAAATTCCAACATTTATCCTTTCAGCTTCTCACATTTCTCGTCCTATACAATGGACAATTTTAATCTTTTTTAATCTTTACTCTTTTAATCTTTTCAATTTTTAAAAAATCTACAGCGAACTTAGTCACAATTGTGACTCGATCTCGAGGGAGATGTGGCCAATCCAAAGGTGTCACTTGGTATCTGGTTTTTATGGCCCTGGCGGATCTACTGGTCATCATTATTGATGTCAGAGTGTGCAAAATGAATTTCTTAAATCTGTATCATTTATTCTTCTACCGCACTCCGTTCTGTAACATCAGAGACGTGATATCATCCACCACCGTAGAGAGCTCTGTCTGGCTCACAGTCGCCTTCACCTTTGACCGAATGGTGGCCATTTGCTTCCAGAAACTGAAGATGAAATACTGCACTGAGAAAACAGCAGCCATCGTTATCACAACGGTGAGTGTGTTGAGTTTGTTAATCAACATCCCGGTGTTTTTCAAACACAGAGTGTATGAATTCAGTTATGTTTGTTATGTATCAGATGACTACTACGATGCACCTGTGTGGATAGCTTTCGACTGGACAGATCGCATTTTAACTCCCGTGCTCCCCTTCGTGCTGCTACTGCTGCTCAATACTCTCACTGTCAGGCACATCCTGCTGGCCAGTGCAGTCCACAGGAAACTGAGAGGACAACGAAACGGGGGGGAGCAGAATGATCCAGAAATGAAGAATCGAAGACAATCCATCATTTTACTCTTCACCATATCGGGGAGTTTTATCCTGTTATGGGGACACGTGTCGCAATTCTATCATATCAACGAATCACCGGAATGTATCATGTGTGGACAACTCCGACCCTGATGGCAGATATGATGGGATTAATGCTTCAATTATCCAGTTCCTGCACCAACACATTTATTCACGCAATCACACAGAGGAAGTTCAGAGAGGAGCTGATGAATGCTGTGAAATATCCCTTTACTGTCATCCGGAATCTCATTAAACAATCGGGAGCAAGCTGGAAAATTTAAACCCGACCGGATAGCAATGTTATTGTTCCTGTCCAGCTCAGCTTCTGTTGAATAAACATATCCAAAGGGCTTTGAAAATGAGAATCAGAATCTTCCTCAAATCTACACGTTACAGTCAGGTGGAAATTAAAACGGAATTGATCAGGATCAGAAATATAGATAGTTGGATAAAAGGGAATATTTTGAGTTTAAACAAAAACCCAGTGCTTGGATCAGATAACTGATGGATGAGATTGTGGGGAAATGAATTCTATTTCTCACTAATTCCACAGCTTTGAAAGGAAATGAAGAAACTGGTTCAGGAAGTATAATGGGTTGATCTTGATTTTGAGGAATAGATTTTACAGGTGATGGTGAGTCAACAGCCTGTTTCACATTCTCCCCATTCTCATTGCACAAAGTCCACATTCCCCACCACAAAACTTTCACATCATTTCTGTGGCCATTTCGGGAAAAGAGAGAGCATTCCAAACAGAAAGTAACAGATATTTTCATGCCATTAGGTGCCAATGGCTCAGTTGGCAGCAGTCTTGACTCTTCAACACTTTCAGTGAAGAAGAATTGAGTCTGCACTCTCTGACAGAGCACTCCACCCAGACCCCATCCCTGTAACCCCACGCATTTACATCCCCCTATCCTACACAGCTTAGGACACTTAGGGGCAACTTAGCAAGGTCAATCCACCTGACCTGCATACCTTTGGACTGTGGGAGGAAATCGGAGCACCCGGAGGAAACGCGCAGGCACAGGGAGAACGTGCAAACTAATGACTATTCTTGCTGACATGTAGCCACTCAGCAGTTCAAACGTAGTTAGCGACAGGCAACAAATGCTGGTCATGCTGACAATCCCATCCACCAGTTATTTGATCCAAGCATTAGGTTTCGGACGATCGTAAAACCTTCCCTTTTCTCCAACAATCAGATCCTGACAAATTCAATTTTAACTGAAAACAATGGACCCGATTTTACCAACAAGCTGCGCCTGTTTTCGGGCACGAGAACTTGGTAAACTCGGGCGTGAGGCAAGTAGCGTGATCTGCGCCCGCCTCCATGCCTGGTCCCCCTTTACCAAGCGGCTAAAATGGCCGTGATCGGTGCCGTGCCCAAACTTACCTGCATTTCTCCCTTGACCATCGTGTTTGCCCGTCTAGATTCGGTGCGAAATAGAGATGGTCCAAAAAGGCCTGTCTCGGGCACTCCAGCTTCTGAGGAGGTAAGTTCAGAGTTTCCAGCGGCTCTCCAACTCAAATCGGTGGGAGGGGGGGTGAGGGCGGGTGGTGGTGGTGGAGGGTGGGGAGGTGGGTCAGATCGTTTCTGGTTTGGGGGCAGGGAGACAGGTCAGATGGACCTTTGGGGGGTGGGGGGGGGTGGAGGCGGGTCAGATGGATCTCTTGTGGGAGGGAGGGAGGCGGGCCAGATGGATCTCTGGTGGAGGGTGGAGGAGGACGGAGGCGGGTCAGATCGTTCTCTTGTGGGAGGGAGGGAGGCGGGCCAGATGGATCTCTGGTGTGGGGGAGGGAGGCAGGTCAGATTATTCTCTGGTCGGGGGAGGAGGAGGGAGGCGGGTCAGATGTCTCTCTGGTCGGGGGGGAAGAGGGGGTCTGCCGCCACTCTCCTGCGATAGGAGGGGGCGGGAGTGGGGCAGGGGGGCTGAGATCGGTCTGGGTAGCAGGCCAGTGGGTGGATAAGGGGGACAGTTATGTTGTGGGGGTGGGGCAATGTCTGTGCGGCCCGGGACTGATGTGGCAGGGGAGTGGTTTTCAATGTTATTCACTGCGCATGTGCAGTTGGTGGCTCCGATCGGAGCAGCAGCGATAAGCCCCACCCACAGGGTTGTGCAGTGCGATGCGGAATTGCTGCTTTTTTTTCAGGTAGAGTACGTATGGGGGCGCCGGAGAAAGGTTTACAAGTCGGGTCTGGATCACCCCCAGATTCAGCACATAGAATCAAAATGGTAAAATCGGGCCCAATGTGTGAACTGTACATTTACACTCTTGGTTTGGTTCTGCAAATTGAACTCAGGTTTTTGGAATGTTGATGAGTCTAGTAACACTGTGAACAGGGGCTTACATTGTAATACAAAACTGTGTGTTTTATCTCTCCTGGCGAATAAAGACACAAAGTCAACCTTAGATCGTTAAACACAATTTCCTTTATTTTGTAGCAGCTAAGACAATAGTAAATACTTGCAATGCATAAATCAATACTCACTATCTGTCACTTTACTTACCTTAAGTTTGATTTCCACTTGTGTATGAAACCTGGCCAGGAATTTGTCACATGGATATCACCTAAAGTGTCTTGTTGTTCATCCGTTACATTTCATATCAACTCTTGTCTTTCATGTATTTCAACCAATTCACCACAGAACTATTCTTGCTGGTGTCTGTGGAGTAACACAAAAAATTGTTGAGGTAATATTACAAACCAAAGCTTCATATTGATAATGGTCTAATGAAGGAGTAATGCAACATTCACCTTTTTCTCTGTAAGATACTTTCATGATGTCTGTATCTGGATGCCTAACTTCCATAGCACAACTTAAATTGTCATCAACTTTAAACCCACAAGAAGCCTGTTCATTTGAATAATTGGGATACAGACAAACAATTATTCTTTCTGATTCTTGGCATCCTCTTAAGCTGGTACCCACGAAATTTCCCTCTCTTTCGACAGCATATTGTAGAGCATTATCATATCCCATCCATTAACCATCCATAATGATACCAATGTTCTGAACCTCTGATACCTTCTATCATTGGAATCACTGGAATCCCTACTATTAACTTCAAAGCTTTGTGCAATGTTCCACCACAATTAATCTTAAACTAAACTTCGGGAAAATCATCGAAACTGACATTGAGACACATTAGGATGTCTTTGTCCACGACTAAAATAATGTAACTGTACATTAATCCAGGAAGGAACCTGCCCCTGATCAGCCAGTTCTCAATTCCCTCCAAGTTGCTCTACCATCCAATTCCCATAAACACTACATACGTTTCTATTCTGTTGTTTCCCATCATCAATTGCCTTGTCTTTAATAATTAGATTAATGGTTTTAGCATGCCCATCTAATATCATTCCCATATATTAATCAGCACGTTATAGGAAGAAAGATCCTGTTGCAGCATTCTGATTATTGTTATTTACCTCAGCATTACTTGTCTAACCTACTGGATTAATGTTTGAAGTTTAATGTCCAGTTTTGCCAAATCCGGAGTGTTAACTGTGGACTCTCCTGCACTGTAAACAGTTGCTAAATCATTAATTAACTCCCTCCTCTGGCGAACCTTTGAATCACCAAACCATTCTTGCTCTTCATTTGTCGCTTCTTGATTTAACAACCTCTGTATTAAATGAACATATAATTCCCTCGTTGAGAGGGACACCAATCTGGTAAATAAATTTTAGTGAAATCCAATACAACTGGCACCAATTCATAACGAATATTTTCATACAGAATCTTGTCTGTATTCGTTATTACTAAATCGTTTTCAGGTCCAACAGTATTCACAGCACAAGAATATACCATTTGTGGAGATGAGAGAGCAGAGTAAAATTCAAATCCAGATTTAGGAGGGTCATTTACCAAAAGGTACTGAAGGGGTAGGTTTGACTCTCCCACATATTTGATATTAAAAATGATCCATATCTGCATAATGCATCCCTTTGTCACAACTACAATGGTAAATCTAAATTGCCAACAGTCACAGCTCAAAATGTGTCTCCTATTAACATACACATGCTATATTATTTCAAGGCTCAATTCACCCAATATACCGAATGCACAAGAAAGACGTAACTTACGTGATTTTATGCCAGTTTAACAAATTGTAGAGGAAGCTCCTTCATTATTTGATCAGTTTTTGACTATTTGTTATTAGGTAATGTATAGCATGATCTGCATACATGGTTTATTTTATTCCATAACCCCAGATAACTAAACAATAGGAAAATCCTGTCATCTGTTGCAGTGTCATTGACATTCCCCAGATTTAATACTATCTCCAAATACAGATCACCCGACCCATAAACACTCAGGAGCCCTTATCTTTCACAGAAAGATTAGTTCCCAAATTATCAGCATTTAGGCACATTGAATCAAAACAGATTTTACATGTTGCCATGTGCATTACCTTAAATAACATGTACCCAATATAAGTAACATAAAAAATAAAACAAATATTACTTTATAAAATTATCCCAGCTTCAAATGGTGACATCGTGACCTGAGAATATGTTTCAATTTATCTCTCTTCAATAACAAACCCATGCAGATTCTCTTTCCATTACACTTTCATTGTCAAAAATTAAAATGTATTTATCCCCTTAAAATTTAGGTAACTTCCCATTTATATGAGTTGGCTATTCTCTGCAATCAATTTATTCAAACAATTAAATATCAGAAACAGTCATGCCAACAATTCAGTGTAACTAATCACCTTAATTCATAAGATAACAGGGAGAAAATCGGAATGAGTTAAACCCTTGCACAAAGGCAAAGCCTTTAGGTCTCGTTGTCACTATGTTGTGAAAAACAATCTTGAAGTTGCGAGACTTGTTTATTATCTCTTATTCACGATGCACTTATTTAAAACTAAACAGAAAAATACATTCAGCTTGGAGCCAAATGAGTTAATTTGGTTTAGAAATCTCTCTGAAATTAAAAATAAAAAGAAAGTTAATAATCTCCAGTTTGTATAAATTCTCAAACACCAAATTCGGTCAGTCATGAATCAAAGAGAAAATGGTGAAACCTCTGCCAGTTGAAAAGACAAGAGAGGTGAAGCAGTTTCTGATGTAACAACATTACCACGCCTTCAAACTGGACAAAGGGAAGTGAGCACATGTTCCCTGCCAAACTTTATAAATCCTTTACTTTCACAATTTGAACCCAGGATCATTCAAAGTTCAAATTAGTTACTCACAAACTCCTGTTTATAAACTTGGTTTATAACATTTCAATTTACTTTCCAAAAATTGTTTTAAAGTAACTTCCCACATGTATATCCTGTACCTCTTGAGAACAACCATGGCCATCGATTATACTCAAGATGAAGGAATTTCAAAAACATTATCTTATTTCACTTTACATTTTTCATCAACTCACAACTGCCATTTGATTTTAAACTCTGTATCAAACCAGTATTGTAAAATCACAATTGGGGGAAAACATTCAAGCATTAAAGGAAGCAACATAACAAAGAACATCCACCCAAATTTGGTTAAACACATTCATTCATGGAAGCTTCCAAGCTCACAACTCCATAGCATTTTGCTGCCATTCAATCTTAATGTTTTAAACTTGAATAAAAATAGAGCATTCAAAGAAAACAAAGAAATAGATTAAGACAGTCATCTTCATTCTTCTTTCTTCAAAAATATCATCAAACTCAAAGAAGAGATAAATTCTTAAGAAATGTTAAACTTAAGTTTAACTCTCTCTCAGCTCCCTTTGAACTTAAACTAATGTGTAAAGCATCACATTTATTACCCACAATCACGACTCTCACAAGAACAAAGCAATGGCTTTTAACAACTCCTCTTCGCAATCTCATTCAACAACAACCACATACATTTAACAAGCAACACAATTTGTGGAAAGTAAATTGAAATGTTATAATCCAAGTGTATAAACTGGAGTTTGTAAGCAACCGATTCAAACTTTGAATGATCCTGGGTTCAAATTGTGAAAGTTAAGGATTTATAAAGTTTGGCAGGAAACATGTGCTCACTTCCCTTTGTCTAGTTTGAAGGGGTGGTGATGTTATTACATTGGAAACTGCTTCACCTCTCTTGTCTTTCCAACTGGCAGAGGTTTCACCATTTTCTCTTTGATTCATTACCAACCTAATTTGGTGATTGAGAATTTATACACACTGGAGATTACAAATTTGATTTTTATGTTTAATTTGACAGAGATTTCTCGACCACACAAAAACACTGCAACACAAAAACAACACAAATTATCAGCTCAACTTCAGGTTTCCCCCAATCAGCCTTGTGTTTTAAATGTGCTCTCAGAATGAAACAATTCAAAAATCTTCCCCAGGCGTTGAATTCGCGTTTTCCAAACATGTGTTTTCTGATTTGTAACTGAGCTGGGTTTCTCACCATGTTTACTGTACAGAGGTGGACCTGTAGAATATTTTCGCACCTCGCCAAATAATTGACAATATTTCCCTGGTAAGGTGAGAAGACATAGTTCCATTGTAACTCTATTCTGTAACACCACACTGCTCACTACTCCCCCAACCGCTCTTTTGTCCTTTGATGTAAATGGCCCCTTGGTGGTCTTTACGGTGTAAGTGAGGGTTTGAGCTCCTGCTCCTTGCCCCATATGGTCTGTTTCAATGGGGTTCATGGGCATCGCATTGTCTAAAAACACAAGACAATCCATTGGTGGGGAGTTTGGTTAACTCTGTATTTGGAACTTCTTGTGGAGTTGGGGTACTTTAAGGCATTCATTCCTTTAAGGATTCATCGGGACAGGAGCAAGTTCTCAGGGTGCTTAGTGATTAGGAGCCTCCGGAAAGGGAGGTGGGGGCCCCCAGTCAGCACCATGTGTGACACATTGCCAAACATTCTCTTCCAGATATATCCCATAAACCAATCCACAATCATCATCTCCCTCAAACTCAACTGTCCCAAATACAGACATCATCCCTTTCTGCTTTGACAGCTGAGATTTTAATTTATTAATCTCCTGCTGGCACTGGGAGTGATCAGAGTTTCGATCCTCTTCACGAACTTGATATGCTTTCTCACATTGAATTTATAACTGACTCATAAACAATATTTATATTTGATTCTTTTGCTCCTGCTTCAATACTTTTCCACAGAACAGCTCATTTTCTTCTCTTAACTTCTCAACTACTTCCCTCATATTTTCTAAATCATCTTTTAACTTCATTTTTTCTGATTTCTCTCTTTCTAACTCTTCTTTCAAAATAACAATCAGGGCAGCATTACTTAATTTCAAAGTGTTTTTTCCTTGATCTCTGTTTCTCTCATTCCAACGTCTCTGACCTGCGGATCCCAGGCCCGCGAACAACTTACTGCAGTGTTCTGCCCACTTGGGCCATTTCTTATTCAGATACTTTCTCAGTGTCTGTTCCCACTCTTGGGGTTCTCCCATTTCTCTGGTCCCAGGGACACGGGATGTGGCTGATAGGGGTACAGCTACTGCTAATTTCCCAGTCAATCCCCCTCAGTCAGGTTGTATCGGGAGCACAATGAATACTCCCTCGCTACTCCAAAAGCTGCACTTTTGTTTAGCGCAGCAGGCCAGGAGATTCAAGCGGTGCCAAATGCACGGGATCTAAGCTGGGCATCCCGCCCCGATAGCATCTGCCAGCACCAGATTTCTGGCGGCGTCAGCTCCACGCTGGAACTCGGCTGGGAGCCGCATATATTATTTAGATAAGAATTTAAATATAAGTTAAATGTCATTAGTGGGTCCGGGACTGAAGTCTCCGGACTTGCTCGCCTCCCTGCCCCCGCAAGGAGTATTTCACTCCAATGGGGTTTACAGTAGCTCCCCACTTTTGGGGAGCTGGTGTCTCAACCCCACTGGAATGAAAGGGGGCAATTGGGGCCCCCAGGGGGTCGGGAACTGGGAGGGCGCCCCATGAGCATTGGCACCTTGGCAGTGCCAGCCTGTTCCCCTAGCAGTGCCCAAAGGGCAAAGTGCCAATGCCCTGGGGGCAGCTTGTAACTGCCCATCTCCAGGCAAACAGGTTCTGCATCCTGATCTCCTGAACCAGGGTCATCACTAACTATTGCAGCATTGATACCCTCGAGTAACAATGCTACCCCTCCACCATTATCTCACTCCCAATTCTTCTTGAATGTCATAAACCCCTCAATATTCAGAACCCAATCCTTGTCATCCTGCAGCCAGGTCTCTGTCATGACGACCAATCATATTTATTGACTTCAATGTGAGCTATCAATTCTTTTATTTTGTTATGAATGTTGTGTGAATTCAGATACAGAGCCTTCCATTTTGCCTCATTGTTATCTTACTCTTTATTCTTTGTCCTTCCTTAGTTTTTTTTTTCATTCTGTCCCTTGCTGCCATTCTCTGACCCTTATTTCCCATTTTACTATTATCCTCTCTTACCCTGGCCGGAATTCTCCAAACTCACCACGGCTGGGATTTTCCGGTCCAGCTGCACTGAAGGGAGATCTGGCTGAGTGCCAAATTCTCCGTTCTCACCGACAGTGATGTCGAGGCAAATGAGATTGGAGAATTCCGGCTCTTGTCTCGACGCTTCGATGTACCACAGGCGGGATTTTCCATGCAACCCGCTGTGTGTTTTGCTGGGGCTGAGCTGGCCTGGCATTGGCTGATGCTGGTCTGGTCCCACCGTTCTCAAGGAGGTTTCCCATTGAATGCACCCTCGCTGCTGGGAAACCCGTGTTGGGAATATGCAATCGGCAGGACTGGAAGATCCCACTGGTGTGATTGGCTGGAAAATTCCAGCCCACATCTTTCAACATTTGATATCTTGTGCGCTCGTATTTCATTTCAATCCCTCTCTTCTCTCGTGATGTGTCTCGCTAGAACACTGGTCCCAGCATGGTTCAGGTGTGTACAGAACTGTGTATTCTCTGTACAGAGCCTCTTTCCTAGTTCTTCCTCTGCCATTGATACCTACATGAACCAGGACAACGGGATCCTCCCTCTCCCACTGCAAGTTCCTCTCCAGCCCTGAGCAGATGCCCTGAACCCTGACACAGACAAACAACATAGCCATCTGGACTCTGTCCCTTTGCTGCAGGGATTGGTGTCAATCCCCGTCACTAAGCTGTCCCCCAAGGACCAAAATGTTCCCTTTTTTCCCCTTCACTTGAATGGCCTCCTGGACCATGGTGCCAGGGTAAGTCAGCTCATCCTCCCTGCAACCCCCACTCCCATCCAAACAGTCTGAGAGAACCTCAAAGCTGTGAGACAATGGCAGTGACCGACAGTCCTGCCCTCCTGACCCCCTGACCTGCCTCACTCACAGTCACAGCCTCCTTTCCCTGACCACTGACCAAATCAGCTCTTGCTGCCACTGGCAGTCTCAGAGCCGATCTCAGGACACATCCCTTTATAGATCAAAGTGACCGTCTCCCTTAACAGAGTGGATCCTTCTTCTGCACCGATCCTCTGTCATGTCCAGCTACGTGGCTCTTACTCAATAGTCTCTGCCAGCTGGTAATGGTGCCTCCACTGGCCTCTTCAATCTTGGTAAGAAGTCTCACAACACCAGGTTAAAGTCCAACAGGTTTATTTGGTAGCAAAAGCCACTCGCTTTCGGAGCGCTGCTCCTTCATCAGGGAAGTGGGAGTTCTGTTCACAAACAGGGCATGTAAAGACACAAACTCAATTAACAAAATAATGGTTGGAATGCGAGTCTTGACAGGCAATCAAGTCTTAAAGGTACAGACAATGTGAGTGGAGAGAGCATTAAGCACACATTAATGAGGTGTGTATTGTCTCCAGACAGGACAGTTAGAGAGATTTTGCAAGCCCAGGCAAGTCGTGGGGGTTACAGATAGTGTGACATGAACCCAAGATCCCGGTTGAGGACGTCCTCATGTGTGCGGAACTTGGCGATCATTTTCTGCTCAGCGACTCTGCGTTGTCGTGTGTCATGAAGGCTGCCTTGGAGAACGCTGACCCTAAGATCAGAGGCCGAATGCCCGTGACCGCTGAAGTGTTCCCCAACAGGAAGTGAACAGTCTTGCCTGATGATTGTCGAGCGGTGTTCATTCATCCGTTGTCATAGTGTCTGCATGGTCTCCCCAATGTACCATGCCTCGGGACATCCTTTCCTGCAACGTATCAGGTCGACAATGTTGGCCAAGTTGCAAGAGTATGTACCGTGTACCTGGTGGATGGTGTTCTCAAGTGAGATGATGGCATCCGTGTCGATGATCCGGCACATCTTGCATGGTTGCTGTGGCAGGGCTGTGTGGTGTCGTGGTCACTGTTCTCCTGAAGGCTGGGTAGTTTGCTGCGGACAATGGTCTGTTTGAGGTTATGCGGTTGTTTGAAGATATGAAGTGGGGGTGTGGGGATGGCCTTGGCGAGATGTTCATCCTCATCAATGACATGTTGAAGGCTCCGGAGAAGATGTCGTAGCTTCTCCGTTCCGGGGAAGTACTGGACGACGAAGGGTACTCTGTCCGCCATGTCCTGTGTTTGTCTTCTGAGGAGGTCGGTGCAGTTCTTCGCTGTGGCGCGTCAGAACTGTCGATCGATGAGTCGAGCGCCATATCCTGTTCTTATGAGGGCATCTTTCAGTGTCTGGAGGTGTCTGTTGCGATCCTCCTCATCTGAGCAGATCCTGTGTATACGGAGGGCTTGTCCGTAGGGGATGGCTTCTTTAACGTGTTTAGGGTGGAAGCTGGAGAAGTGGAGCATCGTGAGGTAATCCATGGGCTTGCGGTATAGTGAAGTGCTGAGGTGACCGTCCTTGATGGAGATGTGTGTGTCCAAGAATGCAACTGATTCCGGAGAGTAGTCCATGGTGAGTCTGATGGTGGGATGGAAATTGTTGATGTCATCATATAGTTGTTTCAGTGATTGTTCACCATGAGTCCAAAGGAAGAAAATGTCATCGATGTATCGAGTGTCTCGCATCGGTTGAAGGGCCTGTGCAGTGAAGAGGTCTTGTTCAAACCTGTGCATGAAGATGTTGGCATATTGAGGTGCAAATTTGGTCCCCATGGCTGTTCCGTGTGTCTGGATGAAGAACTGATTGTTGAAGGTGAAGACATTGTGGTCCAGGATGAAGCGGATGAGTTGCAAAATTGCATCTGGAGACTGGCAGTTGTCGGCGTTGAGTACTGAGGCAGTTGCAGCAATGCCATCATCGTGGGGGATGCTGGTGTAGAGTGCCGAGACATCCATTGTGACGAGGAGTGATCCTGGTTCAACTGCTCCATGCTCAACTGCCGAGTTTCTGTAGGAAGTCCGTAGTGTCGCGACAAAAGCTGGGGGTTCTTTGTACAATGGGTTTCAGGATGCCCTCGACGTAGCCGGAGAGGTTCTCGCACAGGGTCCCATTGCCCGATACGATGGGACGGCCGGGTGTGTTTGCCTTGTGTATCTTCGGGAGGCAGTAGAGATCTCCAACGCGGAGAGTACGTGGGATGAGAGCATGGAGGGTGCTCTGAAGGTCTGGATAAAAGGTCTTGATCAGTCTGATGAGTTGACGGGTGTGTTCTTTGGTCGGATCTGCGGGTAACTGTCTGGAGTGTTCCTTATTGTTCAGTTGTCAGTACACTTCTTTGCAGTAATACGTTTTGTTCAGTATGACGATGGCCCCTCCTTTGTCTGCTGGTTTGATGACAATGTTGCGGTTGGTCTTGAGAGCGTGGATGGTGTTGCATTGTGCTTGGGTGATGTTCGGGGCTGTCTTGTGAGTACGGTTGATGAATCTGGTGTTGACTCACCTCCTGACCGCTTGGGCATACATGTCGAGTCGAGGGCAGCGGCCTTCCGGAGGAGTCCGATTCGACTCTTTCCTCTTCGGTTGCTGCACTGCGGATCTCTCTGTCGGCTGTTCCGGTTCATTGGCTGTCTCATTGTGTTCGCTGTTGGCCTCTTGGGGTTTGTGGAAGAACTCCCGCAGCATCATTCGCCTGATGAATTCCTCTGTGCCTGCTGCGAGACTGATGGGGTCTATTTTGGTGGTGGGGCAGAAATTGAGCCCTCAGCTGAGAACTTCGATTTCATCTGGTTGAAGTGTGCAGTCCGACAAGTTGATAATGGACTTCCCTGCAGTGGTACTGTTTTCTACTGTGGTACCAGGGGAGGCTTGATTTCTGCTGGGTGAGAGAGGTGGGACGGCAAAGTCTCTCAGTGTAGTCTGTGTTATAGGTTGACCTGAGTGGGTTCGTGATCCGTAGTCCTTTCGGTATCTTGTCTGCTTTCTTGCATCTTTCTAGAAACTTGATGTCTGTGTCGATATGCGCAATCTTCTTGGAGATCCTCTCCACTTGGAGCCGGCAGTTTGCGGTGTCGATGGTAGTCAATCTTCACAACTCTCACTGGCCTTCACCCCCTTCAGGGTGATCTGCTCTCTCTAGTGGGCAGATACGTTGATGCTATCCATGGCCAGCTGGTCTTCTCTCTCTTCTCCTCATCCCCTCTTCACCTGAGGAAGAGTCTCCACCTGACAGAAGCATCACCACATTGAAGCCATTGGATTGTTGACGTGCCGACTGACTGATGTGATGCTCAGTCTGTTTGTGGGTCTTTAAAGACAGAAGCCAGTTTATAATGACACCCATTAATTTCTATCGAGTGCGATTCACCTGAATTGGATCTAAATGCCCACATCAGCAGGAAAACCAGAGTGTTCCCCACTGGCGCTGCCAGCGTCTGTCAGCTGGGATTCACCCACCTGGAAAACGCAAAGGAGTTAATCGTGGAAAAACTGCCGGCCACCCCTGCTGTTCAGAGATCAAGGTGTCCTTTTTAAAGGGTGCGCTGAACTCCCTCCCTCCAATAAATGAAATGGTGACCCCCCTCTCCCCACTCCCTGCTGATCAGGGGTGCATCACCAACCACTCAGCAAAGGGTGGCATCCGCTCTCCCTCCACTGAAATAACAGGTCAACCCCCCACCACCACCACACTTACCACACAGGCATGAGTGTGAGCCATCCCTTTCACCCTCAGGCCCCCCACAATCCCATCTCAGGTCCCCCACTCATATCCCTCCCCCTCCTACTCAGTCCCCTCCCCCCTCAAATCCCTAATCAGGCCCCCTTCAAGCCACGCACCTTTGCAATGCTGACGGTGCACTGCTCCCGATACCCTAGCACTGACAACCTGACCTAGCACCATGGGTCAGAGGGAATCAAGGAGGTGGGTCCAGTGGCCCTTTGCACCTCTGCTGATGCCAAAGGAAGGGTCCCTCAAGGGTCCTGGGGGTTGGGTGTGATCGGATGGGGGAAAGGGAGTCACCTCGCCACTCTCTGCCAGGGTGGGGGACTCGTGGATGGACAACCCCTTCTAGCACTGACAAAACTGAAGATCACCACTGGCATGGTGATTTCAGGCATCTCAGTGATCAACATCTTCATTCCTGCCTGTCAGCACAGAAAGTTTGAAGTTTCCGAATAATTTTAATTTCCATGGCCCCTGGACAGCTGTCCG
Organism: Mustelus asterias; assembly: GCF_964213995.1. NCBI lineage: Eukaryota > Metazoa > Chordata > Chondrichthyes > Carcharhiniformes > Triakidae > Mustelus > Mustelus asterias. The sequence goes on along the minus strand of NC_135815.1, from coordinate 81,383,288 downwards.
GCTTTTAAATCACTGCAGCACTCCATTCTGCAGCAGGAATTTCCATTTCTCTCTGTAAGAAGGTGCAGGTTTGAGCAGACCCTTTTGGGTTCCTCTGACAGGGAGATGTCAATTTCTCTGGCTGGGTGGGTATAGGGGGGAGGGGGGGTTCCATTCTCCACAGCTGTGCAATCATCCCCAGTGTATTCACACAGCTTTGCGTTGAAGTCTCTGAGCTTTACCAGCAAGCTGAAACCTTTGAAACCCTCTCTATTCCATTGAAAACCTTTGATATTTTGTCAATTTCTTGGTGCAGTGCATTGAAATAGATTTCCACTGACAGCTTAATGAATTTCAACTCAGGCGCCAGTCAGCTCTGTTTATTTACCTTTCCCTTCATGCTTGAATATATCTCAAATACCTTCATTGTTCCCTCACTGCAATGTTTCCAAAGACTCTTAGTCTTAAGCACAGCTCTATGTTTGAGTGTGTGAGTGGAGTGTGCATGTGTGGCATGTATGATTGCATCTGTTACTGCGAGTGTGCGTGTTTGTGAGACTGTGTGTGTATGTGTGATTGCGTGTGGGAGCGTGTGTGGGAGCATGCGCGCAAATGTGCATGGGAGTGTGCATGATGGTCCTGGAGAATCCCACTCCATGTGTTTTTTTCTGAGTCCCAAAAACCTCATGACAATGCAGGCATCGAAACAAACAGAATGACACATGGACAACCGTTAAGAAGGGTGGATGGTGTTGAGTAATCGAAGCTGAGATTTTTCAGCAACATTTTACTTATTCAGCATCCGAAAGAAAATGAGAGAGTGGGAGAGGTCCAGGCGCTCTGTTCCAGAACCTCGGGCCAGGCAATCTCAATCCAATGCTGTCAATATTGAAGCCATGACAAGGTGCAACAGGTCAGAATTCTTGGAGGAAATATTTCAGAGGAATGTAGTGTTGGGGACTTTACAGAGACTGAGTAAAGTGAAGACATGGAGGGATCTGAGCACAAAGTAGAATAAATGATAAATATGAGGCAGTGTCAGAGCAGGAGCCAATGTAAATCAGAGAGCACAGAGGTGATGGTTGAGTGAGACTCAGTGCGAGAATAAGCAGGTGGGACTCTCTCAGCACGCTGGCATCAGCAGGGGACCTGTAGGAGGACTTGCAACCGGCGTCCAGCTGATCGCGAGTGTCCAATGCCTTTTTCTTTTACATAATCAGCCTTGTTCTTGAAAACAGCGTGAGTATGATTACCATAAAATTCACGAGCCAGGGATGGTATTCCTCAAACTCGCTATTGTCTCCCCCCAGCTGGGAGAGGTTCCCATCAGCAGGAATTAAAGCTGGCCCCAGCCACGAGAACCAGGCGTGATCACCTCTCTGGTGGGCACAGAGGCCATTCAGGCGCCCTCTCACCCCACCCCCCAGGGCGCCGGGTGCGTTTTTCCCCTTGGACAGTGCCAACATGGCACTGCCAGCCTGGCACCCTGGCGCTGTCCACAGGGCACCCCAGCACTGCTCATTGGGCACCAGGTAATGCCAAGGGGGTTTGACACAAGAGTATGGGGCCTACCAGGTGGGCCGACCGGCAGTGGTGGGAGACGTGCCCACTGCACTCTGCATTATCGATCGGTGTGAGAGGGAGGGAGGAGGGCGGGCAGAGCTGCACATGGCATGGGGTTTGGGGGTGCGCATGGCAGTGCATGGATCAGGGCTGGCCATGGGTGGCTGGCGATTGGGGACAGTTGTCAGGGAGGCCAGCAATCGGTGGGGTTGGTCGGTTGGTCGGGGAGTCCAGCGATCGGGAGGGAGGAGGGTTTTGGGAAGCTAGCGATCGGGAGAAGGGGGCCTGGCAAGAAACCAGGAGGCCAGTGATCGGGAGGCCAGCGATGGGAGACCAGTGCGCAGGTCAGCACATGCACACTGCCCCACACAGCGCACTGATGCCAGTCTCTTGGCTGGGATGAGGCCCCCCTGACGGGCGTGAATCTCCCTCTGAGGCACTTTATGGAGCACAGAGCGCTGGAGATTCATTCAACTAAATAAAGCCAAACAAAAGGGCAGGAAGAATCCGTTTTCCCAACTGTTGGGCGCTTAGTTTCCTTTTGGGAGAATTACCTCCCAGATCTTTAAATGAAATTATCCAAACACAAATCTGTTCTCTATTTTTTCCATTAATAGCTGTCCCTGTTAAATGAGAAACTAAGCATTAAATGATTTGCATTGCTCTGCAATTATTCAATTTAAAATATTCACAATAACTTGTCTGTGTGTCAATACCTTCAATCGAGAAACATCTCCCAAATTGCTTCTCAGGAAGATTATCACTCAAAATATCAGATTGATCCATCTCAGGAAAGATTAGGACACTTTGTCAAAGGGAGAGGTTTTGAAGAGTTCACTAAAGGAGGAGAGAAATGGAAAAGTTTAGTCGTCATTGAGAGAGAATTCCAGGGCAGTGTTCTCAGAGGGTTTTAGGGCTGGAAGATGTTAACTGTGAAATAAATAAAATGTCTTGGTAAAATGATCATTCTAATTTAGAATCTTACAGTTCACTCTGCATCCACCTCAATATTTTCCTTCATCACTCACTGCCACCTCACTTTTTTTTCTTCATTCTGCTCCTGTCTCACTCCATTCCCACTTCACTCTGTCCTTTCTTCCTTCCATTCCCTCCTCACTCTGTCCTTTTCTCCCTCCATTCCCCCTCACTCTTCATTTCTCCCTCCATTCCCCCTCACTCTGTCCATTCCTCCCTCCATTCTATCCTCACTCTGTCCCTCCCTTCCTCCTCACTCTGGCCTCTCCTCCCTCCATTCCTTCCTCACTCTGTTTCAGGTTCACTCGGGCTCTCAGCTCAATCTTGAACTCTCCCCTCTACCTTACTTTAGAAACCTCTCTCTCTGTATCACAACCTCTCGTCAGGGATGATGCTGCAGCACATCCTCTGGTGGGAGGTTCTCATTACAGTGTGACCGTTTGACATTGGCAGCTTCCATTATCAATGTGGTTTTCGGAAATTCCACTGGGAAAAGTTATCAGGAAATTTGTACAGATTCCTAATATATTTTATTTGTCGGTGCTCTTTACTCTACAAAACGTTTCGGCAGATTTGACACATAAATGATGAGGGATGAAGACAATGGAAAAGTCTCACTCACTGTTCCATTGGTATAGAGAATTTAAAATTCATTCAATCCAGATGAGATGGAATGCAGAGTCTAGGAGATTGACATACACTCTCACACACACACACACACACACAAAACCATTATTAGATTTTGCAGCACCAAGCAGGACAGTGAATCCATTAAATGCTTTCCAAAGGAGAAAAGGTATGGGGAAAGGAGAGGGAAATGGACGTGAGTGGACCATTCCTCCAACAGCCAGAGCAGGTATGAGAAGTTGAATGGTCGCTTTGTTGTAGCCAGTTCCATGATGTTTCAATCCCAGTGCTTGTGCTGGTGTTCATCAAGTGTACATACAACAATTCTGTTTTTCTTCAATCAAGGTTCCGTGCGTGTCTGATCTGTTTACTCCAATCAGTGGAACTAATAACAATGTTTACGTAAGTCTCATGGTCTCAGTGGGTGTCACTCGCTTGTATTAATAAAGGGTCCCACTGAGTGAGTGAGCTCAGAGTCAATGAAAACTAAAGGACAATAGAGTTCATCACAGAACATGCATCTGTTGGATTTATTATCTCTGCTCTTTGCTGTCGAACCCATTTTCTATCGCATCCTTGCAGTGGTTGGAGTTCTGTGTGAGTTATTGTAATCATTGCTGGTTTGGCTGCTCTGATAGTGGAACTTGTTGGTGTCGGGCATGTTACACAGTCGTATGCTTGAAGTTATTATTTCCAATCATGATGATCATTATTTTATTTCAGGCAATGTTTTATTTCAGGCATTGAATCCAAACTAAACATGTGTTTACTGATGTTCAGGATCTGTTTGACTTTGTCCAGGTTTCAGTGGGGCACTTGTATATTTCAGGTCAGAAACTCCAAAGTGTTTTATGAAGTCCGCCTGGATCATAGGTTTTGCAATTTGAATTTGGCTCGGGTGAGCATGAGATGTTTGACCTCAGGTATGATTCAAATGACCCACTAGGGAGCGTCTATCAAAGAAAGTTTATTTAAGAATACTGTTAACATGTATAGAAAGAAAATGAGCAATAACCTCTGCCACGTACAAACACAAATAAAACAACCATGATATTGTATTAAACCTCAACATCTAAATAAACAATTCCCATAAACAAAATCCTTGCCACAGGTTTAACACAGAAAATATGAATGCTCAGTGATGCTGGATGCATCATAGTTAGATGCTGCAGTTCTCTTGATATACACGCAGACAAGCTTGGTGTCAGAAAAGCTTGCCAAAAACATCATGGAGCGAGAGAGGGAGACTCTCGGTACTTGCTAGCAAAACCACCAACAGCAGAATTTTCATTGCAGGAAGGCCAGAAGCCTAGCTTCCAGCTGGCCAGCAGAATTTACAATGCCAAGGACAGAGTGAGAAAAACACTGATTTTCAGTCTGATGTCCACACCCCTTCTAAGTTAAACCAGCAGCTCAAAACTGAGACAAAAGAACTCTTGTAACCTGACGTGTTAATTATTCTTCCCTCTAACAATGCAAGGTCATAAAAATGCCAGAAAGCACCTGAGGCCCAGAACTAAACAGAACCCACTTAAGCCATTGTAGGAACAAAAAAAGAATTCTAGCAGATAGCCCAGCAACAATATACAAAAAAGCTGTTTACAAACTCCAAAGCATTTTATATGCCCGGATCATAAGCTTTGCAAATTTGAATTTGGCTCGGTTCAGCAAGAGGTGTTTCACTTCAGGTATGATTCAAATGACCCACTCGAGAGCTTTTATCAAACAAATTTTATTGAAGAACACTATGAAGACGTTGAAAGAATAATAGCAATAGTTTTTACCAATTACAAGCAAGGTTAAAAATAAACAAACATGATATTGTATAAACCTTAACAACTACATGCACTGTTCCAATACAAACCTGCTTATAACATACACCCGCCACAGGTTTAGCACAGAAAGTAAGAATGCTCACGTGATGCTGAAACTTAGTCCATTGGCTGGAGAATTGAAACTCTGACTTCCCAGCCTTGTAACTTCTCACAGACCTCGAGGCAGGGGCAGAGCCACCGCTGGCCTCCAGCTTTAGCCTGAAAACCACTGCAAGAGTAAGAGGCAATCCTTGCCTCAAATTCCCAGCTGGAAAACCACCAACAGCAGAATTTTCACCCCAGAGAGAGGCAAGACTGCTTCCAGTCCTGAGTCGAAACAGATTCGAGCTAACCAGCAGCCAAAACTGAAATGAAGAAATTCTTACGTGATGAAAAAAAACTATCCTACTTGACCTTTCAATCATTCTTCCCACAACAATCCAAATGGTCAGAAACTCCCTGAAGGCCAAGATTTTTAAAAAACATTTAAACAATTTAAGCAGAAATAAAAGGATCTCTAATAAGACAGCCGGTGCCACGATAAAAAAACAAAGCTGCTTATAACTGCAGTGAACATATTAAAAACTACATTTCTTAAAGTCACAGTAGCATCACACCTGCCACTGAGTAACAACTAACAAATACAAGGGGAGTCTCAGTGTAGACAGATAGAGACGTCACATACATTTCTAAGGTCCTTATGGCATGTAAAAAGCCTCAGGATAAACTACAGTTGTGAAAGACATTCGATAAATGCACTTGTAGCTGTTTTCTTGGAGTTGATTGTGAGGGTGTGTTCTGTGGTGAACAGAATGTAAATTATTTGCTGTACCATTTTCCATCTTCCTGGAATGCTCTGAAAGAAATGATAAGTAATAAGCTGTGACTCCGTTATTGGATTCATGAGTTATCCACGTGCTCACTATTACAGCCCAAAATCAGAGCTCCTGTACATTATTCAACTGATTCAACAGTGAATCAGATCCAATCTCCAACCCAAGGAGCTGAAACTAAATATAGAAACCCCGCCTGTCTCACCAGTGAGTCTGTTTCGATTAATTTAACCTGAACTCAGTTGCTATATTTCTGCACTAAAGACATTCTCCTTGTTCATTGAGAAACTTATCTGCTGACCCATTGGGCTGTTTCTTTAAGTGAGTTGTAAAACTGCAACTTTTAACATTTTCTCTGCTTGTTCTTTATATCTTTGCTTCTTCTCACTGGGCAACTTTGTTTTACGATCTGTTTTAAATTTACAGCTAACTTAGTCGCGATTGTGACTCTATCTCGAGGGAGGTGCGGTCTATCCAAAGGTGTCACTCGGTACCTGGTGGCGATGGCTGCAGCCGATCTGCTGGTTGTCATTATTCGGGTCATACTGGAGAAAATTAATCCCTTCAAACTGAACGCTGTATTAGTTTCCTCTCGTCATGCCTGTGGCATCAGAGAAGTTATTGCTACCGCAGTTGTTAGCAGCTCTGTCTGGCTCACAGTCGCCTTCACCTTTGACCGAATGGTGGCCATTTGCTTCCAGAAACTGAAGATGAAATACTGCACTGAGAAAACAGCAGCCATCGTTATCACAACGGTGAGTTTACTGTGTTTATTAACCAAAATCCCGGTGTTTGTTAAGTATGAACCCTATTACTGCTGGGTATCAGCCGAGTACTACTATTATACTGTGTGGAAAGTCTTTGACTGGACGGATCGCATTTTAACTCCAGTGCTCCCCTTCGTGCTGCTACTGCTGCTCAATACTCTCACTGTCAGGCACATCCTGCTGGCCAGTGCAGTCCGCAGGAAACTGAGGGGACAGCGAAACGGGGAGGAGCAGAATGATCCAGAAATGAAGAATCGAAGAAGATCCATCATTTTACTCTTCACCATATCGGGCAGTTTTATCCTGTTATGGGTGACACATGTTGTATTTCAATCGAGTCAACGAATAACTGGGATGTTTAATATCTGGACACCTGATGTAGTTACATTAGATACGATGGGATCAATGCTCCAGTTATCCAGTTCCTGCACCAACACATTTATTTACGCAGTCACACAGAGGAAGTTCAGAGAGGAGGTGATGAATGCTGTGAAATATCCCTTTACTGTCATCCGGAATTTCATTAAATGATGGGAAGAAAGCTGGAAAATTTAAACCCGGAGTGGGTAGCAAAATTATTGTTCCTGTCCAGCTCAACTCCTGTTGAATAAACATATCCAAAGGGCTTTGAAAATGAGAAGCAGAATCTTCCTCAAATCTACACATTCTAGTCAGGTGGAAGTTTAAAAGTGAATTCTCCAGGTTCTGAGAAATAATTGATTTGAGGATATTGGGATGAATATTATTTTGTCTCAAATACAAAGTTTAAATGAGATCTGATTATAATTTAAACATTCTGACAAGTCAAAGGCAAAGATTCGAATGACAAGATTTCACTTCTCACTAACTCCACAGAATAAATACAGTGAGTTTGAAAGGAATGGAAACAACTGATTCAGTGAGACGCAGAAAAATTGAAGAAGCCGCGTCGAAACGATGATTGTTGTTGTTGAGAACTGACAATAAAAATAGTTTGAAAACTGCCTTTTCAGGGAAAGTGAAATCTTTGTGAGGAATTTAGAAAGTCGACAAATTGAAAACTCCTGGAAAGCAGGAACATGGAGACAATTGCTGAATCATCAACCTGGGGAGAACAAACAGCATTGGGAAAGGGGACTTTGAACCAACTCACTTGTACGAGATTCAGAAAATTGAGTTTGAACAAACATTGGACAGGTTGGACATCCCATCCAGTTCATTCAGTGAACAATAGTCATCATCCCATGTGTTTCTGTGCTTCCATGTCTCTTTATCTCCATTCCACCAGCTACCAATCAAACATATTGCTCAATGTTCTACATGGCATATTTCTCTGGCAATATGGAATGGACAGAGAGCTGACTGCAAGACAGGAAACTGGGAGATCTTTTCACATACCTCCAACCTTCTGCCTCCAATTGGACCCCCCCACCGGGACAATTACTTTTCCTCGATCTTTTCATTGGGAACAGTCGTCGGGACATTGGCCTTCTCAATCTTTCTGCCCCCCTCACCCATTCCTATCTCTCTCCTTCCGAACTTTCCGCCCTTCGCTCCCTCAGGTCCAACCCTGACATGTCATCAAACCTGCCAACAAAGGGGGTGCTGTTGCCGTCTGGCGTACTGACCTCCACCTCGCAGAGGCTGAGCGCGAACTCTCAGATACTTCCTCCTACCTCCCCCTGGACCATGATCACACCACTGAACATCAAGCCATTATCTCCACACAGTCACTGACCTAATTTCCTCCAGATGCCATCCCCCCACAGCTTCCAACCTCATGGTCTCCCATTTCCAGACAGCCCACTTCGACCTACTTCCCAAAATCCACAAAAAGGACTGTCCTGGTATGTCCATTGTGTCCGCATGCTTCTGCCCCACTGAACTTATTTCCTCTTACCTTGACTCCATCCTCACTCCCCTGGTCCATTCCCTCCCCACCTATATCAGGGATTCCTCTGATGTCCTGCATCATATTGCCAGCTTCCAGTCCGCAGGCCCTAACCACCTCCTATTCACCATGGATGTGCAATCTCTCTACACCTCCATTCCACACCAGGGCGGCCTGAGAGCTCTTCGCTTCTTTCTTGAAAAGAGGCCTGAACAATTCTCATCCACCATCACTCTCCTCCGCCTGGCTGATGTCATTCTATCTCTCAACAACCTCTCCTTTAACTCCTCCCATTTTCTCCAAATCAAAGAAGTAGCAATGGGTATCCACATGGTTCCGAGCTATGCTTGTCTTTTTATGGGGTATGTGGAACATTCCTTGTTCCAGGCCTACCCAGGTCTCCTCCCACAACTCCTTTACTGTACATTGATGACAATTTTAGTTCTGCTTCATGCTCTCAACCAGACCTTGAAAAATTCATCAACTTCACTTCCAGTATCCTCCCTCCATTGCCTTCACCTGGTCCATCTCAGACACTTCCCTTCCCTTCCTTGACCTTTCTGTCTCCATTTCCGACAATAGACTATCTACCAGTATCCATTACAAGCCCACTGACTCCCACAACTATCTGGACTACAGCTCTTCACACGCGACATCCTGTAAGGACTCCATCCCTTTCACTCAGCTCCTTCACCTCCATCGCATTTGTTCCAATGATGCCACTTTCCAAAGTTGTGCTTCTAATATGTGCTCCTTTTTCCTCAACTGTGGATTCCCATCTACAGTTAACGACAGGGCCCTCAACAGCGTGCAGTCCACCTCCCGCACCACGACCCTCACCCCCTCCCCTCCCTCCCAGAACAAGGATAGAGTCCTCCTTATTCTCACATTTCACCCCGCCAGCCTCCGCATGCAAAGCATAATTCTCCGCCATTTTCGCCAACTCCAGCGTGATGCCAACACCAAACACATCTTCCCTTCATTCCACAGAGACCATTCCCTCCAGGATAACCTAGTCCACTCCTTCACTAAACCAACACCTCTCCCGTCACTCATGGCACCTTCGCATGCAATCGCAGAAGGTGTAACACCAGCTCCTTTACCTCTTCTATGTTCACCGTCCACGTTCCAAACATTCATTCCAGGTTAAGCAGTGTTTCACTTGCACCTCTTTCAATTTGGTCTATTGCATTCGCTGCTCCCAATGTGGTCTCCTCTGTATCAGAGAGACCAAACATAGACTGGGACATCACTTTGCTGAGCACCTTCGCTCTGTGCGCAATCAGGATCCTGACCTTCCGGTTGCTTGCCATTTTAACACACGATTCTGCTCCCATGCCCACATGTCTGTCCTTGGCTTGCTGCAATGTTCCAGTGAAGCTCAACACAAACTGGAGGAACAGCATCTCATCTTCCGGCCAGGTAATTTACAGCCTTCCGGTCTCAACATCGATCCCCACCCCACAACATCTCCATCTGTCACAGCTTACAGCTTCTCTGCCGTTTGACCATTCAAACCCTTTATTCTCTCTGTGGATAGCTATTAGCAGTCTTTTCCCCTGTTTTCTATGGCTTTTACTCATCTTTCATTCCTTCCCCCTGCAGTATAAATATCTCTCACTTTCTATGCCAAGTGGGTGACAGCCAGGAAGGGTAAAACACGGGTGATTGAGAGCACCCCGGTGGAAGTGCCCCTGCATAACAAGTACTCCTGTCTGACTACTGTTGGGGGGGACAGCCCATCTGGGGGAAGCAGCAGTGGCCGTGTCTCCGGGGTGGAGTCCGGCCCTGTAACTCAGAGGGCTAAGGAAAGGAGGAGGAAGGCGGTATTAATCGGGGACTCGACAGTCAGGGGGACGGACAGGCGATTTTGCGGAGGCAGGCGGGAGTCTCGCATTGTGGTCTGCCTCCCTGGGGCTGGGATCCAGGATGTCGCTGGGCGAGTCCCAGAAATCCTGAGGTGGGAGGGAGAGGAGCCGGAGGTAGCGGTACATATTGGTACCGCTGATGTGGGTAAGAAGGGGGAAGGGAACATGAAAAAAGACTATAGGGAATTAGGGAGACAGCTGAGAAGGAGGAAAGCAAAGGTTGTAATCTCGGGATTGCTGCCTGTGCCACGGGAAGGTGAGGAAAGGAATGGAGTGAGGTGGAGGATGAATGTGTGGCTGAGGGAACGGTGCAGGGGGCAGGGATTCAGGTTCCTGGACCATTGGGACCTCTTTAGGGGCAGGTGTGACCTGTATACTAAAAATGGGTGGCACTTGAATCCCAGGGGGACCAATATCCTGGCAGGAAGGTTGTCTAAGGCTACTGGGGAGAGTTTAAACTAGATAGGTTGGGGGGAGGGGATCAAAGCGACGTGACTGAGAGTGAGGAAGGTTGCTCGCAAACAGAGAAGGGTTATAGGCAGTGCAAGAGGGCAGGTGGACTGGGAACAGAGAAGGGGAGAGGTCAGACCATAGGATTGAGAGGTGTCTACTCTAATGTCAGGAGTATAGTGAATAAACAACTAGCTAAAGGAGGAGAGGGCTTGGGAGATGTTAGTAGTGTTTCAACAAACCGGGTCCAGGTAAAGGCTGGCATAAAGACACTTTGCCTGAATGCACGAAGCATTCGAAACAAAGTAAATGAGTTGATGGCACAAATCCATACAAATGAATATGATCTAGTGTCCATCACAGAAACGTGGTTGCAGGGTGACCGGGACTGGGAACTGAATATACAGGGTTATCAGGCATTTAGGAAGGATAGACAGGTAGAAAAAGGAGGTGGGGTAGCTTTGTTAATAAAGGATAATATCAGGACGGGAGTGAGAGACGACATAGGCTCTAAGGAGCAAAACGTGGAATCGTTGTGGGTGGAGATAAGGAATAGTAGGGGGAGAAAGACACTGGTAGGCGTGGTCTATAGGCCCCCAAATAATAACTTAGAGGTGGGGAGGGCTATAAACAAGCAAATAATGTATGCGTGCAAAAGTGGAACGGCAATAATCATGGGGGATTTTAACCTACATATTGATTGGTCGACTCAAATTGGACGTGGAGGGCTTGAGGAAGAGTTCTTGGAATGCTGTCGGGATTGTTTCATTGAAGAGTATGTTACAGAACCTATGAGAGAGCGAGCTATCTTGGATCTGGTTCTGTGCAATGAGACAGGTAGGATTAAGGATCTTCTTGTGAAGGATCCTCTTGGGATGAGTGATCATAATATGGTGGAATTTCTGATACAGATGGAGGGTGAGAAAGTAGGGTCCCAAACCAGTGTCCTCTGCTTGAACAGAGGGGAGTACGATCGGATGAGGATGGAATTGGCTAATGTAGACTGGGCGAGCAGACTGGTAGGTAGGACAGCTGAGGAACAGTGGAGGATTTTTAAGGAGATTTTTTTAAGTACTCAGCAAAAATATATTCCGGTGATAAAGAAGGACTGTAAGAAAAAGGATAACCGGACGTGGATAACGAAGGAAATAAAGGAGAGTATTAAAATAAAATCAGATGCGTACAGAGTGGCCAAAAATAGTGGAGAATTAGTGGATTGGGAAAGCTTTAAAGAAAAACAAAGAACGACTAAGAAAGCGATTAAGAAAGGAAAGATAGATTATGAAACTAAACTCGCTCAAAATATAAAAAATGATAGTAAAAGTTTTTACAAGTATATAAAAAGGAATAGAGTGGCTGGAGTGAATGTTGGACCCTTGGAAGATGAGAGGGGGGATTTAATAGTGGAAAACGAGGAAATGGCTGAGACTTTAAATAAGTTCTTTGTGTCGGTCTTCACGGTGGAAGACACAAATAGTTTGCCGAATATTAGAGATCGAGAGTTGGTGGGAGGGGAGTCCTTAATACAATTACTGTTACTAAGGAGGTGGTGCTTGGTAGAGAAATAGGACTGAAGGTAGACAAGTCCCTGGGCCCGGATGGAATGCATCCCAGGGTACTGAAAGAAATGGCTGAGGTAATAGCAGATGCGTTAGTAGTAATTTATCAAAATTCGCTGGACTCTGGGGTAGTGCCGGCTGACTGGAAAACAGCTACTGTTACGCCGCTTTTTAAAAAAGGAAGTAGACAAAAGGCGGGTAACTACAGGCCGGTTAGCTTAACGTCCGTAGTTGGGAAGATGCTCGAGTCCATTATTGAAGAGGAAATAACAGAGCACCTGAATAAGAATGGTTCGATCAAGCAGACGCAGCATGGATTCATGAAGGGAAAGTCGTGTTTGACGAATCTACTTGACTTTTATGAAGATGTCACTAGTGCGGTTGACAGAGGGGAACGGGTGGATGTCGTGTTTTTAGATTTCCAGAAGGCGTTCGATAAGGTGCCTCACAAAAGGTTGCTGCAGAAGATTGGGGTACACGGAGTTAGGGGTAAGGTGTTGCCGTGGATTGGGGATTGGCTATCTAACAGGAAGCAGAGAGTTGGGATAAATGGGTGCTTTTCTGGTTGGCAGTTGGTGACCAGTGGCGTGCCGCAGGGATCGGTGCTGAGGCCTCAATTGTTTACCATTTACATAGATGATCTGGAGGAGGGGACTGAATCTAGGGTATTCAAGTTTGCTGATGACACGAAGGTGAGTGGGAAAGCGAATTGCGTGGAGGACGCGGAAAGTCTGCAGAGAGATTTGGATAGGCTGAGCGAGTGGGCGAGGATCTGGCAGATGGAATATAACGTTCGCAAATGTGAGGTTATCCACTTTGGAAGAAATAATAGTAAATTGGAATATTATTTAAATGGAGAAAAATTACATCGTGCGACTGTGCAGAGGGACCTGGGGGTCCTTGTGCACGAATCACAAAAACTCAGTCTGCAGGTGCAGCAGGTGATCAAGAAGGCGAATGGAATGTTGGCCTTTATCGCGAGGGGGATAGAATATAAAAGCAGGGAGGTCTTGCTGCAACTGTACAAGGCACTGGTGAGGCTGCAACTGGAGTACTGTGTGCAGTTTTGGTTCCCTTATTTGTGAAAGGATATATTGGCCTTGGAGGGAGTGCAGAGAAGGTTCACTAGGTTGATACCGGAGATGATGGGTGTAGCTTATGAGGAGAGATTAAACAGATTGGGTCTGTACTCGTTGGAGTTTAGAAGGATGAGGGGTGATCTTATAGAGACATATAAGATAATGAAGGGGCTGGATAGGGTAGAGGTGGAGAGATTCTTTCCACTTAGAAGGGAAACCAGAACTAGAGGGCACAGCCTCAAAATAAGGGGGGGCCGGTTCAGAACAGAGTTGAGGGGGAACTTCTTCTCTCAGAGGGTAGTGAATCTCTGGAATTCTCTGCCCATTGAAGTGGTGGAGGCTTCCTCGTTGAATATGTTTAAATCACGGGTAGATAGTTTTCTGATCGATAAGGGAATTAGGGGATATGGAGAGCAGGCGGGTAAGTGGAACTGATTCGCTTCAGATCAGCCATGATCTTGTTGAATGGCGGGGCAGGCTCGAAGGGCCAGATGGCCTACTCCTGCTCCTATTTCTTATGTTCTTATGCTCTTAAACCAACAATGCAATTTCCACATTTGTCGATGACACAATATTGAGCAGCATTGTCGAGACTGAGGGGGGGTTGCCACACATGAGGAGAAAACATTCATAAATGTACAGAAGAGGCATTTCAAATTAATTTCAACATTGATAATTGTGAGGCATTACAATTTGCTCAGAATCATAAGATCAGAAAAAAGATGGAAAATAAGAATCTAAATGAGGCAGAGATGCAAAGAGGTCTTAGATTTTCGGTGACCAAGGTATTAAAGCTGTTACAGGAGCAAACAACACATCAGGGTTTAATTCTTGAGGATTGGAATTGAAAATTAAAGAATTGCAGTTAAACCTGTACAAAGCACGGTCCGACCGCACGTGGAGCTCTGTGTATGGTTCTGGTCACCACATTATAAAAAGGATATAGAAGCACCAAGGAGGATACAGAAATAATTGACAAGGGTGATAAGGATGATAAGATGTAGCCAAGGCCAAAATGGTCAGTCACAAATTAAACATCGATGTTGAGTAACTGCCAAACTGACCAATTGCTCTTGTTCGTACATATGTGATTACAGTCACTAGAACTTAAAATCAATTGAAACTCTTTGGGCCACAATCACCTGGCTCCCCTGTGTGGGGTTTTTGGGGGTTCAATTCCCCAGAACTAGATCTTTAAATGTCTCATTGTTCTTGGGCTGGAAACTGACTGATCAAAAACATTGTTCTGAAGACATTCCAGAATGTTCTCTCCTTCGCTGTCCTTAACCCAACGACTGTCTGATTTTATGTGGGAATAGTTAAAGTCACCCATTGTCAATACTCAAAGGTCCTTTCACCTCAGTAATTTCATTGCACATTTGATAATCTATTACTTTCCAATTGTTTGGTAGTTCACAAAATAGACCAAATAGCAGAAGAGCTTGTTGTTTCTTAACTCGAACCAAATGATTGTCTCAGCAGCCTCTTTTCTCTTCAAAATTAAACTGAGGGGATTTAAATGACTTGACAGCTGGAGAGCTCCACAGAACTTATCCACCATTTATACACATTGATGACTCCTGTTGACTAAAACAAAGAGGTTACCTCACCCCTCCAAAAGGCCACCTTATTTCTCAAAGAACACTGGCAGGTTTAGAAATTTTGTTTAATTTCATGGAGTCAAAGAGTTGAGTATTAGAAAGGCGTGTGACAAAATTCCTTCTAAGAATGGCCATTTGCACTTTTGAATATTATTTTGCCTCTGTGAAGTGTGAATGTATAAAATACATCCTGTCCACATATTCCCCCACCCACCCTGGTGAAAATGGCAGTGCCGGGTTTGGGGGCAGGAAATCTAGGTTCAGGGCTCATTTTAGATAAGGAGTGGAGCCATTCCATCTCTGTGTAAATTTGGGCCCAGGTCTTCATGGCCAAACCCCTGTTAAATGAAATGAAAATCTCCCCCATTGCACCAGCGAACCATCCCACAAGGATATTGATGGCAGATCTGTTCAGGTAAAACACGCCAATACTCAACAGATGCTTTTTGTCACAGAACTGGTCCCAATATCCCAGGAGCCAGAGGCTCTCTCTCTCTGGAACCACCTCTCTATCCACACAATTACCTGCTATGTCCATCTATTTCTGTCATATTAGCATGTGGCACCAGGAATAATTCAGAGATTACTGTTCTGCTTTTGTAACGTTTTCTCTCAATCCTTAAACTCACATTTAAGGACCTCGTCTCTCATCCTCTTGGTTTCATTGGTTCCACCATGGACCATATTTCTGCCTCCTCCCCTTCCACCCCCACCCCCCTGGGGTTACGAACCTGGACATTGAGTTGTTACACTCACCCTCTCCATTCACTCACTCACTCACTCACTCGCTCGCTTGCTTGCTCACTCACTCACTCATTCACTCACTTACTTATTCACTCGGGCCCTGTGTCTTCCCCGAGTCTGCTGCAAAAGACCATTTCCAGGCTTGCTTGAAGTCTATCTGGGTCCATTGTAAAAAGGTCCCCCCAAGGTTGACGTGAAGCCTCCACAGGCCCATCTGGAGACCCTGAGCTCTGCTCACCTTCCTCCCCACCACCGGCACCCCCACCTCACCACACCTCGGATTAAATTATAGTAAGGGCAGCCTGATGCCTCCAGGATCCAGCTGGGCCACATCCCATCATCTTCCCGCCCCACACGGGCCTGTTGTAGCTGCTCTGAGCTCCAGATACCTGGAAATTGACTGCAATTGACGTCCCATGGAGTGCCCCCGGGGCCTCTTGGCACCCAAAGGGAGGAGGAAGAGCTTAAGCCCCTGCCAGTGTCTTCCACCCAGGAGATCCCGGACAACCACAGACCTTCCTCACACCGGGGCACATAGGACCAACGAGATGAACAGAGTGGCACCGAAACAGTGCCATCCTCAAGTCAGCCAGGGCCCTCCAGTTCCCGGCCACCCAGGGGACGTCCGCCTAGGGCATCACAGGCAACGGGGCGGGTATCACAGCTGGACACCTCCACCTCCAATGTGGATCCTGTGGCAGCACCTAGAAGACGTAGTAGACAGCACAAAGTTAGAAAGTTGTAATTCACTAGAGGGCACGGGTGAAGGTCAGCATTCGTCAGGGTTGGGTCATCATTTAGGGGAAGAGCACAATAAACTGGTAATTGCACATCATGCTGTGATTAATGTGTCCCTGATTCTCTTCCCCCCCCCCCCCCCGCCCCCCACCGCCCCCCCCCCCCCCCCCGCCCCCCCCCCCCCCGCGCCCCCACCCCCCCGCCCCCACCTCAGTGCTCCCGACTCCCAAACACAGAGGTGCTGTCTGTTGAACCTTGCAGACTCAGCCCATGTTTCAGAGTGCCTGTCCTACCTTCCCCAACATTCACCAGACCCTTGGTGCCAGTGCCCGCAACCCCCCCACCCCGCTCCCATCTGTTGGCCAAAAACATGTGTCCCCAACCCTTCCAGCTCCCTGGGCCAGGGTGGCAGCGTGCATTCAGAGTACAGGTAGGAGTCAGACTTGAATTGCACCAGGGGCAGGATCCCAGTGTGCACAAGAGTGAGTCGTCATCATCTTCCAGCCTTCAAACAAGACTCACTATCATTGCCAGCTCAGGCACATTAATATGGTCGGATGTTTCTGGGGGAAAGGGTGGTGGGATGACAGGAGCAGGGGAAGGGTGATGTGGTGGTTTGAGGGCCCAGGTCGATGTGGAGGGGGAATAGCGGCTGCACTTGTTCCTGGGGTGTGGTGGGTGTGTGTTGGTTGCACCCCCCCTCACTGCACAGCACTAGCTCGGTGAAGCGGGCTGCAATCAAGGCGTCCCTTGCTGCCCTTCCCTGCCGGACAGTTGCCATTGCTGTCTTTCCTCCAGCTCTTCATGTGGTGGGGCGGCCACATCGCCCCCTCGCTGCTGCTCCTCCTCCCCCTCCTCCTCCTCCTGCTCCAGCTGGTCTCCCCACTGCTGGGTGATGTTGTGCAGAGTGCAGCAAATGATCATGATGCATGAAGCACGCACAGGGTCACACTGGAGGACCCCCCCCGCAGAGCAGTCCATGCAGCGGAACCACATCTTCAGCAGGCTGACCACTCAACGGCAGACCAGGTGGCTGCATGGGCCTCATTGTAGCGGGTCTCCGCCTCGGTCTGGGGCTTCCACACAGGCATCATCAGCCATTGTCTTACCGAGTAACCCTTGTCACCCAGGAGCCATCCCGGGAGCCTGAGTTCATCTTAAAAGAGCCCAGGGATGTCCGACTGCCGGAGCACAAAGCTGTCATGGACACTCCCTGGGTGGCGTGCATCGACCTGCATGATCTTCATCCGATGGCCGCACACGATTTGAACATTCAGGGAGTGGAATCCCTTCCGGTTCACAAATCGCTGTGGCCCTGCATGGGGGCGCCCGCAAGGTGAGGTGTGTGCCATCCACTGCGCCCTGCACATTCGGAATCCTGGCGATGGAGGCGAAGCCGAGAGCCCGGCCTCCTGCTGTGCACGGCCCACATCAAAATTAATGAACTGCTCTGCCCGGGCATCTGTGACCTGCCGCACACATCTGTGCACGGAGGCCTGGGAGATCCCAGTTAGGTCGCCACTAGGAGCCTGGAATGACCCGAAGGCATAGAAATTGAGGGCTGCCATCATCTTCACATCTTCAGGGAGTGGGTGGCTGCTGCTCCCTCGAGGTGCCAGGTATGAGAGTACCTCACAAATGTGACGCACTGCGGTCTTGAACAATTGCAGCCGGCGACGGCACATTTCCTCCGAGGGTCTCGAAGGAATTGCGGGCCCTGTAACTCCTTGGCCTTGGCATCCTCCGCCTTCTGTGCACCCCCTCGGGAGCCTGCTCACCCACCTTCTGACCCTCAGCGGCAGCCCCCTGCCCTCCTTCCTGAGGGTCTGATGGTGCCTCCTCTTGCGGTGGTCTGTCCATGCTCGTTACCTCCTGACCCGCGCCGTCTCCTCCCCCTCCTCTGCCCCTGCTGCCACCAACATGGCCAGCTCCAGGTCAAGCAAACCGAGATCCATCTGCACAGTGTGGTTTGGAAAAAGCATAGAATGATGGATTATGACCATTGGCTGCAAAGACCCAGCACCACCCCGATCCCTCACTTGGGCCAGAATCCCCACTTGTGGGAGCTGGCAACCCCACACAATTCATGGTGCCATATGTGGCCCGACTAGGGTTGTGTAAGATTCCCATCATGGCAAATGCTGGCACAGATTATGCAGGTCACTGTGCTGACGTGGGCAATGCACACACTTGAGCCATTGCTATGTGTGCAACTGCAGAATCTGTGACAGGCATGTGTTGCTGGTCCGTGTCACAGGGCAGGGACAAACTGCAAAGCAGCACCAGATGTGAGCCCAGTGACAGCAGGTTCCATGCAGTCCATGTCTGAACCTCTGCAACCCGGCCTGGAGCAACAGCTGCTTCATCTGGTTTGGCCTCAGTCAGCACGTGGTACACTCCTCCCCTTCCCCGGAACACCAGCACTTAGTAGAGTCCCTGACCACACCCCGCAGAAAGACAATGCCACTGCAAAGTGCTGTGGGGGGTGGGGGGGAAGCAGGACCCCTCGAGACTGCTTCCAACAGTCAGCCTCAGTGCTGCTTGGAGAGGGGGTGGGAGGGAGCAGGAGCCCTCGAGGCTGCTTCCCATGGTCAGCCTCAGCGCTGCTTGGAGAGTGCGGGGGGCGGGGGGGGGAAGGGACTCCCTGATGGAACTTCACCCAGGGAGCTGTGAGGAAAGGGAAGCCCTCCTGGCCATCCCCCCGCCACCACCACCTCCCCCCACCCCACGCCCCCAGATGTCACTCAATGGGCCAAACCATGAAGGTGGCAGGAGGAAGGCTACCAGGCATCTCCAGGGCCTGCCTGCAACATCCCCGCACTCCGCGAGTAGCACTTACCTCCTCACGCCAGTTCAAGGCTGCCACTCCAGGTTGTGACTCTTAAATACCTGTTCTGATTCGCACCAAAATTAAATCACGCCAAAAAGTTGGGAGACGCAGATATGGGCAGAGATTGTCATGTGGATTCTGATAATGGCATGCAAAGGTATGTAAACTTATCTTAAACAGCGACCCGCCGATTTTCCGCGGGATCCCAGCGGCACCATTTTTCTCCAGCTGGGAGATGTGCGCAGGCCGAAAAAACTGGCGGGGAACCCGTGAAATGGCCGACACGCACATCTCCTGGCCGGACCCGCCAGAACAATGGCGGACGTGGATGGGAGAATCGCGGCTGTTAAGTCTGTTTCTCTCCACATGCCAGAGCTGCTGAGTTTATCCAGCATTTTCTGTTTTTATTTCTACTTAATGTACACCGACAGCTACAAAGTGAGGTCTACAAAACTAAAAGCACTTTTTTGTTGCGAGACGTGCAAATTGGAAGGTCCCAGAACTCCAGTTCTGTTCTGTAGCATAAATTTGAGATTTGTATGGGATATAATTTTTGAAAAGTTACTATTCAGTAATCAGCAGCGTTACATTGCACTCAGCAATCGGTGATCAGCAATACACCAGGGAGTCAAAATCAATTTCTCCAGCCTGAGATGATGGAGGGATCACTCGTGTTTCTGAACACAGTGATGTTATTCAGTCAACGCAGCCCAGAAATTACAAAGAAGCCGAACACATTTGGAGTGCATCAATCTTCACCTGTAAAAGTATAGGAGCATTCCTGCATTCATTGTGAAATGTGTTGACGAGTTAGTTACCTCACAGGTTAGACCGGCATTAAAGTTCCCTCCACACTGTCCAGTCAAACACTTCTGATCATGAACTGTGCAAATTATTGAGATCGTGAGAAGTGCATAAAATTGGCAACAGATTATCAGGAATGATGGGAACCACATGAAGAGGCTGAGATGGATCATCCACTGGGCACTTCTGGCTGAAGATTGTTGGAAATATTTCAGCCTTGTCTTTTGCACTGATGTGCCGGGCTCCCCCATCATTGAGGATGTGAATATTTGTGGAGCCTCCTCTTCCTGTCAATTGTTTCATTGTCCGTCACCATTCACGACTGGATGTGTCAGGACTACAGAACTTAGACTTGATCTATTGTTTGTGGGATCGCTTTGCTCTGTCTATCGCATAGTGCTTCTACTATTTGGCCTGCCTGCAAGTAATCCTGTGTTGTAGCTTCACCAGATTGACACCCCATGTTTGGACATGCCTGGTATTGCTCCTGGCATGCCCTCCTGCAGTCTTCATTGAACCAAGGTTGATCCCCTGGCTTGTTGGTGATGGTAGAGTGGGGAAAATGCAGGGCGGATTGTAGTTGAGTAAAATTCTGCTGCTGCTGATGGCCCACAGGGCCTCATGAATGCCCAGTATTGAGTGTTAGACCTGTTTGGAATCTATCACATTTATTACGGTGGTGGAGCCACACAATATGATGAGTGATATCCTCAATGTGAAGATAGGACTTCATTTCCACAAGGGCTCAGCATCATTATCCAATACCAATTAATGGCCATTTAAAGAGCTCAATCCACCTCCACTGCCATTATCCTCTGGGCAGTGGGATTCAGATGGGACTGGGAAGACCATTCTTCCATCAAAGGTGGTGAAAGAGTGGAGAGGAAGGGGTTGGGGTTCACCCTTTAGGGTGCCTTTTGCACAATGGGGACATCCAGCCTCTCTTTGTGTCTTCCCACCTGGCAGCATCTAAACCAGATTTCCCCCTGGGAAAAGTGGGAGCTGGACTGTTGGGATGATCCACACCTGAACCCTGCTGGACCAGCCATCCATATAACGTGGCAAGTAGAGAGGGCCAAACTAGTCGGGGGTTTAAAATATATCAGATTAGACCTCAGTCACACCCATCAGCAGCTGGAGTTGGATGAGGATTCACAAAGGCTGCTTACTATCAACACCCACAAGGGTTTGTACCAGTATACACAGTTACATAAGAACATAAGAACATAAGAAATAGGAGCAGGAGTAGGCCATCTGGCCCTTCGAGCCTGCCCCGCCATTCAACAAGATCATGGCTGATCTGAAGCGTATCAGTTCCACTTACCCACCTGCTCCCCATAACCCCTAATTCCCTTATCGATCAGAAAACTATCTACCCGTGATTTAAACATATTCAACGAGGAAGCCTCCACCACTTCAATGGGCAGAGAATTCCAGAGATTCACTACCCTCTGAGAGAAGAAGTTCCCCCTCAACTCTGTTCTGAACCGGTCCCCCCTTATTTTGAGGCTGTGCCCTCTAGTTCTGGTTTCCCTTCTAAGTGGAAAGAATCTCTCCACCTCTACCCTATCCAGCCCCTTCATTATTTTATACGTCTCTATAAGATCACCCCTCATCCTTCTAAACTCCAATGAGTACAGACCCAATCTGTTTAATCTCTCCTCATAAGCCACACCCCTCATCTCCAATATCAACCTAGTGAACCTTCTCTGCACTCCCTCCAAGGCCAATATATCCTTTCGCAAATAAGGGAACCAAAACTGCACACAGTACTCCAGTTGCGGCCTCACCAGTTCCTTGTACAGTTGCAGCAAGACCTCCCTGCTTTTATATTCTATCCCCCTCACGATAAAGGCCAACATTCCATTCGCCTTCTTGATCACCTGCTGCACCTGCAGACTGAGTTTTTGCGATTTGTGCACAAGGACCCCCAGGTCCCTCTGCACAGTCGCTCGATGTAATTTTTCTCCATTTAAATAATATTCCAATTTACTATTATTTGTTCCAAAGTGGATAACCTCACATTTGCTAACGTTATATTCCATCTGCCAGATCCTCGCCCACTCGCTCAGCCTATCCAAATCTCTCTGCAGACTTTCCGCGTCCTCCACGCAATTCGCTTTCCCACTCACCTTCGTGTCATCAGCAAACTTGAATACCCTAGATTCAGTCCCCTCCTCCAGATCATCTATGTAAATGATAAACAATAGAGACCCCAGCACCGATCCCTGCGGCACGCCACTGGTCACCAACTGCCAACCAGAAAAGCACCCATTTATCCCAACTCTCTGCTTCCTGTTAGATAGCCAATCCCCAATCCACGCCAATACCTTACCCCTAACTCCATGTACCCCAATCTTCTGCAGCAACCTTTTGTGAGGCACCTTATCGAACGCCTTCTGGAAATCCTAAAACACCACATCCACCCGTTCCCCTCTGTCAACCGCACTAGTGACATCTTCATAAAAGTCCAGTAGATTCGTCAAACACGACTTTCCCTTCATGAATCCATGCTGCGTCTGCTTGTTCGAACCATTCTTATTCAGGTGCTCTGTTATTTCCTATTTAATAATGGACTCTAGCATCTTCCCAACTACGGACGTTAAGCTAACCGGCCTGTAGTTACCCGCCTTTTGTCTACTTCCTTTTTTAAACAGCGGCGTAACAGTAGCTGTTTTCCAGTCAGCCGGCACTACCCCAGAGTCCAGCGAATTTTGATAAATTACTACTAACGCATCTGCTATTACCTCAGCCATTTCTTTCAGTACCCTGGGATGCATTCCATCCGGGCCCGGGGACTTGTCTACCTTCTGTCCTATTCGTCTACCAAGCACCACCTCCTTAGTAACAGTCATTGTATTCAGGACCTCCCCTCCCACCAACTCTCGATCTCTAATATTCGGCAAACTATTTGTGTCTTCCACCGTGAAGACCGACACAAAGAACTTATTTAAAGTCTCAGCCATTTCCTCATTTTCCACTATTAAATCCCCCCTCTCATCTTCCAAGGGTCCAACATTCACTCCAGCCACTCTATTCCTTTTTATATACTTGTAAAAACTTTTACTATCATTTTTTATATTTTGAGCGAGTTTAGTTTCATAATCTATCTTTCCTTTCTTAATCGCTTTCTTAGTCGTTCTTTGTTTTTCTTTAAAGCTTTCCCAATCCACTAATTCTCCACTATTTTTGGCCACTCTGTACGCATCTGATTTTATTTTAATACTCTCCTTTATTTCCTTCGTTATCCACGTCCGGTTATCCTTTTTCTTACAGTCCTTCTTTATCACCGGAATATATTTTTGCTGAGTACTTAAAAAATCTCCTTAAAAATCCTCCACTGTTCCTCAGCTGTCCTACCTACCAGTCTGCTCGCCCAGTCTACATTAGCCAATTCCACCCTCATCCTATCGTACTCCCCTCTGTTCAAGCAGAGGACACTGGTTTGGGACCCTACTTTCTCACCCTCCATCTGTATCAGAAATTCCACCATATTATGATCACTCATCCCAAGAGGATCCTTCACAAGAAGATCCTTAATCCTACCTGTCTCATTGCACAGAACCAGATCCAAGATAGCTTGCTCTCTCGTAGGTTCTGTAACATACTGTTCAATGAAACAATCCCGACAGCATTCCAAGAACTCTTCCTCAAGCCCTCCACGTCCAATTTGAGTCGACCAATCAATATGTAGGTTAAAATCCCCCATGATAATTACCTATTGGAGTCTCATCAGCCTGTGCCATTTCCCAGCATACATTGGAGAGCCAATTACAAG
The DNA here is from genome assembly GCF_964213995.1 of Mustelus asterias. NCBI lineage: Eukaryota > Metazoa > Chordata > Chondrichthyes > Carcharhiniformes > Triakidae > Mustelus > Mustelus asterias. The sequence continues at coordinate 81,359,409 of NC_135815.1, read as the reverse complement.
GCATCTCTAATGTAGTGGTTTATCTTGATGACGTACTAATGACAGGAACGTCACCTGAAGAACACAGATCAAATTTGGAAGAAGTATTGAGCAAGTTTTAAGAAGCAGGGGTTAGGTTGGAATGGGAGAAATGTATGTTCCAAGCAGAGGAAGTTACATATTTGGGTTTTAGGGTAGACACAAAGGTCTACATCCTTTGGAAGAGAAAGTTAAAGCAATTAAGGAGGTTCCACAGCCGAAAGACGCATCAGAGTTGAAATCATTTCTGGGCATGGTAAGCTATTATGGTAGATTTTTAAAAAACATATCGACCAAAGTTAAAGAAACATCAGCATGGGAGGTGGGGAAGCCTTTGTAAAAGTTAAGCAGCTTCTGCAGTCGTCGGCTTTGTTGATGCTCTTCAATCCAACCAAAGCTTTGGTAATAACCTGCGATGCATCACCGTATGGAGTGGGAGCAGTGTCGTCCCACCTGGTGCCTGATGGAATGAAAGGGCCTTGACTTTGCTTCTGGAATGTTATCAGAGGCAGAATAAAAGTATTCCAAGATAGCTAAAGGAAGCTTGTCGGTCATCTGTGCAATCAAAACATTTCGTCAGTATATTTATGACAACAGATTATGAGAGTTTCCAAACACAAACCATTGTGATGTCAAAGATAAACCAGAGCCACCAATTGCCTCTTCAAGGCTGCAGAGATAGGCTCCCTTGTCAGCAGCGTACAGTTATATATTTCAGCATCGCTCTGGAACACAGATATCACTCAGCCAGTTGCCCTTGCCACAGCTAGTAGCATCACCACCAGTCCCACAACAGATAGTCCTCAATCTGGTCGAGACTTTACCAGTCTCTGCCAAACACATAAAGGTGTGGACAGAAAGAGACCCTGCATTGTAGAAAGTTAAAAAGATGGTCATGCAAAGGTGAGAAGTCAGAGTTGCTTAAACCACCAACGAGAGAAGGAAGGAAATAACCTGTGTTATTGTGGGGGGGCTAGAGTTCCAGTCCCACCCCAGGGGAGATGACTTTTATTACAGGAACAGCACTACTCCAATCCAGGGCAAAGCAGGATGAAGGCCCAAGCCAGAGGTTATGTCTGGTGGCCGGGTCTTGATAAGGAAATAGAAAGGATATTTGGTCAACACCCCAATTGAGAAGCTCAACAGGCCTTGCTGCCACTGCTGGTGAATTGGCATCCATGAGAATGGCCTGGTCGACCCTGTGCAAGGAGACATATCGACTTTGCAGGATCATTTATGGGTCATATGTTTCTTATATTAGTAGACGTACACTCAAAGAGGTTCAATGTGCAGTTGAAGTCCACAATAGCCACTGCCACCATTGACAAACTAAGGAAAGATTTTGCTGTTCATGATATTCGGGAAGTCTTCGAGTCAGACAACAGGCCATCATTCACAGCGGAGTAATTCCAAAAATTTATCAATCAAATTTATCACCCTCCATGTTAAGTCAGCACCCAGCCTCAAATGGGCTAGTGGAGCATGAGGTACAAACATTCAAGTCATTGATGGAGAATCAAGTCAATCGGCCTCTTCCTCTCCGCACAGCCAGTTTTTTGTTGTCTTATAACACCACATCAAATGCAACCACAGGCGTCACGCCAGCTGAGCTACTAATGGGATGCAGCTTAAGAGAACGGTTGGATATGATATTCCCAGATTTGGTGGGGAGGGTGGGGGAGTTGGCAAGCCTCTCAGAGAGAAAATCACGATTCAAAGAACAAAGACAGACTGTTCCGAGTTGAGGTCATGGTCAGAAACTTTGCAGCAGGACCGGCTTGTGTGGCTGGTAAGATTGTGGAGAGAATAGGAACGGTCTCCCATGTGATGGAGATACAAGGCTGTCATCACAAGAAACATGTAGACCACCTGAGGAGGAGAGCAGTGACCGATACAGGGGATCAACCGGCGCCCCCTGCTGTGAATTCCAAGTTACCAGGGTTGGTTACCGGGATTCCAGTTGGAAACAAGGGATCTGAGCAACCAGTGGTTACTGTAACTGAGGAATGAGCAGCTACAGAGGAGGAGCTTGAACCCGGATTGATGAGTTTGCCTTTTGCATCTGTCCGGCTGGATTCTTCAAATTCTGAAGAGTCTCCCACAGAACTGAGGCATTCGACACGGGTCCGGAATCCCCGGACCAACTACACTTATGATGGGTTTTTCTCAGGGGTATTCCCGCTGCCCTTTAATAAAACATTGTTTGTCTGTGCTGAATTCCTCCATTGTTGAATTCATGAGTAAGGGGGGAAGGATTGTGCCAGCATTACCCCTTTTTAAGGGAGCTCTCCCTGAGGGCCACGCGATCAGTCCGGACCCTATGGACTGTCGAGGTGGGAAGCTGAGCCAATTGGGGGCAAGGTTGCGTATCCCAGTCGAGGAGGTCCCGTGGCTGGATCCTGGGAAGAGAGTTGTACAGTCGCATCGTTGATTCAATCTGACATTCTGTTGTAAATATTATTTATCATTGGCATTAAATCCCTTGTTATTTTGTACCACATCGAATCGCCCTCGATTTATTACAGAGTCATAAAGTCAGAGCCATAATTTCAAATTCACAACACGGTGTTAAATTATAAATGTTGCAATGCCAATCATCATAACTCAAATGTCCTGCAGTCAAGAACTTTTCTATAGCTCCACCTTTGACCAGGTTTCCACTCCTGCCACAGCTCTGAAACAGCCCTTATTCATGTTACAAATGATATCCGTGTGGCTGTGACCACAGCAAACTCTCCCTCCTCTTCCTTCTCAGCCTGTCTGCAGCTTTGACATGGTTAACATTCCCATCCTCCGTCAATGCCTCATTTCCAGTTTCTCCTCCCTGGTTCCATTCTTCTGTGTCCAGTCATAGTAGAAACTCACTCACACTGGCTTCTCTTCACACTCTCACACTTTCTTTAAATATCCAATTCAATCCAATCAAAGCCCAATTCAGAGTCTCATCAAGTGAGACATTCCCGATCCAAGCTGACAAGACAGGGCTCTCAGCTCCTGTCTTGGGTTGGATCTACATGATCCAAGCTGATTGGAGTCGGCATTGCACCTTCTCCAAGGCTTGATCTCTTTGCATCTTAGCCAAAACGCCAAGATGTCGCTTTTAAACATTGCTTCAAATGAAGCCACAATGTTACCTTATGACTTCAACCAAGTACAGCATGTCGATACTACACTTGATTTTATTTGTCAAATATCTTTCCTTGGTCATCCACATGCTCAGCTCCAACCCATCTGAATACACCTCACGTTCCACATGTGCTCCGACTCCATCTTTACCACCGATTTCCTCAGTCCCAACTTGAACTTGAAGGGCCGAATGGATTTGAATGATGAATCTTAATAGCGCTGGAGGTCCGAATTTTACAGTTACAGCTTTCAAAAAAACAGCAAGAATGGACTTTCGTCATTGTCATGCTCGAGAACGTTAATTGGAAAAGGCTCTGGGATGATTCAATCTCTTTGTCTGTGTTAAACTCACCCTTGAGAGATGGTTAGAGATCTCTGAAATGATAGAAATACCTTGTATCCCAGAAAGAGAATCTTTGTTTTTATTTGTATCAGTATTGTGAGATTCCACGATTCACATTGATCATTATTGCAGGAGAAACAACAATAGTAACATCCTGGCTTTTATAATATTTCCAGATGCATTTGCACAGTCTATGGAAAGGGATATTTTTAACATAGAAACATATAGAACAGTACAGCACAGAACAGAACCTTTGGCCCACGATGTTGTGCCGAGCTTTATCTGAAACCAAGATCAAGCTATCCCACTCCCTATCATCCTGGAGTGCTCCATGTGCCTATCCAATAACCGCTTAAATGTTCCTAAAGTGTCTGACTCCACTATCACTGCAGGCAGTCCATTCCACAGCCTAACCACTCTCTGCGTAAAGATCCTACCTCTGATATCCTTCCTATATCTCCCACCATGAACCCTATAGTTATGCCCCTTGTAATAGCTCCATCCACCCGAGGAAATAGTCTTTGAACGTTCACTCTATCTATCCCCTTCATCATTTTATAAACCTCTATTAAGTCTCCCCTCAGCCTCCTCCGCTCCAGAGAGAACAGCCCTAGCTCCCTCAACCTTTCCTCATAAGACCTATCCTCCAAACCAGGCGGCATCCTGGTAAATCTCCTCTGCACTCTTTCCAGCGCTTCCACATCCTTCTTATAGTGAGGTGATCAGAACTGCACACAATATTCTAAATGTGGTCTCACCAAGGTCCTGTACAGTTGCAGCATAACCCCACGGCTCTTAATCTCCAACACCCTGTTAATAAAAGCTCACGCTCTGTAGGCCTTCTTCACAGCTCTATCCACTTGAGTGGCAACCTTTTGAGATCTGTGGATATGGACCCCAAGATCTCTCTGTTCCTCCAGAGACTTCAGAATCCTACCTTTGACCCTGTAATCCACATTTAAATTAGTCCTACCAAAATGAATCACCTCACATTTATCAGGGTTAAACTCCATTTGCCATTTTTCAGCCCAGCTTTGCATCCTATCTATGTCTCTTTGCAGCCCTCCACCTCATCCACTACTCCACCAATCTTGGTGTCAACAGCAAATTTACTGATCCACCCTTCAGCCCCCTCCTCTAAGTCATTAATAAAAATCACAAAGAGCAGAGGACCAATCACTGATCCCTGCGGCACTCCGCTAGCAACCTGCCTCCAATCCGAAAATTTTCCATCCACCACCACCCTCTATCTTCGATCAGATAGCCAATTACCGATCCAATATGCCACCTTTCCCTCTATCCCACACCTCCTTACTTTCATCATAAGCCAACCATGGGGGACCTTATCAAACGCCTTACTAAAATCCATATATATGACATCAACTGCCCTACCTTCATCAACACACTTAGTTACCTCCTCAAAAAATTCAATCAAATTTGTGAGGCACGACTTGCCCTTCGCGAATCCGTGCTGACTATCCCGGATTAATCCGCATCTTTCTAAATGGTCGTAAATCCCATCCCTCAGGACGTTTTTCATCAATTTACCAACCACCGAAGTAAGACTACCTGGTCCATAATTACCAGGGTCATTTCTATTCCCTTTCTTAAACAGAGGAACGACATTCGCCATTCTCCAGTCCTCTGGCACCATCCCCGTGGACAGCGAGGACCCAAAGATCAAAGCCAAAGGCTCTGCAATCACATCCCTTGCCTCACAAAGAATCCTAGGATATATTTCATCAGACCCAGGGGACTTATTGACCTTCAGTTTATTCAAAACTGCCAGTACATCCTCCCTCCGAACAACTATTTCCTCCAGCCTATTCGCCTGTAACACCTTCTCTTCCTCAAAAACATGGCCGCTCTCCTTGGTGAACACTGAAGAAAAGTATTCATTCATCACCTCGCCTATCTCTACTGACTCCATACACAAGTTCCCACTACTGTCCTTGACCGGCCCTAACCTCACCCTGATCATTCTTTTATTCCTCACATCAGAGTAAAAAGCCTTGGGGTTTTCCTTGATCCGACCCGCCAAGGACTTCTCGTGTCCCCTCCTAGCTCTCCTAAGCCCCTTTTTAACGTGCTTGTTCAATGAGTGGAATTAATATCAGTCAGCATGGGAACAAGTTGTCTTTGTATGTTCTTAGTTACTGTCAGCTGAACAAGTTCACACTGTATTCCTTCCAGTGCTGATTCTGGAACAGAATATATTTTAACTGAATATTTTGAACTCACATTCAGCTCAATCAGTCATTAAATTCCCAGCAATTTAATCATGAATCTCTCTGGTGTCAGGAACGGAAAACCTTCTGCCCATCACTATAATGGTTGAAAGATTAAAAGAACAAGGAATTGGAATACATGGGGGGCAATATTGCCATTGCATTGTGCCCATTTTCAGGTGCGACGCGGTGGTAAAGTCGGGTGTAAAGCACTGAGCGTGATTGGCACCGGTTTTCGCGACCAGTGTCATTTTACGAGCGCCGGATTTCCGACACCATCAGCCTCCCATCGGAAATGGGCGGGAGGCAGGTTAATATATGGAAATTTATTATAATGCTATTTTACATCTGTTTAGCGAGCCCGGCACTCAGTAGTCCAGGCCCCCCTCCCGTTATGACCTCGCTAGGAAAGGTTCATGCCGGATAGAGATCTCTGAAATGATGGAAATACCTTGTATCCCAGAAAGAGAATCTGTGTCTTTATTTGTATCGGTGTTGTGAGAATGCACGATTCACATTAAGGCATGCTGCCTGGCTTTTCATTGGTATAGGGATGATTGTTGTCTTCTTGAAGCAGGTAGGGACCTCAGATCAGTATAAGGAGAGGTTAAAGATGTCTGCGAATACCCCTGCCATCTGGTCAGTGTAGGGTCTGAATGCTTGTCTGGATACCCCATCCGGACCAGTTGCTTTCCATGGGTTGACTCTCATGAAGGCCGATGTAATGTCTGCGATGTGACCTTGGATACCGGTACCACTGAGGTCGTCGGGGTGAAAGGCGTGCTCTCGCTAACCTCTTGCTCAAAACAGGCATGGACTACATTGAGCTCTTCGGGGAGGGGTGCATTGCTGCCAATGATTCGACTCATCTTCACCTTGTAACCTGTTAGATCTTACAGGCCTTGCCATAATCAATGCGTGTTCATGTGGCTAGCCTGGGATTCTAGCTTGTTCCAGTATTGTCTCTGAGCATCTTTGATGGTTCTCCATAGATCGTATTTGGATTTCTTGGATAGGCAAGGGTCACCTGATTTGAATGCCTCAGACCCGGACTTGAGTAAGCAGTGGATATCCCTGTTCATCCATGATTTCCTGTTGGGAAACACACGGATTAGCTTCTTTGGCACACAGTATTCGACAGTCTTCTAACACTAATGAAGTCTGGTACTGTAGTGGCCAACTCATTCAGGTTAGTCACTGAGTTCTTGAATGTTGACCAGTCCACTGACTTGAAGCAGTCCGTAGGAGATCATCCAATTCCTCAGACCAACATTACACGAGTTTCTTTATTGGATTCTCCCATTCATTTCAGTTTTGTCTGTAAGCTGGGAGCAGGAGTACAGGAGACGTGTTGATGGTATATTGGTGGGACACTCCTAAGCTTGGCCTAGTTGAAGTCCCCGGCCACAATGAACAAAGCCTCGGGATGTTTTGTCCCAAGGCTATTTGTGGTGGTATATATTTCTTCCAGCACAGTCTTCATGTCCATATGGGGTGAGATGTAAACTGCTGTCAGGATAACAGAGGTGAACTCCCACGGCAGGTAGTAGGGGCGGCATTTCATGTCAGATACTCTTGGTCCAGGCAGCAGAAACTCGCCAGTATTGTTACGTCTGAGCACCCAGAAGTGTTGATTAGAAGGCAGGCCCCACCTCCCCGAGCCTTGCCTGAGGCTGCCGTGCAGACCACTTGCTGGATTGAGAGACCCTCCGGTTATAGGGCACAGTCTGGTGGGGCGGGATTGAGCCATGTCTCCGTGAAACAGAGTCCACACCAACCTCTCAGTTCCCTTTGGAAAGTGAGTCTGGCTTTAAGTTCATGTAGCTTGTTTTCCAGAGATTGGAGATTTGCCGGGAGTAAGCTGGGGAGGGGGGTTTAGTACCACGTTGTTTCAATCTCACCGGCAGACCTGTGCATTTCCCATGCTTCTGGATGAGTGGCTGCTTCCGGTCAGGCCCTGGGGTCGGTGTGAGCAGACCTTGGTATCACGGGTATAGGTGCGTCCAGTGAGGTTCTTCACGTTGGTCGGTGTGTGGGTAGAGGATTGGTTGCCATGATTGTGGTTTCACCTCGGCAGTCGGGTCTGCTTGGTCAAGCATTCCGGGTCGCTCTTGGGCTGAGAATTGACTTCAGAGGTCGGAGGATGTCCAGATGACCAGTAACTGGATGGTGTCTCTGGAGTCGTGGTCACGGATGAGCTGATGGCTGGGTCCACGTATAGGGTTCTCCAGGACTCTGCCAGGTCAGGGTCTCCCTTCGGAGGTCGAAGGATCTTGAGATTTACAGGTAGATTTAACAGAGCAGTATTGGTCATTTTTAAATGGTGGGAATTGATTTTTAGAAATGTGGGGCGATTATAAAGTGGGGCAGGGTTGGAGGGAATGCTTGGGCCCTGCAGAGAGTCGTAATGCTCCGGGTCGGTGGGGTTGGGGGCCTGTGGAGTGAGGGCCCGAGCTCCGGAGTTGCTGCGCTGTTCAGTGGGGGTGGTTGGGGACGGGTGGAGTGAAGGTCCCGGTTCCGAAATTGCTGTGCCGGCCGTCGGGCCCACGGGGTCCGGGTCGCTTACAGGTCAGGAGTCTTTGCAGTTCGGAGGATCACCAAATCTGTAAGAGATTTTAAAAGAGCTTATTGGATAGTTTAAAAGAGTTTGGGTACAGTTTTAGGAGCTTAGAACAAGACTGAAAGATGGTCTCAGTGGATATGCTGGGAACAGCTCGCAAGAGGCTGCATCGCTCCAGCGCCATCTTGAAATGGAGGGGTTGAGCACAAAGAAGAACTTGTTATAAATATGAGGCAGTGTCAGAGCAGGAGCCAATGTAGATCAGAGAGCACAGGGTGATGGCTGAGCGAGACTTGGTGTAAGAATAAGATCTTTAAATGAAAATATCCAAACACAAATTCTTTCCCTAGTTTCCAGGAATAGCTATCCCTATTCTTCTGTGAATGAGCAGCTCCTTCCCAATCACTGCAGAATTCCCAAATTCACCAAGTTCCCACTTTAGAATCTTACAGTTCACTCTGTATCCACCTCAGTCTTTTCCTTCATCACCCATTTCCACCTCACTCTCATTCTGATCTCACCCTGCTCCTCACTCACTCTCATTCTGATCTCACTCTGCTCCTCAATCACTCCATTCCCTTCTCATTCTATCCTTCCCTCCCTCCATTCCCTCCTCACTCTGGCCTTCCCTCCCTCCATTCCCTCCTCACTCTGTCCTTTCCTCCCTCCATTCCCTCCTCACTCTGTCCATTCCTCCCTCCATTCGCTCCTCACTCTGGCCTTTCCTCCCTCCATTCCCTCCTCACTCTATTTCAGTTTCACTCGTGCTCTCAGCTCAATCTTGAACTCTCCCCCACCTCCCTTTAGAAATCTCTCTCTCTGTATCACCCCCTCTCGATGTGGAGATGCCGGCGTTGGACTGGGGTAAACACAGTAAGAAGTTTAACAACACCGGGTTAAAGTCCAACAGGTTTATTTGGTAGCAAATTGGTTTGTGTGGCTTTTGCTGCCAAATAAACCTGCTGGACTTTAACCTGGTGTTCACCCCCTCTCATCAGGGGGAGCTGCAGCACATCCTCTGGTGGGAGGCTCTCATTACAGTGTGACCTTTTGACATTGGCAGCTTCCAATAACAGTGTGGCTTCAGGAAATTTCAGAGGGAAAAGTTGTCAGGAAATTTGTACAGATTCCGAATATATTTTATTAGTCTGTGCTCTTTACTCTCCAAAACGTTTCAGCAGATTTGACACTCAAATGATGCGGGATGAAGACAATGGAAAAGTCTCGCTCACTGTTCCATCAGTATAGAGAATCTAAGTTTCACTTAAACCGCAGTATCGGAGTCCAGGAGATTCACACACACACTCACTCACATTAACGCACACACTCGCACACACACACAGACACACACACTCATGCACATACACACACTCACATCACACTCATACATACACACAGACAGACTCATCCACAACACACACTCACACACAATCAGAAGCACTCACACACACAGAACACACACGTACACACACAAACACACACACTCACTCACACACACACACGCACACAAAACTGTTATGAGATTTTGCAGCACCCAACAGGACAGTTAATCCATTGAAGGTTGATCCAAGGATAAAAGCTATGGGGAAAGGAGAGGGAAATGGATGTGAGTGGATCATTCTTTTAACAGCAAGAGCAGGTGTGAGAAGTTGAATGGTCTCTTTTCTGTCGCCAGTTCCATGATGTTTCTATTCCAGTGTTTGTGCTGGTGTTTATCAAGTGTGAATAAAACAATTCTGTTTTTCTTTAACTAATCGAGATTTCATGCCTGTCTAATCTGTTTACTCCAATTACTGGAACTAATAACAATGTTTATGTAAGCTTCATGGTCTCAGTGGGTGTCACTCACCTGTATTAATAAAAGGTTCCACTGAGTGAGTGAGCTCAGAGAGTCAATGAAAACTAAAGGACAATAGAGTTCATCACAGAACATGGTTCAGGTGGATCTACTCTTTCTGGCCAATGATGTCGTACCCGTTTTCTATCACATCCTTGGAGTGGTTGGAGTTCTATGTAAGTTATTACAACCATTGCTGGTTTGACTGCTCTAATAGTGGAACTTGTTGGTGTTGAATTTGTTACAGGTACGTAGATTTGTGGTGATTATTTCAAATCCTGTTGATCATTGATATTCCTCAATATCCTTTATTGCAGCCTCTCCACTGCTTCAGATATTCAGACTGGAGTCAATCTGCTTCATTCAATATTGCTGTGTTTGTTCTGCCACAGTCAGTGGATTCTAACTAACCATGGATTGATTTCCAGGATCCAGTTGATTTATTTCCAGGCTGGAGTGAGGATCCATTGTAATTTTTATTCTCTCCCTCTATTTATACAGGTTTATCTCTCAGCCCATATTAGTGGGTGCAATTTTCTTCAATGGTGTGAGATATGTGATTAAAGATCTTTTCAATGATTTTGAAATGTTTTATAACACAGGCTAATGAATTATCTACAAGAAATAGTTGGAATTCATACAGTGCTCTTCACAACTTTAGGATGTCTGAAAGTCTTTTACAGTCAATGGACTGATATTGAAGTGACATCCCAAGGATGGGAAGGAAACATTGAGGAGTATTCAGTGTTTAGGATTGACAGACAGAAAGGAAAAGGTGGTGGAGTTGCATTGTTGATTAAAGAAAATATTGACATAATATTGAGGAAAGATATCAGCACAGACAATGTGGGATCTGTATGGGTCGAGTTAAGAAACACCAAGGGGCAAAAAACATTTGTGGGAGTGGTTTACAGACCACCAAACAAGTAATAATGTTGGGAATAGCATTAGACAGGAAATCAGAGATGCATGTGTTAAAGGAACAAATATGATTATGGGTGACTTTAATCTGCATTTAGATTGGGAAAGTCAAATTAGTCACAGTACAATAGAGTAGGAATTTCTGGAGTGTATACAGAATGGTTTTCTGGACCAATACATTGAGGAACCAACAAGGGAGCAAGCCATCCTGGATTGGATACTGTGCAATGAGAAAGGATTAGTTGGCAATCTAGTTGTGAGAGAACCCTAAGAGATGAGTGACCACAATATGATAGAATTCATCCTCAAAGTGAATAATGACGTAGTTGATTCTGAAACAAGGGTCTTGAATCTCAATAAAGGAACCATGATGGTATGAGGTATGAATTGGCTATGATGGATTGGGAAACATTACTGAAAGGAAGGATCGTGGATAGGCAATGGCAGGCATTTAAGGAACGAATAGATGAACTCGAGGAGGTGTTTATTCCTGTTTGTTGGTCAGGGAATTGTGGCCAAACCATGAATTAAAAGGGAAGTTAGAGATAGTGTTAGATTTAAGCATACAAATTTGCAAGATAAAGCAATAGAACTGAGGATTAGGAGCAGCGATTAGCACTCTCAGCTCCAGGGACCCAGGTTCAATTCCTGGCTTCGGTCACTGTCTGTGCAGAGTCTGCACGTTCTCCCTGTGACTGCATGGGTTTTCTATGATTCTGGCTTTCTCCCACAGTCCAAAACACATGCTGGTTGGGTGCATTAGTCATGCTAAATTCTCCCTCAGGGTACCTGAACAGGTGCCAGATTGTGGCAACGAGGGGATCTTCATGGTAAATTCACTGAAGTGTTAACATAAGCCTACTTGTGACACTAATAAATAAACTTTAATCTGTAAATTCAGCAAAGGAGGATCAAGGGATTGATTTAATTGGAAAAAAGAGAGTATGGAAGTTCGCTAGTGGTGAACATAAAAACTGACTGTAAATGTTTTTAAAAATATATTCAGAGAATAAGCTTGACAAAAACGAAAGTAGGCCCCTTACAGACAGAAACAGGAGAATTCAGAATTTGGAACAAAGAAATGGCTGAGGAACTAAATTCATACTTTGCTTCTGTCTTTGCAAAGGGAGACATAAATAATGTACAGAAGTTCAGAGAGAAACAAGTTTTAGTGAGGAGCTGAAGGAGATCAGTATTAGTAGAGTTTATGGTTTGAGGGAAATTGATAGGATTGAAGGTGGATAAATCTCCAGGGCCTGATAATCTTCATCTCAGAGTGCTTAAGGAAGTGGCCCTGGAAATAGTGGATCCATTGGTGGTCATTTTTCAAAATTCTTTGGACTCTGGACAGATTTCTACTGATTGGAGGACAGCTAATGTAAGTCCCCAATTCAAAAAGGGAGCTGGAGAGATAAAAGGGAACTATAGACCAGTGAGCCTAACGTTGGTATTGGGGAAGTTGCTAGAGTCCATTATCAAGCATTTCATAGCTCAGCATTTGGAAAGCAGTGGTCTCATCAGACAAAGTCAACATGGTTTCCAAAAGGGAACTCACTTTTGATTAATCTGTTGGAATTCTTTGAAAATGTAACAAGTAGAGTTGACCGGGGGAGTCGGTGGATGTGGTTTATTTAGACTTTCAGAACGCTTTCGACAAGGTCTCACATAGCAGACTACTATGTAAAGTTACAGCGCATCGGGTTGCGGGTGGTGATTTGAGATGGATCGAACCATAGAACCATAGAAAATTACAGCTCAGAAACAGGCCTTTTGGCCCTTCTTGTCTGTGCCGAACCATTTTTTGCCTAGTCCCACTGACCTGCACTTGGACCATATCCCTCCACACCCCTCTCATCCATGAACCCGTCCAAGTTTTTCTTAAATGTTAAAAGCATTTACCACTTTATCCGGCAGCTCATTCCACATTCCCACGACTCTCTGCGTGAAGAAGCCCCCCCTAATATTCCCTTTAAACTTTTCTCCTTTCACCCTTAACCCATGCCCTCTGTTTTTCTTCTCCCCTAGCCTCAGCGGAAAAAGCTTGCTTGCATTCACTCTATCTATACCCATCAAAATCTTATACACCTCTATCAAATCTCCCCTCAATCTTCTACACTCCAGGGAATAAAGTCCCAACCTATTCAATTTCTCTCTGTAACTCAGGTTCTCAAGTCCCGGCAACATCCTTGTGAACCTTCTCTGCACTCTTTCAACCTTATTTACATCCTTCCTGTAACTAGGTGACCAAAACTGTACATAATACTCCAAATTCGGCCTCACCAATGCCTTATATAACCTTACCATAACACTCCAACTTTTATACTCGATACTCCGATTTATAAAGGCCAATGTACCAAAGGCACTCTTTACGACCCTGTCCACCTGTGACGTCACTTTTAGGGAATTCTGTACCTGTATTCCCAGATCCCTCTGTTGAACTGCACTCTTCAGAGTCCTACCATTTACCCTGTACGTTCTACTTTGGTTTGTCCTTCCAATGTGCAATATCTCACACTTGTCTGCGTTAAATTCCATTTGCCATTTTTCAGCCCATTTTTCTAGTTGGTCCAAATCCCTCTGCAAGCTTTGAAAACCTTCCTCACTGTCCACTACACCTCCAATCTTTGTATCATCAGCAAACTTGCTGATCCACTTCACCACATTATCATCCAGATCCTTGATATAGATGACAAACAACAATGGACCCAACACCGATCCCTGCGGCACACCACTCGTCACAGGCCTCCACTCAGAGAAGCAATCCTCCACAACCACTCTCTGGCTTCTTTCATTGAGCCAGTGTCTAATCCAATTTACTACCTCCCCATGTATACCTAGCGACTAAACCTTCCTAACTTACCTCCCATGAGGGACCTTGTCAAAGGCCTTGCTGAAATCCAGGTAGACAACATCCACCGCCTTCCCTTTATCCACTTTCCTGGTAACCTCCTCGTAAAACTCTAATAGATTGGTCAAACATGACCTACCACGCACAAAGCCATGTTGACTCTCCCTAATAAGTCCCTGTCTATCCAAATATTTGTAGATCCTATCCCTTATCACACCTTCCAATAACTTGCCCACCACCGACGTCAAACTTACTGGCCTATAATTTCCCGGATTTCTTTTGGAACCTTTTTTAAACAACGGAACAACATGAGCCACCCTCCAATCATCCGGCACCTCCCCCGTGAATACTGACATTTTAAATATGTCTGCCAGGGCCCCTGCAAGTTCAACACTAGCTTCCCTCAAGGTCCGTGGGAATACCCTGTCCGGTCCTGGGGATTTATCCACTCTGATTTGCCTCAAGACAGCGAGCACCTCCTCCCCTTTAATCTGTAAAGGTTCCATGACCTCCCTACCTGTTTGCCCTATTTCCGTAGACTCCATGCCTGTTTCCTCAGTAAATACGGATGCAAAAAAACCATTTAGTATCTCCCCATCTCTTTTGGTTCCATACACAGTCTACCATTCTGGTCTTCAAGAGGACCAATTTTATCCCTCACTATCCTTTTGCTCCTAACATACCTATAGAAGCTCTTTGGATTTTCCTTCACTCTGTCTGCCAAAGCAACCTCATGTCTTCTTTTAGCCCTCCTGATTTCCCTCTTAAGTAGCTTCTTGCACTTTTTATACTCCTCGAGCATCTGATCTGTTCCTTGCTGCCTGTACATTTCATACAACTCTCTCTTCCTTTTAATCAGTGTTACAATCTCCCTCGAGAACCAAGGTTCCTTATTCCTATTTACTTTGCCTTTAATCCTGACAGGAACATACAAACTCTGCACTCTCAAAATTTCTCCTTTGAAGGCCTCCCACTTTCCATTTACATCCTTATCAGAGAACAGCCTGTGCCAATCCACACTTCCCAGATCCCTTCTCATTTCATCAAATTTGGCCTTTTTCCAGTTCAGAACTTCAACCCGAGGACCAGATCTATCCTTATCCACGATCAGGTTGAAACTAATGGCATTATGATCACTGGATCCAAAGTGTTCCCTCACACTCACATCCATCACCTGCCCTAACTCATTTCCCAATAGGAGATCCAATATCGCATCCTCTCTAGTTGGCACCTCTATATACTGATGTAGAAAATTCTCCTGAACACATTTTACAAACTCTACCCCGTCTAAACCTTTAACAGTATACGAATCCCAATCTATATGTGGAAAATTAAAATCCCCTACTCTCACAACTTTGTGTTTCTTGCAGTTGTCAGCTATCTCTCCGCTGATTTGCTCCTCCAATTCTCGCTGACTATTGGGTGGTCTATAAAACAACCCCATTAATGTGGTCATACCTTTCTTGTTCCTCAGCTCCACCCATAGGGCCTCTGTAGACAAGCTCCCTAATCTATCCTGCCTGAGTACCGCTGTAACATTTTCCCTGACCAACAATGCCACCGCGCCCCCCCCCCCCCCCCCCCGCCCACCTTTTAAGCCTCTGCCTCTATCCCGCCTGAAACATTGGAACCCTGGAACATTGAGCTGCCAGTCCTGCCCCTCCTGTAGCCAAGTTTCACTAATGGCTATCATGTCATATTTCCATGTGTCTATCCACGCCTTCAGCTCATCTGCCTTCCCCACAATACTCTTGGCATTGAAGTAGACACACCTCAAAAGATTATTTCCACCACACTCTACCCTTCCATTTGTGATTTTGCTTGAACTAACCTGTCTTTTTACCCCTGCTCCACTATCTGCTCTGGCACTCTGGTTCCCATCCCCCTGCAAATCTAGTTTAAAAGCTCCCCAATAACACTAGCAAATCTCCCTGCAAGTATATTGGTCCCCTTGTAGTTTAGGTGTAACCCGTCTCTCTTGTGCAGGTCCCACCTGCCCCAGAAGAGTTCCCAATGATCCAAGAATTGGAAACCCTGCCCCCTGCACCAGATCCTCAGCCACGTGTTCATCCGCCCAAGCATCCTACTCCTGCCCTCACTGGCATGTGGCTCAGGTAGCAATCCTGAGTTTACTACCCTCGGGGTCCTGCTTTTTAACTTCCTTCCAAGCTCTTTGTACTCATTCTTTAGGACCTCCTCACTCTTCCTTCCCACGTCATTGGTACCGATGTGTACCACGACATCTGGCTGATCACCTTCCCACTTTAGAATGCTGTGCACGCGATCAGAGACATCGCTGACCTTGGCACCTGGGAGGCAACAAACCATGCGGGAGTCTCCGTCCCGACCACAGAACCTCCTGTCCATACCTCTGACCATTGAGTCCCCTATCACTACTGCTCTCCTCTTCTTCATCCCACCCTTTTGCGCTGTAGAACCAGACTCAGTATCAGTGTTCCGGCTGTCGCAGCTTGTCCCAGGTAAAGCATCTGCCACAACAGTATCCAATTCAGTATACCTGTTGTGGAGGGGTATGGCCACAGGGGAACCCTGCTCTGTCTGTCCTTTCACACTGCCATTTCCTCTCCTTACAGTAACCCAATTTCCTGTGTTCTGCTGCTTAGGTGTAACTATCTCCCTGAAGCTACTGTCTATATAATTCTCATTCTCCCGAATTAGATGGAGGTCATCAAGCTCCTTGTCCAGTTCCCTAACACGCTTTGCTAGCAGCTGCAGCTGAATGCATCTTTTGCAGGTGCTGTCGTCAGGAATACCGAAGGTCTCCCTGATCTCCCACATCCTGCAAGAGGAGCATTCCAACATCTTGCCTGCCATTTTTTTTTTACTCTGGGGTAATACAGGAATAAACTGTCTGAAAAAGAAAAAAAAACCTACTCTCGCCTCTGCCAAAGCTGGTTTGCAGAAAGGAATCAAAGAGCTGGCAGAAATGGGTATTTTTCCAATTGGCAGACGGTGACTAGTGGGGAACTGCAGAGATCTGTGCTCGCACTCAATTGTTCACATTATATATCAATGATTTGGGAGAGGGAACTAAATGTATTATCTCCACATTTGCAGATGATACAAAGTTGGGTGGGAGGGTGAGCTGTGGGGAGGATGCAGAGATGCTTCAGTGTGATTTGGACAGGCTGAGTGAGTGGGCATATGCATAGCAGATGCAGTATAATGTGGATATCTGTGACGGTATCCACTTGGATAGCAAAAATAAGAAGGCAGATTATTATTGAATGGGTATAAATTGAGAGTGTTGGATACTCAGTGAGACCTTGGTGTCCTCATGCATCAGTCGCTGAAAGTAAGTGTGCAGCGACAGCAAGAAGCTCAACTTCAGGTTTCCTCCAATCAGCCTTGTGTATTAAATATGCTGTCAGAATGAAACAATTCAAAAATCTTCCCCAGGCTTTTAATTAGCGTTTTCCAAACATGTGTTTTCTGATCTGTAACTGAGCTCGGTTTCTCAACATGTCTACTGCACAGAGGTGGACCTGTAGAATATTTTCGCACCTCGCCAAATAATTAACAATATTTCCCTGGTAAGGTGAGAAGACATAGTTCCATTGTAACTCCATTCTGTAACACCACACTGCTCACTACTCCCCCAACCGCTCATTAGTCCTTTGATGTAAATGGCCCCTTGGTGGTCTTTACGGTGTAAGTGAGGGTTTGAGCTCCTGCTCCTTGCCCCATATGGTCTGTTTCAATGGGGTTCATGGGCATAGCATTTTCTACAAGCACAAGACTATCCATTGGTGGGGGCTGGTTAACTCTGTATTTGGAACTACATGTGGAGTTGGGGTACTTTAAGGCATTCATTCCTTTGTCTCGTGGCAATTCCGTGCTTTCCTTGCGACTAGTAGTCACAGGATTCATCGGGACAGGGGCAAGTTCTCAGGGTGCTGAGCGATTAGGAGCCTCCGGAAAGGGAGGTGGGGGCCCCCAGTCAGCACCATGTGTGACACATTGTCAAACATTCTCTTCTAGATATATCCCATAAACCAATCCACAATCATCACCTCCCTCAAACTCAACTGTCCCAAATACAGACATCATCCCTTTCTGCTTTGACAGCTGAGATTTTAATTTATTAATCTCCTGCTGGCACTGGGAGTGATCAGAGTTTCGGTTCACTTCACGAACTTGATATGCTTTCTCACATTGAATTTTAAACTGACTCATAAACAATATTTATATTTGATTCTTTTGCTCCTGCTTCAATACTTTTCATGATGCGGAGATGCCGGCGTTGGACTGGGGTGAACACAGTCAGAAGTCTCACAACATCAGGTTAAAGTCCAACAGGTTTATTTGGTAGCAAATACCATAAGCTTTCAGAGCGCTGCTCCTTCGTCAGATGGAGTGGAAATGTGCACATTTCAACCAAATAAACCTGTTGGACGTTAACCTGGTGTTGTGAGACTTCTTACTGTCAATACTTTTCCACAGAACAGCTCATTTTCTTCTCTTAACTTCTCAACTACTTCTCTCATATTTTCTGAATCATCTTTTAACTTCATTTTTTCTGATTTCTCGCTTTCTAACTCTTCTCACAAAATAACAATCAGGGCAGCATTACTTAATTTCAAAGTGTTTTTTCCTTGATCTCTGTTTCTCTCATTCCAACGTCTCTGACCTGCGGATCCCAGACCCGCGAACAACTTACTGCAGTGTTCTGCCCACTTGGGCCATTTCTTATTCAGATACTTTCTCAGTGTCTGTTTCCACTCTTGGGGTTCTCCCATTTCTCTGGTCCCAGGGGCACGGGATGTGGCTGATAGGCGTACAGCTACTGCTAATTTCCCAGTCAATCCCTCTCAGTCTGGTTGTATCGGGAGCACAATGAATACTCCCTCGCTACTCCAAAAGCTGCACTTTTGTTTAGCGCAGCAGGCCAGGAGATTCAAGCGGTGCCAAATGCACGGGATCTAAGCTGGGCATCCCGCCCCGATAGCATCTGCCAGCACCAGATTTCTGGCGGCGTCAGCTCCACGCTGGAACTCGGCTGGGAGCCGCATGTATTATTTAGAAAAGGATTTCAGTATAAGTTAAATGTCATTCGTGGGTCCGGGACTGAAGTCTCCGGACTTGCTCGCCTCCCTGCCCCCCGCAAGGAGTATTTCACTCCAATGGGGTTTACAGTAGCTCCCCACTTTTGGGGAGCTGGTGTCTCAACCCCACTGGAATGAAAGGGGGCAATTGGGGCCCCCCGGGGTTCGGGAACTGGGAGGGGGGGGCGCCCCATAAGCATTGGCACCTTGGCAGTGCCAGCCTGTTCCCCTAGCAGTGCCCAAGGGGCAAAGTGCCAATGCCCCGGGGGCAGCTTGTAACTGCCCACCTCCAGCCAAATAGGTTCTGCATCCTGATCTCCTGAACCAGGGTCATCACTAACTATTGCAGCATTGATGCCCTCGAGTAACAATGCTGCCCCTCCACCATTATCTCACTCCCAATTCTTCTTGAATGTCATAAGCCCCTCAATATTCAGAACCCAATCCTTGTCATCCTGCAGCCAGGTCTCTGTCATGACGACCAATCATAATTATTGACTTCAATGTGAGCTGTTGTGGGAAAAATCCACTCGTAGTCAGATCTCGAGCTTCAACACACAATTTATTCAACGGAGCTGCGTGGATACAAGGCACATGTCTGTAGAAAACCTTCTCTCGGTAAAATGTCGGGAACGGTCCATCTTTATACTTTTTACACAATAGATGGACCGGTGATTTGAACATTATCACATCGTTATAGGCAGATACAAACAGATACAGACATTTAACATCGTATTGTTCTTATGAATGGGTACATTTCCTATGTCTGTGGCTATCAATGGTTGGTTTTGGCTCATTCAGGTGCTAATCGGTTTCCCTGCATTCATATTTTGCCGCTCTTCCTATGACTAATTGATGCGCGTTATCAAACACGAGGCTAGATGCTCGGGAAATAAAGGCTTTTATTTACTGTAATGAAGCAGCCAATAATGATATACACGATCCCAGACTGAGGGGTCCCAGCCAGAGCAGGGACCTTTATACCTCTCCCAGGAGGCGGAGCCCGACTGGGATGTACCACAACACGACAGTACAAAGGTGTAACAACCCCACCCTAACCCCAACAGCAACAAGTAGCACAACCCAACAGTAACATATGTACATCCTTGTAGTACTGGCCAGACCCTGGCTCAGTACTATCCAGTGGGAACCAACGATGGTTCACCACATTCACCCCTCCTTTGAGAACAAAGGCCGGCGGGGTACAAAAAAAACAGAATAAAGTGTCATCAGTCTATAAGTTCAGACGGTCAGGGGGACCGCACCGTCTTTGTGACCTCCTCAATACCGGCGGTGACACCGGAGTAGGCACTTGCGGTGGCGTCCTTCCCAAGGCGGCGTCCAGAGCTGTTCTTCCACGGACTCACAGGCCGGTTGACCCTGAGGTGACGGTAGTCCATGGGGTCCTGACACGCCCTGCAGTGGCGACCATCCTCTGACTCAGGCAAGCTGTACACGGGAGTAAAAGGGTTAAGCAATGGTCCCGATGCTGCCCGCGCCGTGTCCGGGGGAGAAATAAGAGTTAAGGGGTTTGTAACAGGGGGTATGGGAGCGACAGGGGTTGCTACGTCCCCTGCTGGCGCCAGGTCTCGGATCGAGACCGTGTCCTCTCGCCCGTCAGGGTATGCCACATAGGCATACTGAGGGTCGGCGTGGAGGAGATGGACCTGTTCGACCAACGGGCTGGACTTGCGGGCCCTTACATGTCGCCGCAGGAGGACGGGTCCTGAGTACGTCAACCAAGACGGTAATGAGGTCACCGAGGAAGACTTCCGAGGGAATGAAAACATCCTCTCATGGGGAGTAGCATTGGTTGCCGTACACAGGAGGGAGCGAATAGAATGGAGCGCATCCGGGAGCACCTCTTGCCAACGGGAGACTGGAAGACTTTTTGACTTCAACGCCAGTAAGACAGCCTTCCATATTGTAGCATTCTCACGTTCCACCTGTCCGTTACCCCTTGGGTTGTAGCTCGTGGTCCTACTAGAGGCAATCCCGTATGAGAGCAGGAATTGCCTCAAGTCATCGCTCATGAACGACGAGCCCCTGTTGCTAAGGATGTAGCCGGGGTACCCGAACAGGGTAAAGAGATCACGGAATGCCTTGATAACCGTGGCAGCGGATGTATCAGAGCAGGGAACAACAAAAGGGAACCTAGAGTACTCGTCAATGATATTGAGGAAGTACACATTCCGATCTGTTGAGGGAAGGGAGCCCTTAAAATCGACACTCAGTCTCTCGAAGGGATGAGTGGCCTTGACTAAATGTGCCCGGTCAGGTCGGTAAAAGTGCGGTTTGCATTCCGCGCAAACCCGACAGCTTCTTGTTACGGACCTGACGTCCTCCACCGAGTAGGGCAGGTTGCGGGCTTTTATAAAGTGGTAGAGCCGAGTGACCCCAGGATGGCATAGGTCATTATGGAGAGCCTGCAAACGGTCCTCCTGTATACTGGCGCATGTTCCACGCGAGAGGGCATCCGAGGGCTCATTGAGTTTCCCTGGACGGTACATGATGTAGTTATAGGTGGAGAGTTCAATTCTCCACCGCAAGGTCTTGTCATTCTTGATCTTGCCCCTCTGCGTGTTATTAAACATGAACGCCACGGACCGCTGGTCCGTGATCAGGGTGAACCGTTTTCCCGCCAAGTAATGGCGCCAGTGCCTGACGGTCTCCACAATGGCCTGGGCCTCCTTTTCCACCGCTGAATGCTGGATTTCGGGGCCTTGGAGGGTGCGGGAAAAAAATGCGACAGGCCTGCCCGCCTGGTTAAGTGTGGCGGCCAGGGCGAAATCAGATGCATCGCTCTCCACCTGAAAGGGGCTGGACTCGTCAACAGCGTGCATCGTAGCTTTCGCGATGTCGGCTTTCAATTTATCGAAGGCCAATCGGGCCTCTGGCTTATTGTTCAGTTGTCGGTACACTTCTTTGCAGTAATCCGTTCTGTTCAGTATGACGATGGCCCCTCCTTTGTCTGCTGGTTTGATGACAATGTTGCGGTTGGTCTTGAGAGCGTGGATGGTGTTGCATTGTGCTTGGGTGATGTTCGGGGCTGTCTTGTGAATGCGGTTGATGAATCTGGTGTTGACTCAACGCCTGACCGCTTGGGTATACATGTCGAGTCGAGGGCAGCGGCCTTCCAGAGGAGTCCAATTCGACTCTTTCCTCTTCGGTTGCTGCACTGCGGATCTCTCTGTCGGCTGTTCCGGTTCATTGGCTGTCTTATTGTGTTCGCTGTTGGCCTCTTGGGGTTCGTGGAAGAACTCCCGCAGCCTCATTCGCCTGATGAATTCCTCTGTGTCTGCTGCGAGACTGATGGGGTCTATTTTGGTGGTGGGGCAGAAATTGAGCCCTCGGCTGAGAACTTCGATTTCATCTGGTTGAAGTGTGCAGTCCGACAAGTTGACAATGGACTTCCCTGCAGTGGTACTGTTTTCTACTGTGGTACCAGGGGAGGCTTGGTTGCTGCTGGTGGTGATGCCGAGTTTCTCAAGTTTCCTGTTCTTGGTGTGCATGTCGATGGTGTAGTTCCTTTGTCTCATCTGCTTGGCAGAGTTTCGCAGCTGATCTGTGTCCTGAGCTCAAGTTGAGAATATGGACTTGATCTTGGTTTCCAGGCTGCGGTGTTTGCTGTAGAGCTGGTGTATGAGGTGATTGAGGAGTGTGAGAGAGGTGGGACGGCAAAGTCTCTCAGTGTAGTCTGTGTTATAGGTTGACCTGAGTGGGTTCGTGATCTGTAGTCCTTTCGGTATCTTGTCTGCTTTCTTGCATCTTGGTAGAAACTTGATGTCTGTATCAATATGCGCGATCTTCTTGGAGATCCTCTCCACTTGGAGCCGGCAGTTTGCTGTGTCGATGGTAGTCAATCTTCACAACTCTCACTGGCCTTCACCCCCTTCAGGGTGATCTGCTCTCTCTAGTGGGCAGATACATTGATGCTATCCGTGGCCAGCGGGTCTTCTCTCTCTTCTCCTCATCCCCTCTTCACCTGAGGAAGAGTCTCCACCTGACAGAAGCATCACCACATTGAAGCCATTGGATTGTTGACGTGCTGACTGACTGATGTGATGCTCAGTCTGTTTGTGGGTCTTTAAAGACAGAAGCCAGTTTATAATGACACCCATTAATTTCTATCGAGCGCGATTCACCTGAATTGGATCTAAATGCCCACATCAGCAGGAAAACCAGAGTGTTCCCCACTGGCGCTGCCAGCGTCTGTCAGCTGGGATTCACCCACCTGAAAAACGCAAAGGAGTTAATCGTGGAAAAACTGCCGGCCACCCCTGCTGTTCAGAGATCAAGGTGTCCTTTTTAAAGGGTGCGCTGAACTCCCTCCCTCCAATAAATGAAATGGTGACCCCCCTCTCACCACTCCCTGCTGACCAGGGGTGCATCACCAACCCCTCAGCAAAGGGTGGCATCCGCTCTCCCTCCACTTAAATAACAGGTCAATCCCCCACCACCACCACACTTACCACACAGGCATGAGTGTGAGCCATCCCTTTCACCCTCAGGCCCCCCACAATCCCACTCATATACCTCCCCCTCCCACTCAGTCCCCTCCCCCCTCAAATCCCTAATCAATTCCCCTTCAAGCCACGCACCTTTGCAATGCTGACGGTGCACTGCTCCCGATGCCCTCGCACTGACAACCTGACCTAGCACCATGGGTCAGAGGGAATCAAGGAGGTGGGTCCAGTGGCCCTTTGCACCTCTGCTGCTGCCAAAGGAAGGGTCCCTCAAGGGTCCTGGGGGTTGGGTGTGATCGGATGGGGGAAAGGGGGTCACCTCGCCACTCTCCGCCAGGGTGGGGGACTCGTGGATGGACAACCCCTTCAAGCACTGACAGAACTGAAGACCACCCCTGGCATGGTGATTTCAGGCATCTCAGTGATCAACATTTTCATTCCTGCCTGTCAGCACAGAAAGTTTGAAGTGACCGAATAACTTGAATTTCCATGGCCCCTGGACAGCTGTCCAGCTTTTAAATCACTGCAGCACTCCATTCTGCAGCAGGAATTTCCATTTCTCTCTGTAAGAAGCTGCAGGTTTGAGCAGACCCCTTTGGGTTCCTCTGGTGTTTTTAGATTTCCAGAAGGCATTCAATAAGGTGCCTCACAAAAGGTTGCTGCAGAAGATTGGGGTACACGGAGTTAGGGGTAAGGTGTTGGCGTGGATTGGGGATTGGCTATCTAACAGGAAGCAGAGAGTTGGGATAAATGGGTGCTTTTCTTTTTGGCAGTTGGTGACCAGTGGCGTGCCGCAGGGATCGGTGCTGGGGCCTCAATTGTTTACCATTTACATAGATGATCTGGAGGAGGGGACTGGATGTAGGGTATTCAAGTTTGCTGATGACACGAAGGTGAGTGGGAAAGCGAATTGCATGGAGGATGCGGAAAGTCTGCAGAGAGATTTGGATAGGCTGAGCGAGTGGGCGAGGATCTGGCAGATGGAATATAACGTTCGCAAATGTGAGGTTATCCACTTTGGAAGAAATAATAGTAAATTGGAATATTATTTAAATGGAGAAAAATTACATCGTGCGACTGTGCAGAGGGACCTGGGGGTCCTTGTGCACGAATCGCAAAAACTCAGTCTGCAGGTGCAGCAGGTGATCAAGAAGGCGAATGGAATGTTGGCCTTTATCGCGAGGGGGATAGAATATAAAAGCAGGGAGGTCTTGCTGCAACTGTACAAGGCACTGGTGAGGCCGTAACTGGAGTACTGTGTGCAGTTTTGGTCCCCTTATTTGCGAAAGGATATATTGGCCTTGGAGGGAGTGCAGAGAAGGTTCACCAGGTTGATACCGGAGATGAGGGGTGCAGCTTATGAGGAGAGATTAAACAGATTGGGTCTGTACTCGTTGGAGTTTAGAAGGATGAGGGGTGATCTCATAGAGACATATAAGATAATGAAGGGGCTGGATAGGGTAGAGGTGGAGAGATTCTTTCCACTTGAAGGGAAACCAGAACTAGAGGGCACAGCCTCAAAATAAGGGGGGGCCGGATGAGAACAGAGTTGA
Organism: Mustelus asterias; assembly: GCF_964213995.1. Lineage (NCBI taxonomy): Eukaryota > Metazoa > Chordata > Chondrichthyes > Carcharhiniformes > Triakidae > Mustelus > Mustelus asterias. Next base: position 81,334,443 of record NC_135815.1, on the reverse strand, counting down.
GGGGGAACTTCTTCTCTCAGAGGGTAGTGAATCTCTGGAATTCTCTGCCCATTGAAGTGGTGGAGGCTTCCTCGTTGAATATGTTTAAATCACGGGTAGATAGTTTTCTGATCGATAAGGGAATTAGGGGATATGGGGAGCAGGCGGGTAAGTGGAACTGATTCGCTTCAGATCAGCCATGATCTTGTTGAATGGCGGGGCAGGCTCGAAGGGCCAGATGGCCTACTCCTGCTCCTATTTCTTATGTTCTTATGTTCTTATGACAGGGAGATGACAATTTCTCTGGCTGGGTGGGGATAGGGGGGAGGGGAGTTCCATTCTCCACAGCTGTGCAATCATCCCCAATGTATTCACACAGCTTTGCGTTGAAGTCTCTGAGCTTTACTAGCAAGCTGAAACCTTTGAAACCCTCTCTATTCCATTGAAAACCTTCGATATTTTGTCAATTTCTTGGTGCAGTGCATTGAAATAGATTTCCACTGACAGCTTAATGGATTTCAACTCAGGCGCCAGTCAGCGCTGTTTATTTACCTTTCCCTTTATGCTTGAATATATCTCAAATACCTTCATTGTTCCCTAACTGCAATGTTCACAAATACTCTTAGTCTGATTCACAGCTCTATGTTTGAGTGTGTGAGTGAAGTGTGTATGTGTGGCATGTATGATTGCATCTGTTACTGCGAGTGTGCATGTTTGTGAGACTGTGTGTGTGTATGTGTGGTTGCGTGTGGGAGCGTGTGTGGGAGCATGCACGCAAATGTGCATGGGAGTGTGCATGATGGTCCTGGAGAATCCCACTCCATGTGTTTTTTTCTGAGTCCCAAACATTTCATGACAATGCAGGCATCTAAACAAACAGAATGACACATGGACAACCGTTAAGAAGGGTGGATGGTGTTGAGTAATCAAAGCTGAGATTTTTCAGCAACCTTTTACTTATTTCGCATCCGAAAGAAAATGAGAGAGTTGGGGAGGTCCAGGCTCTCTGTTCCAGAACCTAGGGCCAGGCAATCTCAATCCAATGCTGTCAATATTGAAGCCATGACAAGGTGCAACAGGTCAGAATTCTTGGAGGAAATATTTCAGAGGAATGTAGTGTTGGGGACTTTACAGAGACTGAGTAAAGTGAAGACATGGAGGGATCTGAGCACAAAGTAGAATAAATGATAAATATGAGGCAGTGTCAGAGCAGGAGCCAATGTAAATCAGAGAGCACAGAGGTGATGGTTGAGTGAGACTCTGTGCGAGAATAAGCGGGTGGGATTCTCTCAGCACGCTGGCATCAGCAGGGGACCTGTAGGAGGACTTGCAACCGGCGTCCAGCTGATCGCGAGTGTCCAATGCCTTTTTCTTTTACATAATCAGCCTTGTTCTTGAAAACAGCGTGAGTATGATTACCATAAAATTCACGGGCCAGGGATGGTATTCCTCAAACTCGCTATTGTCTCCCCGCAGCTGGGAGAGGTTCCCATCAGCAGGAATTAAAGCTGGCCCCATCCACGAGAACCAGGCGTGATCACCTCTCTGGTGGGCACAGAAGCCATTCAGGCGCCCTCTCGCCCCACCCCCCAGGGCGCCAGGGTGTGCTTTTCCCCTTGGACAGTGCCAACATGGCACTGCCAGCCTGGCACCCTGGCGCTGTCCACAGGGCACCCCAGCACTGCTCATTGGGCACCGGGTAATGCCAAAGGGGTTTAACACAAGAGTATGGGGCCTACCAGGTGGGCCGACCGGCAGTGGTGGGAGACGTGTCCACTGCACTCTGCATTATCGATCGGTGGGAGAGGGAGGGAGGAGGGCGGGCAGAGCTGCACATGGCATGGGGTTTGGGGGTGCGCATGGCAGTGCATGGATGAGGGCTGGCCATGGGTGGTTGGCGATTGGGGACAGTTGTCAGGGAGGCCAGCAATCGTTGGGGTTGGTCGGTTGGTCGGGGATTCCGGCAATCGGGAGGGAGGAGGGTGTTGGGAAGCTGGCGATCGGGAGAAGGGGGCCTGGCAAGAAACCAGGAGGCCAGTGATCGGGAGGCCAGCGATGGGAGACCAGTGCGCAGGTCAGCACATGCACACTGCCCCACACAGTGCACTGATGCCAGTCTCTTGGCTGGGATGAGGCCCCCCTGACAGGCGTGAATCTCCCTCTGAGGCACTTTGTGGAGCACAGAGCGCTGGAGATTCATTCAACTAAATAAAGCCAAACAAAAGGGCAGGAAAAATCCGTTTTCCCAACTGTTGGGTGCTGAGTTTCGTTTTGGGAGAATCATCCCCCAGATCTTTAAATGAAACTATCCAAACACAAATCTGTTCTCTACTTTTTCCACTAATAGCTGTCCCTGTTAAATGAGAAACTAAGCATTAAATGATTTGCATTGCTCTGCAATTATTCAATTTAAAATATTCACAATAACTTGTCTGTGTGTTAATACCTTCAATCGAGAAACATCTCCCAAATTGCTTCTCAGGAAGATTATCAGTAAAAATATCAGATTGATCCATCTAAGGAAAGATTAGGACACTTTGTCAAAGGGAGAGGTTTTAAGAGTTCACTAAAGGAGGAGAGAAATGGAAAAGTTTCGTAGTCATTGAGAGAGAATTCTAGGGCCGTGTTCTCAGAGGGTTTTAGGGCTGGAAGATGTTAACTGTGAAATAAATAAAATAACTTGGTAAAATGATCATTCTAATTTAGAATCTTACAGCTCACTCTGCATCCACCTCAATATCTTCCTTCATCACTCACTACCACATCACGCTTTTTTTTCCTGATTCTGCTCCTGTCTCACTGCATTCCCACCTCACTCTGTTCTTTTCTCCCTCCATTTCCCGCTCACTCTGACCTTTTCTCCGTCCATTCCCCCTCACTCTGTTCTTTTCTCCCTTCATTTCCCCCTCACTCTGTTCTTTTCTCCCTCCATTTCTCCCTCACTCTGCCCTTTTCTCCCTCCATTCCCTCCTCACTCTGTTCTTTTCTCCCTCCATTTCCCCCTCACTCTGTCCTTTCCTCCCTCCATTCTCTCCTCACTCTGTCCCTCCCTTCCTCCTCACTCTGGCCTTTTCTCCCTCCATTCCCTCCTCACTCTGTTTCAAGTTCACTCGGGCACTCAGCTCAATCTTGAACTCTCCCCTCTATCTTACTTTAGAAACCTCTCTCTCTGTATCACCCCCTCTTGTCAGGGATGATGCTGCAGCACATCCTCTGGTGGGAGGTTCTCATTACAGTGTGACCGTTTGACATTGGCAGCTTCCATTATCAATGTGGCTTTCGGAAATTCCACTGGGAAAAGTTATCAGGAAATTTGTACTGATTCCTAATATATTTTATGAGTCGGTGCTCTTTACTCTACAAAACGTTTCGGCAGATTTGACACACAAATAATGAGGGATGAAGACAATGGAAAAGTCTCACTCACTGTTCCATAGGTATAGAGAATTTAAAATTCATTTAATCCATATGAGATGGAATGCAGAGTCGAGGAGATTGACGCACGCACACACAAACACAGACACACACACACACACACACACACACACAAAACCATTATTAGATTTTGCAGCACCTAGCAGGAAAGTGAATCCTTTAAATGTTTTTTAAAGGGGAAAAGGTATGGGGAAAGGAGTGGGAAATGGACGTGAGTGGACCATTCCTTCAACAGCCAGAGCAGGTATGAGAAGTTGAATGGTCGCTTTGTTGTAGCCAGTTCCATGATGTTTCAATTCCAGTGCTTGTGCTGGTGTTCATCAAGTGTACATACAACAATTCTGTTTTTCTTCAATTAAGGTTCCGTGACTATCTAATCCGTTTACTCCAATCAGTGGAACTAATAACAATGTTTACGTAAGTCTCATGGTCTCAGTGGGTGTCACTCGCTTGTATTAATAAAGGGTCCCACTGAGTGAGTGAGCTCAGAGTCAATGAAAACTAAAGGACAATAGAGTTCATCACAGAACATGCATCATGTGGAGGATTTATTATTTCTGCTCTTTGATGTCGAACCCATTTTCTATCGCATCCTTGCAGTGGTTGGAGTTCTGTGTGAGTTCTTGTAATCATTGCAGGTTTGACTTCTCTGATAGTGGAACTTGTTGGTGTCGGGCATGTTACACAGTTGTATGGTTGAAGTTATTATTTCCAATCATGATGATCATTATTTTATTTCAGGCAATGTTTTATTTCAGGCATTTAATCAGAACTAAACATGTATTTACTGATAAGAACATAAGAGCATAAGAAATAGGAGCAGGAGTAGGCCATCTAGCCCCTCGAGCCTGCCCCGCCATTCAATAAGGTCATGGCTGATCTGATATTGGTTTAGTTCCACGTACCCGCCCGCTCCCCATAACTCTTAATTCCCTTATTGATCAGAAATCTATCTTCCTGTGACTTAAACATATTTAACGAGGTAGCCTCCACTGCTTCAATGGGCAGAGAATTCCAGAGATTCACTACCCTCTGAGAGAAGAAGTTCCTCCTCAACTCTGTTCTAAACTGACTCCCCCTTATTTTGAGGCTGTGTCCTCTAGTTCGTGTTTCCTTTCTAAGTGGAAAGAATCTCTCTGCCTCTACCCTGTTTAGCCCCTTCATTATCTCATATGTCTCTATAAGATCTCCCCTCAGCCTTCTAAACTCCAAAGAGTACAGGCCCAATCTACTCAGTCTCTCCTCATAAGCAAACCCCCTCATCTCCGGTATCAACCTGGTGATCCTCCTCTGTACTCCCTCCAAGGCCAATATATCCTTTCGCAAATAAGGGGACCAAAACTGCACATAGTACTCCAGTTGCGGCCTCACCAGTACCTTGTACAATTGCAGCAAAACGTCCCTGCTTTTATACTCCAACCCCTTTGCGATAAAGGCCAACATTCCATTTGCCTTCTTGATCACCTGCTGCACCTGCAAACTGAGTTTTTGCGATTCATGCACAAGGACCCCCAGGTCCCTCTGCACAGTAGCATGTTGTAATTTTTCACCATTTAAATAATAGTCCATTTTACTATTATTCCTTCCAAAGTGGATAACCTCACACTTGTCAATGTTATACTCCATCTGCCAGATCCTCGCCCACTCACTTAGCCTATCCAAATCTCTCTGCAGACTTTCCACAACATCTACGCAATTCGCTTTCCCACTCATCTTTGTGTCATGCGCAAACTTTGTTTCCCTACACTTGGTCCCCTCCTCTAGATCGTCTATGTATATGGTAAACAGTTGAGGCCCCAGCACCGATCTGTTCAGGATCTGTTTGACTTTGTCCAGGTTTCAGTGGGGCACTTGTATAATTCAGATCAAAAACTCCAAAGTGTTTTATGAAGTCCACCCGGATCATAGGTTTTGCAATTTGAATTTGGCTCGGGTGAGCATGAGATGTTTGGCCTCAGGTATGATTCAACTGACCCACTAGGGAGCTTCTATCAAACAAAGTTTATTTAAGAATACTGTTCACATGTATAGAAAGAAAATGAGCAATAACCTCTGCCACATACAAACAAGAAAAAAACAACCATGATATTGTATTTAACCTTAACAGCTAAATAAACAATTCCCATAAACAAAATCCTTCTCACAGGTTTAACACAGAAAGTACAAATGATGCTGGATGCATCATGGTTGGATGCTGCAGTTCTCTTGATATACACGCAGACAAGCTTGGTATCAGAAAAGCTTGCCAAAAACATCATGGAGCGAGAGAGGGAGACTCTCGGTACTAGCTAGCAAAACCACCAACAGCAGAATTTTCATTCCAGGAAGGCCAGAAGCCTAGCTTCCAGCTGGCCAGCAGAATTTACAATGCCAAGGACAGAGTGAGAAAAACACTGATTTTCAGTCTGATGTCCACACCCCTTCTAAGTTAAACCAGCAGCTCAAAACTGGGACAGAAGAACTCTTGTCACTTGACCTGTTAATTATTCTTCCCTCTAACAATGCAAGGTCATAAAAAATGCCAGAAGGCACCTGAGGCCCAGAACGAAACAGAACCCATTTAAGCCATTGAAGGAACAAATAAAAGAATTCTCGCAGATAGCCCAGCAACAATATATAAAAAAGCTGTTTCACTGCAGAGAACATAAATTTTTAAAAATACATTTCTCAAAGGTACAATAGCATCACAATACATTATATTTTTCATCACTGCCTCTTTCTATATACACCTATATTAGTGGATGCAGTTTCTAGAAATGATTGGACAAGTGGGAACATGTCCTCCCAATATCTTTGAGTTGTTTGCTAACTCTTGCCAATGAATGTTGGATGTGAAAGAATATGTCTTGACAGTATGTCTTTCAGAATTTTAGTTCATCCTAAAGCTCTTTGCACGCTATAAAGGACCTTTGAAATTTAATGACTGTTGCGATGTCTGCATATAGTCTACCGTGCCCTGAAGCCCCCCCTGTCCTAGTCCTGAACACATATCTTTGCTTAGTTCTCTCCCATCATTCCTTCTGCAGACCCAGATTATCCTCTGGTCAGAGGCGGGGGGGGGGGGGGGGTCCGCTGCCAGTCTGCGGCCGATCGGTGGGGAGGGAGGTGGCAGGGGGGGTCCGCCGCCACTCTGCAGGCGATCCCACCTCCCCACAGTCATCTCTCCCACTCTCTTGCCCCTGCAGGGAAGAGTAATCTGTGGCTGGTAGTGTACCAGTGATGGTGTATCCCTTTACAGGCCCAGATTGGTCCTTCTCCAGTGTCTCCTCTTGGACTTGTACTGATCTTGTAGCCGGTTTTCATACGGATCCACTGTGGAATCGGCCGGTTCTGCTTCATCTTCTTAGCGAGGAATCACTTCATCCTGAAGGTTTTGTGGGATGGCATGGCCGCACGTCCACTCCGGCAGGAGGGATTCGTTCCACCGGTGGGGAGGAGGGATCGCCCGCAGAGTGGCTGCGGACCCCCCTGCCCTCTCCCTCCCCACCGATCGGCCGCAGACTGGCAGCGGACACCCCCCCTCGCCCCACCCCACCCGACCAGAGGATGATCTGGGTCCCACCGCCCCCCCTCGTCTCACCCCCCAACCCCCTTCCTCCCACCCCCCACACACCCCAACCAGAGGATGACCTGGGTCAAAGAGCCGTTGCAGGCTCTCAGCCCGCTCCTCGGAAGCTGCAGCGACGACTTCAGACTTTTATTTACCAGGTCGTTAAAAGCGTGGATCCAGATCGAGCCAGAAGACGGTAAAGTGGGATTTGGCGGTAGAGTTGGGCGCGCGGTTCATTAAATCGATTTAAATGCATGCTAACGCATTTAAATCGTCGGGCTGCCCGATTCGGGCACGGGCCGTCCCCGCGCCCGAATCGGGTGTCGGTAAAGCCGCGATCTGCTCGGAATTGGGTGCAGATCGCAGTATAGGCCCGACACCCAACTTTGCCGCAATTTCGCACCCGAAAACGGGCGCGAAGTTTTGGTAAAATCAGGCCCTCGGTCCATTGGATGGAGAATTGAAACTCTGACTTCCCAGCCTTGTAACTTCTCACAGACCTCGAGGCAGGGGCAGAGCCACCGCTGGCCTCCAGCTTTAACCTGAAAACCACTGCAAGAGTGAGAGGCAATCCTTGCCTCAAATTCCCAGCTGGAAAACCACCGACAGCAGAATTTTCACTCCAGAGAGAGGCAAGACTGCTTCCAGTCCTGAGTCGAAACAGATTCTAGCTAACCAGCAGCCAAAACTGAAAGGAAGAAACTCTTATGAGAGGAAAAAAAACTATCCTACTTCACCTTTCAATCATTCTTCCCACAACAATCCAAATGGTCAGCAACTCCCTGAAGGGGCATTAGGACAAGATTTAAAAAAACATTTAAACAATTTAAGCAGAAATAAAAGGATCTCTAATCAGACAGCCGGTGCCACGATAAAAAAACAAAGCTGCTCATAACTGCAGTGAACATATTAAAAACTACATTTCTTAAAGTCACAGTAGCATCACACCTGCCACTGAGTAACAACTAACAAATACAAGGGGAGTCTCAGCGCAGACAGATAGAGATGTCATACATTTCTAAGGTCCTTTTATGGCATGAAAAATGCTTCAGGATAAACTACAGTTGTGAAAGACATTCGATAAATGCACTTGTAGCTGTTTTCTTGGAGTTGATTGTGAGGGTGTGTTCTGTGGTGAACAGAATGTAAATTATTTGCTGTACCACTTTCCATCTTCCCGGAATGCTCTGAAAGAACTGATAAGTAATAAGCTGTGACTCCGTTATTGGATTCATGAGTTATCCACGTGCTCACTATGACAGCCCAAATTCAGAGCTCCTGTAGATTATTCAACTGATTCAACAGTGAATCAGATCCAATCTCCAACCCAAGGAGCTGAAACTAAATATAGAAACCCCCCCTGTCTCACCAGTGAGTCTGTTTCGATTAATTTCACCTGAACTCAGTTGCTATATTTCTGCACTAATGACATTCTCCTTGTTCATTGAGAAACTTATCTGCTGACCCATTGGGCTGTTTCTTTAAGTGAGTTGTAAAACTGCAACTTTTAACATTTTCTCTACTTGTTCTTTATATCTTTGCTTCTTCTCACTGGACAACTTTGTTTTACAATCTGTTTTAAATTTACAGCTGACTTAGTCGCGATTGTGACTCTATCTCGAGGGAGGTGCGGTCTTTCCAAAGGTGTCACTCGGTACCTGGTGGCGATGGCTGCAGCGGATCTGCTGGTTGTCATTATTCGGGTCATACTGGACAAAATGAATCCCCCCAAACTGTACGCTGTATTCTCTTTCTCTCGTCATGCCTGTGGCATCAGAGAAGTTATTGCTACCGCAGTTGTTAGCAGCTCTGTCTGGCTCACAGTCGCCTTCACCTTTGACCGAATGGTGACCATTTGCTTCCAGAAACTGAAGGTGAAATACTGCACTGAGAAAACAGCAGCCATCGTTATCACAACGGTGAGTTTACTGTGTTTACTAACCAAAATCCCGGTGTTTTTTAAGTATGATCCCTATTACTGCAGGGTATCAGACGAGTACTACTTTTATCCTGTGTGGAAAGTCTTTGACTGGGTGGACCGCATTTTAACTCCAGTGCTCCCCTTCGTGCTGCTACTGCTGCTCAATACTCTCACTGTCAGGCACATCCTGCTGGCCAGTGCAGTCCGCAGGAAACTGAGGGGACAGCGAAACGGGGAGGAGCAGAATGATCCAGAAATGAAGAATCGAAGAAGATCCATCATTTTACTCTTCACCATATCGGGCAGTTTTATCCTGTTATGGGTGACACGTGTTGTATTTCTATCGATTCAACGAATATCTGGGATGTATGATTCTTGGACACCTGATGGATTTGTATTAGATCTGATGGGATCAATGCTCCAGTTATCCAGTTCCTGCACCAACACATTTATTTACGCAGTCACACAGAGGAAGTTCAGAGAGGAGGTGATGAATGCTGTGAAATATCCCTTTACTGTCATCCAGAATTTCATTAAATGATGGGAAGAAAGCTGGAAAATTTAAACCGGGACTGGGTAGCAAAATTATTCTTCCTGTCCAGCTCAACTCCTGTTGAATAAACATGTCCAAAGGGCTTTGAAAATGAGAAGTAGAATCTTCCTCAAATCTACACATTCTAGTCAGGTGGAAGTTTAAAAGTGAATTCTCCAGGTTCTGAGAAATAATTGATTTGAGGATATTGGGATGAATATTATTTTGTCTCAAATACAAAGTTTAAATGAGATCTGATTATAATTTAAACATTCTGACAAATCAAAGGGAAAGATTCGAACGACACAGATTTCACTTCTCACTAACTCCACAGAATAAATACAGTGAGTTTGAAAGGAATGGAAACAACTGATTCAGTGAGACGCAGAAAAATTGAAGAAGCCGCGTCGAAACGATGATTGTTGTTGTTGAGAACTGACAATAAAAATAGTTTGAAAACTGCCTTTTCAGGGAAAGTGAAATCTTTGTGAGGAATTTAGAATGTCGACAAATTGAAAACTCCTGGAAAGCAGGAACATGGAGACAATTGCTGAATCATCAACCTGGGGAGAACAAACAGCATTGGGAAAGGGGACTTAAAACCAGCTCACTTGTACTAGATTCAGAAAATGGAGTTTGAACAAACATTGGACAGGTTGGACAGCCCATCCAGTTCATTCAGTGATCAATAGTCATCATCCCATGTGTTTCTGTGCTTCCATGTCTCTTTATCTCCATTCCACCAGCCACCAATCAAACATATTGCTCAATGTTCTACATGGCATATTTCTCTGGCAATATGGAATGGACAGAGAGCTGACTGCAAGACAGGAAACTGGGAGAAACTTTCACGTACCTCCAACATTCTGCCTCCAATTGGACACCCCCACCGGGACAATTACTTTTCCTCGATCTTTTCATTGGGAACTGTCGTCGGGACATTGGCCATCTCAATTTTTCTGCTCCCCTCACCCATTCCAATCTCTCTCCTTCCGAACTTTCCGCCCTTCGCTCCCTCAGGTCCAACCCTGACATTGTCATCAAACCTGCCAACAAAGGGGGTGCTGTTGTCGTCTGGCGTACTGACCTCCACCTCGCAGAGGCTGAGCGCCAACTCTCAGATACTTCCTCCTACCTCCCCCTGGACCATGATCACACCACTGAACATCAAGCCATTATCTCCAACACAGTCACTGACCTCATTTCCTCCAGATGCCTTCCCCCCACAGCTTCCAACCTCATGGTCTCCCAATTCCAAGCCCACTTTGACCTACTTCCCAAAATCCACAAAAAGGACTGTCCTGGTAGGTCCATTGTGTCCGCATGCTTCTGCCCCACTGAACTTATTCCCTCTTACCTTGACTCCATCCTCACTCCCCTGGTCCATTCCCTCCCCACCTGTATCTGGGATTCCTCTGATGTCCTGCATCATATTGCCAGCTTCCAGTCCGCAGGCCCTAACCACCTCCTATTCACCATGGATGTGCAATCTCTCTACACCTCCATTCCACACCAGGGCGGCCTGAGAGCTCTTCGCTTCTTTCTTGAAAAGAGGCCTGAACAATTCCCATCCACCATCACTCTCCTCCGCCTGGCTGAAGTCATTCTATCTCTCAACAAACTCTCCTTCAACTCCTCCCATTTTCTCCAAATCAAAGAAGTAGCAATGGGTATCCACATGGGTCCTAGCTATGCTTGTCTTTTTATGGGGTATGTGGAACATTCCTTATTCCAGGCCTACCCAGGTCTCCTCCCACAATTCCTTTACTGCACATTGATGACAATTTTGGTTTGGCTTCATGCTCTCATCTAGACCTTGAAAAATTCATCAACTTCACTTCCAGTTTCCTCCCTCCATCGCCTTCACCTGGTCCATCTCAGACACTTCCCTTCCCTTCCTTGATCTTTCTGTCTCCATTTCCGACAATAGACTATCTACCAGTATCCATTACAAGCCCACTGACTCCCACAACTATCTGGACTACAGCTCTTCGCACTCCACATCCTGTAAGGACTCTATCCCTTTCACTCAGCTCCTTCACCTCCATCGCATTTGTTCCAATGATGCCACTTTCCAAAGTTGTGTTTCTAATATGTGCTCCTTTTTCCTCAACTGTGGATTCCCATCTACAGTTAACGACAGGGCCCTCAACAGCGTGCAGTCCATCTCCCGCACCACGACCCTCACCCCCTCCCCTCCCTCCCAGAACAAGGATAGAGTCTTCCTTATTCTCACATTTCACCCCGCCAGCCTCCGCATGCAAAGCATAATCCTCCGCCATTTTCGCCAAATCCAGCGTGATGCCAACACCAAACACATCTTCCCTTCATTCCACAGAGACCATTCCTTCCAGGATAACCTAGTCCACTCCTTCACTAAACCAACACCTCTCCCGTCACTCATGGCACCTTCCCATGCAATCGCAGAAGGTGTAACACCAGCTCCTTTACCTCTTCTATGTTCACCGTCCACGGTCCAAAACATTCATTCCAGGTTAAGCAGCGTTTCACTTGCACCTCTTTCAATTTGGTCTATTGCATTCGCTGCTCCCAATGTGGTCTCCTCTGTATCAGAGAAACCAGACATAGACTGGGAGATCACTTTGCTGAGCACCTTCGCTCTGTGCGCAATCAGGATCCTGATCTTCCGGTTGCTTGCCATTTTAACACACGATTCTGCTCCCATGCCCACATGTCTGTCCATGGCTTGCTGCAATGTTCCAGTGAAGCTCAACACAAACTGGAGGAACAGCATCTCATCTTCCGGCTCAGTAATTTACAGCCTTCCGGTCTCAACATCGATCCCCATCCCACAACATCTCCATCTGTCACAGCTTACAGCTTCTCTGCCGTTTGACCATTCAAACCCTTTATTCCCTCTGTGGATAGCTATTAGCAGTCTTTTCCCCTGTTTTCTATGGCTATGACTCATCTTTCATTCCTTCCCCCTGCAGTATAAATATCTCCCACTTTCAATGCCTTTTAGCTTTGACAGAGGGTCATCTGGACTCGAAACGTCAGCTCTTTCCCCTCCTTACAGATGCTGCCAGACCTGCTGAGATTTTCCAGCGTTTTCCCTTTTGGCTTCAGGAAACTGGGAGTTGGGTTAAAGTCATTCAGATTGGCAGGAAGTGGGAAGTGGCTACCAAAAAGACCAATGCTGGAACATTGTTGTTCCCAATTCATATTAACAACATGAACAATATTCACAATGAAGAACAAACTGTGGGGACAGTGAAATGTGGATGAAACCAACAATGCAATTTCCACATTTGTAGATGACACAACATTGAGCAGCATTGTCAATACTGAGGGGGGACTGCCACACATGAGGAGAAAACATTCATAAATGTACAGAAGAGGCATTTCAAATTAATTTCAACATTGATAAGTGTGAGGCATTACAATTTGCTCAGAATCATAAGATCAGAAAAAAGATGGAAAATCAGAATCTAAATGAGGCAGAGATGCAAAGAGGTCTTAGATTTTCGGTGACCAAGGTATTAAAGCTGTTACAGGAGCAAACAAAACATTAGGGTTTAATTCTTGAGGATTGGAATTGAAAATTAAAGAATTGCAGTTAAACCTGTACAAAGCACGGTCCGACCGCACGTGGAGCTCTGTGTATGGTTCTGGTCACCACATTATAAAAAGGATATAGAAGCACCAAGGAGGATACAGAAATGATTGACAAGGATGATAAGGATTCTACTTCTCAACAAATGATAAACAGGCTGGGTGTCGGGCTCTAATTGGTCACTGGTGTTTTCACTTCTAAGCCAAGCTCCAGATGCTGCCGCTCTGTTACTCCATTGGGAGAGATTATCACTGCTCAGCCAGGAAGAAACATCAGGAACTGGGCAGGAAATGTTCACAAAAATACTTTTGAAATGTGGGATCTTCCCTGCCCGTGTCCCCATCTGTGGGATCCTCAGTCTCTGGTTGTGATATCCCCCTGGACTATCACATGGTGGCCATCTCCAATTAACTGATGACTCCTCACAGGATGCAGAGCTGCCCCACCATTGAAAAAACGCCAAGAGCCCAATGTATTGACCCCTATTTGGGACAGGGTCTCGATACAAGCATTAATTCTAAATACGTGCATTCCTCTGTGTACAAATATATCTCCTGCTCTTGTCCAAGTCTCTTCAAACTCACATCACATCGATGTTCCCTCAGAATCTACAGCCTGTTTCTATCTGTCCTGTCCCATCACTTTATAATTTAAAATTGTATCCAATCACCTTGGGAACAAAACAGTTGTCCTTGTCCAAGGCTGTCTTTGTATCTGCCTTTCTTCACACTGTTAATATTCAGATTACTGTTGTACATTTTGCTGTAATTTGACCAATCCGAAGAATTGACCTTACTTTATCTAAGTAGCAGCAAAGTAAAATATAATTGTTGAATGTTGCAAGCTGTTTTTCACAGACAAGGAAAGCTCTGGGCAGGAATGAACTGTTGGAAATTATGAAAAACATGAGCATCCCCAGATCACGTCGTGTCCAGTTTTGATCCGAATGGAATGAGTGATTGATGAGCTCGAAGAAGAAATATAACTTTCCAATTCTGGAATGTGGAAGTTATTGATTCTGTGTGAGGGTTGGAGCAGATAGCGATTTGGAGAACCACTAAACAGGCAAAGACTCACAGTGAATCTGCTGAAATTGAGTTTGAGGGCTGGAGATAGGATGTTGGGCACGAGGTTTAGGGGTATGTGAGGAAGCACTTTTTTATCCAGTGGGCTGTGATGGTCTGGAATGCGCTACCTGGGAGGCTGGTACAGGCAGGTTGCCTCACATCTCTGGATGAGCACTTGGCACATCATAACATTCAGGGCTATGGGCAACTGCTGGCTGATGTGATTAGGTGGGAGTTGAGGTGTTTCAAACGTGTTAGTGCTGAGTCGATTGGACAAAGGGTCTCTTCTGCGCTGTCTGATTCTATGATTCTATGTTTGAAAGCATCTGTGGAACTGGTCATGGGGAACAGCGCAGGATGGGATAAGGGAAGAGGAGTTAAAGGCCTGGTTAATCAAAGACAGAAGGAATGAGCAAAGGCACCAAAATCTCCTGGAGGGTGGGTAACATTAAGGCACACTTTGAATGTCTTTAAAAGGTACTTGGAGCTGCAGCCAAGGCCAAAATGGTCAGTCACAAATTATACATCGATGTTGAGTAACTGCCGAACTGACCACTTGCTCTTGTTTGTACATATGTGGCTTTTGATTACAGTCACTAGAACTTAAAATCAATTGAAACTCTTTGGGCCACAATCACCTGGTTCCCCTGTGTCGGGTTTTTGGGGGTTCAATTCCCCAGAACTAGATCTTTAAATGTCTCATTGTTCTTGGATTGGAAACAGACTGATCAAAAACATTGTTCTGAAGACATTCCAGAATGTTCTCTCCTTCGCTGTCCTTAACCCAACGACTGTCTGATCTGATGTGGGAATAGTTAAAGTCACCCACCGTCAATACTCAAAGGTCCTTTCATCTCAGTAATTTCATCGCACATTTGATAATCTATTACTTTCCCATTGTTTGGTAGTTCACAAAATAGACCAAATAGCAGAAGAGCTTGTTGTTTCTTAACTCGAACCAAATGATTGTCTCTTTTGACTTCTCAAGGATGTTTTTCCTTTCAGCACTGTGATACTTCCATCATGCATTATCAAACCAATCATTTCTATTCATAGCCGCATATCACAGACGAACTCACTTGAAAGATTTGAGCTGTCATTGAAACTGCGAAAGTACAGGTACCCCACTGTGTTAAGGATAGGTTGTGGAAGCATGCCAAGCAGTATCAATACTTCTTTGTTGGCTCTGCAGAGGATGTCAACAAATATCTATTCAAATTTCAAGCACCAATTTTCTTTTCAACCAAGAGTCACAGTAGCCTTTTTTCTCTTCAGAATTAAACTGAGGGGATTTAAATGACTTGACAGCGAGAGAACTCCACAGAACGAATCCACCATTTATACACATTGATGACTTCAGTTGACTAAAACAAAGAGATTACCTAACCCCTCCAAAAGGCCACCTTATTTCTCAAAGAACACTGTCAGGTTTAGAAATTTTGTTTAATTTCATGGAGCCAAAGAGTTGAGCGTTAGAAAGGCGTGTGACAAAATTCCTTCGAACAATGGCCATTTGCACGTTTGAATATTATTTTGCCTCTGTGAAGTGTGGATGTATAAAATACATCCTGTCCACATATTCCCCCACCCACCCTGGTGAAAATGGCAGTGCCGGGTTTGGGGGCAGGAAATCTCGGTTCGGGGCTCATTTTGGATAAGGAGTGGAGCCATTCCATCTCTGTGTAAATTTGGGCCCAGGTCTTCATGGCCAAACCCCTGTTAAATGAAATGAAAATCTCCCCCATTGCACCAGCGAACCATCCCACAAGGATATTGATGGCAGATCTGTTCAGGTAAAACACGCCAATACTCAACAGATGCTTTTTGTCACAGAACTGGTCCCAATATCCCAGGAGCCAGAGGCTCTCTCTCTCTGGAACCACCTCTCTATCCACACAATCACCTGCTATGTCCATCTATTTCTGTCATATTAGCATGTGGCACCAGGAATAATTCAGAGATTACTGTTCTGCTTTTGAAACGTTTTCTCTCAATCCTTAAACTCACATGAAAGGACCTCGTCTCTCACCCTCTTGATGTCACTGGTTCCACCATGGACCATATTTCTGCCTCCTCCCCTTTCACCCCACCGCCCCCCCCCCCCCCCCCCCCCCGCCCCCACCCCCCCACCCCCCACCCCCCGGCCCTCCCATCAGAATGTTCCACTCCCTCTCCGTGATGTCTCTTACCCTGACACTGGGGAGGCACCGCCCCAAACAGGAGTCACATCAACAGTAACAGAGCTGCTTTCCTGTCCCCGTGACTTTCAAATCCAGAACTACTGCTGAATGTCTTCAATTTGCTGTGTATTCCTCTGTCTCAGGGTATCAGGCTCAGGGCTGTGCTCCTCCAGATGGTCATCACACTCACCAGTACCCAATGCTGAATATCAATGAGAGATTGCCCCATTCTCAGTGGATTCCTGCCCCTCGTGTCCCTCTCTGCCCTCCCACGGTGAGCAGCCACTTGCTATTTTGGCCTCTAACTGGCTGTGGGCTGAGCAGTTCCCTGAAACTGTGACCTGGGAATGTTCAGTCGCCCACCTGCCCTGAATGAACCCTCTCATCCCCAGAATCCTCAGTGTGATTCCAATCTATTGGAGGCAGTTCCTCCAAACTCAGGCCTCCCGGAAACATGAAGATCCTGAGGTTAGCACACGGCACAAGGACTGCAGGCTACAGGGTGAAACGCTTCCGACATTTCTATTGGAACAATCACCAATGTTATGAACCTGGACATTGAGTTGTGACACTCACCCTCTCCATTCATTCACTCACTCACTCGCTCGCTTGCTTGCTTGCTCACTCACTCATTCACTCACTTACTTATTCACTCGGGCCCTGTGTCTTCCCTGAGTCTGCTGCAAAAGACTATTTCCAGGCTTGCTTGAAGTCTATCTGGGTCCATTGTAAAAAGGTCCCCCTAAGGTCGACGTGAGGCCTCCACAGGCCCACCTGGAGACCCTGAGCTCTGCTCACCTTCCTCCCCACCACCGGCACCCCCACCTCACCACACCTCGGATTAAATTATAGTAAGGGCAGCCTGATGCCCCCAGGGTCCAGCTGGGCCACATCCCATCATCTTCCCGCCCCACACGGGCCTGTTGTAGCTGCTCTGATCTCCCCCATGCTGCAACCCATCATTCAAAGATATCTGGAAATTGACTGCATTTGACGTCCCATGGAGTGACCCCGGGGCCTCTGAACACCCCAAGGGAGGAGGAAGAGCTTGAGCCCCTGCCAGTGTCTTCCACCCAGGAGATCCCGGACAACCACAGACCTTCCTCACACCGGGGTATATAGGACCAGGGAGATGAACAGAGTGGCACCGAAACAGTGCCATCCGCAAGTCAGCCGGGCCCTCCAGTTCCCGGCCACCCAGGGGACGTCCGCCTTGGGCATCACAGGCAACGGGGCGGGTATCACAGCTGGACACCTCCACCTCCAATGTGCATCCTGTGGTAACATCCAGAAGAAGTAGTAGACAGTACAAAGTTAGAAAGTTGTAATTCACTCAAGGGCACGGGTGAAGGTCGGCATTCGTCAGGGTTTGGTAATCATTTAGGGGAAGAGCACAATAAACTGTTAATTGCACATCATGCTGTGATTGATGTGTCTCTGATTCTCTTCCCCCCCCCCCCCCCCCCCCCCCCCCACACCTCAGTGCTCCCGACTCCCAAACACAGAGGTGCTGTCTGTTGAGCCTTGCAGACTCAGCCCATGTTTCAGAGTGCCTGTCCTACCTTCCCCAACATTCACCAGACCCTTGGTGCAAGTGCCCGCAACCCCCCCACCCCCCTCCCATCTGTTGGCCAAAAACACGTGTCCCCAACCCTTCCAGCTCCCTGGGCCAGGGTGGCAGCGTGCATTCAGAGTACAGGTAGGAGTCAGACTTGAATTGCACCAGGGGCAGGATCCCAGTGTGCACAAGAGTGAGTCGTCATCATCTTCCAGCCTTCAAACAAGACTCACTATCATTGCCAGCTCAGGCACATTAATATGGTCGGATGTTTCTGGGGGAAAGGGTGGTGGGATGACAGGAGCAGGGGAAGGGTGATGTGGTGGTTTGAGGGCCCAGGTCGATGTGGAGGGGGAATAGCGGCTGCACTTGTTCCTGGGGTGTGGTGGGTGTGTGTTGGTTGCACCCCCCCTCACTGCACAGCACTAGCTCGGTGAAGCGGGCTGCAATCAAGGCGTCCCTTGCTGCCCTTCCCTGCCGGACAGTTGCCATTGCTGTCTTTCCTCCAGCTCTTCATGTGGTGGGGCGGCCACATCGCCCCCTCGCTGCTGCTCCTCCTCCCCCTCCACCTCCTCCTGCTCCAGCTGGTCTCCCCACTGCTGGGTGATGTTGTGCAGAGTGCAGCAAATGATCATGATGCATGAAGCACGCACAGGGTCATACTGGAGGACCCCCCCCCGCAGAGCAGTCCAAGCAGCGGAACCACATCTTCAGCAGGCTGACCACTCAACGGCGGACCAGGTGGCTGCATGGGCCTCATTGTAGCAGGTCTCCGCCTCAGTCTGGGGCCTCCACACAGGCATCATCAGCCATGGCCTTAGCGAGTAACCCTTGTCACCCAGTAGCCATCCCGGGAGCCTGGGCTAGACTTAAAAGAGCCCAGGGATGTCCGACTGCCGGAGCACAAAGCTGTCATGGACACTCCCTGGGTGGCGTGCATCGACCTGCATGATCTTCAGCCGATGGTCGCACACGATTTGAACGTTCAGGGAGTGGAACCCCTTCCGGTTCACAAATCGCTGTGGCCCTGCGTGGGGGCGCCCGCAAGGCGATGTGTGTGCCACCCACTGCGCTCTGCACATTTGGAATCCTGGCGATGGAGGCGAAGCCGAGAGCCCGGCCTCCTGCTGTGCACGGCCCACATCAAAATTAATGAACTGCTTTGCCCGGGCACCTGTGACCTGCCGCACACATCTGTGCACGGAGGCCTGGGAGATCCCAGTTAGGTCGCCACTAGGAGCCTGGAATGACCCGGAGGCATAGAAATTGAGGGCTGCCATCATCTTCACATCTTCAGGGAGTGGGTGGCTGCTGCTCCCTCGAGGTGCCAGGTATGAGAGCACCTCACAAATGTGACGCACTGCGGTCTTGAACAAGTGCAGCTGGCGACGGCACATTTCCTCCGAGGGTCTCGAAGGAATTGCGGGCCCTGTAACTCCTTGGCCTTGGCATCCTCCGCCTTCTGTGCACCCCCTCGGGAGCCTGCTCACCCACCTTCTGACCCTCAGTGGCAGCCCCCTGCCCTCCTTCCTGAGGGTCTGATGGTGCCTCCTCTTGCGGTGGTCTCTCTATGCTCGCCACCTCCTGACCCGCGCCGTCTCCTCCCCCTCCTCTGCCCCTGCTGCCACCAACATGGCCAGCTCCAGGTCAAGCAAACCGAGATCCATCTGCACAGTGTGGTTTGGAAAAAGCATAGAATGATGGATTATGACCATTGGCTGCATAGACCCAGCACCACCCCGATCCCGCACTTGGGCCAGAATCCCCACTTGTGGGAGCTGGCAACCCCACACAATTCATGGTGCCATATGTGGCCCGACTAGGGTTGTGTAAGATTCCCATCATGGCAAATGCTGGCACAGATTATGCAGGTCACTGTGCAGACGTGGGCAATGCACACCCTTGAGCCATTGCGATGTGTGCAACTGCAGAATCTGTGACAGGCATGTGTTGCTGGTCCGTGTCACAGGGCAGGGACAGACTGCAAAGCAGCACCAGATGTGAGCCCAGTGACAGCAGGTTCCATGCAGTCCATGGCTGAACCTCTGCAACCCGGCCTGGAGCAGCAGCTGCTTCATCTGGTTTGGCCTCAGTCAGCACGTGGTACACTCCTCCCCTTCCCCGGAACACCAGCACTTAGTAGAGTCCCTGACCACACCCCGCAGAAAGACAATGCCACTGCAAAGTGCTGTGGGGGGTGGGAGGGAAGCAGGATCCCTCGAGACTGCTTCCAACAGTCAGCCTCAGCGCTGCTTGGAGAGGGCGTGGGAGGGAGCAGGAGCCCTCGAGGCTGCTTCCCATGGTCAGCCTCAGCGCTGCTTGGAGAGGGGGTGGGAGGGAGCAGGAGCCCTCGAGGCTGCCTCCCATGGTCAGCCTCAGCGCTGCTTGGAGAGGGGGTGGGAGGGAGCAGGAGCCCTCGAGGCTGCTTCCCATGGTCAGCTTCAGCGCTGCTTGGAGAGTGCGGGGGGTCGGGGGGAATGGGACTCCCTGATGGAACTTCACCCAGCGAGCTGTGAGGAAAGGGAAGCCCTCCTGGCCATCCCCCCACCACCACCACCTCCCCCCACCCCCACCACCACCACCTCCCCACCTCTCCCCCTCCCCCGCCCCCCCCCCGCCCCCCCCACCCTGCCGCCCCCAGATGTCACTCAACGGGCCAAAACATGAAGGTGGCAGGAGGAAGGCTACCAGGCATCTCCAGGGCCTGCCTGCAACATCCCCGCACTCCGCGAGTAGCACTTACCTCCTCACGCCAGTTCAAGGCTGCCACTCCAGGTTGTGACTCTTAAATACCTGTTCTGATTCGCACCAAAATTAAATCACGCCAAAAAGTTGGGAGACGCAGATATGGGCAGAGATTGTCATGTGGATTCTGATAATGGCATGCAAAGGGATGTAAACTTATGTTAAACAGCGACCCGCCGATTTTCCACGGGATCCCAGCAGCGCCATTTTTCTCCAGCTGGGAGATGTGCGCAGGCCGAAAAAACTGGCGGGGAACCCGTGAAATGGCCGACACGCACATCTCCTGGCCGGACCCGCCAGAAAAATGGCGGACGTGGATGGGAGAATTGCGGCCGTTAAGTCTGTTTCTCTCCACATTAGTCATGATGTGGAGATGCCGGCGTTGGACTGGGGTAAACACAGTAAGAAGTTTAACAACACCAGGTTAAAGTCCAACAGGTTTATTTGGTAGCAAAAGCCACACAAGCTTTCGAGGCTCTGAGCCCCTTCTTCAGGTGCTCTCCGTCGGAGAGCAATCTCTAGATAGTTACCGCTGCGATTGATTTACCGAACTTTTGTCAATCTCAGTGTGGTTGTGCCTCCTCGTTGGCCCCGCTGGTATCTTTGGTAGCTCTACCAAGGTACTAAACAACCGCTACAAAACTTCGAGCGAAAAAAATGTGTACATCTGTAATAGATGTGTCCGGATGGGCTGGGTCCCGGATAAACAACAGCCCCGCAGGTGAGTTGGTAACCGCTCTCTGTGAAAAATACAAGTTAGGTTACACAAACTCTGACTCTAATAAATATACAACAAGGTCTATTTCTACTCAGACAGAGGGAATAACCTTAGAACGTTTTGAAAAAGTAAAAAGCTATTGGGTGGTTGACTCAGGTCCCAGAAGAGAGGAGCTCATCACCACGATAGTTACAGACAAAGAACCTGTTGCAGAAGTGCCCGCCAGGACGGCCCATCCGGCGGAGGAGGTGGTGATTAAGAGTTATACCTTCTACAACAAGGCATACGAAGCCCATATGATGGGAACGGGAAATATGGCTGAAATAGCCAATACCGACAATGATAACGATGGGGATACCGTTGATCAAGGTTCCCGCGTCGAGACAATCATGATCAAGCCATCATGTGACCGCACAGAGGTTCGGCAAATAACAAGTGTTCAAATCCACCTGAAGAAGGGGCTCAGAGCCTCGAAAGCTTGTGTGGCTTTTGCTACCAAATAAACCTGTTGGACTTTAACCTGGTGTTGTTAAACTTCTTACTGTGTCTCTCCACATGCCAGAGCTGCTTAGTTTATCCAGCATTTTCTGTTTTTATTTCTACTTCATGTACACCGACAGCTACAAAGTGAGGTCTACAAAACTCCAAACACTTTTTTGTTGCGAGATGTGCAAATTGGAAGGTCCCGGAACTCCAGTTCTGTTGTGTAGCATAAATTTGAGATTTGTATGGGACATAATTTTTGAAAAGTTACTATTCAGTAATCAGCAGCGTTACATTGCACTCAGCAATCGGTGATCAGCAATACACCAGGGAGTCAAAATCAATTTCTCCAGCCTGAGATGATGGAGGGATCACTCGTGTTTCTGAACACAGTGATGTTATTCAGTCAATGCAGCCCAGAAATTACAAAGAAGCCGAACACATTTGGAGCGCATCAATCTTCACCTGTAATAGTATAGGAGCATTCCTGCATTCATTGTGAAATGTGTTGACGAGTTAGTTACCTCACAGGTTAGACCGGGATTAAAGTTCCCTCCACACTGTCCAGTCAAACACTTCTGATGATTAACTGTGCACATTATTGATATCGTGAGAAGTGCATAAAATTGGCAACAGATTATCAGGAATGATGGGGACCACATGAAGAGGCTGAGATGGATCATCCACTGGGCACTTGTGGCTGAAGATTGTTGGAAATATTTCAGCCTTGTCTTTTGCACTGATGTGCCGGGCTCCCCCATCATTGAGGATGTGAATATTTGTGGAGCCTCCTCTTCCTGTCAATTGGTTAATTATCCGTCACCATTCACGACTGGATGTGTCAGGACTACAGAACTTAGACTTGATCTATTGTTTGTGGGATCACTTAGCTCTGTCTATCGCATAGTGTTTCTACCATTTGGCCTGCCTGCAAGTAATCCTGTGTTGTAGCTTCACCAAGTTGACACCTCATTTTTTGGACATGCCTGGTATTGCTCCTGGCATGCCCTCCTGTAGTCTTCATTGAACCAAGGTTGATCCCCTGGCGTGTTGGTGATGGTAGAGTGGGGAAAATGCAAGGCGGATTGTCGTTGAGTAAAATTCTGCTGCTGCTGATGGCCCACAGAGCCTCATGAATGCCCAGGTTTGAGTGTTAGACCTGTTTGGAATCTATCACATTTATTACGGTGGTGGAGCCACACAATATGATGAGTGATATCCTCAATGTGAAGATAGGACTTCATTTCCACAAGGACTCAGCTTCATTATCCAATACCAATTAATGGCCATTTAAAGAGCTCAATCCACCTCCACTGCCATTATCCTCTGGGCAGTGGGATTCAGATGGGACTGGGAAGACCATTCTTCCATCAAAGGTGGTGAAAGGGTGGGGAGGAAGGGGTTGGGGTTCACCCTTTAGGGTGCCTTTTGTACAATGGGGACATCCCGCCTCTCTTTGTGTCTTCCCACCTGGCAGCCTCCAAACCAGATTTCCCCCGAGGAGAAATGGGCGCTGTACTGTTGGGATGGTCCACACCTGAACCCAGCTGGACCAGCCATCCATATAACGTGGCAAGTAGAGAGGGCCAAACTAGTCGGGGGTTTAAAATATATCAGATTAGACCTCAGTCACACCCATCAGCAGCTGGAGTTGGATGAGGATTCACAAAGGCTGCTTACTATCAACACCCACAAGGGTTTGTAGCAGTATACACAGTTACCTATTGGAGTCTCATCAGCCTGTGCCATTTCCCAGCATACATTGGAGAGCCAATTACAAGGCATATCTAATTTAGTGGTTTATCTTGATGACGTACTAATGACAGGAACCTCACCTGAAGAACACAGATCAAATTTGGAAGAAGTATTGAGAAGGTTTTAGAAGCAGGGGTTTGGTTGGAATGGGAGAAATGTATGTTCCAAGCAGAGGAAGTTACATATTTGGGTTTTAGGGGAGACACAAAGGGCTACATCCTTTGGAAGAGAAAGTTAAAGTCATTAACGAGGTTCCACAGCCGAAAGACGCATCAGAGTTGAAATCATTTCTGGGCATGGTAAGCTATTATGGTAGATTTTTAATAAACATATCTACCAAAGTTAAAGAAACATCAGCATGGGAGGTGGGGAAACCTTTGTAAAAATTAAGCAGCTTCTGCGGTCGTCGGCTTTGTTGATGCTCTTCAATCCAACCAAAGCTTTGGTAATAACCTGCGATGCATCACCGTATGGAGTGGGAGCAGTGTCGTCCCACCTGGTGCCTGATGGAATGAAAGGGCCTTGCCGTTTCTTCTAGAACGTTATCAGAGGCAGAATAAAAGTATTCCAAGATAGCGAAAGGAAGCTTGTCGGTCATCTGTGCAATGAAAACATTTCATCAGTATATTTATGACAACACATTATGATAGTTTCCAAACACAAACCATTGTGATGTCAAAGATAAACCAGAGCCACCAATTGCCTCTTCAAGGCTGCAGAGATAGGCTCTCTTGTCAACAGCGTACAGTTATATATTTCAGCATCACTCTGGAACACAGATATCACTCAGCCAGTTGCCCTTGCCACAGCTAGTAGCATCACCACCAGTCCCACAACAGATAGTCCTCAATCTGGTCGAGACTTTACCAGTCTCTGCCAAACACATAAAGGTGTGGACAGAAAGAGACCCTGCATTGTAGAAAGTTAAAAAGATGGTCATGCAAAGGTGAGAAGTCAGAGTTGCTTAAACCACTAACCAGAGAAGGATGGAAATAACCTGTGTTATTGTCGGGGGGGGGGGGTAGAGTTCCAGTCCCACCCCAGGGGAGATGACTTTTATTACAGGAACAGCACTACTCCAATCCAGGGCAAAGCAGGATGAAGGCCCAAGCCAGAGGTTATGTCTGGTGGCCGGGTCTTGATAAGGAAATAGAAAGGATATTTGGTCAACACCCCAATTGAGAAGCTCAACAGGCCTTGCTGCCACTGCTGGTGAATTGGCATCCATGAGAATGGCCTGGTAGACCCTGTCCAAGGAGACATATCGACTTTGCAGGATCATTTATGGGTCATATGTTTCTTATATTAGTAGACGTACACTCAAAGAGGTTCAATGTGCAGTTGAAGTCCACAATAGCCACTGCCACCATTGACAAACTAAGGAAAGATTTTGCTGTTCATGATATTCGGGAAGTCTTCGTGTCAGACAACAGGACATCATTCACAGCGGAGTAATTCCAAAAATTTATCAATCAAATTTATCACCCTCCATGTTAAGTCAGCACCCAGCCTCAAATGGGCTCGTGGAGCATGAGGTACAAACATTCAAGTCACTGATGGAGAATCAAGTCAATCGGCCTCTTCCTCTCCGCACAGCCAGTTTTTTGTTGTCTTATAACACCACATCAAATGCAACCACAGGCATCACGCGAGCTGAGCTACTAATGGGATGCAGCTTAAGAGAACGGTTGGATATGATATTCCCAGATTTGGTGGGGAGGGTGGGGGAGTTGGCAAGCCTCTCAGAGAGAAAATCACGATTCAAAGAACAAAGACAGACTGTTCCGAGTTGAGGTCATGGTCAGAAACTTTGCAGCAGGACCGGCTTGTGTGGCTGGTAAGATTGTGGAGAGAATAGGAACGGTCTCCCATGTGATGGAGATACAAGGCTGTCATCACAAGAAACATGTAGACCACCTGAGGAGGAGAGCAGTGACCGATACAGGGGATCAACCGGCGCCCCCTGCTGTGAATTCCAAGTTACCAGGGTTGGTTACCGGGATTCCAGTTGGAAACAAGGGATCTGAGCAACCAGTGGTTACTGTAACTGAGGAATCAGCAGCTACAGAGGAGGAGCTTGACCCCGGATTGATGAGTTTGTCTTTTGCATCTGTCCGGCTGGATTCTTCCAATTCTGAAGAGTCTCCCACAGAACTGAGGCATTCTACGTGGGTCCGGAATCCCCGGACCAACTAAACTTATGATGGGTTTTTCTCGGGGGTATTCCCGCTGCCCTTTAATAAAACATTGTTTGTCTATGCTGAATTCCTCCATTGTCGAATTCATGAGTTAGGGGGGAAGGATTGTGCCAGCATTACCCCTTTTTAAGGGAGCTCTCCCTGAGGGCCACGCGATCAGCCCGGACCCTATGGACTGTCGAGGTAGGAAGCTGAGCCAATTGGGGGCAAGGTTGCGTATCCCAGTCGAGGAGGTCCCGTGGCTGGATCCTGGGAAGAGAGTTGCACAGTCGCATCGTTGATTCAATCTGACATTCTGTTGTAAATATTATTTATCATTGGCATTAAATCCCTTGTTACTTTGAGCCACATCAAGTTCCCCTCGATTTATTACAGAGTCATAAAGTCAGAGCCATAATTTCAAATTCACAACACGGTGTTAAATTATAAATGTTGCAATGCCAATCATCATAACTCAAATGTCCTGAAGTCAAGAACTTTTCTATAGCTCCACCTTTGACCAGGTTTCCACTCCTGTCACAGCTCTGAAACAGCCCTTGTTCATGTTACAAATGATATCCGTGTGGCTGTGACCAGAGCAAACTCTCCCTCCTCTTCCTTCTCAGCCTGTCTGCAGCTTTGACATGGTTAACATTCCCATCCTCCACCAATGCCTCATTTCCAGTTTCTCCTCCCTGGTTCCATTCTTCTGTGTCCAGTCATTGTCAGAGACTCACTCACACTGGCTTCTCTTCACACTCTCACACTTTTTAAAAATATCCAATTCAATCCAATCAAAGCCCAATTCAGAGTCTCATCAAGTGAGACATTCCCGATCCAAGCTGACAAGACAGGGCTCTCAGCTCCTGTCTTGGGTTGGATCTACATGACCCAAGCTGATTGGAGTAGGCATTGCACCTTCTCCAAGGCTTGATCTCTTTGCATCTTAGCCAATACGCCAAGATGTCGCTTTTAAAAATTGCTTCAAATGAAGCCACAATGTTACCTTATGACTTCAACCAAGTACAGCATGTCGATACTACACTTGATTTTATTTGTCAATTATCTTTCCTTGGTCATCCACATGCTCAGCTCCAACCCATCTGAATACACCTCACGTTCCACATGTGCTCCGACTCCATCATTACCACCGATTTCCTCAGTCCCAACTTGAACTTGAAGGGCCGAATGGATTTGAATGATGAATCTTAATAGCGCTGGAGGTCCGAATTTTACAATTACAGCTTTCAAAAAAACAACAAGAATGGACTTTCGTCATTCTCATGCTCGAGAACGTGAATTGGAAAGGGCTCCGGGATGATTCAATCTCTTTGTCTGTGTTAAACTCACCCTTCAGAGATGGATAGAGATCTCTGAAATGATAGAAATACCTTGTATCCCAGAAAGAGAATCTGTGTTTTTATTTGTATCAGTATTGTGAGATTGCACGATTCACATTGGTCATTATTGCAGGAAAAACAATAATAGTAACATCCAGGCTTTTATACAATTTCCAGATGCATTTGCACAGTCGATGGAAAGGGATATTTTTAATGTGCTTGTTCAATGAGTGGAATTAATATCAGTCAGCATGGGAACAAGTTGTCTTTGTATGTTCTTAGTTACTGTCAGCTGAACAAATTCACACTGTATTCCTTCCAGTGCTGATTCTGGAACAGAATATATTTTAACTGAATATTTTGAACTCACATTCAGCTCAATCAGTAATTAAATTCCCAGCAATTTATCATTAATCTCTCTGGTGTCAGTAACGGAGAACTTTCTGCCCATCACCATAAATGTTGTAAGAATAAAAGAACAAGGAATTGGAATACATGGGGGGCAATATTGCCATTGCATTGTGCCCATTTTCAGGTGCGACGAGGTGGTAATGTCGGGTGTAAAGCACTGAGCGTGATTGGCACCGGTTTTCGCGACCAGTGCCATTTTACGAGCGCTGGATTTCCGACACCATCAGCCTCCCAGCGGAAATGGGCGGGAGGCAGGTTAATATATGGAAATTTATTATAATGCTATTTTACATCTGTTTAGCGAGCCCGGCACTCAGTAGTCCAGGCCCGCGTCCCGTTATGACCTCGCTAGGAAAGGTTCATGCCGGATAGAGATCTCTGAAATGATGGAAATACCTTGTATCCCAGAAAGAGAATCTGTGTCTTTATTTGTATCGGTGTTGTGAGAATACATGATTCATATTCAGGCATGCTGCCTGGCTTTTCATTGGTATAGGGATGATTCTTGTCTTCTTGAAGCAGGTAGGCACCTCAGATCGGTATAAGGAGAGGTTAAAGATGTCTGCGAATACCCCTGCCATCTGGTCAGTGTAGGGTCTGAATGCTTGTCTGGATACCCCATCCGGACCAGTTGCTTTCCATGGGTTGACTCTCATGAAGGCCGATGTCATGCCTGCGATGTGACCTTGCATACCGGTTCCACTGAGGTCGTCGGGGTGAAAGGCGTGCTCTCGCTGACCTCTTTCTCAAAAGAGGCATAGACTACATTGAGCTCTTTGGGGAGGGGTGCATTGCTGCCAATGATTCTACTCATCTTCACCTTGTAACCTGTTAGATCTTACAGGCCTTGCCATAATCAATGAGTGTTCATGTGGCTAGCCTGGGATTCTTGCTTGTTCCAGTATTGTCTCTTAGCATCTTTGATGGTTCTCCATAGATCGTATTGGATTTCTTGGATAGGCAAGGGTCACCTGACTTGAATGCCTCAGACCTGGACTTGAGTAAGCAGTGGATATCCCTGTTCATCCATGATTTCCTGTTGGGAAACACTCGGATTAGCTTCTTTGGCACACAGTATTCAACAGTCTTCTAACAGTAATGAAGTCTGGTACTGCAGTGGCCAACTCATTCAGGTTAGTCACTGAGTTCTTGAATGTTGACCAGTCCAGTGACTTGAAGCAGTCCGTAGGAGATCATCCAATTCCTCAGACCAACATTACACGAGTTTCTTTATTGGATTCTCCCATTTCAGTTTTGTTTGTAAGCTGGGAGCAGGAGTACAGGAGACGTGTTGATGGTATATTGGTGGGACACTCCTAAGCTTGGCCTAGTTGAAGTCCCCGGCCACAATGAACAAAGCCTCGGGATGTTTTGTCCCAAGGCTGTTTGTGGTGGTATATATTTCTTCCAGCACAGTCTTCATGTCCATATGGGGTGAGATGTAAACTGCTGTCAGGATAACAGAGGTGAACTCCCACGGCAGGTAGTAGGGGCGGCATTTCATGTCAGATACTCTTGGTCCAGGCAGCAGAAACTCGCCAGTATTGTTACATCTGAGTACCCAGAAGTGTTGATTAGAAGGCAGGCCCCACCTCCCCTAGCCTTGCCTGAGGCTGCCGTGCAGACCACTTGCTGGATTGAGAGACCCTCCGGTTATAGGGCACAGTCTGGTGGGGCGGGATTGAGCCATGTCTCCGTGAAACAGAGTCCACACCAATCTCTCAGTTCCCTTTGGAAAGTGAGTCTGGCTTTAAGTTCATGGAGCTTGTTTTCCAGAGATTGGACATTTGCCGGGAGTAAGCTGGGGAGGGGGATTTGGTACCACGTTGTTTCAATCTCACCGGCAGACCTGTGCATTTCCCATGCTTCTGGATGAGTGGCTGCTTCCGGTCAGGCCCTGGGGTCGGTGTGAGCAGACCTTGGTATCATGGGTATAGGTGCGTCCAGTGAGGTTCTTCACGTTGGTCGGTGTGTGGGTAGAGGATTGGTTGCCATGATTGTGGTTTCACCTCGGCAGTCGGGTCTGCTTGGTCAAGCATTCCGGGTCGCTGTCGGGCTGAGAATTGACTTCAGAGGTCGGAGGATGTCCAGATGACCAGTCACTGGATGGTGTCTCTGGAGTCGTGGTCACGGATGAGCTGATGGCTGGGTCCACGTATAGGGTTCTCCAGGACTCTGCCAGGTCAGGGTCTCCCTTCGGAGGTCGAAGGATCTTGAGATTTACAGGTAGATTTAACAGAGCAGTATTAGGCATTTTTAAATGGTGGGAATTGATTTTTAGAAATGTGGGGCGATTATAAAGTGGGGCAGGGTTGGAGGGAATGCTTGGGCTCTGCAGAGAGTCGCAATGCTCCGGGTCGGTGGGGTTGGGGGCCGGTGGAGTGAGGGCCCGAGCTCCGGAGTTGCTGCGCTGTTCAGTGGGGGTGGTTGGGGACGGGTGGAGTGAAGGTCCCGGTTCCAAAATTGCTGTGCCGGCCGTCGGGCCCACGGGGTCCGGGTCGCTTACAGGTCAGGAATCTTTGCAGTTCGGAGGATCACCAAATCTGTAAGAGATTTTAAAAGAGCTTATTGGATAGTTTAAAAGAGTTCGGGTACAGTTTTAGGAGCTTAGAACAAGACTGAAAGATGGTCTCAGTGGATATGCTGGGAACAGCTCGCAAGAGGCTGCATCGCTCCAGCGCCATCTTGAAATGGAGGGGTTGAGCACAAAGAAGAACTTGTTATAAATATGAGGCAGTGTCAGAGCAGGAGCCAATGTAGATCAGAGAGCACAGGGTGGTGGCTGAGCGAGACTTGGTGTGAGAATAAGATCTTTAAATGAAAATATCCAAACACAAATCCTTTCCCTAGTTTCCAGTAATAGCTATCCCTATTCTTCTGTGAATGAGCAGCTCCTTCCCAATCACTGCAGAATTCCCAAATTCACCAAGTTCCCACTTTAGAATCTGACAGTTCACTCTGTATCCACCTCAGCCTTTTCCTTCATCACCCATTTCCACCTCACTCTCATTCTGATCTCACCCTGCTCCTCACTCACTCTCATTCTGATCTCACTCTGCTCCTCACTCACTCCATTCCCTTCTCATTCTATCCTTCCCTCCCTCCATTCCCTCCTCACTCTGGCCTTCCCTCCCTCCATTCCCTCCTCACTCTGGCCTTCCCTCCCTCCATTCTCTCCTCACTCTGTCCTTTCCTCCCTCCATTCCCTCCTCACTCTGTCCATTCCTCCCTCCATTCGCTCCTCACTATGACCTTTCCTCCCTCCATTCCCTCCTCATTCTATTTCAGTTTCACTCATGCTCTCAGCTCAATCTTGAACTCTCCCCCACCTCCCTTTAGAAATCTCTCTCTCTGTATCACCCCCTCTCATCAGGGGGTGCTGCAGCACATCCTCTGGTGGGAGGCTCTCATTACAGTGTGACCTTTTGACCTTGGCAGCTTCCAATAACAGTGTGGCTTCAGGAAATTTCAGAGGGAAAAGTTGTCAGGAAATTTGTACAGATTCCGAATATATTTTATTAGTCTGTGCTCTTTACTCGACAAAACATTTCAGCAGATTTGACACTCAAATGATGCGGGATGAAGACAATGGAAAAGTCTCGCTCACTGTTCCATCAGTATAGAGAATCTAAGTTTCACTTGAACCGCAGTATCGGAGTCCAGGAGATTCACACACACACTCACTCACATTAACGCACACACTCGCAGACACACACACACACAGACACACACACACACTCATGCACATACACACACTCACATCACACTCATACATACACACAGACTCATCCACAACACACACTCACACACAATCAGAAGCACTCACACACACAGAACACACACGTACACACACAAACACACACACTCACTCACACACACACACGCACACAAAACTGTTATGAGATTTTGCAGCACCCAACAGGAAAGTTAATCCATTGAAGGTTGATCCAAGGATAAAAGCTATGGGGAAAGGAGAGGGAAATGGATGTGAGTGGATCATTCTTTTAACAGCAAGAGCAGGTATGAGAAGTTGAATGGTCCCTTTTCTGTCGCCAGTTCCATGATGTTTCTATTCCAGTGTTTGTGCTGGTGTTTATCAAGTGTGAATAAAACAATTCTGTTTTTCTTTAACTGATCGAGATTTCATGCATGTCTAATCTGTTTACTCCAATTACTGGAACTAATAACAATGTTTACATAAGCCTCATGGTCTCAGTGGGTGTCACTCACCTGTATTAATAAAGGGTTCCACTGAGTGAGTGAGCTCAGAGAGTCAATGAAAACTAAAGGACAATAGAGTTCATCACAGAACATGGTTCAGGTGGATCTACTCTTTCTGGCCAATGATGTCGCACCCGTTTTCTATCACATCCTTGGAGTGGTTGGAGTTCTATGTAAGTTATTATAACCATTGCTGGTTTGACTGCTCTGATAGTGGAACTTGTTGGTGTTGAATTTGTTACAGGTACGTAGATTTGTGGTGATTATTTCAAATCCTGTTGATCATTGATATTCCTCAATATCCTTTATTGCAGCCTCTCCACTGCTTCAGATATTCAGACTGGAGTCAATCTGCTTCATTCAATATTGCTGTGTTTGTTCTGCCACAGTCAGTGGATTCTAACTAACCATGGATTGATTTCCAGGATCCAGTTGATTTATTTCCAGGCTGGAGTGAGGATCCATTGTAATTTTTATTCTCTCCCTCTATTTATACAGGTTTATGTCTCAGCCCATATTAGTGGGTGCAATTTTCTTCAATGGTGTGAGATATGTGATTAAAGATCTTTTCAATGATTTTGAAATGTTTTATAACACAGGCTAATGAATTATCTACAAGAAATAGTTGGAATTCATACAGTGCTCTTCACAACTTTAGGATGTCTGAAAGTCTTTTACAGTCAATGGATCGATATTGAAGTGGCATCCCGAGGATGGGAACGAAACATTGAGGAGTATTCAGTGTTTAGGATTGACAGATAGAAAGGAAAAGGTGGTGGAGTTGCATTGTTGATTAAAGAAAATATTGACATAATATTGAGGAAAGATATCAGCACAGACAATGTGGGATCTGTATGGGTCGAGTTAAGAAACACCAAGGGGCAAAAAACATTTGTGGGAGTGGTTTACAGACCACCAAACAAGTAATAATGTTGGGAATAGCATTAGACAGGAAATCAGAGATGCATGTGTTAAAGGAATAAATGTGATTATGGGTGACTTTAATCGGCATTTAGATTGGGAAAGTCAAATTAGTCACAGTACAATAGAGTAGGAATTTCTGGAGTGTATACAGAATGGTTTTCTGGACCAATACATTGAGGAACCAACAAGGGAGCAAGCCATCCTGGATTGGATACTGTGGATGAGTGACCATAATATGATAGAATTCATCCTCAAAGTGAATAATGACGTAGTTGATTCTGAAACAAGGGTCTTGAATCTCAATAAAGGAACCATGATGGTATGAGGTATGAATTGGCTATGATGGATTGGGAAACATTACTGAAAGGAAGGATCGTGGATAGGCAATGGCAGGCATTTAAGGAACGAGTAGATGAACTCGAGGAGGTGTTTATTCCTGTTTGTTGGTCAGGGAATTGTGGCCAAACCATGAATTAAAAGGGAAGTTAGAGATTGTGTTAGATTTAAGCATACAAATTTGCAAGATAAAGCAATAGAACTGAGGATTAGGAGCAGCGATTAGCACTCTCAGCTCCAGGGACCCAGGTTCAATTCCTGGCTTCGGTCACTGTGCAGAGTCTGCACGTTCTCCCTGTGACTGCATGGGTTTTCTATGGCTCTGGCTTTCTCCCACAGTCCAAAACACGTGCTGGTTGGGTGCATTAGTCATGCTAAATTCTCCCTCAGGGTACCTGAACAGGTGCCAGATTGTGGCAACGAGGGGATCTTCATGGTAAATTCATTGAAGTGTTAACAAAAGCCTACTTGTGACACTAATAAATAAACTTGAATCTGTAAATTCAGCAAAGGAGGATCAAGGGATTGATTTAATTGGAAAAAAGAGAGTATGGAAGTTCGCTAGTGGTGAACATAAAAACTGACTGTAAATGTTTTTAAAAATATATTAAGAGAATAAGATTGACAAAAACGAAAGTAGGCCCCTTACAGACAGAAACAGGAGAATTCAGAATTTGGAACAAAGAAATGGCTGAGGAACTAAATTCATACTTTGCTTCTGTCTTTGCAAAGGGAGACATAAATAATGTCCAGAAGTTCAGAGAGAAACAAGTTTTAGTGAGGAGCTGAAGGAGATCAGTATTAGTAGAGTTTATGGTTTGAGGGAAATTGATAGGATTGAAGGTGGATAAATCTCCAGGGCCTGATAATCTTCATCTCAGAGTGCTTAAGGAAGTGGCCCTGGAAATAGTGGATCCATTGGTGGTCATTTTTCAAAATTCTTTGGACTCTGGACAGATTTCTACTGATTGGAGGACAGCTAATGTAAGTCCACAATTCAAAAAGGGAGCTGGAGAGATAAAAGGGAACTATAGACCAGTGAGCCTAACGTTGGTATTGGGGAAGTTGCTGGAGTCCATTATCAAGCATTTCATAGCTCAGCATTTGGAAAGCAGTGGTCTCATCAGACAAAGTCAACATGGTTTCCAAAAGGGAACTCACTTTTGATTAATCTGTTGGAATTCTTTGAAAATGTAACAAGTAGAGTTGACCAAGGGAGTCGGTGGATGTGGTTTATTTAGACTTTCAGAATGCTTTCGACAAGGTCTCACATAGCAGACTACTATGTAAAGTTACAGCGCATCGGGTTGCGGGTGGTGATTTGAGATGGATCGAACCATAGAACCATAGAAAATTACAGCTCAGAAACAGGCCTTTTGGCCCTTCTTTTCTGTGCCGAACCATTTTTTGCCTAGTCCCACTGACCTGCACTTGGACCATATCCCTCCACACCCCTCTCATCCATGAACCCATCCAAGTTTTTCTTAAATGTTAAAAGCATTTACCACTTTATCCGGCAGCTCATTCCACATTCCCGCCACTCTCTGTGTGAAGAAGCCCCCCCTTAAATTCCCTTTAAACTTTTCTCCTTTCACCCTTAACCCATGCCCTCTGGTTTTTTTCTCCCCAAGCCGCAGCGGAAAAAGCCTGCTTGCATTCACTCTATCTATACCCATCAAAATCTTATACACCTCTATCAAATCTCCCCTCAATCTTCTACACTCCAGGGAATAAAGTCCCAACCTATTCAATTTCTCTCTGTAACTCAGCTTCTCAAGTCCCGGCAACATCCTTGTGAACCTTCTCTGCACTCTTTCAACCTTATTTACATCCTTCCTGTAACTGGGTGACCAAAACTGTACACAATACTCCAAATTCGGCCTCACCAATGCCTTATATAACCTTACCATAACACTCCAACTTTTATACTCGATACCCCGATTTATAAAGGCCAATGTACCAAAGGCACTCTTTACGACCCTGTCCACCTGTGACGTCACTTTTAGGGAATTCTGTACCTGTATTCCCAGATCCCTCTGTTGAACTGCACTCTTCAGAGTCCTACCATTTACCCTGTACGTTCTACTTTGGTTTGTCCTTCCAATGTGCAATATCTTACACTTGTCTGCGTTAAATTCCATTTGCCATTTTTCAGCCCATTTTTCTAGTTGGTCCAAATCCCTCTGCAAGCTTTGAAAACCTTCCTCACTGCCCACTACACCTCCAATCTTTGTATCATCAGCAAACTTGCTGATCCAATTCACCACATTATCATCCAGATCATTGATATAGATGACAAACAACAATGGACCCAACACCGATCCCTGCGGCACACCACTAGTCACAGGCCTCCACTCAGAGAAGTAATCCTCCACAACCACTCTCTGGCTTCTTCCATTGAGCCAGTGTCTTATCCAATTTACTACCTCCCCATGTATACCTAGCGACAAAACCTTCCTAACTAACCTCCCATGAGGGACCTTGTCAAAGGCCTTGCTGAAATCCAGGTAGACAACATCCACCGCCTTCCCTTCATCCACTTTCCTGGTAACCTCCTCAAAAAACTCTCATAGATTGGTCAAACATGACC
This sequence comes from Mustelus asterias, assembly GCF_964213995.1. Lineage (NCBI taxonomy): Eukaryota > Metazoa > Chordata > Chondrichthyes > Carcharhiniformes > Triakidae > Mustelus > Mustelus asterias. The sequence goes on along the minus strand of NC_135815.1, from coordinate 81,298,944 downwards.
TACCACGCACAAAGCCATGTTGACTCTCCCTAATAAGTCCGTGTCTATCCAAATATTTGTAGATCCTATCCCTTATCACACCTTCCAATAACTTGCCCACCACCGACGTCAAACTTACTGGCCTATAATTTCCCGGATTTCTTTTGGAACCTTTTTTAAACAACGGAACAACATGAGCCACCCTCCAATCATCCGGCACCTCCCCCGTGAATACTGACATTTTAAATATGTCTGCCAGGGCCCCTGCAAGTTCAACATTAGCTTCCCTCAAGGTCCGTGGGAATATCCTGTCCGGTCCTGGGGATTTATCCACTCTGATTTGCCTCAAGACAGCGAGCACCTCCTCCCCTTTAATCTGTAAAGGTTCCATGACCTCCCTACCTGTTTGCCCTATTTCCGTAGACTCCATGCCTGTTTCCTCAGTAAATACGGATGCAGAAAAACCATTTAGTATCTCCCCCATCTCTTTTGGTTCCATACACAGTCTACCACTCTGGTCTTCAAGAGGACCAATTTTATCCCTCACTATCCTTTTGCTCCTAACATACCTATAGAAGCTCTTTGGATTTTCCTTCACTCTGTCTGCCAAAGCAACCTCATGTCTTCTTTTAGCCCTCCTGATTTCCCTCTTAAGTAGCTTCTTGCACTTTTTATACTCCTCGAGCATCTGATCTGTTCCTTGCTGCCTGTACATTTCATACAACTCTCTCTTCCTCTTAATCAGTGTTACAATCTCCCTCAAGAACCAAGGTTCCTTATTCCTATTTACTTTGCCTTTAATCCTGACAGGAACATACAAACTCTGCACTCTCAAAATTTCTCCTTTGAAGGCCTCCCACTTTCCATTTACATCCTTACCAGAGAACAGCCTGTGCCAATCCACACTTCCCAGATCCCTTCTCATTTCATCAAATTTGGCCTTTTTCCAGTTCAGAACTTCAACCCGAGGACCAGATCTATCCTTATCCACGATCAGGTTGAAACTAATGGCATTATGATCACTGGATCCAAAGTGTTCCCTCACACTCACATCCATCACCTGCCCTAACTCATTTCCCAATAGGAGATCCAATATCGCATCCTCTCTCGTTGGCACCTCTATATACTGATGTAGAAAATTCTCCTGAACACATTTTACAAACTCTACCCCATCTAAACCTTTAACAGTATACGAATCCCAATCTATATGTGGAAAATTAAAATCCCCGACTCTCACAACTTTGTGTTTCTTGCAGTTGTCAGCTATCTCTCCGCTGATTTGCTCCTCCAATTCCCGCTGACTATTGGGTGGTCTATAAAACAACCCCATTAATGTGGTCATACCTTTCTTGTTCCTCAGCTCCACCCATAGGGCCTCTGTAGACAAGCTCCCTAATCTATCCTGCCTGAGTACCGCTGTTACATTTTCCCTGACCAACAATGCCACCCCCCCTCCCCCCCCCCCCCCCCCCCCACCTTTTAAGCCTCTGCCTCTATCCCGCCTGAAACATTGGAACCCTGGAACATTGAGCTGCCAGTCCTGCCCCTCCTGTAGCCAAGTTTCACTAATGGCTATCATGTCATATTTCCATGTGTCTATCCACGCCTTCAGCTCATCTGCCTTCCCCACAATACTCTTGGCATTGAAATAGACACACCTCAAAATATTATTTCCACCACACTCTACCCTTCCATTTGTGATTTTGCTTGAACTAACCTGTCTTTTTACCCCTGCTCCACTATCTGCTCTGGCACTCTGGCACCCATCCCCCTGCAAATCTAGTTTCAACGCTCCCCAATAACACTAGCAAATCTCCCTGCAAGTATATTGGTCCCCTTGTAGTTTAGGTGTAACCCGTCTCTCTTGTACAGGTCCCACCTGCCCCAGAAGAGGTCCCAATGATCCAAGAATTGGAAACCCTGCCCCCTGCACCAGATCCTCAGCCACGTGTTCATCCGCCCAAGCATCCTACTCCTGCCCTCACTGGCATGTGGCTCAGGTAGCAATCCTGAGATTACTACCCTCGGGGTCCTGCTTTTTAACTTCCTTCCAAGCTCTTTGTACTCACTCTTTAGGACCTCCTCACTCTTCCTTCCCACGTCATTGGTACCGATGTGTACCACGACATCTGGCTGATCACCTTCCCACTTTAGAACGCTGTGCACTCGATCAGAGACATCGCTGACCTTGGCACCTGGGAGGCAACAAACCATGCGGGAGTCTCCGTCCCGACCACAGAACCTCCTGTCCGTACCTCTGACCATTGAGTCCCCTATCACTACTGCTCTCCTCTTCTTCATCCCACCCTTTTGCGCTGTAGAACCAGACTCAGTATCAGAGTTCCGGCTGTCGCAGCTTGTCCCAGGTAAAGCATCTGCCACAACAGTATCCAATTTAGTATACCTGTTTCGGAGGGGTATGGCCACAGGGGAACCCTGCTCTGCCTGTCCTTTCACACTGCCATTTCGTCTCCTTACAGTAACCCAATTTCCTGTGCTCTGCTGCTTAGGTGTAACTATCTCCCTCAAGCTGCTGTCTATATAATTCTCATTCTCCCGAATTAGATGGAGGTCATCAAGCTCCTTCTCCAGTTCCCTAACACGCTTTGCTAGCAGCTGCAGCTGAATGCATCTTTTGCAGGTGCTGTCGTCAGGAATACCGGAGGTCTCCCTGATCTCCCACATCCTGCAAGAGGAGCATTCCAACATCTTGCTTGCCATTTTTTTTTTACTCTGGGGAAATACAGGAATAAACTGTCTGAAAAAGAAAAAAAAACCTACTCTCGCCTCTGCCAAAGCTGGTTTGCAGAAAGGAATCAAAGAGCTGGCAGAAATGGGTATTTTTCCAATTGGCAGACGGTGACTAGTGGGGAACTGCAGAGATCTGTGCGAGCACTCAATTGTTCACATTATATATCAATGATTTGGGAGAGGGAACTAAATGTATTATCTCCACATTTGCAGATGATACAAAGTTGGGTGGGAGGGTGAGCTGTGGGGAGGATGCAGAGATGCTTCAGTGTGATTTGGAAAGGCTGAGTGAGTGGGCATATGCATAGCAGATGCAGTATAATGTGGATATCTGTGACGGTATCCACTTGGATAGCAAAAATAAGAAGGCAGATTATTATTGAATGGGTATAAATTGAGAGTGTTGGATACTCAGTGAGACCTTGGTGTCCTCATGCATCAGTCACTGAAAGTAAGTGTGCAGCTACAGCAAGAAGCTCAACTTCAGGTTTCCTCCAATCAGCCTTGTGTTTTAAATATGCTGTCAGAATGAAACAATTCAAAAATCTTCCCCAGGCTTTTAATTAGCGTTTTCCAAACATGTGTTTTCTGATTTGTAACTGAGCTGGGTTTCTCACCATGTTTACTGCACAGAGGTGGACCTGTAGAATATTTTCGCACCTCGCCAAATAATTGACAATATTTCCCTGGTAAGGTGAGAAGACATAGTTCCATTGTAACTCTATTCTGCAACACCACACTCCCCCAACCGCTCTTTGGTCCTTTGATGTAAATGGCCCCTTGGTGGTCTTTACGGTGTAAGTGAGAGTTTGAGCTCCTGCTCCTTGCCCCATATGGTCTGTTTCAATGGGGTTCATGGGCATAGCATTTTCTAAAAACACAAGACTATCCATTGGTGGGGGCTGGTTAACTCTGTATTTGGAACTACATGTGGAGTTGGGGTACTTTAAGGCATTCATTCCTTTGTCTTGTGGCAATTCCGTGCTTTCCTTACGACTAGTAGTCACAGGATTCATCGGAACAGGGGCAAGTTCTCAGGGTGCTGAGCGATAAGGAGCCTCCGGAAAGGGAGGTGGGGGCCCCCAGTCAGCACCATGTGTGACACATTGCCAAACAGTCTCTTCTAGATATATCCCATAAACCAATCCACAATCATCACCTCCCTCAAACTCAACTGTCCCAAATACAGACATCATCCCTTTCTGCTTTGACAGCTGAGATTTTAATTTATTAATCTCCTGCTGGCACTGGGAGTGATCAGAGTTTTGGTTCACTTCACGAACTTGATATACTTTCTCACATTGAATTTTAAACTGACTCATAAACAATATTTATATTTGATTCTTTTGCTCCTGCTTCAATACTTTTCATGATGTGGAGATGCCGGCGTTGGACTGGGGTGAACACAGTAAGAAGTCTCACAACATCAGGTTAAAGTCCAACAGGTTTATTTGGTAGCAAATACCATAAGCTTTTGGAGCGCTGCTCCTTCGTCAGATGGAGTGGAAATGTGCACATTTCAACCAAATGCACAGGGTCTAAGCTGGGCATCCCGCCCCGGTAGCATCTGCCAGCACCAGATTTCTGGCGGCGTCAGCTCCACGCTGGAACTCGGCTGGGAGCCGCATATATTATTTAGATAAGAATTTAAATATAAGTTAAATGTCATTCGTGGGTCCGGGACTGAAGTCTCCGGACTTGCTCGCCTCCCTGCCCCCGCAAGGAGTATTTCACTCCAATGGGGTTTACAGTAGCTCCCCACTTTTGGGGAGTTGGTGTCTCAACCCCACTGGAATGAATGGGGGCAATTGGGGCCCCCCAGGGAGTCGGGAACTGGGGGGGCGCCCCATGAGCATTGGCACCTTGGCAGTGCCAGCCTGTTCCCCTAGCAGTGCCCAAAGGGCAAAGTGCCAATGCCCCGGGGGCAGCTTGTAACTGCCCATCTCCAGCCAAATAGGTTCTGCATCCTGATCTCCTGAACCAGGGTCATCACTAACTATTGCAGCATTGATACCCTCGAGTAACAATGCTGCCCCTCCACCATTATCTCACTCCCAATTCTTCTTGAATGTCATAAGCCCCTCAATATTCAGAACCCAATCCTTGTCATCCTGCAGCCAGGTCTATGTCATGACGACCAATCATATTTATTGACTTCAATGTGAGCTGTTGTGGGAAAAATCCACTCGTAGTCAGATCTCGAGATTCAAAACACAATTTATTCAACGGAGCTGCGTGGATACAAGGCACATGTCTGCAGAAAACCTTCTCTCAGTAAAATCTCGGGAACGGTCCATCTTTATACTTTTTACACAATAGATGGACCGGTGATTTGAACATTCTCACATCGTTATAGGCAGATACAAACAGATAGAGACATTTAACATAGTATTGTTCTTATGAATGGGTACATTTCCTATGTCTGTGGCTATCAATGGTTGGTTTCGGCTCATTCAGGTGCTAATCGGTTTCCCTGCATTCATATTTTCCCGCTCTTCCTATGACTAATCTATTCCCTTTGTCTCGGGTTTTTCCTCATCTAAAATATGTCTCGATCCTTGGCTTGGCTTCCTGAGGTGTTAACATAGACATAGAAACCCTACAGTGCAGAAGGAGGCCATTCGGCCCATCGAGTCTGCACCGACCACAATCCCACCCAGGCCCTACCCCCACATATTTACCCGCTAATCCCTCTAACCTACACATCCCAGGACTCTAAGGGGCAATTTTTAACCTGGCCAATCAACCTAACCTGCACATCTTTGGACTGTGGGAGGAAACCGGAGCACCCGGAGGAAACCCACGCAGACACGAGGAGAATGTGCAAACTCCACACAGACAGTGACCTGAGCTGGGAATCGAACCCAGGACCCTGGAGCTGTGAAGCAGCAGTGCTAACCACTGTGCTACCGTGCCGTGTTTGTTTACTTTAAGTCACTGTCTGTGATTTAGAAATGGCTTGTCTGTTGGGTTTGATTTGAAGTGTTCTTTGTATAAGTGGAAGCCGGTGTCTGCTTTATGGTTCCTTTCCCAGTTAACTCTTTATGTGCCAGGCAGCCATTTTAAAGTGTGCTTTCCTTACATTTTTCCCCTTACAGAGCGATCAATTCTTTTATTTTGTAATGAATGTTGTGTGAATTCAGATACAGAGCCTTCCATTTTGCTTCATTGTTATCTTTGTCTTTATTCTTTGTTCATCCTTAGTTTTTTTTTCATTCTGTTCCTTGCTGCCATTCTCTGACCCTTATTTCCCATTTTACTATTATCCTCTCTTAGCCTGGCCGGAATTCTCCAAATTCGCCACGGCTGGGATTTTCCGGTCCAGCTGGACTGAAGGGAGATCTGGCTGAGTGCCAAATTCTCCGTTCTCACCGACAGTGATGTCGAGGCAAATGAGATTGGAGAATTCCGGCTCTTGTCTCGACGCTTCGATGTACCACAGGCCGGATTTTCCACGCAACCCGCTATGTGTTTTGCTGGGGTTGAGCTGGCCTGGCATTGGCTGATGCTGGTCTGGATCAACCGTTCTCAAGGAGGTTTCCCATTGAATGCACCCTCGCTGCTGGGAAACCCGTGGTGGGAATATGCTATCGGCAGGACTGGAAGATCCCACTGGTGTGATTAGCTGGAAAATTCCAACCCACATCTTTCAACATTTGATATCTTGTGCACTCTTATTTCATTTCAATCCCTCTCTTCTCTAGTGATGTGTCTCGCTAGAACACTGGTCCCAGCATGGTTCAGGTGTGTACAGAACTGTGTATTCTCTATACAGAGCCTCTTTCCTAGTTCTTCCTCTGCCATTGGTACCTACATGAACCGGGGCAACTTGTTTTTCTCCCTCCCACTGCAAGTTCCTCTCCAGCCCTGAGCAGATGTCCTGAACCCTGACACAGACAAACAACATAGCCAGCTGGACTCTGTCCCTTTGCTGCAGGGATTGGTGTCAATCCCCGTCACTAAGCTGTCCCCCAAGGACCAAAAGATTCCTTTTTTTCCCCTTCACTTGAATGGCCTCCTGTACCATGGTGCCAGGGTGAGTCAGCTCATCCTCCCTGCAACCCCCACTCCCATCCAAACAAGCTGAGAGAACCTCAAAGCTGTGAGACAATGGCAGAGACCGACAGTCCTGCCCTCCTGACCCCCTGACCTGCCTCACTCACAGTCACAGCCTCCTTTCCCTGACCACTGACCAAATCAGCTCTTGCTGCCACTGGCAGTCTCAGAGCCGATCTCAGGACACATCCCTTTAGAGATCAAAGAGACCGTCTCCCTTAACAGAGTGGATCCTTCTTCTGCACCGATCCTCTGTCATGTCCAGCTACGTGGCTCTTACTCAATAGTCTCTGCCAGCTGGTAATGGTGCCTCCACTGGCCTCTTCAATCTTGGTAAGAAGTCTCACAACACCAGGTTAAAGTCCAACAGGTTTATTTGGTAGCAAAAGCCACTAGCTTTCGGAGCGCTGCTCCTTCATCAGGTAAGTAGGGAGTTCTGTTCACAAACAGGGCATATAAAGACACAAACTCAATTTACAGAATAATGGTTGGAATGCGAGTCTTTGCAGGTAATCAAGTCTGAAAGGTACAGACAATGTGAGTGGAGAGAGCGTTAAGCACAGGTTAAAGAGATGTGTATTGTCTCCAGACAGGATAGTTAGTGCGATTTTGCAAGCCCAGGCAAGTCGTGGGGGTTACAGATAGTGTGACATGAACCCAAGATCCCGGTTGAGGCCGTCCCCGTGTGTGCGGAACTTGGCTATCATTTTCTGCTCAGCAACTCTGCGTTGTCGTGTGTCATGAAGGCCGCCTTGGAGAACGCTTACCCGAAGATCAGAGGCCGAATGCCCGTGACCGCTGAAGTGTTCCCCAACAGGAAGAGAACACTCTTGCCTGATGATTGTCGAGCGGTGTTCATTCATCCGTTGTCATAGTGTCTGCATGGTCTCCCCAATGTACCATGCCTCCTTTCCTGCACCGTATCAGGTAGACAATGTTGGCCGAATTGCAAGAGTATGTACCGTGTACCTGGTGGATGGTGTTACATAAGAACATAAGAAATAGGAGCAGGAGTAGGCCATCTAGCCCCTCGAGCCTGCCCCGCCATTCAATAAGATCATGGCTGATCTGACGTGGATCAGTACCACTTACCCGCCTGATCCCCATAACCCTTAATTCCCTTACCGATCAGGAATCCATCCATCCGCGCTTTAAACATATTCAGCGAGGTCGCCTCCACCACCTCAGTGGGCAGAGAATTCCAGAGATTCACCACCCTCTGGGAGAAGAAGTTCCTCCTCAACTCTGTCTTAAACCGACCCCCCTTTATTTTGAGGCTGTGTCCTCTAGTTTTAACTTCCTTACTAAGTGGAAAGAATCTCTCCGCCTCCACCCTATCCAGCCCCCGCATTATCTTATAAGTCTCCATAAGATCCCCCCTCATCCTTCTAAACTCCAACGAGTACAAACCCAATCTCCTCAGCCTCTCCTCATAATCCAAACCCCTCATCTCCGGTATCAACCTGGTGAACCTTCTCTGCACTCCCTCCAATGCCAATATATCCTTCCTCATATAAGGGGACCAATACTGCACACAGTATTCCAGCTGCGGCCTCACCAATGCCCTGTACAGGTGCATCAAGACATCCCTGCTTTTATATTCTATCCCCTTCGCAATATAGGCCAACATCCCATTTGCCTTCTTGATCACCTGTTGTACCTGCAGACTGGGCTTTTGCGTCTCATGCACAAGGACCCCCAGGTCCCTTTGCACGGTAGCATGTTTTAATTTGTTTCCATTGAGATAGTAATCCCATTTGTTATTATTTCCTCCAAAGTGTATAACCTCGCATTTATCAACGTTATACTCCATTTGCCATATCCTCGCCCACTCACTCAGCCTGTCCAAATCTCTCTGCAGATCTTCTCCGTCCTCCACACGATTCACTTTTCCACTTATCTTTGTGTCGTCTGCAAACTTCGTTACCCTACACTCCGTCCCCTCCTCCAGATCATCTATATAAATGGTAAATAGTTGCGGCCCGAGTACCGATCCCTGCGGCACGCCACTAGTTACCTTTCTCCAACCGGAAAAACACCCATTTATTCCGACTCTTTGCTTCCTGTCGGATAGCCAGTCCCCAATCCACTTTAACACACTACCCCCAACTCCGTGTGCCCTAATCTTCTTCAGCAGCCTTTTATGGGGCACCTTATCAAACACCTTTTGGAAATCCAAAAACACCGCATCCACCGGTTCTCCTCCATCAACCGCCCTAGTCACATCTTCATAAAAATCCAACATGTTTGTCAAGCACGACTTTCCCCTCATGAATCCATGCTGCGTCTGATTGATCGAACCATTTCTATCCAGATGCCCTGCTATCTCCTCTTTAATAATGGATTCCAGCATTTTCCCTACTACAGACGTTAAGCTGACCGGCCTATAGTTACCCTCCTTTTGTCTCCTTCCTTTTTTAAACAGCAGCGTAACATTAGCCGTTTTCCAATCAACTGGCACTACCCCAGAATGCAATGAGTTTTGATAAATAATCACTAACGCATCCACTATTACCTCTGACATTTCTTTCAATACCCTGGGATGCATTCCATCCGGACCCGGGGACTTGTCCACCTTCAGTCCCATTAGTCTACCCAGCACTGCCTCTCTGGTAACATTAATTGTATTAAGTATTTCTCCTGCTGCCAACCCTCTATCGTTAATATTTGGCAAACTATTTGTGTCCTCCACCGTGAAGACCGACACAAAAAACTTATTTAAAGACTCAGCCATATCCTCATTTCCCACTATTAACTCCCCCCTCTCGTCCTCCAAGGGTCCAACATTCACTCTAGCCACTCTATTCCTTTTTATATATTTATAAAAACTTTTACTATCATTTTTTATATTAATTGCTAGCCTTGCTTCATAGTCTATCCTTCCTTTCTTTATCGCTTTCTTAGTCTCTCTTTGTTGTTTCTTAAATTTTTCCCAATCACTTGTTTCTCCACTATTTTTGGCCACTCTGTACGCAGCTGTTTTTATTTTAATACTCTCCTTTATTTCCTTCGTTATCCACGGCTGGTTCTCCCTTTTCTTACAATCCTTGTTTTTTGCTGGAATATATTTTTGCTGAGAACTGAAAAGGATCTCCTTAAAAATCCTCCACTGTTCCTCAGCTATCCTACCTGCCAGCCTGCTCTCCCAGTCTACCTTAGCCAATTCATCCCTCATCCTATCATATTTCCCTCTGTTCAAACAGAGGACACTGGTTTGGGACCAAACTTTCTCCTCTTCCATCACGTGTGATGATGGCATCCGTGTCGATGATCCGGCACGTCTTGCATGGTTGCTGTGGCAGGGTTGTGTGGTGTCGTGGTCACTGTTCTCCTGAAGGCTAGTTAGTTTGCTGCGGACAATGGTCTGTTTGAGGTTATGCGGTTGTTTGAAGACATGAAGTGGGGGTGTGGGGATGGCCTTGGCGAGATGTTCACCTTCATCAATGACATGTTGAAGGCTCCGGAGAAGATGTCGTAGCTTCTCCGCTCCGGGGAAGTACTGGATGACAAAGGGTACTCTGTCCGCCATGTCCTGTGTTTGTCTTCTGAGGAGGTCGGTGCAGTTGTTCGCTGTGGCGCGTCAGAACTGTCGATCGATGAGTCGAGCGCCATATCCTGTTCTTATGAGGGCATCTTTCTGCATCTGGAGGTGTCTGTTGCGATCCTCCTCATCCGAGCAGATCCTGTGTATACGGAGGGCTTGTCCGTAGAGGATGGCTTCTTTAATGTGTTTAGGGTGGAAGCTGGAGAAGTGGAGCATCGTGAGGTTATCCATGGGCTTGCGGGACAGTGAAGTGCTGAGGTGACCGTCCTTGATGGAGTGTCCAAGAATGCAACTGATTCCGGAGAGTGGTCCATGGTGAGTCTGATGGTGGGATGGAAATTGTTGATGTCATCATATAGTTGTTTCAGTGATTGTTCACCATGAGTCCAAAGGAGGAAAATGTCATCGATGTATCCAGTGTATAGCATCGGTTGAAGGTCCTGTGCAGTGAAGAAGTCTTGTTCAAACCTGTGCATGAAGATGTTGGCATATTGAGGTGCGAATTTGGTCCCCATGGCTGTTCCGTGTGTCTGGATGAAGAACTGGTTGTTGAAGGTGAAGACATTGTGGTCCAGAATGAAGCGGATGAGTTGCAAAATTGCATCTGGAGACTGGCAGTTGTCGGCGTTGAGTACTGAGGCAGTTGCAGGAATGCCATCATTGTGGGGGATGCTGGTGTAGAGTGCCGAGACATCCATTGTGATGAGGAATGATCCTGGTTCAACTGCTCCATGCTCAACTGCTGGGTTTCTGTAGGAAGTCCGTAGTGTCGCGACAAAAGCTGGGGGTTCTTTGTACAATGGGTTTCAGGATGCCCTCGACGTAGTCGGAGATGTTCTCACACAGGAATGCTCTGAAAGAATTGATAATAAGCTGTGACCCCATTATTGGATTCATGAGTTATCCACGTGCTCACTATTACAGCCCAAATTCAGAGCTCCTGTAGATTATTCAACTGATTCAACAGTGAATCAGATCCAATCTCCAACCCAAGGAGCTGAAACTAAATATAGAAACCCCACCTGTCTCACCAGTGAGTCTGTTTCGATTAATTTAACCTGAACTCAGTTGCTATATTTCTGCACTAATGACATTCTCCTTGTTCATTGAGAAACTTATCTGCTGACCCATTGGGCTGTTTCTTTAAGTGAGTTGTAAAACTGCAACTTTTAACATTTTCTCTACTTGTTCTTTATATCTTTGCTTCTTTTCACTGGACAACTTTGTTTTATGATCTGTTTTAAATTTACAGCTAACTTAGTCGCGATTGTGACTCTATCTCGAGGGAGGTGCGGTCTTTCCAAAGGTGTCACTCGGTACCTGGTGGCGATGGCTGCAGCCGATCTGCTGGTTGTCATTATTCGGGTCATACTGGAGAAAATTAATCTCTTCAAACTGTACGCTGTATTCTCTTTCTCTCGTCATGCCTGTGGCATCAGAGAAGTTATTGCCACCGCAGTTGTTAGCAGCTCTGTCTGGCTCACAGTCGCCTTCACCTTTGACCGAATGGTGACCATTTGCTTCCAGAAACTGAAGATGAAATACTGCACTGAGAAAACAGCAGCCATCGTTATCACAACGGTGAGTTTACTGTGTTTATTAACCAAAATCCCGGTGTTTTTTAAGTATGAACCCTATTACTGCAGGGTATCATACGTGTACTACTATTATCCTGTGTGGAAAGTCTTTGACTGGGTGGACCGCATTTTAACTCCAGTGCTCCCCTTCGTGCTGCTACTGCTGCTCAATACTCTCACTGTCAGGCACATCCTGCTGGCCAGTGCAGTCCGCAGGAAACTGAGGAGACATCGAAACGGGGGGGAGCAGAATGATCCAGAAATGAAGAATCGAAGAAGATCCATCATTTTACTCTTCACCATATCGGGCAGTTTTATCCTGTTATGGGTGACACGTGTTGTATTTCTATCGATGCAACGAATAACTGGGATGTTTAATGTCAGGACACCTGATGGACTTGTATTAGATCTGATGGGATCAATGCTCCAGTTATCCAGTTCCTGCACCAACACATTTATTTACGCAGTCACACAGAGGAAGTTCAGAGAGGAGGTGATGAATGCTGTGAAATATCCCTTTACTGTCATCCGGAATTTCATTAAATGATGGGAAGAAAGCTGGAAAATTTAAACCGGGACTGGGTAGCAAAGTTATTGTTCCTGTCCAGCTCAACTCCTGTTGAATAAACATGTCCAAATGGCTTTGAAAATGAGAAGCAGAATCTTCCTCAAATCTATACATTCTAGTCAGGTGGAAGTTTAAAAGTGAATTCTCCAGGTTCTGAGAAATAATAGATTTGAGGATATTGGGATGAATATTATTTTGTCTCAAATACAAAGTTTAAATGAGATCTGATTATAATTTAAACATTCTGACAAGTCAAAGGCAAAAATTCGAATGACAAGATTTCACTTCTCACTAACTTCACAGAATAAACAGAGTGAGTTTGAAAGGAATGGAAACAACTGATTCAGTGAGACGCAGAAAAATTGAAGAAGCCGCGTCGAAACGATGATTGTTGTTGTTGAGAACTGACAATAAAAATAGTTTGAAAACTGCCTTTTCAGGGAAAGTGAAATCTTTGTGAGGAATTTAGAATGTCGACAAATTGAAAACTCCTGGAAAGCAGGAACATAGAGACAATTGCTGAATCATCAACCTGGGGAGAACAAACAGCATTGGGAAAGGGGACTTAGAACCATCTCACTTGAACTAGATTCAGAAAATGGAGTTTGAACAAACATTGGACAGGTTGGACAGCCCATCCAGTTCATTCAGTGATCAATAGTCATCATCCCATGTGTTTCTGTGCTTCCATGTCTCTTTATCTCCATTCCACCAGCCACCAATCAAACATATTGCTCAATGTTCTACATGGCATATTTCTCTGGCAATATGGAATGGACAGAGAGCTGACTGCAAGACAGGAAACTGGGAGATCTTTTCACATACCTCCAACCTTCTGCCTCCAATTGGACCCCCCCACCGGGACAATTACTTGTCCTCGATCTTTTCATTGGGAACTGTCGTCCGGACATTGACCATCTCAATTTTTCTGCCCCCCTCACCCATTCCAATCTCTCTCCTTCCGAACTTTCCGCCCTTCGCTCCCTCAGGTCCAACCCTGACATTGTCATCAAACCTGCCAACAAAGGGGGTGCTGTTGTCGTCTGGCGTACTGACCTCCACCTCGCAGAGGCTGAGCGCCAACTCTCAGATACTTCCTCCTACCTCCCGCTGGACCATGATCACACCACTGAACATCAAGCCATTATCTCCAACACAGTCACTGACCTCATTTCCTCCAGATGCCTTCCCCCCACAGCTTCCAACCTCATGGTCTCCCAATTCTGGACAGCCCACTTCGACCTTCTTCCCAAAATCCACAGAAAGGACTGTCCTGGTATGTCCATTGTGTCCGCATGCTTCTGCCCCACTGAACTTATTTCCTCTTACCTTGACTCCATCCTCACTCCCCTGGTCCATTCCCTCCCCACCTATATCAGGGATTCCTCTGATGTCCTGCATCATATTGCCAGCTTCCAGTCCGCAGGCCCTAACCACCTCCTATTCACCATGGATGTGCAATCTCTCTACACCTCCATTCCACACCAGGGCGGCCTGAGAGCCCACATGTCTGTCCTTGGCTTGCTGCAATGTTCCAGTGAAGCTCAACACAAACTGGAGGAGCAGCATCTCATCTTCCGGCTCAGTAATTTACAGCCTTCCGGTCTCAACATCGATCCCCACCCCACAACATCTCCATCTGTCACAGCTTACAGCTTCTCTGCCGTTTGACCATTCACACCCTTTATTCTCTCTGTGGATAGCTATTAGCAGTCTTTTCCCCTGTTTTCTATGGCTATGACTCATCTTTCATTCCTTCCCCCTGCAGTATAAATATCTCCCACTTTCTATGCCTTTTAGCTTTGACAGAGGGTCATCTGGACTCGAAACGTCAGCTCTTTTCTCTCCTTACAGATGCTGCCAGACCTGCTGAGATTTTCCAGCGTTTTCCCTTTTGGCTTCTGGAAACTGGGAGTTGGGTTAAAATCAATCAGATTGGCAGGAAGTGGAAAGTGGCTACCAAAAGGACCAATGCTGGAACATTGTTGTTCCCAATTCATATTAACAACATGAACAATATTCACAATGAAGAACAAACTGTGGGGACAGTGAAATGTGGATGAAACCAACAATGCAATTTCCACATTTGTAGATGACACAACATTGAGGAGCATTGTCGATACTGAGGGGGGACTGCCACACATGAGGAGAAAACATTCATAAATGTACAGAAGAGGCATTTCAAATTAATTTCAACATTGATTAGTGTGAGGCATTACAATTTGCTCAGAATCATAAGGTCAGATAAAAGATGGAAAATAAGAATCTAAATGAGGCAGAGATGCAAAGAGGTCTTAGATTTTCGGTGACCAAGGTATTAAAGCTGTTACAGGAGCAAACAAAACATTAGGGTTTAAATCTTCAGGATTGGAATTGAAAATTAAAGAATTGCAGTTAAACCTGTACAAAGCACGGTCCGACCGCACGTGGAGCTCTGTGTATGGTTCTGGTCACCACATTATAAAAAGGATATAGAAGCACCAAGGAGGATACAGAAATGATTGACAAGGATGATAAGGATTCTACTTCTCAACAAATGATAAACAGGCTGGGTGTCGGGCTCTAATTGGTCACTGGTGTTTTCACTTCTAAGCCAAGCTCCAGATGCTGCCGCTCTGTTACTCCATTGGGAGAGTGATGCGCGATTGATTCACACGGGAGGCTAGGACGTACCCGGGAATAAAGGCTTTTATTCACAACAAGATTGGAGCACACTACTTAACAATATTATCCCAGACCAAGGGCTACTAGGAAGTAGCAGTGACCTTTATACTCCTGTAAGAAGGCGGAGCCGAACGGAGTGTACCACATAAACAATAATAACAGGTGGAACACCCAAACCCTAACCCCAACAGTAACAAGAGTAACATATGTACAAGTACCCATAGTGGTAACCATCTATGGTTCACCACATTCACCCCTCCTTTAAAAACAAAGGCCGGTGGGGTAAGGAGGCAATATGAACTGTCCACATGTTCACAAGTTCAGCCGTCTCGGGGATCCGCACCGTCTCTGCGACCTCCGCAGCACTGACTCCAATGCCGGTTCTGGTGACCGTGGTGACGACCCTCTCTCTGAGGTGGTGTCCACTGACTCGTCCAGTTCCTCACACGCCTGTCGACCTCGAGGTGGCGACAATCTCCTGGACTCAGGCAAGCTGTACACGGGAGTAAGAGGATGAAGTTGAGGTCCCGATGCTGCCCGCGCCGTGTCAGGAGGGGAGAGAATGGGCAAAGGAATCCTAACCAGGGGTGCGGGAGTGACGGGGGTTTCCAGGTCCCCTGCAGGCGCTAGATCTCTGATAGAGACCGTGTCCTCTCGCCCGTCAGGATATGCCACATAGGCATATTGAGGGTTGGCGTGGAGGAGATGGACCTGTTCAACCAAAGCGTCGGACTTGCAGGCCCTAACATGCCGCCGCAGGAGGACAGGTCCTGAGTACGTCAACCAAGACGGCAGTGAGGTCCCAGAGGAAGACTTCCGAGGGAAGGTAAACATCCGCTCATGTGGGGTAGCATTGGTTGCCGAACTCAGGAGGGACCGGATTGAATGGAGCGCATCAGAAAGTACCTCTTGCCAACGGGTGACTGGAAGACCCCTAGACCTTAGCGCCAGTAAAACAGCCTTCCAGACTGTAGCATTTTCTCTCTCAACCTGTCCGTTACTCCTGGGATTGTAACTCGTAGTCCTACTTGAGGCAATTCCCTTAGAGAGCAGGTATTGTCTCAAGTCGTCGCTCATAAACGACGAACCCCTATCACTGTGGATATAACTGGGGTAGCCGAACAGGGTAAAAAGACTCCGCAGGGCTTTGATGACCGTGGCAGAGGACATGTCAGAACAGGGGATGGCAAAGGGGAATCGGGAGTATTCGTCAACCACGTTGAGGAAATACACATTCCGATCTGTCGAAGGAAGGGGCCCCTTGAAGTCGACACTCAGTTGTTCAAAAGGGCGAGTGGCCTTAATGAGGTGTGCCCTGTCAGGCCGGTAGAAGTGTGGCTTGCACTCTGCACAAACCTGGCAGCTTCGAGTTATCGACCTGACATCCTCTATGGAGTAGGGCAGATTCCGAGCCTTTACAAAATGGAAAAACCGAGTGATCCCCGGATGGCAGAGATCATCGTGGAGGGCCTGTAACCGGTCCTCCTGCACACTGGCACATGTTCCACGCGACAGGGTACCTGAGGGCTCATTGAGCTTCCCCGGACGGTACATGATATCATAGTTGTAGGTGGAGAGTTCGATTCTCCACCTCAAGATTTTATCATTCTTAATTTTTCCCTTTAACGTGTTGTTGAACATGAAGGCCACGGACCGCTGGTCCGTGAGCAGGGTAAACCGTTTGCCAGCCAAATAATGGCGCAAATGCCGTACAGCCTCCACAATGGCCTGAGCCTCTTTCTCCACAGAGGAGTGCCGAATTTCAGGGCCTTGGAGGGTGCGAGAGAAAAAGGCGACAGGCCTGCCCGTCTGGTTAAGTGTGACGGCCAGGGCGAAATCAGATGCATCACTCTCCACTTGAAAAGGGATGGACTCATCAACAGCGTGCATCGTGGCTTTCGCGATGTCGGCTTTTATCCCTGCAAAGGCTAGGCAAGCCTCTGCTGTCAGGGGAAAAGAGGTAGATTTTATGAGCGGACGGGCTTTGTCCGCGTAATTGGGGACCCACTGTGCATAGTACGAGAAGAAGCCTAAGCATCTTCTCAGTGCTTTGATGCTAGTGGGTAGGGGAAGTTCAAGGAGAGGACGCATACGGTCTGGATCGGGGCCGATGACCCCGTTTTCCACCACGTATCCGAGGATTGCTCGGCGGTGCTTGCTGAATACGCACTTCTCCTTGTTATAGGTCAGGTTCACGAGAGTCGCAGTGCGTAAAAACTTCTGGAGGTTGGCGTCATGGTCCTGCTGGTCATGGCCGCAGATAGTGACGTTGTCCAGGTACAGGAAGGTAGCCCGTAGCCCGTTTTGGTCCACCATTCGGTCCATCTCACGCTGGAAGACTGAGACCCCATTAGTGACGCCGAAAGGGACTCTTAAAAAGTGGTAGAGATGGCCATCCGCCTCAAAGGCCGTGTATTTGCGGTCCTCTGGGCGAATGGGGAGCTGGTGGTAGGCTGACTTCAAGTCGATGGTGGAGAACACCCGGTACTGCGCAATCTGGTTGACCATGTCAGATATGCGCAGGAGAGGGTACGCGTCCAGCTGCGTGTACCTATTAATGGTCTGACTATAGTCTATGACCATCCGGGGCTTGTCTCCAGTCTTAACCACCACGACTTGTGCTCTCCATGGGCTAGGTTGAATGACCCCTTCCCTGAGGAGCCGCTGAACCTCAGATCTAATAAAGATCCGATCCTCAGCGCTGTAACGCCTGCTCTTAGTCGCGATGGGCTTGCAGCCTGGCACGAGATTTTCGAATAGGGAAGTCGGGGTAATTTTGAGTGTTGAGAGGCCGCATGTGGAGCGCGCTGGACAATTTGGAGGCTGCTGTTCTCCCACTGAAAGTGGAGGGAGTGGCCCATCGTACTGCAGGGTCACACTCTTCAGGTGGACCATAAAGTCTAGCCCCAGGAGTACCGGAGCGCAAAGGTGTGGTAACACGAGGAGCCTGAAGTTCTAGTAGACTGTGCCCTGCACCGTTAAGGTTACCACACAGCTCCCAAGAACGAGGACAGATCGGGACCTCGACGCCATGGAGATTGTCTGCCTGACAGTTTGCACATGGAGAGCGCACCGTTTCACTGTATCCGGATGGATGAAGCGCTCCGTGCTCCCGCTGTCAAACAGGCAATGTGCCAGGCGCCCGTTTACCTCTATGTCCATCATGGACTTGTCGAGTCTATGAGGCTTGGCCTGGTCCAGGATGATTGATGCCACTGTTGGATCCCGAGTGTAACTGCAGGCAGGCTGAGATAGCCGACGACAAGGACCCCTGCTGGTCTTCTGCGGCCGGTGTCAACCAAAATGGCTGCGCCCACGAATCGCACGTGGTCGATGATGTTGAAAACGGCGGCACCCGCAGGTCGCTCGTGGCTTGCCTCGTCGTCGTAGGAAATGGCGGCGCCCGTGGATCGCACGTGGCTGAAGACATTGACGAGGCCGGAGACGAGGAGATGGATCCTGGGGAGTCACACGCAGCACTGCTAGGCTTGGAAGGGGTCTTTGCTCGGCCCTTTCTTCCCACAGGCGGAGCAAAACATTGTCCTGGCCGGACATCTCTGGCGTGGATGCTTCGCCAATCCGCAGAAATAGCACCGTGGGCCTCCAGGAGCTGCCGCAGCCGTCAGGTCTGAAGTTGGGAGCATTATCGCGCAGTTCCGAGGAGCCGCCGAGTACAGTTGAGGCGGTGGCGGTGGCTGTGCTTGCCACGATGTTCCCACGTGGTCGGTGGGGTAGGTTTTGAGACTTCTGGAGGCCGTTTCCATTGCATCAGCCAATTCTACCGTCTTAGCCAGGTCCAAGGTACCCTGCTCTAGCAGCCGCAGGCGAATATAGGATGAGCCGATTCCCGCCACGAACACGTCCCGAATAAGATCGTTGGTGTATTGAGTAGCCGACACCTCTTTGCAGTTGCAGGCTCTGGCTAGCTGTTGAAGTTCGCGCAGGTACTGTCCCGTAGTTTCGCCGGGCTGCCGCCGTCGAGTGGCTAATAGGTGACGAGCATGAATTTCGTTCGGCTGTTTATTGTACAGCTTCTTGAGTAATTCGATGGCGTCTTTGTAATTTTGGGAATCGCGAATTGTTGCACACACAGTGTCGCTCACCCTGGCATGGAGGACCCGCAATCTGTCGGCGTCGGACTGGACTGCTGTCGAGGCCTCAATGTAATCCTCGAAGCACTTCAACCAATGGTCGAAAGTATTCGATGCCCCAGCGGCACGCGGATCCAAGGTTAGCCGATCGGGTTTCAGCATCTGCTCCATTTTTTCCTCAAACAAAATTTTCGGTATTTTGTTGTGAATAAAATTGATGCGCGATTGATTCACACGGGAGGCTAGGACGTACCCGGGAACAAAGGCTTTTATTCACAACAAGATTGGAGCACACTACTTAACAATACTGTCCCAGACTAAGGGCTACTAGGAAGTAGCAGTGACCTTTATACTCCAGTAAGAAGGCGGAGCCGAACAGAGTGTACCACATAAACAATGATAACAGGTGGAACACCCCAACCCTAACCCCAACAGTAACAAGAGTAACATATGTACAAGTACCCATTGTGGTAACCATCTATGGTTCACCACAGTGACTGAAGTCGGGAATGGGTTAATGAACTTTGTCACACTAAGCATTAAGACTCGAACTCTGTGATTTTGTTGAGAACACTGCAGAGTTCATGTTTTTGTCAGAGTTCGGTGTTTTTCATGTCTGTGCCAGATAAGAGGAACAGCTATTCTTGTTATTAAGAAATGCGATTAACCCAGCTCGAAATAAGCTGAACAGTCTCCATTTTCATGTACCTTTGTTTAACACGATGGAGTTGACATGTATGCCTTCTGACTTTGCATAACCATAGATTTATATATATATATTCATCATATGTTATTCATCTTATCCTGATATAAAGTATTATACAAACTTGTATGTATATTAGTTAACTTGTTTGTGCAAAACCTGTGATGTTGTTTCAAGGATATAAATGATGAACAATCGTGGCCTTGGTGATCGAACAAACTACGCAGAGGAAGATACTGCTAATACAACAAGAACCTCACCATGAACAATGACAGACATCTTAAAGAATTGCAATGTAACGAGGGCAGGGCCCGGGACATATATAAACTCTGTTCTTACTTGTGTTCGAGGAAAAGGCTGGGGGTCCACTGTTAGGAACCTCACTTCTCCCACAATTGTGAAAATAAACCTGCATTTTGATCCACTAATAGTGTCAGAGGTTTTTTACCTACAACAATTGGGGGCTCGTCCGGGATAATCTGTTTACGGTCCGGTCGAATGGCCACGACCGGGACACCGGAATAGATTATCGAACTCTAAATAGAGTGGGTCAAAATGCAGTGGGTCATCATCTGTGATAAGAGTGTGTGATGTTCAGACGTGAGTGAGATAAAATAAATGGATTATTTGGACCAGGCTTTGTTAAATTTGAAAATGTATTTTTGATAGAACTGAAGATGAAAAGATAAATAGAAAGAATTATTCCTGCGTATTTGAAATGATGATTAATCACTTGTTTATATTCCTCTGAGTTATAAGACTTGCAGTAATTTTAAGATATAGTCAAAATTTAACAGAGAAGGGAGTTACATGAGGTAGAATGTCATACTGGGAATTATTATACTGCCATAATGCATTCTAATTAAAATGTGTTACATGGATCAACCATGAAACTGTATTAAATGACAGACGGGCTAAAAGGGAGTGCCCGCCTATAATACCAAATTGACAAATCAATATAATTAGAGATGAGGGAAATAATTTAGTGGAATAATGAGATAAGAAAATGCTGGGGAAGTATTTGTTACAAACGGTTAAAGATTAAAGTGATAAGATTCCTTGAATTTAGTTCTGTTTTGAGTTGAATTACAGCTTGGAAGGCAGCAGCATAAAAGCGACTGTTAATCAACGGTCTGTATTCTTAAATGTTTTACTTCCATCCCAGTTTAAGATGTTAAGTCTGAATAAATGTTGGAAGCTTCCATGTGTATCTGTGTGTTTAACAACGTGATTGTGTGAATGTTTTGTTGTTGTTCGTTTTAATGTTGAGAAAGGAGTTAAACCTTGGAAGGACCATGTGCTCTTTCCTTGTCTTGAAGTTGAAATTATAAGAGTGTAGTTGAGAAGTTAAAAAAATAAGAAGTAAATTTGTGAAAAATAGGAAAGCAGGAACAAAAGAATGAGGTGAATATACTGTCTCTGAGTCAGTTTAAAGTCTATCAAATCAATGAATCATAGTTCCGATTATCCCAATTTACAGCAGGAGATTAATCAATTAAAACCTCAGTTGTTAATATAAATAAAAATGTTGTCCTTGAGTATTTTTAATTTGCATTTGATGCCAACCATTGAACACCATGAATTATTGGAACTTGTGTTGCCAATTAGTTACCGATATGAAATTCAAGACTTGTGTGATGTTCCGATAACATGCAACAAATTACATCATTTAAATCATCTAACATTGATGATAGTCCTGATAGTGTAACTAGTTAAAACTATATACTGCCGTTGGAATTGTGCCATCTATTGTTCAAGGTTTTCCAAATCTAAGAACACTGCAAAGCTTAAAACCGAGCCAGCTAGGGAGCAAACCAAAACATTTCCAATCAAGTAACTCTTGTTATTGTTATATGTATTGTGCTTGTTATTGTTCTAAAAGTGCAAGGAATTCTGATCTGGAGCTCAGTTTAAAAATGGAAACAGATTAATTTAAAAATTAAATTAACAGGGTTTTGAGATACCCGAGAAAAATCAAATCCTGAAGAGCTTTAACCAATTTTATAAAATATATTGTGTATTGATAAAAACATAATTCTGTGGGGGAAAGGGCTAGTTATTCCAAACATGTAACCATTCTTTGCCATAATTTGTAATAACTTGCACAATTAACATTAACATGACAGGAAGTGAAACCGGATTACTTGAGAGAGAGAGAAGGAGTTGGAGACTGGCTTTGCAGCCAGACTCAGAAATCTTGCATCATTTCGGTTATCTGTGTTTTTAAAGAGCTGTATATGGCAGCATGCAATTGGCATCTATAACCTGAAACACTGGTGTTTACCTTATGAGACAATCTGTCTATAGAAGGATAATTTCTGCTTAAACATTGCACTTTCAAATGTGGACAAACAAATGATCAAATTAGATATAATGTAAGAATACATCATATAAAGATCGGAGCTGTATGGCATGTGATCTTAAAGGGGAAAGCGATGTCTTTTGATAGAATTCGCCAGCTGCAGCCAGTGCAAAGTGTTGTTTGATTCGCACTAAGCCAACTGAAAGGTCTGTTTGTTTCTTCAGAATAAACTCGACTGATCTGAAGTAAATGTGCCTTTCTTTAAACATTGTTTTCAAAATAACGGTGATTTTAGAGAAAGAAGGAGAGAGAGAGAGAGCAGCCAAAAACCAGCGCTGAGATTGAACAAAACAAAACATCTGTTTCTAAAGCGTAACTAAATTAGATATTATTATTACATACAAGCAGTCTCCTGCTACATCAACAACTTGACCATGAGAAAGTTTGTTTACCTTACATTGTACTATCAGAGAATGCAGCTAAGTTTCTAAGTTGGACTCAGAATTCCAAGCTGATGAGGCCAAATTAGCTTAAATTAACTTAAAGCATAGCACAATTAATTACATTGGGCAAAAATACTTTGCACTGGCGAAAGCCATACAGACATCGGGGAAAACAAACGTGGATGAAGGTATTGCCCACCATACTAAATGAGATTAAGGGTTGCTACAAACCGCACAACCGGATTAACCCCTTATGAGCTCATGACAGGACGGACGATGCAATTACCAGAAAGCATCATAACAGATGGGACAGATGTAGGTCCACTAAAAGATAAAATCAGGAGATATGTTTTGGAACTAAGCACCCAACTAAAAGGGATGCATAAATCGGTAAAAGACAATCAAGAAATAAGAGATGCAGAGAGAGCTTGAAATGCTCCCTGACAGTCCCAACAGTGGGATGTCCCAGTAAAAATATTACCTAACAAATCAGGGCTTGTACAAAAATGAAATGAGCCGTATGAAGTTATAATGAGTAGAGATATCTGTGCCTGTATATACTCAGTTGAATATGTTGAAATTAATTGGAAAATATGTGTCAAAGACTACTTTCCTGGAGTCTATTTTCACTTCTTTATTTCCTAGTTTATAGGCAGTAACCAGTTTCTCATCCTCCAATGCCATGCTGAAGTAATCCTTGGAAGTATCTTTGTTACCCAGGTACAAAACAAACAATCCAATTGCAAACATTGACCTACAAGCAAGCTGAATGGGTTTGCGGTGTCACGCATGGGTGATATAGCCTTTGGACCATTGTATAATGGTCACGCGGGATATTAGTAAGTGATAAGATGCTTCTCATGCTGATTCTCACAACCCTGGCCCTGTTAGCCATAGCGGGAAAGGATAACTGGAATTATGAGGATTTAGGGATGGGACACAGTGAACATCTCTGCAATGATGACTCTGTCTATTGTATGAACACCTGTGTGTATATGTCTTATCTGTATGCATCACAATCAAATTTGAGCAAGTGCTGGGTCTGTTCACACATTCCCATGCACGGAGGAAAGGGAGGAATTCCCTTATTTCCTATCCCTTTATCAGCTTCAGAAGTAATTGAATGGGTTTTAAATCAGAATGGAACCCAGAAAGGGTCAAGGAAACTGACATTTAAAACCCCATCGGGTACCACTATGCAGGGTATCAGCAACAGTGATGTTGTTTCAAGGCTAGGGGGCGGAGGGTTCACTTTATCGTCCTTTAAGAAGAATTACCAGCCCAGTTACGACAGATCAGATTCCCCACCCTACTTCATTGTGAAAAATCAACAAAGGGGAGTTATCTGCCTGACAAGAAATGGAACCATACCTGTTGGCCGTAGCTACTGTATACTGCTGATTGATATCACTGATGACGCTGAGGCCATGATACAGGTCACAATCCAGTGCCCCATAGCCACCGTCCCGGTTAATCTCTCCTCCGCTTATATAAGCACGATGACTGCATATAATGGTGCCTATTTTGTCTGTGGAAACAATGCCTATCCGTGGCTTCCCTGGAATTGGACAGGATCGTGTTATTTGGCATATGTGGTGCCTTATATTCACCATGACACTGACTTACGGGACCACCCCGAGATACACCTGCTTAGGGCGAAGCGAGCCATTAGTGAGACAGAACGATTCTTCATGATAGCCTACCCATTTTTTGGGACGGCAAGCGCAGCACAGGAACATATACGGATGGCCTCAACCCTAGAGAAAGTTGCAAATAAGACTAAGGATGGGTTCGAGGAGGTGAGCACGGCCATCTCTGAAATGTCAGCAGAGGTCGTAGCTATTCGAACTGTGGTGTTACAGAACTGATTGGCACTCGATTATCTGCTCGCCTCCCAAGGTGGAACGTGTGCCATAGTTGGCTCGAAATGTTGTACGTATATTCCCGAAGCTTCGGAGAATATAACTCGCTTAGCAGATCATATTAAACAAGTAGCAAAAGCAATTCAGGAAGAAGGGAACCAATATCATGATTATAACCCTCCGGGCTGGCTGGGGCAATGGTTCGGGTTGTGGGGCTCATACCTGATGCATGGATTGATTGTATTAATTGTAATTGTAATTACTTGCTGTGTTTGTATGGCATTATTGAACGCCTGTTGCAAAACAGTAACAGCACGAATTATGATGGTCGCAAGTGTACAGGCGGAGGGGGCAGACCTCCCGACTAAGGAGCTCGGCCCATTCCCCGATAACATGTGGTTCTGAGTTGGTCATAGGGGCCATGTGTAGACCACCTGGCACCCGACCAAAAAGGGGGGAGTGAAGTCGGGAATGGGTTAATAAACTTCAGGACTCAAAGTGTCAAAGTGACCTCTGCGATATTTAGAGCTTGTATGAGAAGTGCTGTAGAATTCATTGTTTTGGTTAGAATTCATTGTTTCTTACATTCAGACCAGATAAGGGAAAACCGTTGTCTCCTGAATGTAAATCAGGTTAACTTGTTTGTGCAAAACCTGTGATATTGTTTCATGGCAATGACGAACGATCGCGGCCTTGGAGATTGCTCACACAGCGGGAATCTGTATACCGATAGGTATAAAACTCTGTTCTTAACTTATATTCGATGAGAAGGCTGGGGATCCATTGTTAGGAACCTCACTTCTCCCACAATTGTGAAAATAAACCTGCACTTTGATCCACTAATAGTGTCAGAGGTTTTTTTTACCTACAACACACCTCACACCACATGCGTCACTTCCTGATGAATTCCATGATGTTTTGTTAAGCCTGATACTTTCATGATTTGATATCTGTACAGATCATGGAGAGAAATAAGGATGGGGGACTAGAGCAGTCAGAGACAGCGAGGTTGCGAGGGAATCAGTATGAATATTGAGGCTGTGAATTTAGTCATATAAATATTCAGGAGCAGTGGTTCCTGTAACTCTGACTCATTTTCTTTCTGCCTCTATTTATACCACAGTCTATCTGTCTGTTCATGTAAAAGAAATAGCTTAATGTCACCTTACAAGGAAGCGTGTGTGTGGTAATTCTACAGGTAAATTATCTATAACAACGGCTAGATCACTAAATTAGTGTCAAAGCTAAAAGCAAGACAATTTGATGAAAATGAATGAACATTAACTTTAATTTTATATGTTGATATAATTATTATCAATATTTCAGTAATGTTAAGGTACCAGATCAGAAACCCCAAAGTTTGTTATGAAGCACGACGAGACCCCAACAGTCTTTTTTAATTTTGACTTTCATGTGAGGATCAGGTGTTTCACTCCAGGTGTGATTCTATTGACACACTCGGAAGTTTTCACAATACAATCTTTATTTAACAATATGGTTTGACAATAACACATGAATTAGCTTAACCTTTACCAACTTAAACACTTAAGCATGACAAGATACAATCCTTAACTGCTAAACTTTCTCTATTAGATCCAATTCAAGCAATTTTCCTCTTAGAGACTTAAATTCCTCTTTAAAATGAGTTAGCACCACAAATGCTAATGTGCTTGCACTTGGGGTGCCAGTCCTGAGGCCTCCAGCACACCTATGGAGAACGTGACAGTGAGAGAAACCCATTTCCCTTGGCAGGAACCAAAGAGCAGCCTCCAGAGTGAGATAGAGAGACCTCTTGCATCTTACAGAACCCATCAGTAACTCCCTGTGCTTCCCTGTAGGCTTACCCCCTCCCCTTACTCACATGACATTGTCAATCAACCTAATCAAAACTCGACTGTGAAACCTCAGGGGAAAAAACAAAATAAACAAAAATGCATGAACTCAGATTAAAACAAACACATCCCGAGCTAAAATCAATCATTAGCCTGCATTCTCAGCATGTGAGCTGCCTGGTGCACAGTCAGTTCGGCATCATATGAGATTAGTCATGGCATTCATCATCTCCAGACTCCCAGGTTGTCTGGATCCACTGCAGTTGACCTATCACTGCAACAGGTCCACAGCAGACATCATCTCCCTGGCCCTACATGCAACCAAAGACACTCATGTCAGCTTCCTATTTATTGACTACAGCTCAGCCTTCAACACCATTATCCCAACAAAACTCATCTCCAAACCCCGTGGCCTTGGGTTCCTCCCTCCAAGACTGGATCTGAGACTTCTTAACATGCAGACCACAATCCGTAAGGATAGGCAATGACACCTCCTCAACAATTATCCTTAACATTGGTGCCCCGTGAGGCTGTGTCCTCAGCTTCTGACTATACTCATACAGTTATGACTGTGTGGTCAAATTCCACTCCGACTCCATTTTCAAGTTTGCTGATCACACCTCTGTAATGAGTTGGATCTCAAACACTGACCAGACGGAGTATAGGAAACAGATAGACAATCGGGTGAAATGGTGTGATGGCACTAATGTCTCTGTCAGTGTTAGCAAAATGAAGGAGATATTCATTAACTTCAGGAAACGTAGTGGAGGACATGTGCCCGTGGAAATGATCGAGAGTTTCAAGTTTCTCGTTATTCAGATCATGACCAATCTGTCCTGGTCCCCCAAGCTGATGCGATAGTTATGAAAACCCACCAACACCTCTACTTTCACACGAGGCTAAGGAAATTTGGCATGTCTGCTACGAGTCTCATCAGGTTTTACATATGCACCACAGAAAGCATCCTTTCTGGATTGATCACAGCTTGGCTTCTGCTCTGACCAGGACAACAAGAAACTACAAAATGTTGTAAAATTAGTCCAGTCCATCACAAAAAACAGCCTCCCATCCAATGATTCTGTCTGCACTTCCCGCTGCCTTGGAAAAGCAGCCAGCAGAGTCAAGTACCGCACACACCCCGGACATAATCTCTTTCACCTTCTTCTATCGCGAAAAAGATACAAAAAAACTGAGAGCACATAGCACCTGTTAGCGCGAGTGAACAGATACCACACCACTCGCACCCAGAGCCAAGATCGATAACAGCACAGTTTATTATAGTTTTTTTTTACGTCGACGGAGGTACAATCAGGACACAGACAAGACAGTCCCGCAAAGTACTCTGCCTGCCTGCCAAAACGGAGTATAGTTATAGTAACGATCTGTTTTGATATGTAAATGGTTTGTGAGTGGTTTCCTGATATAATCATCCTGTTTCAATAGGTTTGTGGGTGTGGAGTTTGATGTGTAAATGGTTTTCTTTTATAGTTATCCCGTTAATGGGTTTTCTGGTCTAGAGTTTAATATGTAAAGTTTGGTTTAAGAGTGTGATAATTGCTTTATGTCTCTGAATTCCTTTGGACAATGGGTGTTTGATGGGATGTCAGGAAGTTTTCCAGGTCTCAAGATATTTTCTGAATAGCATATTGATGCGAGTTCCTGAGTCTTTGTCAACCTGGTTTCTGTGTTTAAAAGATGTCTGTTTGCCTTACTCACACCTTTCTGGCTGAATGCTGTCCTGTTTTGCTTCATTTATCGAGTTATAGTTTAAGAAATATTCCAATTCCAATACCCACAAAATTTATGCCCGCCTACAGTCCCCCCTGTCGGTCAAAAGTGAATTTTTGTTGTTTATTTCCTTTTCACTTTTCTAACCGATCTTTCTCCCCTTTATTATATTTTGTGTCCGGTGCTTCCTGCCTCCGTACGCTGCAGTCGTACAGTTTAGGGGAGTCCCGGAGTTTGTCAAATCATGTGTAGGCGGGAGTAATCATCCCGCTTGGCTACCTGCCCCATCATACCAATTGTTCTAACTAAGTTCTTATGTGCTTTCATTCTCTTCCGCTGGCGGTAGGTATAACATGTAGCCAATCCCCAGGAAAGGGCTAAGATGAGTTGGATGACCACCAGTGTGTGCGATGTAATTCGGACCCAGGGGTGGATGTTTACATTTAGACCCCAGTCCCACACCTTCTGTACCCATGTTTGACTTCGTAACGCCGTCTCGGTATCTTGTTCCAAGGTTTTGATGTGTGACTGTAACCGGTGGTATAATCGGACGGAGTGTCCTACTTTAAGTCGGAGCTCCCTTAGGACTTCGGTCAGGTGTGGGATGGGGGCTTGCTCGGGTTCTTGGTAGTCTCTTAGGTTGTCTTTTAGGGGGTCTGTGGCATTAAAGGCTATGGTCTGCCTATTTCGAATATTGGTGATGTGAGCTTGACCTATAGTGACTGGCTTGCGAGGGGTAAAACAGAAGTTAGGGTCGGGGATTGGGCATGTTAATCCGTTATATGTGAATGATGTACGTGTGGTGGCTACACAGTATCTACCCTGCCCCCCGTATCCTGCCCGGGCGAAATGTGGGTCTACGGGTATAATCTCTAAGGTGCAGTCCTGTGTTCGGTTAAACCCACATTCTGCTGCCTCTCCTTGTCTCAGTGGGTGAGGACAGATGGTGACCTCTCCCCTCTGCTTGCACCCTGCGAGAGAAACACTGGACATTATGCCATGTTTGGAGATGGCCATGTTTTCGGTTATGTGGTAGCGGAGGGAAGCATTGCCCCTAACAACACCAATATTTTCAATTCGGAAGATGGGGAATGGTCCAGCGTCCTGTGTGACCGTTGGAATTAGCAGAACCATTCCTATCCCGGTGCCCTCACTAACCTCGCAGTCGGGGATTACTGGATATACTCGTGTCATCCCCTTCAGGGTCCGGTCATCCAGCACCCCCTTCTGATCTGCGAGTTGCGCTAGTTGGGCGCTGTCGATCCAATCGGGCACTTCCCCCCTGTGTACCTGGTCCAAATTGTGTCGTATTTGTGCCACCATCCACTGACCATATGCATGGCATAACTGTCCCTGTTGTACCCGGGCAGTGTCTTCCCTTTCCCTGTCTATGAGGCGATTGATAGTTCGGGCATGTGCTTCTAACACTGCAATCCCATCTAGTTGGATATGGGCGCCCGCTTCCCCTAAGAATGCTTGTTCCGCCTGCTGGTCTAATGACCGCTGTAATATGTTTTTCATTACCCCTTTCAGCTGTTCAATTTTACTGTTGAGGCCCTGGATGTCAATGGAGTTAATCATTGTGTCTCCTGTATTCAGCCCTGTGAGCATATCATTGATAATACCCCGTTTGCTTCGGTATGTGTTGGTGTTTATGTTTCCCCTGTAGTGTGTGGCCCCCATTGCGTCAATGGCCCATTTTATGGTCTCTCTCTCTAACATCTGATACAAGTTCTGTACCTGTTCTGAGCAATGCCTGGGTACCTGGATTCCTGAAATGTCGATCAGGACAGGTACCACCTCATGTTTTACGTTGTCGTACACAATTTCCCCCTCGTTCCACAACACCAATCCTCCCTCCGGTCCCCTGCTTTGCAAGGGACAGGGTAAGATTTCGGGCCTTGTGGTCGTGGGGGCCCGCGTTGGAAGCGGTGCAAAACATACATACAATGAGACTGCGGGAGCCTCAACAAGTCCGTAATAGCCGCAAATGTCCATGTTTGAATTCAAAGTGTCCTGTGGTCGGGCCTCTTGTGGGTTGTCGGGGAGGGCGCAGAGAGTCCCAAAAACGCACTGGTCTCTGTTCTGGAGGTCCCGCTGTTGAATGCATGTTCGGAGTCCTTCTAAAGTGCAAGTGAAGCAGATCTCGTTGATACCCGGGTAAACTTGTAGCCATGCGTTAAGATAAGTTCTACTGTTCATAGGGTCCGGTCCAGCTGGCACACATAGTGCCTCGGATGTGTTGAAGGCTACCCCGTGGAATCGCGGGTAGATGGGGTGTTCTTCGGGTGCCACACTCGTCAGGAAGGTCGCCGCGAGGATCATCCTCCAAGTGGTCCACATGGTTCTGGAGAGGGGTTGGGGGAGGATATATAAAACCTGGTGGCCGCCAGTCGTTAGGTTCATATTAGGTGATGAACTTGTCTTACTTATCTTATTCTTATTTCTATCTACATATATACATTCATGCCTCGGTTGGCATATAGTTCCTTTAGTGTTGGAAAATAAAGGTTGTTATTTCGATTTCCGCTGTAAGGACAAAGATGGTTAAGGGCCAATACGTGGAGTGGACGGAGCATCCTCTGTCCTTTCAGTCAGTCTGCTCTGTCCTCTTTCCCCGTGGTGATAGGATTTTAATTGCGACCAATGTTTCCATCGGCCTTTTCCTTTCACATCGACACACGCACATGTATCGCTGGTAAGGATAACCTCGTGGGGTCCCATCCATTTCGGTGCAAACCCGGGTCGGTCTGGGGCAATCCGAATCAAAACCCTATCCCCTACTCGAGGGAGGGTGGGGGTATGACTGACATTTTCCTTTTTAGCCTGGTCTCTAATGGCTTGCTGGTCCCTGGCTGTGTGGTGCAGGTCTCGGAGTTGTGAATCTAAGTGTTGCACATATCGTTTGAGCTTGTCCCGGAGGGGTGTCATTTCTTCCCCTCCCACGGCGATGTTTTCGGGGAGTCGCATTGCTCTCCCGGTCATTAGTTCGAACGGGGTGAGCCCTATGGTTCGACCTGGGGTGGCCCGTAGGCGCATCAGGATACAGGGAAGGACATCTACCCACCCCTGACCTGTTTCTGCGATAGTTTTTGCTATCGTGTTCTTGAGGGTGCGATTCATTCTCTCTACCATTCCAGCACTCTGGGGGTGGTATGGTATATGGAACCGCTGTCGGATCCCTAAGGTTTTACATGCGTGTTTCATTACCTTGCCTGTGAAGTGTGTCCCCTGGTCGGAGTCCAGTTGTAACGGGACTCCCCATCTGGGTATTATCTCATATGCTAAGATGTGGGCTACAGTGGTTGCCCCGCAATCCCGGGTTGGGAAGGCTTCTACCCATTAGCTATATGAACGGAGTGGGAATGGAGGGATACAAAAGAGTGGTCTAGTTTGGACCAGGGAGCGGCGCGGGCTAATTGTTCTTTGTTTCTCGTTTCAAGGCTTCATTCTATGATCATCTTGCTGGTGCCAGTACAGAGCGAGACTGCGGATAGTTGGGAACCTGTCTCGGGGGCAGGGAATTCATATGGTGTTCGTGGAAGTGGAAATGAATAGGGTTGGGAAGCATTTTCCGATCAGGGCCAGTGTGATCTCCTGGACTCGTTTCGATCGCCTCAGGGGGTCGGAGAGGAATTTCTCAGATTTTTTTTTCCCCATATTGGCCCTGGGGTTTTCACTCTGGGTTTTCGCCTCTCCCTGGAGATCACATGGTCTGGAATGGGGGGGTGGGGGTGAGTTAATAGGTTGTGATGAACAAAGCATCGTAGCTGTGAGGGACAGCTCGGTGGATAGGATATTAGTATGTAGATAGGCTGGAAAATTGGGCGGGGATCCTGGATTCAGGATTCAATCCTGGACCGGGGAGCGGCGCGGGCTTGGGGGGCCGCAGGGCCTGTTCCTGTGCTGTATTGTTCTTTGTTCTTTTCTTTGTTCATCGGGTGAACTGGTCAATGAGGACCAGGCAGTACTTCTTCCCACGACTGGTGGGTAGAGGGCCGATGAAGTCAATTTGGAGGTTTTCCCAAGGTCCCTTTGGTCTGGGTTGGTTTGCTAGTTTAACCTTCAGGGGCCGGCCAGGGTTATGCTGTGCGCATATGATGCATCTTTGGCAGTGCTTAGCTACATCCCGCCCCATCCCTGGCCACCACCAATCTCCTGATAAACGAGCTAGGGTCCCATCCCGTCCGGAGTGGTTTGGTTCGTGGTGGAGTCGAAGTAGTTCCGCCTGTATGAATGAGGGGGCGACTACTTGATGTCCTTTCCTCCATATACATCTTCGTCTAAGGACGCCCCGGTCTGTTTCCACTGCGCCACCTCGTCTGGGTCAGCGCTACCCTGTAGTTTATGAACATCCATCTCTTCCATGGGGGAAGAGGTGATGGCAGCTATCTGTGGGAGGGCTTCCCCTGCTGCAGCTTTAGCAGCGGCATCTGCTAGTTGGTTCCCCTTCTGCTCTACAGTCCTTGTCTTTTGATGGGCTTTTATTTTAATTACGGCTGCTTCTGAGGGTAGTCTGGATGCTGTGGCCAGGTCTCGAATTATATTTTCATGTTTTATGTGTCCCCCCGCTGCGGTAATGAATCCGCGCCTATTCCATGCTATCATATAGTCGTGAACCACCCCGAACGCATATTGACTGTCCGTGTATATGTTTACCCTTTTGTCCCTTCCTGCGCTAAGGGCCTTTGTTAATGCTATAAGCTCGGCCACTTGAGCAGAGGTCTCCCCCCCCATGGTGCCCTTTGCTATTAGTGTTCCTTCCTGATCTACCACTGCCCATCCTGTGCGGTACTGTCCCTCCACCTGCCTTCGGGACCCGTCTACGTATAGTATTATATCGGGGTTCTCCAGTGGCTGATCACTAATCCCATCCTCTGTATCCATGTCTGGGTTAATCGGACAGTGATGTGGACTGCCGTCTGGAAGGAACCCCTCTGCTGGGTTTCTTCCGGTATCTCGTACGATTTTAATAGATTGGTCCTGAGGAAGGAGCACTGCCTCCCAAGTTGCCCTTCGAGCATCTGAAACATTTCGGAGTCGACCTGTGTTTAATAATTCTACTATTGTATGTTTTGTGTGCAGGATGATCTGTCCTAACATAGTAATGGGTTCGCACACCCTGACTGCCCATGCGGCACAGTCCAGGGCTGCCACACATTTGTGTAGTCCTTTGGCTATCGGGGACTGCCGCACCGAATAATATGCTACAGGTCTCATGGTGCCCCCACTTTCTTGAGTCACAACGGAGCTATAGAATCCGTCCTCCGCATTATAAAAAAGATGGAACGGTTTCGCTATGTTGGGCAGGCATAAGGCTGGGGCCGCTAATAATTCTGATTTCAGGTGGGAGTATGCTGTTTCTTGTTCGGGTCCCCATTCAATGATTTCTGCCCCCGGCCTCCCCCCTTTTACCAATCGCTGGATAGGTTCTGCTATGGATGCAAACTGATCGATGAAATTCCGACAGTAATTAAAGAGTCCCATTACCCTACGCACCCCCCTAACTGTGTTCGGACGGGTCATGTTGGCAATTGCTGTTTTTCGGTCCGTGGGAAGGGTTTTCTTTCCCTGACTTATGTAATGCCCCAGATATCGGACCTCTGGTTTTGCGAGTTGTGCTTTGGTTGGGTTAACCTTAAATCCTGCTGTTTGTAAGCCCCGCAGGATTACTGACAGGGCTCCCAAATGCCCCGTCGGGTTAGTGGAGGCGATCAAGATGTCATCCACATATTGGAGAAAAGCGCTCTCATAGGGGGATAAGTTACAATTTTCGAGGGCTTTGCTCATAACCCGGTGGAATATGTTGGGGCTATTGTGGAATCCCTGGGGGAGACGGGTCCAGGTGTACTGTCTACCTCCACAGGTGAAGGCAAACTTCTCCTGGGAGTCTGGGTGGAGTGGAATTGACCAGAATCCGTTTGCTATGTCTAGCACGGAGAAGATACAATATTCAGGTCGCAGTCCGTTAAATATAGTGGCCGGGCTCGCAACGATAGGGTGTTCCTTTGGGGTGACCTTATTCAGGGCGGTATAGTCGATGGTTAGTCGGTAGTTCCCGTCTGGCTTACGGACGGGCCACATCGGGGAATTTGTGTGGGACACGGTGGGTCTTAGGATGCCCCGTTTAACCAAAGCCTGGACGATTGTTTCGGTTGCCTGTAACGCCTCGGGTTTTATGGGATATTGTTTATGAGGGGCATGGGCTGGTCCTTGTATTTGTAAAGGAAGGATTGTGACGAGACCGCAGTCTTGCTTGCCTGTAGCCCAGACCCGGGGTAGTGCTTGACATAAGAGTCCCACTAGTCCCTCCTTCTTCCAGTCTCGGGCCGTCGGAGCCGGAGCCCCCATGCCTATGGCTGCTACGTTCTTATTAGGGACCCAGTATCCTTGGATCCCGCTCTTGTGTTCTTTCCTTGCCGTCCACAGCAGGCGCTTATTGAAAGCGTCCACCACTGCTCCTAACTCTCCCAGGAGGTCTATTCCCAAAATTGTCCCTTCTTCATTTGGGCCCACCCAGAAGTGTACGGGGAGTATGATCCCCTCTACCTCAAGTAACACTGCTTCGCTCTGATATGCTATAGTCCTATCCCCCCCTATTCCTACTACTACTATGGAACGGTGGGTGGTGGGTAGTGCCATGTTGGTGAGGGATATCGAAGCCCCCGTATCTATTAATATTTTGCATCGCCGGCCCCCTAACGATGCATTCACCCAGATACGGGGGTCCGTTCCCGGGGCGGGGGCCGATGCCACTCATGCAGATTTTTGTGCCGCCAAGGTTTGTATAATGTCCAGCAGCTGCTGGTGGCTGAGGTGCGCTGGGTCCGAAACCACCTCATTCTCCCTTATATCTGGGGCGCTTGCCGGGGTTTTCTCCAGTCTCTTCGGGGGCGCTCCCTTTCTCCTTGGGATCCTTCTGTCTTTGCAGGTAGATTCGGTGTGTCCGATTCTGCCGCACTTATTACATGTATTAGGAGGGTGCGGGATTATAGCTCGGCATTCCCTTTTGAAATGGCCTAATTCCCCGCACCTGTAGCAATTTCCTCCTTCAGTTCCTACCGCTGATATCCCTGCTCTGGCGCCCTGTGTTTTCCTTTGCTGGTTGTCTACAGTGACAGCCCAGTTTTCTAATTCATCGAAGGTGTTAAAGTTTACCAATCCTGTCTTTAGGATAGCTTGGTGTGCTGGGCTCAGCCCATCCCTATATAACTGGAGGAATGCCGGGTTCTGTCTATCTGCATCTGGCATTCCTCCGTGGGCTACAAAGGCATCGAATTTTCGTCGCCCGTATTCCTGAGCCCCTTCCTCCTTTTTCTGCGTTACTCCTACTATTACACTCCAACTCACGGGGACCTCCCCCATGGTCAGGATGATATCGTTTTTAAAGCCTGTCAGAGCCTGTTCCTGCTCCCGGCGGCTCCCGTCTAGGTCTGCACACCAAGTCCCACTCTGGTGTTCTGCCCGGAGCCGAGCCCAGTGATTCTCGGGCATCTTGGCTCTTACTAACCCTGCTATATCTCGGTTGTGTAAGTTGTGGCACAGTTGCATCTCTTTCATCTTTTGCCAAAAAATTGCGTTACTGTGCCTGGGCTGCAGGGTTGGGAGCTTTTCTAGTAATTTCATAGTGTCCCCTGGCGAGAGTGACACATAAGTCATTTTAATTTGGGCCTGCCTTCCTCGCCCGTCTCTCCCTTGTCCCCCTGGGATACATTCGATCTTAAGAGGTGCTGCTTTGGCGTTTGGGGGATCGGTGGTTACCGGGGGACTCCCCCCTGTTGGGCACCGAGGACTTGTCTCGTCTATTAAGCACTCCCAATCGGGACATTCCTCGTATGGGGCTTCACGGGAGAAGTCGGTCAGTGCCGGCAACACGGGGTTAATAGCCATCACAGCAGCATGCTTTTTCTGTTCAGCCTTTTCTTGTTTATCCTGAACGTATTTATGGACTCGCCCTGCTAGGGTGAGGTGTGTCTTTAGTATGAGGATCCAAGCCTTATCATCCTTGTTCCTCTTTTCCGTTGCCCACCATTCCCGTTGGCTCTCAAGGGGGTCTTGGGGTTTCCACCCTGTTTTAATCATGCTTTTAATTAGGTTCTTGTTTTTATCTGCTAGATAGCGGGTGAGGGACCCTTCCGGCCCCCATTCAAAAATGGTCTCAATGCTATCCATGTCGAATCTCTTAGCTAAGATCAGTGGTGTACTAATCCTGGTTTGGTGCTTCCCACAGATACTTGTGTAGGTATCCCTGGGGTTCCTGGTTTGGTGTTTCCACTGTCAGTACCTTTAAACCTTCAGCAGTAACACGCAGAGCCCATCCTGCATGTAACGGGGAGATCACCGCTCACAGAGACAGGGGGGGGGGGCTCTGACCACGACTACAGGGGCCGGGGGCCACTCTTTCCTGACCAAATCCTACCGCTAAATCAATCCACAGAGGCTCGCCGTTTCCCTATCTCCCCGGGAATCACCCTGACCTGGGTGCGGACAAGCGTGGGATTGACCGCAGGTAGGAGTTCCCCCGGCGTGTAGCCGTTCTTTCGCGCTACCAGAGGTCTCCTGCTTGTAGTGCCCGAAGCACTCACAGAGGCTCCAGACTTAGTAGCGCCCGGACATGTAGCAGACTCCTCGCGGATCTGTTTCCAGTGGCCCAGACTTTCGCGCCTGCAGAGGTCCTACCCGACTTGCAGCGCCCGGACTTAAACCGAACTTCGTGAGTCCGCGTTCATTGGCCCTAACCCTGGACGTCCTCCCGGCCTCCCGGCCACTTAACCCTTGTCTTCCTTAGGTACCTTTTGGGTCAGCTAATATCTGGTCGGGTCCGCTGTCAGGGATACACGGAATGCAACAGTACACAATCAATTACAATTCGCGACCCCGCTCACCCGCCCAAAGAAGAACCTACCCCGCTGTGCAGCTCTCGATCGGGCTCTGTTCACAAGTTCAGATCGCGGCAGCCGTGGAACACCGCTGGCACTGGGAATTCCCACGGACTTTAAATGAGTAAAGATACTCACCCAGTGTTTGAGAGGCGATGTTCCAGCGGCGGTCACTATCCCGGACGAGCCCCCAATTGTTAGCGCGAGTGAACAGATACCACACCACTCGCACCCAGAGCCAAGATCGATAACAGCACAGTTTATTATAGTTTTTTTTTACGTCGACGGAGGTACAATCAGGACACAGACAAGACAGTCCCGCAAAGTACTCTGCCTGCCTGCCAAAACGGAGTATAGTTATAGTAACGATCTGTTTTGATATGTAAATGGTTTGTGAGTGGTTTCCTGATATAATCATCCTGTTTCAATAGGTTTGTGGGTGTGGAGTTTGATGTGTAAATGGTTTTCTTTTATAGTTATCCCGTTAATGGGTTTTCTGGTCTAGAGTTTAATATGTAAAGTTTGGTTTAAGAGTGTGATAATTGCTTTATGTCTCTGAATTCCTTTGGACAATGGGTGTTTGATGGGATGTCAGGAAGTTTTCCAGGTCTCAAGATATTTTCTGACTAGCATATTGATGCGAGTTCCTGAGTCTTTGTCAACCTGGTTTCTGTGTTTAAAAGATGTCTGTTTGCCTTACTCACACCTTTCTGGCTGAATGCTGTCCTGTTTTGCTTCATTTATCGAGTTATAGTTTAAGAAATATTCTAATCCTAATACGAACAAAATTTATGCCCGCCTACACACCCAACTCAAGAACAGTTTCTTTCCGCCTGCCATCAGAATTTTGAATGGAGCTACCGTATATTAAGCTGATCTCTCTCAACACCCTAGCTATGACTGTTACCCTACAGTCTGCACTCTCATCTTTCCTCTTCCCCTATGTACTCTATGAACAATGTGTTTTGTCTGTATAGCATGCAAGCAAAATACTTTTGTCTGTATTCCCATTACATGTGACAATAATAAATCAAGTAAAATATGAAAAAGAGCTGAATTTTAAACATATCCCTGACAAGAAACATGATATAAATACATTGCTTAAAGGCACAGCACCATCACACACACCCTTTAAAAGTGAACAATATAAAAAGATGACTTCATTTTTCAAAACCTCTAGTTTCCACACCATTAGTACTCTCTAATATGCATGTGTATATGTATTACACATACACACAAACACACATATATATTATATGTATATATATATAAAATACTTTTCCTCAGCATGCAAACATAACAGTCGTATCGTCCAGCTCAGTGCTTCTCTTCCAATATCGAGCATCCATTCTTCTTTCAAAGTCATGATAAAGCAATCACGTTCTCTCTTCCTTCTTTTCTTGACGCACTGCTGTTGTTCAGCTGTTGGTTCTTTCTTTTTAAAACCTCCTTCTGTTCTTCATCCTGCTTTGATTCCAAATCCGAGCTCGATTCTGTTGTCATAATTATCATGATCCGGAGGGTGAAATTTTACATTGAATGCAAACTGGCACAAACCACTTTGGATTTGCTTTTCTTTTCTTCACTGAATGCAACAATTATTTTCAGTTTCAGAGTCCCAAAATGTCAAAGCAAAATGATTTTTGCATAGGGTTAAGCTGTTCGCAGACATTGTCAAAGCATACCTGCCCTTTGTACGCTGTCTTAGCTTCACATGTATGCGTCCAGGGCCACCCAGAATGTTTGCTTTATCACTGTCCCCTTGCTTGTTAACTGACCTTACTTCCTCTGTCAGGCAACTCCACCTTCTGTTGCAAAATGATAGCTCAAAGTTTTTTCAAGTCTCCAATTGTATAGCTGTCTGTTCCAAGATAGTTTATTAATTCCTTTGTTTATTCTGGATCTTCATCATCATTTTCTGCATGTTCCTTGGAAGAGATATATAGCAGATTGACTTCTTTGGTGTCAGGATTTGTTGTAATTATCTTTTGCACGA
The DNA here is from genome assembly GCF_964213995.1 of Mustelus asterias. NCBI lineage: Eukaryota > Metazoa > Chordata > Chondrichthyes > Carcharhiniformes > Triakidae > Mustelus > Mustelus asterias. The sequence continues at coordinate 81,259,969 of NC_135815.1, read as the reverse complement.
TCATTTTGGCAGTCATGCTGTTGTCGAAACCATCGTAAGTTACTCGAACCTCAGCTACGAAGAGTCTTGTTTTTCTGGGTATCCATGTCTGTGCAAACTGCATAGATTCATTATCCCAGCAGTTCATTTTGAATGATGGTAACGTTTCATCAAAGTCTTACTTCACGTCGTTGTCCTTTTCTTCTGCCTGTGGTAGTAAAATACTTCTGCTCCTCAATCTCCATCTCGAGATCACTTATGACTTGGGGGGGCACGGTGACACAGTGGTCAGCACTGCTGCCTCACAGCACCAGGGTCCAGGTTCGATTCCTGGCTTGAGTCACTGTCTGTGCAGAGCTTGCACATTCTCCCCATGTCTGCGTGGGTTCCCTCTGGGTGCTCCGGTTTCCTCCCACAATCTGAAAGACATGCTGGTTAGGTGCATTGACCCGAACAGGCGCCGGAGTGTGGCGACTAGGGGGAATTTCACAGGAACTTAATTGCAGTGTTAATGTAACCCTTATTTGTGACTAATGAATAAATTTACTTTACTTACATTCTGATTGAGCTACATTTTTCTTTTCCAACTTTAGCAGTTTTACATGGCACTCATTTGCCTCCATTCGTGTCTTCATTACCTGAGATTTGTAATTTGTTTGAGATTTCAGGCTGTTGCCACAGATAATAATACTAACTCGCAAAACTAGAATTTTTTTATTTCTGATCTGCTTATTTTTTCATCGCATGCTATGCCATTTTCCATGCTATCTAGCCAACCCACCAGCCCTCGTGAATCTCTCCCGAAAGTTTGATACATAGTCCAACAATGTAGTCTCAGAATGCTGACTCAACAATTTCTCCTTGATCAAGTTAAGTGGCCTTCATTTCTCATGGCAGGGTGGCACAGTGGTAAGCACTGCTGTCTCACAGCTCCAGGCACCTGGGTCCAATTCACGGCTTGGGACACTGACTGTGTAGAGTTTGCACATTCTCACCGTGTCTCCGTGAGTTTCCTATGGGTGCTCCGGTTTCCTCCCACAGTCCAAAGATGTGCATGTTCGGTGCACTGGCCTAGCTAAATTGCCCCTCAGTGTCCCGGGATGCGTAGGTTAGAGGGATTAGCGGGGTGAATATGTGGGGTTACGGGGATAGGGCCGAGTTGGGATTGCTGTCAGTGCAGACACGATGGGCCGAATGGCCTCCTTCTGCACCGTAATAATTCATTGATTCTATGATTCTAATACTGGGAAATTGATCAAGGTTCCTAGGCTAACAATAGTGGGAGTTCAGATGAGGTATTCTAGATTTTCAATATTCAGTGTTTGGTCGAGGTGTCGTCCCTCCCGTCTTTGGATGCTTTGCGGAGAGTAAGGTGCTAGAAGGTGTGCTGAGTTGGAAAAATATCAGTCTGCAGACATTCGGACTCAGTTTGAGTCACACAAACTCCATGGTCTCATCCAGTGGCTTGCGTTTCAAGTCTGGCACAGTGGCTTCATTCGCTGGATAACCAACTGGATGCAACAACAACAATGTACCTTTAAGACTTGATTACCTGTAAAGACTCGCATTCCAACCATTATTTTGTAAATTGAGTTTGTGTCTTTATATGCCCTGTTTGTGAACAGAACTCCCACTCACCTGATGAAGGAGCAGCACTCCGAAAGATCGTGGCTTGTGCTACCAAATAAACCTGTTGGACTTTAACCTGGTGTTGTGAGACTTCTTACTGGGGGCCAGTGCCATGGCACTAACCGAGACGGCAACTGACTCCCAGGCCGCATTGCCGTCAGCAGCGCCCCCCCCCCCGGGTCTGCATCCTGCTGGGGGAAGAGGGTGACCCGAACTGGCTCTGCCGCAACCAGCAGCCTCCCGGTATCGCCCTCAGTAAGTCGGGGGACTAGTCTTGTGCTCATTTTTTCTTGCACTGCCTATCTGCCTGTCCATCCTTGGGGATTTTTTGGTGGTCTGCCTGCGGAAGCTGGGGGCGGGGTGGGGGGGAAGGGGACGGGATCACTTTGCCTGCGATCGATGGGGGGTGAGGTGGGGGCTGCTGCCACTCTGCCTGCGATCAGAGGGTGGAGGGCAGCCTCGATGGGGGAGTGGGGGATAAGGTTGTCAGTAATGTTGGGGGGTCCAATGTCCGTGGGGGACAGGGGGAGATATTATTTGGCCCGGGAGGGATGGGGCAGGGGAAAAGCATTATTTTATTTTATTTTCTCTGCGCATGCACAGTTGAAGGCTCCAATCGGAACGACTGGGTTTCCGCCTTGTTCAGCCTGTTCTTGTTCTTTTCCAAACATCTGATCAAAAATTGTTCCTTTTGTAACTTTCTGATCTTTACTCTTTACACAATCCGGAAAAATCCCAGGATATGCATCCTTCAAAAACTCAGTTGTTTGATTTCCACTGGCTTTTCAACCACAGTAGGAATCGTTCCCACCTGTGATCCAGCTGTACAATTACCCAAGATACACTGTATTCCTGGACAAGATAATTCCTCTGTTACTCCTATTCCAACTTTACCACTCTTCACTTGACTCTCCAACCTCTCCTTATATAATGGAACATTACTCTTCTCACCATGAATTCCATAAGTTATCACCTTTTCTGGTAATACTCCTTCCAAACTGCATAACTCCTATCTCTTATCATCTAAGATTGACTTGCTCCTGATTCTCTCCCTCCTGGCACATGAGTAAACTTTACCCGCACAAGTGAACTCTTAAGAGAGATCTGGCACCTTCTTATCAATCAACTCCTGGTCAAGCTGTACATTCTTTAGCACCTCTTTCACTTTAATTGGGCTTTCCTTTACCACTTTAACAGAACCCATTGGCTTATCCTATTTTATCATGTCAGTCGTCACAATGCTTTTCTTAAAACACCAACGCTGCGACTTTGCGTGGCTTAATTTATTACAGTGAAAACTTCTGAGGCTTTTAATTTCTCTTCCACCCTCCTGTTTCCTTTTAACCTTTTAAACACTGTCCTTATTATCTCCCATGAGAACTTCCTTTACCTTTAACACCTGAGAATTTCTCTTTTCCCCAGTTTCTATCCCTCAGGCTGAAAATGATGTCAGAAACCAAACTTTGATTTATAAACTAATTCGTAATCATCTGCCATTTCTGCAGCTAACCTCTCAGTTTTAACACTCTGCTCTTCCACATTAAATTCTCATTACCTCAGGAAGTAAATTTTTAAACTCCTCCAAAATAATAATTTCTCCAAGAGCTTCTTTTGCCTGGTCTATTTTCAAAGCCCTTATCCATCTACCAAATTACTCTGTTTGATCCTTTCACGTTCTATGTACTTTACCAGGTTCTTTCCTTAGAATTCTAAAGTGTTGCCTGTCGGCTTCTGGCACTGGTTCATATGCATTTCAGATGTATTTTTTTCACTTCATCACAAATCCCAGATATCTCCTCTGAGAGTGATACAAACACTTCACTAACTCTACCTACCAGCTTTGTTTTAATCAGTAATTCCTACATGGTCTGTGGTCATTTCATTTGTTTAGCCACTTTCTCAAAGGAAATGAAAAAGGCTTCTAAATCCTTCTCATGAAACTTTGGCAATACTTGGACATATTTAAATATATCCCTTCCAAGCTTTTGACTCCGACACTCTCGCACTTCTTCACCATCCTCATCACTATAGTCAAAATGTACTTTTCCCTTGACCTCCGCCAATTTTAACTGATGTTCACTTTTTATTGTCAGTTTCTGAAGTTCAAATTTTTTCCATTATTCTTTCTGCCTTGTCTGCAATGCAGGCAGTCCATTTCTTGTGCTGTTTCTTCCTCCCTTTCTCTGTTTTTTTTTCTATGGCAATGGCCTCCCTTTCTTTTATTTTGAATTCAAACTGCTTTAGTCCTTTGCGATGTTCAAGCTGTGCATTTGTAAATGAATTCTCGCCATTTCCAGTGATTCTGACTGTGTTTCTGGCCGTTTTAAATGCTGAGCTATTGCCACAACAACCGCCCCCCCCCCCCCCCGACTTTTTACACCATCAGGTAATGTCAGTTGCAACATTTTTGCCAATTGCAAAAGTTTTATTTTAGTCACCTTTTGGAAACCACCCTGCTTGACATCTTCCACTCCCAGGAACTTTTTGCCCTCTGAAAGAGCTATTATTCCACAAGGCACTCCCTATTTAAACCTGAACACAACACCCAAAAAGAAAACACAAATATGCTCACCAGTCACTGTCTTTGAGTCCATCAATCCCAAATTAATCAAGAAAGAGATTTTAATCCCAGACGAGTCCCCAATTGTTATAATTCAGGTCAAGAACTGCAAAGTATTTAATGAAGTCGCCTGGATATTAAATTTTGCAATTTGAATTTATTTAGGTTAAGGATGAGATGCTACATTTCAGGTATGTTTCAACTGACCTACAAGGGAGCTTTTATCAAACAAAGATTTTTTTTCAAATACAGTTAACATGTGTGGAACGAAAATGTACAATAAACTTTACCAATTACAAATAAGAATAACAACAACCATGATATTGAGTAACCCTTAATGTATGTAGGAAATGTTCCAATCAAACAAACTTCCCTAAACAAAAACAAAGAACAAAGAACAAAGAAAATTACAGCACAGGAACAGGCCCTTCGGCCCTCCAAGCCTGCACCGACCATGCTGCCCGACTTAACTAAAGCCCTCTACCCTTTGGGGGACTATATCTCTCTATTCCCATCCTTTTCATGTATTTGTCAAGACACACCTTAAAGGTCACTACCGTATCTGCTTCCACTACCTCCCGCGGCAACAAGTTCCAGGAACCCACTCCTCTCTGTGTAAAAAATCTGCCTCATACATCTCCTTCAAACCTTACCCCTCACACCTTAAGCCTGTGCCTCCTAGTAATTGACTCTTCCACCCTGGGAAAAAGCTCCTGACTATCCACTCTGCCCATAGCTCTCATAGTCTTGTAGACTTCAATCAGATCGCCCCTCAACCTCCGTCGTTCCAGTGAGAACAAACCAAGTTTCTTCAACCTCTCCTCATAGCTAATGGCCTCCACACCAGACAACATCCTGGTAAATCTTTTCTGTACCCTCTCCAAAACCTTGCCACACGTTTAGTGCAGAAAATACAAATGCTCACGTGATGCTGGAACTTAATTCTTTGGTTGAATTCTGCACCTCTCTTGATGCACACACAGGCACGCTTGGGAAGGGGTAGAGAACGGCTCTAGGTACTAACTTGCAACTCACCAGCTGCAGAATTTTCACTCGCGGAAGGCCAGGAATCCTTGCTTCCCGCTAGCCAGCAGAACGTACAATACCAGGGAGTGAGAGAGAGCCAAACACAGCTTTTCAGTTTGATGTCCACACTCAAAGAACAAAGAACAAAGAACAGTACAGCACAGGAAACAGGCCCTTCGGCCCTCCAAGCCTGTGCCGCTCCTTGGTCCAACTAGACCAATCGTTTGTATCCCTCCATTCCCAGGCTGCTCATGTGACTATCCAGGTAAGTCTTAAACGATGTCAGCGTGCCTGCCTCCACCACCCTACTTGGCAGCGCATTCCAGGCCCCCACCACCCTCTGTGTAAAAAACGTCCCTCTGATGTCTGAGTTATACTTCGCCCCTCTCAGCTTGAGCCCGTGACCCCTCGTGATCGTCACCTCCGACCTGGGAAAAAGCTTCCCACTGTTTACCCTATCTTTCCCCTTCATAATCTTGTATACCTCTATTAGATCTCCCCTCATTCTCCGTCTTTCCAAGGAGAACAACCCCAGTCTACCCAATCTCTCCTCATAGCTAAGACCCTCCATACCAGGCAACATCCTGGTAAACCTTCTCTGCACTCTCTCCAATGCCTCCACGTCCTTCTGGTAGTGCGGCGACCAGAACTGGACGCAGTACTCCAAATGTGGCCTAACCAGCGTTCTATACAGCTGCATCATCAGACTCCAGCTTTTATACTCTATACCCCGTCCTATAAAGGCAAGCATACCATATGCCTTCTTCACCACCTTCTCCACCTGTGTTGCCACCTTCAAGGATTTGTGGACTTGCACACCTAGGTCCCTCTGTGTTTCTATACTCCTGATGACTCTGCCATTTATTGTATAACTCCTCCCTACATTATTCCTTCCAAAATGCATCACTTCGCATTTATCCGGATTAAACTCCATCTGCCACCTCTCCGCCCAATTTTCCAGCCTATCTATATCCTGCTGTATTGCCCGACAATGCTCTTCGCTATCCGCAATTCCAGCCATCTTCGTGTCATCCGCAAACTTGCTGATTACACCAGTTACACCTTCTTCCAAATCATTTATATATATCACAAATAGCAGAGGTCCCAGTACAGAGCCCTGCGGAACACCACTGGTCACAGACCTCCAGCCGGAAAAAGACCCTTCGACCACTACCCTCTGTCTCCTATGGCCAAGCCAGTTCTCCACCCATCTAGCCACTTCTCCTTGTATCCCATGAGCCTTAACCTTCTTAACCAACCTGCCATGTGGGACTTTGTCAAATGCCTTACTGAAATCCATATAGACGACATCCACGGCCCTTCCTTCATCAACCGTTTTTGTCACTTCCTCAAAAAACTCCACCAAATTTGTAAGGCACGACCTCCCTCTTACAAAACCATGCTGTCTGTCACTAATGAGATTGTTCCGTTCTAAATGCACATACATCCTGTCTCTAAGAATCCTCTCCAACAACTTCCCTACCACGGACGTCAAGCTCACCGGCCTATAATTTCCTGGGTTATCCCTGCTACCCTTCTTAAACAACGGGACCACATTCGCTATCCTCCAATCCTCAGGGACCTCACCCGTGTCCAAAGAAGCGACAAAGATTTCCGTCAGAGGCCCAGCAATTTCACCTCTCGTCTCCCTGAGCAGTCGAGGATAGATGCCATCAGGCCCTGGGGCTTTGTCAGTTTTAATGTTCCCTAAAAAACCTAACACTTCCTCTCTTGTAATGGAGATTTTCTCTAACGGGTCAACACCTCCCTCCGAGACACTCCCGGTTAACACGCCCCTCTCCTTTGTGAATACCGATGCAAAGTATTCATTTAGGATCTCCCCTATTCCCTTGGGTTCTAAGCATAATTCCCCTTCGAAGCTAAAGCAGCAGCTCAAAACTGAAAGCAAAAGAACTCCTGTCACCTTACCTGTCAATCATTCTTCCCCAAACAATGCAAGGGCATAAAAAATCCCAGAAAGTACCTGAGGCCCGGAGTAAAAATAAACAAATCCCAATTTAAGGCATTGAAGCAGCAATGAAAGGACTTGTAGCAGACAGCCCAGCAACAATGAGAAAAAAGCGAACCTGTTATAGCTGCAGAGAACATGATTTAAAAAAAACATTTCTTAAAGGTACACTAACGTCACAGCACCACACATGTGCGTTGGGGCAACACACAGGTCCTGATGCAAGGACATGCATGGTGGAAGCGCCAAGTTGAAACAATTTTGTGAAAATCTGCTCTGTTTCCATTAGAAAACTGCTGTTTCCAAGCAAGGTCTCAACAGAAGATCCCAAGCTGGCCCCATTATAAGAGAGCGTGGATAGAGTTCTCCTGTGTCGCACTGGAGCCTCCGGAGATTGTATTGCAGAAAGCCGAAGGCTTCTTCTCCCATTGGGAACTGGATGTCAACTTTTGAACAAATGTATGCAGCATGCTGCTGTGCAGAGGGACCTGGGTGTCCTTCTGCAAGAATCGCAGGGAGTTGGTTTGCAGGTGCAACAGGCAATTAAGAAGGCAAATGGAAATTTGTCCTTCATTGCTAGAGGAATGGAGTTTAAACACAGTGAGGTTACGTTGCAGCTGTATAAGGTGCTGGTGAGGCCACACCTGGAGTACTCTGTACAGTTTTGGTCTCCTTACTTGAGAAATGATATACTGGCACTGGAGGGGGTGCAGAGGGGACTCACTAGGTTGATTCCAGAGTTGAGAGGATTGGCTTATGAGGAGAGACTGCGTAGAAAGGGGCTATATTCATTGGAATTCAGAAGAATGAAGGGAGATCTTATAGAAACATATAAGGTTAAGAAGGGAATAGATAAGTTAGAAGCAGGGAAGTTGTTTCCACTGGCAGGTGAAATTAGAACTAGGAGGCATAGCCTCAAAATAAGGGGAAGCAGATTTAGGACTGAGTTGAGGAGGAACTTCTTCACACAAAGGGTTGTGAATCTGTGGAATTCCCTGCCCAATGAAGCAGTTGAGGCTACCTCATTGAATGTTTTTAAGGCAAGGATAGATACATTTTTGAAAAGTGAAAGAATTAAGCGTTATGGTGAGCGGGCGGGTAAGTGAAGGTGAGTCCACAAAACGATCAGCCATGATCTTATTGAATGGTGGAGCAGGCTCAAGGGGCCAGAAGGCCGACTCCTGCTCCCAGTTCTTATGTTTTGATGTAAGAGGGCAAAAATACTTCTATATTTGGCCACTAATCGGATGTTATGCGTCATTGTTAAACTGAATTCTGAATTTATCACATATGAATTTGGAAATTGGGTTTGTGAGTGGAACTCTGCCGACAAAGAGCAAAAGAGACAACATGACTGTTGGTTTAAATAAAATATTATTTTCTGTGTTAAAAAAACTGGAAACTAGGAGAAAATGAAACACAGGACTTGAGTTATGACAATGCTATCATGCGCAGATGCTGATAATGTTGTTACATTGGGTGATTTTGTTTTGGTTAAGTTCTTGTAATTATGCGATACAATGTGTAATTGTGAAATAAGCAGAGGCTCCGTGCATGATGTAACACGTTATGTTGTGAGGTATTTGTGACAATTAGTTTGTATGAAGTGGATGCAACACCAGGGTAAAGAAAACTTCATGGTTATGAAGTAAGCAAGGCAGAGGAATACTAATGCTACATTTTCCAGGGCCCCAAATGTGATCTCGACACCTGACACTGACTGGAATTTGTTCATGAGGCGACACATGTGGTGTGTGGGGAAATACAGTGAACGGTGTGTACATGGATCTTCAGAAAGTTTGAGTAAGGGGGTGATTCTCCCACGCCACTGCGCTAATTTGTTAATGCGGCAGATTAGGAGATTCGCATGTTGGCCAATTCGCAGGATTCTAGCGAGCGTTCGCGCCGCAATTGCACCTCCCAAGCCCAGATTTCCAGTGGCGTCTGCGCAATGCTGGAAATTGGCTGGGGGGAGGGGCTAATATTTAAATAGCCTTTAAAATAACAGCGGGCCTGGGACTGAATTCTCCCGGCCCGCTCGCGTCTCCCACACCGCCACTATTTCACTCCAGCGGGGTTTGCACTCGCTCCTCATTTTCAGGGAAATAATGGGACAATCCCCCTGGAGTGAACGGGGGCAAACAGGGCCCCCAAGGCGACGGGCAGCGGGGGATAGTGACCTCTGTAAATGGGCACCCTGGCAGTGCCAACCTGTACCCATGTCCAGGGGGCACCTTGGCACTGCCTCCTGGGAATGGGGCAGTGCTAGGGGGCGAGGCCAGCTGGGGGCAGGGCCGAGGGGGGCAATCTGTCGAGGTGGGTGTTCCGGTGCCACTCTGCATGGGGATGGATCGGGGCAGGATGAAGCCCAGCGAACAGGGCAGCCTGGGAGGGTGGTGGACAGCATGGGTGGTCTGCCGGAGAGGGGGTCTGCCGGGTGGGGTTCTTCCTCCCTGGGGTCTGCGAGGAGTGGGAGAGATTGTTACTGCTGGGGACGCGCTGGATATCGGGGTGCTCCAGGACGTGAGAGCGTTTGGGGCTGCCCTGGGAATGCCCTTGCGGGTCGCGATCAGGCTGTGGGGGTGGGTGGTGTCGAAATCTCGACTTCCAAATTTGACTTTAGCATAAACACACGTTAACACAAGATACTTAACTGACAGATTGTCTTTATTTCATTTGATAGCAAGTGGGGAGGTTCTTGACAAATGGGTCAGAGACACCACTCCACCGGACAAAGAAAATCATCCTGGTTTATACAGTTCTGCAGCTCACAGTCAGTTGGACACAATCCAAAGAAAAGTGTTACAAATGATATACTTTGAATATTGATCCAATAGAAAAAATACTGAACCACCCTGATCTATGAGATCATGATAACTCGTGTGATACTCCAATATATCATCCATAAGCTGGTCCTCTAGTCTCTTAGTCAGACATCATATCTCTATTTTGATAGCAGCCTCACAAAGCATCTTCATTCAAACAGTCTCACATGGGCACCTCTTAATTGATAAATGGGGCCTACAAAAGCCAGGAGTATTTAATGGCCTTGTCAGTGAGGTCAGTGAATCTCGAAGGAATGTGGTCAACTCAACTTGCCTTCAGGATATTTCCCAATTATAGCCTTGATAAGTTTGTTTTGAGCCATCATAATGAAACACATGTATATATTGCTCAGCAATTCAATGACTGAGCTTTTTATCACACCTACAATTTTGAGGGGTATCATCATGATACCATTAATTCTTGTCAGTTCCCACTAGGTCCCTTACCATAACTTTTTTGTTCGCTGAGACATTAATGTCTTTCTGACTGTTAAGATTAGAAACTGCGAAGGCAGCTTCATTAAAATTCACTCTTGTATCAGTTGTTTTCGATCAAGTGTCTGGTAAAGCAAATAAGTGTCCTTTATGGCCTTGTGATTCCAATAACTGGGTGCTTTAAAGGAATGTATCTAACATATGTTTAGTATCCACTGTGATGCAACTGTACATCAAAGTTTATTTGTTTAACTTCTAAAAATGTATCGAAGATATATTTATATGTATGGACTAATTAAAGGTATTACATGTACCTTTAAAACTACAAAGCATTTAAAACACCTCATTACAATTACGAACAAACTTGCTCCCCTTTGATTTAAAGTGAATTCTACATCTAAGTTGATTAAACAAAATCCCTAGCAGAGTCTGCCACATTTATCGTGGCCCTTTTCTCTTCTATCTTTCTACATTGGACAGCAAAATGCAGGCTGACAGTTTGGGGCCACTGCGCATGAACAGAGGACCGGAACTGTCAGCCTCCGGTGTGAATAGGCCTCACCCCCCGAGCTTCAAAAGATAGTTCCAATTGTGATCTCTGCATTATAGTGTGAGAGATTCTCGTCTGAAGTTGCACTGAAAAAAACAGCTTTGCCGCGAATCCAACACTTCAAACTTTTTAGGGAGAATCGTGGCCAAAGATACCACACAGGTTTCAACTGGAGAAAATGAAATCAGGGGGAGGGAAGCAAACTGTTTAGATGGGAAGAAGCAATGGGAGTTTCTCCGAGTGCTTGGAATGAGGCAGTGGAGATCCAGAGGGTTTTGCTCTGGACTCAACCCTGTTAACTTTACACAATAATCTGGATACAAAGCTCGAAACAGTGGTGTAGAAATTTGCAGACAATATTAAAATAGGAAGCATCGTCATGAATTCTGAAGCTCAAAGCAACGTGGCTGAGATAAATGGGCCAATGAGTAACAATGGAATTTAATGTCAGTCAGTGTGAGGTTTTACATTTCATTGAAAACATATTTGGAATGGGGGAAAGCTGGATGATATCAAAAAGCTGAAAGGTTTGGGGATTTTGGCTCCCAACATTAAAAACAGCTCCTCAAGTGGATCAAGATAAAGAGCCAATGAGATACTGACTTTTACGGCAGTATGTATCGAATATTAAAGTCAAGACGTAATGGTGAATTTAGATAAAACCTCCATAAACCCACAGTTAGAGAAATATTTGTGGATTTTGATTTCCCATTACAAGAAGATGTTGCTGCGATTCAGAGGATCCAACACAGATTCCCCAATATGTTTCCTGGCATTGTAAGGTGTTGTCTTGTCGAACAGTTTACTGAGTTCAGACATCTGGAAGAAAGAATTGGACACAAGGGCCCTTAACTTCCTCAGCGTGGGAATCAGTGGTGGAGTGACATTCCGTAACGACTCACATGCTTGAAACAGGAACCCCCCAATATCCCACACTCAGGAGCCAGGTGGTTATGGCCCAAAGAGTTTCAATTGATTTTAAGTTCGAGTGACTGGATCAAAAGCCACATATGTACGAACAAGAGCAAGTAGTCAGTTCGGCAGTGATTCAACATTGATGTTTAATTTGTGACTGACCATTTTGGCCTTGATTCCAGCTCCAAATACCATTTAAAGATATTCAAAGTGAGCTCCTCATATTACCCACCCTCCAGGAGATATTAGTGCCTTTGCTCATTCCTTCTGTCTTTGATTAACCAGGCCTTTATCTCCTCTTCCCTTCACCCATCCTGTGCTGCTCCCATGATGAGTTCCACAACTCCTTTCATACATCCCAGCCGGGATTTTCCCCAATTCACATGAAAACGGGATTTAATTTCACTGATTATTTTTAGTGTGATTTTCAGATTGAATCTCCAACACTCTGAACTTCACAGAATGGTCGAGTGGGATTCCCTCTGAGAATCTGGGTGCGGGGTCTATTCCCACTGGAGAAGTTGGCAGCATAGCGCTGAGCGGGCCACTGCACATGCGCCAATCTGCCAGTCCAGAGATCGGTGCATGCGCAATGGCCCCACATTGCCGGCCTCCTGATTGCGAGCCAGCCCGATCACTGGCCTTCCTTGCAACCCCCCATCGATGTCCTTGCAGAGCCCCAAATCCCCCGAACATCTACCTCCTAAACCTCCTCGCGCAAGCCCCAATACCCCCATCCGCGGCCATCCCCCATCTCCCCGAGAACACTAAGCATGCTGGTACATCAAATTTGGTCAGTTTTTAAGTTTATTACAAATTACAGCAAAATGTAGCAGAGTGACATGAATATTAACAGTGTGAAGAAAGACAGATAAGAAGAGAGCCTTGGACAATTGCTTTCTTACCAAGGTGATTGGACACAATTTTAAATTATGAAATGAAGGGACAGGACAGACAGAAACAGGCTATAGAGGATAATTGGACATAGATGTAAGATTAATTGGAAGAGAATTGGACAAGAGCAGGAGATACATTTAAACACAGAAGAATGCGCGTCTTTGGAATTAATACTTGTATCTCGATACTGTCCCAAATTGGGGTCAGATCATTGGGTTTTTGGCATTTTCTCAATGGTGGGGCAACTCTGCATCCTGTGAGGAACCAACAGTTCATTGGAGATGGCCACCATGTGATAGTCCAGGGGGATATCACAACCAGAGACTGAGGATCCCACAGATGGGGACACGGGCAGGAAAGGTCCCACTTTTTAAATGTATTTTTGTGAACATTTCCTGCCCAGTTCCTGAGGTTTCTTCCTGGCTGAGCAGTGAGAATCTCTCCCAATGGAGAGACAGAGCGGCAGCATCAGGAGCCTGGCTTAGAATAGTGAAAACACCCGTGACCAATTAGAGCCCAACACCCAACCTGTTTATCATTTGTTGAGAAGTAGAATCCTTATCATCCTTGTCAATCATTCCTGCATCCTCCTTGGTGCTTCTATATCCTTTTGATAATGTGGTGACCAGAACCATACACAGGGCTCCAAGTGCTGTCTGAGCATGCTTTGTACAGGTTTAACTGCAATTCTCTAATATTTATTTCCAATTCTCAAGAATTAAAACCGAATGATTGGTTTACTCCTGTAACAGACTTAACACTTTGCTCACCAAAAATCTGAGATCTCTTTGCATCTCTGCCTCATTTAGATTCTTATTTTCCATCTTTTATCTGATCTAATGATTCTGAGCACATTGTAAAACAATAGACCTAAGGATTGGGAGCAGTTTAAAATTCAGCAAAGGAGGACCAAGGGATCGATAAAGAAGGCAAAAATGGAGTATGAAGGAAAGATGGCAGGGAACATAATAACTGACTGTCAATGTTTCTATAGGTATCTAAAGGGAAAAAGATTGACAAAAATGAATATAGGCACCTTACAGTCAGAAATGGGCAAATTCATAACGGGGAATAAAGAAATGGCTGAGGAATTAAACTTGTGCTTTGCTTCAGTCTTCACAAAGGAAGACATGAATAATGTGCCAGAAGTGCTGAGAGAAACATGTTCTAGTGAGGAGCTGAAGGAAATCAGCATTAATAGACAAATGGTTTTGTAGAAATTGATGGGACTGAAGGTGGATAAATCTCCGGGTCTTAATAATCTCCATCCCAGAGTACTTAAGGAACTGACTCTGGAAATAATAGATCCATTGGTGAATATTTTCCAAATTTCTTTGGACTCTGGAATAGTTCCTACAGATTGGACGGTAGTTAATGTCAGCCCGTTATTCAAAAAATGAGATGGAGAGAAAGCAGGGAACTATAGACCTGTGAGCCTAACGTGGGTCCGAGGGAAGTTGATAAAGTCTCTGATCAAGGATTTCATAACTCAGCCTTTGGAAGGCAGTGGTATAATCAGACAAAGTCAGCATGTATTTACAAAAGAGAAATCATGCTTGATGAATCTATTGGAATTTTATGAAGATGTGACTCGTAGAGTTGACCAAGGAAAGCCAGTGAATGTGGTTTATTGAGACTTTCAGAAGGCTTTCGACAAAGTCTCACATAACAGACTATGTAAAGTTGAAGCACAAGCCATTGCAGGTAATGTCTTGAGATGGATAGAAAGCTGGTTAGCAGATAGGAAGCAAAGAGTTGGCATAAATGGGTCCTTTTCTGATGGGCAGTCAGTGACTAGGGGGGTTCGCAGGGATCTGTGTTAGGACCCCAGCTGTTCATATTATATATCAATGATTTGGAAGAAGAAGCCAAATGTATTATGTCCAAATTTGCAGATGATACAAAGTGGGATGGGAGGGTGAGCTGTGGGGAGGATGCAGAGATGCTTCAGCGTGATTTGGGCAGGCTGAGTGTGTGGGCATCTGCATGGCAGACGCAGTATAATGCGGATAAATGTGAATTATCCACTTTGGTAGCAATAATAGAAAGATAGATCATTAAATGAATGGATGTAAATCAGGTAAGCGTTCTCCAAGGCGGCCTTCACAACACACGACAGCGCAGAGTCACTGAGCAGAAACTGATAGCCAAGTTCTGCACACATGAGGACGGCCTAAACCGGGATGTTGGATTTATGTCACATTATCAGTAACCCCCACAGCTTGCCTCCTGGGCTTGTAGAATCTCACTAGCTGTGCTGTCTGGAGACAATACACATCTCTTTAACCTGTGTTGAATGCTCCCTCCACCCACATTATCTGTACCTTTAAGACCTGGCTGGCTGTAGAGATTTGCATTCTAATTAGTATTCTGTAACTTGATTTCGGTGTCTGTGCACTGTTGGAGAACAGATATCCACTCCATCTGACGAAGGAGCTGTGCTCCGAAAGCTTATGATATTTGCTACCAAATAAACCTGTTAGACTTTAACCTGGTGTTGTGAGACTTCTTACTGTAAATTTAGACAGCTGGATACTCAACGAGACATTGGGGTCCTTGTGCATTAGTCGCTGAAAGTAAGCTCGCAGGTACAGCAGGCAATAAAGAAGGCAAATGATATGTTGGCCTTCATAGTGGGAGTATTTGAGTGCAGAGATAGCGATGATTTTCTGCAACTGTATAGGGCATTGTTGAGGGCATAGTTGGAATTTGTGTGCAGTTTTGGTGTCCTTATCTGAGGAAGGATGTCCTTGTTATCGAGGGAGTACAGCGAAGATTTACCAGGCTGATTCCTGGGATGGCAGATCTGTCATATGAGGAGAGGTTAAGTTGGTTAGGATTATATTCATTCGCATTTAGAGGAGTGAGAAGGAATTGCATCAAAAGTTATAAAATTCAGCATGTTTTGACAGAGTAGAATGAGAAAGAATGTTCCCAATCGTGGGGGAGTCCAGAACTAGGGGCTGTAGTTTGAAGATAAGGGGTAAACATTTTCGAACTGAGGTGAGGAGAAACTTCTTCACCCAGAGGGTGGTGAATGCATTGAATTCACGACTAAAATGGCCAAAATGTTGTCTGATTTCAAGAAATTAGATACAACTCTTGGGGCTAAAGGGATGAGGGGATATGGGAGGAAGGGGGAATCAGGATATTGAATTTGATAATCAGCCATGTTCAAGATAAATGGCGGAGCAGGTTCGAAGGGCCAAATGGCCTATTCCAGCTTCTAGTTTCCATGTTTCTATATTTCTATGTAATGCCTCCATCATCAATCATGAAATTAATTTGAAATGCCTCTTCCGTAAGTTTATTAATGTTTTCTCCTCATGTGTGGCAGTCCCCCCTCAGTATCGACAATGCTCCTCAATGTTGTGTCATCTCCAAATGTGGAAATTCTGTTGTTGGTTTCATCAACATTTCACTGTCCCCCAGTTTGTTTGTCATTGTGAATATTGTTCATGTTGTTAATATGAATAGGGAACAACAATGTTCCAGCATTGTTCTTGTGGGAGCCGCTTTCCACTTCCTGCCAATCTGAATGGCTACGCTTTACCCCAACTCCCAGTTTCCTGTCTTGCAGTCAGCTCTCTGTCCATTCCAAATTGCCAGAGGAATATACCATGTAGAACGTCGAGCAATATGTCTGATTGTTAGCTGGAGGAATGGAGAGAAAGAGATATGGGAACAGCAGAAACACATGGGATGATGACTATTGATCATTGAATGAACTGGATGGGCTGTACAACTTGTTTAAGGATGTTTGCTCACACTCCATTTTCTAAATCTAGTACAAGAGAGATGGTTCAAAGTCCCCTTTCCCAATGCTGTTTGTTCTCCCCAGGTTGATGATTCAGCAATTGTCTCCATGTTCCTGCTTTCCAGGAGTTTTCAAATGATCGACATTCTAAATTCCTCACAAAGCTTTCACATTCCCGGAAAAGGCAGTTTTCAGGCTATTTTTATTGTCAGTCCTCAACAACTGTAATCATCATCTCGACGCAGCTTCTTCAATTTTTCTGCTTCTCACTGAATCAGTTGTTTCAATTCCTTTCAAACTCACAGTATTTATTCTTTGTGGTGAGAAGTGCAAACTGTGTCATCTGAATCTTTGCCTTTGAGTTGTCTGAATGCATTCAGTATAACCAATTAAACTGGTGGCACATTGGCACAGTGGTTAGCATTGCTGCCTCATAGCAGCAGGGACGCAGGTTTGGTTTCAGCCTTGGGTGACTGTCTGTGCGGAGTTTGCACAATTTCCATGTATCTGTGTGGGTTTCCTCCAGGTGGCCCACTGTCCTCCCACAGACCAAAGGCAGCTTAGATGGATTGGTCATGCTAAATTGCCTCTAAGTGTCTCAGGATGTGAAGATTAGAAGGATTAGCGGGCTAAATGTGTGGGGTTTCAGTGATTCTGATTCTCATTTTCAAAGCCCTTTGGATATGTATATTCATCAGGGGTTGAGCTGGATAGGAACAATATCTTTGTGACCAACTCTTTCTTTAAATTTTCCAGCTTTCTTCCCATCATTTAATGAAATTCCGTATGACTGTAAAGGGATATTTTACAGTATTCATCACCTCCTCTCTGAACTTCCTCTGTGTGACTGCATAAATAAATGTGTTGGTGCAGGAACTGGATAACTGGAGCATTAATCCTATCTTATCTTCTACAAGGCCATCAGTTGACCAAGTATTATACTTCCCACTAATCCGCTGAGTCGATAGAAATATGACACGTGTCATCCATAACAGGATAAAACTGCCCGATATGGTGAAGAGTAAAATGATGGATCTTCTTCGATTCCTCATTTCTGGATCATTCTGCTCCTTCCCATTTCGCTGTCCCCTCAGTTTCCTGCGGACTGCACTGGCCAGCAGGATGTGCCTGACAGTGAGAGTATTGAGCAGCAGTAGCAGCACGAAGGGGAGCACTGGAGTTAAAATGCTGTCCACCCAGCCAAAGATTTCCCATGTAAGAAAAGTGTTGAACCCGTATGATACCCTGCAGTAATAGGGTTCATACTTAAAAACTATTGGGATTTTGGTTAGTAAACACAGTAAACTCACCGTTGTGATAACGATGGCTGCTGTTTTCTCAGTGCAGTATTTCATCTTCAGTTTCTGGAAGCAAATGGCCACCATTCGGTCAAAGGTGAAGGGGACTGTGAGCCAGACAGAGCTGCTAACAACTGCGGAAGTGAGGCCGTCCCTGAAACCACAGGAATTTAGTTCGGAACTGAGTTGAAAGTACAGATTGAAGGGCCTAATTTTCTCCAAAATGACCTGAATAATGACAACCAGCAGATCGGCTACAGCCATCGCCACCAGGTACCGAGTGACACCTCTGGAAAGACCGCACCTCCCTCGAGATAGAGTCATAATTGCGACGAAGTTAGCTGTAAGTTTAAAACAGATGGTAAAACAAAGTTGTCCAGTGAGAAGCAACAAAGATATGAAAAGCAAATAGAGAAAATGTTCGAATTTACATTTTTACAACTTTTCTTTTTATCCGTACATGAGATGTGGGTGTCGCTGGCTGGGTCAGCATTTACTGCCCAAAACTGAGTGTATTTGAGAGTCAACCACATTTCTGTGGCTCTGGCGTCATATGCAGGCCAGAAAAGGGGAGGATGACAGATTTCCTTCCCTGAAGACAACAGTGAACCAGACAGGTTTTATCCACCAATCAACCATGATTTTGTGGTCAACAACAGACCTTTAATTCCAGATTGTTGTTGAATTCAAATATCACCATCTGCAATGGTGAGAATTGAACCCGGGTACCCAGAACATTACCTTAGGTTTCTGGACGACTGGTCCAGAATATGCAACCTCACATGAAACAAAGAGCCTGTTACTCAATGGGTCAGCAGATAAGTTTCTCATTGAACAAGGAGAATGTCTTTAGTGCAGAAATATAGTAGCTGAGATCAGGTTAAATTCATCGACACAGACTCACTGGTGAGACCAGCGGGGTTTCCGTATTTAGTTTCAGCTTCTTGGATTGGAGATTGGATCTGGTTCACTGTTGAATCAGTTGAATAACCTCCAGAAGCTCAGAATTTGGGCTGTAATAGTGAATACGTGGATCATTCATGAATCCATTAATGGGGTCACAGCTCATTCCTTGCCAATTTTTTCAGAGCATTCCGGGAAGATGGAAAATGGTGCAGCAAATAATTTACATTCTGTTCACCACAGAACACACCCTCACAATCAACTCCAACAAAACAGCGACACAACACTGAGATTCTCCTTGTATTTGTTAGCTGGCTCTCAGTGGCAGCACACATACAATTGAGGCTGGGAATTGTGGTTTGAGTGGAGGAGGAGGTGGCTCTCAGAGACAAGGTGAGCTGTAGAAGGCATGCTGGGAGAGAACTACTATGATGTGAGTGTACCTTTCAGATATGTTTTTTTAAAATCATGATCTCTGCAGCTCCCACAGTCAGTGTTTCGCAGCTCAGCCTGAGCTGATGTAATTATGGCACTGGTTTGATTGGAGATGTCATTTTACTGTGAATTAAACTGGGGTTTGTTTATTTTTTACTGGGATGTTTATGACTCTGCATTTTTAGGGGAAAAGCTGGTTGGCAGGTCAGGTGATGGGAGTTTTTTTTCATTTTCAGTTTGGAGCTGCAGTTTGGGTTATAGTTTAGAAGGGAGTGGACATCCGACTGAAAGCAGCCTCTCTCTTTCTCTCTCTCTCTCTCCCTGGTTTTGGGGAATTCTGCTGTTTAGCTGAAAGCTTTTCTGAAGTAGAAATTCTGCTTTTGGTGGCTTGACCAGAGAGTCTCCCGGGTCAGGGAAGCAGTTCTGACTTCAAGCTGTTCTGAGTCTATCAAGAGAACTGCAGACTTCATCTGAAGATCTCAGGTCCAGTATCACGTGAGCATGAGTCTTTGCTGCATTACACCTGGGAAATGGGTCGTTTGTCTTCGGGGTTAGTTTGATTGGAACACATTAGGTACATTTGTTCAGGGTGATACATTATCGTGGTTGTTTTCATAGAATCATAGAATCGCTACAGTGCAGAAGGAGGCCATTGGGCCCATCGAGTCTGCACTGACCACAATCCCACCCAGGACCTATCCCCATCACCCCACATATTTAAATTGCTCATCTCCCTGACACTAAGGGGCAATTTATCATGGCCAATCAACCTAACCCACACAACTTTGGACTGTGGGAAGAAACCCAGACAGACACGGGGAGAATGTGCATGCTCCACACAGACAGTAACCCTAGTTGGGAATTGAACCCAGGTCCCTGGCACTGTGAGGCAGCAATACTAACCACTGTGCCACCGTGCCACCCAGTGAATTCAGGGCTACGACTGGGGGAATGTCAGGGCACGATAGACTAGATGGAGACGTCACAACAGTGGTTACATTTCAAAGGTACTTTATCGCATGCAAAGAGCTTTAGGATGAACTAAATTTGAGAAAGACATTATATAAATGCACGTTCTTTCTGAACCAAAATTCTTTGGCAAGACATTACAAACAATTCAAAGACATTGGGAGGACAGCTTACCACTTGTCCAATCATTTCAGGAAACTGCATCCACTAATATAGGTGTATGTAGAGAGAGAGAGAGACAGAGGGAGAGATGAAAAACACAATGGACCCTCACTGAAACCCGGTCAAATCAAACAGATCATGAACATCAATAAACACATGGTTAGTTAGGATTCAACTCCTGAAATAAAACATTACCTGGAATAAAATAATGATCAACATGATTGGAAATAATAACTTCAAACAAACGACTGTGTAACAAGCCCAACACCAACAAGTTCCACTGTCAGAGCAGCCAAACCAGCAATGTTTATAATAACTCACACAGAACTCCAACCACTGCAAGGATGCGATAGAAAATGGGTTCAACATCAAAGAGCAGATATAATAGATCCAAAAGATGCATGTCCTGTGATGAACTCTATTGTCCTTTAGTTTTCATTGACTCTCTGAGCTCACTCACTCAGTGGAACCCTTTATTAATACAGGTCAGTGACACCCACTGAGACCATGAGGCTGATATATACATTGTTATTCATTCCAGTAATTGGGGTAAACATGATTAGACATGCATGAAACCTCGATTAGTTAAAGAAAAACAGAATTGTTTTATTTACACTTGATAAACACCAGCAGAAGCACTGGAATAGAAACATCATGGAACTGGCGACAGAAAAGAGACCATTCAACCTCTCATACCTGCTCTGGCTGTTGAAAGAATGATCCACTCACACCCATTTCCTCTACTTTCCCCATAGCTTTTCCCCTTTGAAAATCTTTCATACATTCACTGTCGTGTTGGGTGCTTCAAACTCTAACAACAATTTTGTGTAAATGTCTGTGTGTTTATCGAATCTCTTGGACTCTGCATCCCAACTAGTGCAGATTAAATTAAATTGATGTGCGGGATTTTACCACTTTGCGTGCCCAGCAATCAGTGCGGTGAGCTGGGGAAACAGTATGTGAAGCTAAAAATCCAATTCACGCCTGGTGCCAAAGGCCTTGCTATTTTCCCAACCCCTTTTTCATGGAGCAAACCACATCGCACCCAGCAAGAGCGCAAAGCTTATGAGCTTGAAATTGACTGGATTTCAATATCATTCACGAGTTCGGCACACAATAGTTTCCCACTCCCGAATGCCTCCCACCTCTCCGGAGTGATGTCACAGCGGTGCCAATCAATATTGCTCTTTAAAAGTGTAGCTCAGACACAGCAGGAGTGAAGGAGAGCGAGGAGGTGAGAACCACTGAGCATCAACCCCCGGGCTGCAGGGGGGTCTCAGCAGCTGCCATGGTGCGGGGAGGGGTGGGGGACTTGCATGGGTGCAGGAGCTTGTTGTTGGGCTCAGTCCACATCAAAGTGATGAATTGGCTGCACGGGTGAACAGGGAATCTGTCACCTTATTATGCTTCAGGCGGTGGGCCTCATCGGGGTCGTCTCCTGCTAAATAAGACACAAGGTTCAGTGCATGGGAGGGACAATTATCTGACTTGAAAAAGGTCGTGTGGATGAAGGTTTTGTGGTCCTCACTTCTGTGGCGAACGCCACCCTGGCTGTGGGTCATGGCTCTCTCCTCGGCCTCCCCTGACAACACCATGGCACGCTCCTCAAAGGCAGTCAGGAGCCGCAGCTCACAGACCCCCAATGCGCGCCTCCTCCCACTCCCTCCCTTTATGGGCCATCTGCTCCTGTGGGTTCAGACAAGGGGAGTGAAAGCCTGATGGCTGGAAGGGCACCAGATGTCAGGAGTGTCAGGAACGGGGCAATTGAGTGGTATATGTCAGTACTATGCCTCAGCAAGCAGGGTTTGTGATGGGGTGCCAGAGGAGTTGGAGGCAGGTGCTAGGGGGGCTCGGGTGCTGGAAGGCCGTGGGGTATCAGGGAGAGGAGTGGCATGGACATTCCAGGTGTAATGGATGGGGCTGATGCCAGGATGGGATGTTCAATCACCCTTGCTGTCCGAATGAGGCCATTCATTCTATTACAGCATTGAGCACTGGTCCACTGTGCCAGTACGCGAGCAGTGACTGCTGCTGCCACCTCTGCCCAGCCTGCATTGCTGGCCCGGCCCCTACCTTCGACCATCTCTGGGGAAGTAGATGGCCCTCTTCTCCTCTAAGGCATCCTGTGCCCTCCCAGATCTCCCTCCGTGAATCATGGCACAGCTCTGTGTGGTGCCATCTTCCTGGCATGACTGATTGTGTGGCATCGTTAGTGTTTAAATGCAGCTCCTCCTTGTTAATGGGGAACAGCTGCAGCCGCATTGGGTGAGTCATGTTGGTGGAGCCTCCAGAATGGCGTAATGTATGTGGAGGCTCTTTCATTGCACTGTTGGAAAGATTGCGATGTGGAGGGTGCCTGAGAGGCCAGCGCACAAAACCCCTGTGTTCTCACCGTTATGGCAGTGGGGAAATCTTTGGGAAAATTCTGCCCATAACCATAACCCTAACCATGTCAAAATACTAAATGCTGAATATACAGCATAGCACGGGGAGGCTGGAGGGCTGTTGGGGGGAGCCTTTGGGAAAGGATGGAGGGAGGTTGTGAGGGGAATTTTGAGTGCTGGTTGAGGGGAGGTTGGGGATGGGGGGAGGTTGGGCTGAGGGGTTGGGCACGTGGGGGTTTTGCGGGGAGGTTTGAGTTCTGTCTGGGAGAGGTGTGGGGTTGAATGGATGATGGAGTGGGGATTGAGGGGAGGTTTCGGGAGGGTGTGAGGGACGTTAGCTACAAGTTGAATTGTGCGAATGTAGTGATTTCTTTGTAGCAACTTTCCCAACATCCGTTTATTGTTCTGTCATCAATTATCTTTTGAGAATCAGCATTGGGCCTTCAATTTCACCACCATTACAGTCACTGCTTGCTGCATGGAGCTTTAATGAAATAAAGACGAACCCTGATTTGTCTTTCACAATTTTCCAAATCACTTTACAGCCAATTAAATACTTTGTAGATGTACTCACTGATATAATGGAGGGAATGTCATCAAATGGCAAGAGCAGATCGAGGGCTGAGTGGCCTCCTCCTGTTAAACAATATGAGTGTGTGTATGTCTTTCTGGGATGGCTGAAATGAACAGAGTGAGATCGTGTTTGTCATCCTGTCATAAGTTTGTCATAATTATCTTGCGATTAGAATGTGGAATCATGGCTGGAATTCTGTTTATTGTGATATTAATGAAAGTTTACTGTGAGCGGGATTTGTGGGGTGAAATTGCCAGGACAGGAGTGTATAATAGCCTCATAGTGAATCAGTAACCTGTTTCACACTGCACATGATTCTCAAGAGACTTTTCCATTGACTTCAATCTTGTCCATTTGTCCACTTCTCGATTATCCCTCTCTGTCTTCGTGCTTTTAATTTACTTTTTGAGGTACTGAAATGTCATGGCAAAGTTGTATTGTATTGTAAGTGTTGAATATTTACTGTAATGAGAAGCAGCAGTCAGCGTAGTCTCCAGGCTTGGTGATTAACAAGACAACGACACATTTGTGAACCATTCAGTCTTTGACATCTAACCCCTTAAATGTTGTGTTGCACAGATACACCTGAGGGCTCCAATGTTTTTAACTGACAGTGAAGAACTGTGTTGTTCAGCCATTGCACTTTTCTGTTCAGGATTTATTTGAACTTTTGACCCTGTGAGAATACTGGCAAAATAAAATGTAACCATACCATTTGTATGAAATAATATTGCATAATATCATGCACCCAGGCAGCACAAATTCTTCTATTCCTATAGAATGGAAAAGGTCTTGTGCAGTTTATCTAATGCAAATATTGCAACATTTCCAAATATCAATGCACTGTTACCTTGTCCACATGGTTCAATGTGCAGAATGTATTGGTAAGGGCTAAGGTAGTCACAAAGATCAATGTTTTATTTGCACAATTTTATAAATAACCAATTGAATATTCCCGTGTCAATATTCACAATGCTGTTAAAGTACATTTTTACTGTCTGGTTTGGTTAATAGTCACACTGAGGTCACCTATCGAGTGCACACCAGCTAACATTGCATTATATCATTGCTGCCCTTCAATACTAGTGCTGCATTCTTTGGTTGCTATTTCTAATCAAATGCCAGCAATGGGTGCCATCTTTTAATAGGACCTCTCTGTGATTGTTTGATGAATATTGCTGAGTATGGAATGGGGAAAAGTATCATGTAAGACTGAGGAGGAGGTTTCATGTGGAGTGTGGGGGCGCTGGGAGAAGGAGGGAAGGAACACGGGGCCTGGGAACAGGAGAAAGTTCCGGGGCCCATAATTTCTCTCCCTTGCAAAGGAATTCAGCACCAGGATGACTAAGGCCACAGCTGTCATGTCAAAGTTGTGAATTCGAGTTTGGACAAACAGCAAACTAACTGAAAATACAAAGCTCCATGTGAAGCAGATTTCTGTTCTCAGCAAATTCCTTTCCAATTAGCGAGGCACAGACAGCTTATAGAAGGCAAGAAAAATGGTTGAATATGTTTCACCTGCTCTGCTTCAGACAATATTGGGCATCTCCCGGTAAGTGTGATGATACTGTGCCTTTAAGAAATGATTTTTCGTCATGTTTCTTGTTTAGCATATGTTTTAGTTATTTTCGGTGCTATTGTTATTGCAGGGGCATAATTGATCTTAACTGCTGCAATACTTGTTTTAATCTGAACTAATGTAGGGTTGTTATTTTTGAGATTTCCACTGGGGTTTCGCAGAGTCGGACCGGATAGGTTGATTGGCAGGTAGAGTCACATGACTGGGTGGAGCTAGGCTTATACAGATAATTCAAGTTTAGTTGCAGTTTAGATGCTGCTTGGAGCTGAGAGAGCAGTGCTTCTCTTATCCCCTCTCTGAAGTTGGAGACTGGAATCTGCCAGGAGATAAATCTCTTTCTCTGAGGTTCTCATAAACGAGAGTGTTTCTTTCTCTGAGCCTTGCTGTTTGAGGTTATATCCTTCTCTGCAACCTTTACCTGGATCCCTGTCCAGAAGTGTTAAAGGTTGGAAATCCAGCACCATGTGAGCATACTTGTTGTTGTGCTAACTAATTCTGAAGAAGGTTGTATGTTTATGGAGATATTGGTTTACATTGGAACTATAGAGATTGCGAGTTGTTCAGAATTATATTTTGTCATGTTTAAGTATTTTGATTATGCTAGTCAAAGTTATGCTAATTCATTTTGTTATATCCTAATTGTATTCTTAAATAAAGTTTGTTTTGATAAAAGCTTCTTATTGGGTCAATTGAACCATCGGGCAGTGCCCACCTGGTGGGGCCCACCAGGCACACGAACAGTAGCCACCAGGCAGTGTGCCAGAAGTGGTGCAAGGGGGTGGGGCCTGAGTGGCGGCTATGATGGCTATGTCAAGAGGGAATGTTGGGTGGGGTATGCAGTGGGGTCAAGCAGGGATGGATAATGTCAGGGGTGATGATGGAAGGGCATGTCGAGGGTTTTGACCTGGGGCAAATGGCGGGGCTATGTTGGGGGGAATGTTGAGTGTTACGACATGGGGGGAATGGCGGGACTATGATGGAGGGGATTATCGAGTGTTATAACGTGGGGTATTGCTGGGGTTATGATGGAGGGGTGCGTTGGGGGTTATGACATGAAATGATATGAAATGAAAAGTGGAACTTTTGCAAGGAACAAATACTGGATGTCCTTGATAGGTATGTCCCTGTCAGGCAGGGAGGAAATGGCCGAGTGAGGGAACCATGGTTCACGAAAGAGGTGGAATGTCTTGTGAAAAGCAAGAGGGAAGCTTATGTAGGGATGAGGAAACAAGGTTCAGATGGCTCGATTGAGGGTTACAAGTTAGCAAGGAATGAGCTGAAAAAGGGGCTTAGGAGAGCTAGGAGGGGACACGAGAAGTCCTTGGCGGGTCGGATCAAGGAAAACCCCAAGGCTTTTTACTCTTATGTGAGGAATAAAAGAATGACCAGGGTGAGGTTAGGGCCGGTCAAGGACAGTAGTGGGAACTTGTGTATGGAGTCAGTAGAGATAGGCGAGGTGATGAATGAATACTTTTCTTCAGTGTTCACCAAGGAGAGGGGCCACGTTTTTGAGGAAGAGAAGGTGTTACAGGCTAATAGGCTGGAGGAAATAGATGTTCGGAGGGAGGATGTCCTGGCAGTGTTGAATAAACTGAAGGTCGATAAGTCCCCTGGGCCTGATGAAATGTATCCGAGGATTCTTTGGGAGGCAAGGGATGAGATTGCAGAGCCTTTGGCTTTGATCTTTGGTCTTCGCTGTCCACGGGGATGGTGCCAGAAGACTGGAGAATGGCGAATGTTGTTCCTCTGTTTAAGAAAGGGAATAGAAATGACCCTGGTAATTATAGACCGGTTAGTCTTACTTCGGTGGTTGGTAAATTGATGGAAAAGGTCCTTAGGGATGGGATTTACGACCATTTAGAAAGGTGCGGATTAATCCGGGATAGTCAGCACGGATTTGTGAAGGGCAAGTCATGCCTCACAAATTTGATAGAATTTTTTGAGGAGGTAACTAAGTGTGTTGATGAAGGTAGGGCAGTTGATGTCATATACATGGATTTTAGTAAGGCGTTTGATAAGGTCCCCCATGGTCGGCTTATGATGAAAGTGAGGAGGTGTGGGATAGAGGGAAAGTTGGCCGATTGGATAGGTTACAGGCTGTCTGATCGAAGACAGAGGGTGGTGGTCGATGGAAATTTTTCGGATTGGAGGCAGGTTGCTAGCGGAGTGCCGCAGGGATCAGTGCTTGGTCCTCTGCTCTTTGTGATTTTTATTAATGACTTAGAGGAGGGGGCTGAAGGGTGGATCAGTAAATTTGCTGATGACACCAAGATTGGTGGAGTAGTGGATGAGGTGGAGGGCTGTTGTAGGCTGCAAAGAGACATAGATAGGATGCAAAGCTGGGCTGAAAAATGGCAAATGGAGTTTAACCCTGATAAATGTGAGGTGATTCATTTTGGTAGGACTAATTTAAATGTGGATTACAGGGTCAAAGGTAGGGTTCTGAAGACTGTGGAGGAACAGAGAGATCTTGGGGTTCATATCCACAGATCTCTAAAGGTTGCCACTCAAGTGGCTTTTAGTAACAAGGGGTTGGAGTTTAAGAGCCGTGGGGTTATGCTGCAACTGTCTAGGACCTTGGTGAGACCACATTTGGAATATTGTGTGCAGTTCTGGTCACCTCACTATAAGAAGGATGTGGAAGCGCTGGAAAGAGTGCAGAGGAGATTTATCAGGATGCTGCCTGGTTTGGAGGGTAGGTCTTATGAGGAAAGGTTGAGGGAGCTCGGGCTGTTCTCACTGGAGCGGAGGAGGCTGAGGGGAGACTTAATAGAGGTTTATAAAATGATGAAGGGGATAGATAGAGTGAACGTTCAAAGACTATTTCCTCGGGTGGATGGAGCTATTACAAGGAGGCATAACTCTCGGGTTCGTGGTGGGAGATATAGGAAGGATATCAGAGGTAGGTTCTTTACGCAGAGAGTGGTTGGGGTGTGGAATGGACTGCCTGCAGTGATAGTGGAGTCAGACACTTTAGGAACATTTAAGCGGTTATTGGATAGGCACATGGAGCACACCAGGATGATAGGGAGTGGGATAGCTTGATCTTGGTTTCAGATAAAGCTCGGCACAACATCGTGGGCCGAAGGGCCTGTTCTGTACTGTACTGTACTGTACTATGACATGAGGGGAATGTCGGGGCTATGAAGGAGGGGTGTATCGGAGCTTACGATGGAGAGACACATTTGGAGGGCCCTGATGCCAGGATGCTGGCGACCCATGATGAGAAGCAGATTGGGGAACATGCCACTGTTGACATTGGGGTCCTTATGTGCATGGGGGATGGAGAGTGCACTGTGAGATTGGGGGGCCTTGCTAAACAGCACCAGAGCCAAGTCAATGGTGTGTTTAGCCCTCACCCCAGCACCAGCATGAACTCCCAACTTTCCAATAAAGTGACTGAGTGTGGGATGATTGCGATGTGGAACACGCCTGAGAGAGTGGCTCAACTCACTCCATTATTCTCACTGTTATGTGACTTAATAAACTTCCAGGTAGTGATAGTCCCAGAAATCTGCTGCTCCCATCCTGCTAGCTGCTGTGGTCGTGTGTTTGGAAGGTGCCGGCTAAGGAGCTTTGCTGAATTCCTGTAGTGTATCATTCAGATGGTACAAATGGCTGCCATTGTTCATCGGCGGTGGAGGGAATGGATGTTTGCGGAAGGGGTGCCAATCAGGCGGGCTGCTTTGTCTTGGATGATTTTAACCTTCTTGTGAGTAGCTGGAGCTGCACTCGCCCAGGCAAGTGGAGAGCATTCCATCACATTCTTGACTTGTGTCTTGTAGATGAACAAGTTTTTGAGAGTCAGGAGGTGAGCCACTCGCTGCTGCATCCTAAGCATCTGACCTGCACTTGTAACCACAGTGTTGATAAGGTGAGCCCAGTTCAATTTCTGGTCAATGGTAACCATAAGAACATTGAAAGTTGGGATTCAGCAATGGTAATAACATTGTATGTCAAGAGGCGATAGTTAGATTCTCTCTTGTTGGAGGTGGTCATAGCCAGGCACTTCTGTCATGTGACTGTCACATGGCAATTGTCAGCCCAAGCCAGGATATTGCCATGCTCTTGTATTTGGGCATGGACTCCTTCAGTATCTGAGGAGGCTCAAACTGCTGCAATCATCAGTGAACATCCCTACTTCTGACCGTATGATGGACAGATGATCATTGATGAAGCAGTTGAAAATGTTTGGGCCTGAGGAACTCCTGCAGTGATGTCCTGAAACGGTTCCGAATCAGCTTCACTGCTCGTCTGATGATGTTTTAATTGCTCATATTCCTAAAAAACACATGAGGATTTTCAGATTCTCAGCTACTAAACTAATCTTGCGTTTTCATTTCATGTTTTCATGTATCCCTTTTGACTTTTATATTTATTCTGATTCTCCTCTGTCCTACATCCTCTTCTTGTGCCTCATCCTGTTCTTTGATTGGATTTGATTTATTATTGTCACATGTATTGGTATACAGTGAAAAGTTTTGTTTCTTGTGCACGATAGAATCAAAATATACCTTCCAGAGAGAAGGTAGGAAGAGGATGCAGAATGTGATGTTACAGTCATAGCTGAGATATAGAGAAAGATCAACTTAATGTAAGGTAGGTCCATTCAAAAGTCTGATGGCAGTAGAGAAGAAGCTGTTCTTGAGTCAGCTGGTACATGACATGAGACTTCTGTATCTTGTTCCTGATGGGAGAAGGTGGAAGAGAGTCTGTTTGGGGTGCATTGGGTCCTTGGTTATGCTGGCTGCTTTTCCA
Organism: Mustelus asterias; assembly: GCF_964213995.1. Classification (NCBI taxonomy): domain Eukaryota; kingdom Metazoa; phylum Chordata; class Chondrichthyes; order Carcharhiniformes; family Triakidae; genus Mustelus; species Mustelus asterias. Next base: position 81,230,365 of record NC_135815.1, on the reverse strand, counting down.
AGGCAGTGGTAAGGGAAGTCAGAATCACTGGATGGGAGGCTGGTTTGTATAATGGACTGGGCTTCATTCCCGACTCTTTGTAGTTTCTTGAGGTCTTGGACAAAGCAGAGACATAACAAGCTGTGATGCATCCGGAAAGGATGCCTTCTATGGTGCATATCTGTAAAAGTTGGTGAGAGTCATAGCGGACATGTCAGATTTTCTGAGCCTCCTGAGAAAGTAAAGGCGTTGGTGGGCATTCTTAACTATAGCATCGGCATGGAGGGATTAGAACAGCTTGTTGGTGACCTGGACACCTAGAAACCTAAAGCTCTCGACCATTTGCACTTCATCCCGATTGATGTAGACAGGGGCATGTCGTCCACTACGCTTCCTGAAGTTAATGACTATCTGATTCCTTTAACTCCTTCACCATCCAGGAAACTCTGAATTTTTTGCCCTCTATTTCTCCCTTGAATAAGTGTTCCTGAAGTGGATCTCAATCATCTCCTCCTCAAAGACCATCCATTGCTCCATGACATTTCTATCTGCCAGTATTTGACTCCAAACCAGATCCCTCTTCAATTTTTTGAAGTTATCCCTCCTACTTATAAATATTTTCATTCTAGTTTTATCCTTGCTATCTCTAACGCCCATCTAAACCTTCTGATATGATGATCACTATTCCCAAAATGCTCTCAGAATTTCATTCTTCGCTTTTCACCTTTCATTGCCCAGAACTGGAATCTGAAATACCTCATTGTCCTTGGGCTGGAACAGACTAATCAAAAACATTCTCCTGAAAACATTCCAGAATTTTCTCTTCTTCACTGTCCTTAACCCAATGACTGTCTGATTCTTTATTGGAGTAGTTAAAGTCTCCCATTGTCAATACTCTCATGTTCTTTCAGCTAAGTAATATTTTTGCACATATGATACTCTATCCTTTTGCCAGTGTTTGGTGGCCGTCAGAAAAGACCAAAGAGCTCAATAGCTTGATGTATCGTAACTCCAATGAACGATTGTCTCTTTTGACATCTCAAGGATGTTCTTTCCTTTGAGCACTGTATTACTTCCATCATTCATTATCAAAACAAACATTTCCATTCATCGCCCCCACATCAAAAACTAAATAAATTTATATCACTTGAGCTGTCTTTCAAACTGCGAAAGGACAGGTCCCCCACTGTGTTAAGGATAGGTTGTGGATGCATGTAACAGTACTGATACTTTAATGATGGCCCTGAGGATTATGTCAACAAACATCCATTCAAATTTCAAGCACCATTTTTTGTTCAACCAAGAGTCAAAGCAGCCTTTTTAAGTACAAGAGATTTAAATGACTTGACAGCTTGATGGCTCCACAGACCGTATCCACCATTTACACACATTGATGACTCCTCTTGACTAAACCAGAGGTAACTGGACCCCTCCAAACGGACACCTTATTTCTCCAAAGAATACCAGTAGGATTAGAAATTTTCCTCAAATTCATGGAGCCAAAAAGTTGAATTTAAGCAAGGTGTGTGACAAAATTGCTTCCAAGAGTGGCCACTTGCACTTTTGAATATTCTTTTGCCTCTGTGAAATGCAGATGTGTAAAATACGTCCAATCCACATATCCCCCACCCACTCTGGTGAAACTAGCGGTGCCGGATTTGGGGGGCGGGACATCTGGATTCAGGGCTCGGGTGAAATTTTGGATAAGGAGTGGAGCCGTTCCAGCTCTGTGAAACTTTGGATCCCAGGTCTTCATGGCCAGACCCCTGTCAAATGAATTGAAACCCTCCCCCATTAAACCAGCTGACCATCCCACAAGGATACTGATGCCAGGTCTGTTCAGGTCAGGCAGACGGCTGCTCACCATTACATTCTCAAGGGAAATTAGGGATGGGAAACAAGTTCTGGCCCTGTCAGCGATGCTCATATCCCTCTCTGGCATTTTTAATAATTCCTGCCTCATTTCTGTCTATAAACACATTTCTCTCTCTCTCTTAATCTCTCATTGTTCCCACCCTCTTCCTCTCCCTAACATCCAATTCTTCTGAGCTCCAATCTATCTTGTCTCTGCTTTTCTGATAAGTTAATCTACCAGGTCAGCTTCTCTACTCACCTCCTTCATTCTGCCATGTGAGTGTACCTTTAATCCCTGCCTTCTCCCAATAACCTTTCACCCCCTTGTTCATCTGGAATTTATCCACCTCTTCCTTAAAAGTATTCAAAGAGTGGAATTTCCCACCCTGCCCTCCACGGGAATAGTAGCAAGTGTTGGAGGGGTGGGGGAACCACGCACAGGTCCGATGACCTTGATGGTATTTTCCAGTCTTGGGACGGGCGCTGCTGGAAAATGCCACCTAAAGATTGTGTTTCCACTGTCGATTGAATTGAATTGATTTGTTATTGTCACATGTATTGGGATATAGGGAAAGTATTGTTTCTTGCGAGAAATACAAACAAAAACATACCGTTCATAGAGCACATAGGGAGACGGAAAGGAGGGTGCAGAATTTAATGGTGCAATTCCAGGGAGCGTGAAGAGAAAGATCAGCTCACTATGTGATAAGACCATTCAAAATTCTGATGACAGCAGGGAAGAAGTTGTTCTTGAGTCGTTTGATACGTGTTTTCAGACTTCTGTATCTTTTTTCCCATCAGAAGAAGGTGGAAGAGAGTATGCCTGGAAAGCGTGGGTGCCTTGATTATACTGGCTGCTTTGCCGAGGCAGCAAGAAGTGTAGATTTTGTCAATGGGAGGTTGGTTTGCATTATGGACCGGGCTACGTTCACAATTCTTTGTAGTTTCTTGCAGTCTTGGTCAGAACAGTAGCCATACCAAACTGTGATGGATCCGGAAAGGATGCTTTCCATGGAGCATCTGTAAGAATTGGTGAGCGTCGTAGTGAAAATGCTGAATTTCCTTAGCTTCTGAGAAAGTAGAGGTGTTGATGTGTTTTCTTAACTATAACTTCAGCAAGTTTGTGATCTGAACACCTAGAAACTTGAAGTTCTCGAACATTTCCCTTCACCACCTTTGTTGTCGGCAGGGGCATGATATCCTGAAGTCGATGACTGTCTCCTTCATTTTACTGACATTGAGGGAGAGATTATTGTCATTGCACCATTTCACCAGATTCTCTATCTCCTTCCTTTACTTCGTCTCGTCATTATTTGAGATCCGATCCAGTAAGGTGGTGTCATCAGCAAACTCGATAATGGAGTTGGAGCAGAATTTGGTCGCACAGTCATAAGTGTATAAGGAGTATAGTATGGGGCTAAGGACACAGCTCTGGTGTTGAGGATAAACAAGGAAGAGGTACCATTGTCTATCCTTACTGGTTGTGGTCTGTTGGTTTGAAAATCTAGGATCCAGTCGCAGAGGGAGGAGCCTAGCCCGAGGCAATGGAGTTTGGAGATGAATTTTGTTCGGATAATGGAGTTGAAGACTGAGCTGTAGTCAATAATTAGCAATCTGGCATTGGTATCTTTGAAATCCAGGTGTTCCAAGTTTGAGTGTGGAGCCAGCAAAGTGGCGTCTGCTGTGGACCTGTTGTGGCGATAGTCGAACTGTAGTGGATCCAGGCAATCTGAGAGACCAGAGCTGATGTGTGCCATGACTAACCTTTCGAAGCACTTCATAATGATGGATGTCAGAACCACTGGGCAGTAGTCATAAAGGCACGCTGTCTAGCTTTTCTTTGGGACAGGGATGATGGTTGTCTTCTTGAAGCAGGTAGGGACCTCAGATCAGTGTAAGGAGAGGTAAAAGAGATCTGTGAATACCCCCACCAGCTGGCCTGTGGGGGACCTAAGTTCTCCTCTGGGCACCCTATCCGGGCCAGTCGCTTTCCCTGGGTTGACTCTCACGAAGGCTGATCTGACGTCTGCGATGATGAGGTTGTTGGAGTAAAGACGTGCTCTCGCTAACCTCTTGCTCAAAACGGGCTTAGCATATATTGAGCTATTCGGAGAGGGCTGCGTAGGTGCCAGTCACACTGCTCATCTTCGCCTTGCAGCTTGTTAAGTCTTGCGGACCTTGCCATAATCACTGAGTGTTTGTGTGGCTAGCCTGGGACTCCAGCTTGTTCTGGTATTGTCTCTTCGCATCTTTGATGGTTCTCCATAGATCATATCTGGATTTCTTGGATAGGTAAGGGTCACCTGACTTGAATGCCTCAGACTTGGACTTCAGAAGGCAGTGGATATCCCTCTTCATCCACGGTTTCTGGTTGAGAAACACTTGGATTGGCCTTTTTGGCACACAGTCTTCTATGAACTTACTAAGGAAGTCTGTCACTGCTGTGGGATATGCAATCAGGTTGGTCGCTGAGTTCTTGAATATTGACCAGTCCACCGACTCAAAGCAATCCCGTAGGAAATCATCCAATTCCTCAGACCAACATTACACGAGTTTCTATATCAGATTCTCCCGTTTCGGTTTTGATTGTAAGCTGGAAGCAGGCGTACAGGAGACGTGTTGATGGTATCTTGGGACATTCTTAAGCTTGGCCTGGTTGAAGTCCCTGAACAAGGTGAACAAGGCCACGAGTTGTTTTGTCTCAAGGCTATTTGTGGTGGTATATATTTCTTCCAGCGCAGTCTTCACCTCCATATGGGGTGAGATGTAAACTGCTGTCAGGATAACCGAGGTGAACTCCCACGGCAGGTAGTAGGAGCGGCATTTCATGTCAGATACTCTTGGTCCAGGGATTAGAAACTCGCCAGTGTTGTCACGTCTGAGCACCCAGAGGTGTTGATTAGAAGGCAAGCCCCACCTCCCCTAGCCTTTCCTGAGGCTGCCGTGTGGACCACTTGATAGATTGAGAGACCCTCTGTTTGTAGGGCACAGTCTGGGTAGCGTGGGAGTGAGCCATGTCTCCGTGAAACAGAGCACACAGCAATCTCTCAGTTCCCTTTGATAAGTGAATGTGGCTTTAAGTTCATCCAGCTTGTTTTCCGGAGATTGGACATGTGCCGGGAGTCAGCTGGGGAAGGGGGTTTTGGGACCATGTTGTTTCGATCTCACCGGCAGGCCTGCGCGTTTCCCACGCTCCTGGATGAGTGGCTGCTTCTGGTCGGCCTGGGACACTGTGTGAGTAGGCTATGGTATCACGGGTATAGGTGCTTCCACTGAGGTTCTTCTCTTTGGTCGGTGTGTGGATAGAGGATTTGTTGCCATGGCTGTGGTTCTGCATCGGCAGTTGGGTGTGCGCGATCAAGCGTTCCGGGTCAGAGGGGTTGGGGGCCGGTGGAGTGAAGGCCCCGGTTCCAGAGTTGCTGCACCGGCCGTCGGGCCCACGGGGTCCGGGTCGCTTACAGGTCAGGAGTCTTTGCAGTTCGGAGGATCATCAAATCTGTAAGAGATTTAAAAAGAACATTATTGGCGAGTTTAAAAGAGTTTGGGTACAGTTTTAGGAGCTTAGAATGAGATTAAAAGATGTATTAGAGGGTTCGCTGGGAACAGCTCGCAAGAGGTTTCCTCATTCCGGCACCATCTTGAAATGGAGGGGTTGAGCACAAAGAAGAACTTGTGATAAATATGAGGCAGTGTCAGAGCAGGAGCCAATGTAGATCAGAGAGCACAGGGTGATGGCTGAGCGAGACTTGGTGTGAGAATAAGATCTTTAAATGAAAATAACCAAACACAAATCTTTTCTCTATTTTCCAGTTGTGGTGAGCCATAGATGGTTACCACTATGGGTACTGAACCATAGATGGTTAGCACTATGGGTACTTGTACATATGTTACTGCTGTTACTGTTGGGGTTAGGGTTGGGGTGTTCTACCTGTTGGTATTGTTCTGTGGTACACTCCGGTTGGCTCCGCCTTCCTATAGGAGTATAAAGGTCACTGCACTGCCTAGTGACCCTTTTGTCTGGGATTGTATTGTTAAGTAGTATGCTCCATTCTTGTTACTAATAAAAGCCTTTATTTCCCGGGTACGATCAAGCCTCCCGAGTGAATTAATCGCGCATCAATTTTATTAGTAACAAGTTTCGGTTGAAAAAAAAAACCATGGAGCAAATGTTAAAACCCGATCGGCTTACCTTAGATCCGCGTGCAGCTGGAGCATCGAACACCTTCGACCATTGGTTGAAGTGCTTCCAAGATTATATCGACAACTCAACAGCCATTCAAAACGACACCGATAGATTGCGGGTCCTCCACGCAAGGGTAAGCGACACTGTGTATGCAACAATCCGCGATGCCCAAGATTACAAAGGGGCCATCGAACTACTTAAGAAACTGTACAACAAACCGCCAAACGAGATTAATGCTCGGCACCGACTAGCCACTCGACGGCGGCAGCCTGGCGAAACGACGGGACAGTACCTGCGTGAACTTCAGCAGCTAGCCAGAGCCTGCAATTGCAAGCCAGTGTCGGCGAACCAGTATACTAACGATTTGATCCGAGATGCGTTCGTGGCAGGAATCGGCTCATCCTATATTCGCCTGCGGCTGCTAGAGCAAGGTAACTTAGACCTAGCTAAGACGGTGGAATTGGCCGATGCGATGGAAACGGCCTCCAGAAGTCTTGACACTTACCCCACCGACCACGTGGGAACATCGTGGCAAGTACAGCCACCGACTCAACTCTTCCCCGCGGCTCCTAGGAACTGCGCGATCGTGCTTTCAAACTCGGATCTGACGCCGGCGGCAGCTCCAGGTGGCCCGCGGTGCTATTTCTGTGGATTGGCAAAGCACCCTTTTCAGCAATGTCCGGCCAGAACGGTATTTTGCTCCGCGTATGGGAAGAAAGGGCACTATGCTAAAGTGTGCCGAGCTAAACCACCTTCGAAGCCAAGCAGTGCGGTGTGTGACTCCAGGATCTGTCTCCTCGTCTCCGGCTTCGTCGAGGTCTTCCACCACGTGCGATTCACGAGCGTCGCCATTCCTGAGGATGACGACGCAAGACACGTAGAACCTGCGAGTGCCGCCACTTTCAACGCCATTGACCATGTGCGATCCATGGGCGCAGCCATTTTGGTCGACACCAACCGCAGACGACCAGCAGGGGTCATCACCATCGACCATCTCAGCTGCCTGCAGTTGCACTCAAGATTCAACGATGGCGTCAATCATCCTGGACCAGGCCAAGCCTCACAGACTCGACAAGTCCATGATGGACATAGAGGTAAACGGATGCCTGATACATTGTCTGTTTGACAGCGGGAGCACGGAGAGTTTCATTCATCCTGACACCGTGAAACGGTGCGGTCTCCGAGTACAGACTGTCAGACAGACAATTTCTATGGCGTCGAGGTCCCGATCTGTTACCGTTCTTGGGAGCTGCGTGGTAAACCTAACGGTGCGGGGCACAGTTTATGAGAACTTCAGGCTCCTCGTGTTACCGCACCATTGCGCTCCGGTACTCCTGGGACTAGACTTTATGGTCCACCTGAGGAGTGTGACCCTGCAGTACGATGGGCCACTCCCTCCACTTTCAGTGGGAGAACAGCAGCCTCCAAATTGCCCAGCGCGCTCCACGTACAGTCTCTCGACACTCAGAATCACCCCGCCATCTTTATTTGAGAATCTCGTGCCAGGCTGCAAGCCCATCACAACTAAGAGCAGGCGTTACAGCGCTGAGGATCGGATCTTTATTCGATCTGAGGTTCAGCGGCTCCTCAGGGAAGGGATCATTCAACCTAGCACGAGCCCATGGAGAGCACAAGTCGTGGTGGTTAAAACTGGAGACAAGCCCCGGATGGTCATAGACTATAGTCAGACCATTAATAGGTACATGCAGCTGGACGCGTACCCTCTCCCGCGCATATCTGACATGGTCAACCAGATTGCGCAGTACCGGGTGTTCTCCACCATCGACTTGAAGTCAGCTTACCACCAGCTCCCCATTCGCCCAGAGGACCAAAAATATACGGCCTTTGAGGCGGATGGCCGTCTCTACCACTACTTAAGGGTCCCCTTTGGCGTCACGAATGGGGTCTCGGTCTTCCAGCGTGCAATGGACCGAATGGTGGACCAACACGGGCTACGGGCTACCTTCCCGTACCTGGACAACGTCACTATCTGTGGCCATGACCAGCAGGACCACGATGCCAACCTCCTAAAGTTCTTACGCACTGCGTCTCACCTGAATCTGACCTATAACAGGGAGAAGTGTGTATTCAGCAAGCGCCGCCGAGCAATTCTTGGATACGTGGTGGAAAACGGGGTCCTTGGCTCTGATCCAGACCGTATGCATCCCCTCCTTGAACTTCCCCTACCCACTAGCATCAAAGCACTGAGAAGATGCTTAGGCTTCTTTTCGTATTACGCACAGTGGGTTCCCAATTACGCGGACAAAGCCCGTCCGCTCATAAAGTCTACCTCTTTTCCCCTGGCAGCAGAGGCTCGCTGAGCCTTTGAAGGGATAAAAGCTGACATCGCGAAAGCCACGATGCACGCTGTCGATGAGTCCATCCCCTTCCAGGTGGAGAGTGATGCATCTGATTTCGCCCTGGCTGCCACACTTAACCAGGCGGGCAGGCCTGTCGCCTTTTTCTCTCGCACCCTCCAAGGCCCTGAAATTCGGCACTCCGCTGTGGAAAAAGAGGCTCAGGCCATTGTGGAGGCCGTCCGGCATTGGCGCCATTACTTGGCAGGAAAACGATTCACCCTGCTCACGGACCAGCGGTCCGTGGCGTTCATGTTCAACAACACATTAAGGGGTAAAATCAAAAATGATAAAATCTTGAGGTGGAGAATCGAACTCTCCACCTACAACTATGATATCATGTACCGTCCGGGGAAGCTCAATGAGCCCTCAGACGCCCTGTCGCGTGGAACACGTGCCACTGTGCAGGAGGACCGGCTACAGGCCCCCCACAATGATCTCTGCCATCCGGGGATCACTCGGCTCTTGCATTTTGTAAAGGCCCGGAATCTACCCTACTCTGTAGAGGATGTCAGGTCGATAACTCGAAGCTGCCAGGTATGTGCTGAATGCAAGCCGCACTTCTACCGACCTGACAGGGCACACCTCATTAAAGCCACTCGCCCTTTTGAAAGACTGAGTGTTGATTTCAAGGGCCCCCTTCCTTCAACAGATCGGAATGTGTACTTCCTCAACGTGGTTGACGAGTACTCCCGATTCCCTTTTGCCATTCCCTGTTCAGACATGACCGCTGCCACGGTTATCAAAGCATTGCGGGATCTTTTCACCCTGTTTGGTTACCCCAGTTATATCCACAGTGATAGGGGTTCGTCGTTTATGAGTGACGACTTGAGGCAATACGTGCTCTCAAAAGGGATTGCCTCAAGTAGGACTACGAGCTACAACCCCAGGGGTAACGGGTAGGTCGAAAGAGAAAACGCGACAGTCTGGAAGGCTGTCTTACTGGCGTTGAGGTCTAAGGGTCTTCCAGTCTCCCGTTGCGCTCCATGCAATCCGGTCCCTCCTGTGTACGGCAACCAACGCTACCCCACATGAGCGGATGTTTACCGTCCCTGGGAAGTCTTCGTCTGGGACCTCACTGCCGTCTTGGTTGACGTACTCAGGACCTGTCCTCCTGCGGCGGCATGTTAGGACCCGCAAGTCCGACTCTTTGGTTGAACAGGTCCATCTCCTCCATGCCAACCCTCAATATGCCTATGTGGCATATCCTGACGGGCGAGAGGACACGGTCTCTATTCGAGATCTGGTGCCTGCAGGGGACCTGGAAACCCCCGTCGCTCCCGCACCCCTGGTTAGGGACCCCTTGCCCTTTATCTCCCCTCCTGACACGGCGCGGGCAGTATCGGGACCACCACTTAATCCTCTTACTCCCGTGTACAGCTTGCCTGAGTCCAGGAGATTGTCGCCACCTCGGGGCGTTCCTGAGTCCAGGAGATTGTCGCCACCTCGTGGTCCACCCGTCTGTGATGAACTGGAGGAGTCACTGGACACCGCCTTGGAGAGAGGGTCATCACGGTCACCAGAACCGGCGTGACTGCCAGTGTTGAGGAGGTCGCAGAGACGGTGCAGCCCTCCGATACGACTGAACTTGTGAATATATGGACAGTTCGTACTGTTTTTTTGCCCCACTGGCCTTTGTTTTAAAGGAGGGGTGAATGTGGTGAACCATAGATGGTTACCACTATGGGTACTGAACCATAGATGGTTACCACTATGGGTACTGAACCATAGATGGTTAGCACTATGGGTACTTGTACATATGTTACTGTTGTCACTGTTGGGGTTAGGGTTGGGGTGTTCTACCTGTTGGTATTGTTCTGTGGTACACTCCGGTTGGCTCCGCGTACCTGTAGGAGTATAAAGGTCACTGCACTGCCTGGTGACCATTTGGTCTGGGATTGTATTGTTAAGCAGGATGCTCCATTCTTGTTACTAATAAAAGCCTTTATTTCCCGGGTACGATCCAGCCTCCCGAGTGATTTAATCGTGCACCATAGACCACACAAAAACACTGCAACACAAAAACAACACAAATTATCAGCTCAACTTCAGGTTTCCTCCAATCAGCCTTGTGTTTTAAATGTGCTCTCAGAATGAAACAATTCAAAAATCTTCCCCAGGCTTTTAATTAGCGTTTTCCAAACATGTGTTTTCGGATTTGTAACTGAGCTGGGTTTCTCACCATGTTTACTGCACAGAGGTGGACCTGTAGAATATTTTCGCTCCTCGTCAAATAATTGACAATATTTCCCTGGTAAGGTGAGAAGACATAGTTCCATTGTAACTCTATTCTGTAACACCACACTCCCCCAACCGCTCTTTTGTCCTTTGATGTAAATGGCCCCTTGGTGGTCTTTACGGTGAAAGTGAGGGTTTGAGCTCCTGCTCCTTGCCCCATATGGTCTGTTTCAATGGGGTTCATGGGCATAGCATTTTCTAAAAACACAAGACTATCCATTGGTGGGGGCTGGTTAACTCTGTATTTGGAACTACATGTGGAGTTGGGGTACTTTAAGGCATTCATTCCTTTGTCTCATGGCAATTCCGTGCTTTCCTTGCGACTAGTAGTCACAGGATTCATCGGGACAGGGGCAAGTTCTCAGGGTTCTGAGCGATTAGGAGCCTCCGGAAAGGGAGGTGGGGGCCCCCAGTCAGCACCATGTGTGACACATTGCCAAACATTCTCTTCTAGATATATCCCATAAACCAATCCACAATCATCACCTCCCTCAAACTCAACTGTCCCAAATACAGACATCATCCCTTTCTGCTGTGACAGCTGAGATTTTAATTTATTAATCTCCTGCTGGCACTGGGAGTGATCAGAGTTTCGGTTCACTTCACGAACTTGATATGCTTTCTCACATTGAATTTTAAACTGACTCATAAACAATATTTATATTTGATTCTTTTGCTCCTGCTTCAATACTTTTCCACAGAACAGCTCATTTTCTTCTCTTAACTTCTCAACTACTCTCATATTTTCTAAATCATCTTTTAACTTCATTTTTCCTGATTTCTCGCTTTCTAACTCTTCTCACAAAATAACAATCAGGGCAGCATTACTTAATTTCAAAGTGTTTTTTCCTTGATCTCTGTTTCTCTCATTCCAACGTCTCTGACCTGCGGATCCCAGAGCCGCGAACAACTTACTGCAGCGTTCTGCCCACTTGGGCCATTTCTTATTCAGATACTTTCTCAGTGTCTGTTCCCACTCTTGGGGTTCTCCCATTTCTCTGGTCCCAGGGACACGGGATGTGGCTGATAGGGGTACAGCTACTGCTAATTTCCCAGTCAATCCCTCTCAGTCAGGTTGTATCGGGAGCACAATGAATACTCCCTCGCTACTCCAAAAGCTGCGCTTTTGTTTAGCGCAGCAGGCCAGGAGATTCAAGCGGTGCCAAATGCACGGGATCTAAGCTGGGCATCCCGCCCCGGTAGCATCTGCCAGCACCAGATTTCTGGCGGCGTCAGCTCCACGCTGGAACTCGGCTGGGAGCCGCATATATTATTTAGATAAGAATTTAAATCTAAGTTAAATGTCATTAATGGGTCCGGGACTGAAGTCTCCGGACTTGCTCGCCTCCCTGCCCCCGCAAGGAGTATTTCACTCCAACAGTTTAGTTTCAGTCCACCCCTTCAAACTCCAATGGGGTTTACAGTAGCTCCCCACTTTTAGGGAGCTGGTGTCTCAACCCCACTGGAATGAAAGGGGGCAATTGGGGCCCCCCAGGGCCCAGAGGGCAGGGCTCAAGGAGCGAGTAGTGAGTGGAGTGCCCTGTTTGAGAGCAGATTTCCACTCCATCTGACGAAGGAGTAGCGCTCCGAAAGCTAATGGTATTTGCTACCACATAAACCTGTTGGATTTTAACCTGGTGTTGTTAAAACTGTTACAAACAGACAACACAGCCATCTGGACTCTGTCCCTTTGCTGCAGGGAGCTGTGACAATCCCCGTCACTATACTGTCCCCCAAGGACCAAAATACTCATTTTTGTTCCCTTCACTTGAATGGCCTCCTGTACCATGGTGCCAGGGTGAGTCAGCTCATCCTCCCGGCAACCCCCACTCCCATCCAAACAAGCTGAGAGACCCTCAAAGCTGTGAGACAATGGCCGAGACTGACAGTCCTGCCCTCCTGACCCCCTGACCTGCCTCACTCACAGTCACAGCCTCCTTCCCCTGACCACTGACCAAATCAGCTCTTGCTGCCACTGACAGTCTCAGATCCGATCTCAGGGTCCATCCCTCTATAGATCAAAGTGACCATCTCCCTTAACAGGGGGGATCCTTCTTCTGCACCGATACTTTGTCATGTCCAGCTACGTGGCTCTTACTCAATAGTCTCTGCCAGCTGGGTAATGGTGCCTCCACTGGCCTCTTCAATCTTCACAACCCTCACTGGCCTTCACCCTCTTCAGGGTGATCTGCTCTGTCTAGTGGGCAGACACGTTGATGCTGTCTCCGGCTAGCTGGGCTTCTCTCTCTTCTCCTCATCCCCTCTTCACCTGAGGAAGAGCCTCCACCTGACAGAAGCATCATTACATTGAAGCCATTCGATTGTTGACGTGCTGACTGACTGATGTGATGCTCAATCTGTTTGTGGGTCTTTAAAGACAGAAGACAGTTTACAATTACACCCATTAATTTCTATCAAGAGTGATTCACCAGAATTGGGTCTAAATGCCCACGTCAGCAGGAAAACCAGAGTGTTTCCCATTGGCGCTGCCAGTGTCTGTCATCTGGGATTCACCCATCTGAAAAATGCAAAGGAGTTCATCCCAGAAAACCTGCCGGCCAGCCCTGCTGTGAGAGATCGAGGTGTCCTTTTTAAAGGGTGCGCTGAACTCCCTCCCTCCAATAAATGAAATGGTGATTCCGCCCTCCCCACTCCCTGCTGACCAGGGGCGCACCACCAACCACTCAGCAAAGGGTGGCATCCACTCTCCCTCCACTTAAATAACAGGTCAACCCCACACCACCACCATATTCATCACACAGGCATGAGTGTGAGCCATTCCTTCCACCCTCAGGCCTCCCACAATCCCCTCTCAGGTCCCCCACTCATATCCCTCCCCCTCCCACTCAGTCCCCTCCCCCCTCAAACCGCTAATCAGGTCCCCTTCAAGCCACGCACCTTTGCAATGCTGACGGTGCACTGCCCCCGGTACCATAGCATTGACAAACTGACCTAGCACCATGGGTCAGAGGGAATCAAGGAGGTGGGTCCAGTGACCCTTTGCACCTCTGCTGCTGCCAGAGGAAGGGTCCCTCAAGGGTCCTGGGGGTTGGGTGTGATCGGATGTGGGAAAGGGGGTCACCTCGCCACTCTCCGCCAGGGTGGGGGACTCGTGGATGGACAACCCCTTCTAGCACTGACAGAACTGAAGACCACCCCTGGCATGGTGATTTCAGGCATCTCAGTGATCAACATCTTCATTCCTGCCTGTCAGCACAGAAAGTTTGAAGTGACCGAATAACTTTAATTTCCATGGCCCCTGGACAGCTGTCCGGCTTTTAAATCACTGCAGCACGCCGTTCTGCAGCAGGAATTTCCATTTCTCTCTGCAAGAAGCTGCAGGTGTGAGCAGACCCCTTTGGGTTCCTCTGACAGGGAGATGTCAATTTCTCTGGCTGGGTGGGGATAGGGGGGAGGGGGGGTTCCATTCTCCACAGCTGTGCAATCATCCCCAGTGTATTCACACAGCTTTGCGTTGAAGTCTCTGATCCTTACTATCAAGCTGAAACCTTTGAAACCCCTTTCTATTCCATTGAAAACCTTTGATCTCATGTCAATTTCTTGGTGCAGTGCATTGAAATAGATTTCCATTGGCAGCTTAATGAATTTCAACTCAGGCGCCAGTCAGCTCTGTTTATTTACCTTTCCCTTTATGCTTGAATATATCTCAAATACCTTCATTGTTCCCTAACTGCAATGTTCACAAAGACTCTTAGTCTGATTCACAGCTCTATGTTTGAGTGTGTGAGTGAAGTGTGTATGTGTGGCATGTATGATTGCATCTGTTACTGCGAGTGTGCATGTTTGTGAGACTGTGTGTGATTGTGTGTGGGAGCGTGTGTGGGAGCAAATGTGCATGGGAGTGTGCATGATGGTCCTGGAGAATCCCACTCCATGTGTTTTTTTCTGAGTCCCAAAAATTTCATGACAATGCAGGCATCGAAACAAACAGAATGACACATGGACAACCGTTAAGAAGGGTGGATGGTGTTGAGTAATCGAAGCTGAGATTTTTCAGCAACATTTTACTTATTTAGCATCCGAAAGAAAATGAGAGAGTGGGAGAGGTCCAGGCTCTCTGTTCCAGAACCTAGGGCCAGGCAATCTCAATCCAATGCTGTCAAGATTGAAGCCATGACAAGGTGCAACAGGTCAGAATTCTTGGAGGAAATATTTCAGAGGAATGTAGTGTTGGGGACTTTACAGAGACTGAGTAAAGTGAAGACATGGAGGGATCTGAGCACAAAGTAGAATAAATTATAAACATGAGGCAGTGTCAGAGCAGGAGCCAATGTAAATCAGAGAGCACAGAGGTGATGGTTGAGTGAGACTCAGTGCGAGAAGAAGCGGGTGGGATTCTCTCAGCACGCTGGCATCAGCAGGGGACCTGGAGGAGGACTTGCAACCGGCATCCAGCTGATCGCGAGTGTCCAATGCCTTTTTCTTTTACATAATCAGCCTTGTTCTTGAAAACAGCGTGAGTATGATTACCGTAAAATTCACGAGCCAGGGATGGTATTCCTCAAACTCGCGATTGTCTCTCCCCAGCTGGGAGCGGTTCCCATCAGCAGGAATTAAAGCTGGCCCCATCCACGAGAACCAGGCGTGATCACCTCTCTGGTGGGCACAGAGGCCATTCAGGCGCCCTCTCGCCCCACGCCCCACGCCGGGTGCGTTTTTCCCCTTGGACAGTGCCAACATGGCACTGCCAGCCTGGCACCCTGGCGCTGTCCACAGGGCACCCCAGCACTGCTCATTGGGCACCGGATAATGCCAAGGGGGTTTAACACAAGAGTATGGGGCCTACCAGGTGGGCCGACCGGCAGTGGTGGGAGACGTGCCCACTGCACTCTGCATTATCGATCGATGGGAGAGGGAGGGAGGACGGCGGGCAGAGCTGCACATGGCATGGGGTTTGGGGGTGCGCATGGCAGTGCATGGATCAGGGCTGGTCATGGGTGGTTGGCGATTGGGGACAGTTGTCAGGGAGGCCAGCAATCGGTGGGTTTGGTCGGTTGGTCGGGGAGTCCAGCGATCGGGAGGGAGGAGCGTGTTGGGAAGCTGGTGATCGGGAGAAGGGGGCCTGGCAAGAAACCAGGAGGCCAGCGATCGGGAGGCCAGCGATGGGAGACCAGTGCGCAGGTCAGCACATGCACACTGGCCCACACAGCGCACTGATGCCAGTCTCTTTGCTGGGATGAGGCCCCCCTGACGGGCGTGAATCTCTCTCTGAGGCACTTTGTGGAGCACAGAGCGCTGGAGATTCATTCAACTAAATAAAGCCAAACAAATGGCAGGAAAAATCCGTTTTCTCAACTGTTGGGCGCTTAGTTTCTTTTTGGGAGAATCACCCCCCAGATCTTTAAATGAAACTATCCAAACACAAATCTGTTCTCTACTTTTTCCACTAATAGCTGTCCCTGTTAAATGAGAAACTAACATTAAATGATTTGCATTGCTCTGCAATTATTCAATTTAAAATATTCACAATAAATTGTCTGTGTGTCAATACCTTCAATCGAAATGGAGGGACTTAGATAGCCCCCTCACTCTTCTTTTCTCCCTCCATTCCCCCTCACTCAGTCCTTTCCTCCCTCCATTCCCTCCTCCCTCTGTCCTCTTCTCCGTCTATGATTCTATGATTCTATGATGATGAAAAACATCTCCCAAATTGCTTCTCAGGAAGATTATCACTCAAAATATCAGATTGATCCATCTAAGGAAAGATTAGGACACTTTGTCAAAGGGAGAGGTTTTGAAGAGTTCACTAAAGGAGGAGAGAAAGGGAAAAGTTTAGGAGTCATTGAGAGAGAATTTCCAGGGCAGTGTTCTCAGAGGGTTTTAGGGCTGGAAGATGTTAACTGTGAAATAAATAAAATATCTTGGTAAAATTATCATTCTAATTTAGAATCTTACAGCTCACTCTGCATCCACCTCA
This sequence comes from Mustelus asterias, assembly GCF_964213995.1. Lineage (NCBI taxonomy): Eukaryota > Metazoa > Chordata > Chondrichthyes > Carcharhiniformes > Triakidae > Mustelus > Mustelus asterias. Next base: position 81,213,816 of record NC_135815.1, on the reverse strand, counting down.
ATATTTTCCTTCATCACTCACTACCACCTCACTTTTTTTTCCTCATTCTGCTCCTGTCTCATTCCATTCCCACTTCACTCTGTCCTTTCTTCCTTCCATTCCCTCCTCACTCTGTCCTTTTCTCCCTCCATTCGCTCCTCACTCTGTCCTTTCCTCCCTCCATTCCCCCTCACTCTTCTTTTCTCCCTCCATTCCCCCTCACTCAGTCCTTTCCTCCCTCCATTCCCTCCTCCCTCTGTCCTCTTCTCCGTCTATTCCCCGGTCACTCTGTCCTTTCCTCCCTCCATTCTCTCCTCACTCTGTCCCTCCTTTCCTCCTCACTCTGGCCTGTCCTCCCTCCATTCCTTCCTCACTCTGTTTCAGGTTCACTCGGGCTCTCAGCTCAATCTTGAACTTTCCCCTCTACCTTACTTTAGAAACCTCTCTCTCTGTATCACCCCCTCTTGTCAGGGATGATGCTGCAGCACATCCTCTGGTGGGAGGTTCTCATTACAGTGTGACTTTTGACATTGGCAGCTTCCATTATCAATGTGGCTTTCGGAAATTCCACTGGAAAAAGTTATCAGGAAATTTGTACAGATTCCTAACATGTTTTATTTGTCAGTGCTCTTTACTGTACAAAGGTTTCAGCAGATTGACACACAAATGATGAGGGATGAAGACAATGGAAAAGTCTCACTCACTGTTCCATTGGTAAAGAGAATTTAAAATTCATTCAATCCAGATTAGATGGAATGCAGAGTCTAGGAGATTGACGCACGCACACACACACACACACAAAGCCATTATTAGATTTTGCAGCACCTAGCAGGACAGTGAATCCATTAAATGTTTTTCAAAGGAGAAAAGGTATGGGGAAAGGAGAGGGAAATGGACGTGAGTGGACCATTCCTTCAACAGCCAGAGCAGGTATGAGAAGTTGAATGGTCGCTTTGTTGTAGCCAGTTCCATGATGTTTCAATTCCAGTGCTTGTGCTGGTGTTCATCAAGTGAGAAGTTTAACAACACCAGGTTAAAGTCCAACAGGTTTATTTGGTAGCAAAAGCCACACAAGCTTTCGAAGCTCTAAGCCCCTACTTCAGGTGAGAAGCTTAGAGCTTAGAGGGTTGTTAAACTTCTTACTGTGTTTACCCCAGTCCAACGCCGGCATCTCCACATCATGACTACGTTCATCAAGTGTACCTACAACAACTCTGTTTTTCTTCAACCAAGGTTCCGTGCCTGTCTAATCTGTTTACTCCAATCAGTGGAACTAATAACAATGTTTACGTAAGTCTCATGGTCTCAGTGGGTGTCACTCGCTTGTATTAATAAAGGGTCCCACTGAGTGAGTGAGCTCAGAGTCAATGAAAACTAAAGGACAATAGAGTTCATCACAGAACATGCATCTTGTGGATTTATTATATCTACTCTTTGATGTCGAACCCATTTTCTATCGCATCCTTGCAGTGGTTGGAGTTCTGTGTGAGTTATTATAATCATTGCTGGTTTGGCTGCTCTGATAGTGGAACTTGTTGGTGTCGGGCATGTTACACAGTCGTATGCTTGAAGTTATTATTTCCAATCATGATGATCATTATTTTATTTCAGGCAATGTTTTATTTCAGGCATTGAATCCAAACTAAACATGTGTTTACTGGTGTTCAGGATCTGTTTGACTTTGTCCAGGTTTCAGTGGGGCACTTGTATAATTCAGGTCAGAAACTCCAAAGTGTTTTATGAAGTCCGCCTGGATCATAGGTTTTGCAATTTGAATTTGGCTCGGGTGAGCATGAGATGTTTGACCTCAGGTATGATTCAAATGACCCACTAGGGAGCTTCTATCAAACAAAGTTTATTTAAGAATACTGTTAACATGTATAGAAAGAAAATGAGCAATAACCCCTGCCACGTACAAACAAGAAAAAAACAACCATGATATTGTATTAAACCTTAACAGCTAAATAAACAATTCCCATAAACAAAATCCTTGCCACAGGTTTAACACAGAAAATACGAATGCTCAGTGATGCTGGATGCATCATGGTTGGATGCTGCAGTTCTCTTGATATACACTCAGACAAGCTTGGTATCAGAAAAGCTTGCCAAATACATCATGGAGGAAGAGAGGGAGACTCTCGGTACTGGCTAGCAAAACCACCAACAGCATAATTTTCATTGCAGGAAGGCCAGAAGCCGAGATTCCAGCTGGCTAGCAGAATTTACAATGCCAAGGACAGAGTGAGAGAAACACTGATTTTCAGTCTGATGTCCACACCCCTTCTAAGTTAAACCAGCAGCTCAAAACTGAGACAGAAGAACTCTTGTCACCTGACCTGTTAATTATTCTCCCCTCTAACAATGCAGGGTCATAAAAAATGCCAGAAAGCACCTGAGGCCCAGAACTAAACAGAACCCATTTAAGCCACTGAAGGAACAAAAAAAGAATTCTCGCAGATAGCCCAGCAGCAACAAGATATAAAAAAGCTGTTTCACTGCAGAGAACATAAATTTTAAAAAATACATTTCTCAAAGGTACACTAGCATCACAATACATTATATTTTTCATCACTGCCTCTTTCTATATACATTTATATCAGTGGATGCAGTTTCTTGAAATGATTGGACAAGTGGGAATATGTCCTCCCAATATCTTTGAGTTGTTTGCTAAGTCTTGCCAATGAATTTTGGATGTGAAAGAACATGTCTTGACAGTATGTCTTTCAGAATTTTAGTTCATCCTAAAGCTCTTTGCACGCTATAAAGGACTTTTGAAATTTAATGACTGTTGCGATGTCTGCATATAGTCTACCTTGCCCTGAAGCCCCCCCCTGTCCTAGTCCTGAACACATATCTTTGCTTAGTTCTTTCCCATCATTCCTTCTGCAGCTCATCTTGTCTCTGAGAGCCACCTCCTGCTCCCCTCAACCCACAATTCTCAGTCTCAAATGTATGTCTGCTGTGTTATGATTCAGGTTAGAAACTCCAAAGCATTTTACATGCCTGGATCATAAGCTTTGCAAATTTGAATTTGGCTAGGTTAAGCAAGAGGTGTTTCACTTCAGGTATGATTCAAATGACCCACTCGGGAGCTTTTATCGAACAAATTTTATTTAAGAATACTGTGAACACGTTGAAAGAATAATAGCAATAGTTTTTACCAATTACAAGCAAGGTTAAAAATAAACAAACATGATATTGTATAAACCTTAACAACTACATGCACTGTTCCAATACAAACCTGCTTATAACATACACCCGCCACAGGTTTAGCACAGAAAGTAAGAATGCTCACGTGATGCTGAAACTTAGTCCATTGGCTGGAGAATTGAAACTCTGACTTCCCAGCCTTGTAACTTCTCACAGACCTCGAGGCAGGGGCAGAGCCACCGCTGGCCTCCAGCTTTAGCCTGAAAACCACTGCAAGAGTGAGAGGCAATCCTTGCCTCAAATTCCCAGCTGGAAAACCACCGACAGCAGAATTTTCACTCCAGAGAGAGGCAAGACTGCTTCCAGTCCTGAGTTGAAACAGATTCTAGCTAACCAGCAGCCAAAACTGAAAGGAAGAAACTCTTATGAGAGGAAAAAAAACTATCCTACTTGACCTTTCAATCATCCTTCCCACAACAATCCAAATGGTCAGAAACTCCCTGAAGGCCAAGATTTTTTAAAAAACATTTAAACAATTTAAGCAGAAATAACAGGATCTCTAATAAGACAGCCGGTGCCACGATAAAAAAACAAAGCTGCTTATAACTGCAGTGAACATATTAAAAACTACATTTCTTAATGTCACAGTAGCATCACACCTGCCACTGAGTAACAACTAACAAATACAAGGGGAGTCTCAGTGTAGACAGATAGAGACATCACATACATTTCTAAGGTCCTTATGGCATGAAAAAAGCTTCAGGATAAACTACAGTTGTGAAAGACATTCGATAAATGCACTTGTAGCTGTTTTCTTGGAGTTGATTGTGAGGGTGTGTTCTGTGGTGAACAGAATGTAAATTATTTGCTGTACCATTTTCCATCTTCCCGGAATGCTCTGAAAGAATTGATAAGTAATAAGCTGTGACTCCGTTATTGGATTCATGAGTTATCCACGTGCTCACTATTACAGCCCAAATTCAGAGCTCCTGTAGATTATTCAACTGATTCAACAGTGAATCAGATCTAATCTCCAACCCAAGGAGCTGAAACTAAATATAGAAACCCCGCCTGTCTCACCAGTGAGTCTGTTTCGATTAATTTAACCTGAACTCAGTTGCTATGTTTCTGCACTAAAGACATTCTCCTTGGTCATTGAGAAACTTATCTGCTGACCCATTGGGCTGTTTCTTTAAGTGAGTTGTAAAACTGCAACTTTTAACATTTTCTCTACTTGTTCTTTATATCTTTGCTTCTTCTCACTGGACAACTTTGTTTTACGATCTGTTTTAAATTTACAGCTGACTTAGTCGCGATTGTGACTCTATCTCGAGGGAGGTGCGGTCTTTCCAAAGGTGTCACTCGGTACCTGGTGGCGATGGCTGCAGCGGATCTGCTGGTTGTCATTATTCGGGTCATACTGGACAAAATTAATCCCCTCAAACTGAGCGTTGTATTATATTACAGTCGTCATGCCTATGGCATCAGAGAAGTTATTGCGACCGCAGTTGTTAGCAGCTCGGTCTGGCTCACAGTCGCCTTCACCTTTGACCGAATGGTGGCCATTTGCTTCCAGAAACTGAAGATGAAATACTGCACTGAGAAAACAGCAGCCGTCGTTATCACAACGGTGAGTTTACTGTGTTTATTAACCAAAATCCCGGTGTTTTTTAAGTATGACCCCTATTACCGCAGGGTATCAGACGAGTACTACTTTTATCCTGTGTGGAAAGTCTTTGACTGGACGGACCGCATTTTAACTCCAGTGCTCCCCTTCGTGCTGCTACTGCTGCTCAATACTCTCACTGTCAGGTACATCCTGCTGGCCAGTGCAGTCCGCAGGAAACTGAGAGGACAGCGAAACGGGGAGGAGCAGAATGATCCAGAAATGAAGAATCGAAGAAGATCCATCATTTTACTCTTCACCATATCGGGCAGCTTTATCCTGTTATGGGTGACACGTGTTGTATTTCTATCGATTCAACGAATAACTGATATGTATGATTTTTGGGCAACTGATGAACTTGTAATAGATCAGATGGGATCAATGCTCCAGTTATCCAGTTCCTGCACCAACACATTTATTTACGCAGTCACACAGAGGAAGTTCAGAGAGGAGGTGATGAATGCTGTGAAATATCCCTTTACTGTCATCCGGAATTTCATTAAATGATGGGATGAAAGCTGGAAAATTTAAACCCGGAGTGGGTCGCAAAATTATTGTTCCTGTCCAGCTCAACTCCTGTTGAATAAACATGTCCAAAGGGCTTTGAAAATGAGAAGCAGAATCTTCCTCAAATCTACACATTATCGTCAGGTGGAAGTTTAAAAGTGAAATCTCCAGGTTCTGAGAAATAATTGATTTGAGGATATTGGGATGAATATTATTTTGTCTCAAATACAAAGTTTAAATGAGATCTGATTATAATTTAAACATTCTGACAAGTCAAAGGGAAAGATTCGAACGACACAGATTTCACTTCTCACTAACTCCACAGAATAAACACAGTGAGTTTGAAAGGAATGGAAACAACTGATTCAGTGAGACGCAGAAAAATTGAAGAAGCCGCGTCGAAACGATGATTGTTGTTGTTGAGAACTGACAATAAAAATAGTTTGAAAACTGCCTTTTCAGGGAAAGTGAAATCTTTGTGAGGAATTTAGAATGTCGACAAATTGAAAACTCCTGGAAAGCAGGAACATGGAGACAATTGCTGAATCATCAACCTGGGGAGAACAAACAGCATTGGGAAAGGGGACTTTGAACCATCTCACTTGAACTAGATTCAGAAAATGGAGTTTGAACAAACATTGGACAGGTTGGACAGCCCATCCAGTTCATTCAGTGAACAATAGTCATCATCCCATGTGTTTCTGTGCTTCCATGTCTCTTCATCTCCATTCCACTAGCCACCAATCAAACATATTGCTCAATGTTCTACATGGCATATTTCTCTGGCATTATGGAATGGACAGAGAGCTGACTGCAAGACAGGAAAATGGGAGATCCTTTCACGTACTCCAACATTCTGCCTCCAATTGGACACCCCCACCGGGACAATTACTTTTCCTCGATCTTTTCATTGGGAACTGTCATTGGGACATTGGTCATCTTAATTTTTCTGCCCCCCTCACCCATTCCAATGTCTCTCCTTCCGAATTTTCCGCCCTTCGCTCCCTCAGGTCCAACCCTGACATTGTCACCAAACCTGCCAACAAAGGGGGTGCTGTTGTCGTCTGGCGTACTGACCTCCACCTCGCAGAGGCTGAGCCCCAACTCTCAGATACTTCCTCCTACCTCCCCCTGGACCATGATCACACCACTGAACATCAAGCCATTATCTCCAACACAGTCACTGACCTCATTTCCTCCAGATGCCTTCCCCCCACAGCTTCCAACCTCATGGTCTCCCAATTCCGGACAGCCCACTTTGACCTACTTCCCAAAATCCACAAAAAGGAGTGTCCTGGTAGGTCCATTGTGTCCGCATGCTTCTGCCCCACTGAACTTATTTCCTCTTACCTTGACTCCATCCTCACTCCCCTGGTCCATTCCCTCCCCACCTATATCTGGGATTCCTCTGATGTCCTGCATCATATTGCCAGCTTCCAGTCCGCAGACCCTAACCACCCCCTATTCACCATGGATGTGCAATCTCTCTACACCTCCATTCCACACCAGGGCGGCCTGAGAGCTCTTCGCTTCTTTCTTGAAAAGAGGCCTGAACAATTCCCATCCACCATCACTCTCCTCCACCTGGCTGAAGTCATTGTATCTCTCAACAAACTCTCCTTTAACTCCTCCCATTTTCTCCAAATCAAAGAAGTAGCAATGGGTATCCACATGGGTCCTAGCTATGCTTGTCTTTTTATGGGGTATGTGGAACATTCCTTGTTCCAGGCCTACCCAGGTCTCCTCCCACAACTCCTTTACTGTACATTGATGACAATTTTGGTTCCGCTTCATACTCTCACCCAGACCTTGAAAAATTCATCAACTTCACTTCCAGTTTCCTCCCTCCATTGCCTTCACCTGGTCCATCTCACACACTTCCCTTCCCTTCCTTGACCTTTCTGTCTCCATTTCCGACAATAGACTATCTACCTGTAACCATTTCAAGCCCACTTACTCCCACAACTATCTGGACTACAGCTCTTCACACGCGACATCCTGTAAGGACTCCATCCCTTTCACTCAGCTCCTTCACCTCCATCGCATTTGTTCCAATGATGCCACTTTCCAAAGTTGTGCTTCTAATATGTGCTCCTTTTTCCTCAACTGTGGATTCCCATCAACAATTAACGACAGGGCCCTCAACAGCATGGAGTCCATCTCCCGCACCAAGACCCTCACCCCCTCCCCTCCCTCCCAGAACAAGGATAGAGTCTTCCTTATTCTCACATTTCACCCCGCCAGCCACCGCATGCAAAGCATAATCCTCCGCCATTTTCGCCAACTCCAGCGTGATGCCAACACCAAACACATCTTCCCTTCATTCCACAGAGACCATTCCCTCCAGGATAACCTAGTCCACTCCTTCACTATACCAACACCTCTCCCGTCACTCATGGCACCTTCCCATGCAATCGCAGAAGGTGTAACACCAGCTCCTTTACCTCTTCTATGTTCACCATCCAAGGTCCAAAACATTCATTCCAGGTTAAGCAGAGTTTCACTTGCACCTCTTTCAATTTGGTCTATTGCATTCGCTGCTCCCAATGTGGTCTCCTCTGTACACAACTCTGGTGCGGCCGCACTTGGAGTACTGTGTGCAGTTCTGGTCCCCACATTACAGGAAGGATGTGGAGGCTTTGGAGAGGGTGCAGAGGAGGTTTACCAGGATGTTGCCTGGTATGGAGGGGAGATCCTATGAGGAGAGGCTGAGGGATTTGGGATTGTTTTCGCTGGAAAGGCGGCGGCTAAGAGGGGATCTTATTGAAACATATAAGATGATTAGAGGTTTAGATAGGGTGGATAGTGATAGCCTTTTTCCTCTGATGGAGAAATCCAGCACGAGGGGGCATGGCTTTAAATTGAGGGGGGGTAGTTATAGAACCGATGTCAGGGGTAGGTTCTTTACCCAGAGGGTGGTGAGGGATTGGAATGCCCTGCCAGCATCAGTAGTAAATGCGCCTAGTTTGGGGGCGTTTAAGAGATCCGTAGATAGGTTCATGGACGAAAAGAAATTGGTTTAGGTTGGAGGGTCACAGTTTTTTTTTTTTTTTAACTGGTCGGTGCAACATCGTGGGCCGAAGGGCCTGTTCTGCGCTGTAATGTTCTATGTTCTATGTTCTGTATCAGAGAGACCAGACATAGACTGGGACATCACTTTGCTGAGCACCTTCGCTCTGTGCGCAATCAGGATCCTGACCTTCCGGTTGCTTGCCATTTTAACACACGATTCTGCTCCCATGCCCACATGTCTGTCCTTGGCTTGCTGCAATGTTCCAGTGAAGCTCAACACAAACTGGAGGAGCAGCATCTCATCTTCCGGCTCAGTAATTTACAGCCTTCCAGTCTCAACATCGATCCCCACCCCACAACATCTCCATCTGTCACAGCTTACAGCTTCTCTGCCGTTTGACCATTCAAACCCTTTATTCTCTCTGTGGATAGCTATGAGCAGTCTTTTCCCCTGTTTTCTATGGCTATGACTCATCTTTCATTCCTTCCCTCTGCAGTATAAATATCTCCCACTTTCTATGCCTTTTAGCTTTGACAGAGGGTCATCTGGACTCGAAACGTCAGTTCTTTTCTCTCCTTACAGATGCTGCCCGACCTGCTGAGACTTTCCAGCGTTTTCCCTTTTGGCTTCTGGAAACTGGGAGTTGGGTTAAAGTCATTCAGATTGGCAGAAAGTGGGAAGTGGCTACCAAAAGGACCAATGCTGGAACATTGTTGTTCCCAATTCATATTAACAACATGAACAATATTCACAATGAAGAACAAACTGTGGGGACAGTGAAATGTGGATGAAACCAACAATGCAATTTCCACATTTGTAGATGACACAACATTGAGGAGCATTGTCGATACTGAGGGGGGACTGCCACACATGAGGAGAAAACATTCATAAATGTACAGAAGAGGCATTTCAAATTAATTTCAACATTGATTAGTGTGAGACATTACAATTTGCTCAGAATCATAAGATCAGAAAAAAGATGGAAAATAAGAATCTAAATGAGGCAGAGATGCAAAGAGGTCTTAGATTTTCGGTGACCAAGGTATTAAAGCTGTTACAGGAGCAACCAAAACATTAGGGTTTAATTCTTGAGGATTGGAATTGAAAATTAAAGAATTGCAGTTAAATCTGTACAAAGCACGGTCCGACCGCACGTGGAGCTCTGTGTATGGTTCTGGTCACCACATTATAAAAAGGATGTAGAAGCACCAAGGAGGATACAGAAATGATTGACAAGGATGATAAGGATTCTACTTCTCAACAAATGATAAACAGGCTGGGTGTCGGGCTCTAATTGGTCACTGGTGTTTTCACTTCTAAGCCAGGCTCCAGATGCTGCCGCTCTGTTACTCCATTGGGAGAGATTATCACTGCTCAGCCAGGAAGAAACCTCAGGAACTGGGCAGGAAATGTTCACAAAAATACTTTTAAAATGTGGGATCTTCCCTGCCCGTGTCCCCATCTGTGGGATCCTCAGTCTCTGGTTGTGATATCCCCCTGGACTATCACATGGTGGCCATCTCCAATCAACTGATGACTCCTCACAGGATGCAGAGCTGCCCCAACATTGAAAAAACGCCAAGAGCCCAATGTATTGACCCCTATTTGGGACAGGGTCTCGATACAAGCATTAATTCTAAATACGTGCATTCCTCTGTGTACAAATATATCTCCTGCTCTTGTCCAAGTCTCTTCAAATTAACATCACATCGATGTTCCCTCAGAATCTACAGCCTGTTTCTATCTGTCCTGCCCCATCACTTTATAATTTAAAATTGTATCCAATCACCTTGGTAACAAAACAGTTGTCCTTGTCCAAGGCTGTCTTTGTATCTGCCTTTCTTCACACTGTTAATATTCAGATTACTGTTGTACATTTTGCTGTAATTTGACCAATCCGAAGAATTGACCTTACTTTATCTAAGTAGCAGCAAAATAAAATATAATTGTTGAATGTTGCCAGCTGTTTTTCACAGACAAGGAAAGCTCTGGGCAGGAATGAACTGTTGGAAATTATGAAAAACATGAGCATCCCCAGATCACGTCGTGTCCAGTTTTGATCCGAATGGAATGAGTGATTGATGAGCGAGAAGAGGAAAAATAACTTTCCAATTCTGGAATGTGGAAGTTATTGATTCTGTGTGAGGGTTGGAGCAGATAGCGATTTGGAGAACCACTAAACAGGCAAAGACTCAATGTGAATCTGCTGAAATTGAGTTGGAGGGCTGGAGATAGGATGTTGGGCAGGAGGTTTAGGGGTATGTGAGGAAGCACTTTTTTATCCAGTGGGTGGTGATGGTCTGGAATGCGCTACCTGGGAGGCTGGTACAGGCAGGTTGCCTCATATCACTGGATGAGCACTTGGCACATCATAACATTCAGGGCTATGGGCAACTGCTGGCTGATGTGATTCGGTGGGAGTTGAGGTGTTTCAAACGTGTTAGTGCTGAGTCGATTGGACAAAGGGTCTCTTCTGCGCTGTCTGATTTTATGATTCTATGTTTGAAAGCATCTGTGGAACCGGTCAGGGGAACAGCGCAGGATGGGATAAGGGAAGAGGAGTTAAAGGCCTGGTTAATCAAAGACAGAAAGAATGAGCAAAGGCTCTAAAATCTCCTGGAGGGTGGGTAACATTAGGGCACACTTTGAATATCTTTAAAAGGTACTTGGAGCTGGAGCCAAAATGGTCAGTCACAAATTAAACATCGATGTTGAGTAACTGCCAAACTGACCAATTGCTCTTGTTCGTACATATGTGATTACAGTCACTGGAACTTAAAATCAATTGAAACTCTTTGGGCCACAATCACCTGGCTCCCCTGTGTGGGGTTTTTGGGGGTTCAATTCCCCAGAACTAGATCTTTAAATGTCTCATTGTTCTTGGGCTGGAAACTGATCAAAAACATTGTTCTGAAGACATTCCAGAATGTTCTCTCCTTCGCTGTCCTTAACCCAACGACTGTCTGATTTTATGTGGGAGTAGTTAAAGTCACCCATTGTCAATACTCAAAGGTCCTTTCACCTCAGTAATTTCATTGCACATTTGATCATCTATTACTTTCCCATTGATTGGTAGTTCACAAAATAGACCAAATAGCAGAAGAGCTTGTTGTTTCTTAACTCGAACCAAATGATTGTCTCTTTTGACTTCTCAAGGATGTTTTTCCTTTCAGCACTGTGATACTTCCATCATGCATTATCAAAGCAAACATTTCTATTCATAGCCGCATATCACAAACAAACTCACTTGAAAGATTTGAGCTGTCATTGAAACTGCGAAAGTACAGGTCCCCCACTGTGTTAAGGATAGAACAAAGAACAAAGAACAAAGAACAATACAGCACAGGAACAGGCCCTTCGGCCCTCCAAGCCCGCGCCGCTCCCCGGTCCAAACTAGACCATTCTTTTGTATCCCTCCATTCCCACTCCGTTCATATGGATATCCAGACAAGTCTTAAACGTTCCCAGTGTGTCCGCCTCCACCACCTTGCCTGGCAGCGCATTCCAGGCCCCCACCACCCTCTGTGTAAAATATGTCCGTCTGATATCTGTGTTAAACCTCCCCCCCTTCACCTTGAACCTATGACCCCTCGTGAACGTCACCACTGACCTGGGGAAAAGCTTCCCACCGTTCACCCTATCTATGCCTTTCATAATTTTATACACCTCTATTAAGTCTCCCCTCATCCTCCGTCTTTCCAGAGAGAACAACCCCAGTTTACCCAATCTCTCCTCATAACTAAGCCCCTCCATACCAGGTAACATCCTGGTAAACCTCCTCTGTACTCTCTCCAAAGCCTCCACGTCCTTCTGGTAGTGTGGCGACCAGAACTGGACGCAGTATTCCAGATGCGGCCGAACCAACGTTCTATACATCTGCAACATCAGACCCCAACTTTTATACTCTATGCCCCGTCCTATAAAGGCAAGCATGCCATATGCCTTCTTCACCGCCATCTCCAACTGTGACGTCACTTTCAAGGATCTGTGGACTTGCACACCCAGGTCCCTCTGCGTATCTACACCCTTTATGGTTCTGCCATTTATCATATAGCTCCTCCCTACATTATTTCTACCAAAAAGCATCACTTTGCATTCATCAGGATTGAACTCCATCTGCCATTTCTTTGCCCAAATTTCCAGCCTATCTATATCCTTCTGTAGTTTCTGACAATGCTGCTCACTATCTGCAAGTCCTGCCAATTTTGTGTCGTCCGCAAACTTACTGATCACCTCAGTTACACCTTCTTCCAGATCATTTATATAAATCACAACAGATAGGTTGTGGAAGCATGCCAAGCAGTATCAATACTTCTTTGTTGGCTCTGCAGAGGATGTCAACAAATATCTATTCAAATTTCAAGCACCAATTTTCTTTTCAACCAAGAGTCACAGCAGCCTTTTTTCTCTTCAAAATTAAACTGAGGGGATTTAAATGACTTGACGGCTCGAGAGCTCCACAGAACGAATCCACCATTTATACACATTGATGACTCCTGTTGGCTAAAACAAAGAGATCACCAAACCCCTCCAAAAGGCCACCTTATTTCTCAAAGAACACTGTCAGGTTTAGAAATTTTGTTTAATTTCATGGAGTCAAAGAGTTGAGTATTAGAAAGGCGTGTGACAAACTTCCTCCTAAGAATGGCCATTTGCACTTTTGAATATTATTTTGCCGCTGTGAAGTGTGGATGTATAAAATACATCCTGTCCACATATTCCCCCACCCACCCTGATGAAAATGGCAGTGCCGGGTTTGGGGGCAGGAAATCTAGGTTCGGGGCTCATTTTGGATAAAGAGTGGAGCCATTCCATCTCTGTGTAAATTTGGGCCCAGGTCTTCATGGCCAAACCCCTGTTCAATGAAATGAAAATCTCCCCCATTGCAGCAGCTAACCATCCCACAAGGATATCGATGGCAGATCTGTTCAGGTAAAACACGCCAATACTCAACAGATGCTTTCTGTCACAGAACTGGTCCCAATATCCCAGGAGCCAGAGGCTCTCTCTCTCTGGAACCACCTCTCTATCCACACAATTACCTGCTATGTCCATATATTTCTGTCATATTAGCATGTGGCATCAGGAATAATTCAGAGATTACTGTTCTGCTTTTGTAACGTTTTCTCTCAATCCTTAAACTCACATGAAAGGACCTCGTCTCTCATCCTCTTGATGTCATTGGTTCCACCATGGACCATATTTCTGCCTCCTCCCCTTTCACTCCCACCCCTCCCCGCCCCCCCCCCCCCCCCCCGCCCCCGCCCCCCCACCCCCCACCCCCCGGCCCTCCCATCAGAATGTTCCACTCCCTCTCCGTGATGTCTCTTACCCTGACACTGGGGAGGCACCGCCCCAAACAGGAGTCACATCAACAGTAACAGAGCTGCTTTCCTGTCCCCGTGACTTTCAAATCCAGAATTACTGCTGAATTTCTTCAATTTGCTGTGTATTCCTCTGTCTCAGGGTATCAGGCTCAGGGCTGTGCTCCTCCAGATGGTCATCACACTCACCAGTACCCAATGCTGAATATCAATGAGAGATTGCCCCATTCTCAGTGGATTCCTGCCCCTCGTGTCCCTCTCTGCCCTCCCACGGTGAGCAGCCACTTGCTATTTTGGCCTCTAACTGGCTGTGGGCTGAGCAGTTCCCTGAAACTGTGACCTGGGAATGTTCAGTCGCCCACCTGCCCTGAATGAACCCTCTCATCCCCAGAATCCTCAGCGTGATTCCAATCTATTGGAGGCAGTTCCTCCAAACTCAGGCCTCCCGGAAACATGAAGATCCTGAGGTTAGCACACGGCACAAGGACTGCAGGCTACAGGGTGAAGCGCTTCCGACATTTCTATTGGAACAATCACCAATGTTATGAACCTGGACATTGAGTTGTGACACTGACCCTCTCCATTCATTCACTCACTCACTCGCTCGCTTGCTCACTCACTCACTCACTCATTCACTCACTTACTTATTCACTCGGGCCCTGTGTCTTCCCCGAGTCTGCTGCAAAAGACCATTTCCAGGCTTGCTTGAAGACTATCTGGGTCCACTGTAAAAAGGTCCCCCTAAGGTCGACGTGAGGCCTCCACAGGCCCATCTGGAGACCCTGAGCTCTGCTCACCTTCCTCCCCACCACCGGCACCCCCACCTCACCACACCTCGGATTAAATTATAGTAAGGGCAGCCTGATGCCCCCAGGGTCCAGCTGGGCCACATCCCATCATCTTCCCGCCCCACATGGGCCTGTTGTAGCTGCTCTGAGCTCCCCCATGCTGCAACCCATCATTCAAAGATACCTGGAAATTGACTGCATTTCACGTCTCATGGAGTGCCCCCGGGGCCTTTGGGCACCCCAAGGGAGGAGGAAGAGCTTGAGCCCCTGCCAGTGTCTTCCACCCAGGAGATCCCGGACAACCACAGACCTTCCTCACACCGGGGCATATAGGACCAGCGAGATGAACAGAGTGGCACCGAAACAGTGCCATCCTCAAGTCAGCCGGGGCCCTCCAGTTCCCGGCCACCCAGTGGACGTCCGCCTCGGGCATCACAGGCAACGGGGCGGGTATCACAGCTGGACACCTCCACCTCCAATGTGCATCCTGTGGTAGCACCGAGAAGAAGTAGTAGACAGCACAAAGTTAGAAAGTTGTAATTCACGAGAGGGCACGGGTGAAGGTCAGCATTCGTCAGGGTTTGGTAATCATTTAGGGGAAGAGCACAATAAATTGTTAATTGCACATCATGCTGTGATTAATGTGTCTCTGATTCTCTTCCCCCGCCACCCCCCCCCCCCCCCCCGCCCCCACCTCAGTGCTCCCGACTCCCAAACACAGAGGTGCTGTCTGTTGAGCCTTGCAGACTCAGCCCATGTTTCAGAGTGCCTTTCCTACCTTCCCCAGCATTCACCAGACCCTTGGTGCAAGTGCCCGCAACCCCCCCCCCCCCAACCCCCTCCCATCTGTTGGCCAAAAACACGTGTCCCCAACCCTTCCAGCTCCCTGGGCCAGGGTGGCAGCGTGCATTCAGAGTACAGGTAGGAGTCAGACTTGAATTGCACCAGGGGCAGGATCCCAGTGTGCACAAGAGTGAGTCGTCATCATCTTCCAGCCTTCAAACAAGACTCACTATCATTGCCAGCTCAGGCACATTAATATGGTCGGATGTTTCTGGGGGAAAGGGTGGTGGGATGACAGGAGCAGGGGAAGGGTGATGTGGTGGTTTGAGGGCCCAGGTCGATGTGGAGGGGGAATAGCGGCTGCACTTGTTCCTGGGGTGTGGTGGGTGTGTGTTGGTTGCACCCCCCCTCACTGCACAGCACTAGCTCGGTGAAGCGGGCTGCAATCAAGGCGTCCCTTGCTGCCCTTCCCTGCCGGACAGTTGCCATTGCTGTCTTTCCTCCAGCTCTTCATGTGGTGGGGCGGCCACATCGCCCCCTCGCTGCTGCTCCTCCTCCTCCTCCTCCTCCTCCTGCTCCAGCTGGTCTCCCCACTGCTGGGTGATGTTGTGCAGAGTGCAGCAAATGATCATGATGCGTGAAGCACGCACAGGGTCACACTGGAGGACCCCCCCCCCAGAGCAGTCCAAGCAGCGGAACCACATCTTCAGCAGGCTGACCACTCAACGGCGGACCGGGTGGCTGCATGGGCCTCATTGTAGCGGGTCTCCGCCTCGGTCTGGGGCCTCCACACAGGCATCATCAGCCATGGCCTTAGCGAGTAACCCTTGTCACCCAGTAGCCATCCCGGGAGCCTGGGCTAGTCGTAAAAGAGCCCAGGGATGTCCGACTGCCGGAGCACAAAGCTGTCATGGACACTCCCTGGGTGGCGCGCATCGACCTGCATGATCTTCAGTCGATGGTCGCACACGATTTGAACGTTCAGGGAGTGGAACCCCTTCCGCTTCACAAATCGCTGTGGCCCTGCATGGGGGCGCCCGCAAGGTGATGTGTGTGCCACCCACTGCGCCCTGCACATTCGGAATCCTGGCGATGTTGTGCAGCATAAATTTGAGATTTGTATGGGATATAATTTTTTAAAAGTTACTATTCAGTAATCAGCAGCGTTACATTGCACTCAGCAAAATGTGAATATTTGTGGAGCCTCCTCTTCCTGTCAATTGGTTAATTATCCGTCACCATTCACGACTGGATGTGTCAGGACTACAGAACTTAGACTTGATCTATTGTTTGTGGGATCGCTTAGCTCTGTCTATCGCATCGTGCTTCTACTATTTGGCCTGCCTGCAAGTAATCCTGTGTTGTAGCTTCACCAAGTTGACACCTCATTTTTGGACATGCCTGGTATTGCTCCTGGCATGCCTTCCTGTAGTCTTCATTGAACCAAGGTTGATCCCCTGGCTTGTTGGTGATGGTAGAGTGGGGAAAATGCAGGGCGGATTGTAGTTGAGTAAAGTTCTGCTGCTGCTGATGGCCCACAGAGCCTCATGAATGCCCAGTTTTGAGTGTTAGACCTGTTTGGAATCTATCTCTTTTATTACGGTGGTGGAGCCACACAATATGATGAGTGATATCCTCAATGTGAAGATCGGACTTCATTTCCACAAGGACTCAGCATCATTATCCAACACCAATTAATGGCCATTTAAAGAGCTCAATCCACCTCCACTGCCATTATCCTCTGGGCAGTGGGATTCAGATGGGACTGGGAAGACCATTCTCCTATCAAAGGTGGTGAAAGGGTGGGGAGGAAGGGGTTGGGGTTCACCCTTTAGGGTGCCTTTTGTACAATGGGGACATCCCGCCTCTCTTTGTGTCTTCCCACCTGGCAGCCTCCAAACCAGATTTCCCCCAGGGAAAAGTGGGAGCTGTACTGTTGGGATGGTCCACACCTGAACCCTGCTGGACCAGCCATCCGTATAACGTGGCAAGTAGAGAGGGCCAAACTAGACGGGGGTTAAAAATATATCAGATTAGACCTCAGTCACACCCATCAGCAGCTGGAGTTGGATGAGGATTCACAAAGGCTGCTTACTATCAACACCCACAAGGGTTTGTACCAGTATACACAGTTACCTATTGGAGTCTCATCAGCCTGTGCCATTTCACAGCATACATTGGAGAGCCAATTACAAGGCATCTCTAATGTAGTGGTTTATCTTGATGATGTACTAATGACAGGAACCTCACCTGAAGAACACAGATCAAATTTGGAAGAAGTATTGAGAAGGTTTTAAGAAGCAGGGGTTAGGTTGGAATGGGAGAAATGTAGGTTCCAAGCAGAGGAAGTTACATATTTGGGTTTTAGCAGAGACACAAAGGGCTACATCCTTTGGAAGAGAAAGTTAAAGCAATTAAGGAGGTTCCACAGCCGAAAGACGCATCAGAGTTGAAATCATTTCTGGGCATGGTAAGCTATTATGGTAGATTTTTCAAAAACATATCTACCAAAGTTAAAGAAACATCAGCATGGGAGGTGGGGAAGCCTTTGTAAAAATTAAGCAGCTTCTGCAGTCGTCGGCTTTGTTGATGCTCTTCAATCCAACCAAAGCTTTGGTAATAACCTGCGATGCATCACCGTATGGAGTGGGAGCAGTGTCGTCCCACCTGGTGCCTGATGGAACGAAAGGCCCTTGCCTTTGCTTCTAGAACGTTGTCAGATGCAGAATAAAAGTATTCCAAGATAGCAAAAGGAAGCTTGTCGGTCATCTGTGCAATCAAAACATTTCATCAGTATATTTATGACAACACATTATGATAGTTTCCAAACACAAACCATTGTGATGTCAAAGATAAACGAGAGCCACCAATTGCCTCTTCAAGGCTGCAGAGATAGGCTCTCTTGTCAGCAGCGTAGTTATACATTTCAGCATCACTCTGGAACACAGATATCACTCAGCCAGTTGCCCTTGCCACAGCTAGTCGCATTACCACCAGTCCCACAACAGATAGTCCTCAATCTGGTTGAGACTTTACCAGTCTCTGCCAAACACATAAAGGTGTGGACAGAAAGAGACCCTGCATTGTAGAAAGTTAAAAAGATGGTGATGCAAAGGTGAGAAGTCAGGGTTGCTTAAACCACTAATCAGAGAAGGATGGAAATAACCTGTGTTATTGTGGGGGGGCTAGAGTTCCAGTCCCACCCCAGGGGAGATGACTTTTATTACAGGAACAGCACTACTCCAATCCAGGGCAAAGCAGGATGAAGGCCCAAGCCAGAGGTTATGTCTGGTGGCCGGGTCTTGATAAGGAAATAGAAAGGATATTTGGTCAACACCCCAACTGAGAAGCTCAACAGGCCTTGCCGCCACTGCTGGTGAATTGGCATCCATGAGAATGGCCTGGTAGACCCTGTCCAAGGAGACATATCGACTTTGCAGGATCATTTATGGGTCATATGTTTCTTATATTAGTAGACGGACACTCAAAGAGGTTCAATGTGCAGTTGAAGTCCACAATAGCCACTGCCACCATTGACAAATTAGGGAAAGATTTTGCTGTTCATATTCGGGAAGTCTTCGTGTCAGGCAACAGGACATCATTCACAGCGGAGTAATTCCAAAAATTTATCAATCAAATTTATCACCCTCCATGTTAAGTCAGCACCCAGCCTCAAATGGGCTCGTGGAGCATGAGGTACAAACATTCAAGTCATTGATGGAGAATCAAGTCAATCGGCCTCTTCCTCTCCGCACAACCAGTTTTTTGTTGTCTTATAACACCACATCAAATGCAACCACAGGCGTCACGCCAGCTGAGCTACTAATGGGATGCAGCTTAAGAGAACGGTTGGATATGATATTCCCAGATTTGGTGGGGAGGGTGGGGGAGTTGGCAAGCCTCTCAGAGAGAAAATCACGATTCAAAGAACAAAGACAGACTGTTCCGAGTTGAGGTCATGGTCAGAAACTTTGCAGCAGGACCGGCTTGTGTGGCTGGTAAGATTGTGGAGAGAATAGGAACGGTCTCCCATGTGATGGAGATACAAGGCTGTCATCACAAGAAACATGTAGACCACCTGAGGAGGAGAGCAGTGACCGATACAGGGGATCAACTGGCGCCCCCTGCTGTGAATGCCAAGTTACCAGGATTGGTTACCGGGATTCCAGTTGGAAACAAGGGATCTGAGCAACCAGTGGTTACTGTAACTGAGGGATCAGCAGCTACAGAGGAGGAGCTTGAACCCGGATTGATGAGTTTGTCTTTTGCATCTGTCCGGCTGGATTCTTCAAATTCTGAAGAGTCTCCCACAGAACTGAGGCATTCTACGCGGGCCCGGAATCCCCGGAACAACTAAACTTATGATGGGTTTTTCTCGGGGGTATTCCCGCTGCCCTTTAATAAAACATTGTTTGTCTGTGCTGAATTCCTCCATTGTTGAATTCATGAGTTAGGGGGGAAGGATTGTGCCAGCGTTACCCCTTTTTAAGGGAGCTCTCCCTGAGGGCCACACGATCAGCCCGGACCCTATGGACTGTCGAGGTGGGAAGCTGAGCCAATTGGGGGCAAGGTTGCGTATCCCAGTCGAGGAGGTCCCGTGGCTGGATCCTGGGAAGAGAGTTGTACAGTCGCATCGTTGATTCAATCTGACATTGTTGTAAATATTATTTATCATTGGCATTAAATCCCTTGTTACTTTGAACCACATCGAGTCGCCCTCGATTTATTACAGAGTCATAAAGTCAGAGCTGAAATTTCAAATTCACGACACGGTGTTAAATTATAAATGTTGCAATGCCAATCATCACAACTCAAACGTCCTGAAGTCAAGAACTTTTCTATAGCTCCACCTTTGACCAGGTTTCCACTCCTGCCACAGCTCTGAAACAGCCCTTATTCATGTTACAAATGATATCCGTGTGGCTGTGACCAGAGCAAACTCTCCCTCCTCTTCCTTCTCAGCCTGTCTGCAGCTTTGACATGGTTAACATTCCCATCCTCCACCAATGCCTCATTTCCAGTTTCTCCTCCCTGGTTCCATTCTTCTGTGTCCAGTCATTGTAGAAACTCACTCACACTGGCTTCTCCTCACTCTCTCACACTGTATTTCTTTGTTTATATCCAATTCAATCCAATCAAAGCCCAATTCAGAGTCTCATCAAGTGAGACATTCCCGATCCAAGCTGACAAGACAGGGCTCTCAGCTCCTGTCTTGGGTTGGATCTACATGATCCAAGCTGATTGGAGTAGGCATTGCACCCTCTCCAAGGCTTGATCTCATTTGCATCTTAGCCAAAACGCCAAGATGCCGCTTTAAAAAATTGCTTCAAATGAAGCCACAATGTTACCTTATGACTTCAACCGAGTACAGCATGTCGATACTACACTTGATTTTATTTGTCAAATATCTTTCCTTGGTCATCCACATGCTCAGCTCCAAACCATCTGAATACACCTCACGTTCCACATGTGCTCCGACTCCATCTTTACCACTGATTTCCTCAGTCCCAACTTGAACTTGAAGGGCCGAATGGTTTTAATTTTGAATCTTAATAGCGCTGGAGATCAGATTTTTACAATTACAGCTTTCAAAAAAACAAGAACGGACTTTCGTCATTCTCATGCTCGAGAACGTGAATTGGAAAGGGCTCCGGGATGATTCAATCTCTTTGTCTGTGTTAATCTCACCCTTGAGAGATGGATAGAGATCTCTGAAATGATAGAAATACCTTGTATCCCAGAAAGAGAATCTGTGTTTTTATTTGTATCAGTATTGTGAGATTGCACGATTCACATTGATCATTATTGCAGGAGCAACAATCATAGTAACATTCTGGCTTTTATAAAATTTCCCGATGCATTTGCATAGTCGATGGAAAGGGATATTTTTCACGTGCTTGTTCAATGAGTGGAATTAATATCAGTCAGCATGGGAACAAATTGTCTTTGTATGTTCTTAGTTACTGTCAGCTGAACAAATTCACACTGTATTCCTTCTAGTGCTGATTCTGGAACAGAATATATTTTAACTGAATATTTTGAACTCACATTCAGCTCAATCAGTCATTAAATTCCCAGCAATTTAATCATTAATCTCTCTGGTGTCAGTAACGGAGACCTTTCTGCCCATCACCATAAATGTTGTAAGAATAAAAGAACAAGGAATTGGAATACATGGGGGGCAATATTACCATTGCATTGTGCCCATTTTCAGGTGCGACGCGGTGGTAAAGTCGGGTGTAAAGCACTGAGCGTGATTGGCACCGGTTTTCACGACCAGTGCCATTTTACGAGCGCTGGATTTCCGACACCATCAACCTCCCGTCAGAAATGGGCGGGAGGGAGGTTAATATATGGAAATTTATTATAATGCTATTTTACATCTGTTTAGCGAGCCCGGCACTCAGTAGTCCAGGCCCGCGTCCCGTTATGACCTCGCTAGGAAAGGTTCATGCCGGATAGAGATCTCTGAAATGATGGAAATACCTTGTATCCCAGAAAGAGAATCTGTGTCTTTATTTGTATCGGTATTGTGAGAATGCATGATTCACATTAAGGCATGCTGCCTGGCTTTTCATTGGTATAGGGATGATTGTTGTCTTCTTGAAGCAGGTAGGGACCTCAGATCGGTATAAGGAGAGGTTAAAGATGTCTGCGAATACCCCTGCCATCTGGTCAGTGTAGGGTCTGAATGCTTGTCTGGATACCCCATCCGGACCAGTTGCTTTCCATGGGTTGACTCTCATGAAGGCCGATATAATGTCTGCAATGTGACCTTGGATATCGGTTCCACTGAGGTTGTCGGGGTGAACGGCGTGCTCTCGCTAACCTCTTGCTCAAAACAGGCATAGACTACATTGAGCTCTTCGGGGAGGGGTGCATTGCTGCCAATGATTCTACTCATCTTCACCTTGTAACCTGTTAGATCTTACAGGCCTTGCCATAATCAATGAGTGTTCATGTGGCTAGCCTGGGATTCTAGCTTGTTGCAGTATTGTCTCTTAGCATCTTTGATGGTTCTCCATAGATCGTATTGGATTTCTTGGATAGGCAAGGGTCACCTGACTTGAATGCCTCAGACCTGGACTTGAGTAAGCAGTGGATATCCCTGTTCATCCATGATTTCCTGTTGGGAAACACTCGGATTAGCTGCTTTGGCACACAGTATTCAACAGTCTTCTAACACTAATGAAGTCTGGTACTGCAGTGGCCAACTCATTCAGGTTGGTCACTGAGTTCTTGAATGTTGACCAGTCCACTGACTTGAAGCAGTCCGTAGGAGATCATCCAATTCCTCAGACCAACATTACACGAGTTTCTTTATTGGATTCTCCCATTCATTTCAGTTTTGTCTGTAAACTGGGAGCAGGAGTACAGGAGACGTGTTGATGGTATATTGGTGGGACACTCCTAAGTTTGGCCTAGTTGAAGTCCCCGGCCACAATGAACAAAGCCTCGGGATGTTTTGTCCCAAGGCTATTTGTGGTGGTATATATTTCTTCCAGCACAGTCTTCATGTCCATATGGGGTGAGATGTAAACTGCTGTCAGGATAACAGAGGTGAACTCCCACGGCAGGTAGTAGGGGTGGCATTTCATGTCAGATACTCTTGGTCCAGGCAGCAGAAACTCGCCAGTATTGTTACGTCTGAGCACCCAGAAGTGTTGATTAGAAGGCAGGCCCCACCTCCCCTAGCCTTGCCTGAGGCTGCCGTGCAGACCACTTGCTGGATTGAGAGACCCTCCGGTTATAGGGCACAGTCTGGTGGGGCGGGATTGAGCCATGTCTCCGTGAAACAGAGTCCACACCAATCTCTCAGTTCCCTTTGGAAAGTGAGTCTGGCTTTAAGTTCATGGAGCTTGTTTTCCAGAGATTGGACATTTGCCGGGAGTAAGCTGGGGAGGGGGATTTGGTACCACGTTGTTTCAATCTCACCGGCAGACCTGTGCATTTCCCATGCTTCTGGATGAGTGGCTGCTTCCGGTCAGGCCCTGGGGTCGGTGTGAGCAGACTACGGTATCACGGGTATAGGTGCGTCCAGTGAGGTTCTTCACGTTGGTCGGTGTGTGGGTGGAGGATTGGTTGCCATGATTGTGGTTTCACCTCGGCAGTCGGGTCTGCTTGGTCAAGCATTCCGGGTCGCTGTCGGGCTGAGAATTGACTTCAGAGGTCGGAGGATGTCCAGATGACCAGTAACTGGATGGTGTCTCTGGAGTCGTGTTCACGGATGAGCTGATGGCTGGGTCCACGTATAGGGTTCTCCAGGACTCTGCCAGGTCAAGGTCTCCCTTCGGAGGTTGAAGGATCTTGAGATTTACAGGTAGATTTAACAGAGCAGTATTAGTCATTTTTAAATGGTGGGAATTGATTTGTAGAAATGTGGGGTGATTATAAAGTGGGGCAGGGTTGGAGGGAATGCTTGGGCCCTGCAGAGAGTCGCAATGCTCCAGGTCGGTGGGGTTGGGGGCCGGTGGAGTGAGGGCCCGAGCTCTGGAGTTGCTGCGCTGTTCAGTGGGGGTGGTTGGGGACGGGTAGAGTGAAGGTCCCGGTTCCAAAATTGCTGTGCCGGCCGTCGGGCCCACGGGGTCCGGGTCGCTTACAGGTCAGGAGTCTTTGCAGTTCGGAGGATCACCAAATCTGTAAGAGATTTTAAAAGAGCTTATTGGATAGTTTAAAAGAGTTTGGGTACAGTTTTAGGAGCTTAGAACAAGACTGAAAGATGGTCTCAGTGGATATGCTGGGAACAGCTCGCAAGAGGCTGCATCGCTCCAGCGCCATCTTGAAATGGAGGGGTTGAGCACAAAGAAGAACTTGTGATAAATATGAGGCAGTGTCAGAGCAGGAGCCAATGTAGATCAGAGAGCACAGGGTGATGGCTGAGCGAGACTTGGTGTGAGAATAAGATCTTTAAATGAAAATATCCAAACACAAATCCTTTCCCTCGTTTCCAGTAATAGTTATCCCTATTCTTCTGTGAATGAGCAGCTCCTTCCCAATCACTGCAGAATTCCCAAATTCACCAAATTCCCACTTTAGAATCTTACAGTTCACTCTGTATCCACCTCAGTCTTTTCCTTCATCACCCATTTCCACCTCACTCTCATTCTGATCTCACTCTGCTCCTCACTCACTCCATTCCCTTCTCATTCTGTCCTTCCCTCCCTCCATTCCCTCCTCACTCTGGCCTTTCCTCCCTCCATTCCCTCACTCTGTCCTTTCCTCCCTCCATTCTCTCCTCACTCTGTCTTTTCCTCCCTCCATTCCCTCCTCACTCTGTCCATTCCTCCCTCCATTCGCTCCTCACTCTGGCCTTTCCTCCCTCCATTCCCTCCTCACTCTATTTCAGGTTCACTCGTGCTCTCAGCTCAATCTTGAACTCTCCCCCCACCTCCCCTTAGAAATCTCTCTCTCTGTATCACCCCCTCTCATCAGGGGGTGCTGCAGCACATCCTCTGGTGG
Organism: Mustelus asterias; assembly: GCF_964213995.1. NCBI lineage: Eukaryota > Metazoa > Chordata > Chondrichthyes > Carcharhiniformes > Triakidae > Mustelus > Mustelus asterias. The sequence goes on along the minus strand of NC_135815.1, from coordinate 81,189,147 downwards.
GAGGCTCTCATTACAGTGTGACCTTTTGACATTGGCAGCTTCCAATAACAGTGTGGCTTCAGGAAATTTCAGAGGGATAAGTTATCAGGACATTTGTACAGATTCTGAATATATTTTATTAGTCTGTGCTCTTTACTCTCCAAAACGTTTCAGCAGATTTGTCACTCAAATGATGCGGGATGAAGACAATGGAAAAGTCTCGCTCACTGTTCCATCAGTATAGAGAATCTAAGTTTCACTTAAACCGCAGTATCGGAGTCCAGGAGATTCACACAGACACTCACTCACATTAACGCACACACTCGCAGACACACACACACAGACACACACACACACTCACTCACATTAACGCACACAGTCGCACACACAAACCCATGCACACACACACACAGCCACACACACACACACTCATGCACATACACACACTCACATCACACTCATACATACACACAGACTCATCCACAACACACACTCTGTGTCAATGATCGATGCCATCATCTCATGTGAGAACACCATCCACCAGGTACACGGTACATACTCTTGCAACTCGGCCAACGTTGTCTACCTGATACACTGCAGCAAAGGATGTCCCGAGGCATGGTACATTGGGGAAACTATGCAGACGCTACGACAATGGATGAATGAACACCGCTCGACAATGACCAGGAAAGACTGTTCTCTTCCGGTTGGGGAGCACTTCAGCAGTCACGGGCATTCGGCCTCTGATATTCGGGTAAGCGTTCTCCAAGGCAGCCTTCGCGACACACGACGACACAGAGTAGCTGAGCAGAAACTGACAGCCAAGTTCTGCGCAGACGAGGCAGCCTCAACCGGGATATTGGGTTCATGTCACACTATTTGTAACCCCCACAGTTTGCCTGGACCTGCAGAGTTTCACTGGCTGTCTTGTCTGGAGACAATACACATCTTTTTAGCCTGTCTTGATGCTCTCTCCACTCACGTTGTTTGTTTCTTAAAGACTTGATTAGCTGTAAGTATTTGCATTCCAACCATTACTCATGTAAATTGAGTCTGTGTCTTTACATGCCCTGTTTGTGAACAGAATTCCCACTCACCTGAAGAAGGGGCTTGGATCTCCGAAAACTTGTGTGGCTTTTGCGACCAAATAAACCTGTTGGAATTTAACCTGGTGTTGTTAAACTTCTTACTGTGTTTACCCCAGTCCAGCACCGGCATCTCCACATCGTGGGGGAGGGAGGCAGGTCAGATTATTCTCTGGTGGGGGGAGGAGGAGGGAGACGGGTCAGATTGTTCTCTGGTGGGGGGGGAAGAGGGCGTCTGCCGCCACACTACGTGCGATAGGTGGGGGGGGAGGGGCGTAGTGGGGCAGGGGGGCCGAGATCAGTCTGGGTAGCGGGCGGATGGGTGGATAAGGGGGACAGTTATGTTGTGGGGGTGGGGCAATGTCTGTGCGGCCCGGGAGTGATGTGGCAGGGGAGTGGTTTTCAATGTTATTCACTGCGCATGTGCAGTTGGTGGCTCCGATCGGAGCAGCAGCGATAAGCCCCACCCACAGGGTTGTGCAGTGCGATGCGGAATTGCTGCTTTGTTTTCAGGTAGAGTACGTATGGGGGCGCCGGAGAAAGGTTTACAAGTCGGGTCTGGATCACCCCCAGATTCAGCACATAGAATCAAAATGGTAAAATCGGGCCCAATGTGTGAACTTTACATTTACACTCTTGGTTTAGTTCTGCAAATTGAACTCAGGTTTTTGGAATGTTGATGAGTCTAGTAACACTGTGAACAGGGGCTTACATTGTAGTACAAAACTGTGTGTTTTACCTCTACTGGCGAATAGACACAAAGTCAACCTTAGATCCTTAAAAACAATTTCCTTTATTTTGTTGCTACTGAGACAATGGTAAATACTTGCAATGCATAAATCAATACTCACTATCTGTCACTTTACTTCCCTTAAGTTTGATTTCCACTTGTGTATGAAACCTGGCCAGGAATTTGTCACATGGATATCACCTAAAGTCTCTTGTTGTCCATCCATTACATTTAATATCAACTCTTGTCTTTCATGTATTTCAACCAATTCACTATAGCCTATTCCTGCTGGTGTCTGTGGAGTATCACAAAAAATTGTTGAGGTAATATTACAAACCAAAGCTTCATATTGATAATGGTCTAATGAAGGAGTAATGCAACATTCACCTTTTTCTCTGTAAGATACTTTCATGATGTCTGTATCTGGATGCCTAACTTCCATAGCACAACTTAAATTGTCATCAACTTTAAACCCACAAGAAACCTGTTCTTTTGAATATATGGGATACGGACAAACAATTATTCTTTCTGATTGTTGGCATCCTCTTAAACTGGTACCCACGAAATTGCCCTCTCTTTCTACAGCATATGGTAGAGCATTATCATATCCCATCCATTAACCATCCATAATGATACCAATGTTCTGAACCTCTGATACCTTCTATCATTGGAATCACTGGAATCCCTACTATTAACTTCAAAGCTTTGTGCAATGTTCCACCACAATTAATCTCAAACTAAACTTCGGTCAATCAGCGAAACTGACATTGAGACACATTAGGATGTCTTTGTCCACGACTAAAATAATATAACTGTACATTAATCCAGGAAGGAACCTTCCCCTGATCAGCCAGTTCTCAATTCCCTCCAAGTTGCTCTACCATCCAATTCCCATAAACACTACATACGTTTCTATTCTGTTGTTTCCCATCATCAATTGCCTTGTCTTTAATAATTAGATTAATGGTTTTAGCATGGCCATCTAATATCATTACCATATATTAATCAGCACGTTATAGGAAGAAAGATCCTGTTGCAGCATTCTGATTGTTGTTATTTACCTCAGCATTACTTGCTTAACCTACTGGGTTAATGTTTGAAGTTTAATGTCCAGTTTTGCCAAATCTGGAGTGTTAACTGTGGACTCTCCTGCACTGTAAACAGTTGCTAAATCATTAATTAACTCCCTCCTCTGGCGAACTTTTGAATCACCAAACCTTTCTTGCTCTTCATTTGTCGCTTCTTGATTTAACAACCTCTGTGTTAAATGAACATATAATTCCCAAGTTGAGAGGGACACCAATCTGGTAAATAAAGTTTAGTGAAATCCAATACAACTGGCACCAATTCATAACGAATATTTCCATACAGAATCTTGTCTGTATTTGTTATTACTAAATTGTTTTCAGGTCCAACAGTATTCACAGCACAAGAATATACCATTTGTGGAGATGAGAGAGCAGAGTAAAATTCAAATCCAGATTTAGGAGGGTCATTTACCAAAAGTTACTGAAGGGGTAGGTTTGACTCTCCCACGTATTTGATATTAAAAATGATCCATATCTGCATAATGCATCCCTTTGTCACAACTACAATGGTAAATCTAAATTGCCAACAGTCACAGCTCAAAATGTGTCTCCTATTAACATACACATGCTATATTATTTCAAGGCTCGATTAACCCAATATACCCAATGCACAAGAAAGACATAAACTGGCATAAAATCACTTAAGTTAACAAATTGTAGAGGAAGCTCCTTCATTATTTGATCAGTTTTTGAGTATTTGTTGTTAGGTAATGTATAGCATGATCTGCACACATGGTTTATTTTATTCCATAACCCCAGATTACTAAACAATAGGAAAATCCTGTCATCTGTTGCAGTGTCATTGCCATTCCCCAGATTTAATACTATCTCCAAATACAGATCACCCTACCCATAAACACTCAGGAGCCCACATGGTCTGGAATGGGGGGGTGCGGGTGAGTTTATAGGTTGTGATGAACAAAGCATCGTAGCTGTGAGGGACAGCTCGGTGGATAGGATATTAGGATGTAGATAGGCTGGAAAATTGGGCGGGGATCCTGGATTCAGGATTCAATCCTGGACCGGGGAGCAGCGCGGGCTTGGAGGGCCGAAGGGCCTGTTCCTGTGCTGTATTGTTCTTTGTTCTTTGTTCTTTGTTTGAGCCCTTATCTTTCACAGAAAGATTAGTTCCCAAATTATCAGCATTTAGGCACATTGAATCAAAACAGATTTTACATGTTGCCATGTGCATTACCTTAAATACCATGTACTCAAGATAAGTAACATAAAAAGTAAAACAAATATTACTTTATAAAATTATCCCAGCTTCAAATGGTGACATCGTGACCTGAGAATATGTTTCAATTTATCTCTCTTCAATAACAAACCCATGCAGATTCTCTTTCCATTACACTTTCATTGTCAAAAATTAAAATGTATTTATCCCCTTAAAATTTAGTTAACTTCCCATTTATATGAGTTGGCTATTCTCTGCAATCAATTTATTCAAACAATTAAATATCAGAAACAGTAATGCCGACAATTCAGTGTAACTAATCACCTTAATTCATAAGATAACAGGGAGAAAATTGGAATGAGTTAAACCCTTCCACAAAGGCAAAGCCTTTAGGTCTCGTTATCACTCGGTTGTGAAAAACAATCTTGAAGTTGCTGGATTGTTTATTATCTGTTATTCACGATGCACTTATTTAAAACTGAACAGAAAAATACATTCAGCTTGGAGCCAAATGAGTTAATTTGGTTTAGAAATCTCTTTGAAATTAAAAATAAAAAGAAAGTTAATAATCTCCAGTGTGTATAAATTCTCAAACACCAAATTAGGTCGGTAATGAATCAAAGAGAAAATGGTGAAACCTCTGCCAGTTGAAAAGACAAGAGTGGTGAAGCAGTTTCTGATGTAACAACATCACCACCCCTTCAAACTGGACAAAGGGAAGTGAGCGCATGTTTCCTGCCAAACTTTATAAATCCTTTACTTTCACAATTTGAACCCAGGATCATTCAAAGTTCAAATTAGTTACTCACAAACTCCTGTTTATAAACTTGGTTTATAACATTTCAATTTACTTTCCAAAAGTTGTGTTCAAAGTAACATCCCACATGTATATCCTATATCTCTCGAGAACAACCATGGCCATTGATTATACTCAAGATGAAGGAATTTCAAAAACATTATCTTATTTCACTTTACATTTTTAATCAACTCACAACTCCCATTTGATTTTAAACTCTGTATCAAACCAGTATTGTAAAATCACAATTGGGGGAAAACATTAAAGCATTAAAGGAAGCAACATAACAAAGAACATCCTCACACATTTTATTGAACACATTCACTCATGGAAGCTTCCAAGCTCACAACTCCACAGCATTTTGCTGCCATTCAATCTTAATGTTTTAAACTTGAATAAAAATAAAACATTCAAAGAAAATAAAGAAATAGATTAAGACAGTCATCTTCATTCTTCTTTCTTCAAAACTATCATCAAACTCAAAGATATAAATTCTTAAGAAATGTTAAACTAAGTTTAACTCTCTCTCAGTCCCCTTTGAACTTAAACTAATGTGTAAAGCATCACATTTATTACCCACAATCACGACTCTCACAAGAACAAAGCAATGGCTTTTAACAACTCCTCTTCGCAATCTCATTCAACAACAACCACATACATTTAACAAGCAACACAATTTGTGGAAAGTAATTTGAAATGTTATAATCCAAGCATATAAACTGGAGTTTGTAAGTAACCGATTCAAACTTTGAATGATCCTGGGTTCAAATTGTGAAAGTAAAGGATTTATAAAGTGTGGCAGGGAAAATGTGCTCACTTCCCTTTGTCTAGTTTGAAGGGGTGGTGATGTTATTACATTGGAAACTGCTTCACCCCTCTTGTCTTTTCAACTGGCAGAGGTTTCACCATTTTCTCTTTGATTCATTACATACCTAATTTGGTGATTGAGAATTTATACACACTGGAGATTACGAATTTTATTTTTATGTTTAATTTGACAGAGATTTCTGGACCACACAAAAACACTGCAACGCAAAAACAACACAAATTATCAGCTCAACTTCAGGTTTCCTCCAATCAGCCTTGTGTTTTAAATGTGCTCTCAGAATGAAACAATTCAAAAATCTTCCCCAGGCTTTTAATTAGCGTTTTCCAAACATGTGTTTTCTGATTTGTAACTGAGCTGGGTTTCTCACCATGTTTACTGCACAGAGGTGGATCGATAGGATATTTTCGCACCTCGCCAAATAATTAACAATATTTCCCTGGTAAGGTGAGAAGACATAGTTCCATTGTAACTCCATTCTGTAACACCACACTTGCCCAACCGCTCTTTAGTCCTTTGATGTAAATGGCCCCTTGGTGGTCTTTACGGTGTAAGTGAGGGTTTGAGCTCCTGCTCCTTGCCCCATATGGTCTGTTTCAATGGGGTTCATGGGCATCGCATTTTCTAAAAACACAAGACTATCCATTGGTGGGGAGTTTGGTTAACTCTGTATTTGGAACTACATGTGGAGTTGGGGTACTTTGAGGCATTCATTCCTTTGTCTCGTGGCAATTCCGTGCTTTCCTTGCGACTAGTAGTCACAGGATTCATCGGAACAGGGGCAAGTTCTCAGGGTGCTGAGTGATTAGGAGCCTCCGGAAAGGGAGGTGGGGGCCCCCAGTCAGCACCATGTGTGACACATTGCCAGACATTCTCTTCCAGATATATCCCATAAACCAATCCACAATCATCACCTCCCTCAAACTCAACTGTCCCAAATACAGACATCATCCCTTTCTGCTTTGACAGCTGAGATTTTAATTTATTAATCTCCTGCTGGCACTGGGAGTGATCAGAGTTTCGATCCTCTTCACGAACTTGATATGCTTTCTCACATTGAATTTTAAACTGACTCACATTAAATATTTTTATCTGATTCTTTTGCTCCTGCTCGACTACTTTTCCACAGAACAGCTCATTTTCTTCTCTTAACTTCTCAACTACTTCTCTCGTATTTTCTAAATAATCTTTTAACTTCATTTTCTCTGATTTCTCGCTCTATAACTCATATCCCTCCCCCTCCCACTCAGTCCCCTCCCCCCTCAAATCCCTAATCAGGCCCCCTTCAAGCCACGCACCTTTGCAGTGCTGACAGTGCACTGCTCCCGATACCCTAGCACTGACAACCTGACCTAGCACCATGGGTCAGAGGGAATCAAGGAGGTGGGTCCAGTGGCCCTTTGCACCTCTGCTGCTGCCAAAGGAAGGGTCCCTCAAGGGTCCTGGGGGTTGGGTGTGATCGGATGTGGGAAAGGGGGTCACCTCGCCACTCTCCGCCAGGGTGGGGGACTCGTGGCTGGACAATCCCTTCTCGCACTGACAGAACTGACGATCACCCCTGGCATGGTGATTTCAGGCAGCTCAGTGTTCAACATCTTCATTCCTGCCTGTCAGCACAGAAAGTTTGAAGTGACGGAATAATTTTAACCTCCATGGCCCCTGGACAGCTGTCCAGCTTTTAAATCACTGCAGCACTCCATTCTGCAGCAGGAATTTCCGTTTCTCTCTGTAAGAAGCTGAAGGTGTGAGCAGACCCCTTTGGGTTCCTCTGACAGGGAGATGTCAATTTCTCTGGCTGGGTGGGTCTAGGGGGGAGGGGGGGTTCCATTCTCCACAGCTGTGCAATCATCCCCAGTGTATTCACACAGCTTTGCATTGAAGACTCTGAGCTTTACTAGCAAGTTGAACCCTTTGAAACCCTCTCTATTCCATTGAAAACCTTTAACCTTATGTCAATTTCTTGGTGCAGTGCATTGAAATAGATTTCCATTGGCAGCTTAATGAGTTTCAACTCAGGCGCCAGTCAGCTCTGTTTATTTACCTTTCCCTTCATGTTTGAATATATCACAAGTACCTCCATTGTTACCCAACTGCAATGTTTACAAAGACTCTTAGTCTGATTCACAGCTCTATGTTTGAGTGTGTGAGTGGAGTGTGTCTGTGTGGCATGTATGATTGCATCTGTTACTGCGAGTGTGCATGTTTGTGAGACTGTGTGTGTGTACGTGTGGTTGCGTGTGGGAGCGTGTGTGGGAGCATGCACGCAAATGTGCATGGGAGTGTGCATGATGGTCCTGGAGAATCCCACTCCATGTGTTTTTTTTCTGAGTCCCAAAAACCTCATGACAATGCAGGCATCTAAAGAAACAGAATGACACATGGACAACCGTTAAGAAGGGTGGATGGTGTTGAGTAATCGAAGCTGAGATTTTTCAGCAACATTTTACTTATTCAGCATCCGAAAGAAAATGAGAGAGTGGGAGAGGTCCAGGCTCTCTGTTCCAGAACCTAGGGCCAGGCAATCTCAATCCAATGTTGTCAATATTGAAGCCATGACAAGGTGCAACAGGTCAGAATTCTTGGAGGAAATATTTCAGAGGAATGTAGTGTTGGGGACTTTACAGAGACTGAGTAAAGTGAAGACATGGAGGGATCTGAGCACAAAGTAGAATAAATGATAAATATGAGGCAGTATCAGAGCAGGAGCCAATGTAAATCAGAGAGCACAGAGGTGATGGTTGAGTGAGACTCTGTGCGAGAATAAGCGGGTGGGATTCTCTCAGCACACTGGCATCAGCAGGGGACCTGTAGGAGGACTTGCAACCGGCGTCCAGCTGATCGCGAGTGTCCAACGCCCTTTTTTTTTACATAATCAGTCTTGTTCTGGAAAACAGCGTGAGTCTGATTGCCATATGATTCGCAAGCGTGGGATGGTATTCCTCAGACTCGCCAGTGTCTCCCCCCAGCTGGGAGAGATTCCCATCAGCGGGAATTAAAGCTGGGCCCATCCATGAGGATCAGGCATGATCACCCCGCTGGTGAGGACAGAGGCTTTTCAAGTGCCCCCTCGCACCCCCACTACCTCCGCCCCCCTCTCCCCCCCGCCACCCCCAGGATGTCGGGGTGCAGCTTGCCCCTTGGACAGTGCCAAACGGACACTGCCAGCCTGGCACCCTGGCACTGTCCACAGGGCAGCCTGGCACTGCTCATCGGGCACTGGGAAATGGCAAGTGGGTTTAGCCCAAGGGTACGGAGCCTACCAGGTGGGCCGATCGGCAATAGTGGGAGACGTGCCCACTGCACTCTGCATTATGGATCGGTGTGAGGGAGGGGGGAGGGAGGAGGGCGGGCAGAGCTGTACATGGGATGGGGTTTGGGGTGCACTTGGCAGCGCATGGATCGGGGCTGGCCATGGGTGGCTGGCGATTGGGGCTGGACCTGAGGGTGTTCTGGGAGCCCAGTAATCAGTGGGCGGAGTGATCAGGTAGGCCGGTAATTGGGAGGGGTGGTCAGTGAGGTCGGCCATCGGTGAGGTTGGTCGGGGTTGGCCAGGGGGGCTGGCGAATGGGGGCAGTTGTCAGGGAGGCCGGCGATCGGTGGGATTGGCCGGGGTGGTCGGGGACCCCAGCGATTGGGAGGGATAGTCAGGGAGGCCGGTGATCGGGAGGGATGGTCAGGGTGGCCGGTGGTTGGGAGCAGTGGTCGGGGAGGTTGATCGGTGGGGTTGATCGGGGAGGTCGTTAATCGGGAGGGAGGAGGGTGTTGGGAAACCGACGATTGGGAGAAGGGGGTCTGGGAAGAAACCGGGAGGTCAGTGATCGGGACACCAGCGATGGGGGGCCAGCGATGGGGAGCCAGTGCGTATGCGCCAATCTCCCCACTGGCAAATCAGCACATGCACACTGGCCCACACAGCGCACTGATGCCAGTCTCTTGGCTGGGATGAGGCCCCCCTGACGGGCGTGAATCTCCCTCTGAGGCACTTTGTGGAGCACAGAGCGCTGGAGATTCATTCAACTCAGTACAGCCAAAGGGCAGGAAAAAATCAGCTTTCCCAACTGTTGGGCACTTAGTTTCTTTTTGGGAGAATCACCCCCCGACACCTCCCCCCCGACACCTCCCCCCCTCCTCCTCCTCACCCCCCCCGCCTCCCCCCCACCGCCCCCCCCTCCTCACCCCAGATCTTTAAACGAAACTATCCAAACACAAATCAGTTCTCTATTTTTTCCATTAATACCTGTCCCTGTTAAATGAGAAGCTGAGCTTTCAATGAATTGCGCTGCTCTGCAATTATTCAATTTAAAATATTCACAGCAACTTGTCTCTTGTTAATAACTTCAATCGAGAAACATCTCCCAAATTGCTTCTCAGGAAGATTATCAGTAAAAATATCAGATTGATCCATCTGAGGAAAGATTAGGACACTTTGTCAAAGGGAGAGGTTTTTAAAAGTTCCCTAAAGGAGGAGAGAAATGGAAAAGTTTAGGAGTCATTGAGAGAGAATTCCAGGGCAGTGTTCTCAGAGGGTTTTAGGGCTGAAAGATGTTAACTGTGAAATAAATAAAATAACTTGGTAAAATGATCATTCTAATTTAGAATCGTACAGCTCATTCTGCACCCACCTCACTCTTTTCCTTCATCACTCACTATCACCTCACACTTATTTTTCCTCATTCTGCTCCTGTCTCACTCCATTCCCACCTCACTCTCTCATTTCCTCCCTCCATTCCCTCCTCATGTTGTTCTTTCTTCCCTCCATTCCCTCCTCACTCTGTCCTTTCCTTCCTACATTCCCTCCTCATTCTGTCCTTTCCTCCCTCCATTCCCCCCTCAATCTGTCCTTTCCTCCCTCTATTTCCTCCTCACTCTGTCCTTTTTGCCCTCCATTCCCTCCTCTTTCTGTTTTAGGTTCACTCGGGCTTTCAGCTCAATCTTGGGCTCTCAGCTTAATCTTGAACTCTCCCCTCTACCTTACTTGAGAAATCTCGCTCTCTGTATCACCCCCTCCCGTCAGTGATGATGCTGCAGCACATCCTCTGGTGGGAGGCTCTCATTACAGTGTGACCGTTTGACATTGGCAGCTGCCATTATCAATGTGGCTTTCGGAAATTCCACTGGGAAAAGTTATCAGGAAATTTGTACAGATTCCTCGTATATTTTATATGTCGTTGCTCTTTACCCTACAAAGGTTTCAGCAGATTTGAAGCACAAATGATAAGGGATGACGTCAATGGAAAGGTCTCACTCACCGTTCCATTGGTATAGAGAATCTAAAATTCATTTAATCCATATCAGATGGAAATCAGAGTCTAGGAGATTGACGCACGCACACACAAACACAGACACATACACACACACACACACGCACACACACAAAGCCATTATTAGATATTGCAGCACCTAGCAGGGCAGTGAATCCATTAAATGCTTTCCAAAGGGGAAAAGGTATGGGGAAAGGAGAGGGAAATGGACGTGAGTGGACCATCCCTTCAACAGCCAGAGCAGGTATGAGAAGTTGAATGGTCGCTTTGTTGTAGCCAGTTCCATGATGTTTCAATTCCAGTGCTTGTGCTGGTGTTCATCAAGTGTACATACAACGATTCTGTTTTTCTTCAATCAAGGTTCCGTGCCTGTCTAATCTGTTTACTCCAATCAGTGGAACTAATAACAATGTTTACGTAAGTCTCATGGTCTCAGTGGGTGTCACTTGCTTGTATTAATAAAGGGTGCCACTGAGTGAGTGAGCTCAGAGTCAATGAAAACTAAAGGACAATAGAGTTCATCACAAACATGGATCTGGTGGATTTCTTATTTCTACTCTTTGATGTCGAACCCATTTTCTATCTCATCCTTGCAGTGGTTGGAGTTCTGTGTGAGTTATTGTAATCATTGCTGGTTTGGCTGCTCTGATAGTGGAACTTGTTGGTGTCGGGCATGTTACACAGTCGTATGCTTGAAGTTATTATTTCCAATCACGATGATCATTATTTTATTTCAGGCAATGTTTTATTTCAGGCATTGGATCCTAACTAACCATGTGTTTATTGATATTCAGGATCTGTTTGACTTTGTCCAGGTTTCAGTGGGGCATTTGTATAATTCAGGTCAGAAACTCCAAAGGGTTTTATGAAGTCTGCCTGGACCATAAGTTTTGCAATTTGAATTTGGCTCGGGTGAGCATGAGATGTTTGACCTCAGGTATGATTCAAATGACCTACTGGGGAGCTTCTAAACAAAATATTCTTAAATAAACAAAGTTTATTTAAGAATACTGTTAACATGTACAGACAGAAAATGAGCAATAACCTCTGCCACGCACAAACAAGAAAAAAACAACTATGATATTGCATTAAACCTTAACAGCTAAATAAACAATTCCCATAAACAAAATCCTTGCCACAGGTTTAACACAGAAAATACAAATGCTCACATGATGCTGGATGCATCATGGTTGGATGCTGCAGTTCTCTTGATATACACGCAGACAAGCTTGGTATCAGATAAGGTTGCCAAAAATATCAGGAAGTGAGAAAAGGAAACTCTGTTTTTGCCTGTTTTTGCCTGAAAGCCACTGCAAGTGAGCGAGGAAATCCTTGCCTCAAATTCCTCGCTAGAAAACCACCGACAGCAGAGTTTTCACTCCAGAGAGAAAGGAAAGACTGCTTCCAGTCTTGAGTTGAAACAGATTCTAACTAACCAGCAACCAAAACCGAAAGGACAAAACTCTTGGGAGAGGGAAAAAAAACTATCCTACTTGACCTTTCAATCATTCTGCCCACGACAATCCAAAAGGTCAGAAACTCCCTGAAAGGGCATTAGGTCAAGATTTAAAAAAACATTTCAACCATTTAGCAGAAATAAAAGGATCTCTAATCAGACAGCCGATGCCACAATCAAAAAACAAAGCTGCTTATAACTGCAGTGAACATATTAAAAACTACATTTCTTAAAGTCACAGTAGCATCACACCTTCCACTGAGATCCAGCTCACAAATACAAGGGAAGTCTCAGTGTGGACAGATAACGACGTCACAACAGTGATTACATTTCAAAGGTTCTTCTGTGGCATGAAAAGAGCTTCAGATCAACTACAGTTGTGAAAGACATTCGATAAATGCACTTGTAGCTGTTTTCTTGAAGTTGATTGTGAGGGTGTGTTCTGTGGTGAACAAAATGTAAATTATTTACCGTGCCATTTTCCATCTTCCTGGAAGGCCCTGAAAGAATTGACAAATAATCAGCTGTGACCCCATTATTGGATTCATGAGTTATCCACGTGCTCACTATTACAGCTCAAATTCAGAGCTCCTGTACATTATTCAACTGATTCAACAGTGAATCAGATCCAATCTCCAACCCAAGGAGCTGAAACTAAATACACAAACTCCGCCTGTCTCACCAGTGAGTCTGTTTAGATTAATTTAACCTAATCGCAGTTACTATATTTCTGCAATAATGATATTCTCCTTGTTCATTGAGAAGCTTATTTGCTGACACATTGGATAACAGGCTCCACCCTGTTTCTTTAATGTGAGTTGTAAAACTGTAATTTTTAACATTTTCTCTCCTTGCTCTTCATATCTTTTCTTCCACTCACTGGACAACTTTGTTTTACGATCTGTTTTAAATTTACAGCTAACTTAGTCGCGATTGTGACTCTATCTCGAGGGAGGTGCGGTCTTTCCAAAGGTGTCACTCGGTACCTGGTGGCGATGGCTGCAGCGGATCTGCTGGTTGTCATTATTCGGGTCATACTGGATAAAATTAATCCCTTCAAACTGAGCGTTGTATTATATTACAGTCGTCATGCCTTTGGCATCAGAGAAGTTATTGCCACCGCAGTTGTTAGCAGCTCTGTCTGGCTCACAGTCGCCTTCACCTTTGACCGAATGGTGGCCATTTGCTTCCAGAAACTGAAGATGAAATACTGCACTGAGAAAACAGCAGCCATCGTTATCACAACGGTGAGTTTACTGTGTTTATTCACCAAAATCCCAGTGTTCTTTACGTATGACACCTATTACTGCTCAATATCAGGCGACTTCAACTACTCCCTTTCATGGCAAATCTTTGACTGGACAGACCGCCTTTTTACTCCAGTGCTCCCCTTCGTGCTGATACTGCTGCTCAATACTCTCACCATCAGGCTCATCCTGCTGGCCAGTGCAGTCCGCAGGAAACTGAGGAGACAGCGAAACGGGGAGGAGCAGAATGATCCAGAAATGAAGAATCGAAGAAGATCCATCATTTTACTCTTCACCATATCGGGCAGCTTTATCCTGTTATGGGTGACGCGTGTTGTATTTCTATCGATTCAACGAATCACTGGAATGTTTGATTTCTGGACAACTGATGTACTTGTATTAGATATCATGGGATCAATGCTCCAGTTATCCAGTTCCTGCACCAACACATTTATTTACGCAGTCACACAGAGGAAATTCAAAGAGGAGGTGATGAATGCTCTGAAATATCCCTTTACTGTCATCTGGAATTTCATTAGATGATGGGATGAAATCTGAAAAATTTAAACCCAGAGTGGGTAGCAAAGTTATGGTTCCTGTCCAGCTCAACTCTAGTTGAATAAACATGTCCAAAAGGCTTTAAAAATGAGAATCAAAATCTTCCTCAAATCTACAAGTTCTGGTCAGGTGGAAGTTTGAAAGTGAATTCTTCATGTTCTGAGAAATAATTGATTTGCGGATATTGCGATGAATTTTATTTTGTCTCAAATACAAAGTTTAAATGAGATCTGGTTATAATATACACATTCTTACTCGTCAAAGGCAAGATTCAAATGACACATATTTCACTTCTCACTAACTCCACAGAATAAACACTGTGAGTTTGAAAGGATTGGAAGCAACTGATTCCGAGAGAAGCAGAAACATTGAAGCAGCTGTATAGAGATGATGATTGCAGTTGTTGGGAACTGACAATGAAAATAGTTTGAAAACTGCCTTACCAGGGTAAGTGAAGTCTTTGTGAGGAATTTAGAACGTCAACAAACTGAGAGATCCTGGAAAGGAGCAACATGGAGACAATTGCTGAATCATCAACCTGGGGAGAACAAACAGAATTGGGAAAGGGCACTTTGAGCGATCGCACTTGTGCTAAGTTTAGAAAATGGAATGTGAGCAAACATTCTGAAACAGGTTGTACAGCCCATCCAATTCATTCAATGATCAATAGTCATCATCCCATGTGTTTCTGCTGTTCCCGTATCTCTTTATCTACATTCCCACAGTCACCAATCAAACATATTGCTCAATGTTCTACACTGTATATTCCTCTGGCAATGTGGAATGGTCAGAGAGCTGACTGCAAGACATTGCTGTAAGCCAGGCTCCAGATGCTGCCGCTCTGTTACTCCTTTGGGAGAGATTCTCACTGCTCAGCCAGGAAGAAACCTCAGGAACTGGCCTGGAAATGTTCACAAATATAGATTTAAAATGCGTAATGTTCTCTGCCCGTGTCCCCATCTGTGGGATTCTTAGTCTCTGGTATTGATGTCTCCCTGGACTTTCACATGGTGGTCACCACCAATTAACTGATGGCTCCTCACAAGATGCAGAGCTGCCCCACCATTGAAAAAATGCCAAGAGCCCAATGAATTGACACCGATTTGGGACAGTGTCTCGATAGAAACATATAATTCCAAATACGCACATCCTCGATGTATAAATGTCTCACCTGCTCCTGTCCAAGTCTCTTCCATTTAATCTTACATCCATGTGCCATCAGCCTCTACTGCCTTTTTCCATCAATCCTGTCCCATCACTTCATAATTTAAAATTGTATCCAATCACCTTGGGAACAAGGTTGTCTTTCTATCTGTCTTTCTTCACACTGTTAATATTCAGATTACTGTTGTACATTTTGCTGTAATTCGACCAAACCTAATAATTAACCACATTTTATCTAAATCGCAGCAAAGTAGAAGATAATTGTTGAATGTTGCGAGCTGTTTTTCACAGACAAGGAAAGCCCTGGACAGGAATGAACTGTTGGAAATGATGAAAAACATGAGCATCTCCAGATCACAGCGTGTCCAGATTTAATCCCAAGGGAATGAGTGATTGATGAGGTACAAGAGGAAAAAGAACTTTCCGATTCTGGAGTGTGGAAGTTATTGATTCCGTGTGAGGGTTGGAGCAGATAGTCATTACAAGAAGCACTAAACAGGCAAAGACGCACCGGGACTCTCCTGAAATTGAGTTTGAGTGTTGGAGATAGGATGTTGGGCAGGAGATTTAGGGGGTATATGAGGAAAAACCTTTTCATCCAGTGGGTGGTAATGGTCTGGAATGCGCTGCCTGGGGGGCTGGTACAGGCAAGCTACCTCACATCCTTTAAAACATCTCTGCATGAGCACTTGGCACATCATAACATTCAGGGCTATGGGCCAAATGCTGGCTGATGTGATTAGGTGGAGGTTCAGGTGCTTGTAATGTGTTGGTGCAGAGTCGATGGGTCAAAGGGCCCCTTCTCTGCTGTCTGATTCTATGACTCTACGTTTGAAAGCATTTGTGGATCTGGTCATGGGGAATATCACAGGATGGGATAAGGGAAGAGGAGATAAAGGCCTGGTTAATCAAAGACAGAAGGAATGAGCAAAGGCACTAAAATCTCCTGAAGGGTGGGTAACATTAGGGCTCACTTTGAATATCTTTGAAAGGTATTTGGAGCTGTAGCCAAGGCCAAAATGGTCAGTCACAAATTAAACATCGATGTTGAGTAACTGCCGAACTGACCACTTGCTCTTGTTCATTAATATCTGGCTTTTGATCACAGTCACGAGAACTTAAAATCAATGGAAACTCTTTGGGCCATAACCACCTGGCTACCCTATGTGGGATTTTGGGGGGTTTCAATTTCCAGCATGTGAGTCATTACGGAATGTCACTCCACCACTGATTGCCACGCTAAAGACGGGTCTTTGTTTCCAATTCTTTCTTCCAGATATCTGAACTCAGTAAACTGTTTAGACAAGACAACACCTTACAATGGCAGAAAATATCTTGGTGAATCTGTGTTGTATCCTCTCGATTGCAGCAACATCTTCCTAAAATCCACACATATTTCTCCAACTGTGGGTTGACGGAGGTTTTATTTAGATTCACCATGAGATCTTGACTTTAATGTTCTATCCCGACTGGGCAGCATGGACGAGTTGGGCCGAATAGCCGTTTCCATGCTGTTAACCTCTACGACTCTAAGACTCTCTGACTGCCATCAAAGTCAGGATCTTATTGGTTCTTTATCTTTATCCACTTGAGGAGTTGTTTTTAATGTTGGGAGCCGGAATCCCCAAACCCTTCAGCTTCTTGATATCATCCAAATTTCCCCCATTCAAAATATTTTTTCAGTGAAATGTAAAACCTCACACTTACTGACATTAAATTCCATTGTTATTCATTGGCCCATTTATCTCAGCCACGTTGCTTTGATCCTCAGAATTCATTACTGTGCTTCCTATTTTAATATTGTCTGCAAATTTCTACATCACTCCCTCTAGCCCTGTATCCTGTTCATTGTTTTACGCAGTTAACAGGAGTGAGTCCAGAGCAAAACCCTTCTGGGTCTCCACTGCCTCATTCCAAACATGCTGAGGAACTGCTCTCAACTCCCTTTGTTTCTTCCCATCTCAGCAGTTTGCTTCCCTCCCCCTGATTTAATTCTGCTTCATTTTCTCCAATCAGATTCTAATTGGTAAAATCAAAATACTGCGGATGCTGGAATCGGAAACAAAAACGAAAAATGCTGGAAAATCTCAGCAGGTCTGACAGCATCTGTGAGGAGAGAATAGAACCAATGTTTTGAATCTAGATGACTCTTCATTCAGCTGTGACGAAGGGTCATCTCGACTTCAAACGTTGTCTCTATTATCTCACCATAGATGCTGTCAGACCTGCTGAGATTTTCCAGCATTTTCGGATCCTGAGAGGTATTGTACTGAAGCTTTCTGAAGATCCATGTACACAACATGCACTGCATTTCTCCACACGCCACATGTGTCACGGATTCCAGTAAGTGTCAGGTGTAGAGTTCACATTTTGGGCCATGGAAAATCAAAATGTGTGTATCATTAATATTCATCTGCCGTGCTTACTTCATAACCATGAAGGTTTCTTTACACTGGTGTTACATCCACTTCACACAAACTGATCGTCACAAATACCTCACAACATAACTTGTTACATCATGCATGTAGACTTCTCTCATTTCACAATTACATGTTGTATCGCATCATTCCAAGGATTTAACCAAAACCAAAGCACCCAATGTAAAAACATTGGGCCTGATTTTACCATTTTGAGTCCAAGTATCGAATTTGGGCGCCAAATAGATCCGAGTCTGGAATCCTCTTTCCAGCGCACCCATACCCGTTTTGCCAGCTCCGATCCGATTCGCGCTGTGGGCGGGGCTTAGCGCTGGCGGACCAATCGGAGCTCTGAACTGCGCATGCGCAGTTCGAAAAAAATCTGACAGCGCGTCCGGGCGCAAAAGAAAAAAAGCAGAAAGCGGAGAGAGCGGCTCTCTGACGATCATCCTCGGGGTGGGGGGGGGGAGGAGAAGGGTGGGCGGGACCCAGATCATCCTCTATTCAGGGGGAGGGGTCTGCTGCCAGTCTGCGGCCGATCGGTGGGGAGGGAGGAGGCAGGGGGGTCCGCCGCCACTCTGCGGGCGATCCCTCCTCCCCACCGGAGGAACGAATCCCTCCTGCCGGAGTGGACGTGCGGCCATGCCATCCCACAAAACCTTCAGGATGAAGCGATTCCTCGCTAAGAAGATGAAGCAGAACCGGCCGATTCCACAGTGGATCCGTGTGAAAACCGGCTACAAGATCAGTACAAGTCCAAGAGGAGACACTGGAGAAGGACCAAGCTGGGCCTGTAAAGGGAGACACCATCACTGGTACACTACCAGCCACAGATTACTCTTCCCTGCAGGGGCAAGAGAGCGGGAGAGATGGCTCTGGCTGGTTTTGTGGGATGGCATGGCCGGACGTTCACTCCGGCAGGAGGGATTCGTTCCTCCGGTGGGGAGGAGGGATCGCCCGTAGAGTGGCGGCCGACCCCCCTGCCCTCTCCCTCCCCACCGATCGGCCGCAGACTGGCAGCAGCACCACACCCCCACCCCCCCCCCCCCACCCACCCCCCGACCAGTAGATGATCTGGGTCCCGCGCTCCCCCACCCCCCCCCCCCCCCCCCCCGCCTTTCATGCTAATGCATTTAAATCATCGGGCTGCCCGATTTGGGCGCGGGCTGGACCCGCACCAGGATCGGTGTTGGTAAAGCCGCGATCTGTTTGGAATCGGGTGCAGATCGCGGTGGAGGCCCGACGCCCAACTTCACCGCGATTGCGCGCCTGAAAACGGGCGCGAAGTTTTAGTTAAATCAGGCCCATTATAACATATATAAATGGACATAAGTTTTGTTGTTTGTTTTAAATCTGTGAATCTCCAATTTAAATCTGCATTATATTATTATATAACTTTACATGTGGCATGCTTATAAGTGTTCGGATGTTTTAATTTAGAATATGGAAATTGAAAATTTAAATGGGAAGATGAGTGGTCAGAACTTCGTGGACAATGATTTGGAAACCTGCATGAGGTTGAGCAAAGGAGAGTTCACATTTTGGGCTGTGGAAAATTTCAATGTGTTTATTATTAGTATGCTTCTGTCTTGCTTCCTTCATTTATATTTACCTTATATTTCACTCTTCTGCTTTGATGTTTCAATAAAGTATTTGTATTATTCCATATTTAAATGTTTTGTTTTAATGTTTTAATGAAACATTCGTAGAATTCTGTGATGTTTCATGGAATACTTTTATGAACAAAAATAATGTTAGAAATACAAAACTTTGATACTATGTAAACATTTGACGAAACATTTTACTCAGCAGCCGCCCCATGACATTTTGTTTAATTGCCTCATCTTTTCAAATTTCTCACAAAATATATTTTCCTCTTTAAGACAACAATCAATGAAATATTTTTATACATTAACGCAACAGTTCTGTTGTCTCTAAACAAGGAGGTCAGGGAGGGAGGTATATGAGGAGGGGAAAGGAGGAGAAGGTGAGGATGGGAGAATGAGGAGAAGGGAGGGAGGGGGGAGTGGAGAGTTTGAACATCAAAAAATTACATGTTACATGTAGCCTGACTCCTCTGTGCCTCGGATAAAGCCTCAAAAGAACTTCAGTTAAAAAGCCTACCTAAAAGCGTGATGTACCAGAGGGACATGACTCCAGATTTTCAATCTGCCCTGAATTCTGCAATCCCTAACAGACAGTGTTCACATCAGCTTACAGGAGACTTGCAAATGTCATCTTAAGGAATAGTTACCTAAAGCATTTGATCCAGCCAAGTTGCATTCTTCCCACTGTAACGTTGGAGCTCATTTCTCCAAGGGGTTTCTAAGGATCAACATTGCATCAGGGAGACTCTTAAAATTAGGATAAACACTTCTTAAAATACATCGCCAATTCCAAATGGACTTTAGCTGAAACTTATTCCAGACACTAACGTCCTAATTTATATACGTATGTTATATATATATATGTGATATATTAATATACTTTTTTTCCTGGACTTAATGGCCCTATTTTACCATTGCGTCGCGCGTGGTAAAGTCGGGTGTGAGGCCATTAACGTGATCCGCGCCTGCGTCCGCGCAGCTGGCCACTTTACCGAAACCGGGGAATGGTGGCAATCCGATTCACGCCCAAAATGGGCACAACAGCGTTTTAAATGCATTTGCATGCATTTCAATTGAATTAATGAACTGCCCACCCAACTTAATCAGCATTTCTCCCTTTACTGCCGCGTTCGCCGATCCGGAATCGCGCCAAAATGAACCTGCTGAATAAAAGTCTGAATCGGGCGCTCCAGCTGCTGAAGAGCGAGTTCAGAGCTTCCATCAGCGCTCTGACTCAGATTGGTGGTGGGGGGGGGAAAGGGAGGCGGGTCAGATCATTCTCTGGTTGGGGGCGGGGGGGAGTGAGGCCAGATCGTTGTCTGGTTGGCGGGGGGGGGGGGGGGGGGGGGGGGTGCAGGTCAGATCAATCTGCAGTGGGGAGGGGGTGCAGGGAGGCCTGATCGTTGGCTGGTGGTGGGGGGAAGGTCCGATCGTTTTCTGGGGTCAGGGAGGAGGTGGCGGGTCAGATATTCCTTTGGGAGGGGGTTGAGTGAGGCCAGACCATTCTCTGGGGTGGGTGCCGGGGGGGGGGGGGCGGCGATGAGTGAGGCCAGATCGTTGTCTGGGGGTGGGTGGGGTGAGTGAGGCCAGACCATTCTCGGGGACGGGGGGGGGAAGTGAGGCCAGATCGTTGTCTGGGTGGGGGGGGGGGCAGGGTGCAGTGAGTGAGGCCAGACTATTCTTGGGGTGGGGGGAGTGAGGCCAGATCGTTCTCTGAGGGGGTGGGGCGGAGGAGGGAGGCGGGTAAGATGTATCTTTGGTGGGGTGGGGGGGGGTGGGTCGGCCCAATCGCTCACTGGTTGCGGGGGGGGCAGATCGATCTCTGGTGGGGGGGAGGGGGGGGGGGGGGGGGGGGAAGGGGGCAGGGGTTGCGACCAATCTGGGTAGCGGGGGGTGGGTGGATAAGGGGGACAGTGATGTCTGTGGGCGCCATTGATCCCGATTTTCGCTCCCGGGCCGCTTTCTCCGCTTTCTGCGGCCCAGGAGTGTTCTGACGTGGCCGCGCTTTTACAAATTTTTTTCCGACTGCGCTTGTAAGGCTCACATTAACACTGCAATGAAGTTATTGTGAAATTCCCCTGTGTGTGGAACGTTTAAGTTGGCAATTCATTTAAAGCCCCTGGGAGCGATTCTCTCTGCCCGCTGCGCTGCTCCAGCAGCCAAATAGGCAGCGAGACAGAATCGGAGGCCATTTGGGGGGCTTTCCGTGGGGTGCCACATTCTCTGCGCATCTCCGTGGTCCAGATTTGTGGCGCCGTCAGCTCCGCGCTGGAAATCGGCGCAGATCTGATTTAAATATTATAATCTGCATTTACATCCTATTCGCGGGCCGGGACTGAAGTCTCCGGGCTGCGAGCCTCTTCCTCCCACCAGGTGTGGTTCACTCCAGCGGGGTGTACAACAGCTCCCCACTAACTGGGAGGTGGCAGCCCGACCCTGTGGACTGAAGGGAGGACATGGAGGCCCCCTAGGAGGTCGGGGTAACGGGGAGCTCCCTGGACATTGCCAGCCTAGCAGTGCCAGCCTGGCCCTCTGGCACTGCCCAAACGGCAAACTGGCAATGCCTAAGGGGCACCTTGGCATTGCCTACCAGTCATCGGGCAGTGTCAAGGGACCCAGAGGCAGAGAAAGTAGGGCCTATTGGGGATGGGGCTATGGGGTGCGATCAGTGGTGTGTCCTGTTGCCACTCTGCAGTCAGAATCAGTGGCAGAGGGAGTTAAGGTGCTGAAAGGGGCTGGTCATCATGATCAGGGGGGCTGCCAGGTAGGTCCGGCTGCGTGGAGGTTGCCAGGACTGCGGGTGGTGGGGGGTCAGGACTGCTGGAGTTGTGGGTGGTCGGGGAGTTCGGGGCTGGCGGG
This sequence comes from Mustelus asterias, assembly GCF_964213995.1. Lineage (NCBI taxonomy): Eukaryota > Metazoa > Chordata > Chondrichthyes > Carcharhiniformes > Triakidae > Mustelus > Mustelus asterias. Next base: position 81,166,897 of record NC_135815.1, on the reverse strand, counting down.
TGGGCACATTGGGAGATTTCTGGGAGGCCAGCGATTGGGGGGCCACCGGGTTGGCCAGCGTTGGAGCTGACCAGTGACTGAGAGGCCGGCAATGCAGGGCTACTGCGCATGCATCGATCTCCGCCATGACAGATTGGAGCATGCACAGTGGTCAGCGCTATGCTGCTGGCCTCTCCAGCGGGAAAAGACCCCACCCCTGATTTTCAGTGTGAATCTCCTTCAGATTGTGGAAGACTCATTTTGAAAATCCCGCTAAAAGAAACAGCAGAGGTTACTACACGTTTTTACGCAAATTCGGCACTTAGAACCTTCTTGAGAGAATCCCTGCCTGTACCTTCTTTCAAATATCCAACAATACAAACATAGATTGCTAAAATTATCTCTGCTTCCTGACATGGGGATATGGTCTGTGGAACTATGAAGCTGTCAAGTCATTTCAAGCCCCTGCCTTTAAATTTTGATGAAAAGAATGACTGCTCTGACTCTCGGTTGAAAAGAAGTTGGTGTTTGCAATTTCAGTCGATGTTTCAGATAAACCTGAAGCTCATCATTAAAATATTGGTACTGCTTGGTTGCATCAACAACATATCCTTCACACAGCGGGGGACCTGTACTTTTGCAGTTTCATAGAGTCATAGTCATAAAGTTATAAAGTAGAGAAGAGGCTCTTTGACCCATTGGGTGGACACAAACAAAACTACACAAAACCTACATTAATTCCACTTTCCAGCATTTGACCCACAGCCTTGAATGCGATGACATTTCAAGCACTCATCCACATACCTTTTAAAGGCTTTGAGGTTTCCCTTCTCGACTAACCTCCAGGCAGTGCATTCCAGACTCCCACCGTCCTCTCGGTGAATAACATTTTCCTCAAATCTGCCCCCCTCCCCCTCCAGCTGTCTGCACCTTAACTTAAAATTATGCCCCCTCATTATTGACCCCTCAACTGAGGGGAACAGCTGTTTCTTATCCACCCTGCCATTACCCCCTCGTAATCTTATACACCTCAATCAGGTCCCCACTCAGCCTTCTCTGCTCTAAAGGAAACAACACAAGCCTATCCAGCCTCTTGTCATCGCTGAAATGCTCCATCCCAGGAAACATTCTGGTGAATATCCTCTGCCCTGTCTCAAGTGCAATCACATCGTTTCCATAGTGAAGTGATGTTAGATAGTTAAGTGGTTGCATTGTAGTTTTAGCCACATGATTCGATGGTGATGTCACTGAGGTGTTTTGCAGCCTCCTGCTTTAGTTTCATTCATACTCGATGAAGGCAACAGCTCCTGCAATAAATCTGTTGTTGTTATTTTGAATCTATGTGTGCAAAGCACATCTGTTTCTTTTTGTTTAAGCCAACAGCTCTTAACCGAGTTAGGAATGACAAAAAGAAAATTGGTGTTGAGTCAGGAATTTGTATCATTGTGAACATCAAGAAAAGACCTTGGGGCGATTATCCCCGGGAGAATCACGTGCCGGACAATTCGTGGGATTCGCACATGCATTCCCGGCATGCATGCATCACCCAGCGCCGGATATCCGGCACAGTCGGGACCATGCTGGAAACCGATGGGAACAGCAGGGAAGTCATTTAAATCTATTTTTACTCTTATTTAAACGTGATTATCGGGCCCGGGACTGAAGTCTCTGGGCTCGCCAGCATCTCCCACCCAGCCAGTACAACTTCACTCTGGCAGGGTTCAGACTAGCTCCACACTATCGGGGAACTAGCAGCCTGACCCTGCTGGAGTTAAGGGAGGGCAATCGGGGCACCCAGGGGGTCTGTCATCAGGGGAGTAGTGCTCCCTGGAGGTGGGCAAACTGGCAGTGCCAGCCTGTGTCCCCCAGCACTGCCCAAGTGGCAAAATACCCATGCCCAGGGGCATATTGGCACTGCCCATCAGGAAAGGTTAAGTGCCAATGGGGTCGGGCCTGGGGGCAGCGAGAGCTGGAGGTGGGGCCGAGGGGCTGATTGGGGGCTGCCACTCTGCATGGGGATCAGTCGAGGTTGGAGGGAGGCCAGCGATCGGGGCGGGCTGGGAGTTGGATCTGCCAGGGGTCTGCATCTTCCGGGGGTGGCTCTACCAGGTGTAGGTGTGTCTTCGGGGGGAATCTGCCTCCCGTGGAGGGGGCGGTGGGGGGGCAGCTGCCGGGGAGATTGTCATTGCTGAGTGGCGGGGGGTGAAGATCGGGCGATCGAGGATGGGAGGAGAGTCGGGGCTTGCCCGGGAATGGCCGTGCAGACTGCGATCGGACTGGAGTGGGGGTGGTGGGGCGGGGGGCGGGGGGGGGGGGGGGGGGTGGCGTTGATTAGGGGGAAAGCACTGGGAGGGTCCCAGAATGGCCAGCTTTCAAACTGGTCAGCAAACGGCAGGATGACAGTTCGGGGCCACTGCGCTTGCACAGAGGCCCTGAGCTGTCAGACCCTGGCACAAATAGCTCCCTCCCACCCGCTGCCTCCCTCCAAGCTTTTAATAACGTTCATGATTGTGACCTTTGCATTGCACAGAGTGCGGGAGATTCTAATGTGAACTCCCACTGAATAAACAATTGTGATTTACCCCAGTTTTCCCATAAATTCAACACTTACAATTGGGAGAATCACCCCCCTTAAGTGTGAGAAAAGATTGTGGGTGTGATTTTCCAGGCCTGTTGAGCTGCTTGAGTAGCGCAGCGAGCCGGGAAATGTCAGCAGGAGGTCCCAAACAGGAATCACAACCGGCATCATGTCACTTGTGATCTTCCCAGACTATTTTCATTAACGTAATCAGCTGGGCACCAGGGAACAGCATGAGGCTGATTACACAATGCAAATGCTTATTTGCAACACATAGCAATCTGGGGAAGCAATCATCTGGGCTCGCTAAAGATTCTGACCCCTCCAGAGGAGGTCCGCACCAGCGGGGATCACATGTGGTCCCCAGCAACAGGGACCGAACGTGTCGGCCTTGCGGGTGGGAGCAATGGCCATAGAGGCCCCTGGGTGGGGGGGGACTGGGGGTTACCCCTTGGGCAGAGGCAGCCAGGCACCCTGACATGCCCAATGAGCACCCTAGCACTGCCCACAGGGCACCCTGGCATTGCCAGCCTGGCACCCTGGCAGTGCACAACGGGGACCAGGGATTGCCAAGAGGGAGTGGGGCCTGAGGGTGCAGGGCCAGATGGGGTGGAACCAAAATGGGGGTGGGGCAAGTTAGGAGGGGAGGAAATGAGGCAAGTCTTCATTGCGTTGTGTGGGCTGGTGGTGGGGCCAGGCTCGGAGGCTGGAACCGGCCACCAGGGGGGTGGCCATCAGGGGTCGGGACCAGTCTTTGGGGGAGTTTATGGCTGGCAATCGGGGAGGGTCGCACCCCGTCCCCCCCACTCAGTGCTGTGGGGATTCAGGGCCAGCAATGTCAGAGGGGAAGGAGTCTGGGCTGGCGATCGGAATGCCGGCAATGTCCCAGGTAGGCGCATGTCGACCTATCTCTGTATCTAATCAGTGCTAGCCCCCTCAGCCATCCGACACCGGACTCCTGGATGAGAGCAGGCTCCAACACTGCCCCCCGCCCCTTCCACCGGTGTGAGCTCCGTGATGGACTCTGTAATGCACAGAGGGCCATAAAGAAAAGAAGCAGTGACAGGCTAAATAGTTGGCTTTGTCCGGGGAAGGTCTTGTCTCACCAACTTGATCGAGTTTTTTGAAGAAGTGACAAAGATAAATGATGGGGGAAGGGCTGCGGATGCAGCTTATATGGAATTCAATAAGGCATTTGACAAGGTCCCAAATGACAGACTGGGATGAAAACTAAAATCACCTGGTATTCGAGGTGGGCTGGCAAGATGGATACAGAACTGATTTGGTCACAGAAGACAGACAGCAGGGGTGGGAGGGTGCTTTTCAGAATTGAGACCTGTTGCTAGTGGTGTTGCGCAGTGATCAGCGCTGGGACCTCTGTTGTTCATAGTATATATAAATGATCTGGTGAAAAATATGGGTGGTTTGATTAGTCAGTTTGCAGATGACACGAAGATTGATGCATTTGCTGATCGTGCTGGGGATTGCCAGAGGAGACAACAGGATAAAGATTTATTGGAAACTTGGGCACAGAAATGGCAGATGGAGTTTAATCTGGACAATTGCGAAGTGTTACTTTTAAGAGGATTAATTTTAAGTGTGAATTACACTGTAAATGGCAGAGCCGTTAGGATCATTAACATACAGAGGGATCTGGGTGTGCAAGTCCACAGTTCCCTAAAAATGGCAACACAGGTAGCCAAGGTGATTAAGAAGGTCTACGGCATGCTTGTCTTCATCACTCAGGGCATTGAGTACAAAAGTTGGCAAATCATGTTGCAGCGATATAAAACCTTGCTCAGGCCACATTTGGAGTGTTGCGTGCAGTTCTGGTCACCATGCTACGAGAAAGATGGAGAACCTTTGCAGAGAGTGCAAAAAACTGTTCACCAGGATGCTGCCTGGCCATGGGAGTGTTGGCTCTGAGGAGAGGTTGAATAAATAAGGATTGTTTTCACTGGAAAGGCGGAGGCTGAGGGGATACCTGACAGAGGTCTACAAATTTATGAGAGGCAGAGGCAAGGTGGATACTGGGAAGCTTTTTTCTCAGGGTGGAAGTGTCAATTACAAGGGGGCAGAGGTTCAAGGTGAGAGGGGGAAAGTTTAAGCGAGATATGCGGAGAAGTTTATCATGCAGAGAGTAGTGGGTGTCAGGAACGTGCTGCCAGAGGAGGTGGTGGAACCAGGCACATTAGCAACATTGAAGAGAAATCTGGATGGGGGCATGAATAGGAAGGGAATAAAGGGATATGGTGCGAATGAGGGCAGAAATTCCTCTTTAGTTTAGTTAGGGCATCAATGATCAGCACAGGCTTGGAAGGCCGAACGGCCTGTTCCTGTGCTGTACTGTTCTTTGATCTTTCTTCTGAAATTCAGAGGTGGAAACAAATAATTGGAGAATTGATGTTGGAGTCATTCCCAGCGTAAAGATGGTTGTGATGGCTGGTGGTCAATCGTTTCAGTTCAAGGACATCTCACTGCAGTTCTTCAATGTAGTGGCCAAGACTTCAACCATCTTCAGCTGCTTCATCAATGACTTTCCTGGACAACATCCAGGGTTGTCCTGACAAGTGGCAAGCGTCATTCACATTACACACGTGTCAGGCAATGACCATCGACAACAAAACAGAATCTAACCATCGACCAGTTGAGTTTCTGACCAATGATAACCCAAGAATGTCGACAGTCGGGGATTCGGTTATGGTAACAACGTTGAATGTCAAGGGGCGGTATTTAGAATGTCGCTTATTGTTGATGGTCATTGCCTGGCATTTGTGTGGCATGAGTGTTACTTGCCACTTGTCAGCCCAAGCCTGGGTATTGTCCAGGTCTTGTTGCATTTGAACATGGACTGCGTCAGTATCTGAGGAGTCGCGAATGGTGCTGAACATTGTGCAATCATTGGCAAACATCCCCACTTCTGACCTTATGATGGAAGGAAGGACATTGATGAAGCAGCTGAAGATTGTTGGGCCTAGGACACTACCCTGAGGGACTCCTGCAGAGATGTCATGGAGCTGAGATGACTGACCCTCCACAACCACAACCATGTTCCTATATACCAGGTATGACTCAAACCAATCGAGTTGCCCCGATACCCATTGATTCTGATTCTGCTAGGCCTCCTTGATGCCACACTTGGTCGAATGTAGCCTTGATGTCAAGGGCTATCACTCTCACCTCAACTTCGGAGTTCAGCTCTTTCATCCATATTTGAACCAAGGCTGTAATGAGATGACCCTGGTGAAACCCAAACTGGGCATCACTGAGCAGGTTAATGGTGAGCAGATGCTGTTAGATAGCACTGTCGATGACCCCTTCCATCACGTTATCGATGATCACGAGTAGACTGATTGGGCAGTAATTGGCTGGATTGGATTTGTCCTGCTTTTTGTATACAGGACATACCTGGGCAATTTTCCACATTGTTGGGAAGATGCCAGTGTTGTAACTGTCCTGAAAGAGCTTGGATAGGGGAGTGGTAAGTTCTGGAGCAGAAGTCTTCAGTAATATTGCCGGAATGTTATCAGGGCTCATTCCCTTTGCAGTATCCAGTGCCTGCAACCGTTTCTTGACATCATGCGGAGTGAATTGAATTGGCTGGAGACCAGCATCTGAGATGCTGGGGATCACTGGAGGAGGTCACAAAGGATCATCCACTCGGTCCTTCTGGCTGAAGATTGCTGCGAATACTTCAGCCTTATCTTTTGCTCTGATGTGCTGGGCTCCTGCATCATTGAAGACGGGGATATTTGAGGAGCCTCCTCCTCCAGTGAGTTGTTTAATTGTCCATCACCATTCATGAAAGGATGTGGAAGGACTGCAGAGCTTAGATCTCATCCACATCCAGATTTGATCCCAGTGGAATAAGTGATTGATGAGTTACAAGAGGAAAAAGCACTTTCCAATTCTGGAATGTGGAAGTTACAGATTTCATGTAAGGCTTGGATTAGACCGTCATTAGGAGAAGCACTAAACAGGCAAAGATGCTCAGTGAATATCCTGAAATTGAGTTTGAGGGCTGGAGATAGGATGTTTGAATGGAGTTGTAGAATTGATCATGGGGAAGAGTGTGGAATGGGATAAAGGAAGAGGAGATAAAGGCCTGAGTAATCAAAAACAGAAGGAATAAGCAACGGCACTAAAATCCACTCAGAGGGATATACCTCACCTCGTAATCTTGCACGGGTGTGTGAGGTGGGAGGAAGTGATTGGTTTTGAACAATTAACAGAACTTTATTTTTTAAGCTGGTGACAACCTCATTCAAACAATTAACAAACTGAATAAAATCCCAATAGAATGCTGCACAAATACTCCAAGACTAATTTAGGAATAGTGAAATCAGTCATTACAGAATTTAATCACTCTCAAGTAAAATACAAACGGGCATCTTTGGAAATATGACCTTTATTCAATGATGTTCACATCTGGGACACTTTGGGTTGGTATTTCTCTCTATTCTAATGGTAGTTTACAAAGACATTCATGGAACTGCAGGATTTCCACAAGAGCCTCGCCTACCTTCAGACTGAAGAGGTGGCATAATACTCTACCAGTTACCCCCCTTGTCTGGATTTATATACCTGGACTTACCTCACGGTATTCCTGCAATCTGAATGGCTTGCGGCTGTCAGTAACCTTCACATTTGAATTCCATTGCTTCTGTGATTCTGCGTGCTTGCTTTAAACTCATTTGTCTCATTCAAAAGCCTGATTGGAAGACTACTAGTTTTTAATACAATGTTACAAAGACCTGCTTCTGCAATTTGAAGATTTCAGCATTGAACTCCAAGCAGCTTTTCTCAGGCACTGACACAATCAGCATTTAAAGGAGTCCTGCCCTGTCGTTTGCCCTTTGGTATTTTACACTCTTTACAGACATTCTGTACATCTTTATAAACTCAACTTCACAACAATCTCATGGAGGATGGGTATGTTCGGACATAGTAATATTTCTAAAAATACACTTTGTGTCTTTCATTGATGTCAACATGGGCAGTCACCCATTAAACATCTATATTGAGGCACTGCTGATTCTCTCTTATATGGACATCTGTGGGTTCTGATTGTATTCACCTGAATTTGAAGTGAATGTTTAACTTGAAGTTCAAGTTTTTGTTTCCAATTCTTTCTTCCAGGTGTCTGAACGCGATAAACTGTTTGACAAGACAACACCTGAGAATACCAGGAAATATTTTGGGGAATCTGTGTTGTATCCTCTTGATTCCAGCAAAATCTTCCAATCGTGGGAATTCAAAATACACACATAGTTCTCCAACTGTGGGTTGACGGAGGTTTTATCGAGAGTCACCATTAAATCTTGACTGCAATATTCTGTACCTACTTCCTTCAAACTCAGTATCTCATTGAGTCTTTATCTTCATCCACTTGAGGTGCTGTTATAAGTGTTGGGAGGCGGAATACCCAAACCCTTCAGATTGTTGATACCATCTAGCTGTGAAATGCAAAACCTCTCAACTTTTAAATACTTAAACATGACAAGAATACAATTCTTAATTGCTAAGCTTTCTCAATTAGTTTCAATTCAAGCAATACTCCTCTTCAAGACTTAAATTCCTCTTCACTATCAGTTGGCAGCACACATGCTGACCTGCTTGCACTTGGAGTGCCAGTCCTGAGCCCTCCAGAACACCTGTGGAGAGAGAGAGAGAGAGAGACAGAGAGGGCGACAGAGACACCTTACAGAACTTGGCAGGAACTGCCAGAATTTCCCTGGAAGCTTAGTCCCTCGCCTTAATCACTTGACTATCAATCAACCGAATCAAAACTGTGAAACTCCAGGGGAAAACTAAAATAAACAAAAATGCATGAACTCAGATTAAAACAAGCACATCCCTAGCTTAAATTAATTTTATTAGCTTGCATTCTCAGCATATGAGCTGCCTGGTGACCAGACAAAATCAGCGCCATATGAAGTTAGTCCTGGTATCATCTCTGGTCTCCCAGATTGCCTGGATCCACTACAGTTCACCTCTCACTGCAACAGGTCCACAGCAGACACCATCTCTCTGGCCCTACATTCAACCAAGGACACTTTGTCTTCCATTTATTGACTACAGCTCAGCCTTCAATGCCATTATCCCAACAAAACTCATCTCCAAACCCCGTGGCCTAGGGCCCAGCTCCTCTCTCTAATACTGGATCCTAGATTTCCTAATACACAGACCGCACTCAGTTAAGGATTGCAATGACACCTCCTCCAATGTTAACTTCAACAGTGGTGCCCTGCAAGGCTGTGTCCTCAGCTTCTTACTATACTCCTTATACACCTATGACTGCGAAGCCAAGTTCTGTTCCAACTCCAGTTTCAAATTTGCTGACACCACCAGAGTTCAATTCCAAATCCAAGCTCAATTCTATTGTCACGATTATAAATTAGTTCTGGTAATGTCTTCAGAGAGCTGGGCAGCATCCAGAGGGTGAAACTTTACATTGAATGCAAACTGGCACAAACCACTTTGGATTTGCTTTATTTATTCTTCACCAAATACAACCAATTCTGTTGAGTTTCAGAGTCCTGAAATGTCAAAATCAAAGTGATCTTTTTGCAGAAGGCTGAGCGCTCGCAGACATTGTCAAAGTGAACCTGCCCCTTTGTATGCTGTCTCAGCTTCACATGTATGTGTCCAGGGCCATCCAGAAAGGTCACTTTACTGCTGCCTCCTTTCTTGTTAACTGGCCTTAGATCCTGTCAGGCAGTCCAACTCCACCTTCTGTTGTGAAATGGTATGCTCAAAATTATTTCCAGAATCGCCAATTGTACAACTTTCTATGCCAAGATAGTTTACCAATTCCCTTGCTTGTTTTGGCTCTTGATCATTTTCTGCATATTCTTTGGCAAGGATGTATAGCAGATTGCCTTTGGTGTCAGGATTTGTTGTAATTATTGTTTTTGCAATCAATGTGGCAGTCATGCTGCTGTCAAAACCATCATAATTTACCTGAACACCAGCTATGAAGAGTACTATTTCTCTGGGTATCCATGTCTGTGCAAGCTGTATTGATTCATTATCCCAGCAGTTCATTTTGAATGATGGTACCGTTTCATTAAACAGTCTTACTTCATGTCATTGTCCTTTTCTTCTGTATGCGATAGTAAATTATTTCTGCTCCTCAATCTCCACCTTGAGATCACATATAACTTCTGATTGAGCTACACTTTCTTTCTCTGCCTCCATCAGTTTCATATGGCACTCATTTGCCTCCATTTGTGTCTTCCTTATCCAAGATTTGTAACTATCCACCTGCCCTTTGTCGCGTTTGTTCGAGACTTTTGGCTGCTGCATCTCAGACTGAACAAACAGCAGCTTCTCCTTCTGAACCTGTGCAAACTTGAGTGGATTAAGTCAATACGAATATTGCTCAATTGGAACAGAATTTTCTATATCTGCATCACACACAATTACTTGAGTAGTTTCCAGTTTGTTCACACATATAGCTTCATGTGTTTGTAATTACTCTTTCAGGCAATTTTGATTTTCCTCTGGAACATAACTCAGTCATTTATTCCAATTGATTACTTCCCTATTATCCAATTTAATTTGAGGAATGTCAAATTCAGGATCATCTGGATTGGTCTGCTTTCCTTCCCACTCACAAATATTGTTTCAGCAGATTCGCATGACACACTAAGTTTCCTTCGATCTGGCATTCTTATCAAATAATTCAACTTACTCACTTTTCTTTTGATTTGATAAGGCTCACTAAACCTTGTTTTTAATGGTTCAACTAACATTGGAAATAACATTTTCTCCCCACGAGCAAAAATTCAAAATTTTGATTTCTTATCCACTGATTTTTCCATCACATGCTGTGCTCTTTTAAATGTTGTCCAGCCGACTCACCAGCCAGCCCGAGTAAATCTCTCCCAAAGGTTTGACACATTGGGCCCAGTTTTACCATCGAGTTGCGCCTGTTTTCAGGTGCGAAAAATTGGTAAAGTCGGGGATGAGGTGAGTAGCGCGATAAACGAACCCCTCCGCGCCGGTTCCCCCTTTACCAAGGACCGATCGGGACCACGCCTGGAATGGTCGCGACAGCCATTTAAATGCATCTGCATGCATTTCAATTGACTTAATGGGCTGCATGCACAACTTTACTGGCACGTCCCCCTTTTCCACCGCGTTCGCCAATCTAGAATTGGTGCGAAATAGGCATGCTCCATATAAGTCCAATTCGGGCATTCCATCAGTGAGGGTTAGTGAGGAGGTAAGTGCCTAACAGCTGATGGCTCTGTGCTACTTTTGTTGTGGCCATTTTGTTTCTCGAATCGAGTGGGGGGGGCGGGGGGCGGAGCTCTGTGAGGAGTTGTTGCTCAGCAAGGTGTCCAATGTCTGATTTGTAGCATGGACCCGGTTCTCAGCACTGACTTCATGTCTTGTGGATGCTGCTGGGTCCTAGTGCACTCAGCACTCTTCAGCTGAAGGATCTGCACAAAGCCCTTTTAAATTGCACTCCTGCAGTGTCTGAACTTTTCAAGGAGTTGTGATACTGGGGGGCATGTGGGTGGGAGAATGGGGTGGTCTGTGATTCTGGGGAGCATGTGGGCAGTATGGACAGTGACTGTTGCTGGGCTAGGGGCAAGCAGTGTTCCTTAACCTCCACACGTGTTCCTCTCCATCGCCAACTCCCCCCCCCCGCCCCGCCCCCCTCTCCTTCCGAGTGATGAGATGGCTTTTGCGGTGCAACCAATTGATCTTGCTGTTCGTTTGGTTGCTGCTGGAGCTGAGGAGGAGGAGCAGGAGGAGGAATTGTGGGCACAGCAGGCCCAGGCCTTACCACTTGCAGGAGTAGAGGGATATGGCCACCATTTGCCCAGAGGAGGGGTGCAGAAGAAGAAGCGAGCATTGACCCCAACAGTTGTGCACAAATGTCATTTCAACAGACGTCGGACACTGTGGGCTGCCAAAGGCTCGGCCTCCGAAAGAACACAGTTCAACACCTGTGCCACCTCCAAGCAGGATGTGGCCCCTCAGGGCAGGGGGGCACCCACTCTCAGTGGCTGTCAAATTGATGGCTGCTCTGAACCTTTATGCAAATGGCTGCTTCCGGACACCAAGTGGAGATGCCTGTGGCATCTCCCAATCAGCTGTGCACACCTGTATCAAGCAGGTCACAGAAGCCCTGTATGCCCAGGCTAGGTGATACCTCAAATTTAACCTGGACCAGGCCCATCAGGAACCCCAGGCAGCAAGGTTCACGGCCATTGCGGGGATGCTTAATGTAACGTGCATTGCGGGGATGCTTCATGTAACGTGCATTGCGGGGATGCTTAATGTAACGTGCATTGCGGGGATGCTTCATGTAACGTGCATTGCGGGGATGCTTAATGTAACGTGCATTGCGGGGATGCTTAATGTAACGTGCATTGCGGGGATGCTTAATGTAATGTGCATTGCGGGGATGCTTCATGTAACGTGCATTGCGGGGATGCTTCATGTAACGTGCATTGCGGGGATGCTTCATGTAACGTGCATTGCGGGGATGCTTCATGTAACGTGCATTGCGGGGATGCCTAATGTAATGTGCAAACTCCAGACAGACAGTCACCTAAGGCCGGAATTTAACCCGGGTCCCTGGTGCTGAGAGGCAGCTGTGCTAATGTGCCACCGTGCAGCTCCGTGTGAATAAGAGCCCAGGACCTCAACACAAAAATCAAGGCTGATCTTTCAGTTTCAGTACTGAGGGGAACAGCAGCACCCCAAACACTGTAATTTCCCTCAATACCACTGTATTATCAGTCTCCATTTTTGGGATTTGGTAGTACAGAACTTGAGGATTGCTGAAGAAAGAGACACATTATTGAACATTCTCATCTTCCACTCATCTGAACATTTCACACAAACATCAATTTTAAAGAGAAAAACAATGTGTACTGCATGGGAAGAGAGAGCTGATTGGTAGGCAAGTGGACTCGACACAATCTCAGTTGTAATGGTTTAAATTCCAACATTTATCCTTTTAGCTTCTCACATTTCTCGTCCTATACAATGGACAATTTTAATCTTTTTTAATCTTTACTCTTTTAATCTTTTCAATTTTTAAAAAATCTACAGCTAACTTAGTCGCAATTGTGACTCTATCTCGAGGGAGATGTGGCCTATCCAAAGGTGTCACTTGGTATCTGGTTTCTATGGCCCTGGCGGATCTACTGGTCATCATTATTGATGTCAGAGTGTGCAAAATGAATTTCTTAAATCTGAATCATTTATTCTTCTACCGCACTCCGTTCTGTAACATCAGAGACGTGATATCATCCACCACCGTAGAGAGCTCTGTCTGGCTCACAGTCACCTTCACCTTTGACCGAATGGTGGCCATTTGCTTCCAGAAACTGAAGATGAAATACTGCACTGAGAAAACAGCAGCCATCGTTATCACAACGGTGAGTGTGTTGAGTTTGTTAATCAACATCCCGGTGTTTTTCAAACACAGAGTGTATGAATTCAGTTATGTTTGTTATGTATCAGATGACTACTACGATTCACCTGTGTGGATAGCTTTCGACTGGACAGATCGCATTTTAACTCCCGTGCTCCCATTCGTGCTGCTACTGCTGCTCAATACTCTCACTGTCAGGCACATCCTGCTGGCCAGTGCAGTCCGCAGGAAACTGAGGGGACAGCGAAACGGGGAGGAGCAGAATGATCCAGAAATGAAGAATCGAAGACAATCCATCATTTTACTCTTCACCATATCGGGAAGTTTTATCCTGTTATAGGTGACACGTGTCGCAATTCTATCATATCAACGAATCACTGGAATGTATCATGTGTAGACAACTCCGACCCTGATGGCAGATATGATGGGATTAATGCTTCAATTATCCAGTTCCTGCACCAGCACATTTATTTATGCAATCACACAGAGGAAGTTCAGAGAGGAGCTGATGAATGCTGTGAAATATCCCTTTATTGTCATCCGGAATTTCATTAAACGATCGGGAGCAAGCTGGAAAATTTAAACCCGACTGGATAGCAATGTTATTGTTCCTATCCAGCTCAGCTCCTGTTGAATAAACATATCCAAAGGGCTTTGAAAATGAGAATCAGAATCTTCCTCAAATCTACACGTTACAGTCAGGTGGAAATTAAAACGGAATTGATCAGGATCAGAAATATAGATTGTTGGATAAAAGGGAATATTTTGAGTTTAAACAAAAACCCAGTGCTTGGATCAGATAACTGATGGATGAGATTGTGGGGAAATGAATTCTATTTCTCACTAATTCCACAGCTTTGAAAGGAAATGAAGAAACTGGTTCAGGAAGTATAATGGGTTGATCTTGATTTTGAGGAATAGATTTTACAGGTGATGGTGAGTCAACAGCCTGTTTCACATTCTCCCCATTCTCATTGCACAAAGTCCACATTCCCCACCACAAAACTTTCACATCATTTCTGTGGCCATTTCGGGAAAAGAGAGAGCATTCCAAACAGAAAGTAACAGATATTTTCATGCCATTAGGTGCCAATGGCTCAGTTGGCAGCACTCTTGGCTCTTCAACACTTTCAGTGAAGAAGAATTGAGTCTGCACTCTCTGACAGAGCACTCCACCCAGACCCCATCCCTGTAACCCCACGCATTTACATCCCCCTATCCTGCACAGCTTAGGACACTCAGGGGCAACTGAGCAAGGTCAATCCACCTGACCTGCATACCTTTGGACTGTGGGAGGAAATCGGAGCACCCGGAGGAAACGCGCAGGCACAGGGAGAACGTGCAAACTAATGACTATTCTTGCTGACTTGTAGCCACTCAGCAGTTCAAACATAGTTAGCGACAGGCAACAAATGCTGGTCATGCCAACAATCCCATCCACCAGTTATTTGATCCAAGCATTAGGTTTCGGACGATCGTAAAACCTTCCCTTTTCTCCAACAATCTGATCCTGACAAATTCAATTTTAACTGAAAACAATGGACCCGATTTTACCAACAAGCTGCGCCTGTTTTCGGGCACGAAAACTTGGTAAACTTGGGTGTGAGGCAAGTAGTGCGATCTGCGCCCGCCTCCATGCCTGGTCCCCCTTTACCAAGCGGCTAAAATGGCCGTGATCGACGCCGTGTCCAAACTTACCTGTATTTCTCCCTTGACCATCGTGTTTGCCCGTCTAGATTCGGTGCGAAATAGAGATGGTCCAAAAAGGCCTGTCTCGGGCACTCCAGCTTCTGAGGAGGTGAGTTCAGAGTTTCCAGCGGCTCTCCAACTCAAATCGGTGGGAGGGGGGGTGAGGGCGGGTGGTGGTGGTGGAGGGTGGAGAGGCAGGTCAGATCGTTTCTGGTTCGGGGGCAGGGAGACAGGTCAGATGGACCTTTGGGGGGTGGGAGTGGGGAGGAAGCGGGCCAGATGGATCTCTGGTGGGGGGGAGGAGGAGGGAGGTGGGTCAGATGGATCTCTGGTGGGGGGTGGAGGAGGAGGGAGGCGGGTCAGATCGTTCTCTTGTGGGAGGGAGGGAGGCGGGCCAGATGGATCTCTGGTGTGGGGGAGGGAGGCAGGTCAGATTATTCTCTGGTGGGGGGAGGAGGAGGGAGGCGGGTCAGATTGTTCTCTGGTGGGAGGGGAAGAGGGGGTCTGCCGCCACTCTCCTGCGATAGGAGGGGGCGGGAGTGGGGCAGGGGGGCTGAGATCGGTCTGGGTAGCAGCCAGTGGGTGGATAAGGGGGACAGTTATGTTGTGGGGGTGGGGCAATGTCTGTGCGGCCTGGGAGTGATGTGGCAGGGGAGTGTTTTTCAATGTTATTCACTGCGCATGTGCAGTTGGTGGCTCCGATCGGAGCAGCAGCGATAAGCCCCACCCACAGGGTTGTGCAGTGCGATGCGGAATTGCTGCTTTTTTTTCAGGTAGAGTACGTATGGGGGCGCCGGAGAAAGGTTTACAAGTCGGGTCTGGATCACCCCCAGATTCAGCACATAGAATCAAAATGGTAAAATCAGGCCCAATGTGTGAACTGTACATTTACACTCTTGGTTTGGTTCTGCAAATTGAACTCAGGTTTTTGGAATGTTGATGAGTCTAGTAACACTGTGAACAGGGGCTTACATTGTAATACAAAACTGTGTGTTTTACCTCTACTGGCGAAGAGACACAAAGTCAACCTCAGATCGTTAAACACAATTTCCTTTATTTTGTAGCTGCTAAGACAATAGTAAATACTTGCAATGCATAAATCAAGACTCACTATCTGTCACTTTACTTACCTTAAGTTTGATTTCCACTTGTGTATGAAGCCTGGCCAGGAATTTGTCACATGGATATCACCTAAAGTGTCTTGTTGTTCATCCATTACATTTAATATCAACTCTTGTCTTTCATGTATTTCAACCAATTCACCACAGAACTATTCTTGCTGGTGTCTGTGGAGTAACACAAAAAATTGTTGAAGTAATATTACAAACCAAAGCTTCATATTGATAATGGTCTAATGAAGGAGTAATGCAACATTCACCTTTTTCTCTGTAAGATACTTTCATGATGTCTGTACCTGGACGCCTAACTTCCATAGCACAACTTAAATTGTCATCAACTTTAAACCCACAAGAAGCCTGTTCATTTGAATATATGGGATACGGACAAACAATTATTCTTTCTGATTCTTGGCATCCTCTTAAGCTGGTACCCACGAAATTTCCCTCTCTTTCTACAGCATATTGTAGAGCATTATCATATCCCATCCATTAACCATCCATAATGATACCAATGTTCTGAACCTCTGATACCTTCTATCATTGGAATCACTGGAATCCCTACTATTAACTTCAAAGCTTTGTGCAATGTTCCACCACAATTAATCTCAAACTAAACTTCGGTCAATCACCGAAACTGACATTGAGACACATTGGAATGTCTTTGTCCACGACTAAAATAATGTAACTGTACATTAATCCAGGAAGGAACCTGCCCCTGATCAGCCAGTTCTCAATTCCCTCCAAGTTGCTCTCCCATCCAATTCCCATAAACACTACATACGTTTCTATTCTGTTGTTTCCCATCATCAATTGCCTTGTCTTTAATAATTAGATGAATGGTTTCAGCATGCCCATCTAATATCATTCCCATATATTAATCAGCACGTTAGAGGAAGAAAGATCCTGTTGCAGCATTCTGATTATTGTTATTTACCTCAGTATTACTTGTCTAACCTATTGGGTAAATGTTTGAAGTTTAATGTCCAGTTTTGCCAAATCCGGAGTGTTAACTGTGGACTCTCCTGCACTGTAAACAGTTCCTAAATCATTAATTAACTACCTCCTCTGGCGAACGTTTGAATCACCAAGCCATTCTTGCTCTTCATTTGTCGCTTCTTGATTTAACAACCTCTGTGTTAAATGAACATATAGTTCCCTAGTTGAGAGGGACACCAATCTGGTAAATAAATTTTAGTGAAATCCAATACAACTGGCATCAATTCATAATGAATATTTTCATACTGAATCTTGTCTGTATTTGTTATTACTAAATCGTTTTCAGGTCCAACAGTATTCACAGCACAAGAATATACCATTTGTGGAGATGAGAGAGCAGAGTAAAATTCAAATCCAGATTTAGGAGGGTCATTTACCAAAAGTTACTGAAGGGGTAGGTTTGACTCTCCCACATATTTGATATTAAAAATGATCCATATCTGCATAATGCATCCCTTTGTCACAACTACAATGGTAAATCTAAATTGCCAAAAGTCACAGCTCAAAATGTGTCTCCTATTAACATACACATGCTATATTATTTCAAGGCTCAATTAACCCAATATACCTCATGCACAAGAAAGACGTAACTTAAGTGATTTTATGCCAGTTTAACAAATTGTAGAGGAAGCTCCTTCATTATTTGATCAGCTTTTGACTATTTGTTATTAGGTAATGTATAGCATGATCTGCATACATGGTTTATTTTATTCCATAACCCCAGATAACTGAACAATAGGAAAATCCTGTCATCTGTTGCAGTGTCATTGACATTCCCCAGATTTAATACTATCTCCAAATACAGATCAGCCAACCCATAAACACTCAGGAGCCCTTATCTTTCACAGAAAGATTAGTTCCCAAATTATCAGCATTTAGGCACATTGAATCAAAACAGATTTTACATGTTACCATGTGCATTACCTTAAATAACATGTACTCAATCTCAGTAACATAAAAAATAAAACAAATATTACTTTATAAAATTATCCCAGCTTCAAATGGTGACATCGTGACCTGAGAATATGTTTCAATTTATCTCTCTTCAATAACAAACCCATGCAGATTCTCTTTCCATTACACTTTCATTGTCAAAAATTAAAATGTATTTATCCCCTTAAACTTTGGGTAACTTCCCATTTATATGAGTTGGCTATTCTCTGCACTCAATATATTCAATCAATTAAATATCAGAAACAGTAATGCCGACAATTCAGTGTAACTAATCATCTTAATTCATAAGATAACAGGGAGAAAATCGGAATGAGTTAAACCCTTCCACAAAGGCAAAGCCTTTAGGTCTCGTTATCACTATGTTGTGAAAAACAATCTTGAAGTTGCTCGACTTGTTTATTATCTGTTATTCACGATGCACTTATTTAAAACTGAACAGAAAAATACATTCAGCTTGGAGCCAAATTCGTTAATTTGGTTTAGAAATCTCTTTGAAATTAAAAATAAAAAGAAAGTTAATAATCTCCAGTGTGTATAAATTCTCAATCGCCAAATTATGTCAGTAGTGAATCAAAGAGAAAATGGTGAAATCTCTGCCAGTTGAAAAGATAAGAGAGGTGAAGCAGTTTCTGATGTAACAACATCACCACCCCTTCAAACGAGACAAAGGGAAGTGAGCACAAGTTCCTTGCCAATATTTATAAATCCTTTACTTTCACAATTTGAACCCAGGATCATTCAAAGTTCATATTAGTTACTCACAAACTCCTGTTTCTAAACTTGGTTTATAACATTTCAATTTACTTTCCAAAATTTGTTTTAAAGTAACGTCCCACATGTCTATCCCATACCTCTTGAGAACAACCATGGCCATCGATTATACTCAAGATGAAGGAATTTCAAAAACATTATCTTATTTCACTTTACATTTTTAATCAACTCACAACTCCCATTTGACTTTAAACTCTGTATCAAACCAGTATTGTAAAATCACAATTGGGGGAAAACATTAAAGCATTAAAGGAAGCAACATAACAAAGAACATCCACACAAATTTTATTCAACACATTCACTCATGGAAGCTCACAACTCCACAGCATTTAGCTGCCATTCAATCTTAATGTTTTAAACTTGAATAAAAATAAAACATTCAAAGAAAATAAAGAAATAGATTAAGACAGTCGTCTTCATTCTTCTTTCTTCAAAACTATCATCAAACTCAAAGAAGAGATAAATTCTTAAGAAATGTTAAACTTAAGTTTAACTCTCTCTCAGTCCCCTTTGAACTTAAACTAATGTGTAAAGCATCACATTTATTACCCACAATCACGACTCTCACAAGAACAAAGCAATGGCTTTTAACAACTCCTCTTCGCAATCTCATTCAACAACAACCACATACATTTAACAAGCAACACAATTTGTGGAAAGTAAATTGAAATGTTATAATCCAAGTATATAAACTGGAGTTTGTAAGTAACCGATTCAAACTTTGAATGATCCTGGGTTCAAATTGTGAAAGTAAAGGATTCATAAAGTTTGGCAGGAAACCGTGTGCTCACTTCCCTTTGTCTCGTTTGAAGGGGTGGTGATGTTATTACATTGGAAACTGCTTCACGTCTCTTGTCTTTTCAACTGGCAGAGGTTTCACCATTTTCTCTTTGATTCATTACCGACCTAATTTGGTGATTGAGAATTCATACACACTGGAGATTACGAATTTTATTTTTGTGTTTAATTTGACAGAGATTTCTAGACCACTCAAAAACACTGCAACACAGAAACAACACAAATTATCAGCTCAACTTCAGGTTTCCTCCAATCAGCCTTGTGTTTTAAATGTGCTCTCAGAATGAAACAATTCAAAAATCTTCCCCAGGCTTTTAATTAGCGTTTTCCAAACATGTGTTTTCTGATTTGTAACTGAGCTGGGTTTCTCACCATGTTTACTGCACAGAGGTGGACCTGTAGAATATTTTCGCACCTCGCCAAATAATTGACAATATTTCCCTGGTAAGGTGAGAAGACATAGTTCCATTGTAACTCTATTCTGTAACACCACACTCCCCTAACCGCTCTTTTGTCCTTTGATGTAAATGGCCCCTTGGTGGTCTTTACGGTGTAAGTGAGGGTTTGAGCTCCTGCTCCTTGCCCCATACGGTCTGTTTCAATGGGGTTCATGGGCATAGCATTTTCTAAAAACACAAGACTATCCATTGGTGGGGAGTTTGGTTAACTCTGTATTTGGAGCTACATGTGGAGTTGGGGTACTTTAAGGCATTCATTGCATTGCTTCGTGGCAATTCCGTGCTTTCCTTGCGACTAGCTGTCACAGGATTCATCGGAACAGGGGCAAGTTCTCAGGGTGCTGAGCGATGAGGAGCCTCCGGAAAGGGAGGTGGGGGCCCCCAGTCAGCACCATGTGTGACAAATTGCCAAACATTCTCTTCTAGATATATCCCATAAACCAATCCACAATCATTACCTCCCTCAAACTCAACTGTCCCAATTACCGACATCATCCCTTTCTGCTTTGACAGCTGAGATTTTAATTGATTAATCTCCTGCTGGCACTGGGAGTGATCAGAGTTTCGGTTCACTTTACGAACTTGATCTGCTTTCTCACATTGAATTTTAAACTGACTCATAAACAATATTTATATTTGATTCTTTTGCTCCTGCTTCAATACTTTTCCACAGAACAGCTCATTTTCTTCTCTTAACTTCTCAACTACTTCTCTCATATTTTCTAAATCATCTTTGAACTTCATTTTTTCTGATTTCTCGCTTTCTAACTCTTCTATCAAAATAACAATCAGGGCAGCATTACTTAATTTCAAAGTGTTTTTTCCTTGATCTCTGTTTCTCTCATTCCAACGTCTCTGACCTGCGGATCCCAGGCCCGCGAACAACTTACTGCACTGTTCTGCCCACTTGGGCCATTTCTTATTCAGATACTTTCTCAGTGTCTGTTCCCACTCTTGGGGTTCTCCCATTTCTCTGGTCCCAGGGCACGGGATGTGGCTGATAGGGGTACAGCTACTGCTAATTTCCCAGTCAATCCCTCTCAGTCAGGTTGTATCGGGAGCACAATGAATACTCCCTCGCTACTCCAAAAGCTGCACTTTTGTTTAGCGCAGCAGGCCAGGAGATTCAAGAGGTGCCAGATGCATGGGATCTAAGCTGGGCATCCCGCCCCGGTAGCATCTGCCAGCACCAGATTTCTGGCGGCGTCAGCTCCACGCTGGAACTCAGCTGGGAGCCGCATATATTATTTAGATAAAAATTTAAATCTAAGTTAAATGTCATTAGTGGGTCTGGGACTGAAGTCTCCGGACTTGCTCGCCTCCCTGCCCCCGCAAGGAGTATTTCACTCCAAAGGGGTTTACAGTAGCTCCCCACTTTTGGGGAGCTGGTGTCTCAACCCCCCTGGAATGAAAGGGGGCAATTGGGGCCCCCCAGGGGGTCGGGAACTGGGGCAGCGCCCCATGAGCATTGGCACCCTGGCAGTGCCAGCCTGTTCCCCTAGCTCGTGCCCAAAGGGCAAAGTGCCAATGCCCCGGGGGCAGCTTGTAACTGCCCATCTCCAGCCAAACAGGTTCTGCATCCTGATCTCCTGAACCAGGGTCATCACTAACTATTGCAGCATTGATACCCTCGAGTAACAATGCTACCCCTCCACCATTATCTCACTCCCAATTCATCTTGAATGTCATAAGCCCCTCAATATTCAGAACCCAATCCTTGTCATTCTGCAGCCAGGTCTCTGTCATGACGACCAATCATATTTATTGACTTCAATGTGAGCGATCAATTCTTTTATTTTGAAATGAATGTTGTGTGAATTCAGATACAGAGCCTTCCATTTTGCCTCATTGTTATCTTTGCCTTTATTCTTTGTCCATCCTTAGTTTTTTTTTCATTCTGTCCCTTGGTGCCATTGTCTGACCCTTATTTCCGATTTTACTATTATCCTCTCTTACCCTGGGCGGAATTCTCCAAACTCACCACGGCTGGGATTTTCCGGTCCAGCTGTACTGAAGGGAGATCTGGCTGAGTGCCAAATTCTCCGTTCTCACCGACAGTGATGTCGAGGCAAATGAGATTGGAGAATTCCGGCTCTTGTCTCGACGCTTCGATGTACCACAGGCGGGATTTTCCATGCAACCCGCTGTGTGTTTTGCTGGGGCTGAGCTGGCCTGGCATTGGCTGATGCTGGTCTGGTCCCACCGTTCTCAAGGAGGTTTCCCATTGAATGCACCCTCGCTGCTGGGAAACCCGTGTTGGGAATATGCTATCGGCAGGACTGGAAGATCCCACTGGTGTGATTGGCTGGAAAATTCCAGCCCACATCTTTCAACATTTGATATCTTGTGCGCTCGTATTTCATTTCAATCCCTCTCTTCTCTAGTGATGTGTCTCGCTAGAACACTGGTCCCAGCATGGTTCAGGTGTGTACAGAAGTCTGTATTCTCTGTACAGAGCCTCTTTCCTAGTTCTTCCTCTGCCATTGGTACCTACATGAACCAGGACAACGGGATCCTCCCTCTCCCACTGCAGGTTCCTCTCCAGCCCTGAGCAGATGTCCTGAACCCTGACACAGACAAACAACATAGCCATCTGGACTCTGTCCCTTTCCTGCAGAGATTGGTGTCAATCCCCGTCACTAAGCTGTCCCCCAAGGACCAAAATGTTCCCTTTTTTCCCCTTCACTTGAATGGCCTCCTGTACCATGGTGCCAGGGTGAGTCAGCTCATCCACCCTGCAACCCCCACTCCCATCCAAACAAGCTGAGAGAACCTCAAAGCTGTGAGACAATGGCAGTGACCGACAGTCCTGCCCTCCTGACCCCCTGACCTGCCTCACTCACAGTCACAGCCTCCTTTCCCTGACCACTGACCAAATCAGCTCTTGCTGCCACTGGCAGTCTCAGAGCCGATCTCAGGACACATCCCTTTATAGATCAAAGTGACCGTCTCCCTTAACAGAGTGGATCCTTCTTCTGCACCGATCCTCTGTCATGTCCAGCTACGTGGCTCTTACTCAATAGTCTCTGCCAGCTGGTAATGGTGCCTCCACTGGCCTCTTCAATCTTGGTAAGATGTCTCACAACACCAGGTTGAAGTCCAACAGGTTTATTTGGTAGCAAAAGCCACTAGCTTTTGGAGCGCTGCTCCTTCATCAGGTAAGTGGGAATTCTGTTCACAAACAGGGCATATCAAGACACAAACTCAATTTACAAAATAATGGTTGGAATGCGAGTCTTTACAGGTGATCAAGTCTTAAAGGTACAGACAATGTGAGTGGAGAGAGCGTTAAGCACAGGTTGAAGAGATGTGTATTGTCTCCAGACAGGACAGTTAGTGAGATTTTGCAAGCCCAGGCAAGTCGTGGGAGTTACAGATAGTGTGACATGCTTGCCTTTATAGGACGGGGCATAGAGTATAAAAGTTGGGGTCTGATGTTGCAGATGTATAGAACGTTGGTTTGGCCGCATTTGGAATACTGTGTCCAGTTCTGGTCGCCACACTACCAGAAGGATGTTGAGGCTTTGGAGAGAGTACAGAGGAGGTTTACCAGGATGTTGCCTGGTATGGAGGGGCTTAGTTATGAGGAGAGATTGGGTAAACTGGGGTTGTTCTCCCCGGAAAGACGGAGGATGAGGGGAGACTTAATAGAGGTGTATAAAATTATGAAAGGCATAGATAAGGTGAACGGTGGGAAGCTTTTCCCCAGGTTGGTGGTGACGTTCACGAGGGGTCATAGGTTCAAGGTGACGGGGGGGAGGTTTAACACAGATATCAGAGGGACATATTTTACACAGAGGGTGGTGGGGGCCTGGAATGCGCTGCCAGGCAAGGTGGTGGAAGCGGACACACTGGGAACGTTTAAGACTTATCTAGACAGCCACATGAACGGAGTGGGAATGGAGGGATACAAAAGAATGGTCTAGTTTGGACCAGGGAGTGGCACGGGCTTGGAGGGCCGAAGGGCCTGTTTCTGTGCTGTATTGTTCTTTGTTCTTGTTCTTTGAAATATAGGCCGGAATTCTCCCCAAAAAAATGGAGTGCCCAACGTGCGGGAAAACAGGAGTATTTCCCACCCTTTTTTTGGACGTACTTACCAGAATGAATCTCCGACACTCTTTGCATTGCAAAGTGCTTCAGCATGAATCACTCTGGTAAACAAGAGCGGGGCCTATTCCTGCTGGAGAGGCTGGCAGTATAGCGCTGAGTGGGCCACTGCACATGTGGCGACCTGGCAGCGTGGAGATTGGCGCATGCACAATGGCCCCCTCCCAATTGCCAGGCTCCCGATCACTGGCCTCCAATCGCTGGCCAGTCCCACAACACCCCAGTCACCAGCCTTCCCTCCCCCCCCCCTCTCCTACCATGCCCCTCGATCGCTGGCCTCCCAGACATCCCTGGACTAGCCCCGATGTCCCCTCCCCCTCTGGCTAGGCCCAATGCTCCCCTCCACCACACCCTGATTGTTGGCCGACCGGTTCTCTCTGGGTCAGTCCCAATGACTCCCCCCGCCCCAACCCCCCCCCCTCCCCCCTGACCTCCGCCAGCCAGCCCTGATCACTCCCTCTCCCCAGCCCCCAGCCAGCCCCCACGACGTCCCCCACCTTTGGCCAGCCCTGACCCTCCCCAACCTTCGGCCAGCCCTGACCACCCAACCCCCCCCCCCCCCACCCTGATGGCCAGCCCAACCCTCCCCCCACCCTGATGACCAAGCCCAATTTTCCTCCCTCCCTCTCCCAGTTCTCCAAGTTCAGAGTGGCAGCGGGTTGCCCCCTATCGACTGCGTCCCAACAGGCCTCGCCCCAAATATGCTCTGCCTCCTCTTGCCCTATCCCTTTGGCACTGCTCAGTGCCTGGTGGGCAATGCCAAGGTGCCCAGTGGGCAATGCCAGCTTGCCTCTTGGGCATTGCCAGGGTGCAAGACCGGCATTGCCAGGCTGTCGCTGCCCAAGCAGCAATACCCCTCACCTCTGACCTCCCAGTGGCACCTCAGTGGCCTCTGTCCCTGCCAGCGGGGTCAGAATGCCTGTTCCCTGTTAGTGGGAACCCCGCTGGAAGGAACCACTCCCGGCGATGGTGGGGGGTGCTGCTAGTGGGCCTGAAGAATACCATACTGGGCCCGCTACTGGTATGGCAATTGAGATTTCCAGATGATTACGGCCTGGAGCTGAGTGCGCTAAAAAAAGCACTAGGGAGACTCACGACCAGTGTCCAGCCATCGTGTTGTATAAATTCCAGCCTCTTATCTGCACAAAGGTGATCATTACTCAGAGTTTGGTGAACTATTCAAACTTAAAACCTCCTTAACCCATCACTATATACCAATGGTCTTTGAGGCTGAATATAGAAGACTATTTCATCCACATGGACTTTATTCACCAACTGGTCTTTTCATTTTCATATCTTCCAATTCAGTCAATGGACCAATTTTCTACATTTGATCTTGTTCCCAAAGAAAAAAGCTGCCAAGTGCTAACTGAATCTGGACACTCAGATATCCTCACATATTCACCAAATGAATGATATCTAAACCCAAAATTCTGCAAGGTACGTGTAATTAGAATCATAGAAACCCTACAGTGCAGGAGGAGGCCCATCAAGCCTCCACCAACAACAATCCCACATAACCCCATCCCCATAACCACACATCTTTACCCTCTTCGTCTCACTGACACAAAGGGTGGGATTTTCCGGCCTCTCTCGCCCCAAGATTGGGAAATACTGCCTGAGGTCAATGGACCTTTGCATAGCCATGGGAATCATCGTGGATGGGATGGGAAAATTCTGCTGTCAGGGGCAATTTAACATGGCCAATCCACCGAACCCACACATCTTTGGACTGTGGGAGGGAACTGGAGAACCCGGAGGAAACCCACGCAGATACGGGGAGAATGTGCAAACCTCACATGGACAGCCACCTGAGCCAGGAGCTGGGTCCCTGGCGCTGTGAGGCAGCAGTGCTATCCATTGTGCCACCATGCTGCCCTCTTTGAATCTACATGGAATAGTGCATTTACAATCTACGAATAAAATTTAAATAGCAGTGGAGCAAGATGAATTATTGATATCACATACCTAGCTCTCAAGTTAATTCAGTCAGGATACCTGAACATGACAGAGCAAGCAAAATGTGCAATAATATGCCAAAATCATGCAATATTAATAAAATTACAAAATTGCCAGTTCATTAATATTTAAATGCTTTTCTCCCTCTTGTTAACTGACTGTAATTGAAACTCAGCCTTAATGATCTTTTATGCAATCAATGCACAGGGTTATCTGAGCAAAATAATTAATTTCCATCAATGGAGTTTATTATGTTTAATAAAGGCAAGAGATGGAAAACAAGGCTGATGAGAGACTGTGACATCTCGTCAGCCTTGTTGGAAGTTTCCTACATCAGTGGTTTCTAACCTTTTGTGTCTCGGCACTCATCTATACTATAAAACATTTAGAGGCATACTAGCTATTCTCCCTGTCTTCTTCTTCATTGGTGTGGCATGGTGGCACTTTGGTTAGAACTGCTGCCTCACAGTGCTAGGAACCTGGGTTCAATTCTGGCCTCGGGTGATTGTGTGGAGTTTGCATGTTCTCCCTGTGTCTGCATGGGTTTGCTCCGGTTTCCTTCTACATTCCAAAGGTGTGTGGGTTAGGTGGATTGACCATATTAAATTGCCCCCGAGTGGGCAAGAATAAGTGGGGTTACGGGGATAAGGCCTGGGTGGGATTGTTGTTGGTGCAGGCTCAATGGACTGAATGGCCCCCTTCTGTCCTTTAGGGATTCTATGATTCTATCCTATGTACTTCTCTCAGTCCTCTCGCTTGTCTTTTTTTCCCTGTCACTCTTGCTTCTCCCAGGATTTTTGCCCTTTTTGAGTTTGCGGTTTTTGTCGGGGCACATGGAACCTTTGTTGTCAGCTCCAAGCCCCATTGGTTATCGGTATAGGCCTGACCAGCAGAAACAATCGACATTGTACATGCATGGCTCTTTCCCAGCCAGCGCAGGCGCGTGAGGCCCAAGATCCATCGGGTCTTGGAGATGCCGACCACAGAGTTGAAGACGAAGGTTAGTTTCAGTTTTGTTACATGAATTTTTAATCATTCTGAGTCTTTTTTCTTGGCACATTTGCGGGGGTCTTTATGGCACACCAGTGTTCCCTGGTACACCGGTTGGGGACCACTGGTCTACACCACCATTAAAGGGGCAGAAATTCATGGCCTTCAGTTGGAAAGAGCGAGCCCACTTGCATTGATATTGTGTCTTACATGACCTCAGGACATCGCAAAGTACTTGACAGCCAATTAAGCACTTCTCAGATGCAGCCACTGTTTTGTTGTGTGGTTGGGATCATGCTTATGTACACATTAGGAGGAGTAGACCGCTCGGCCCCTCGGGCCTGCTCCGCCATTTGATAAGATCATGAATGATCTGCTTTCTCCATATTCCCACCTAGACGCTATAACCTTTCACCCCCTTACTTGTCAAGAATTTATCTACCTCTGCCTTAAAGATATTCAAAGACGCTGCTTCTGACACCTTCAAAGGAAGAGTTCCAGAGACTTGATCCTTTATTTTTAAACAGTGACCCCTGGTTCCAGATTCTCTCAAAAGAGGTAATATCTTCTCCACATCCACCCTGTTATGACTCCTCAGAATCTTACATGTATCAATCCAGTCACCTCTTACTCGTCTGAACGCCAGCGGATACAAGCCTAAGCTTTCCAACCTTTCCTCAGATGACAACCCTCCCATCCTAGGTATTAGTCTAGTGAACCTTTTCTCAACTGCATTTACATTTCTCCTTAAATAAGGAGACCAATGTTGTACACAGTACTCCCAGATGTGGTCTCACCAATGCCCTGTATAACTGAAGGAACATCCCCCTCACTTTGTATTCAATTGCCCTTGCAAGAAATGATAACATTTTATTAGCCGCCTTAATCACTTGCTGTTCTTGCATACAAATCTTTTGGGATAAATACACAAGGACACCCAGATCCCTCTGCATTGCAGAGCTCTGCAATCTCTCATCATTTTGGCAATGGGCAGGATTTTCCGGCCGTGCTTGCCCCGAAACGGGAAGATCCTGCCCGTGGTCAACAGACCTTTCCATAGTCAGCCCCTTTCCATAGTCAGCCCCTTGCCTGCTACGATTCCCGTGGCGGGCGGAACGGGAAAATTCGGCTCAATATTTCTTTTATATTCTTCCTGCCAAAATAGACATTTTCATATTTTCGAACATTAGACCCCATTTGCCAGATCTTTGCCCACTCATTCAACCTAAGTCTATCCCTCTGTAGTCTCCTTGTCTCCTCTTCCCAATTTACTTTCCTACCTATCTTTCAGTAATCAGAAAATTTAGCCACCCCTCAGCTGAGCCATTGATATCAATTGTAAAAGGTTGAGGCTCCAGCACTGATCCCTGTGACACACCACCCATCACATTTAGACAGGGTATTGGGAGATTGTCTACTCTGTTAAACTATTGAATCTGTAGTTTCTTAAAACCTCCTATTTACAGCAAGTATTTACACATTTGGACCTCTACACGAGCAAGGAGTTTCTCCCTGATATCACTATTACATCAGCACCATGCATGTTTCTGATGTTAACCCTTTATTCTACAGTCACTTTTGTGATGTAGGAACGAATGTAGCTCAGTCCACCACACTAACCAGCCTCCCACCCATTGATTTTCTCTGCACTTCCCGCTGCCTGGAAAAGCAACCAGCACAATCAAGGACTCCACGCACCCCGGACATACTCTCTTCCACCTTCATACATCGTGAAAAAGATACAGAAGTCTGAAGACACGTATCAACCGACTTAAGAACAGCTTCTTCCCTGCTGCCATCAGACTTTTGAATGGATCTACCTTATATTAAGTTGATCTTTCTCGACACCGTAGCTATGACTGTAAACCACATTCTGCACCCTCTCCTTTCCTTCTCCCCTCTGTACTCTATGAATGGTAGGTTTGGTTTTAATGGCATGCAAGAAACAATACTTTTCGCTTCCAATCACAATCCTTCAAAAACAACCGTTAACAAAAGGGGAACTTATTATTTCAGTTCCTCTTTATCTTAAGCTAAGCTTGACCAACTGGACCTCAAAGTCTGGTTTTTTGTCTGTCCTGCAGTTTTTTATACACTTGTTAACCACAAGATGAGTGCTGGGTGCAGTTGGTCCTGCAGTCACGTACGCATTAGTCTCCAAAGGTCACAGTCTTAATTTTACTCCAACAGTAAGTGCTGTGTGCAGTTAGTTTCTGCACGTATTAACTCTTAAAGGTCACAGTTCCAATTTTTACTCCAACAATCCTAAGACATGTAACAATAATAAATCACATCAAATCAAAAAGATAATTCACGCACAGCAAGCTCCCACAAACAGCATTGGGTTAATGATTGGATCACCAGATTGAGTGATGTCATTTGAGGGTATTATTGGCCAAAGCATTGAGGACAAGCCTCCTTCTCTTCTTCCAATACTGCCATAGGATTTTATTTCTGCCCACCTGAGATGGTGGTCAGGTTCTCGGGTTAGGGCCCCATTCAAGAAAGTGGTTCCTCCGAGGGTACAGCATTCCTTCAGTCATGCACTGGCTGTGTCAGCCTTGATAATGTGCTCGATGCCCTGGTGTAGTGCTTGAACCCACAACCTACTAGCTCAGGGGAGAGGGTGCTGCCAACTGAACCAGGACTGGCACACACATTCACGGTGAAAACCTCGGGACTGGGATTCTCTGATCCCCTTTGCCCCATCCCCGCTGCCAGTGAGAATGGAGAATTTGGTGCCCAGCCAATTCACTGCATTCACCATCATCACACTTGTTCTCAGAAACACGAGAGGGTTCCCCTTGCACTCATTCCAACCCACCAGCCTCCCCATTCAAAGTATCATTCTCCGCATTTCCATTGCCTCCAGTGTGATACCACCACTTGACACATCTTTCCCCTCCCACTTTCAGCATTCAGAAGGGACCGTTCCCCCTTCTCCATTCCTCCATCACCCCGATTAACCAATCCCCTTCCCACACAAGCGCAGGAGATGCTATTCCTGCTATTTGACCGAGTGGTATTATCACTCGACTATTCATCCAGCAAGTCAGCTAATGTTGGGGGCCTTGGGGGCATCAGGGCAGGTAGTGGAATTTGAATTCAATCAAAAAAGTCTGGAATTAAGAATCTACTGATGACCATGAAACCATTGTCGATTGTTGGAAAAACCCATCTGGTTCACTAATGTCCTTGAGGGAAGGAAATCTGCCGTCCTTACCTGGTCTGGCCGACATGTGACTCCAGAGCAAAAGCAATGGGATTGATTCTCAACTGCCTTCTGAACAAAGATGACTAGGGATGGGCAATAAATGCTGGCCCATGTCCCATCAATGAATTAAAAAAAGGAACCAAGGAATCCTTGCCACGGGTGAGGTGGGAGAATCCCGGCCTTGATCGTCCTCTTTTCTCGTTTCAAGACTTGAAAGTAAAGTGGTGATAGAATTGCTGTCCTGTATCAAGATGTCATCAAATTCATAGATCATAGAATCATCAATCATAGAAATTTACAGCAGGGAAGGAGGCCATTTGGCCCATCATATCCATGCTGATTGACAAATAGCCATCCAGTCTTGTTGTGCCAACAAGTTAAGAAGTTAATGATTACTAAGTTTAAAATTTACTTAATGGTGTCACAAGTAGACTTAAATTAACACTGCAATGAAGTTACTGTGAAAATCCCTTAGTTGCCACACTTTGGACCCTGTTCGGGTACACTGAGGGAGAATTTAGCACGGCCAATGCACCTAACCAGCACATCTTTCAGACTGTGGGAGGAAACCGGAGCATCCGGAGGAAAGCCACGCAGACACAGGGAGAACGTGCAGACTCCACACAGACAGTGACCCAAGCTGGACGTTGAACCCGGGTCCCTGGCGCTGTGAGGCAGCAGTGCTAACCACTGTGCCAAAGTGTTTTCACTCTGTAATTTCATCATTTTGTTGTAACCTTGGGGAGTCAGTTAGCTCAGTTGGCTGGACGACTGGTTAGTGATGCGGAGCGACACCAACGGCACGGGTTCAAATCCCACACCGGCTGAGGTTATTCATGAAGGCCCTGCTTTCTCAACTTTGACCCTCACCTGTGGTGTGGCGATCCTCAGGTTAAATCACCACCGATCAACTCTCTCTCAGCCCCTCAAAGGGGAGAGCAGCCTATGGCCATCTGGGACAATGGCGACTTTACCATTACCTGCCTAAATGGGACCCAGAGAGATAAAATCTGACATTTTTTTATTGATTTATGCAGACTCCGCACAGACAGTAACCCGAGCCGCAAATCGAACCCGGATCCCTGGCGCTGTGAGGCAGCAGTGCTAACCGCTGTGTCACCATGCTACCCACTGTACTGAAGCACTTTCTCTTTTCACGTAGAAATATTCATTACTGAGGTGGCTCTAAATTAAAAAGAATTTGCAACTCGAGCGTGACAGCGAATATTGACACTTTATTAGTTTGTAACAGGGAGTGCGAGCTAAATAAATCTGTAATTTGTTAAACTTTTCGAGGTTTTCCTACTGCGTCCGTTATTGATCTTTTGTTAACAAACATATGTAGACTGAGTCAGGTCTCAGTATTAACTTGGAGGCGTGTAAATACTGTGGGATGTTGCCAATATTGTGTGGGAAACATAGAAGAAAATTGAATGTGTCTTTCGGTAACTTTCCATTCAGGCAGCCCGTCAGCATTTCGCTCCTGAGCTTACCACCCGAGAATGTAATCATAGAATCCCCGCAGTGCAGAAGGAGGCCATTTGGCCCATCTGCTTCCGTGCCACCGTGCTGCCCGTTGTGCCACCCTGCTGTCCGTGAGAGTGGAGATGGCAAGAAGTCACGTTACTCGATCGCAACCACTGTATTTAAAGACTCAGTCTGTAGGTGGAAATATAGAGAAGCTGCAGGTTGGGAACCAAAAAAAAGACAAAGTGTGACGATGGATTTGAGATGGGCACAGATTGCCCACGGTGGTTTAAAAAATGGAAACATAGAAACTAGGCGCAGAAGGAGGCCCCTTTGAGCCACCATTCATCATGATCATGGCAGATCATCAAATTCAATATCCTGATCCCACCTTCCCCCCATATCCCTTGATCCCTTTAGCCCCAATAATCATAGAATCATAGAATTCCTTTAGTGCAGAAGGAGGCCATTCAGCCCATCGAGCCTGCACTGACAACAATCCCACCTAGGGCCTATCCCTATAACCCCATGTATTATACCCTGCTAATTTACCCTGACATTGAGGGACAATTTAGCACGGCCATTCAACCTAATCCACACATCTTTGGAGTGTAGGAGGAAACCGGAGCACCCGGAGGAAACCCATGCGAACATGGGGAGAATGTACAAACTCCACAGAGGCCCGAGGCCAGAATTGAACCCGGGTCCCTGGCGCTGTGAGGCAGCACGGTGCCACCATGTCACTAGAGAACAACATCTTGTTCAACGTGCTTCTGGAGTCAATCAGGAAGAGTCAGGGGAAGATACTGCACACCAATGATGGGAGGGGGAATCCCTGTGGCTGGCACCTGGGAAGGTGTGTCTGGCTAAGGAGGCCAGCAGCACGGGCATAGTGCCACGCTCCAGGATTCAGTGCAGGAAATGGTTAATGACAAAATCCGGTCAGGAAAGACGCACACAATTCGCCTCCATCTTGCTGTGTGCATCACCCTTACTCAGCCTTCTCAAGCCTGTTCTGCCAGGTTACTCCTCACATCCATTTTCCTCATAAGTGTAACCGACCTGCTTCTTTCATGCGCTTTCTTATATCCGCAAATGTCTATCCGCCACCACCACTTACCATTACCCAATTCTATACTTCTCCCTCTTAGTCACACTTACCAAATGTGGGCAGCATGGTGGCACAGTGGTTAGCTTTGCTGCCTCACAGCGACAGGGACCCAGGTTTTCAATTCCGGCCTTGGGTCACTGTCTGTGCGGAGTTTGCACATTCTCTCCATGTCTGTATGGGTTTCCTCCGGGTGCTCTTGTTTCCTCCCATCGTCCAAAGATGTATAGGTTAGATGGATTGGCCATGCTAAATTTGCCCCTTGGTGTCCCAAGATGTATAGGTTATGAGGATTAGCAGGTCTGTGGGGATAGGGCCTCGGTGGGATGCTCTGCTGGAATGTCAGTGAAACATTTAGAAACATAGAAACCCTACAGTACAGAAAGAGGCCATTCGGCCCATCGAGTCTGCACCGACCACAATCCCACCCAGGCCCTATCCCCATATCCCCACATATTTTACCGGCTAATCCCTCGAATCTATGCATCCCAGGACACTAAGGGGCAATTTTTTAGCATGGCCAATCAACCCAACCCACACATCTTTGGACTGTGGGAGGAAACCGGAGCACCCGGAGGAAACCCACGCAGACACGAGGAGAATGTGCAAACTCCACACAGACAGTGACCCAAGCCGGGAATCGAACCCAGGTCCCTGGAGCTGTGAAGCAGCAGTGCTAACCACTGTGCTACCGTGCCGCCCCTGTGCAGACCTGATGGGCCGATTGGTCTTGTTCTTCACTGTAGGGATTCTATAAGTCCAAATATACCCCATTCATCAGATGTTTGCTAATTCTCTGTTGTTTCCTTTGTCACAGAAGAAGAGGTCACAGAACATGAGTTATCATTCGATTTATTATTGTTACGTCTATCAGGATACAGTAAAAAGTATCGTTTCTTGTATGCTTATAGAGACAAAGCATACTATTCATAGAGTACATGGGGAGAAGGAAAGAAGAGGGTGCAGAATGTTGTGTTACAGTAGCATTATTAGAGAGTTTAAAAGAGTTAGGGTTCAGTTTTAAAAGCATGGAAGGGGAGTAAAATAAAGAATTAGAAGCTATATTGGGGACAGCTTGCGAGAAGTTGCCTCGCTCCGGTGCCATCTTGTTAACCCAAGTGAAAGGAAAAGAACTGGAAATGAGTCTCGCTAACTTTCTGAGTTCAGCTACAGAAGAGCAGAGGCTGGAAATCAGTGCAGTTGCCACCTTCCTGGCCATCAGAAATGGGGAGTTGCAGAGCTGACCTTCCAACTACTTGGTGACCTAACTAAATATTAGTGACCCGCAAGTCACACGGCACTTAATCACATTGACGTGTTCAGCGGGGGGTGAAATATGATCACCTTCACAATGATTAATTGCGACATTCTCATATTGTGAGCAGTAATTCATATCATTTATCTCTTTCAGCACCATTACACGTGTTGCAGTCATTGGAGATTATAACTGATGAACCCTTAGGAATGGACTCTTTCTGAAGGGAGCAGCATCACAGGATTCATGCTTACCAGGCCTCAGCACAGTTATCTGCAGTTCTTGAAGACCAGCGAGATAGATCGGTGAGTATTCACTTGCTCTCTCTCACTTCACCAGTGAGCAAGAGTGATGGTGGCAGGAACAGCAGTGGAAAGTTGATGTCAGAGTGTGAGGTAGTGCATTTTGGAAGGTCTAATACAGATGGGAAATATACGGTAAATGGCAGAACCCTTAACAGTATTGATAGGCAGAGGGATCTGAATGTACAGGCACACAGGTCATTGAAAGTAGCAGCGCAGTTGGAGAAGGTAGTCAAGAAGGCGTACGACATGCTCGATCGCTGGCCAGCCCGGGACCCCCGCAGTGCTGCCCCTCCAGCCGTGAAAGATAACTTAGGCGTGGCTTTGCAATCCACAGTTCAACCACACCAGGCAAGGTGGCAAAGGCAAGGTACGGCTGGACGATTGGGAGGATGATGTGAAGAGGGGACGTGGAAGTGGGCACACTCCACTTAAAGTATATCTACTTCTCAATTGTTAACAGCACTCTCCCTACCCCCTGCCACAGGCTCTTCCCTGACCCCGGCACAGGCCCAGTCACTACCCAATGTGCTGCCCATCCCCCAAAGGCAGCAAGCCACAGGGGATGCAAGGGCAGCAAGTTTTAAAAACCGGGGCCCTCACAGCCTCTAGAACCCACATGTCTTTGACCAGCAACCTGCCAGCGCTCGGAGCAGGGACTTGAATAGCCTGTCCTGACCTCAAACCACAGAGATTACACCAGGTACAAAGAGCAGGAAAAGAGAGAATAAAGAGTCTCCTCTCTGCTACTGCCCTCACTATTTTCCCCTCTCTCTTTAACTCCCCTCTCTGCTACTGTCATTTCTGCTTTTTCCCCCTCTCTCTTTCTCCCCTCTCTGTTTCCCCCTCTCTTTGTTTCTCTTCTCTCTGCCAGCATTCTCTCTGCTGTCCAACCACGCATCTCTAAGGAGTGGAAACTGATCATACTGCTTCTCCCACTCACACACAGCACATGTAGGTAAAAACACTCCCTCACAGAATTCGTCCATGAGCTGGAAGGAACGGGGATCTAATTCTTGTTCGAAAACATCAGGTGGCCATGATGTGGAGATGCTGACGTTGGACTGGGGTAAGCAAGGTAAGAAGTCTCACAACACCAGGTTAAAGTCCAACAGGTTTATTTGGTAGCACAAGCATTCGGAGTGTTGCTCCTTCTTCAGGTGAGTGAGGAGTTGTGTTCACAAACAGGGCATATATAGACACAAACTCAATTTACAAGATAATGGTTGGAATGCGAGTCTTTACAGGTAATCAAGTCTCAAAGGTACAGACAATGTGAGGGGAGAGAGGGTTAAGCACAGGTTAAAGAGATGTGCATTGTCTCCAGCCAGGACAGTTAGTGAGATTTTGCAAGCCCAGGCAAGTCGTGGAGGGTTATAGATAGTGTGACATGAATCCAAGATCCCAGTTGAGGCCGTCCTCATGTGTGCAGAACTTGGCTATCAGTTTTTGCTCGGCGATTCTGCATTGTCGTGTGTCGTGAAGGCCGACTCGGAGAACGCTTACCCGAAGATCAGAGGCTGAATGCCCGTGACTGCTGAAGTGTTCCGCGATAGGAAGAGAACACTCCTGCCTGGTGATTGTGGAGCGGTGTTCATTCATCTGTTGTTGTAGTGTCTGCATGGTCTCGCCAATGTACCATGTCTCGGGACATCCTTTCCTGCAGCCAAGGCCATCCCCACACCCCCACTTCTTGCCTTCAAACAACCGCACAACCTCAAACAGACAATTGTCTGCAGCAAACTACCCTGCCTTCAGAAGAGTGACCATGACACGAGACAAATCTGCCACAGCAACCTCCGCAAGGCATACCGGATCATCGACATAGATGCCATCATCTCACGTGAGAACACCATCCACCAGGTACACGGTACATATTCTTGCGACTCGGCCAACGTTGTCTACCTGATACGCTGCAGGAAAGGATGTCCCGAGGCATGGTACATTGGGGAGACCATGCAGACACTATGACAACAGATGAATGAACACCGCTCGACAATCACCAGCAGGAGTGTTCTCTTCCTGTTGGGGAGCACTTCAGCAGTCACGGGCATTCAGCCTCTGATCTTCAGGTAAGCGTTCTTCACGACACACGACAACGCAGAATCGCTGAGCAGAAACTGATAGCCGAGTTCCGCACACATGAGGACGGCCTCAACTGGGATCTTGGGTTCATGTCACACTATCTGTAACCCTCATGACTTGTCTGGGCTTGCAAAATCTCACCAATGGTGACAATACACATCTCTTTAACCTGTGCTTAACCCTCTCTTCACTCACATTGTCTGTAACTTGAAGACTTGATTACCTGTGAAGACTCACATTCCAACCATTATCTTGTAAATTGAGTTTGTGTCTATATATGCCCTGTTTGTGAACAGAACTCTTCACTCACCTGAAGAAGCAGCGACACTCCGAAAGCTTGTGCTGCCAAATAAACCTGTTGGACTTTAACCTGGTGTTGTGAGACTACTTACTGAGAAAACATCAGCTCAGCGGCGAAAACTGCTAGTAATTTTGTACTGCGGGTTTTTGAGGGATGTCAAAGTGAGGAAACTCTCCTGCTGCATTTTTAAAAACGTTTATTCATCAGTATCACAAGTAGGCTTACAGTCACACTACAATGAAGTTATTGTGAAAATTCCCTCGTCGCCATACTCCAGAGCCGGTTCTGGTACACTGAGGGGGAATTTACCATGGCCAATGCACATAACCAGCACGTCTTTCAGGCTGTGGGAGGCAACTGGAGCACCCGGAGGAAACCCACACACACACGGGGAGAACGTGCAGACTCCGCACAGACAGTGACCCAAGTTGGGAATTGAACCCACGTCCCTGGCACTGTGAGGCAGCAGAGCTAACCACTGTGCCACTGTGCATCAGTGATGGGTTCTGTCTCTTTATATTACATTCTTCTCTTCGCTATAAATGCATCAATCATATGACACAGATGGGTAAAACAATAAAATGGATTCTTTATTTGAAGGCAAGGCTACATGCAAGTACTGTTAACCAGGAGGCTAAATATATGCACCTGACTTCTACTGTTGCTGCTTGTGAACTGAATACAGGTCATGGGGCTAATACGTCACATCCTATTGAGGTGGTCGTGATTGGCAGCAGCTGAAGATACGCCCCCTTAAAGGTACAGACACCTCATTGACTGCCAGCATTCCATGCTTTCTTCCATCCGACATTGAGTCGGTTGGTCATGTACCAACTGACTCAAGAACAGCTTCTTCCCTGCTGCCATCAGACTTTTGAATGAACCCACGTTGCATTAAGTTAATCTTTCTCTACACCCTAGCTATGATTGTAACACTACATTCTGCACCTTCTTCTTTCCTTCTCTATGTACGGTATGCTTTGTCTGTATAACGCACTTTTCATTGTATACTAATACATATGACGATAATAAATCAAATCAGATTAAGTCAATGTAGGCGGCACAGTGGCATGGTGATTAGCACTGTTGCTTCACAGTGCCAGGGACCCAGGTTCGCGGCTTGGGTCGCTGTCTGTGTGGAATTTGCACGTTCTCTCCGTGTCTGCGTGGGTTTCCTCTGGGTGTTCCGCTTTCCTCCCACTGTCCAAAGATGAGCAGGTTAGGTGGATTGGCTAGTTTTAGGGCGATTGGCATGGTAAATATGTGGGGTTACGGGAATAGGGCCTGGGTGGGATTGTTGTTGGTGCAGGCTTGATGAGCTGAGTGGCCTCCTTCTGTACTGTAGATTAATTCATCTGGAAGGAGTTCCCTGAATCTTAGCTCCTGTTTCTTCAGGATGCTCAGTGCGATTTTAAATTTTATGGGTTTTTCCAAGTCTTTGTGAACAGGAAGGTTGGTGTTGCTCATGACATCTCATGGAGCATGACAGTGTCACAGCCAATAACAAGTGGGGCAATGAGAAACAGCATTGGGAGACACTCATTAGGAGTGGATTTAAGAGTCTCTGATAACTGGCCCAATGTCAATGTTTAGCTGCATGTCCATGATCCGTGTACGGGAGCGGCAGGACCATGAGGCAGTGCAGCCTTCTGCAGGAGAGTAGACTAGGGCCATGGCTCCATTGCAGAGTGTTGTGGCTGTGCTTTCCCCATGCCGAACGAGGTTGTTCCGGCTTTTCGCTGGTGTTGCTGAGATAAAACCAAAGGAAGAGAATCCTGACCTCAGTGACACCCAGGTATTTTGGATGGGGTCATTTGTTAGGGACCAGATCAGAAACTCCAAGGTATGTTATGGAGTTAACCTAGACCCCAATCTTTTTTGATTTTGGCATTAGGATGAACATAAGGTGTTTTGCCCTGGAAGCCTCACAGTGTCAGGGACCTGGGTTCGATTCCTGGCTTGGGTCATTATCTGTGGGTAGTCTGCACGTTATCCTCATGTCTGTGTGGGTTTCCTCTGGGTGCTCTGGTTTCCTCCCACGGTCCGAAAGACGTGCTGGTTAGGTACATTGGCCATGCTAAATTCCCCCTCAGTGTACCCAAACAGGGTCGAGAGTGTGGTGACTAGGGGATTTTCACAGTAACTTCATTGCAGTGTTAATGTAAGTCTACTTGTGACACTAATAAATAAGACTTAAAAAATAAAACTTTAAAAAAAGTATGATTCAATTGACCCACTCGGAAGCTTTTATTAAAACAAACATTTTTAATACAGGTAAAAATAACAAAAATAGTGAGCATAACTTTTATCAATTGAAATACTTAAACATGACAACATATAATTCTTAACAACTAGAAATCTCTATAGTTCCAATGTCAGCAGTATCCCCATAGACATGAATCACTTTTTAAAATCAGCACAAAAACAGATATACTTACGTGGATGCTAGATTTTTTACACCTCTGGACAGAGATGCAGATGGCACCAGTTTTCTGACTCTCAAACAGCAACCTCCAGAGAAAGATTCACCCCCAAACACCAGACTCTCAGGGAAAGATTTGTTTCTTGGCAGCACCAGAGACCCAGTTGTTGGAGAGGCACTGCTCTCCAACAACTCCAATCAGCATTTAAGCTTAATTTCCCTGTGTAAGCCTAGCTCGACCCAGTCACCTGAGTTTTCTGTCAATCAGTCTGATCAAGTCCTACTCTGCAAAACCCCAAAGGAAAACATCAGAATAACAGAACAGCTTTAGTCCAGATTAATACTAACATTTTAGTAATTAGGACCAATTATGCTGCTGCAGTAACAGCAGAGGCTGCTGGTTACAGACCCAACGGCACCAGTGTTGGAACAGACTGTTAAAAAAATATCCTGCATAGAAACATGACTCAAATACATTTCCTAAAGGCACAGTATCGTCACACATGGACAACTCATCTCCCACAAAGGGAACAGTGTTCTTTCCTGTCCAACACAATTGCCTTCATTGGACAGGGGTAGAGTCATCGGGTCTGGAAGTAGAATTCCAAGTGGTCTGGGTCACTAGTGAATGTCCTGTATTCTTCTTGCCTTGTTGCCTGGCTCAGCAGTGCCAGTTATTCAACATTGTTAACATCGGGGACTCGCTGCGTGGTGCTGCTGTGAAGATATTGGAGAGGTCAGTGTGAGCACTGACCCTGTCACAGATCATTGTCAAGTGTTCCTGTTTGGCTGATCTTGTCCTCAAGTTAAACACAGAACCTCTGGTTATTGAGAAGCCGGAGATGTTTGTGGCATTGATTAGCATTTGGATAAGAGAAAAGTTCAAAGTTTGAAGTTTATTTGTTCGTGTCACAAGCAGGGTTACATTAACACTGCAATGAAATTACTGTGAAAATCCCTTAGTCGCCACACTCCGGCGCCTGTTCGGATACATGGAGGGAGAATCTAGCATGGCCAATGCGCCCAACCAACACGTCTTTCAGACTGTGGGGGGAAACCAAAGGAAACCCACGCAGACACGGGGAGAATATGCAGACTTCACACAGGCAGTGACCCAAGCCGGGAATTGAACCTGGGTCTCTGGTGCTGTAAGGCAGCAGTGCTAACCACTGTGCCACCGTGCTAGAATGCAGTCAAACAGTAATGCAGATCATTAACCGATCCTGCATTTATTGAAAGCCTGTCTAAATCACAGGGATTGCACATTCTCTTCAAAGTTGAGAATACGTTTTACTTGCTTAGATCGATAATGAGGATAAAAATCAAACACTGCAGTTTTACATTAAATCAATGTGGAACCGAATTAAAGGAGAGTTTCCATTTACATTTCCCACATTCAGCATGTCCCAATGCTCTTTATGGCCAATGAAAGACTTTGAGAAGAGTGGTCAGGGTGGCAACCTGGGGAAACAGCTCACAAACAGCCCTCATAAACTGCAATGTGACCAGATACGGATCATCTGCTTTCAGTGACGTCGGCTAAAAGATAAATATAGGGCAGGACACCAGGGAGATCTCCCCTGCTCTTCCTTCTGTTATTGCCACAGTAAGTGTGAGTGTTGCCCGTGAGCAACATACCCACTGAAGCATGAATACAAGAGTGATCAACTGCTAAAAGACATCAGAGTAGATTCTTGCCCTTACTGCCTCGGTTTAAAGGCATCATTTCAGGGAGATGAACAGGAGAAGCCCCTAGGGAGGTTTGCGTTAGCAGTTGGCTTTTTTTTAAGAAGAGATGCGATGGCCCAGTGGTATTACCGCCGCACTATTAAACCAGAAACTCAGCTCATGTTCTGGGGACCCGGTTTCGAATCCCATCATGGCAGATGGTGGAATTTGAATTCAATGAAAAATATTTAGAATTAAGAATCTACTGATGACCATGAAACCATTGTCAATTGTCAGAAAAACCCACCTGAATCACTAATATCCTCCAAGGAAGGAAATCTGCCACCCTTACTTGGTCTGGCCTATATGTGATCCTAGAGTGATGTGTTTGACTCTCGACTGCCCGTGGACAACCAGGGATG
The DNA here is from genome assembly GCF_964213995.1 of Mustelus asterias. Taxonomy (NCBI): domain Eukaryota; kingdom Metazoa; phylum Chordata; class Chondrichthyes; order Carcharhiniformes; family Triakidae; genus Mustelus; species Mustelus asterias. Next base: position 81,125,854 of record NC_135815.1, on the reverse strand, counting down.
GGCAATAAATGCTGGCCAGCCAGCGTCGCCCATGTCCCATGAATGAATAAAAAATAATTGTCAGATTTTAGCTCTCTGGGATCCATTTAGGTAAAGCCTACTGCCCAACAGGTAATGGGAAAGTTGCCATTGTCCCAGATTGCCATAGGCTCACCCCTTTGAGGGTGCAAGAGAGAGAGTTGATTGGTAGTGATTTAACCTGAGGATCACCACACCACAGCTGAGGGTCAAGGTTGCGAAGGCGGGGCCTTCATAAATAACCTCAGCTGGTATGGGATGGCGTTGCTCCGCATCACTAACCAGTCGTCCAGCCAACTGAGCTAACTGATTCCCCTGAGGTTACAGCAAAATGATGCATCGACAGAGTGAAAACACTTTGGCACAGTGGTTAGCACTGCTGCCTCACAGCGCCAGCGACCCGGGTTCAATTCCCGGCTTGGGTCACTGTCTGTGCGGACTCTGCATTATCTCCCCGTGTCTGCGTGGGTTTCATCCCACAGTCTGAAGGACATGCTGGTTAGGTGCATTGGCCATGCTAAATCCTCTCTCAGTGTACCTGAACAGATGCCGGAATGTGACAACTGGGGGATTTTCACAGTAACTTCATTGTAGTGTTAATGTAAGCCTAATTGTGACACTAATAAATTTTAAACAGCACTGTGACTGTCTAACAATTATGCATCAATCACACTTCTATGGTAGATGATTCAAGAAGGTAGTCATCACCTTGTGCCTTCTTAATGTTTTTATTCATTCGTGGGATGTAAGCATTGCTGTCTATTGATCTTCCCTAATTACCTTTGAGAAAGTGATGGCGAGTCAGCTTCTGGACCTGCTGCTGCTCGGCAGTGCTGTAAGGGGAGAGTTCCAGGATTTGGATTTGATTTGATTTATTATTGTCACATGTATTAGCATCGAGTGAAAAGTAGAAAAGTATTGTTTCTTGCATGCGATACAGACAAAGCATACCGTTCATAGGGAAGGAAAGGAGAGAGTGCAGGATGTAGTGTTACAGTCATAGCTAGGGTGTACAGAAAGATCAACTTAGTGTAAGGTAGGTCCATTCAAAAGTCTGACGGCAGCAGGGAAGAAGCTGTTCTTGAGTCGGTTGGTACGTGACCTCAGACTTTTGTATCTTTTTCCCGATGGAAGAAGGTGGAAGAGAGAATGTCCGGGGTGCGTGGGGTCCTTAATTATGCTGGCTGCTTTTCCGAGGCAGCGGGAATGTGTGGACAGAGTCAATGGATGGGAGGCTGGTTTGTGTGATGGGCTGGTGCAACGACAATAATCTCTCTCTCAATGTCAACAAAATGAAGGAGATTGTCATCGACTTCAGGAAGCGTAAAGGAGAACATGCCTCTGTCTACATCAACGGGGACAAAGTAGAAATAGTCGAGAGTTTCAAGTTTTTAGGTGTCCAGATCACCAGCAACCTATCCTGGTCCCCCCATGCCGACACTATAGTTAAGAAAGCCCACCAACACCTCTACTTTCTCAGGAGACTAAGGAAATTTGTCATGTCAATTACAACTCTCACCAACTTCTACAGTTGAACCAAACAAAGCATTCTTTCTGGTTGTGTCACAGCTTGGTATGGCTCCTGCTCTGTCCAAGACCGCAAGAAACTGCAAAGGGTTGTGAATGACGCCCAGTCCATCATACAAACCTGCCTCCCATCCATTGACTCTGTCTACATTTCCCGCTGCCTTGGAAAAACAGCCAGCATAATCAAGGACCCCTTGCATCCCGGACATTCTCTCTTCCACCTTCTTCCAGCTGGAAAAAGATACAAAAGTCTGAGGACACATACCAACCGACTCAAAAACAACTTCTTCCCTTCTGCCATTAGACTTTTGAATGGACCTACCTCAATTAAGTTGATCTTTCTCTACACGCTAGCTATGACTGTAACACTACATTCTGCACTCTCTCCTTTCCTTCTCTATGTCCGGTATGCTTTGTCTGTATCACGCGCAAGAAACAATACTTTTCACTGCATACTAATACATGAGACAATAATAAATCAAATCAAATCAAATTATCCCATCATGTTCAATGCTGAGAAGAAGGCTGACAAGGTCACCTCTGTGGTGAGAATTGTTTTTAGCACAAGCTTTTAAACCAACCTAAAATTTTATAAACACCTGCTGAGCAAGTGGGCCAGTGAAGGTTTAAGCAAATATAGAAAAATTAGCCATTCTCCAGTTAGGTATTTTTCAGCTCGTTTGTCAGTGCCCTCTGCTGTAACATTACCTGTTATGATTCCTGCTCCCCAAATGCTCTTTGATTGGAACATGCTTTGCATATCCCACATCATCTCCGCAGCAGCACTCCTTCCATTCTTGAACAAGCACATTCCCTTGTCCACGATTGAAGAATTCTTCCCTCCCTTTATATTATTATTATCTCAGTCTGTATTAAAGAACAAAGAGAACAAAGAACAATACAGCACAGTAACAGGCTGTTTGGCCCATGAAGCCTGCGGTGGTATGCGGTTTCTATCCCTCTGTTTGCCCCCTGTTCATGTGTCTACCTGGATGCAGCTTGAACGTTGCTATTGTTCCTGCTTCCACCACCTCCACTGGCACCCACTCTGTGTGAAAAACTTTCCCTGCACATCTCCTCTAAACTTACCACCTTAAACCTGCAGTCGACCCTTCCACCCTGGGAAAAAGCCTCTGACTATCCACCCTATACGTGCCTCTTACAATTTTGTAGACTTCTATCAGGTTGCCCCTTAGCCTCCTTCTTTCCAGTGAAAACAATCTGAGTTTATCCGACCTCTCCTCATATCTAAAATTCTCCAGACCAGGCAAATCCTAGCAAACCCTCTTTGCACTCTCTCCAAAGCATCCACATGCTTCTGGGAGCGTGGCGACCAGAACTACATGCAATATTCCAAATGCGGCTTAATTGAAGTTTTATACAGCTGTAACACAACTTGCCAATGTTTATACTCGATGCCCCAGCTGATGAAGGCAAGCTTACTGTATGCCTTAGGTTCACTGGAGTCTCCCATTTCTTAATAACTCTTGTAACTTTTACTTTTTAAAATTTGCCTCTCTATCTCTTCCCCACCATTTGGTGGCCTATAATACAATATATTAGATTACTCGAGTAATAGCTAATCTATTGTTCTTTAATACTAAAAAAGATGACTGTCTTTAACCCTTCAAATGTTATTCCTTTCCAGTGCTATTCTAATCTCTGATCATCACCGACTGCACCTCCCCCCCCCGCCAACCCCCCATCTTCTTTTCTTCAGTCGGATTCCTAAATACTTGGCAACCTTGAGTGTTCAAGCCCCCAATCCTTGAAACCATAACTTCTTGGAGAGACTTGTGCCTGTATCTCACCAGTCATCTTCAGCCAGAAGTGTTGAGTGGACGATGCCTCAATTCCTCCTCCTGAGGTCCCACCATCACAGAAACCAATTTTCAGCTCATTTTCTCCACTTGAGGTGGATACTCAGTGAGACCTTGGAGTCCTTGTGCATCAGTCGCTGGAAGTAAGCACGTAGGACAGCAGGCCTTAAAGAAGGCAAATGGTGTGTTGGCCTTCATCGTGAGAGGATTTGAGTATAGGAATAGGGATGCTTTGCTGCAATTGTACAGGGCATTGGTGAAGCCGCACCTGAAGTATTGTGTGCAGTTTTGGTGTCCTTATCTGAGGAAGGATGTCCTTGCAATAGAGGGAGTGCAGCGAAGGCTTACCAGGCTGATTCTTGGGATGGCAGGTCTGTAATTTGAGGAGAAACTAAATCAGTTAGGATTGTATTCATTGGAGTTTAGAAGAGTGAGAGGGGTTCTCTTAGAAACTTATAAAATTCTGATAGGGTTAGACAGAGTAGATTCAGAAAGAATGTTCCCGATGGTGGGTGATGCGCTATCAATAAGGCGAAAGACTACCGGTGTGCCCATACAAGTGTAGGCTTTTATTCACAACAGAATCAGGAGCAGATCCCAACAAATAACCGACCTGGACTGAACAACGGGGAGGAGACAGCCACCTTTATACTAGGTGCCAAGGGGAGGAGCCAAACTGGAAGGGGATGTGTCCAGGTATGACAAACACACACAACGGTGGTCCATATAGGACAAAGGCACAACTGAGGTCCACCACAGTGGGGTAGTCCAGAACTAGGGGTCATAGTTTGAGGATAAGGGGTAAACCTTTTAGGACTGAGGTGAAGAGAAATTTCTTCACCCAGAGAGTGGTGAATGTGTGGAATTCACTACCACAGAATCTGGTTGAGGCCAAAACATTGTGTGATTTCAAGAAGAAATTAAATATAACTCTTGGAGCTAAAGGGATCAAGGGATATGGGGGGGAGGTGGGATCAGTGTATTGAATTTGATGATCAGCCATGAACAAAATGAATGGCAGAGCAGGCTCGAAGGGCTGAATGGTCTACTCCTGTTTCTATTTTCTATGTTTCTATGTCTGACATCCATAGCTGAGCGCCCTGGATACAGTGAGGGTCTGTAGTCTTGACAACATTCCAGCAGTAATATTGATGAATTGTGCTCCAGAACTAGCTACTTGACACACTGTTCCATTACAGCTAAAACACCGGCATCTGCTCGACAATGTGGAAAATTACCCAGCTTATGTCTGCCTCACAAAAAGCAGGACTAATCCAACCAGACAAATTACCATCCCAGCCTGCACTCAATCAGCACACTGGTGGAAAGTGTCATTGACAATGCTATCAAATGCCATTACCCGGCAATAACCTGCTCACTGAAGCTCAGTATGTCCTCCACCAGGCCACTCGAGTGCAGACTATGTCACAGTTTTAGCCCAAACATGGACTGAAGAGCTGAATTATCGAGGTGAAGTGTGCATCCACCCTTGCCATTACAGCAGATATTTCCCCAGCATTGGGGAAACTGGTTGGAGTCATATTTAACACAACAGGAAGATGGTGGTGGTTTCTTGAGGCCAATCATTTCCACCTCAAGTCATCACTGCCTCAGGATAGTGTCCTAGGTCCAAACATCAGTGTCCTTCCCTCCATCATAAGGTCAGAGCTGGGGATGGTCGCTGATATTTGCAGCTTGGGTATCATTTAGGCAGTTTAGTATCATTTGCAATTTCTCAGAGCCTGACACTATAGAACCATAGAATCCCTACAGTGCAGAAGGAGGCCATTCAGCCCATTGAGTCTGACTAACTCTCCGAAAGACCTTCTTACCCAGGCTCATCCCCCTGCCCTATCCCCGTAACCCCGCACATTTACCATGGGTAATCCACCTAGCCTACACATCTTAGGACACAAAGGGCAATTTAGCATGACCAATCCACCTAACCTGCACATCTTTGGACTGTGGGAGGAAACTGGAGCACCCGGAGGAAGCCCACGCAGACACACAGGAAACGCGCAAACTTCACACAGACAGTGACCCAAGGCCAGAATCGAACTCGGGTCCTTGGCGCTATGAGGCAGCAGTGCTAACCACTGCGCCACCCTGTGAACATATTGTGCTTGCATGCAAGACCTGGACAACATTCAGGCTTGGGCTGCTAAATGGCAGGTAGCATTGTGACATTAATGTACCTTTAAGAAATGTTTTTTTTTAAATCATGTTCTCTGCAGCTTGTAAGCTGTCCTTTTGGTTTCATTGTGGCACTGGCTGTCTGCTGGAAGTCCTTTTATTGCTGCTTCAATAGTTTAAGTGGGGTTTTGTTATTTTTACTCTGGGTCTCAGATACTTTCTGGGATTTTTTATGATCCTGCATTGTGAGGGGGAAGATTGATTGACAAGTCAAAGTCAGGTGGTTTCCCCCCCAGAAGAATCTAAGGATTGACTTTCAGTTTTGGTTTTAGAGTGAGAAGCTGCTCTGGTTGACAAGTGGCAGCCAGTTTTTCTCCCTTTTCCCCCTGGTATTTTAAATTCTGTTGGCTAGCTGGTAGCAGACTTCCTGGCATTTCTGGAGTGAAAATTCTGCTGTTGGTGGGTTGCTAGTTAGTACCTCGAGCCAATTTCTCTCCCCGGTGTTTTGGGAAGCTGCTCTTACTCCAAGCTTGTGCGTGTGCATCAGGAGAGCTACAGCATCCAACCAAAGGACTAGGTTCCAGCATCACGTGAGCATTCATATTTTCTGTTCTAAACCTGTGGCAAGGAAGTGTGTGTGGTTGGAACATTTCATATACTTGTTAAGGGTTATACAATATCATGGTTATTTTTTCTTTCTTGTTCGTAATTGGTAAAAGTGATGGCTAATTTTCTTTCCATATACGTTAACTGTAAACTTAAATAAGCTTTGTTTGCTAAAAGCTCCCCAGTAGGTCATTTGAATCACACCTGAAGTGAAACATATCATGCTCACCCTAGTCAAAATCAAATTGCAGACTTCATAACATGCTTTGGAATTTCTGACCTGAATTATAACAGCATTCGCATCACGTAAGTGCCAGACAATGAGAGCCTCCAACAGAGTGTCTAACAAACTATCCTCGACTTTCCAATGCCAACCCTGCATTGGGCTCTTCAGTTAGGAGAGGACTCACAGAAGTTGACAAAATCATTTACAGTTTGGAGACACTCAAAACAATGGTGTCTATCATGATGTGAATGCTCTACCTACACCACATGCATGGCAGAGTTGCGAAGGCCGCTCACTGCACCTTCTCAGGTATAGCTAGGAGTTATAAATAAATACTCGCTTACTGGGAACACCCAGCAATTCAGGAAGAATCCGCGGAAAAACTTGTGGCGGGATTTTACGCCCTTGCTCGAGTGAAACTGGTAATTCCCGGTAATTCCGGTAATTCCCGGTAATTCCCGAGTATCACACTGCAATGAAGTTAATGTAGAAATCCCCTAGTCGCCACACTCCGGTGCCTGTTTGGGTACACTGAGCGGGAAGTTAGCATCCCAATGCACCAAACCAACATGTTTTTTGGACTGTGGGAGGAAACTGGGGCACCTGGAGGAAAGCCTGCGTGGGGAGAGTGTGCAGACTCCACACAGACAGTGTCCCAAGCTGGGAATTGAACCTGGGTCCCTGGCGCTGTGAACAGCAGTGCTAACCACTGTACCACCATGCAGATTTACTCTTGTTTTTTGTTTGCAATAGTAGATTTTGTAACTCTCCTCTGACCAAGCTGCAATTGCAGAGCCCTGGTGTGGTTCCTCAGGTAAAGAGTTCAAGGTCAATGGGTGTCCACCTACATATGCCTTGAGAGCAGGTGCTTTTAGGCAGGGACCTTTCCCTTTGTTGGTATAAATGCTCTGACTAACCAGAACATCGCTTCCCATTGTCTTCAAATAGTTTGATGGTTGGGCCACTGTCAGTCTCATCCACATATCACTTAGATAAAATAAAACTTTTCCCATCCAATGTTTCTGGACTTCAAGTATGGAGCTGCAGAGACTGCAACAATATTGTGAACTTGAGTCTTTTTTAAATTTGTTAGTCAAATACAGTCATTATCCCAGGAATGGACATTTGTATTTTAATAACCAACTTCACCAAGCCTTGTCCAGACATGCAAGTGAGCTCAGTCATCTTACATGTCCAGGTGTGAGCAAGAAAAGAAAAGGTCACCTGGCCTCTCAACTCCATCTTGTTACAGGAAAGCATTCATTTTCAGGCTTCTACTTCATTCATTCATGTGTATAGTTCATATGGTAGGAGAATGATGACATGCCATTGGTTCCCACATGAACCATAGCTTCTGGCTGTTCCCTTGTCTGCTGCCCCTCAAACTGTTCTATGTCCTCTCAGTCATACTAGAGCAGATGATCTGGTCATGATGTCATTACTGTGCATCAATTGACAGCTCCTTTCCCTCCATTACAATGACTCCATTACAAAGGGTGGCACAATGGCACAGTGGTGAGTAATGCTGCCTCACTGTGCCAGGGATCCGGATTCAATTCTGTCATCAGGTGACGGTTTGTGTGTCTTTGCACGTTCTCCCCGTGTCTGCTTGGGATTACTCCGATTTCCTCCCATAGTCCAAAGATGTGCAGGTTAGGTGGATTGGACCATGCTAAATTGGCCCTTAGTGTCCAGAGATGTGTAGGTTAGGGAGATCAGTGGGGTAAACAAGTGCAATTATGGGGATAGAGCCTGGGTGGGATGCTCTGTCGAAGAGTCGGTGTGGACTTGATGGGCTGAATAGCCTCCTTCTGCATTGTAGAGATCCTATGACTCCACTCTCAAGGTGCTGAACTAGCTGGAAGGCTTGGGGTGGTCATGAAAATTAAGATATAAATGAAAGTATTTATTTATCATTCACTTCAATGCCGTAATTTTACTGCCCTGCCCGCCACAGAATCGGAGCAGGCAAGAGGCGAACAATGGAAAAGTCCGTTGACCTCGGGTGGGAATTACCGGTTTCACTCAAGCAAGGCCGTAAAAGCCCGCCACAAGTTTTTCCGCGGATTCTTCCTGAATTGCTGGGTGTTCCCAGAATTTTCTGGCTTTTCTTCCGATTTATTGGCAACCAGAGAATGTTGCTTTTCTGGTAATAACCATTTTGTATGAAACAATGGAAGTAAATCATACAAACCTCGGGACAAGGTACCTGGCATTAATACCGCTTCTGGAGCTCTCTCTTTCACGGTGTAATCAATCCTGTCCCCATGAACGAATTGACACTTCATAATGGCCCTAACGAGCAGACATAAATCACTAATTTATCACCATTCTCATGACGATATTTCAACACTCCTCACAGCAGAACGATTCAAACAGCAAAGGTGGATCCAGCTGAGGTGGTTTTGCCTCCTTGAATTCTGTTACTGCAAATTGTTTTTGATCAGTGTAATAAATCTTCATTTGCTCGTTTTAACTTCTCTTCTTTGCAGTGAAGTATGTCCGAATTCAGGAAGGAGATTTCTTTTCTCCACGTAACCGGTGCTGAAATCAACAGGATTCTCTTGATTCGATTCCCCCGCAACCACAAACAACCTTTGTTTAGGAATGATTATTGCATTTAGTGTCAAATGAAAGGTTCATATCTTCTAAATTTTAAGTTGTTGCATAGGACATGATAGAAATGTAAGGCCTTTTATTTCCCCCCTGTCAACTGTTTCTCAGTGGGTGTCGGGTTCATTCATTCCTCAGAATAGGCGTAGACAGCACTGGTATGTTGAATTTTTTTTATTGTGCAGAATTTTTAAATTAACACATTACAAAAAGTGAAAAAAAATGATTTACTGGAAAGAAAGAGAGGGAGAGAGACAGGGAGAGAGAGACACCAGCAAAAGCCAGTCCTGACAAGACTTGACCCACACCTCACACTGAACACTTTATACAGAATTATAACTTTTCCGTTACATCGTATTGAAATTGCTTGGTACAAGCTGTGTCTCTGACTTTCAAAAACAATTTGCAGCTGTGGCCGTGAAAAGCTTTGTTTTGGCTTATGAAAAAGCCGTTTCTGCTGGCATTGTACTTTCAAAGAATGCAGTCAATTTTCAAACTAATCCCAACATGCATGCTGAGTTTAAAAAATGGTCAAGTTAACTTTACCATTAGAGTTAGATAGGCAGAAATATCTTAAAATGAAGTCTTTGCACTAATGAGGCAAGCCATGCAAAGGATCCCACAGTGGGTAACACTCTCTTGCCTTTGATTGGTTCATGCTTCAAGTTCCACTCCAGAGACTTGAGTCCGTAATCCAGGCTGGCACTCGCAGTACAGTACCGAGGGAGAGCTGCACTGTCAAAGATGTCGACATTCAGACAAGACGCTAAACAAAGGTCATATTTGCCATTGCCAGTACATGCATAGAACCCATGGCTCAGTCCAAAGATTAAAATTCCACCCCCTACACCCTCACTAGCCAATTTAATCCTTCCACTAACATACGCCTGAAACCTTCACCCTCGCTGTAGATGGGATTCTTCAGTGCTGCAGCAGTGAATGAAGGATTCTGGCTGAGCGCCAAATTCTCCAATCTCACTAGCAGCGGGGATGGGGCAAATGAGATTGGAGAATCCCGCCTGTAATCAAAAAGATCACTTGGTCACGGTCGCATTGCTGTTGCTGGGATCATGTTGTGTGTAAATCAACGAACCCACTTCCTATATTCTCACAATGATTAAGCCTCAAAAATACTGAAGTGGCTGTAAAACATAACTAGCGCTGCTGTCTCACAGTGCCAGGGACTCGGGTTCGATTCTGGCCTCAGGTGACTGTCTGTGTGAAGCCTGCACGTTCTCCCTGTATCTGTGTGGATTTCCTTTGGGTGCTCCGGTTTCCTCCCACACTCCAAAGGTGTGCAGGTTAGGTGCATTGGCCATGCTAAATTGTCCTTCAGTATCCAACAATGTGTGGGTTAGGGGGATTAGTTGGGTAAAAATGTGGTTACGGGGATAGGGTGGGGTTTGGGCCTGAGTGAGATGCTCTTTCGGAGGGACAATGCAGACTTGATGGGCCGAATGGCCTCCTTCTGCAGTGTAGCGATTCTGTGGATTCTAAGGATCCCAGAGTGAAAGGTAATATATGAGTGCTCACATGTACTCAAACTGGAGCTCGTTGAGGGAATATGCTGTTCAGATAATATGATTTGAAATTTTGCCAGTTTTGAATGGTTAATAAAATGTAACAGCCTCCATTAGCAGGGGGAAAACGATAAAGTAGTTGATTTACTGTGGATCTGTATGGAATATCACTTCTGTCTGTTGGAATAGAGGAGTTTGATGATTAAAACACTGAGCTGTCTCCTCCCCCTTTAACTTTCGATTCTCTCTCGGAGATATGTCACACATAAAGTGCAGCCTCGTTAATCCGTCTCAGCCGCACTGAGAGTTTGGAAGCACGCACTAATACATATTTCACCTTTAAGTACCAGTATATTCATCAGGAAGATAAGAAACACTTTAAAGCCTCCCTCCGAAAGTACCAGTAGCAAATCCTTGCTGGAATTGGAAAATTTCTCAGAGGGCTGAAGGAAAAGGAATTGGTTTGATCAATTATTCTGGAGTATTTACTCAAAGGGCATCAAGGAACTTACATTATACTAAGAGGTCAGAGAAGGTAGAATTATTCTCCTTCAAGCAGAGATACTTTGGGCAGAATTAATAGGATCATTCAAAACCATGGAGGCTTTTGATGGAATTAATAATGAGAAAATGGCCCGTCAGATCTGCTGGGATTTACCAGCATTTTCTGTTTTTGTTTCTGATTCCAGCATCCGCAGTATTTTGCTTTTATTACAGAAAATGGCCTGAGTTTTCAAAGAACAAAGAACAAAGAACAATACAGCACAGGAACAGGCCCTTCGGCCCTCCAAGCCCGTGCCGCTCCCTGGTCCAAACTAGACCATTCTTTTGTATCCCTCCATTCCCACTCCGTTCATATGGCTGTCTAGATAAGTCTTAAACGTTCCCAGTGTGTCCGCCTCCTCCACCTTGCCTGGCAGCGCATTCCAGGCCCCCACCACCCTCTGTGTAAAATATGTCCCTCTGATATCTGTGTTAAACCTCCCCCCCTTCACCTTGAACCTATGACCCCTCGTGAACGTCACCACCGACCTGGGGAAAAGCTTCCCACCGTTCACCCTATCTATGCCTTTCATAATTTTATACTCTATAATTTTCCTCACCTTATGGAGGCAGCTTTTGAGATGTTTTAGATTTCAGTGCATTGTACTAGCGCCCCACAGTGTTCTCACTTCCTTGCTTCTTTCCCTGAAGCGAGCTCCCAGGGGAAATAATTACCCACCTGACAGCAAAAGTATCTTAAAAAGGCAACTAGTCCCTATTTTTGATTCGATTTTTATTGTCCCATGTATCGGGATACAGTAAAACGTATTGTTTCTTGTGCACTCTGCAGACAAATCAAACTGTTCATAGAGTACATAGGGGAGAAGGAAAGGAGAGGGTACAGAATGTAGTGTTACAGTCATAGCTAGGTGTAGAGAAAGATCAGCTTAATAGTTGATAGCTTCATTCGGCAGCAGGGAAGAAGCTGTTCTTGAGTCAGTTGGTACGTGATTTCAGATTTTTGTATCTTTTTCCTGATGGAAAAAGGTGGAAGAGAGTATGTCCGGAGTGCGTGGGGTCCTTAATTATGCTGGCTGCTTTGCTGAGGCAGCAGGAAATGTAGACGGAGTCAGTGGATGGGAAGCTTTGTCTGTATAGTGCGCAAGAAACAATATTTTTCACTGCATACTAATTCATGTGACAATAATAAATCAGATCAAAGATGATAGATGTCCCTAATGCCACAGGCATGGTCAGTCAGGCCCAGAGGGCTGTAGTTCTGCCCTTTTACCTTTTCAAGTATTACTGGAATGTTCTTTGGCTGGAATTTTCCGGCCCCCCGTTCACACCGGCGGGATCTTACAGTCCCACCTAGGGTGTACCCCTGCCCGGGTCTCCTGTCAGCGAAGGATGCATTCGATGGGAAACTCGATTGACAACAGTGGGACCAGGAGATCCCACTGCTGGCCAATGGTGGGCTGCCTCCACGAAACACATGGCGGATTGTACGGAAAATGCCACCCCTTGTGTCTTCTACACGAGACAGACAAAATACCCGTTCAACATTTCTGCCATTTCCTCATTCCCCATTGTTCATTCCCCAGTCTCACCCTTTAAGGGACCAACACGCACCTTAGTTACCCTTTTCTTTTTAAAATACTTGTAGCAAGAGGAGCAAGAGGTCTAAGGGGGAATGACCCAGAGGGTGGTGATGGTCTGGAATGCACTGCCTGGGAGAGTGGTAGAGGCGGGTTGCCTCACATCCTTTAAAAAGTACCTGGATAAGCACTTGGCACATCATAACATTCAGGAGGAAACCGGAGCACCCGGAGGAAACCCACGCAGACACGAGGAGAATGTGCAAACTCCACAAAGACAGTCACCGAGGCTGGAATCAAACCCGGGTCCCTGGCGCTGTGAGACAGCAGTGCTAACCCCCTGTTGCCACCCCTTTTTCTATGTTGGATGCTCTTCCTCCTGTTTATCAATTGGTGGGGAGGCAGGGGTGGGGGGGGGGGGGGGGGGGTCGGTGGGGGGGGGGGTGTGTGGGGAGGGGGGGAGGGGGGGGTGGCGGGGGAAGGGGGGGTGCTTCTTCAACCATCTGCTGTTCAGCTGTGGCGACTGAGCCGACTTCTCCCAGAACGTTAACTCTGTTTTTCTCTCCACAGGTGCTGCCAGACCTGTTGAGTTTATCCAGCTTTTTCTGTTTATATTCCAGATTCCCAGTGTGTTTTTAAATGGAGTTGAACCTCTCCAATGGTCTCAGTTGATGAGATGTAACTTGCATTTTCTGGATTGTTGGTCCAGTAACATAATAACCATACACACTTGGCCAAAAATAAAAGAACCATTTTCCAATTATGACGGTGATCAGCAGAGAAGGTTTACCAGGATGTTGCCTGGTATGGAGGGTCTTAGCTATGAGGAGAGATTGGGTAAACTGGGGTTGTTCTCCCTGGAAAGACGGAGAATGAGGGGAGATCTAATAGAGGTGTACAAGATTATGAAGGGGATAGATAGGATGAACGGTGGGAATCTTTTTCCCAGATCAGAAGTGACGTTCACGAGGGGTCACGGGCTCAAGGTGAGAGGGGCGAAGTATAACTCAGATATTAGAGGGATGTTTTTTACACAGAGGGTGGTGGGGGCCTGGAATGCGCTGCCAAGTAGGATGGTGGAGGCAGACACGCTGACATCGTTTAAGACTTACCTGGATAGTCACATGAGCAGCCTGGGAATGGAGGGATACAAATGATTGGTCTAGTTGGACCAAGGAGCGGCACAGGCTTGGAGGGCCGAAGGGCCTGTTTCCTGTGCTGTACTGTTCTTTGTTCTTTGTTCAAGCAGATACCAGCAATCCGGGATTCAACTTCTGCTGAATTATTGAATTACAGGCAGGTGAATAGAGAAAGGGGTAAAACAGTCAGTGAATCTTATAATTGTTTGAAGCCTCTCATGATGAGAGAAGTAACCTTTGGGAAAACAAGTTAACAGTTACACTGTGTAAAATCTTGCTCTGAAAAGAAGTTGCTAACACTTTAAAAAAGTTCCTTTGAGGAACTGATAGTTCTCAGCATTTCTAGCAGCAATACTCTACCAATGATATGGAGAAGGTGAGAGTTGGTTATGCGTAATGGAAAATGGGAATGTGAGAGAGATCTTATTATTGATTGGTCAGGCTATTGTGTTTGCAATAGGTCAGTACATGTTAACATTCTTGCTGCTGATTAGTCAGTACACGTTAATGTTCTTGCTTCTGATTAGTTGACTGTGTGAACTCAAGAAATATGAACATGAAATATGGGGCGGCACAGTGTGGAGTTTGCACATTCTCCCCGTGTTGGCGTGAGTTTCCTCCGGGTGCTCTGGTTTCCTCCCACGCTCCAAAGATGTGCAGGTTAGGTAGATTGGCGATGCTCAATTGTCCCAAGATGTATAGGTTAGGGGGATTAATGGGGTAAATCCAAGGGGTTATAGGGGTAGGGGTGGGCCGGGTTAAGATGCTCTGTTGGAGAGTTGGTGAAGACTCAATGGGCCGAATAGCCTCCTTCTGCACTGCAGGGATTCAATGAAACCTCCTACAAACACAGAGTGAATGGGACAAGTTAGCTATTGTCAAACATGCTCAACTGAATAACCCCCACATCCAATGGTCTGACTCAGAACTTATCATAGAAGCACAGAAATCATAGAAACCCTACAGTGCAGAAGGAGGCCATTCGGCCCATCGAGTCTGCACCGACCACAATCCCACCCAGGCCCTACCCCCACATATTTACCCGCTAATCCCTCTAACCTACGCATTTTAGGATTCTAAGGGGCAATTTTTAACCTGGCCAATCAACCTAACCCGCACATCTTTGGACTGTGGGAGGAAACCGGAGCACCCGGAGGAAACCCACGCAGACACGAGGAGAATGTGCAAACTCCACACAGACAGTGACCCGAGCCGAGAATCGAACCCAGGACCCTGGAGCTGTGAAGCAGCAGTGCTAACCACTGTGCTACCGTGCCGCCCCCATCTCATCCATCTTATCTCATCCATCACACACTAGCATACAAGGTTTGTCAGGGAGGCTATGGAGACCATCAACACCACACTGTCCCCCAACCTGTCTTATTATAGCCTTATTAACAGTGACATCTGGCCTACCTTACTGAAGAAACACATTGCCATCCAGCTGTACAGTCAAGCAATCAACGCCACGAATTAGTGTGAACTGGCCAATCAGCATAAAGGGTGTTAACACAAACTGGCTAAATGGCATCAAGAATGTTAACATGAACTAACCAATCAGCATCAAGAATATTAGCATGTATTGGCCTTCTGCAAAGAATTGCCTCACCAACCAGCTGTGAGATTCTGGCTGTTGTAGGGACGAATCCCTTGTACCAGTGCATTCAAGGAAGTCGAGTCGCAAGGCAAGGTTCAAAGCGTTTTTCTTTATTGTACAATTACTGGGATCCCAGGGAGACCCCTGTCGCCAGCTTAGAAACAGTGGCTTGGCCACATTGATCTCAATAGTTACACATTTGCTCTGGATATTTATAGGAATCCAAATTCGAGCAGGAACATTTGCTCATACATTTTTACAATACTTAAAAAGTGGCCTGTCTGGTCAGGAAGTTCCCTGGGAGGCTTGTCAATTTGCATCTGTATGGTGTGTGTCCGTGTTAATGGGACTGCCTGTTCTTGCCCCGGTGTTTTAATGTGTTTCCCATTATCCTCTCGATGTGTCCCCTTATCTAAATCGACCTCTGCTGTTTTGTGTCTGTATTCTACAGCTTGCGAGATTAGGTGTTAATGTCATTTTGTCCTGCTGTGTGTAGGGGGATTTAATCTAATCTTTTATTCTTTTTATCCTGGTTTATTAAGTTTCTTTGCCTGCCTTGGCCATTTTATTCCCTAATATTTTATTGACAGTACAGTTATGCCATATATCCCACTGCCAGGTCTTGACTCGCAGATATCCCGATCTTCTGGCCAAGGGCTGGTTTAAAATGCAGCTTCGTGCTGTTGCCGGGCAGAATAAGGATCTTTTGTCGGCTTTGAAATTAAAGGTCTCTCAGCTGTGCAGAGGGGGATTTAAACGAATGTCCATTCAGGTGTTCCCCTCTGCATTGTGGGCAGTCCAATAAATGAATATGTTTAATGAGGTGAATATTGATGAGATAATAAAAAATATGGCTTTTGGAAAATGGCCCATTTCAGTCCCTCCTCTCGTCCAGGGGGTCCCATTCATGGCTGACCCCCCATGGACGATCTTCAGAGGTACAGTGACTTGTACAGATGTCGTCCTTGCCGTTGTTCCTCTTCCTCTGTGGTGTGGTTAAATTCTTGCATCTGGATACTGGCAGTGGGTAGCATTCTTGATGCAATATTTGCACATATCACTTTAATACAGGTTAGGCCCAGGCAGAGTGTGAACAGGATGGCTACTACTAAAATTAATCCCTTCATAATGTATGCTCCCCAAACTGTGTTAAACAGCCACCCTAACCACCCATCAGTCCCTGTAAATCCCTGTTTAAAGCTATCCAATTGCTTTTGTATCCCGGACATGGCTGCTGTTATGTTTAATGTCTCGTCGTGTACATATGTGATGCATTTTCCTTTGATGATGGTGCATACCCCTCCTTGTCTGGCTAGCTGATAGTCTACTGCATATCTCGTTTGCTGTGTGTATAGTCTGAGTTCTGCGAGTTCTTGGTCAATTGCACCCAGTGCTTGTCGGGTGCTGTTTCCTAAGATGGTAAGTCCACATATGAAGAAATTCCTATTACTGGCACTGATCATCCCTGTGGCGCCCCCTAGGGATAGTGTCCCCAGAAATCCATACCCCAGAGAAGATCCTAATGTGACAGGGGCCTGCCAGTCGGTGCAGAATTCTGCGCTGATGGCCCTGGTCACTATGCGTTTCTGGACATGCCCTTCGCTTGGGCACGGAACCGTGAGAGGTCTGATTGTCCCTACGGAAAAGAACCTTGGAGGCCTGTCTGTGGCCGTCATGTCTACATTTTTGAATAAAAACACATAACCTTCTTTAACCCGATAACATGCATTACCCCGGGGTCGTTTGACCACATGGTCCCATGTTGTGGAACCTTCCCTCCCCTGGGACTGTCCACTTGATTGTGCCCCTTGGTGAGAGTCAAATGGATATGTCCCCGAGGCTGAGCTGACGTGGGTGCCGTTGCACTTGCCACACATAAGCTGCCTACCCGCGGTGACTGCAATGCATTTTTGTTGCTTGCAGTCACAAGTGAAGTGTCCTTCCCGGACCCGGCACTCCTGGAGAGCACAATGTGCCTCAGCGCACGAATCATTTTTAGGGACAAAGACATGCACGCACCCACATCCCTCTCCCTTAAAACATTGTGGGTAGTTCCCATGTGTCTCCTCCTGTTGGGGTCCCATCCCCCCTAGAATTCCCGGCTCAGTGAGCTCTACACACCTTCCTTGTATCCCTTGTTTAAAGTACCCAATATGTTCCTTGCAGGGTGCCCCCGATGTGTCAATAGTGAATAACTCTTGTGGGAGCCACCCTGGTGTTGCGATGAATAGGGAGTTTACTGATCGCGCTGAAGGGTAACAAGCGGTCCTATTCCCATAGATCTGGATGTGTGTTTTCAGGAATAGGTTTTCTTCCATGATTGGTGGTTCTGCTCCCCTAACCCCCATGTGTTGGAGCGTATTTACAATGGTCATGGTTATTATCAAATATGTCCCTGTTCCCATATCGTTTTTTTTACAACAGTATTTTTACAGTTATAGTATATACAGAAAATAAACAGGCAATCAAATTAAAAGTAGTTTGTTCCGACGTCTTGATAGTAGATCTGGTCCTGGTTCCTGTGGAATTTGAATGAACGAAAACGGTATCTTTAGTTCATTTGTCTTCATACAGCTTTAATCGGGTCCAATGTTTCCAGACCCCCTGTCCCCTTATATCTATACAGGCACAGGTATCTCTGCTAATAATGACCTCGTAAGGTCTGTGCCATCTTGGGGCAAATCCTGGTTTTGCAGGAAGCACTTTTGTTAATACCCGGCTCCCGGCTTTTGGGACCTCTGGTAATATTTCTGAGTCCTCCTCTGTATCGACCTGTGCCTGATTAAAAATTACGGACCGGCGCATCCCCTTCAATTGGGTGCTAAGGTCTCGGATGTATTGACGAATCTTATCCTTTATCGGACCCACATCTGTCCAGCCTGTAATAATGTTTTCGGGTAAGTGCATTGCTCGCCCGGTCATCAGCTCGTATGGAGTCAAGCCGGTAGTTCGATTTGTGGTCGCCCTAAGCCTCATCAGAACTGCAGGTAGGACTTCTGTCCAATTTCTACCTGAGGATTGCATTGCTTTTGCCATGGTTATTTTTAGAGTCCGATTCATCCTCTCCATCATCCCGGAACTTTGTGGGTGATAGGGGATGTGAAATTTCTGTTTTATTCCTAATATGTTTTTCATAACCTTTTCTGTGAAATGTGTTCCCTGGTCCGAATCAACTTGAATTGGCATCCCCCATCAGGGAATGACTTCTGCTGCCAATATCCTGGCTACCGTTAGGGCTGTACAATTGGTTGTGGGGAATGTTTCTACCCACCTGGTGAATTGATCTACTATTACCAGGCAGTATGTTTTCCCATGAGAGGGGGGCAATGGTCCTATGAAGTCCATTTGTATCTGTTTCCAGGGTCCCTTTGGTTTGGGTTGGTGTCCCATCTTTACCTTTATGGGCTTCCCGGGGTTGTGCTGTGCACATATAGTGCATCTGCGGCAGTATGCGGCCACATCCTGTCCCAATCCTTTCCACCACCACTCTCTCCCCAGGCTCTGTATCATTGCATCCCTGCCTGTATGGGGAAGTCCGTGGTGTAGTTCCAGTAATGTGTTCTGGATACATCCTGGTGCCAATACCCGGTTATCTTTTCTCCACACCCCGTCGTCCCTTTAACTGCGCCCAGCTCCTCCCATCTATCTCGTTCTTGTTGGGGAATGGCTCCATGTAATTTCTGTACGTCAATTTCTTCCGGTTCTACCACTATCGCTGCAAGGGGCAGGCTTTTAATGTCGCTATTTTCTAGTGCTTGCTGTGCCGCTGTGTCTGCGGCTTGATTCCCTTTGAAATGAATCCACCCCGGGGTGTCCCTTCCGGGTTCCCGCCGGTGGGCTTTTATTTTAATTACTGCGGCCTCTGTAGGCTGTTCACTAGCTGCTAGCAGCGTCCTTATCTGCTGTTGGTGTTTAATGGGGGTACCTCCTGTAGTAATGAACCCCCTTCTCCCCCATGCGGACATGTAATCATGGATCATACCAAACGCGTATTGGCTGTCTGTATACACATTTACAGTTTTTCCTGCTGCTAATCTTAAGGCTTGGGTGAGGGCAACTAATTCTGCTACCTGAGCGGACTGACCCCCGTCGATCCGTCCTGATTATAGGGTTTCCAGGTTCTGGTCTACTACTGCCCACCCTGTCCTTGGTGATCCGGATACATATTTGCGGGACCCATCCACATAGAAGGTCTTATTTGCTGTTGGAAGGGGTTCGTCTCTAATCTTTCCTTCCTTGCTATCTTCGTCAATTTCTCCACAGCTGTGCACTTCCCCGATATCTAAAATCCCTTCCGCGGGGTTTTCTCCCGTGTCTCTAATGATGGAGACTGACTTGTTAGGTGGTAGAAGTGTGGCCACCCACCTTGCCCTCCTTATATTTGAGACTGTTTTGAGTTTGCCCGTGTTTAGCGTTCCTACCAATGTATGTTTTGTGTGTAGCACAATATCTCCTGTCATGACAATGGGCTCACTTATCCTCACAGCCCATGCTGCACAATCTAGGACGGCTATGCACCTGGGCATCCCGGTGACTACTGGTCCCTCAGCCGTTGAATAATACCCTACGGGTCTCTTTTTATCTCCATGAGTCTGTGCCACTACGGCAGAATAGAAGCCGTCCTGGTTAACACAGAAGATGTGGAACTTCTTGCTTCCATTTGGCAGTCCCAGCCCTGGGGCTGAAATTAACCTAGCTTTCAACTCTGCATATGCTGTCTCTTGCTCTTGTCCCCACTCTATACTTTCCAAGGCTGGCTTTCCTCCCTTCACTAGTCTCTGAATTGGCTCCGCGGTTCTTGCGAAGTCAGGGATAAAACTCCTACTGTAATTGAATAGTCCTAAAACTTTTCGGACCCCTCTTACTGGAACTGGTCGCGGCATTTCTTTAATCGCGGTTTTGCGATCTGCGGGCATTTCTTTAATTCCCTGGGAAATTAGGTGTCCTAAGTACAGGACCTGGGGTTTTGCAATTTGTGCCTTATGTGGGCTGACTTTCAGCCCGGCTTTTGCCAATCCTTCTAGTACTGCATACAGGGCTGCCTTGTGCCCTTCTTCTGTTTTGGACGCTATTAACACATCGTCCACATACTGGAGGACCGTATTGTCCTCATGCAATTTCACCCTACTCAGGATATCGCTCATTGTTCTGTGAAATATGGCAGGACTGTTATGAAATCCCTGTGGGAGGCGAGTCCATGTATACTGTTTCTCTCCCACAGTGAAGGCAAATTTGTTTTGGGATTCTGTGTCCAGTGGAAGGGACCAGAACCCATTTGCTATATCTAGCACCGTGAAAATTTTGTGGTCTTGTGGCAATCCGTTTAAAATAGTCGAGGGGTTTGCCACAATGGGGTGTAATTTAGGTGTTACCTTGTTCAAACCTGTGTAATCGATGGTGAGCCGGTAGCTCCCGTCAGGTTTTATAACTGGCCATGTGGGGGAATTGGTGGTACTGGTGGTTTCCCTGAGGATTCCCTTTTCTATTAAATCCTTGACTATTTCTACCACTGCCCCTTGCGCTTCTCTCTTGATAGGGTATTGTCGGTGGGGCTTGTGTTCCGGTCCTGGGACTTTTATCGGTTCTGTGTCGGTTAGTCCGGTATCTAATTTCGTCCTAGCCCAGGCTTCGGGAATGGAAGTGCAGATGGCTCCGAACCCTTCTTTTTCCTGGTCCCAATCTCGGGCCACGATGGTGGCTACCCCAACCGCCCCCAGGTGGCTAGCTAATATCCCTATTCCGGTCTTCCTACCGTCAGGTTGTGGCCAAATTAGTTTCCCTTTCCCACAATCTATCAGCACCTGGTATTCCCTCATTAAATCGTTCCCCATGATTGTGCCCTCATTATTCTGACAAACGTAAAATTGCATTGGAATATACTTGTGGCTGATTTCTACTAGTGTGGTCTCACTAAGATAGGCGGGTATTCTCTCTCCCCCTACCCCGGTTATGTGTATTCTTTTGTTGGTCAGTGGCAGGGGTAGGTTTGTAATTGATATGGCTGCCCCCGTATCTACTAACATGTGGCATTCCCTACCCCCTACCAAGGCTTCTACATATATTCTCTCCCCCTCTTTCCTGTTTTGGATGGGAGCTACGGGTTGTGAGATTTCGACCAGTGTTGGTCGATGAGTGGAGTGGACGGACACCGGCTTCTGTCGGGATTCACTGTCTTCTGTGGGCGTGGCTACACTAATCCTCTCTTGTCTCCCATCTCCCTGGTTTGGGGTCTCTTCTAGTCACCCTAGTGGATTCCGGGAATGTGGTGCCCCCGGGGTTGGTCTATAGTTGTCTTGGGGTCTCCCATGTTTCCCCCAACACCTTGCCTCGGTGTGCCCTGCCCTGTGGCAGTGGTCACAGCGGGGCCTGCCATTCTCGGGTTTCCCTTTGAATGGTGCTCCCCTGCAGAATCTAGCCATGTGCCCTGGCTGGCCACACGTGTAGCAGCTGAGCCCGGTTCTCCCCTTATCTCCATTATGGGGGGTTCCAGTTCTCTCTCGTCTGGGCTTTGTCTGGGCAGCCTTCCCTTCTTTTATCCCGCTAGCCCACTTGACTAGCTCGTCATAGTCTTGGGATGCTATCACCCCCATCTTAAGGATTTCTTGGTGTACCTCTGATAGATTCCGATGCACTTTCCCCCTGTCCTTGTTTAGTATTTGTGATCCTGCTCCAATTAGTGGGGGAGTTCCCTAAGACCCGTTGGATTTTGGTCTTAAATAATGTGAAGGGTGCCTGCTGGTCGTCTATCTCAGCCGTTGTAGCAACGGCATGTGTCCACCTTCCTCCATTATAGTCCTGTGCTGCTTGGGTCGCTGGCCCTCCTGCCACCAACCTCCATTTATCTGCTGGACTGGCTGCCCTGACCAGCTTGTGTATGTCCCTTGGATGTAAATGGTGTCCTACCCAGAGTGAATCTAATTTGCCCCAAAATCCCAGGTTTGCGCTTTTGGGTTTTAACTTCCCCAGGGATGCCATAATCTGCTGCCTTTCCCCTGGGGTAAAAGGCTTATAGGTTGCTTTTGGTTGCGCTAACGTCCCTCCTCTGGTGACTGGCGCTAGATTATAATTTTTTATGTCCCCTTCTGATACTGGAGCGGTTGCATGTTCCTGCACTGACTCGTATGAGCGCCGAGAGTCCGTTTCCTCTGATCTCTGCGTTATCTCCGCAGTGTGGTTTCTGTGTTCTAATTCCCTCACTCTCTCCTGCAATACCTTAATTTGTTCTGTCTCTTTGTGTCTCTCCTCCATGGAGGCATTTACCTTCTCAATTAGTCCAGCTAACTGGGTCACTAACATTACTCCTATTACTTTTGTTTTGTCCCGTTTAACTCCATCTACCCACTTTCTCTGATCTTCTAAAGTTTGTGATGCGTTCCACCCGTTCCGTTTCATCTTTGCAACAGTCGCTTCTCTGGCTAACAGATACTTAAAAATGAGAGCTACTGCAGTTTCTCCCTCAATAACGTGGTCTGCCATTTTTCTGTCTAGCAGTCCTGCAACCCCCGTATGCTGGTTCCAACAGTAAAAGTGTCCCAACTCTCTCTCTCTTATCTCCTGTCACTGATACTGCTCCAGCACCGTCTGTATTGCTGTAGGGTCTCGTAGTGGGGTCCCAGTGGGTCTCTGCCCCTGTGCTCCCCCAACTATTCCTGACACCTCACGCTTGGTCTGTTTTGTGTTGTCTTATTGGGATGTGTGCTGGTCTTTTAGTGGGTTTGTCGGCCCCTGTCCCCAGCCCCTAGCAAGGTTGATCCGTTACCTCAAAAAGGGAGTTTCAGCTCCCTGGTACCCTGCTATGGACTGTGGTGTTCCCTACAGACGAACAAGGTTATCAAACTCCGCCCGCGTCCCTAATGGATTCTCCGTCGTTATGTCTCTTGGTCAGGATGGATCGGGTCCCCTTTTCCTCAACACTTACACATATGTATCTGTTATCAAAGCCCCTGTTATAATTAGTAACTGTATCGACTCTGAGGTTGTTCGTCCCTTCAGAGTCTGTGTTGTTACCCGATTTACACTGTCCGTGCCTTGCACCCTGAGTGCCTGTGCCTCTTAGCGCCCGCTTCAAACCCAACCTTAGCGTGGGAGATTTCTCCTCTTAACGTCCAGTTTAGGGTCGGGCACTTTGAGTCAAGCACTCCCTTGTCCTATTGCCTTGGCACAGACAGCGGTTTCGTTTACAATCCTGGGTTAGTTACACCAATTAGTTCTGCATGTGGTTCTTATCTTTATATTAGTCTTAATTCCTTATTCACGTTATCAAATAGCCCAAAACCTGTTATCTTTACCTCTGGTCCTCTATTTCTATTAAAGTTACTTACCTTCTTCCACGCGGTCATTCTGACCTATACCTCTTTAGTGCAGAATTCTGTTTCAATTTAAAAATCTTAGGCAAGATTATACAGTTCTACAAGACAACAATATTTAAAACGGACAAACCCTAACCCTTAAAGGTACCTCACTTTGAACGGAGACTTGTACTCGCCCCTGACTTCTCTGGATTTTTATCAGATTCGTTTAAATTTGATCCCGGCTTCCAGACCGTGGCCACCAGTCAGAAGTCAGATATCAAACCCTGAGCCGACTACGCCATTTGTTGTAGGGAAAAATCCCTTGTACCAGTGCATTCAAGGAAGTCGAGTCGCAAGGCAAGGTTCAAAGCGTTTTTCTTTATTGTACAATTACTGGGATCCCAGGGAGAACCGCGTAACCAGCTCAGAAACAGTGCTTGGCCACGTTGATCTCAATAGTTACACATTTGCTCTGGATATTTATAGGAATCCAAATTCGAGCGGGAACATTTGCTCATACATTTTTACAATACCTAAAAAGTGGCCTATCTGGTCAGGAAGTTCCCTGGGAGGCTTGTCAATTTGCATCTGTATGGTGTGTGTCCGTGTTAATGGGACTGCCTGTTCTTGCCCCGGTGTTTTAATGTGTTTCCCATTATCCTCTCGATGTGTCCCCTTATCTAAATCGACCTCTACTGTTTTGTGTCTGTATTCTATGCTTGCGAGATTAGGTGTTAATGTCATTTTGTCCTGCTGTGTGTAGGGAGATTTAATCTAATCTTTTATTCTTTTTATCCTGGTTTATTAAGTTTCTTTGCCTGCCTTCGCCATTTTATTCCCTAATATTTTATTGACAGTACAGTTATGCCATATATCCCACTCCAGGTCTTGACTCGCAGATATCCCGATCTTCTGGCCAAGGACCGGTTTAAAATGCAGCTTCGTGCTGTTGCCGGGCAGAATTAGGATCTTTTGTCGGCTTTGAAATGAAAGGTCTCTCAGCTGTGCAGAGGGGGATTTAAACGAATGTCCATTCAGGTGTTCCCCTCTGCATTGTGGGCACGTTATGAATGGTGCCAATCAGTCCAATAAATGAATATGTTTAATGAGGTGAATATTGATGAGATAATAAAAATATGGCTTTTGGAAAATGGCCTACTTCACTGGCCATGAAGTATATCAGTCCTTTCGAGGAACTCTTGTAAGGTTTACAGCTGGTCTTTTCAGAGTTTACACAGTGTAAACTGTAAATTTGTCTGTCTCAATGTTAGTGAATCTGTTGGTTACTGGTTCTCCTGGGGCAATAGTTTATAGTGGAATCACAAGGGTGGCCATTTAATGGTCCCATAAATGAACTGAAAGGAAGCAGTCTTGTGTGTGAATCCCGGAAAAACAGTTCAATTTAAATCAATTTGAACAGATGAACAAGAAGCAAGAGAAGGGCATTCAGCTTCTTGAGCCTGTCCGCCACTTAATACGAATATGGCTGATCTAACAGTGACCTCAAACCTGCATCCCTCTGACACCCAATAATCTATCACACCCAATTCTATCTACACCTGCCTTCAAAATATTCAAAGACTCTGCTTCCACTGCCTTTCCAGGAAGTGAGTTCCCGACACTCATGACCCTCTGAGAGAAATTATCTCTGTCTTAAATGAACATCCCCTTATTTTTAAACAGTGACCCCCTTAATTCTAGATTCTCCCACAAGAAGATACATTCTCTCCACATCCGTCCTGTCAAAATCAGGATCTTATATGTTTCAATCAAATCCTCTCAAACTCCAGTAGATACAAGCCCAGCCTGACTAGCCTTTCCTCATTAGACAGCCCACCCATTCCAGGTATTAGTGTAGTAAACCTTCTCTGAACTGCTTCTCATGCATTTACATCCTTCCTTAAATAAGGACACCAATTCTGTACACAATATTTGAAATGTGGTCTCACCAATACCCTATATAACCGAAGCATAACCTCCTGAGGGCTAGTGGCATAATGGATAATGCGTCTGACCACAGATCAGAAGATTCCAGGTTCAACCCCTGACTGGCTCGCTGTAAGCTTTTGCCACGGCATGGTGGCACAGTGCTGAGCACTGCTACCTCAGTGCCAGGGACCCCGGTTCGATTCCAGCCATGGGGACTGTCTGTGCGGAGTCTGCACATTCTCCCTGTGTCTGCGTGGGTTTCCCCTGGGTGCTCCGGTTTCCTCCCACGGTCTGAAAGATGTGCTGGTCAGGTGCATTGGCCGTACTAAGTTCCCCCTCAGTGTACCTGAACAGGCGCTGGAGTGTGGCGACGAGGGGATTTTCACAGTAACCCCATTGCAGTGTTAATGTAAGCCTACTTGTGACACCAATAAATAAATTAAACTAAACTACTTTTATGTTTAATTCCTCTCATAATAAAGGATAGTATTCCATTAGCCTTCTTGATTACATGCTGCACCTGTATCTAACATACATATTTGTGTGCAGTCCAGCACACTCGTATCACTCTCTCCAGCCGACATGTCTGTGTCAGACAGTGTAGGAACCAAGAGGGAAAAAGCTAGCAGCCTCAAGAAGAAGTCAGTTCCCTGATTCAATCACCGTCCCCCTGAGCCCATCACCTGCGAGGTACCCATATCCCACTTGGACCTCTACCCACAGCATCGGGAGATTTCATCCATCCCTTTCCAGTAAAACGCGTTATCCCTTTGACCTCCTTGTTTGTGAACTTTTCATGTAGCCTTGTCAGTGTCCAGCCTCTCTCCCCTCAGTCTTTGCTCTGCCTTCCATTGTTCATCTTCTTCACCCACCTCCTTAATCCTCTACCTGCTATTGTGAGCCCTCTCCCTCCCCCCCACACCCCCCCCCCCCCCCATCCCACCACTCCTTGCTCTCCCTCCACATTGTTCCCCCCCTTATCTTTGTCATACCAATTTAGGTCCTCTTTCTCTCTGTATATTACTAATACCATCATTAACTAACAGAGCCTCTTTTCCCTCGCTCCCAGGCCTTCCTAAATATCCTTGTACCCTTCAATATTCAATCCCAGTCCAATCCTCCTGCTGCCATGTCTCTGTAATGGCTATCAAATCATATTTATTTATTTCTATGAGCGCTCTCCGTTCCTTTGTTTTGAATGATACATGCATTCCAATAAATAGCTTTTAGTTTTATCCTTGTCCTCTTCCTATAACCTCCTAGTCTCGTCCCTTGATTTATTGTTAGATTTGTATTTTCTATCCCTTCTTGGCAATGGTCAGTTTTTCATTTCCCGCCATAATACCTTTCTCTTTTGCCTTGTCTCTGCTCTGTGATTTACCACATCTTTCTACATTTGATATCTTGCTCACTCTTATTTAATTGCTATCCCTCTCTTCTTCTCTAGTGATGTGTCTCGCTAGAACACTGGTCCCAGCACGGTTCAGGTGTGGACCATCCCAACGATACAGATCCCACTTTCCCCAGTACTGATGCCAGTGCCCCACAATCTGAAACCCACTTCTCCCACACCAGTCTTTGAGCCACGCATTCACCTCTTTAATTTTATGTATCTGCCGACTGAGGTAATATGGGCTGAAGTTAGAAATAGGAAAGGAGCGTTTACGTTGTTAGGAGTTGTCTATAGGCCCCCAAATATTAATAGAGATTTGGAGGAAGAAATTGCAAAGCAGATTATGGATAAGTGGTAGTTGTCATGGGTAACTTTAACTTTCCAAATATTGATTGGAACCTTTATAGGTCGAATAGTTCGGATGGGGCAGTTTTTGTACAGTGTGTGCAGGAGGGTTTCCTGACACAATATGTGGATAGGCCAACAAGAGGTGGGGCCACATTGGATTTGGTACTGGGAAATGAACCGGGCCAAGTGTTAGATTTGGTTGTGGGAGAGCACTTTGGAGATAGTGACCACAATTCAGTATCTTTCGTTATTGCAATGGAGAGGGATAGGGCCGTATGGCAGGGCAAGGTTTATAATTTAGGAGGGGTAATTATGATGCGATTAGGTAAGAATTAGTGAGCATAAGATGGGAACAGAAACTGTCAGGGAAAGGCACAAATGAAAAGTGGAGCTTGTTCAAGGAACAAATGCTACGTGTCCTTGATAGGTATGTCCCTGTCAGGCAGGGAGGAAATGGCCGAGTGAGGGAACCATGGTTCACAAAAGAGGTTGAATGTCTTGTCAAGAGGAAGAAGGAAGCGTATGTAAGGATGAGAAAACAACGTTCAGTTGGGTCCATTGAGGATTACAAGTTAGCAAGGAATGAGCTGAAAAAAGGGCTTAGGAGAGCTAGGAGGGGGCATGAGAAGTCCTTGGCAGGTCGGATCAAGGAAAACCCCAAGGCCTTTTAGTCTTATGTGAGGAATAAAAGAATGACCAGGGTGAGGTTAGGGCTGGTCAAGGACAGTAGTGGAAACTTGTGCATGGAGTCAGAAGAGATAGGAGAGGCGATGAATGAATACTTTTCTTCAGTGTTCACCAAGGAGAGGGGCCATGCTTTTGAGGATGAGAGTGTGATACAGGCTGTTAGGCTGGAGGAGGTGGATGTTCTGAGGGAAGATGTATTGGCAATTTTGAAAAACCTGAAGGTCGATAAGTCCACTGGGCCAGATGAGATATATCCTAGGATTCTTTGGGAGGCAAGGGATGAGATTGCAGAGCCCTTGGCTTTGATCTTTTAGGCGGGTAACTACAGGCCGGTTAGCTTAACGTCCGTAGTTGGGAAGATGCTAGAGTCCATTATTAAAGAGGAAATAACAGAGCACCTGAATAAGAATGGTTCGATCAAGCAGACGCAGCATGGATTCATGAAGGGAAAGTCGTGTTTGACGAATCTACTGGACTTTTATGAAGATGTCACTAGTGCGGTTGACAGAGGGGAACCGGTGGATGTGGTGTTTTTAGATTTCCAGAAGGCGTTCGATAAGGTGCCTCACAAAAGGTTGCTGCAGAAGATTGGGGTACACGGAGTTAGGGGTAAGGTGTTGCCGTGGATTGGGGATTGGCTATCTAACAGGAAGCAGAGAGTTGGGATAAATGGGTGCTTTTCTGGTTGGCAGTTGGTGACCAGTGGCGTGCCGCAGGGATCGGTGCTGGGGCCTCAATTGTTTACCATTTACATAGATGATCTGGAGGAGGGGACTGAATCTAGGGTATTCAAGTTTGCTGATGACACGAAGGTGAGTGGTAAAGCGAATTGCGTGGAGGACGTGGAAAGTCTGCAGAGAGATTTGGATAGGCTGAGCGAGTGGGCGAGGATCTGGCAGATGGAATATAACGTTAGCAAATGTGAGGTTATCCACTTTGGAAGAAATAATAGTAAATTGGAATATTATTTAAATGGAGAAAAATTACATCGTGCAACTGTGCAGAGGGACCTGGGGGTCTTTGTGCACGAATCGCAAAAACTCAGTCTGCAGGTGCAGCAGGTGATCAAGAAGGCGAATGGAATGTTGGCCTTTATCGCGAGGGGGATAGAATATAAAAGCAGGGAGGTCTTGCTGCAACTGTACAAGGCACTGGTGAGGCCGCAACTGGAGTACTGTGTGCAGTTTTGGTTCCCTTATTTGCGAAAGGATATATTGGCCTTGGAGGGAGTGCAGAGAAGGTTCACCAGGTTGATACCGGAGATGAGGGGTGTAGCTTATGAGGAGAGATTAAACAGATTGGGTCTGTACTCGTTGGAGTTTAGAAGGATGAGGGGTGATCTTATAGAGACATATAAGATAATGAAGGGGCTGGATAGGGTAGAGGTGGAGAGATTCTTTCCACTTAGAAGGGAAACCAGAACTAGAGGGCACAGCCTCAAAATAAGGCGGGGGGGGGGGCGGTTCAGAACAGAGTTGAGGGGGAACTTCTTCTCTCAGAGGGTAGTGAATCTCTGGAATTCTCTGCCCATTGAAGTGGTGGAGGCTTCCTCGTTGAATATGTTTAAATCACGGGTAGATAGTTTTCTGATCGATAAGGGAATTAGGGGATATGGAGAGCAGGCGGGTAAGTGGAACTGATTCGCTTCAGATCAGCCATGATCTTGTTGAATGGCGGGGCAGGCTCGAAGGGCCAGATGGCCTACTCCTGCTCCTATTTCTTATGTTCTTATGTTCTTATCTTTGGGTCCTCACTGTCCACGGGGATAGTGCCAGAGGACTGGAGAGTGGCGAATGTTGTTCCTCTGATCAAGAAAGGAAATAGGAATGAACCTGGTAATTATAGGCCGGTTAGTCTTACTTTGGTGATCCGCAAGTTAATGGAAAAGGTCCTGAGGGATAGGATTTATGACCATTTAGAAAGATGCAGCTTAATCCGGGATAGTCAACATGGATTCGTGAAGGGTAAGTCTTGCCTCACAAATTTGATTGAATTTTTTGAGGAGGTAACTAAGTGTGTTGATGAAGGTAGAGGAGTTGATGTCATATACATGGATTTTAGTAAGGCGTTTGATAAGGTCCCCCATGGTCGGCTCATGAAGAAAGTAAGGAGATGTGGGATAGAGGGAAATTTGGCCGATTGGATAAGTAACTGGCTATCTCATAGAACAGTAAGAAGTCTCACAACACCAGGTTAAAGTCCAACAGGTTTATTTGGTAGCAAATACCATCAGCTTTCGGAGCGCTGCCCCTTCGTCAGATGGAGTGGTTATCTGTTCTCAAACAGTGCCAACAGACACAGAAATCAAATTACAGAATACTGATTAGAATGCAAATCTCTACAGCCAGCCAGGTCTTAAATGTACAGACAATGTGGGTGGAGGGAGCATTCAACACAGGTTAAAGAGATGTGTATTGTCTCCAGACAGAACAGCCAGTGAAATTCTGCAAGCCAAGGAGGCAAGCTGTGGGGGTTACTGATAATGTGACATAAATCCAACATCCCGGTTTAGGCCGTCCTCATGTGTGCGGAACTTGGCTATCAGTTTCTGCTCAGCGACTCTGCGCTGTCGTGTGTCGTGAAGGCCGCCTTGGAGAACGCTTACCTGAAGATCCAAGGCTGAATGCCCGTGACTGCTGAAGTGCTCCCCCACAGGAAGAGAACAGTCTTGCCTGGTGATTGTCGAGCGGTGTTCATTCATCCGTTGTCGTAGCGTCTGCATGGTTTCCCCAATGTACCATGCCTCGGGACATCCTTTCCTGCAGCGTATCAGGTAGACAACGTTGGCCGAGTTGCAAGAGTAGGTACCGTGTACCTGGTAGATGGTGTTCTCACGTGAGATGATGGCATCCGTGTCGATGATCCGGCATGTCTTGCAGAGGTTGCTGTGGCAGGGTTGTGTGGTGTCATGGTCACTGTTCTCCTGAAGGCTGGGTAGTTTGCTGCGGATAATGGTCTGTTTGAGGTTGCGTGGTTGTTTGAAGGCAAGAAGTGGGGGTGTGGGGATGGCCTTGGCGAGATGTTCGTCTTCATCAATGACATGTTGAAGGCTCCGGAGGAGATGCCGTAGCTTCTCCGCTCCGGGGAAGTACTGAACGACGAAGGGTACTCTGTCCACCGTGTCCCGTGTTTGTCTTCTGAGGAGGTCGGTGCGGTTTTTCGCTGTGGTGCGTCGGAACTGTTGATCGATGAGTCGAGCGCCATATCCTGTTCTTATGAGGGCATCTTTCAGCGTCTGGAGGTGTCTGTTGCGATCCTCCTCATCCGAGCAGATCCTGTGTATTCGGAGGGCTTGTCCGTAGGGGATGGCTTATTTTACGTGTTTCGGGTGGAAGCTGGAGAAGTGGAGCATCATGAGGTTATCCGTGGGCTTGCGGTACAGTGAGGTGCTGAGGTGACCGTCCTTAATGGAGATGCGTGTGTCCAAGAATGCAACCGATTCCAGAGAGTAGTCCATGGTGAGTCTGATGGTGGGATGGAACTTGTTGATGTCATCATATAGTTGTTTCAGTGATTGCTCACTGGCTGGTTGTAGAGATTTGCATTCTAATCAGTATTCTGTAATTTGATTTCTGTGTCTGTTTGCACTGTTTGAGAACAGATAACCACTCCATCTGACGAAGGGGCAGCGCTCCGAAAGCTTATGGTATTTGCTACCAAATAAACCTGTTGGACTTTAACCTGGTGTTGTGAGACTTCTTACTGTGCTTACCCCAGTCCAACGCCGGCATCTCCACATCATATCTCATAGAAGACAGAGGGTGGTGGTGGATGGAAAATTTTCAGACTGGAGACCAGTTACCAGCGGTGTACCACAAGGATCAGTGCTGGGTCCTCTGCTATTTGTGATTTTTATAAATGACTTGGAGGAAGGGGCTGAAGGGTGGATCAGTAAATTTGCAGATGACACCAAGATTGGTGGAGTAGTGGATGAGGTGGAGGGCTATTGTAGGCTGCAAAGAGACATTGATAGGATGCAGAGCTGGGCCGAAAAATGGCAGATGAAGTTTAACCCTGATAAGTGCAAGGTGATTCATTTTGGTAGGACAAATTTGAATGCAGATTACAGGGTCAAAGGTAGGGTTCTGAGGAATGTGGAGGAACAGAGAGATCTTGGGGATCATATCCACAGATCTCTGAAGGTTGCCACTCAAGTGGATAGAGCTGTGAAGGAGGCCTATAGTGTGTTAGCTTTTATTAACAGGGGGTTGGAGTTTAAGAGCCGTGGGGTTATGCTGCAACTGTACAGGACCTTGGTGAAACCATATTTGGAATATTGTGTGCAGTTCTGGTCACCTCACTATAAGAAGGATGTGGAAGCACTGGAAAGAGTGCAAAGGAGATTTACCAGGATGCTGCCTGGTTTGGAGGGTAGATCTTGTGAGGAAAGGTTGAGGGAGCTAGGGCTTTTCTCTTTAGAGCGGAGGAGGTTGAGAGGGGACTTAATAGATGTTTATAAGATGAAGAGGGGGATAGATAGAGTGGACGTTCAGAGACTATTTCCTCGGGTGAATGGAGCTGTTACTAGGGGGCATAACTATAAGGTTCATGGTGGGAGGTATAGGAGGGATGTCCGAGGTAGGATCTTTACTCAGAGAATGGTTGGGGTGTGGAATCGACTGTCTGCTGTGATAATGGAGTCGGACACTTTAGGAACTTTCAAGTGGTTATTTGATAGGCACATGGAGCACACTAGAATGATAGGGAGTGGGATAGCTTGATCTTGGTTTCGGCAAAGGTTCGGCACAACATTGTGGGCCGAAGGGCCTGTACTGTGCTGTACTGTTCTATGTTCTATGTTCGATGTATCCTGTGCCGGTTTGCATGTGGATCAGTAATAATCCAGAGATTAGAACCTTTCAGGTTCTGCTTTTCAATTTAGTGCCTAGCTCCTCATATTCTCTGTACAGAACCTCTTTCCTAGTTCTTCCTCTCCCATTGGTACCTACATGAACCGGGGCAACTGGTTTCTCTCCCTCCCACTGCAAGTTCCTCTCCAGCCTTGAGCAGATTTCCTGAACCTTGGCACCGGGCAGACAACACAGCTGTCTGGACTGTGGCTCTGTGCTGCAGAGAGCAGCGTCAATCCCTCTCACTACACTGTCCCCCTAGGACCACTACATTCCTTTCTGCTCTCCCCACTTGAATGGCTTCCTGTACCACGGTGCCAGGGTCAGTCAGCTCATCCACCCTCAAAGCTGTTGGACAATGGGAGAGGCTGACACTCCTGCCATCTGGACCGCCTGACCTGCCTTATTCACAGTCACAGCCTCCTGTCCCTGACCACTGACCAAATCAGAAGACCCTGTCTTAAGTGATGTGACTGCCTCCCTATATAAAAAATCCTCCCTCCCTGATGCATTGCAGTGTCTGCAGCTCAGCCTCCAACTCAATGACTCTAAGCTGAATCTCCTCGAACTTTAAAAACGTACTGAAGACATGATTGCCCTGGATGGAACTGGCATCCAGGAGCCCCCACATGCTGCAGCTGCGATACATCACCTGTCCTGCCATCCCTAATATGTTCAAATTAGCTATTTAATTATTTTATTCAATTATATGTTTTACTTTTGCTTTTATATATTTTATTAATCTCACCATCTGTTGCTGGACTATTTTGAATCTTAGGAATAGACTAAACTATAGTCACTTACCCAGGTACTCACCAAATAACTAGCTCTTCCCCTGTAGCAGAGGAAGACCAGTTCCTGAAAATCAAGAAAGTTAGAAAACAAAAGTAAAAGAGTATTTCTTTCCCTTCCCTCCCTAACTCCCTGACTTACCCAATGCCCAACACTCTATTCTAAGTCGCACTTCTTGCAGTCAACCTTATCTGAAGCATCTCTTCCCCCCGCCTCCCCCACCATCCACCAAACTCCCCCTTTGAACCAAATTCTCAATCATATTCACTCTGTCTTTGTCTCACTCAGGTTGAAGCCTCCTTCACTGACCGTGCGCCATGATCCAAATGAGATGTGAGAAATATTGGTTGCCTTGCCAACTCCTCAGACACGATGCGTGGTATCTTATGCTCTCTGCTGTGATTTGTTTGAAGGAAGGGAGGTTCCCTGGGCAGCATGGTGGCAGGAGGAGACCCTGCTAACTCCCTGCCTCCACCCTGTGCCAGGCGGCGGCAGCACGGTGGCACAGTTGTTTGTAATGCTGCCTCACAGCGCTAGGGACTTGGTTTCAATTCCCGGCTTGGGTCACTGTCTGCACAAACTCCCCGTGTCTGCGTGGGTTTCCTCTGGATGCTCGGTTTCCTCCCACAGTCCAAAAGACGAGCTGGTTAGGTGAACTGGCCATGCTAACTTCTCCCTCAGTGTACCCGAACAGGCACCGGAGTGTGGTAACTCGGGAATTTTCACAGTAATTTCATTGCAGCGTTAATGTAAGCCTACTTGTGACAATAATAAATAAACTTTAAACTTTAAGTTACATAAATGGTCTTCCTGCCCTGCTGCAATTGAGACCCTTAAGCAGGTAATTAAAGTGAATTCAGAGCCTCTTCTGCCATTCTGGCCTGAGTTACTCTGTGAGACTGGGCCTCTGGTGGGTGTCTTCCTCTCAGTAGCCACTGGTGGTGCTGCAGATCAAAAGAGCCAGTGGCCTCTTATTGGCTGGCATCTCTCTGTGGGTGGGACTGGGGTCCTGATCCTGTGGAAGGCCTGTTGGTGACCTCTCAACTGCCTGACTGACTGGTTATTGGGTGGGCTTTCCCAGGAGGACACACTGTGAGGTCACTTGCCAGCTCTCCAGTGACTGAGTCCCCTGTTGCCTCCATAAAACTCCTCCATCCTGATGCGCTTCTCAAACACGAGGCCAGGAGCTCGGTAAATGAAAGGCTTCTATTTACTGTAATGAAGCAGCCAGTAATTATATACACTATCCCAGACTGAAGGGGTCCCGGCCAGAGCAGGGACTTTATACCTCTCCCAGGAGGCGGAGCCCGACTGGGATGTACCACAACACTACAGTACAAAGTTGTAACAACCCCACCCTAACCCCAACAGCAACAAGTAGCACAACCCAACAGTAACATATGTACATCCTTGTAGTACTGGCCAGACCCTGGCTCAGTACTATCCAGTGGGAACCAACGATGGTTCACCACATTCACCCCTCCTTTGAGAACAAAGGCCGGCGGGGTACAAAAACAGAATAAAGTGTCAGCAGTCTATAAGTTCAGACGGTCAGGGGGACCGCACCGTCGTTGTGACCTCCTCAATTCCGGCGGTGACACCGGAGTAGGCACTTGCGGTGGCGTTCTCCCCAAGGCGGCGTCCAGCTGTTCTTCCACGGACTCACAGGCCGGTTGACCCTGAGGTGACGGTAGTCCATGGGATCCTGACACACCCTGCAGTGGCGACCATCTTCTGGGCTCAGGCAAGCTGTACACGGGAGTAAAAGGGTTAAGCAATGGTCCCGATGCTCCCCGCGCCGTGTCCGGGGGAGAAACAAGAGTTAAGGGGTTTGTAACAGGGGGTATGGGAGCGACAGGGGTTGCTACGTCCCCTGCTGGCGCCAGGTCTCGGATCGAGACCGTGTCCTCTCGCCCGTCAGGATATGCCACATAGGCATACTGAGGGTTGGCGTGGAGGAGATGGACCTGTTCGACCAACGGGTCGGACTTGCGGGCCCTTACATGTCGCCGCAGGAGGACGGGTCCTGAGTACGTCAACCAAGACGGTAATGAGGTCCCCGAGGAAGACTTCCGAGGGAATGAAAACATCCTCTCGTGGGGAGTAGCATTGGTTGCCGTACACAGGAGGGAGCGAATAGAATGGAGCGCATCAGGGAGCACCCCTTGCCAACGGGAGACTGGAAGACCTTTTGACTTCAACGCCAGTAAGACAGCCTTCCAGACTGTAGCATTCTCACGTTCCACCTGTCCGTTACCCCTAGGGTTGTAGCTCGTGGTCCTACTAGAGGCAATCCCGTATGAGAGCAGGAATTGCCTCAAGTCATCGCTCATGAACGACGAGCCCCTGTCACTATGGATGTAGCCGGGGTACCCGAACAGGGTAAAGAGATCACGGAATGCCTTGATAACTGTGGCAGCGGATGTATCAGAGCAGGGAACAACAAAAGGGAACCAAGAGTACTCGTCAACGATATTGAAGAAGTACACATTCCGATCTGTTGAGGGAAGGGGGCCCTTAAAATCGACACTCAGTCTCTCGAAGGGACGAGTGGCCTTGACTAAATGTGCCCGGTCAGGTCGGTAAAAGTGCGGTTTGCATTCCGCGCAAACCCGACAGCTTCTTGTTACTGACCTGACGTCCTCCACCGAGTAAGGCAGGTTGCGGGCTTTTATAAAGTGGGAGAGCCAAGTGACCCCAGGATGGCATAGGTCATTATGGAGGGCCTGCAAACGGTCCTCCTGTATACTGGCGCATGTTCCACGCGAGAGGGCATCCGAGGGCTCATTGAGTTTCCCTGGACGGCACATGATGTCGTAGTTATAGGTGGAGAGTTCAATTCTCCACCGCAAGATCTTGTCATTCTTGATCTTGCCCCTCTGCGTGTTGTTAAACATAAACGCCACGGACCGCTGGTCCATGATCAGGGTGAACCGTTTTCCCGCCAAGTAATGGCGCCAGTGCCTGACGGCCTCCACAATGGCCTGGGCCTCCTTTTCCACCGCTGAATGCTGAATTTCAGGGCCTTGGAGGGTGCGGGAAAAAAATGCGACGGGCCTGCCCGCCTGGTTAAGTGTGGCGGCCAGGGCGAAATCAGATGCATCGCTCTCCACCTGAAAGGGGATGGACTCGTCAACAGCATGCATCGTAGCTTTCGCGATGTCGGCTTTCAATTTATCGAAGGCCAATCGGACCTCTGGCGTTAGGGGAAATGTCGTGGACTTAATGAGCGGACGGGCTTTATCCGCGTAGTTGGGAACCCACTGCGCATAATAAGAGAAGAAGCCTAAGCATCTTCTCAGTGCTTTTGCACTAGCAGGCAAGGGAAGTTCAGAAAGGGGGCGCATACGGTCTGGATCAGGGCCAATGACCCAGTTTTCCACCACGTATCCTCGGATGGCTAAACGGCGCATACGAAACACATACTTCTCCCTGTTGTAGGTCAGGTTCAGGCGAGATGCAGTGCGTAGGAAGTTCAGGAGATTCGTGTCGTAGTCCTGCTGGTCATGGCCGCAGATGGTGACATTATCCAGGTACGGGAAGGTAGCCCGCAGCCCGTTCTGGTCCACCATTCGGTCCATAGCACGCTGGAAGACCGAGACCCCATTGGTGACACCAAAGGGAACCCTGAGAAAGTGATACAAGCGACCATCTGCCTCAAAAGCCGTGTATTGTCGGTCCTCTGGGCGAAAAGGGAGTTGGTGGGACTTGAAGTCTATGGTGGAGAACACCAGGTACTTCGCAATCTGATTGACCATATCAGATATGCGCGGGAGGGGATACGCATCCAGCTGCGTATATCGATTAATGGTCTGACTATAGTCAATGACCATCCGGGGTTTGTTCCCGCTCTTGACCACCACGACCTGCGCTCTCCACGGACTAGCGCTGGGTTGTATGATCCTTTCTTTGATCCACTGGAGCAAGCTGAGAGGGGTGATTGAAAGCAGCAGTGCTGGTGACAGATTAATTGAATTGTTTATTTATTTAATTAGTCAGCTAGTGTGTGTATTTTTTTGGCCTTTACTTTAACAGCAGCTTTTCAAGTTTA
The DNA here is from genome assembly GCF_964213995.1 of Mustelus asterias. Lineage (NCBI taxonomy): Eukaryota > Metazoa > Chordata > Chondrichthyes > Carcharhiniformes > Triakidae > Mustelus > Mustelus asterias. The sequence goes on along the minus strand of NC_135815.1, from coordinate 81,088,233 downwards.
AAGTGAAAACTAGAAGTGGGCAGCAAAGGAGTCTGGGAAGGGTTTTTTAAGTGCGTGAAGTATAAAAGGTAGGCTGCAGTATACAGCGGGCAGCGTCGGGAGCGGGCAGTGGAGTGTGTGGGAAGCAGAGTGTGAGCTATAAGACTTTGGCTCACAGGGCTTAGGCTGAAAGGGCGAGTAGGGGTGAGTTGAATTCATTTTTGCACTTTCTACCTGGTACTGGCAAGGTATCTAGAGGGGATGGGTGTGCAGGCAGTGCAATGTTCCTCTTGCACTATGTTTGAGGTGAGGGACGACGACAGTGTCCCTACTGATTACACCTGTGGGAAGTGCACCCATCTGCAGCTCCTCCAAAACCGTGTTAGGGAACTGGAGCTGGAGTTGGAGGAACTTAGGATCATCAGGGACGCAGAGATGGCCATAGACACAAGCTTTAGGAATACAGTTACTCCGAGGATTGAAAACAGATGGGTGACGGTGAGAGGGGCTGGGAGGAAGCAGTCCGTGCAGGGATCCCCGGTGGTCGTTCCCCTTAGCAACAAGTATTCCGCTTTGGATACGGTTGAGGGGGATGACATACCAGTGGGGAGCCGCAGTGAGAGGATCTCCAGCACTGTGTCCGTCTCTGTGGCTCGGGAGGGAAAGGGGGAGAGCGGGAGGGCGATAGTTATTGGGGACTCGTTAGTTAGAGGGATAGATAGGAGGTTCTGTGGCAGCAAAAGAGACTCAAGGATGGTATGTTGCCTACCGGATGCCAAGGTCCGTGATGTCTCAGACCGTGTTTTCCAGATTCTGAAGGGGGAGGGGAAACAGTCACAAGTCGTGGTGCACATTGGTACCAATGACATAGGTAAGAGAAGGGACGGGGATTTAAAGCAGGAATTTCTGGAGCTGGGCTGGAAGCTGAGAGCCAAGACGAAACATGTGGTCATCTCTGGTACGTTGCCGGTACCACGTGATAGCGAGTTGAGGAACAGGGAGAGAGTGCAGTTAAATATGTGGTTGCAGGGATGGTGTAGGAGGGAGGGTTTCAGATACGTGGATAATTGGAACACGTTCTGGGGAAGGTGGGACCTGTACAAACAGGACGGGGTGCACCTGAACCAGAGGGGCACCAATATCCTCGGAGGGAAATTTGTTACGGCTCTTCAGGGGGGTTTAAACTAATTTGTCAGGGGAGTGGGAAAGGGAGTTGTAGTCTAGAAGTCAGTGAGGGTGGTGAGGTATTGGGGAAGGTATCAGGGTCAAGGGTGGGTACTGGTAGACAGGAAGGTGGGTTGAAGTGTGTCTACTTCAATGCAAGGAGCATCCGGAACAAGGTAGATGAACTTGGGGCGTGGATTGGTACTTGGGACTACGATGTTGTGGCCATTACGGAGACGTGGGTAGAACAAGGACAGGAATGGTTGTTGGACGTTCCAGGGTATAGATGTTTCACTAAGTGTAGGGAAGCTGGTAAAAGAGGTGGAGGAGTGGCATTGTTAATCAAGGATAGTTTAACGGCTGCGGAAAGGCACTTCGTGGGGGATCTGCACACTGAGGTAATATGGGCTGAAGTTAGAAATAGGAAAGGAGCGGTTACGTTGCTAGGAGTTTACTATAGGCCCCCAAATAGTAATAGAGATGTGGAGGAAGAAATTGCTAAGCAGATTATGGATATGTGTGGGGGTCACAGGGTAGTTGTCATGGGGGACTTTAACTTTCCAAATATTGATTGGAACCTTTGTAGGTCAAATAGTTTGGATGGGGCAGTTTTTGTGCAGTGTGTGCGGGAGGGTTTCCTGACACAATATGTGGATGGGCCGACTAGAGGTGAGGCCACATTGGATTTGGTACTGGGAAATGAACCGGGCCAAGTGTTAGATTTGGTTGTGGGAGAGCAATTTGGAGATAGTGACCACAATTCGGTGTCTTTTGTTATTGCAATGGAGAGGGATAGGGCCGTACGGCAGGGCAAGGTTTACAATTGGGGGAGGGGTAATTATGATGCGATTAGGCAAGAATTAGGGGGCATAAGTTGGGAACAGAAACTGTCAGAGAAAGGAACTAATGAAAAGTGGAACTTTTTCAAGGAACAAATACTGGATGTCCTTGATAGGTATGTTCCTGTCAGGCAGGGAGGAAATGGCCGAGTGAGGGAACCATGGTTCACAAAAGAGGTGGAATGTCTTGTGAAAAGGAAGAGGGAAGCTTATGTAGGGATGAGGAAACAAGGTTCAGATGGCTCGATTGAGGGTTACAAGTTAGCAAGGAATGAGCTGAAAAAGGGGCTTAGGAGAGCTAGGAGGGGACATGAGAAGTCCTTGGCGGGTCGGATCAAGGAAAACCCCAAGGCTTTTTACTCTTATGTGAGGAATAAAAGAATGACCAGGGTGAGGTTAGGGCCGGTCAAGGACAGTAGTGGGAACTTGTGTATGGAGTCAGTAGAGATAGGCAAGGTGATGAATGAATACTTTTCTTCAGTGTTCACCAAGGAGAGGGGCCATGTTTTTGAGGAAGAGAAGGTGTTACAGGCTAATAGGCTGGAGGAAATAGATGTTCGGAGGGAGGATGTCTTGGCAGTTTTGAATAAACTGAAGGTCGATAAGTCCCCTGGGCCTGATGAAATGTATCCTAGGATTCTGTGGGAGGCAAGGGATGAGATTGCAGAGCCTTTGGCTTTGATCTTTGGGTCCTCGCTGTCCACGGGGATGGTGCCAGAGGGCTGGAGAATGGCGAATGTTGTTCCTCTGTTTAAGAAAGGGAATAGAAATGACCCTGGTAATTATAGACCGGTTAGTCTTACTTCGGTGGTTGGTAAATTGATGGAAAGGGTCCTTAGGGATGGGATTTACGACCATTTAGAAAGATGCGGATTAATCCGAGATAGTCAGCACGGATTCGTGAAGGGCAAGTCGTGCCTCACAAATTTGATAGAATTTTTTGAGGAGGTAACTAAGTGTGTTGATGAAGGTAGGGCAGTTGATGTCATATACATGGATTTTAGTAAGGCGTTTGATAAGGTCCCCCATGGTCGGCTTATGATGAAAGTGAGGAGGTGTGGGATAGAGGGAAAGTTGGCCGATTGGATAGGTAACTGGCTGTCTGACCGAAGACAGAGGGTGGTGGTCGATGGAAAATTTTCGGATTGGAGGCATGTTGCTAGCGGTGTGCCGCAGGGATCAGTGCTTGGTCCTCTGCTCTTTGTGATTTTTATTAATGACTTAGAGGAGGGCGCTGAAGGGTGGATCAGTAAATTTGCTGATGACACCAAGATTGGTGGAGTAGTGGATGAGGTGGAGGGCTGTTGTAGGCTGCAAAGAGACATAGATAGGATGCAAAGCTGGGCTGAAAAATGGCAAATGGAGTTTAACCCTGATAAATGTGAGGTGATTCATTTTGGTAGGACAAATTTAAATGTGGATTACAGGGTCAAAGGTAGGGTTCTGAAGACTGTGGAGGAACAGAGAGATCTTGGGGTCCATATCCACAGATCTCTAAAGGTTGCCAGTCAAGTGGATAGAGCTGTGAAGAAGGCCTATAGTGTGTTAGCTTTTATTAACAGGGGGTTGGAGTTTAAGAGCCGTGGGGTTATGCTGCAACTGTACTGGACCATGGTGAGACCACATTTGGAATATTGTGTGCAGTTCTGGTCACCTCACTATAAGAAGGATGTGGAAGCGCTGGAAAGAGTGCAGAGGAGATTTACCAGGATGCTGCCTGGTTTGGAGGGTAGGTCATATGAGGAAAGGTTGAGGGAGCTGGGGCTGTTCTCTCTGGAGCGGAGGAGGCTGAGGGGAGACTTAATAGAGGTGTATAAAATGATGAAGGGGATAGGTAGAGTGAACGTTCAAAGACTATTTCCTCGGGTGGATGGAGCTATTACAAGGGGGCATAACTATAGGGTTCGTGGTGGGAGATACAGGACGGATATCAGAGGTAGGTTCTTTACGCAGAGAGTGGTTGGGGTGTGGAATGGACTGCCTGCAGTGATAGTGGAGTCAGACACTTTAGAAACATTTAAGCGGTTATTGGATAGGCACATGGAGCACACCAGGATGATAGGGAGTGGGATAGCTTGATCTTGGTTTCAGATAAAGCTCGGCACAACATCGTGGGCCGAAGGGCCTGTTCTGTGCTGTACTGTTCTATCTATCTATGAGCCGCTGAACCTCAGATCTAATGAAGATCCAATCCTCAGCGCTGTAACGCCTACGTTTAGTCGCGATGGGCTTGCAGCCTGGCACAAGATTCTGAAACAAGGAGGGTGTGGTGATCTTCAGCGTCGAGAGGCTACAGGCGTTGGGCAATTTGGAGGCTGCTGCTGTTTTTCCACTGCCAGTGAAGGGAGTGGCCCACCGTACTGTAGGATTACACTCCTCAAGTGGACCATGAAGTTTAGTCCGAGAAGTATTGGTGCGCAAAGATACGGTAACACTAGGAGCTTGAAATGCTCGTAAACTGTGCATTGCACCTTCAAAGTTACCACGCAACTCCCTCGCACAGCGACAGACCGGGACCTCGATGCCATAGAGATTGTCTGTTTGGCCGGTTGAATCTGGAGTCCACACCGCTTCACAGTGTCTGGGTGGATAAAGCTCTCAGTGCTCCCGCTGTCAAACAGACAATAAATCACGTGGTCATTTACCTGGATATTCATCATAGATTTGTCAAGTCTATGAGGCTTGGCCTGGTCCAGGATGATCGACGCCTCCATTGGTTCATGAGCGCCACTGCAGGCAGCCTCCGCAGCGGTCACCATAGATGATGACAGACTCCGGGTCCTCCATGCAAGGGTAAGCGACACTGTCTACCTCGCACTGAAATCGATGAGGAGGACCCCTGCTGGTCATTCGCGGTCAGTGTCAACCAACATGGCCGCTCCCATGAGTCGCACGTGGGTGAGGGCGCCAAACTCAGCGACCCCTGGTGGTCACACACCTCCGACTCCGTCGACCGTAATGGCGCCGTCCTGGCCTCGCACATGGACGAACCCCTCGATGACTTCGACGACGAAGTCCCGAGCTCTGAAGAATCGCAAGCCGCACTGCCGTTCCTGGGTTTAGATCGGCACACTTTCGAATAGTGCCCTTTCTTACCGCATGTGGTGCACAACACAGCTTTAGCGGGACACCGTTGCCGAGTATGCTTCGCTCCCCCACAGAAGTAGCACCGCGGGCCGCCCGGGGCTGCTGCCGTCGTCTGGCCCGAGTGTGAGCACGCCATTACGCAGCATTTCGAACCCGAGGGACGAGGAGGGATTGGCGACTGCTTCTGCCACGTTGTCTCCACATGGTCCTCCGGATATAATACTAAGCTTTTGGAGGCCGTCTCGAGCATCTCCGCTAGCTCGATGGCCTGGGTAAGATCAAGGTTACCCTTCTCCAACAGTTTAAGTCGAATGTACGACGATCCGACTCCCGCCACAAACGCATCTCGGGCGAGGTCGTACATGCTCTGCTCAGCCGACACAGCTTTGCAGTTACAGCCCCTGGCTAGCTGTAGGAGCTCGTTCGCATATTCCTCCATCGTTTCGCCAGACTGCCGTCGTCGAGTGGCTAGGAGGTAACGAGCGTGTATTTCATTGGGTGGTTTGATATAGCGCTTCTTCAGAAGCTCGAGGGCCTTAGTATAATCGGTGGCCGCGCGGATCGCGAGGTAGACAGTGTCGCTTACCCTTGCATGGAGGACCTGGAGTCTGTCATCATCTGTGGTGACCGCTGCGGAGGCTGCCAGGTAGTCTTCGAAACACTTCAGCCAGTGGTCGAAGGTGTTAGAAGCGCCCACCGCACGTGGATCTAGTGTAAGGCGTTCCGGCTTCAGTATCTTCTCCATACTCTTTTTTTTCTTCGACGAGAGTTTAACAACAGTAAATAAAACTGATGTGCTTCTCAAATACGAGGCCTGAAGCTTGGTAAATGAAAGGCTTCTATTTACTGAAATAAAGCAGCCAGTAATTATATACACTATCCCAGACTGAAGGGGTCCCGGCCCGAGCAGGGACTTTTATACCTCTCCCAGGAGGCGGAGCCCGACTGGGATGTACCACAACACTACAGTACAAAGGTGTAACAACCCCACACTTACCCCAACAGCAACAAGTAGCACAACCCAACAGTAACATATGTACATCCTTGTAGTACTGGCCAGACCCTGGCTCAGTACTATCCAGTGGGAACCAACGATGGTTCACCACACATCCCCCACCCAACCATGTCTCCACTGAAATTTCAAACCACTAATGATAATAAAATCATAGAATATTACAGCAGTGCAGTCGGCCAGTTGGTCCATTGCGCTTGAGCTTCTATTTGAAAGATTCCTTTAATCTCTTTTCTCCATAGCTTGGTGAGTTTATATTCCTGAAGTATAGCCATACCGCAGTGGTAGCAATCTATCGTCTGAGTCAGGTGGTTGTCAGTTTTCGCCGCAATCCAGAGATCTGAGCAGGTAATAAAGAACAGTACAGCACAGGAACAGAACCTTCGGCCCACCAAGCCTGCGTTGACACACAAAGCCTTTCTAAACTAAAGACCTTTTGCCTCTATGCGGTCCGTGTCCCTCTATTCCCTATTCATGTATCTGTCAAGATACCTCTTAAACATTGCTATTGTATCTGCTTTTACCACCTGTTCTGGCAGTGCATTCAAATCACTTACCACTCTGTGTAAAAACCTTGCCTCTCACATCTCCTTTAAACTTTCCCCCTTTTACCTTAAACCTGTGTCTCCTAGTAATTGACATTTCTACCCTAGGATAAAGACGCCGACTATCCATGCCTCTCGTAATTTTGTAAACTTCTATCAGGTTGCCCCTCAGCCTCTGACATTCATGTGAAAACAAACCAAGCTTGTCCAGTCACTCCTTGTTTTAGAAGTGCCTTTAATTTCTCCTTCAGCACCCGCCATGATAGTATTAGCCATGATTCAGTGAATAGTACCCTGATTTGATTTATTACTGTCACATGTGTTAGTATACTGCAAAGTATTGTTTCTTGTGCACTATACAGACAAAGCATACTGTTCATAGAAAAGGAAATGAGAGAGTGCGGAATGTCGTGTTACACTCATAGCGAGGGTGAAGAGAAAGATCAACTTAATACGAGGTAGGTCCATTCAAAAGTCTGATGGCAGCAGGGGAGAAGCTGTTCTTGAGTCAGTTGGTCCGTGACCTCAGACTGTTGTATCTTTTTTCCGACGGAAGAAGGTAGAAGAGAGTATGTCCGGGGTGCGTGGGATCCTTGATTATGCTGGCTGCTTTTCTGAGGCAGCGGGAAGTCTAGACAGAGTCAATGGATGGGAGATTAGTTTGCGTGATGGACTGGGCTACTTTCACGACCTTTCGTAGTTTCTTGCAGTCTTGGTCAGAGCAGCAGCCATGCTAAACTGTGATACATCCAGAAAGGGTGCTTTCTATGGTGCATCTGAGCAGAGATTGACTACTGTGTTTCCTATAATGCAGTGGTAACTACAGCCAGGATTTAATGGTGTATGGGGCCCCCTCACTACCAATCCTCCGCACCTCCCACCACCCAGAACAGAGGAGGCAGTGACGTATTGTCACTGGACTAGTAACCCAGAGACCCAAGGTAATGCTCTGGGGACCTGGGTTCAAATCCTACCAGGGCAGATGGTGGAATTTGTCTCAGTAAAAAGAACTGGAATTAAAAGTCAAATGTTAACCATTGTCAATTGTTGTAAAACCCACCTGATGTCCTTTAGAGAAGGAAATCTATCGTCCTTACCTGGTCTGGCCTACATGTAACTCCGGACCCACAGTAATATAGTCAACTCACGCTCCAAAAATGTGCGGGTTAGGTCAATTGGTCATGCTAATTTGATCTCAGCGTCAGGAGATTAGCATGGTAAATATGTGGGGTTACGGGAATAGGGCCTGGATGGGCTTGTAGTCGGTACGGACTCGATGGGCCGAATGGCCTCCTTTTGCACTGTAGGGATTCTAAGGGGTAGCACAGTGGCACAGTGGTTAGTACTGCCTCCTCACAGCGCCAGAGACCCGGGTTCAAGTCTGGCCTTGGGCCACTATCTGTGTGGAGTTTGCACATTCTCCCTGTGTCTGTGTGTGTTTCCTCTGGGTGCTCTGGTTCCCTCTGACATTCCAAAGATGCGCAGGTTAGGTTGATTGGCTATACTAAATTTCCCTTTTGTGTCCTTAAATGTGTAAATTAAGGAGATTAGCAGGGTAAATACGTGGTGTCACAAGGATAGGGCCTGGGTGGGATTGTAGTCAGTGCAGGCTCGATGGGCCGAATGGTCTCCTTCTGCATTTAGGGATTATATAACTCTAAAATATCCCTACAAGCCACTCAGTTCAAGGGCAATTAGGGATGGCGGGCCATACTGTCCATGGTTGAATGAACAAAAAAAACCTCACTTTTCTAGGTGACCCTGCAGCCGTTTAACCAATCAAATGGCTGGCAGCTCTTTGGTCTCAGAAGCGCCACCAGGAGTGGTGGCCACTGCTGGAACTACATCCAGTCCCCAGCGGCAATAATTGTTGGAGCTGGGTGCAAAGATAAATGGGCAGGCCCAGTGAGGGTGAGGGTGTGGGGGGATGCATGGGGTCGTGGGAAGTAAACTTTGGTGAGAAAGGGGGCCCTCTGATGGTCACTGGTTGCCTGTAAAGGCACCCCCCCCCCTACCCCGCCAACCCACTTGCCGTCACCATGCCGAGCTGGGGGTTGAGGGTGGAGTGAACCACAGGTATAATTGCACCGGGGTGAGTAAGTCCTGGGACTGCCTCCCATGAAATTGCACCCAACTTTACACCGTCCTGCCTGCCACGCTTTGTCCTCCCCACACCTCCCACCCCCGTAACCTTCACCCCGACACTTCAACAGTCCTTCATTGTCTGAAATGTGCTTGAAGATGTCCTGAAGGAAATGATATAAATGGAAGCCCGCTACAGGGTGATTAATAACACCATGGCTCCATCTAGTGCTCAGCTAATAAAATGCTAGCACTGCACACACTGGGATTCTCACAGAACACAACCACAATAAGGTGGTCAATTCAGCAATCTTTCCAAGCCTTCCAGTTACCCATTGAGTGGAATACTATCAGTAATGTGGGCGGCATGACGGCACAGTGGTCAGCACTGCTGCCAGGTGCCCAGGTTTGATTCTGACTTCGGGCCACTCTCTGTGCGGAGTCTGCACTTTCTCCTTGTGTCTGCGTGGGTTTCCTCCGGGTGCTCTGGTTTACTCCCACACTCCAGGTGGGAGGTTTAGGTTGAATCGCCATGCTATTTATCCTTATTAGTGTCACAAGGAGGCTTACATTAATACTGCAATGAAGATACTGTGAAAATCCCTTCGTCGCCGCACTCCGACCGGCGCCTGCTTGGGTTACACTGAGGGAGAATTTATCACGACCAATGCACCCTAACCAGCACATCTTTCAGACTTGTGGGAGGAAACTGGAGCATCCAGAGGACATCCACGCAGACACGGGGAGAACGTGCAGACTAAATTGCCCCTTCATGTCAGGGGTTTAGAGGGATAAATATGTGTGGTTATGGGGATAGGGCCTGGGTGGGATTGTTGTTGGTGCAGTCTTTATATGATTAAATATTATTAAAATAACAATAAAGACATTCCGAACATAGCTGACACTAGCTATCTGTATGGAAACAAAAACAGGTAGGATGAGATGTGCACAATAGGGTCCTTCCCAGGATTGTGAACCTCTGGTTTCAATGTGAGATGATAGGTGTGTCCAGGTTAACCTGCACCAGGTGTGTCCAGGTTAACCTGCACCGAGTATACCCAGGTTAACCTGCACCAGGTGTGTCCAGGTTAACCTGCACCAGGTGTACGCAGGTTAAGCTGCACCAGGTGTGGTCAGGTTAAGCTGCATAAAGTGTGCCCAGATTAACCTGCACCGAGTATACCCAGGTTAAGCTGCACCAGGTGTGCCCAGGTTAAGCTGCACCAGGTGTGCCCAGGTTAAGCGGCACCAGGTGTGCCAAGGTTAAGCTGCACCTGGTGTACCCAGGTTAAGCTGGACCAGGTGTGCCCAGGTTAAACTGCACCAGGTGTGTGCAGGTTAACCTGCACCAGGTGTACCCAGGTTAACCTGCACCAGGTGTGCCCAGGTTAAGCTGCACCAGGTGTGCCCAGGTTTACCTGCACCGGGTGTGCCCAGGTTAACCTGTACCTGGTGTACCCAGGTGAAGTCGGTAAATATACCTCTTGAGGCTGGTATGAGTCAAAATACAGTCAGGCTTTATTCTCACAAGCTTATGGGAGAACTTGACCCCTTGAAAGCGGAAGCCAAAGTTCTCTCTGAACACAAGAAGCGTGGACATTTATACATCAGGGTTCCCAATACAAGCCATAAAGCAAAGTCCAGTTAACAGTCCTTGATCATAAATTATAGTTCCTTTAACAGCTTCTGATAGTCTCTGCATCATGGTTAGAGACTATCTGGTATCCTTGGGTCATAAAGCACAATTCTCCTGGTCGTTGCAGTCAAGGTGCCACCTCTGGTCCCCTGCTTTTCCCGCGGCCTTTCCTTTGAAGTGACTGTGTACGATTTCAGCTGTCCCAGTGGGAGTCCTCCTTCAAACGGCCATTCTTGCACTCTACCATTTGATAGCTGCTTCCTTTGTTTAAATCATACACAAGCCTACGGAAAAAGTAAGACTTACAACCCTACATCTACATTTAACTGTCTGTTTTATCAGAATGATATAAACAAGCAAGGGAACCATGAACAAATGGCTTATACTACTAAAAGTTAAAGATGAAAGACATTAACAAATGGCTTATACTACTACCAGGAGCAATATAAACAAAGGGGAGGCTAGCCATAAGGAAGGGTTATGTTTATGATACATTCCAGGTACAAAGTTCAACCTTTTAGGCACAAAATACATTGAGTACAAAAAAAAACATTAACCCTTTCCCTTCTTCACCAGGTTAACCTGCACCGGGTGTACCCAGTTTAACCTGCGCCGGGTGTACCCAGGTTAACCTGCACCTGGTGTACCCAGGTTAAACTGCAACAGGTGTGCCCAGACTAACCTGCACCAGGTGTACCCAGACTAACCTGCACCAGGTTTTCCCAGGTTAAGCTGCACCAGGTTTGCCCAGGTTAACTTGCACCAAGTGTACCCAGGTTAAACTGCACCAGGTGCGCCCAGGTTAACCTGCAGCAGGCGTGCCCAGGTTAACCTGCACTAGGTGTGCCCAGGTTAACCTGCACCTGGTGTACACAGGTAAAGCCACACCAGGTGTTCCCAGGTTAACCTGCACCTTGTGTACCCAGGGTAAGCCACACCAGGTGTGCCCAGGTTAAGCTGCACCAGGTGTGTCCAGGTTAAGCTGCATTATTTTTTTACCCAGGATAAACTGTACAACATAAACCTTCACTGTAGCAAAGTATTCTTTCTTCCAAAGGTAATGAGTTGCGGGCAGAATTCCAGATCTCCAAATCCCGCAGATGGTGCAGTATCCATGCTTGTACAGACTGGGATTGCACATGCTCCGATCCCTCCCTGTCTTTGTGCAGCTTTTTGGACTCAGGAGTAGTTAAGTCCACCTGTGCAAGATAAAAACAGCACAAAAAACATGGGTCATGTGACAGGGAGTGGAGTGCCAATGGAAACATGTGTCCCAGCAAGAGAGAACAGGGAAAGATCCCGAAGGGAAGCCCCAGGGAGCGGACAGGGATAGGAAGAGGTTACATAGGAAAGGGTTGCAGTTAGCAAACTAGTTGAGGTCAAAACATTGTAGATTTTCTGGAAGGAGTTAGATATAGTTCTTCAGGTGAAGGAGATCAAAGGATACGGGGGGAAGGTGGGATCAGGCTATTGAGTTGGATGATCAGCCGTGGTCTGCACGGGTCAAATGGCCTCATACTGTTTCGACTTTCTATGTTTCAATGTTAAGCTCGGTGGCACAATGGTTAGCACCGCTGCCTCACAGTGCCAGGGTCTTGGCTCACTGTCTGTGTGGAGTCTGCACGTTCTCCCAGTGTCTGCATGGGTTTCCTCCGGGTGCTCCGGTTTCCTCCCACAGTCGACAAATATGCTGGTAAGGTGCATTGGCCATGTTAAATCCTCCCTCAGTGTACTCAAACAAGCTCTGGAGTGTGGTGACAGGGGATTTTCACAATAATTTCATTGCAGTGTTAATGTAAGCTGACTTGTGACACTAATAAATAAACTTAAACGCTTGAAGAGAAGTCAAGAAAAGTCTTGGCTATAAAGAGGACTTGGGAAGCCTTGAAGGTTCAAGATGGCAGCAAAACCATAACAATAGGCTTATTTACTTGAAACAAAGAGGAAAAAATGAACGATCAAAAAGCTTCAACATCCCTTTTGTTACAGCAGGGAATCTTTCTGCTCTGTTTCCAATTGAAAACTGCTATTTCCAAGCAGGATCTCAAAGGGAGTTCCCAAGCTGGCTCCATCATAAAACAGCGTGGATCGAGTAATCCGGCGTCACACTGGAGCCTATTGAGATCGTATTGCTGAAGGCTGCTGCTCCCATTGGAAGTTAATTGGCAATTTTTGAACACAGGTAAGTCAGCAACAAAAAGTTTTATATTTGGCAGCCCATGGCTTTCTGCTGCTAATTGGAAGTTATGGGCCTGATGCGCGTTATCATACATGAGGCTTGATGCTCAGGAAATAAAGGCTTTTATTTGCTGTAACAAAGCAGCTAACAATTATATACACGATCCCAGACTGAGGGGTCCCAGCCAGAGCAGGGACCTTTATACCTCTCCCAGGAGGCGGAGCCCGACTGGGATGTTCCACAACACTACAATACAAAGGTGTAATAACCCGACCCTAACCCCAACAGCAACAAGTAGCACAACCCATCCCTAACCCAACAGCAACATATGTACATACTTGTAGTACTGGCCAGACCCTGGCTCAGTACTATCCAGTGGGAACCAACGATGGTTCACCACATTCACCCCTCCTTTGAAAACAAAGGCCGGCGGGGTACAAAAACAGAATAATTTGTCCTCAGTCTATAAGTTCAGACGGTCAGGGGGACCGCACCGTCGTGACCTCCTCAATACCGGCGGTGACACCGGAGTAGGCACTTGCGGTGGCGTTCTCCCCAAGGCGATGTCCAGCTGTTCCTCCACAGACTCACAGGCCGGTTGACCCTGAGGTGATGGTAATCCATGGAGTCCCGACACGCCCTGAAGTGGCGACCATCCTCTGGACTCAGGCAAGCTGTACACGGGAGTAAAAGGGTTAAGCAATGGTCCCGATGCTGCCAGCGCCGTGTCCGGGGGAGAAACAAGAACATAGAACATAGAAAGCCACAGCACAAACAGGCCCTTCGGCCCACAAGTTGCGCTGATCATATCCCTACCTCTAGGCCTATCTATAGCCCTCAATCCCATTAAATCCCATGTACTCATCCAGAAGTCTCTTAAAAGACCCCAACGAGTTTGCCTCCACCACCACCGACGTCAGCCGATTCCACTCACCCACCACCCTCTGAGTGAAAAACTTACCCCTGACATCTCCTCTGTACCTACCCCCCAGCACCTTAAACCTGTGTCCTCTCGTAGCAACCATTTCAGCCCTTGGAAATAGCATCTGAGAGTCTACCCTAACCAGACCTCTCAAAATCTTGTAAACCTCTATCAGGTCACCTCTCCAGGGAGAAGAGACCAAGCTCCCTCAACCTATCCTCATAAGGCATGCCCCCCAATCCAGGCAACATCCTTGTAAATCTCCTCTGCACCCTTTCAATGGCTTCAACATCTTTCCTGTAATGAGGTGACCAGAACTGCGCGCAGTACTCCAAGTGGGGTCTAACCAGGGTCCTATAAAGCTGCAGCATTATCTCCCGACTCCTAAACTCAATCCCTCGATTAATGAAGGCTAGTACGCCGTACGCCTTCTTGACCGCATCCTCCACCTGCGAGGGCGATTTAAGAGTCCTATGGACCCAGACCCCAAGGTCCTTCTGATCCTCTATACTGCTAAGAATGGTACCCTTCATATTATACTGCTGCTTCATCCCATTGGATCTGCCAAAATGGATCACTACACACTTATCTGGGTTGAAGTCCATCTGCCACTTCTCCGCCCAGTCTTGCATTCTATCTATGTCTCGCTGCAACTTCTGACATCCCTCCAAACTATCCACAACACCACCTACCTTGGTGTCGTCAGCAAACTTACCAACCCATCCCTCCACTTCCTCATCCAGGTCATTTATGAAAATGACAAACAGCAAGGGTCCCAGAACAGATCCCTGGGGCACTCCACTGGTCACTGACCTCCATGCAGAGAAAGACCCCTCCACAGCCACTCTCTGCCTTCTGCAGGCAAGCCAGTTCTGGATCCACAAGGCAACAGCCCCTTGGATCCCATGCCCTCCCACTTTCTCAAGAAGTCTTGCATGGGGGACCTTATCGAACGCCTTGCTGAAGTCCATATAGACCACATCCACCGCTCTTCCTTCGTCAATGTGTTTGGTCACATTTTCAAAGAACTCAACCAGGCTCGTAAGGCACGACCTGCCCTTGACAAAGCCGTGCTGACTACTTTTGATCATACTAAACTTCTCTAGATGATCATAAATCCTGTCTCTCAGGATCCTCTCCATCAACTTACCAACCACTGAGGTTAGACTCACCGGTCGGTAATTTCCCGGGCTGTCCCTGTTCCCTTTCTTGAATATAGGGACCACATCTGCAATCCTCCAATCCTCCGGAACCTCTCCCGTCTCCATCGACGATGCAAAGATCATCGCCAAAGGCTCCGCAATCTCCTCCCTCGCCTCCCACAGTAACCTGGGGTACATCCCATCCGGTCCCGGCGACTTACCAACCTTGATGCCATTCAATAGTTCCAACACATCCTCTTTCTTTATGTCCACATGCTCGATCCTTTCTGTCCACCGCAAACCAGCAGTACAACCACCCAGATCCCTTTCCACCGTGAATACCGAGGTAAAGTATTCATTAAGCAGCTCCGCCATTTCTAACGGTTCCGCACAAACTTTTCCCCCTTCACCTTTTAAGGGTCCTATGCCTTCACATCTCATCCTTTTACTCTTGACATATTTGTAGAAAGCCTTGGGATTCTCCTTAATCTTACCCGCCAAGGTCTTCTCATGACCCCTTCTCGCTCTCCTAATTTCCTTCTTAAGCTCCTTCCTACATCCCGTATACTCCTCTAAATCCTTAACACCTCCTAGCTCTCTGAACCTTCTGTACGCCTCTCTTTTCTTATTCACCAGGTTCATCACAACCTTCGTGCACCACGGTTCCCGTACCCTACCAACAGCCCCCTGTCTCATCGGAACGTTGTCATGCAGAGCTCCAGACAAACATTCCTTGAAAATCCTCCACTTTCCTTCGGTACTTTTCCCCAAGAATGCCTCCTTCCAATTTACCCGTCTAATTTCCTCCCTGATGACACTGTATTTCCCTTTACTGCAGAGAAACACTTTCCTAGCCTGCCTGATCCTATCTCTTTCCAATGCTATCGTGAAGGAGATAGAATTATGATCGCTATCCCCAAGATGCTCACCACCGAGAGATCCTCCACCTGTCCAGGTTCATTAGCCAGCACCAGATCAAGTACAGCCTCTCCTCTAGTAGGCTTATCCACATACTGTGTCAGGAAACTCTCCTGGACACACCTAACAAACTCCTCTCCATCCAAACCCCTAGCCCTAGGGATATTCCAATCTATGTTTGGGAAATTAAAATCTCCCATCACGACAACTCTGTTATTCCTACATCTCTCCAGGATCTGTTTCCCCATCTGCTCCTCAACATCTCTGTTACTATTGGGCGGCCTATAGAAAACATCCAGCAAAGTTACCGACCCCTTCCTGTTCCTAACCTCCACCCACAAAGACTCCGTAGTCAATCCCTCCACGGCGTCCACCTTCTCTACAGCCGTGACACTATCCCTGATCAACAGTGCCACTCCCCCCCCTCTCTTGCCTCCCTCCCTGTCCTTCCTGAAACATCTAAAACCCGGCACCTGAAGCACCCAGTCCTGTCCCTGAGACATCCAAGTCTCCATAATGGCCACCACATCACAATTCGAAGCAGCAATCCACGCTCTAAGCTCATCCACTTTATTCACTACACTCCTGGCATTAAAATAGACACATCTCAGACCTTCAGCCTGAGCACTTCCCTTCTCCATCACTCGTCTAACCTCCCTCTTACCCTGTCTACATTCCTTATCTATTTGCGAGCTAACCTCCTCGCTCTCAGTCCCCTCATTTCGATTCCCTCCCCCCAACCTTTCTAGTTTAAAGTCTCTCCAGTAGCCTTAGCCAACCTTCCCGCCAGGATATTGGTCCCCCTGGGATTCAAGTGCCACCCGTCTTTTTTAAACAGGTCACACCTGCCCCTAAAGAGGTCCCAATGATCCAAGTACCCAAATCCTTGTCCCTTGCTCCAGTCCCTCAGCCACGCATTCATTCTCCACCGATTCCTGTTCTCACTCTCCCGCGGCACAGGCAGCAATCCCGAGATTACTACCTTTGCATTCCTCTTTCTCAGCTGTCTACCTAACTCCCTATATTCTCTTTTCATGACCCCTTCCCTCTTCCTACCTATGTCAGCAGTACCTATATGCATCACGACCTTCGGCTCCTCTCCCTCCCCCTTCAGGATTTCTGGGACTCGACCAGAGACATCCCGGACCCCTGCACCAGGGAGGCAAACCACCATCCGAGAATCGCGTCTGTGTCCGCAAAAACGCCTATCTGACCCCCTCACCGTAGAGTCCCCAATTAGCACTACCCTCCTTTCCTTACCCTTTTGCACTACTGGGCCAGGCTCAGCTCCAGAGACGCTGCTTCCCCCAGGTGGGCTGTCCTCCCCAGTAGTACTCAGACAGGAGTACTTATTATTAAGGGGCACATCCACCGGGGTGCTCACCATCAACCGAGCTTTCTCCTTCCTCACTGTTACCCAGTTACCCTCCTCCCGTGGTCCCGGTGTGACCACCTGCCGATAGCTCCTGTCAATGACCTCCTCACTATCCCTAACCTGGCGAAGGTCCTCGAGCTGCAATTCCAGTTCCCTAACATGGTCCCTTAGGAACCGCAGCTCAACACACCCAGCACAGATATGGTCGTCCGGGAGGCTAGGAGCCTCCAGGACCTCCCACATCCTACATTGGGAACAACATACTGGTCTCACACTCATAATTGCCCTTTTAAACACACAGGGAAAAAAAAAGTGAATGAAAATTTTAAACTTACCTTTCCTCCTCCTGTTTTCTCCAAAGCCCTGCTCTCACTGGGTCTTTTTTTTTAGGTTAGAGGAGGAGGGAGGGTGGGATACTCTACAAGTGTAGAGTATCGGGATTCCTCTCTGTTCCAATTTATTGGGGAAAAAAAAAATCTCTCTCTCCCAGACCTCCCTGCGCGACCACTTCCGGGTTTAGATATTTTTTTAAAAAACCCGCGAAAAAGTAAGTTAAAAAATAAAAGCGCTTACCCGCAGCACTCCTCTCGCGAATCTCTCCCTCTCTGCTGTACTTCCAAGAAGCAATGAGTTAAGGGGTTTATAACAGGGGGTATGGGAGCGACAGGGGTTGCTACGTCCCCTGCTGGCGCCAGGTCTCGGATCGAGGCCGTGTCCTCTCGCCCGTCAGGGTATGCCACATAGGCATACTGAGAGTTGGCGTGGAGGAGATGGACCTGTTCGACCAACGGGTCGGACTTGCGGGCCCTTGCATGTCGCCGCAGGAGGACGGGTCCTGAGTACGTCAACCAAGACAGTAATGAGGTCCCCGAGGAAGACTTCCGAGGAAATGAAAACATCCTCTCATGGGGAGTAGCATTGGTTGCCATACACAGGAGGGAGCGAATAGAATGGAGCGCATCAGGGAGCACCTCTTGCCAACGGGAGACTGGAAGGCTTTTTGACTTCAACGCCAGTAAGACAGCCTTCCAGACTGTAGCATTCTCACGTTCCACCTGTCCGTTACCCCTAGGGTTGTAGCTCGTGGTCCTACTAGAGGCAATCCCGTATGAGAGCAGGTATTGCCTCAAGTCATCGCTCAGGAACGACGAGCCCCTGTCGCTAAGGATGTAGCCGGGGTACCCGAACAGGGTAAAGAGATCACGGAATGCCTTGATAACCGTGGCAGCGGATGTATCAGAGCAGGGAACAACAAAAGGGAACCGAGAGTACTCGTCAATGATATTGAGGAAGTACACATTCCGATCTGTTGAGGAAAGGGGGCCCTTAAAATCGACACTCAGTCTCTCGAAGGGACGAGTGGCCTTGACTAAATGTGCCCGGTCAGGTCGGTAAAAGTGCGGTTTGCATTCCGCGCAAACCCGACAGCTTCTTGTTACGGACCTGACGTCCTCCACCGAGTAGGGCAGGTTGCGGGCTTTTATAAAGTGGTAGAGCCGAGTGACCCCAGGATGGCATAGGTCATTATGGAGAGCCTGCAAACGGTCCTCCTGTATACTGGCGCATGTTCCATGCGAGAGGGCATCCGAGGGCTCATTGAGTTTCCCTGGACGGTACATGATGTCGTAGTTATAGGTGGAGAGTTCAATTCTCCACCGCAAGGTCTTGTCATTCTTGATCTTGCCCCTCTGCGTGTTATTAAACATGAACGCCACGGACCACTGGTCTGTGATCAGGGTGAACCGTTTTCCCGCCAAGTAATGGCGCCAGTGCCTGACGGCCTCCACAATGGCCTGGGCCTCCTTTTCCACCGCTGAATGCTGGATTTCGGGGCCTTGGAGGGTGCGGGTCAAAATGCGACGGGCCTGCCCGCCTGGTTAAGTGTGGCGGCCAGGGCGAAATCAGATGCATCGCTCTCCACCTGAAAGGGGATGGACTCATCAACAGCATGCATCGTAGCTTTTGCGATGTCGGCTTTTAATTTATCGAAGGCCAATCGGGCCTCTGGTGTTAGGGGAAAAGTAGTGGACTTAATGAGCGGACGGGCTTTGTCCGCGTAACTGGGAACCCACTGCGCATAATAAGAGAAGAAGCCTAAGCATCTTCTCAGTGCTTTTGCACTAGCAGGCAAGGGAAGTTCAGAAAGGGGGCGCATACGGTCTGGATCAGGGCCAATGACCCCGTTTTCCACCACGTATCCTAGGATGGCTAAACGGCGCGTACGGAACACACACTTCTCCCTGTTGTAGGTCAGGTTCAGGCGAGATGCAGTGCGTAGGAAATTCAGGAGATTTGTGTCGTGGTCCTGCTGGTCATGGCCGCAGATGGTGACGTTATCCAGGTACGGGAAGGTAGCCCGCAGCCCGTTCTGGTCCACCATTCGGTCCATAGCACGCTGGAAGACCGAGACCCCATTGGTGACACCAAAGGGAACCCTGAGAAAGTGATACAATCGACCATCCGCCTCAAAAGCCGTGGGCGAATGGGGAGTTGGTGGTAAGCAGACTTGAGGTCTATGGTGGAGAACACCCGGTACTGCGCAATCTGATTGACCATATCAGATATGCGCGGGAGGGGATACACATCCAGCTGTGTGTATCAATTAATGGTCTGACTATAGTCAATGACCATCCGGGGTTTGTTCCCGCTCTTGACCACCACGACCTGCGCTCTCCACGGACTAGCGCTGGGTTGTATGATTCTTTCTTTGAGGAGCCGCTGAACCTCAGATCGAATGAAGATCCGATCCTCAGCGCTGTAACGCCTACTCTTAGTCGCAATGGGCTTGCAGCCTGGCACAAGATTCTGGAACAGGGAGGGTGTGGTGATCTTCAGCGTCGAGAGGCTACAGGCGCGTTGGGCAATTTGGAGGCTGCTGTTCTCCCACTGAAAGTGAAGGGAGTGGCCCACCGTACTGTAGGGTTGCACTCCTCAAGTGGACCATGAAGTTAAGTCCGAGAAGTATTGGCGCGCAAAGGTACGGCAACACTAGGAGCTTGAAATGCTCTTAAACTGTGCCTTGCACCGTTAAGGTGACCACGCAACTCCCTAGCACGGTGACAGACTGGGACCTCGATGCCATAGAAATTGTCTGTTTGGCAGGTTGAATCCGGAGTCCACACCGCTTCACAGTGTCTGGGTGGATAAAGTTCTCAGTGCTCCCGCTGTCAAACAGACAATAAATCAAGTGGTCATTTACCTGGATGTTCATCATAGAGTTGTCAAGTCTATGAGGCTTGGCCTGGTCCAGGATGATCGACACCACCGTTGGTTCATGAGCGCCACTGCAGGCAGCTGAAATCGACGAGGATGACCCCTGCTGGTCGTTCGCGGTCGGTGCTGACCAACATGGCCGCTCCCATAGATCGCACGTGGGTGATGGCGCCAAACTCAGCGACCCCTGGTGGTCACACATCTCCGACTCCGTCGACCGTAATAGCGTCGTCCTGGCCTCGCACGTGGACGAACCCCTCGATGATTTCGACGACGAAGAACCGGGCTCTGAGGAATCGCAGGCCGCACTGCCGTTCCTACATTTAGATCGGCACACTTTTGAATAGTGCCCCTTCTTACTGCAGGCGGAGCACAACACGGCTTTAGCGGGACACCGTTGCCGAGTATGCTTCGCTCCCCCACAGAAGTAACACCGCGGGCCACCCGGAGCTGCTGCCGTCGTCTGGCCCGAGTGTTACGCCATTACACAGCATTTCGAACCCGAGGGACGAGGAGGGATTGGCGACTGCTCCTGCCACGTTGTCTCCACGTGGTCTTCAGGATACAATACTAGGCTTTTGGAGGCTGTCTCCAGCATCTCCGCTAGCTCTATTGCCTGGGTAAGGTAAAGGTTACCTTTCTCCAGTAGTTTAAATCGAATGTACGACGATCCGACTCCCGCCACAAACGCATCTCGGGCAAGGTCGTTCATACACTGCTCAGCCGACACAGCTTTGCAGTTACAGCCCCTGGCTAGCTGTAGGAGCTCGTTCGTGTATTCCTCCATCGTTTCACCAGACTGCCGTCGTCGAGTGGCTAAGAGGTAACGAGCGTGTATTTCGTTGGGCGGTTTGATATAACGCTTCTTCAGAAGCTCGAGGGCCTTTGTGTAATCGGTGGCCGCACGGATCGCGAGGTAGACAGTGTCGCTTACCCTCGCATGGAGGACCTGGAGTCTGTCATCATCTGTGGTGACCGCTGCAGAGGCTGCCAGGTAGTCTTCGAAACACTTCAGCCAGTGGTCGAAGGTGTTAGAGGCGCCCACCGCACGTGGATCTAGTGTAAGGCGTTCCGGCTTCAGTATCTGCTCCATACTCTCTTTTTTTTTCTTCGACGAGAGTTTATTTACAGCAAATAAAATTGATGCGCGTTATCATTCACGAGGCTTGATGCTCAGGAAATAAAGGCTTTTATTTGCTGTAACAAAGCAGCTAACAATTATATACATGATCCCAGACTGAGGGGTCCCAGCCAGAGCAGGGACCTTTATACCTCTCCCAGGAGGCGGAGCCCGACTGGGATGTACCACAACACTACAATACAAAGGTGTAACAACCCCACCCTAACCCCAACAGCAACAAGTAGCACAACCCATCCCTAACCCAACAGCAACATATGTACATACTTGTAGTACTGGCCAGACCCTGGCTCAGTACTATCCAGTAGGAACCAACGATGGTTCACCACAGGGCCATTGTTAAATTGAAATGAGAATTTACAGTATGTGAATTTGGAAATTGGGTTGGAGAGTGAAACTCTGCCTACAAAGAGCAAAAAGGACAATATAACTGCAGGTTTCAATAAAGCATTCTTTTCTGTGTAAAAAAAAAACTGGACACCAGAAGAAAATGAAATACAAAACTTGAGTTCTGACAATGCTATCACGTGCAGCTTCCGATAATGTTTTTACATTGGGTGCTTTGGTTTTGGTTAAATCCTTGTAATTATGCAATCCAACTTGTAATTGTGAAATGAGAGAAGTCTACATGCATGATGTAACAAGTTATGTTGTGAGGTATTTGTGATGATCAGTTTGTGTGAAGTGGATGTAACACCAGTATAAAGAAACCTTCATGGTTATGAAGTAAGCACGGCAGATGAATATTAATGATACACACATTTAGATTTTCCATGGCCCCAAGTGTGAACTCTACACCTGACACTTACTGGAATCTGTTCATGAGGTGACACAAACAGTGTGTGTGGAAATGCAGTGCATGTTGTGTACATGGATCTTCAGAAAGCTTAAGTACAATACCTCACAGGATCCGAAAATGCTGGAAAATCTCAGCAGGTCTGACAGCATCTATGGGGAGAAAATAGAGACAACGTTTGAAGTCTAGATGACCCTTTGTCATAGCTGAATGAAGAGTCATCTAGATTCGAAACGTTGGCTCTATTCTCTCCTCACAGATGCTGTCAGACCTGCTGAGATTTTCCAACATTTTTCATTTTTGTTTCCGATTCCAGCATCCGCAGTATTTTGATTTTACCAATTAGAATCTGATTGGAGAAAATGAAGCAGAATTAAATCAGGGGGAGGGAAGCAAACTGCTGAGATGGGAAGAAACAATGGGAGTTGAAAGCAGTTTTTCTGAGTGTTTGCAGTGGAGGTCCAGAGGGGTTTTGCTTTGGACTCACTGCTGTTAACTGTGTACAACAATGGTCGAGATACAGGGTGAGAGGGAGTGATGTAGAAATTTGCAGACAATATTAAAATAGGAAGCATAGTAATGAATTCTGAGGATCAAAGAAACGTGGCTGAGATAAACGGGCCAATGAATAACAATGAAAGTTAATGTTAGTAAGTGTGAGGTTTGACATTTCACTGAAATAATATTTTGAATGGGGGAAAGCTGGATGATATCAAAAAGCTGAAGGGTTTGGAGACTCCGGCTCCTAATATTAAAAACAGCTCCTCAAGTGGATAAAGAGAAAGGGCCAATGAGATACTGACTTTGACGGCAGTAGGTATCGATCTTAAAGTCAAGATTTAATGGTGAATCGAAATAAAACCTCCGAAACTGCACAGTTGGAGAAATATATGTGGTTTTTGATTTCCCATTATTGGAAGATGTTGCTGCGATTGAGAGGATACAACACAGATTCCCCAAGCTATTTCCTGGCATTGTAAGGTGTTGTCTTGTCTAACAGTTCACTGAGTTCAGATATCTGGAAGATAGAACTGGAGACAAAGGCCCTTAACTTCCTCAGCGGGGCAATCAGTGGTGGAGTGCCATTATGTAATGACTCACATGCTTGAAACGTGAACCCCCAAAAACCCCACACAGGGGAGCCAGGTGATTGTGGCCCAAAGAGTTTCAATTGATTTTAAGTTCTAGTGACTGTAACCAAAAGCCACATATGTACGAACAAGAGCAAGTGGTCAGTTCGGCAGTTACTCAACATCGATGTTTAATTTGTGACTGACCATTTTGGCCTTGGCTACAGCTCCAAGACATTCAAAGTGTGCCCTAATGTTACCCACCCTCCAGGAGATTTTAGTGCCTTTGCTCATTCCTTCTGTCTTTGATTAACCAGGCCTTTAACTCCTCTTCCCTTATCCCATCCTGCGCTGTTCCCCATGACCAGTTCCACAGATGCTTTCAAACATAGAATCATAGAATCAGACAGCGCAGAAGAGACCCTTTGGCCAATCGACTCAGCACTAACACGTTTGAAACACCTCAACTCCCACCTAATCACATCAGCCAGCAGTTGCCCATAGCCCTGAATGTTATGATGTGCCCAGTGCTCATCCAGAGATATGAGGCAACCTGCCTGTACCAGCCTCCCAGGGAGCGCATTCCAGACCATCACCACCCACTGGATAAAAAAGTGCTTCCTCACATACCCCTAAACCTCGTGCCCAACATCCTATCTCCAGCCCTCCAACTCAATTTCAGCAGATTCACTGTGAGTCTTTGCCTGTTTAGTGGTTCTCCAAATCGCTATCTGCTCCAACCCTCACACAGAATCAATAACTTCCACATTCCAGAATTGGAAAGTTATTTTTCCACTTCTAGCTCATCAATCACTCATTCCATTCGGATCAAAACTGGACACGACGTGATCTGGGGATGCTCATGTTTTTCATAATTTCCAACAGTTCATCCCTGCCCAGAGCTTTCCTTGTCTGTGAAAAACAGCTTGCAACATTCAACAATTATATTTTATTTTGTTGCTACTTAGATAAAGTAAGGTCAATTCTTAGGATTGGTCAAATTACAGCAAAATGTACAACAGTAATCTGAATATTAACAGTGTGAAGAAAGGCAGATACAAAGACAGCCTTGGACAAGGACAACTGTTTTGTTACCAAGGTGATTGGATACAATTTTAAATGATAAAGTGATGGGACAGGACAGATAGAAACAGGCTGTAGATTCTGAGGGAACATCGATGTGATGTTAATTTGAAGAGACTTGGACAAGAGCAGGAGATATATTTGTACACAGAGGAATGCACGTATTTAGAATTAATGCTTGTATCGAGACCCTGTCCCAAATAGGGGTCAATACATTGGGCTCTTGGCGTTTTTTCAATGGTGGGGCAGCTCTGCATCCTGTGAGGAGTCATCAGTTAATTGGAGCTGGCCACCATGTGATAGTCCAGGGGGATATCACAACCAGAGACTGAGGATCCCACAGATGGGGACACGGGCAGGGAAGATCCCACATTTTAAAAGTATTTTTGTGAACATTTCCTGCCCAGTTCCTGAGGTTTCTTCCTGGCTGAGCGGTGATAATCTCTCCCAATGGAGTAACAGAGCGGCAGCATCTGGAGCTTGGCTTAGAAGTGAAAACACCAGTGACCAATTAGAGCCCGACACCCAGCCTGTTTATCATTTGTTGAGAAGTAGAATCCTTATCACCCTTGTCAATCATTTCTGTATCCTCCTTGGTGCTTCTATATCCTTTTTAGAATGTGGTGACCAGAACCATACACAGAGCTCCACGTGCGGTCGGACCGTGCTTTGTACAGGTTTAACTGCAATTCTTTAATTTTCAATTCCAATCCTCAAGAATTAAAGCCTAATGTTTTGGTTGCTCCTGTAACAGCTTTAATACCTTGGTCACCGAAAATCTAAGACCTCTTTGCATCTCTGCCTCATTTAGATTCTTATTTTCCATCTTTTTTCTGATCTTATGATTCTGAGCAAATTGTAATGCCTCACACTTATCAATGTTGAAATTAATTTGAAATGCCTCTTCTGTACATTTATGAATGTTTTCTCCTCATGTGTGGCAGTCCCCCCTCAGCATCGACAATGCTGCTCAATGTTGTGTCATCTACAAATGTGGAAATTGCATTGTTGGTGTCATCCACATTTCACTGTCCCCACAGTTTGTTCTTCATTGTGGATATTGTTCATGTTGTTAATATGAATTGGGAACAACAATGTTCCAGCATTGGTCCTTTTGGTAGCCACTTCCCACTTCCTGCCAATCTGAATGACTTTAACTCAACTCCCAGTTTCCTGAAGCCAAAAGGGAAAACGCTGGAAAATCTCAGCAGGTCTGGCAGCATCTGTAAGGAGGGAAAAGAACTGACGTTTCGAGTCCAGATGACCCTCTGTCAAAGCTAAAAGGCATAGAAAGTGGGAGATATTTATACTGCAGGGGGAAGGAATGAAAAATGAGTCATAGCCATAGAAAACAGGGGAAAAGACTGCTCATAGCTATCCACAGAGAGAATAAAGGGTTTGAATGGTCAAACGGCAGAGAAGCTGTAAGCTGTGACAGATGG
The DNA here is from genome assembly GCF_964213995.1 of Mustelus asterias. Classification (NCBI taxonomy): domain Eukaryota; kingdom Metazoa; phylum Chordata; class Chondrichthyes; order Carcharhiniformes; family Triakidae; genus Mustelus; species Mustelus asterias. The sequence goes on along the minus strand of NC_135815.1, from coordinate 81,062,611 downwards.
AGATGTTGTGGGGTGGAGATCGATGTTGAGACCGGAAGGCTGTAAATTACTGAGCCGGAAGATGAGATGCTGTTCCTCCAGTTTGTGTTGAGCTTCACTGGAACATTGCAGCAAGCCAAGGACAGACATGTGGGCATGGGAGCAGAATTGTGTGTTAAAATGGCAAGCAACCGGAAGGTCAGGATCCTGATTGCGCACAGAGCGAAGGTGCTCAGCAAAGCGATCACCCAGTCTACGTTTGGTCTCTCTGATACAGAGGAGACCACATTGGGAGCAGCGAATGCAATAGACCAAATTGAAAGAGGTGCAAGTGAAACGCTGCTTAACCTGGAATGAATGTTTTGGACCGTGGATGGTGAACATAGGAGAGGTAAAGGAGCTGGTGTTACACCTTCTGCGATTGCATGGGAAGGTGCCATGAGTGACGGGAGAGGTGTTGGTTTAGTGAAGGAGTGGACTAGGTTATCCTGGAAGGAATGGTCTCTGTGGAATGAAGGGAAGATGTGTTTGGTGTTGGCATCATGCTGGAGTTGGCGAAAATAGCGGAGGATTATGCTTTGCATGCAGAGGCTGGCGGGGTGAAATGTGAGAATCAGGAAGACTCTATCCTTGTTCTGGGAGGGAGGGGAGGGGGTGAGGGTCATGGTGCGGGAGATGGACTGAACGCTGTTGAGGGCCCTGTCGTTAACTGTAGATGGGAATCCACAGTTGAGGAAAAAGGAGCACATATTAGAAGCACAACTTTGGAAAGTGGCATCATTGGAACAAATGCGATGGAGGTGAAGGAGCTGAGTGAAAGGGATGGAGTCCATACAGGATGTGGGGTATGAAGAGCAGTAGTCCAGATAGTTGTGGGAGTTACTGGGCTTGTAATGGATACTGGTAGATAGTCTATTGTCGGAAATGGAGACAGAAAGGTCAAGGAAGGGAAGGGAAGTGTGTGAGATGGACCAGGTGAAGGCAATGGAGGGAGGAAACTGGAAGTGAAGTTGATGAATTTTTCAAGGTCTGGATGAGAGCATGCAGCGGAACCAAAATTGTCATCAATGTACAGTAAAGGAGTTGTGGGAGGAGACCTGGGTAGGCCTGGAACAAGGAATGTTCCACATCCCCCATAAAAAGACAAGCATAGCTAGGACCCATGTGGATACCCATTGCTACTTCTTTGATTTGAAGAAAATGGGAGGAGTTAAAGGAGAGGTTGTTGAGAGATAGAATGACTTCAGCCAGGCGGAGGAGAGTGATGGTGGATGGGAATTGTTCAGGCCTCTTTTCAAGAAAGAAGCGAAGAGCTCTCAGGCCGCCCTGGTGTGGAATGGAGGTGTAGAGAGATTGCACATCCATGGTGAATAGGAGGTGGTTCGGGCCTGCGGACTGGAAGCTGGCAATATGATGCAGGACATCAGAGGAATCCCAGATATAGGTGGGGAGGGAATGGACCAGGGGAGTGAGGATGGAGTCAAGGTAAGAGGAAATAAGTTCAGTGGGGCAGAAGCATGCGGACACAATGGACCTACCAGGACAGTCCTTTTTGTGGATTTTGGGAAGTAGTTGGAAGTGGGCTGTCTGGAAATGGGAGACCATGAGGTTACAAGCTGTGGGGGGAAGGCATCTGGAGGAAATGAGGTCAGTGACTGTGTTGGAGATAATGGCTTGATGTTCAGTGATGTGATCATGGTCCAGGGGGAGGTAGGAGGAAGTATCTGAGAGTTGGCGCTCAGCCTCTGCGAGGTGGAGGTCAGTACGCCAGACGGCAACAGCACCCCCTTTGTTGGCAGGTTTGATGACAATGTCAGGGTTGGACCTGAGGGAGCGAAGGGCGGAAAGTTCGGAAGGAGAGAGATTGGAATGGGTGAGGGGGGCAGAAAAATTGAGATGGCCAATGTCCCGACGACAGTTCCCAATGAAAAGATCGAGGAAAAGTAATTGTCCCGGTGGGGGTGTCCAATTGGAGGCAGAATGTTGGAGGTACGTGAAAGGATCTCCCAGTTTCCTGTCTTGCAGTCAGCTCTCTGTCCATTCCAAATTGCCAGAGAAATATGCCATGTAGAACGTTGAGGAATATGTTTGATTGGTGGCTGGTGGAATGGAGATAAAGAGACATGGAAGCGCAGAAACACATGGGATGATGACTATTGATCACTGAATGAACTGGATGGGATGTCCAACCTGTTTCAGAATGTTTGTTCAAACTCCATTTTCTGAATCTCGTTCAAGTGAGCTGGTTCAAAGTCCCCTTTCCCATTGCTGTTTGTTCTCACCAGGTTGATGATTCAGCAATTGTCTCCATGTTCCTGCTTTCCAGGAGTTTTCAATTTGTCGACATTCTAAATTCCTCACAAAGATTTCACTTTCCCTGAAAAGGCAGTTTTCAAACTATTTTTATTGTCAGTTCTCAACAACAACAATCATCGTTTCGACGCGGCTTCTTCAATTTTTCTGCGTCTCACTGAATCAGTTGTTTCCATTCCTTTCACTGTATTTATTCTGTGGAGTTAGTGAGAAGTGAAATCTGTGTCATTCGAATCTTTCCCTTTGACTTGTCAGAATGTTTAAATTATAATCAGATCTCATTTAAACTTTGTATTTGAGACAAAATAATATTCATCCCAATATCCTCAAATCAATTATTTCTCAGAACCTGGAGAATTCACTTTTAAACTTCCACCTGACTATCATGTGTAGATTTGAGGAAGATTCTGCTTCTCATTTTCAAAGCCCTTTGGACATGTTTATTCAACAGGAGTTGAGCTGGACAGGAACAATAACTTTGCTACCCAGTCCCGGTTTAAATTTTCCAGCTTTCTTCCCATCATTTAATGAAATTCCGGATGACAGTAAAGGGATATTTCACAGCATTCATCACCTCCTCTCTGAACTTCCTCTGTGTGACTGCGTAAATAAATGTGTTGGTGCAGGAACTGGATAACTGGAGCATTGATCCCATCATATCTAATACAAGTTCGTGAGGTGTCCAAAAATCATACATTCCAGTGATTCGTTGAATCGATAGAAATACAACACGTGTCACCCATAACAGGAGAAAGCTGCCCGATATGGTGAAGAGTAAAATGATGGATCTTCTTCGATTCCTCATTTCTGGATCATTCTGCTCCTCCCCGTTTCGCTGTCCCCTCAGTTTCCTGCGGACTGCACTGGCCAGCAGGATGTGCCTGACAGTGAGAGTATTGAGCAGCAGTATCAGCACGAAGGGCAGCACTGGAGTTAAAATGCGGTCCGTCCAGTCAAAGACTTTCCACACAGGATAATGGTAGTACTCGTATGATACCCTGAAGTAATAGGGGTCATACTTAAAAAACATTGGGATTTTGGTGAATAAACACAGTAAACTCACCGTTGTGATAACGATGGCTGCTGTTTTCTCAGTGCAGTATTTCATCTTCAGTTTCTGGAAGCAAATGGTCACCATTCGGTCAAAGGTGAAGGCGACTGTGAGCCAGACAGAGCTGCTAACAACTGCAGTAGCAATAACTTCTCTGATGCCACAAGCATAACGAGAGAAAGTTAATACAACGCTCAGTTTGAAGGGATTAATTTTATCCAGTATGACCCGAATAATGACAACCAGCAGATCGGCTGCAGCCATCGCCACCAGGTACCGAGTGACACCTTTGGAAAGACCGCACCTCCCTCGAGATAGAGTCACAATCGCGACTAAGTTAGCTGTAAATTTAAAACAGATCGTAAAACAAAGTTGTCCAGTGAGAAGAAGCAAAGATATAAAGAACAAGTAGAGAAAATGTTAAAAGTTGCAGTTTTACAACTCACTTAAAGAAACAGCCCAATGGGTCAGCAGATAAGTTTCTCAATGAACAAGGAGAATGTCATTCGTGCAGAAATATAGAAACTGAGTTCAGGTTAAATTAATCGAAACAGACTCACTGGTGAGACAGGTGGAGTTTCTATATTTAGTTTCAGCTCCTTGGGTTGGAGATTGGATCTGATTCACTGTTGAATCAGTTGAATAATCTACAGGAGCTCTGAATTTGGGCTGTAATAGTGAGCACGTGGATAATTCATGAATCCAATAATGGAATCACAGCTTATTACTTATCAATTCTTCCAGAGCATTCCGGGAAGATGGAAAATGGTACAGCAAATAATTTACATTCTGTTCACCACAGAACACACCCTCACAATCAACTCCAAGAAAACAGCTACAAGTGCATTTATCGAATGTCTTTCACAACTGTAGTTTATCCTGAAGCTTTTTTCATGCCATAAGGACCTTAGAAATGTATGTGACGTCTCTATCTATCTGCACTGAGACTCCCCTTGTATTTGTTAGTTGTTACTCAGTGGCAGGTGTGATGCTACTGTGACTTTAAGAAATGTACTTTTTAATATGTTCACTGCAGTTAGAAGCAGCTTTGTTTTTTTATCGTGGCACCGGCTGTCTTATTAGAGATCCTTTTATTTCTGCTTAAATTGTTGAAATGTTTTTTTAAAAATCTTGACCTTCAGGGAGTTTCCGACCATTTGGATTGTTATGGGAAGAATGATTGAAAGGAGAAGTAGGATAGTTTTTTTTCCTCTCATAAGAGTTTCTTCCTTTCAGTTTTGGCTGCTGGTTAGCTAGAATCTGTTCGACTCAGGACTGGAAGCAGTCTTGCCTCTCTCTGGAGTGAAAATTCTGCTGTCGGTGGTTTTCCAGCTGGGAATTTGAGGCAAGGATTGCCTCTCATTCTTGCAGTGGTTTTCAGGCTAAAGCTGGAGGCCAGTGGTGGCTCTGCCCCTGCCTCGAGGTCTGTGAGAAGTTACAAGGCTGGGAAGTCAGAGTTTCAATTCTCCAGCCAATGGACTAAGTTTCAGCATCACGTGAGCATTCTTACTTTCTGTGCTAAACCTGTGGCGGGTGTATGTTATAAGCAGGTTTGTATTGGAACAGTGCATGTCGTTGTTAAGGTTTATACAATATCATGTTTGTTTATTTTTAACCTTGCTTGTAATTGGTAAAAACTATTGCTATTATTCTTTCAACGTGTCCACAGTATTCTTAAATAAAATTTGTTTGATCAAAGCTCCCGAGTGGGTCATTTGAATCATACCTGAAGTGAAACACCTCTTGCTTAACCTAGCCAAATTCAAATTTGCAAAGCTTATGATTCAGGCAGAAAAATGCTTTGGAGTTTCTAACCTGAATTATAACACAGCAGACATACATTTGAGACTGAGAATTGTGGGTTGAGGGGAGCAGGAGGTGGCTCTCAGAGACAAGATGAGCTGCAGAAGGAATGATAGGAAAGAACTAAGCAAAGATATGTGTTCAGGGCTAGGACAGGGGGGGGCGGGGCTTCAGGGCAAGGTAGACTATATGCAGACATCGGAACAGTCATTAAATTTCAAAGGTCCTTTATAGCGTGCCAAGAGCTTTAGGATGAACTAAAATTCTGAAAGACATACTGTCAAGACATGTTCTTTCACATCCAAAATTCATTGGCAAGATTTAGCAAACAACTCAAAGACATTGGGAGGACATATTCCCACTTGTCCAATCATTTCAAGAAACTGCATCCACTGATATAAATGTATATAGAAAGAGGCAGAGATGAAAAATATAATGTATTGTGATGCTAGTGTACCTTTGAGAAATGTATTTTTAAAAATTTATGTTCTCTGCAGTTAAACAGCTTTTTTATATATTGTTGCTGGGCTATCTGCTAGAATTCTTTTTTTGTTCCTTCAATGGCTTAAATGGGTTCTGTTTAGTTTTGGGCCTCAGGTGCTTTCTGGCATTTTTTATGACCTTGCATTGTTAGAGGGAAGAATAATTAACAGGTCAGGTGACAAGAGTTCTTCTGTCTCACTTTTGAGCTGCTGGTTTAACTTAGAAGGGGTGTGGACATCAGACTGAAAATCAATGTTTTTCTCACTCTGTCCTTGGCATTGTAAGTTCTGCTGGCCAGCTGGAAGCTAGGCTTCTGGCCTTATTGGAATGAAAATTCTGCTGTTGGTAGTTTTGCGAGCTGATACCGAGAGTCTCCCTCTCTCGCTCCATGATGTTTTTGGCAAGCTTTTCTGATACCAAGCTTGTCTGCGTGTATATCAAGAGAACTGCAGCATCTAACCATGACGCATCCAGCATCACTGAGCATTCGTATTTTCTGTGTTAAACCTGTGGCAAGGATTTTGTTTATGGGAATTGTTTATTTAGCTGTTGAGGTTTAATACAATATCATGGTTGTTTTCTTTTGTTTGTACGTGGCAGAGGTTATTGCTCATTTTCTTTCTATACATGTTAACAGTATTCTTAAATAAACTTTGTTTGATAGAAGCTCCCTAGTGGATCATTTGAATCATACCTGAGGTCAAACATCTCATGCTCACCCTAGCCAAATTCAAATTGCAAAACCTATGATCCAGGTGGACTTCATAAAACACTTTGGAGTTTCTGACGTGAATTATACAAGTGCCCCACTGAAACCTGGACAAAGTCAAACAGATCCTGAACATCAGTAAACACATGTTTAGTTTGGATTCAATGCCTGAAATAAAACATTGCCTGAAATAAAATAATGATCATCATGATTGGAAATAATAACTTCAAGCATACGACTGTGTAACATGCCCGACACCAACAAGTTCCACTATCAGAGCAGCCAAACCAGCAATGATTACAATAACTCACACAGAACTCCAACCACTCCAAGGATGCGATAGAAAATGGGTTCGACATCAAAGAGCAGAAATAATAAATCCTCCAGATGCATGTTCTGTGATGAACTCTATTGTCCTTTCGGTTTCATTGACTCTGAGCTCACTCACTCAGTGGCACCCTTTATTAATACAAGCGAGTGACACCCACTGAGACCATGAGACTTACGTAAACATTGTTATTAGTTCCATTAATTGGAGTAAACAGATTAGACAGGCACGGAACCTTGATTGAAGAAAAACAGAATTGTTGTTTGTACACTTGATGAACACCAGCACAAGCACTGGAATTGAAACATCATGGAACTGGCTACAACAAAGCGACCATTCAACTTCTCATACCTGCTCTGGCTGTTGAAAGAATGGTCCACTCACGTCCATTTCCCTCTCCTTTCCCCATACCTTTTCTCCTTTGAAAAACATGTAATGGATTCACTGTCCTGCTCGGTGATGCAAAATCTAATAATGGTTTTGTGTGTGTGTGTGTGTGTGAGAGAGAGTGTATGTCAATCTCCTAGACTCTGCATTCCATCTAATATGGATTAAATGAATTTTAAATTCTCTCTACCAATGGAACAGTGAGTGAGACTTTTCCACTGTCTTCATCCCTCATCATTTGTGTGTCAATCTGCTGAAACCTTTGTAGAGTAAAGAGCACCGACAAATAAAATATGTTAGGAATCTGTACAAATTTCCTGATAACTTTTCCCAGTGGAACTTCCGAAAGCCACATTGATCATGGAAGCTGCCAATGTCAAAAGTCACACTGTAATGAGAACCTCCCACCAGAGGATGTGCTGCAGCATCATCCCTGACGAGACGGGGTGAGACACAGTGGTTTCTAAAGTAAGGGAGAGGGGAGAGTTCAAGATTGAGCTGAGAGCCCGAGTGAACCTGAAACAGAGTGAGGAAGGAATGGAGGGAGGAAAGGCCAGAATGAGGAGGAAGGGAGGGACAGAGTGAGGAGAGAATGGAGGGAGGAAAGGACAGAGTGACCGGGGAATGGACGGAGAAAAGGACAGAGGGAGGATGGAGTGGAGGGAGGAAAGGACAGAGTGAGGGGGAATGGAGGGAGAAAAGAAGAGTGGGGGGGAATGGAGGAAGAAAAGGACAGAGTGAGCGGGAATGTAGGGAGAAAAGGACAGAGTGAGGAGGGAATGGAGGGAGGGAAGGCCAGAGTGAGGAGGGAATGGAGGGAGGGAAGGCCAGAGTGAGGAGGGAATTGAAGGAGGAAAGGACAGATGAAGTGGGAATGGAGTGAGACAGGAGCAGAATGAGGAAAAAAAAGTGAGGTGGTAGTGAGTGATGAAGGAAAATATTGAGGTGGATGCAGAGTGAGCTGTAAGATTCTAAATTAGAATGATAATTTTACCAAGTTATTTTATTTATTTCACAGTTAACATCTTCCAGCCCTAAAACCCTCTGAGAACACTGCCCTGGAATTCTCTCTCAATGACTCCTAAACTTTTCCATTTCTCTCCTCCTTCAGGGAACTTTTAAAAACCTTTCCCTTTGACAAAGTGTCCTAATCTTTCCTTAGATGGATCAATCTGATATTTTGAGTGATAATCTTCCTGAGAAGCAATTTGGGAGATGTTTCTCGATTGAAGGTATTAACACACAGACAAGTTATTGTGAATATTTTAAATTGAATAATTGCAGAGCAATGCAAATCATTTAATGCTTAGTTTCTCATTTAACAGGGACAGCTATGAGTGGAAAAAGTAGAGAACAGATTTGTGTTTGGATAAATTCATTTAAAGATCTGGGGGGTGATTCTCCCAAAAAGAAAAAAAGCGCCCAACAGTTGGGAAAACGGATTTTTCCTGCCCATTTGTTTGGCTTTATTTAGTTGAATGAATCTCCAGCGCTCTGTGCTCCACAAAGTGCCTCAGAGGGAGATTCACGCCCGTCAGGGGGGCCTCATCCCAGCCAAGAGACTGGCATCAGTGCGCTGTGTGGGCCAGTGAGCAAGTGCTGACCTGCGCACTGGTCTCCCAGCGCTGGCCTCCTGATCACTGGCCTCCTGGTTTCTTGCCAGGCCCCCTTCTCCCGATTGCCAGCTTCCCAACACCCTCCTCCCTCCCGATCGTCGGACTCCCCGACCACCCGACCAACCCCACCGATTGCTGGCCTCCCTGACAACTGTCCCCAATCGCCAGCCACCCATGGCCAGCCCCGATCCATGCACTGCCATGCGCACCCCCAAACCCCATGCCATGAGCAGCTCTGCCCGCCCTCCTCCCTCCCTCTCCCACCGATCGATAATGCAGAGTGCAGTGGGCACGTCTCCCACCACTGCCGGTCGGCCCACCTGGTAGGCCCCATACTCTTGTGTTAAACCCCCTTGGCATTACCCGGTGCCCAATGAGCAGTGCTGGGGTGCCCTGTGGACAGCGCCAGGGTGCCAGGCTGGCAGTGCCATGTTGGCACTGTCCAAGGGGAAGAGCGCACCCCGGCCCCCTGGGGGTGGGGCGAGAGGGCGCCTGAATGGCCTCTGTGCCCACCAGAGAGGTGACCATGTCTGGATCTCGTGGATGGGGCCAGCTTTAATTCCTGCTGATGGGAACCTCTCCCAGCTGCGGGGAGACAAGAGCGAGTTTGAGGAATCCCATCCCTGGCTCGTGAACTTTATGGTAATCATACTCACGCTGTTTTCAAGAACAAGGCTGATTATGTAAAAGAAAAGGGCATTGGACATTCGCGATCAGCTGGACGCCGGTTGCAAGTCCTCCTACAGGTCCCCTGCTGATGCCAGCGTGCTGAGAGAATCCCACCCGCTTATTCTCGCACACAGTCTCACTCAACCATCACCTCTGTGCTCTCTGATTTACATTGGCTCCTGCTCTGACACTGCCTCATGTTTATCATTTATTCTACTTTGCGCTCAGATCCCTCCATGTCTTCACTTTACTCAGTCTCTGTAAAGTCCCCAACACTACATTCCTCTGAAATATTTCCTCCAAGAATTCTGACCTGTTGCACCTTGTCATGGCTTCAATATTGACAGCATTGGATTGAGATTGCCTGGCCCTAGGTTCTGGAACAGAGAGCCTGGACCTCTCCCACTCTCTCATTTTCTTTCGGATGCTAAATAAGTAAAATGTTGCTGAAAAATCTCAGCTTCGATTACTCAACACCATCCACCCTTCTTAACGATTGTCCATGTGTCATTCTGTTTGTTTCGATGCCTGCATTGTCATGAGGTTTTTGTGACTCAGAAAAAAACACATCGAGTGGGATTGTCCAGGACCATCATGCACACTCCCATGCACATTTGCGCGCATGCTCCCACACACGCTCCCACACGCAACCACACATACACACATAGTCTCACAAACACGCACACTCGCAGTAACAGATGCAATCATACATGCCACACATACACACTTCACTCACACACTCAAACATAGAGCTGTGAATCAGACTAAGAGTCTTTGTAAACATTGCAGTTAGGGAACAATGAAGGTATTTGAGATATATTCAAGCATAAAGGGAAAGGTAAATAAACAGAGCTGACTGGCGCCTGAGTTGAAATTCATTCAGCTGTCAATGGAAATCTATTTCAATGCACTGCACCAAGAAATTGACAAAATATCAAAGGTTTTCAATGGAATAGAGAGGGTTTCAAAGGTTTCAGCTTGCTAGTTAAGCTCAGAGACTTCAACGCAAAGCTGTGTGAATACATTGGGGATGATTGCACAGCTGTGGAGAATGGAACCCCCCCCTCCCCCCTATCCCCACCCAGCCAGAGAAATTGACATCTCCGTGTCAGAGGAACCCAAAGGGGTCTGCTCCAACCTGCAGCTTCTTACAGAGAGAAATGGAAATTCCTGCTGCAGAATGGAGTGCTGCAGTGATTTAAAAGCTGGACACCTGTCCAGGGGCCATGGAAATTAAAGTTATTCGGTCACTTCAAACTTTCTGTGCTGACAGGCAGGAATGAAGATGTTGATCACTGAGATGCCTGAAATCATCATGCCAGGGGTGGTCTTCCGTTCTGTCAGTGCTAGAAGGGGTTGTCCATCCACGAGTCCCCCACCCTGGCGGAGAGTGGCGAGGTGACCCCCTTTCCCCCATCCGATCACACCCAACCCCCAGGAACCTTGAGGGACCCTTCCTTTGGCAGCAGCAGAGGTGCAAAGGGCCACTGGACCCACCTCCTTGATTCCCTCTGACCCATGGTGCTAGGTCAGGTTGTCAGTGCTCGGGTATCGGGAGCAGTGCACCGTCAGCATTGCAAAGGTGCGTGGCTTGAAGGGGGCCTGATCAGGGATTTGAGGGGGGAGGGGACTGAGTGGGAGGGGGAGGGATATGAGTGGGGGACCTGAGATGGGATTGTGGGGGGCCTGAGGGTGAAAGGGATGGCTCACACTCATGCCTGTGTGGTAAGTGTGGTGGTGGTGGGGGGTTGACCTGTTATTTAAGTGGAGGGAGAGCCGATGCCACCCTTTGCTGAGTGGTTGGTGATGCACCCCTGGTCAGCAGGGAGTGGGGAGAGGGGGGTCACCATTTCATTTATTGTTGGGAGGGAGTTCAGCGCACCCTTTAAAAAGGACACCTTGATCTCTGAACAGCAGGGGTGGCCGGCAGTTTTTCCACGATTAACTCCTTTGCGTTTTTCAGGTGGGTGAATCCCAGCTGACAGACGCTGGCAGCGCCAGTGGGGAACTCTCTGGTTTTCCTGCTGATGTGGGCATTTAGATCCAATTCAGTTGAATCGCGCTCGATAGAAATTAATGGGTGTAATTATCAACTGGCTTCTGTCTTTAAAGACCCACAAACAGACTGAGCATCACATCAGTCAGTCAGCACGTCAACAATCCAATGGCTTCAATGTGGTGATGCTTCTGTCAGGTGGAGACTATTCCTCAGGTGAAGAGGGGATGAGGAGAAGAGAGAGAAGACCAGCTGGCCATGGACAGCATCAACGTATCTGCCCACTAGAGAGAGCAGATCACCCTGAAGGGGGTGAAGGCCAGTGAGAGTTGTGAAGATTGACTACCATCGACACCGCAAGCTGCCGGCTCCAAGTGGAGAGGATCTCCAAGAAGATCGCGCATATCGACACAGACATCAAGTTTCTACAAAGATGCAAGAAAGCAGACAAGATACCGAAAGGACGACAGATCACGAACCCACTCAGGTCAACCTATAACACAGACTAGACTGAGACACTTTGTCGTCGCACCTCTCTCACACTCCTCAATCACCTCACACACCAGCTCTGCAGCAAACACCGTAGCCTGGAAACCAAGATCAAGTCCATATTCTCAACGTGCGCTCAGGACACAGACCAGCTGCGAAACTCTGCCAAGCAGACGAGACAAAGGAACTACGCCATCTACATGCACACCAAGAACAGGAAACTTGAGAAACTCGGCATCACCACCAGCAGCAACCAAGCCTCCCCCGGTACCACAGTAGAAAACAGTACCACTGCAGGGAAGTCCATTGTCAACTTGTCGGACTGCACACTTCAACCAGATGAAATCGAAGTTCTCAGCCGAGGGCTCAATTTCTGCCCCACCACCAAAATAGACCCCATCAGTCTCGCAGCAGACACAGAGGAATTCATCAGGCGAATGATGCTGCGGGAGTTCTTCCACAAACCCCAAGAGGCCAACAGCGAACACAATGAGACAACCAATGAACCGGAACAGCCGTCAGAGAGGTCCGCAGTGCAGCAACCGAAGAGAAAAGAGTCGAACTGGACTCCTCCGGAAGGCCGCTGCCCTCGACTCAACATGTATGCCCAAGCGGTCAGGAGGTGAGTCAACACCAGATTCATCAACCGCACTCACAAGACAGCCCCGAACATTACCCAAGCACAATGCAACACCATCCACGCTCTCAAGACCAACCGCAACATTGTCATCAAACCAGCAGACAAAGGAGGGGCCATCGTCATACTGAACAGAACGGATTACTGCAAAGAAGTGTACCGACAACTGAACAACGAGGAACACTCCAGACAGTTACCCGCAGATCCGACCAAAGAACACACCCGTCAACTCAACAGACTGATCAAGACCTTTGATCCAGACCTTCAGAGCACCCTCCGTGCTCTCATCCCACGTACTTCCCGCATTGGAGATCTCTACTGCCTCCCGAAGATACACAAGGCAAACACACCCGGCCGTCCCATCGTATCGGGCAATGGGACCCTGTGCGAGAACATCTCCGGCTACGTCGAGGGCATCCTGAAACCCATTGTACAAAGCACTCGAAGCTTTTGTCGCCACACTATGGATTTCCTCCAGAAACTCAGCAGTTGAGGATGGAGCAGTTGAACCAGGATCACTCCTCGTCACAATGGATGTCTTGGCACTCTACACCAGCATCCCCCACGATGATGGCATTGCTGCAACTGCCTCAGTACTCAACGCGGACAACTGCCAGTCTCCAGATGCAATTTTGCAACTCATCCGCTTCATCCTGGACCACAATGTTTTCACCTTCAACAATCAGTTCTTCATCCAGATACACGGAACAGCCATGGGGACCAAATTCGCACCTCAATATGCACAGGTTTGAACAAGACCTCTTCACTGCACAGGACCTTCAACCGATGCGAGACACTAGATACATCGATGACATTTTCTTCCTTTGGACTCATGGTGAACAATCACTGAAACAACTATATGATGACATCAACAATTTCCATCCCACTATCAGACTCACCATGGACTACTCTCCGGAATCAGTTGCATTCTTGGACACACACATCTCCATCAAGGACGGTCACCTCAGCACTTCACTGTACCGCAAGCCCATGGATAACCTCACGATGCTCCACTTCTCCAGCTTCCACCCTAAAAACGTTAAAGAAGCCATCCCCTACGGACAAGCCCTCCGTATACACAGGATCTGCTCAGATGAGGAGGATCGCAACAGACACCTCCAGACGCTGAAAGATGCCCTCATAAGAACAGGATATGGCGCTCGACTCATCGATCGACAGTTCTGACGCGCCACAGCGAAGAACTGCACCGACCTCCTCAGAAGACAAACACAGGACACGGTGGACAGAGTACCCTTCATCGTCCAGTACTTCCCTGGAGCGGAGAAGCTACGACATCTTCTCCAGAGCCTTCAACATGTCATTGATGAAGATGAACATCTCGCCAAGGCCATCCCCACACCCCCACTTCATGTCTTCAAACAACCGCATAACCTCAAACAGACAATTGTCCGCAGCAAACTACCCAGCCTTCAGGAGAACAGTGACCACGACACCACACAACCCTGCCACAGCAACCATGCAAGATGCGCCGGATAATCGACACGGATGCCATCATCTCACGTGAGAACACCATCCACCAGGTACACGGTACATACGCTTGCAACTCGGCCAACATTGTCTACCTGATACGCTGCAGGAAAGGATGTCCCGAGGCATGGTACATTGGGGAGACCATGCAGACACTATGACAACGGATGAATGAACACCGCTCGACAATCATCAGGCAAGAGTGTTCTCTTCCTGTTGGGGAACACTTCAGCGGTCACGGGCATTCGGCCTCAGATCTTTGGGTAAGCGTTCTCCAAGGTGGCCTTCATGACACACGACAACGCAGAGTCGCTGAGCAGAAAATGATAGCCACGTTCCGCGCACATGAGGACAGCCTCAACCAGGATCTTGGGTTCATGTCACACTATCTGTAACCCCCACGACTTGCCTGGGCTTGCAAAATCTCACTAACTGTCCTGTCTGGAGACAATACACATCTCTTTAACCTGTGCTTAATGCTCTCTCCACTCACATTGTCTGTACCTTTAAGACTTGATTGCCTGTAAAGACTCGCATTCCAACCATTATTTTGTCAATTGAGTTTGTGTCTTTATATGCCCTGTTTGTGAACAGAACTCCCACTCACCTGATGAAGGAGCAGCGCTCCGAAAGCTAGTGGCTTTTGCTACCAAATAAACCTGTTGGACTTTAACCTGGTGTTGTGAGACTTCTTACCAAGATTGAAGAGGCCAGTGGAGGCACCATTACCAGCTGGCAGAGACTATTGAGTAAGAGCCACGTAGCTGGACATGACAGAGGATCGGTGCAGAAGAAGGATCCACTCTGTTAAGGGAGACGGTCACTTTGATCTATAAAGGGATGTGTCCTGAGATCGGCTCTGAGACTGCCAGTGGCAGCAAGAGCTGATTTGGTCAGTGGTCAGGGAAAGGAGGCTGTGACTGTGAGTGAGGCAGGTCAGGGGGTCAGGAGGGCAGGACCGTCGGTCACTGCCGTTGTCTCACAGCTTTGAGGGTCTCTCAGCTTGTTTGGATGGGAGTGGGGGTTGCAGGGAGGATGAGCTGACTCACCCTGGCACCATGGTACAGGAGGCCATTCAAGTGAAGGGGAAAAAAGGGAATATTTTGGTCCTTGGGGGACAGCTTAGTGACGGGGATTGACACCAATCCCTGCAGCAAAGGGACAGAGTCCAGATGGCTATGTTGTTTGTCTGTGTCAGGGTTCAGGACATCTGCTCAGGGCTGGAGAGGAACTTGCAGTGGGAGAGGGAGGATCCCGTTGTCCTGGTTCATGTAGGTATCAATGGCAGAGGAAGAACTAGGAAAGAGGTTCTGTACAGAGAATACACAGTTCTGTACACACCTGAACCGTGCTGGGACCAGTGTTCTAGCGAGACACATCACTAGAGAAGAGAGGGATTGAAATGAAATAAGAGCGCACAAGATATCAAATGTTGAAAGGTGTGGGCTGGAATTTTCCAGCCAATCACACCAGTGGGAGCTTCCAGTCCTGCCGAGAGCATATTCCCAACACGGGTTTCCCAGCTGCGAGGGTGCATTCAATGGGAAACCTCCTTGAGAACGGTGGGACCAGACCAGCATCAGCCAATGGATAGTCTAGTGTTTTTAGAAAATGCTATGCCCATGAACCCCATTGAAACAGACCATATGCGGCAAGGAGCTGGAGATCAAACCCTCACTTACACCGTAAAGACCACCAAGGGGCCATTTACATCAAAGGACAAAAGAGCGGTTGGGGGAGTGTGGTGTTACAGAATAGAGTTACAATGGAACTATGTCTTCTCACCTTACCAGGGAAATATTGTCAATTATTTGGTGAGGTGCGAAAATATTCTACAGGTCCACCTCTGTGCAGTAAACATGGTGAGAAACCCAGCTCAGTTACAAATCAGAAAACACATGTTTGGAAAACGCTAATTAAAAGCCTGGGGAAGATTTTTGAATTGTTTCATTCTGAGAGCACATTTAAAACACAAGGCTGATTGGAGGAAACCTGAAGTTGAGCTGATAATTTGTGTTGTTTTTGTGTTGCAGTGTTTTTGTGTGGTCTAGAAATCTCTGTCAAATTAAACATAAAAATAAAATTCGTAATCTCCAGCGTGTATGAATTCTCAATCACCAAATTAGGTTGGTAATGAATCAAAGAGAAAATGGTGAAACCTCTGCCAGTTGAAAAGACAAGAAAGGTGAAGCAGTTTCCAATGTAATAACATCACCACCCCTTCAAACTAGACAAAGGGAAGTGAGCACATGTTTCCTGCCAAACCTTATAAATCCTTTACTTTCACAATTTGAACCCAGGATCATTAAAAGTTTGAATCGGTTACTTACAAACTCCAGTTTATATACTTGGATTATAACATTTCAATTTACTTTCCACAAATTGTGTTGCTTGTTAAATGTATGTGGTTGTTGTTGAATGAGATTGCGAAGAGGAGTTGTTAAAAGCCATTGCTTTGTTCTTGTGAGAGTCGTGATTGTGGGTAATAAATGTGATGCTTTACACATTAGTTTAAGTTCAAAGGGGACTGAGATAGACTTAAACTTAAGTTTAACATTTCTTAAGAATTTATCTCTTCTTTGAATTTGATGATAGTTTTGAAGAAAGAAGAATGAAGACGACTGTCTGAATCTATTTCTTTAGTTTCTTTGAATGTTTTATTTTTATTCAAGTTTAAAACGTTAAGATTGAATGGCAGCAAAATGCTGTGGAGTTGTGAGCTTGGAAGCTTCCATGAGTGAATGTGTTTAATATAATTTGTGTGGATGTTCTTTGTTATGTTGCTTCCTTTAATGCTTTGATGTTTTCCCCCAATTGTGATTTTACAATACTGGTTTGATCCAGAGTTTAAAAACAAATGGGAGTTGTGAGTTGATGAAAAATGTAAAGTGAAATAAGATAATGTTTTTGAAATTCCTTCATCTTGAGTATAATCGATGGCCATGGTTGTTCTCAAGAGGTACAGGATATACATGTGGGACGTTATTTTAAAACAATTTTTGGAAAGTAAATTGAAATGTTATAAACCAAGTTTATAAACAGGAGTTTGTGAGTAACTAATTTGAACTTTGAATTATCCTGGGTTCAAATTGTGAAAGTAAAGGATTTATAAAGTTTGGCAGGAAACATGTGCTCACTTCCCTTTGTCTAGTTTGAAGGGGTGGTGATGTTGTTACATCGGAAACTGCTTCACCTCTCTTATCTTTTCAACTGGCAGAGGTTTCACCATTTTCTCTTTGATTCACTACCGACCTAATTTGGCGATTGAGAATTTATACACACTGGAGATTATTAACTTTCTTTTTATTTTTAATTTCAAAGAGATTTCTAAACCAAATTAACTCATTTGGCTCCAAACTGAATGTATTTATCTGTTTAATTTTAAATAAGTGCATTGTGAATAACAGATAATAAGCAAGTCGAGCAACTGCAAGATTGTTTTTCACAACATAGTGATAACGAGACCTAAAGGCTTTGCCTTTGTGCAAGGGTTTAACTCATTCCAATTTTCTCCCTGTTATCTTATGAATTAAGGTGATTAGTTACACTTAATTGTCGGCATTACTGTTTCTGATATTTAATTGATTGAATAAATTGAGTGCAGAGAATAGCCAACTCATATAAATGGGAAGTTACCTAAATTTTAAGGGGATAAATACATTTTAATTTTTGACAATGAAAGTGTAATGGAAAGAGAATCTGCATGGGTTTGTTATTGAAGAGAGATAAATTGAAACATATTCTCAGGTCACGATGTCACCATTTGAAGCTGGGATAATTTTATCAAGTAATATTTGTTTTATTTTTTATGTTACTTATATTGAGTACATGTTATTTTAGGTAATGCACATGGTAACATGTAAAATCTGTTTTGATTCAATGTGCCTAAATGCTTATAATTTGGGAACTAATCTTTCTGTGAAAGATAAGGGCTCCTGAGTGTTTATGGGTCGGGTGATCTGTATTTGGAGATAGTATTAAATCTGGGGAATGTCAATGACACTGCAACAGATGACAGGATTTTCCTATTGTTTCGTT
This sequence comes from Mustelus asterias, assembly GCF_964213995.1. Taxonomy (NCBI): domain Eukaryota; kingdom Metazoa; phylum Chordata; class Chondrichthyes; order Carcharhiniformes; family Triakidae; genus Mustelus; species Mustelus asterias. The sequence continues at coordinate 81,044,625 of NC_135815.1, read as the reverse complement.
ATCTGGGGTTATGGAATAAAATAAACCATGTGTGCAGATCATGCTATACATTACCAAATAACAAATAGTCAAAAGCTGATCAAATAGTGAAGGAGCTTCCTCTACAATTTGTTAAACTGGCATAAAATCACTTAAGTTACGTCTTTCTTGTGCATTAGGTATATTGGGTTAATTGAGCCTTGAAATAATATAGCATGTGTATGTTAATAGGAGACACATTTTGAGCTGTGACTGTTGGCAATTTAGATTTACCATTGTAGTTGTGACAAAGGGATGCATTATGCAGATATGGATCATTTTTAATATCAAATACGTGGGAGAGTCAAACCTACCCCTTCAGTACCTTTTGGTAAATGACCCTCCTAAATCTGGATTTGAATTTTACTCTGCTCTCTCATCTCCACAAATGGTATATTCTTGTCCTGTGAATACTGTTGGACCTGAAAACGATTTAGTAATAACAAATACAGACAAGTTTCTGCATGAAAATATTCGTTATGAATTGGTGCCAGTTGTATTGGATTTCACTAAACTTTATTTACCAGATTGGTGTCCCTCTCAACTAGGGAATTATATGTTCATTTAACACAGAGGTTGTTAAATCAAGAAGCGACAAATGAAGAGCAAGAATGGTTTGGTGATTCAAAAGTTCGCCAGAGGAGGGAGTTCATTAATGAATTAGCAACTGTTTACAGTGCAGGAGAGTCCACAGTTAACACTCCGGATTTGGCAAAACTGGACATTAAACTTCAAACATTAACCCAGTAGGTTAGACAAGTAATGCTGAGGTAAATAACAATAATCAGAATGCTGCAACAGGATCTTTCTTCCTATAATGTGCTGATTAATATATGGGAATGATATTAGATGGGCATGCTAAAACCATTCATCTAATTATTAAAGACAAGGCAATTGATGATGGGAAACAACAGAATAGAAACGTATGTAGTGTTTATGGGAATTGGATGGGAGAGCAACTTGGAGGGAATTGAGAACTGGCTGATCAGGGGCAGGTTCCTTCCTGGATTAATGTACAGTAACATTATTTTAGTCGTGGACAAAGACATCCGAATGTGTCTCAATGTCAGTTTCGATGATTGACCGAAGTTTAGTTTGAGATTAATTGTGGTGGAACATTGCACAAAGCTTTGAAGTTAATTGTAGGATTTCCAGTGATTCCAATAATAGAAGGTATCAGAGGTTCAGAACATTGGTATTATTATGGATGGTTAATGGATGGGATATGATAATGCTCTACCGTATGCTGTAGAAAGAGAGGGAAATTTTGTGGGTACCAGCTTAAGAAGATGCCAACAATCAGAAAGAATAATTGTTTGTCCGTATCCCATATATTCAAATGAACAGGCTTCTTGTGGGTTTAAAGTTGATGACAATTTAAGTTGTACTATGGAAGTTAGGCTTCCAGATACAGACATCATGAAAGTATCTTCCAGAGAAAAAGGTGAATGTTGCATTACTCCTTCATTAGACCATTATCAATATGAAGCTTTGGTTTGTAATGTTACCTCAACAATTTTTTGTGTTACTCCACAGACACCAGTAAGAATGGGCTATAGTGAATTGGTTGAAATACATGAAAGACAAGAGTTGATATTAAATGTAATGGATGAACAACAGGACACTTTAGGTGATATCCATGTGACAAATTCCTGGCCAGGTTTCATACACAAGTGGAAATCAAACTTAAGGTAAGTAAAGTGACAGATAGTGAGTATTGATTTATGCATTGCAAGTATTTACTATTGTCTCAGTAGCTACAAAATAAAGGAAATTGTGTTTAAGAATCGAAGGTTGACTTTGTGTCTTTATTCGCCAGTAGAGATAAAACACACAGTTTTGTTCTACAATGTAAGCCCCTGTTCACAGTGTTACTAGACTCATCAACATTCCAAAAACCTGAGTTCAATTTGCATAACTAAACCAAGAGTGTAAATGTAAAGTTCACACATTGGGCCCGATTTTACCATTTGGATTCTATGTGCTGAATCTGGGGGTGATCCAGACCCGACTTGTAAACCTTTCTCCGGCGCCCCCATACGTACTCTACCTGAAAACAAAGCAGCAATTCCGCATTGCACTGTACAACCCTGTGGGTGGGGCTTATCGCTGCTGCTCCGATCGGAGCCACCAACTGCACATGCGCAGTGAATAACATTGAAAAACACTCCCCTGCCACATCACTCCCAGGCCGCACAGACATTGCCCCACCCCCACAACATAACTGTCCCCCTTATCCACCCACCCGCCCGCTACCCAGACTGATCTCGGCCCCCCTGCCCCACTCCGCCCCCCCCACCCCCCCACCTTTCGCACGTAGAGTGGCGGCAGACGCCCTCTTCCCCCCCCACCAGAGAACAATCTGACCCGCCTCCCTCCTCCTCCCCCCACCAGAGAATAATATGACCTGCCTCCCTCCCCGACGATGTGGAGTTGCCGGCGTTGGACTGGGGTAAACACATTAAGAAGTTTAACAACACCAGGTTAAAGTCCAACAGGTTTATTTGGTAGCAAAAGCCACACAAGCTTTCGGAGCTCCAAGCCCCTTCTTCAGGTGAGTGGGAGTTCTGTTCACAATCAGGGCATATAAAGACACAGACTCAATTTACATGAATAATGGTTGGAATGCGAATACTTACAACTAATCAAGTCTTTAAGAAACAAACAACGTGAGTGGAGAGAGCATCAAGACAGGCTAAAAAGATGTGTATTGTCTCCAGACAAGACAGCCAGTGAAACTCTTCAGGTCCAGGCAAACTGTGGGGGTTACAAATAGTGTGACATGAACCCAATATCCCGGTTGAGGCCGTCCTCGTGTGTGCGGAACTTGGCTGTCAGTTTCTGCTCAGCGACTCTGCGCCGTCGTGTGTCGCGAAGGCTGCCTTGGAGAACGCTTACTCGAATATCAGAGGCTGAATGCCCGTGACCGCTGAAGTGCTCCCCAACAGGAAGAGAACAGTCTTGCCTGGTGATTGTCGAGCTGTGTGCATTCATCCGTTGTCGCAGCGTCTGCATAGTTTCCCCAATGTAGCATGCCTCGGGACATCCTTTCCTGCAGTGTATCAGGTAGACAACGTTGGCCGAGTTGCAAGAGTATGTACCGTGTACCTGGTGGATGGTGTTCTCACGTGAGATGATGGCATCGATCATTGACACAAAGTATGTGTTGTGGATGAGTCTGTCTGTGTGTATGTATGAGTGTGATGTGAGTGTGTGTAAGTGCATGAGTGTGTGTGTGTGTCTGTGCGTGTGTGTCTGCGAGTGTGTGCGTTAATGTGAGTGAGTGTGTGTGTGAATCTCCTGGACTCCGATACTGTGGTTTAAGTGAAACTTAGATTCTCTATACTGATGGAACAGTGAGCAAGACTTTTCCATTGCCTTCAACCCGCATCATTTGAGTGCCAAATCTGCTTAAACGTTTTGTAGAGTAAAGAGCACAGACTAATAAAATATATTCGGAATCTGTACAAATTTACTGACAACTTTTCCCTCTGAAATTTCCTGAAGCCACATTGTTTATGGAAGCTGCCAAGGTCAAAAGGTCACACTGTAATGAGAGCCTCCCACCAGAGGATGTGCTGCAGCACCCCCTGATGAGAAGGGGTGAGACAGAGAGAGAGATTTCTAAAGGGAGGTGGGGGGAGAGTTCAAGATTGAGCTGAGAGCACGAGTGAACCTGAAATAGAGTGAGGAGGGAATGGAGGGAGGAAAGGCCAGAGTGAGGAGCGAATGGAGGGAGGAATGGACAGAGTGAGGAGGGAATGGAGGGAGGAAACGACAGAGTGAGGAGAGAATGGAGGGAGGAAAGGACAGAGTGAGGAGGGAATGGAGGGAGGGAAGGCCAGAGTGAGGAGCGAATGGAGGGAGGAATGGACAGAGTGAGGAGGGAATGGAGGGAGGAAACGACAGAGTGAGGAGAGAATGGAGGGAGGAAACGACAGAGTGAGGAGAGAATGGAGGGAGGAATGGACAGAGTGAGGAGGGAATGGAGGGAGGGAAGGCCAGAGTGAGGAGGGAATGGAGGGAGGGAAGGCCAGAGTGAGGAGGGATTGGAGGGAGGAAAGGCCAGAGTGAGGAGGGAATGGAGGGAGGGAAGGACAGAATGAGAAGGGAATGGAGTGAGTGAGGAGCAGAGTGAGATCAGAATGAGAGTGAGGTGGAAATGGGTGATGAAGGAAAAGACTGAGGTGGATACAGAGTGAACTGTAAGATTCTAAAGTGGGAATTTGGTGAATTTGGGAATTCTGCAGTGATTGGGAAGGAGCTGCTCATTCACAGAAGAATAGGGATAGCTATTACTGGAAACGAGGGAAAGGATTTGTGTTTGGATATTTTCATTTAAAGATCTTATTCTCACACCAAGTCTCGCTCAGCCACCACCCTGTGCTCTCTGATCTACGTTGGCTCCTGCTCTGACACTGCCTCATATTTATAACAAGTTCTTCTTTGTGCTCAACCCCTCCACTTCAAGGTGGCGCTGGAGCGATGCAGCCTCTTGCGAGCTGTTCCCAGCATATCCACTAAAACCATCTTTCAGTCTTGTTCTAAGCTCCTAAAACTGTACCCGAACTCTTTTAAACTATCCAATAAGCTCTTTTAAAATCTCTTACAGATTTGGTGATCCTCCGAACTGCAAAGACTCCTGACCTGTAAGCGACCCGGACCCCGTGGGCCCGACGGCCGGCACAGCAATTTCGGAACCGGGACCTTCACTCCACCCGTCCCCAACCACCCCCACTGAACAGCGCAGCAACTCCGGAGCTCGGGCCTTCACTCCACCGGCCCCCAACCCCACCGACCCGGAGCATTGCGACTCTCTGCAGGGCCCAAGCATTCCCTCCAACCCTGCGCCACTTTATAATCGCCCCACATTTCTAAAAATCAATTCCCACTGTTTAAAAATGCCTAATACTGCTCTTTTAAATCTACCTGGAAATCTCAAGATTCTTCGACATCCGAAGGTAGACCCTGACCTGGCAGAGTCCTGGAGAACCCTATACGTGGACCCAGCCATCAGCTCAACTGCGACCATGACTCCAGAGACACCATCCAGTTACTGGTCATCTGGACATCCTCCGACCTCTGAAGTCAATTCTCAGCCCGACAGCGACCCGGAATGCTTGACCAAGCAGACCCGACTGCCGAGGTGAAACCACAATCATGGCAACCAATCCTCTACCCACACACCGACCAACGTGAAGAACCTCACTGGATGCACCTATACCCGTGATACCGTAGTCTGCTCACACCGACCCCAGGGCCTGACCGGAAGCAGCCACTCATCCAGAAGCATGGGAAATGCACAGGTCTGCCGGTGAGATTGAAACAACGTGGTACCAAACCCCCCTCCCCAGCTTACTCCCAGCAAATGTCCAATCTCTGGAAAACAAGCTCGATGAACTTAAAGCCAGACTCACTTTCCAAAGGGAACTGAGAGATTGGTGTGGACTCTGTTTCACGGAGACATGGCTCAATCCCGCCACACCAGACTGTGCCCTATAACCGGAGGGTCTCTCAATCCAGCAAGTGGTCTGCACGGCAGCCTCAGGCAAGGCTAGGGGAGGTGGGACCTGCCTTCTAATCAACACTTCTGGGTGCTCAGACGTAACAATACTGGCGAGTTTCTGCTGCCTGGACCAAGAGTATCTGACATGAAATGCCGCCCCTACTACCTGCCGTGGGAGTTCACCTCTGTTATCCTGACAGCAGTTTACATCTCACCCCATATGGACATGAAGACTGTGCTGGAAGAAATATATACCACCACAAATAGCCTTGGGACAAAACATCCCGAGGCTTTGTTCATTGTGGCCGGGGACTTCAACTCGGCCAAGCTTAGGAGTGTCCCACCAATATACCATCAACACGTCTCCTGTACTCCTGCTCCCAACTTACAAACAAAACTGAAATGGGAGAATCCAATAAAGAAACTCGTGTAATGTTGGTCTGAGGAATTGGATGATCTCCTACGGACTGCTTCAAGTCACTGGACTGGTCAACATTCAAGAACTCAGTGACTAACCTGAATGAGTTGGCCACTGCAGTACCAGACTTCATTAGTGTTAAAAGACTGTTGAATACTGTGTGCCAAAGAAGCTAATCCGAGTGTTTCCCAACAGGAAATCATGGATGAACAGGGATATCCACTGCTTACTCAAGTCCAGGTCTGAGGCATTCAAGTCAGGTGACCCTTGCCTATCCAAGCAATCCAATACGATCTATGGAGAACCATCAAAGATGCTAAGAGACAATACTGGAACAAGCTAGAATCCCAGGCTAGCCACATAGCACTCATTGATGATGGCAAGGCCTGTAAGATCTAACAGGTTACAAGGTGAAGATGAGTAGAATCATTGGCAGCAATGCACCCCTCCTCAAAGAGCTCAATGTAGTCTATGCCCGTTTTGAGCAAGAGGTTAGCGAGAGCACGCCTTTCACCCTAACAACCTCAGTGGAACCGGTATCCAAGGTCACATCGCAGACATTACATCGGCCTTCATGAGAGTCAACCCATGGAAAGCAACTGGTCCGGATGGGGTATCCAGACAAGCATTCAGACCCTACACTGACCAGATGGCAGGGGTATTCGCAGACATCTTTAACCTCTCCTTATACCGATCTGAGGTCCCTACCTGCTTCAAGAAGACAACAATCATCCCTATACCAATGAAAAGCCAGGCAGCATGCCTGAATGTGAATCATGCATTCTCACAACACCGATACAAATAAAGACACAGATTCTCTTTCTGGGATACAAGGTATTTCCATCATTTCAGAAATCTCTATCCGGCATGAACCTTTCCTAGCGAGGTCATAACGGGAGGCGGGCCTGGACTACTGAGTGCCGGGCTCGCTAAACAGATGTAAAATAGCATTATAATAAATTTCCATATATTAACCTGCCTCCCGCCCATTTCCGATGGGAGGCTGATGGTGTTGGAAATGCGGCGCTCGTAAAATGGCACTGGTCGCGAAAACTGGTGCCAATCAGGCTAAGTGCTTTACACCCGACTTTACCACCGCGTCGCACCTGAAAATGGGCACAATGCAATGGCAATATTGCCCCCCATGTATTCCAATTCCTTGTTCTTTTAATCTTTCAACCATTGTAGTGATGGGCAGAAAGGTCTCCGTCACTGACGCCAGAGAGATTAATGATTAAATTGCTGGGAATTTAATGACTGATTGAGCTGAATGTGAGTTCAAAATATTCAGTTAAAATATATTCTGTTCCAGAATCAGCACTAGAAGGAATACAGTGTGAATTTGTTCAGCTGACAGTAACTAAGAACATACAAAGACAATTTGTTCCCATGCTGACTGATATTAATTCCACTCATTGAACAAGCACATTAAAAAGGGGCTTAGGAGAGCTAGGAGGGGACATGAGAAGTCCTTGGCGGGTCGGATCAAGGAAAACCCCAAGGCTTTTTACTCGGATGTGAGGAATAAAAGAATGACCAGGGTGAGGTTAGGGCCGGTCAAGGACAGTAGTGGGAACTTGTGTATGGAGCCAGTAGAGATAGGCGAGGTGATGAATGAATACTTTTCTTCAGTGTTCACCAAGGAGAGGGGCCATGTTTTTGAGGAAGAGAAGGTGTTACAGGCTAATAGGCTGGAGGAAATAGTTGTTCGGAGGGAGGATGTACTGGCAGTTTTGAATGAACTGAAGGTCGATAAGTCCCCTGGGTCTGATGAAATATATCCTAGGATTCTTTGGGAGGCAAGGGATGAGATTGCAGAGCCTTTGGCTTTGATCTTTGGGTCCTCACTGTCCACGGGGATGGTGCCATAGGACTGGAGAGTGGCGAATGTTGTTCCTCTGTTTAAGAAAGGGAATAGAAATGATTCTGGTAATTATTGACCGGTTAGTCTTACTTCGGTGGTTGGTAAATTGATGGAAAAGGTCCTTAGGGATGGGATTTACGACCATTTAGAAAGATGCGGATTAATCCGGGATAGTCATCACGGATTCGCGAAGGGCAAGTCGTGCCTCACAAATTTGATTGACTTTTTTGAGGGGGTAACTAAATGTGTTGATGAAGGTAGGGCAGTTGATGTCATAGACATGGATTTTAGTAAGGCGTTTGATAAGGTCCCCCATGGTCGGCTTATGATGAAAGTAAGGAGGTGTGGGATAGAGGGAAAGTTGGCCAATTGGATAGGTAATTGGCTATCTGATCGAAGACAGAGGGTGGTGGTGGATGGAAAATTTTCGGACTGGAGGCAGGTTGCTAGCGGAGTGCCACAGCGATCGGTGCTTGGTCCTCTGCTCTTTGTGAGTTTTATTAATGGCTTAGAGGAGGGGGCTGAAGGGTGGATCAGTAAATTTGTTGATGACACCAAGATTGGTGGAGTAGTGGATGAGGTGGAAGGCTGTTGTAGGCTGCAAAGAGACATAGATAGGATGCAAATGGAGTTTAACCCTGATAAATGTGAGGTGATTCACTTTGGTAGGACTAATTTAAATGTGGATTACAGGGTCAAAGGTGGGTTTCTGAAGACTGTGGAGGAACAGAGAGATCTTGGGGTTCATATCCACAGATCTCTAAAGGTTGCCACTCAAGTGGATAGAGCTGTGAAGAAGGCCTATAGTGTGTTAGCTTTTATTAACAGGATGTTGGAGATTAAGAGCCGTGGGGTTATGCTGCAACTGTACAGGACCTTGGTGAGACCACATTTAGAATATTGTGTGCAGTTCTGGTCACCTCACTATAAGAAGGATGTGGAAGCGCTGGAAAGAGTGCAGAGGAGATTTACCAGGATGCTGCCTGGTTTGGAGGGTAGGTCTTATGAGGAAAGGTTGAGGGAGCTAGGGCTGTTCTCTCTGGAGCAGAGGAGGCTGAGGGGAGACTTAATAGAGGTTTATAAAATGATGAAGGGGATAGATAGAGTGAACGTTCAAAGACTATTTCCTTGGGTGGATGGAGCTATTACAAGGGGCATAACTATTGGGTTCATGGTGGGAGATATAGGAAGGATATCAGAGGTAGGTTCTTCACGTAGAGAGTGGTTGGGGTGTGGAATGGACTGCCTGCAGTGATAGTGGAGTCAGACACTTTAGGAACATTTAAGCGGTTATTGGATAGGCACATGGAGCACACCAGGATGATAGGGAGTGGGATAGCTTGATCTTGGATTCAGATAAAGCTCGGCACAATATCGTGGGCCGAAGGGCCTGTTCTGTGCTGTACTGTTCTTTATGTTTCTATGTTAAAAATATCCCTTTCCATAGACTGTGCAAATGCATCTGGAAATTTTATAAAAGCGAGGATGTTACTATTATTGTTGTTCCTGCAATAATGATCAATGTGAATCGTGCAATCTCACAATACTGATACAAATAAAAACACAGATTCTCTTTCTGGGATACAAGGTATTTCTATCATTTCAGAGATCTCTAACCATCTCTCAAGGGTGAGTTTAACACAGACAAGAGATTGAATCATCCCGGAGCCCTTTCCAATTCAGGTTCTCGAGCATGAGAATGATGAAAGTCCATTCTTGTTGGTTTTTTGAAAGCTGTAATTGTAAAATTTGGACCTCCAGCGCTATTAAGATTCAATATTCAAATCCATTCGGCCCTTCAAGTTCAAGTTGGGACTGAGGAAATCGGTGGTAAAGATGGAGTTGGAGCACATGTGGAACGTGAGGTGTATTCAGATGGTTTGGAGCTGAGCATGTGGATGACCAAGGAAAGATATTTGACAAATAAAATCAAGTGTAGTATCGACATCGACTTGGTTGAAGTCATAAGGTAACATTGTGGCTTCATTTGAAGCAATTTTTAAAAGCGACATCTTGGCATTTTGGCGAAGATGCAAAGAGATCAAGCCTTGGAGAAGGTGCAATGCCTACTCCAATCAGCTTTGATCATGTAGATCAAGCCCAAGACAGGAGCTGAGAGCCCTGTCTTGTCAGCTTGGATCAGGAATGTCTCACTTGATGAGACTCTGAATTGGGCTTTGATTGGATTGAATTGGATATTTTTAAAAAAAGGGTGAGAGTGTGAAGAGAAGCCAGTGTGAGTGAGTTTCTACAATGACTGGACACAGAAGAATGGAACCAGGGAGGAGAAACTGGAAATGAGGCATTGGTGGAGGATGGGAATGTTAACCATGTCAAAGCTGCAGACAGGCTGAGAAGGAAGAGGAGGGAGAGTTTCCTCTGGTTACAGCCCACAGATATCATTTGTAACATGAATAAGGGCTGTTTCAGAGCTGTAGCGGGAGTGGAAACCTCTTTGAGTGTACGTCTACTAATATAAGAAACATATGACCCATAAATGATCCTGCAAAGTGGATATGTCTCCTTGGACAGGGTCTACCAGGCCATTCTCATGGATGCCAATTCACCAGCAGTGGCGGCAAGGCCTGTTGAGCTTCTCAATTGGGGTGTTGACCAAATATCCTTTCTATTTCCTTATCAAGACCCGGCCACCAGACATAACCTCTGGCTTGGGCCTTCATCCTGCTTTGTCCTGGATTGGAGTAGTGCTGTTCCTGTAATAAAAGTCATCTCCCCTGGGGTGGGACTGGAACTCTAGCCCCCCCACAATAACACAGGTTATTTCCATCCTTCTCAGGTTAGTGGTTTAAGCAACTCTGACTTCTCACCTTTGCATGACCATCTTTTTAACTTTCTACAATGCAGGGTCTCTTTCTGTCCACACCTTTATTTGTTTGGCAGAGACTGGTAAAGTCTCGACCAGATTGAGGACTATCTGTTGTGGGACTGGTGGTGATACTACGAGCTGTGGCAAGGGCAACTGGCTGAGTGATATCTGTGTTCCAGAGTGATGCTGAAATGTATAACTGTACGCTGCTGACAAGAGAGCCTATCTCTGCAGCCTTGAAGAGGCAATTGGTGGCTCTGGTTTATCTTTGACATAACAATGGTTTGTGTTTGGAAACTATCATAATGTGTTGTCACAAATATATTGATGAAATGTTTTGATTGCACAGATGACCGACAAGCTTCCTTTAGCTATCTTGGAATACTTTTATTCTGCACCTGATAACGTTCGAGAAGCAAAGGCAATGCCCTTTCATTCCATCAGGCACCGGGTGGGACGACACTGCTCCCACTCCATACGGTGATGCATCGCAGGTTATTACCAAAGCTTTGGTTGGATTGAAGAGCATCAACAAAGCCGACGACCGCAGAAGCTGCTTAATTTTTACAAAGGCTTCCCCACCTCCCATGCTGATGTTTCTTTAACTTTGGTCGATACGTTTTTTTAAAAATCTACCATAATAGCTTACCATGCCCAGAAATGATTTCAACTCTGATGCGTCTTTCGGCTGTGGAACCTCCTGAATTGTTTTAACTTTCTCTTCCAAAGGATGTAGCCCTTTGTGTCTACGCTAAAACCCAAATATGTAACTTCCTCTGCTTGGAATATACATTTCTCCCATTCCAACCTAACCTGAGCTGGCAATGATAGTGAGTCTTGTTTGAAGGCTGGAAGATGATGACGACTCACTCTTGTGCACACTGGGATCCTGCCCCTGGTGCAATTCAAGTCTGACTCCTACCTGTACTCTGAATGCACGCTGCCACCCTGGCCCAGGGAGCTGGAAGGGTTGGGGACACGTGTTTTTGGCCAACAGATGGGAGGGGGTTGGGGGGGGGGGGGTTGCGGGCACTTGCACCAAGGGTCTGGTGAATGTTGGGGAAGGTAGGACAGGCACTCTGAAACATGGGCTGAGTCTGCAAGGCTCAACAGACAGCACCTCTGTGTTTGGGAGTCGGGAGCACTGAGGTGGGGGTGGGGGGGGGGGGGGGGGTGGGGTGGGGGGGGAAGGGAATCAGAGACACATTAATCACAGCATGATGTGCAATTAACAGTTTATTGTGCTCTTCCCCTAAATGATTACCAAACCCTGACGAATGCTGACCTTCACCCGTGCCCCCCAGTGCGTTCCAACTTTCTAACTTTGTGCTGTTTACTACGTCTTCTAGGTGCTACCACAGGATGCACATTGGAGGTGGAGGTGTCCAGCTGTGATACCCGCCCCGTTGCCTGTGATGCCCAAGGCGGACATCCCCTGGGTGGCCGGGAACTGGAGGGCCCCGGCTGACTTGAGGATGGCACTGTTTCGGTGCCACTCTGTTCATCTCGTTGGTCCTATATGCCCCGGTGTGAGGAAGGTCTGTGGTTGTCCGGGATCTCCTGGGTGGAAGACACTGGCAGGGGCTCAAGCTCTTCCTCCTCCCTTGGGGTGCCCAGAGGCCCCGGGGGCACTCCATGGGACGTCAATGCAGTCAATTTCCAGGTATCTTTGAATGATGGGTTGCAGCATGGGGGAGCTCAGAGCAGCTACAACAGGCCCATGTGGGGCGGGAAGATGATGGGATGTGGCCCAGCTGGACCCTGGAGGCATCAGGCTGCCCTTACTATAATTTAATCCGAGGTGTGGTGAGGTGGGGGTGCCGGTGGTGGGGAGGAAGGTGAGCAGAGCTCAGGGTCTCCAGATGGGCCTGTGGAGGCCTCACATCGACCTTGGGGGGACCTTTTTACAATGGACCCAGATAGACTTCAAGCAAGCCTGGAAATGGTCTTTGGCAGCAGGCTCGGGGAAGACACAGGGCCCGAGTGAATAAGTAAGTGATTGAATGAGTGAGTGAGTGAGCAAGCAAGCGAGCTCGTGAGTGAGTGAATGAATGGAGAGGGTGAGTGTCACAACTCAATGTCCAGGTTCATAACATTGGTGATTGTTCCAATAGAAATGTCGGAAGCGCTTCACCCTGTAGCCTGCAGTCCTTGTGCCGTGTGCTAACCTCAGGATCTTCATGTTTCCGGGAGGCCTGAGTTTGGAGGAACTGCCTCCAATAGATTGGAATCACGCTGAGGATTCTGGGGATGAGAGGGTTCATTCAGGGCAGGTGGGCGACTGAACATTCCCAGGTCACAGTTTCAGGGAACTGCTCAGCCCACAGCCAGTTAGAGGCCAAAATAGCAAGTGGCTGCTCACCTTGGGAGGGCAGAGAGGGACACGAGGGGCAGGAATCCACTGAGAATGGGGCAATCTCTCATTGATATTCAGCATTGGGTACTGGTGAGTGTGATGACCATCTGGAGGATCACAGCCCTGAGCCTGATACCCTGAGACAGAGAAATGCACAGCAAATTGAAGAAATTCAGCAGTAATTCTGGATTTGAAAGTCACGGGGACAGGAAAGCAGCTCTGTTACTGTTGATGTGACTCCTGTATGGGGCGGTGCCTACCCAGTGTCAGGGTAAGAGACATCACGGAGAGGGAGTGGAACATTCTGTTGGGAGGGTGGGGGGGGGGGGGGGAGCGCGGGGGGGGGGGGGGGGGGGGGGCCGTGGGGTGGAAGGGGAGGAGGCAGAAATATGGTCCATGGTGGAACCAATGACATCAAGAGGATGAGAGACGAGGTCCTTTCATGTGAGTTTAAGGATTGAGAGAAAACGTTTCAAAAGCAGAACAGTAATCTCTGAATTATTCCTGGTGCCACATGCTAATATGACAGAAAAAGATGGACATAGCAGGTAATTGTGTGGATAGAGAGGTGGTTCCAGAGAGAGAGAGCCTCTGGCTCCTGGGATATTGGGACCAGTTCTGTGACAAAAAGCATCTGTTGAGTATTGGCGTGTTTTACCTGAACAGATCTGCCATCAATATCCTTGTGGGATGGTTAGCTGGTGTAATGGGGGAGATTTTCATTTCATTTAACAGGGGTTTGGCCATGAAGATCTGGGCCCAAATTTACACAGAGATGGAATGGCTCCACTCCTTATCTAAAATGAGCCCTGAACCGAGATTTCCTGCCCCCAAACCCGGCACTGCCATTTTCACCAGGGTGGGTGGGAGAATATGTGGACAGGATGTATTTTATACATCCACACTTCACAGAGGCAAAATAATATTCAAACGTGCAAATGGCCATTGTTCGAAGGAATTTTGTCACACGCCTTTCTAACGCTCAACTCTTTGGCTCCATGAAATTAAACAAAATTTCTAAACCTGACAGTGTTCTTTGAGAAATAAGGTGGCCTTTTGGAGGGGTTAGGTAATCTCTTTGTTTTAGTCAACCGAAGTCATCAATGTGTATAAATGGTGGGTAAGTTCTGTGGAGCTCTCTCGCTGTCAAGTCATTTAAATCCCCTCAGTTTAATTCTGAAGAGAAAAAAGGCTACTGTGACTCTTGGTTGAAAAGAAAATTGGTGCTTGAAATTTGAATAGATATTTGTTGACATCCTCTGCAGAGCCAAAAAAGAAGTATTGATACTGCTTGGCATGCTTCCACAACCTCTCCTTAACACAGTGGGGGACCTGTACTTTCGCAGTTTCAATGACAGCTCAAATCTTTCAAGTGAGTTCGTCTGTGATATGCGGCTATGAATAGAAATGATTGGTTTGATAATGCATGATGGAAGTATCACAGTGCTGAAAGGAAAAACATCCTTGAGAAGTCAAAAGAGACAATCATTTGGTTCGAGTTAAGAAACAACAAGCTCTTCTGCTATTTGGTCTATTTTGTGAACTACCAAACAATGGGAAAGTAATAGATTATCAAATGTGCGATGAAATTACTGAGGTGAAAGGACCTTTGAGTATTGACGGTGGGTGACTTTAACTATTCCCACATAAAATCAGACAGTCGTTGGGTTAAGGACAGCGAAGGAGAGAACATTCTGGAATGTCTTCAGAACAATGTTTTTGATCAGTCTGTTTCCAATCCAAGAACAATGAGACATTTAAAGATCTAGTTCTGGGATATTGAACCCCCAAAAACCCGACACAGGGGAACCAGGTGATTGTGGCCCAAAGAGTTTCAATTGATTTTAAGTTCTAGTGACTGTAATCAAAAGCCACATATGTACAAACAAGAGCAAGTGGTCAGTTCGGCAGTTACTCAACATCGATGTTTAATTTGTGACTGACCATTTTGGCCTTGGCTGCAGCTCCAAGTACCTTTTAAAGACATTCAAAGTGTGCCTTAATGTTACCCACCCTCCAGGAGATTTTAGTGCCTTTGCTCATTCCTTCTGTCTTTGATTAACCAGGCCTTTAACTCCTCTTCCCTTATCCCATCCTGCGCTGTTCCCCATGACCAGTTCCACAGATGCTTTCAAACATAGAATCATAGAATCAGACAGCGCAGAAGAGACCCTTTGTCCAATCGACTCAGCACTAACACGTTTGAAACACCTCAACTCCCACCTAATCACATCAGCCAGCAGTTGCCCATAGCCCTGAATGTTATGATGTGCCAAGTGCTCATCCAGAGATATGAGGCAACCTGCCTGTACCAGCCTCCCAGGTAGCGCATTCCAGACCATCACAGCCCACTGGATAAAAAAGTGCTTCCTCACATACCCCTAAACCTCCTGCCCAACATCCTATCTCCAGCCCTCAAACTCAATTTCAGCAGATTCACATTGAGTCTTTGCCTGTTTAGTGGTTCTCCAAATCGCTATCTGCTCCAACCCTCACACAGAATCAATAACTTCCACATTCCAGAATTGGAAAGTTATATTTCTTCTTCGAGCTCATCAATCACTCATTCCATTCGGATCAAAACTGGACACGACGTGATCTGGGGATGCTCATGTTTTTCATAATTTCCAACAGTTCATTCCTGCCCAGAGCTTTCCTTGTCTGTGAAAAACAGCTTGCAACATTCAACAATTATATTTTATTTTGCTGCTACTTAGATAAAGTAAGGTCAATTCTTCGGATTGGTCAAATTACAGCAAAATGTACAACAGTAATCTGAATATTAACAGTGTGAAGAGAGGCAGATACAAAGACAGCCTTGGACAAGGACAACTGTTTTGTTACCAAGGTGATTGGATACAATTTTAAATTATAAAGTGATGGGACAGGACAGATAGAAACAGGCTGTAGATTCTGAGGGAACATCGATGTGATGTTAATTTGAAGAGACTTGGACAAGAGCAGGAGATATATTTGTACACAGAGGAATGCACGTATTTAGAATTAATGCTTGTATCGAGACCCTGTCCCAAATAGGGGTCAATACATTGGGCTCTTGGCGTTTTTTCAATGGTGGGGCAGCTCTGCATCCTGTGAGGAGTCATCAGTTAATTGGAGATGGCCACCATGTGATAGTCCAGGGGGATATCACAACCAGAGACTGAGGATCCCACAGATGGGGACACGGGCAGGGAAGATCCCACATTTTAAAAGTATTTTTGTGAACATTTCCTGCCCAGTTCCTGAGGTTTCTTCCTGGCTGAGCAGTGATAATCTCTCCCAATGGAGTAACGGAGCGGCAGCATCTGGAGCTTGGCTTAGAAGTGAAAACACCAGTGACCAATTAGAGCCCGACACCCAGCCTGTTTACCATTTGTTGAGAAGTAGAATCCTTATCATCCTTGTCAATCATTTCTGTATCCTCCCTGGTGCTTCTACATCCTTTTTATAATGTGGTGACCAGAACCATACACAGAGCTCCACGTGCGGTCGGACCGTGCTTTGTACAGGTTTAACTGCAATTCTTTAATTTTCAATTCCAATCCTCAAGAATTAAACCCTAATGTTTTGGTTGCTCCTGTAACAGCTTTAATACCTTGGTCACCGAAAATCTAAGACCTCTTTGCATCTCTGCCTCATTTAGATTCTTATTTTCCATCTTTCATCTGATCTTATGATTCTGAGCAAATTGTAATGCCTCACACTTATCAATGTTGAAATTAATTTGAAATGCCTCTTCTGTACATTTATGAATGTTTTCTCCTCATGTGTGGCAGTCCCCCCTCAGTATCGACAATGCTGCTCAATGTTGTGTCATCTACAAATGTGGAAATTGCATTGTTGGTTTCATCCACATTTCACTGTCCCCACAGTTTGTTCTTCATTGTGAATATTGTTCATGTTGTTAATATGAATTGGGAACAACAATGTTCCAGCATTGGTCCTTTTGGTAGCCACTTCCCACTTCCTGCCAATCTGAATGACTTTAACCCAACTCCCAGTTTCCTGAAGCCAAAAGGGAAAACGCTGGAAAATCTCAGCAGGTCGGGCAGCATCTGTAAGGAGGGAAAAGAACTGACGTTTCGAGTCCAGATGACCCTCTGTCAAAGCTAAAAGGCATAGAAGGTGGGAGATATTTATACTGCAGGGGGAAGGAATGAAAGATGAGTCATAGCCATAGAAAACAGGGGAAAAGACTGCTCATAGCTATCCACAGAGAGAATAAAGGGTTTGAATGGTCAAACGGCAGAGAATCTGTAAGCTGTGACAGATGGAGATGTTGTGGGGTGGGGATCGATGTTGAGACTGGAAGGCTGTAAATTACTGAGCCGGAAGATGAGATGCTGCTCCTCCAGTTTGTGTTGAGCTTCACTGGAACATTGCAGCAAGCCAAGGACAGACATGTGGGCATGGGAGCAGAATCGTGTGTTAAAATGGCAAGCAACCGGAAGGTCAGGATCCTGATTGCGCACAGAGCGAAGGTGCTCAGCAAAGTGATCTCCCAGTCTATGTTTGGTCTCTCTGATACAGAGGAGACCACATTGGGAGCAGCGAATGCAATAGACCAAATTGAAAGAGGTGCAAGTGAAACGCTGCTTAACCTGGAATGAATGTTTTGGACCTTGGATGGTGAACATAGAAGAGGTAAAGGAGCTGGTGTTACACCTTCTGCGATTGCATGGGAAGGTGCCATGAGTGACGGGAGAGGTGTTGGTATAGTGAAGGAGTGGACTAGGTTCTCCTGGAGCGAATGGTCTCTGTGGAATGAAGGGAAGATGTGTTTGGTGTTGGCATCACGCTGGAGTTGGCGAAAATGGCGGAGGATTATGCTTTGCATGCGGAGGCTGGCGGGGTGAAATGTGAGAATAAGGAAGACTCTATCCTTGTTCTGGGAGGGAGGGGAGGGGGTGAGGGTCGTGGTGCGGGAGATGGACTCCATGCTGTTGAGGGCCCTGTCGTTAATTGTTGATGGGAATCCACAGTTGAGGAAAAAGGAGCACATATTAGAAGCACAACTTTGGAAAGTGGCATCATTGGAACAAATGCGATGGAGGTGAAGGAGCTGAGTGAAAGGGTTGGAGTCCTTACAGGATGTCGCGTGTGAAGAGCTGTAGTCCAGATAGTTGTGGGAGTAAGTGGGCTTGAAATGGATACTGGTAGATAGTCTATTGTTGGAAATGGAGACAGAAAGGTCAAGGAAGGGAAGGGAAGTGTGTGAGATGGACCAGGTGAAGGCAATGGAGGGAGGAAACTGGAAGTGAAGTTGATGAATTTTTCAAGGTCTGGATGAGAGTATGAAGCGGAACCAAAATTGTCATCAATGTACAGTAAAGGAGTTGTGGGAGGAGACCTGGGTAGGCCTGGAACAAGGAATGTTCCACATCCCCCATAAAAAGACAAGCATAGCTAGGACCCATGTGGATACCCATTGCTACTTCTTTGATTTGGAGAAAATGGGAGGAGTTAAAGGAGAGGTTGTTGAGAGATAGAATGACTTCAGCCAGGTGGAGGAGAGTGATGGTGGATGGGAATTGTTCAGGCTTCTTTTCAAGAAAGAAGTGAAGAGCTCTCAGGCCGCCCTGGTGTGGAATGGAGGTGTAGAGAGATTGCACAACCATGGTGAATAGGGGGTGGTTAGGGCCTGCGGACTGGAAGCTGGCAATATGATGCAGGACATCAGAGGAATCCCAGATATAGGTGGGGAGGGAATGGACCAGGGGAGTGAGGATAGAGTCAAGGTAAGAGGAAATAAGTTCAGTGGGGCAGAAGCATGCGGACACAATGGACCTACCAGGACACTCCTTTTTGTGGATTTTGGGAAATAGGTCAAAGTGGGCTGTCCGGAATTGGGAGACCATGAGGTTGGAAGCTGTGGGGGGAAGGCATCTGGAGGAAATGAGGTCAGTGACTGTGTTGGAGATAATGGCTTGATGTTCAGTGGTGTGATCATGGTCCAGGGGGAGGTAGGAGGAAGTATCTGAGAGTTGGGGCTCAGCCTCTGCGAGGTGGAGGTCAGTACGCCAGACGACAACAGCACCCCCTTTGTTGGCAGGTTTGGTGACAATGTCAGGGTTGGACCTGAGGGAGCGAAGGGCGGAAAGTTCGGAAGGAGAGAGATTGGAATGGGTGAGGGGGGCAGAAAAATTAAGATGACCAATGTCCCAATGACAGTTCCCAATGAAAAGATCGAGGAAAAGTAATTGTCCCGGTGGGGGTGTCCAATTGGAGGCAGAATGTTGGAGTACGTGAAAGGATCTCCCAGTTTCCTGTCTTGCAGTCAGCTCTCTGTCCATTCCATAATGCCAGAGAAATATGCCATGTAGAACATTGAGCAATATGTTTGATTGGTGGCTGGTGGAATGGAGATGAAGAGACATGGAAGCACAGAAACACAGGGGATGATGACTATTGTTCACTGAATGAACTGGATGGGCTGTCCAACCTGTCCAATGTTTGTTCAAACTCCATTTTCTGAATCTAGTTCAAGTGAGATGGTTCAAAGTCCCCTTTCCCAATGCTGTTTGTTCTCCCCAGGTTGATGATTCAGCAATTGTCTCCATGTTCCTGCTTTCCAGGAGTTTTCAATTTGTCGACATTCTAAATTCCTCACAAGGATTTCACTTTTCCTGAAAAGGCAGTTTTCAAACTATTTTTATTGTCAGTTCTCAACAACAACAATCATCGTTTCGACACGGCTTCTTCAATTTTTCTGCGTCTCACTGAATCAGTTGTTTCCATTCCTTTCAAACTCACTGTGTTTATTCTGTGGAGTTAGTGAGAAGTGAAATCTGTGTCGTTCGAATCTTTCCCTTTGACTTGTCAGAATGTTTAAATTATAATCAGATCTCATTTAAACTTTGTATTTGAGACAAAATAATATTCATCCCAATATCCTCAAATCAATTATTTCTCAGAACCTGGAGAATTCACTTTTAAACTTCCACCTGACTATCATGTGTAGATTTGAGGAAGATTCTGCTTCTCATTTTCAAAGCCCTTTGGACATGTTTATTCAACAGGAGTTGAGCTGGAAAGGAACAATAATTTTGCGACCCACTCCGGGTTTAAATTTTCCAGCTTTCATCCCATCATTTAATGAAATTCCGGATGACAGTAAAGGGATATTTCACAGCATTCATCACCTCCTCTCTGAACTTCCTCTGTGTGACTGCGTAAATAAATGTGTTGGTGCAGGAACTGGATAACTGGAGCATTGATCCTATCTGATCTATTACAAGTTCATCAGTTGCCCAAAAATCATACATATCAGTTATTCGTTGAATCGATAGAAATACAACACGTGTCACCCATAACAGGATAAAGCTGCCTGATATGGTGAAGAGTAAAATGATGGATCTTCTTCGATTCTTCATTTCTGGATCATTCTGCTCCCCGCCGCTTCGCTGTCCCCTCAGTTTCCTGCGGACTGCACTGGCCAGCAGGATGTGCCTGACAGTGAGAGTATTGAGCAGCAGTAGCAGCACGAAGGGGAGCACTGGAGTTAAAATGCGGTCCACCCAGTCAAAGACTTTCCACACAGGATAAAAGTAGTACTCGTCTGATACCCTGCGGTAATAGGGGTCATACTTAAAAAACACCGGGATTTTGGTTAATAAACACAGTAAACTCACCGTTGTGATAACGATGGCTGCTGTTTTCTCAGTGCAGTATTTCATCTTCAGTTTCTGGAAGCAAATGGTCACCATTCGGTCAAAGGTGAAGGCGACTGTGAGCCAGACAGAGCTGCTAACAACTGCAGTAGCAATAACTTCTCTGATGCCATAGGCATGACGACTGTAATATAATACAACGCTCAGTTTGAAGGGATTAATTTTCTCCAGTATGACCTGAATAATGACAACCAGCAGATCGGCTGCAGCCATCGCCACCAGGTACCGAGTGACACCTTTGGAAAGACCGCACCTCCCTCGAGATAGAGTCACAATCGCCACTAAGTTAGCTGTAAATTTAAAACAGATCGTAAAACAAAGTTGTCCAGTGAGAAGAAGCAAAGATATAAAGAACAAGTAGAGAAAATGTTAAAAGTTGCAGTTTTACAACTCACTTAAAGAAACAGCCCAAGGGGTCAGCAGATAAGTTTCTCAATGACCAAGGAGAATGTCATTAGTGCAGAAATATAGCAACTGAGTTCAGGTTAAATTAATCGAAACAGACTTACTGATGAGACAGGCGGGGTTTCTATTTTTAGTTTCAGCTCCTTGGGTTGGAGATTAGATCTGATTCACTGTTGAATCAGTTGAATAATCGACAGGAGCTCTGAATTTGGGCTGTAATAGTGAGCACGTGGATAACTCATGAATCCAATAACGGAGTCACAGCTTATTACTTATCAATTCTTTCAGAGCATTCCGGGAAGATGGAAAATGGTACAGCAAATAATTTACATTCTGTTCACCACAGAACACACCCTCACAATCAACTCCAAGAAAACAGCTACAAGTGCATTTATCGAATGTCTTTCACAACTGTAGTTTATCCTGAAGCTTTTTTCATGCCATAAGGACCTTAGAAATGTATGTGATGTCTCTATCTGTCTACACTGAGACTCCCCTTGTATTTGTTAGTTGTTACTCAGTGGCAGGTGTGATGCTACTGTGACTTTAAGAAATGTAGTTTTTAATATGTTCACAGCAGTTATAAGCAGCTTTGTTTTTTTATCGTGGCACCGGCTGTCTTATTAGAGATCCTGTTATTTCTGCTTAAATTGTTTAAATGTTTTTTAAAAAATCTTGGCCTTCAGGGAGTTTCTGACCATTTGGATTGTTGTGGGAAGGATGATTGAAAGGTCAAGTAGGATAGTTTTTTTTCCTCTCATAAGAGTTTCTTCCTTTCAGTTTTGGCTGCTGGTTAGCTAGAATCTGTTTCAACTCAGGACTGGAAGCAGTCTTGCCTCTCTCTGGAGTGAAAATTCTGCTGTCGGTGGTTTTCCAGCTGGGAATTTGAGGCAAGGATTGCCTCTCACTCTTGCAGTGGTTTTCAGGCTAAAGCTGGAGGCCAGCGGTGGCTCTGCCCCTGCCTCGAGGTCTGTGAGAAGTTACAAGGCTGGGAAGTCAGAGTTTCAATTCTCCAGCCAATGGACTAAGTTTCAGCATCACGTGAGCATTCTTACTTTCTGTGCTAAACCTGTGGCGGGTGTATGTTATAAGCAGGTTTCTATTGGAACAGTGCATGTAGTTGTTAAGGTTTATACAATATCATGTTTGTTTATTTTTAACCTTGCTTGTAATTGGTAAAAACTATTGCTATTATTCTTTCAACGTGTTCACAGTATTCTTAAATAAAATTTGTTCGATAAAAGCTCCGGAGTGGGTCATTTGAATCATACCTGAAGTGAAACACCTCTTGCTTAACCTAGCCAAATTCAAATTTGCAAAGCTTATGATCCAGGCATATAAAATGCTTTGGAGTTTCTAACCTGAATCATAACACAGCAGACATACATTTGAGACTGAGAATTGTGGGTTGAGGGGAGCAGGAGGTGGCTCTCAGAGACAAGATGAGCTGCAGAAGGAATGATGGGAAAGAACTAAGCAAAGATATGTGTTCAGGACTAGGACAGGGGGGGCTTCAGGGCACGGTAGACTATATGCAGACATCGCAACAGTCATTAAATTTCAAAAGTCCTTTATAGCGTGCAAAGAGCTTTAGGATGAACTAAAATTCTGAAAGACATACTGTCAAGACATGTTCTTTCACATCCAAAATTCATTGGCAAGAGTTAGCAAACAACTCAAAGATATTGGGAGGACATATTCCCACTTGTCCAATCATTTCAAGAAACTGCATCCACTGATATAAATGTATATAGAAAGAGGCAGAGATGAAAAATATAATGAATTGTGATGCCCGTGTACCTTTGAGAAATGTATTTTTTTAAATTTATGTTCTCTGCAGTGAAACAGCTTTTTTATATCTTGTTGCTGCTGGGCTATCTGCGAGAATTCTTTTTTTGTTCCTTCAGTGGCTTAAATGGGTTCTGTTTAGTTCTGGGCCTCAGGTGCTTTCTGGCATTTTTTATGACCCTGCATTGTTAGAGGGGAGAATAATTAACAGGTCAGGTGACAAGAGTTCTTCTGTCTCAGTTTTGAGCTGCTGGTTTAACTTAGAAGGGGTGTGGACATCAGACTGAAAATCAGTGTTTCTCTCACTCTGTCCTTGGCATTGTAAATTCTGCTAGCCAGCTGGAATCTCGGCTTCTGGCCTTCCTGCAATGAAAATTATGCTGTTGGTGGTTTTGCTAGCAAGTACCGAGAGTCTCCCTCTCTTCCTCCATGATGTATTTGGCAAGCTTTTCTGATACCAAGCTTGTCTGAGTGTATATCAAGAGAACTGCAGCATCCAAACATGATGCATCCAGCATCACTGAGCATTCGTATTTTCTGTGTTAAACCTGTGGCAAGGATTTTGTTTATGGGAATTGTTTATTTAGCTGTTAAGGTTTAATACAATATCATGGTTGTTTTTTTCTTGTTCGTACGTGGCAGGGGTTATTGCTCATTTTCTTTCTATACATGTTAACAGTATTCTTAAATAAACTTTGTTTGATAGAAGCTCCCTAGTGGGTCATTTGAATCATACCTGAGGTCAAACATCTCATGCTCACCCGAGCCAAATTCAAATTGCAAAACCTATGATCCAGGCGGACTTCATAAAACACTTTGGAGTTTCTGACCTGAATTATACAAGTGCCCCACTGAAACCTGGACAAAGTCAAACAGATCCTGAACATCAGTAAACACATGTTTAGTTTGGATTCAATGCCTGAAATAAAACATTGCCTGAAATAAAATAATGATCATCATGATTGGAAATAATAACTTCAAGCATACGACTGTGTAACATGCCCGACACCAACAAGTTCCACTATCAGAGCAGCCAAACCAGCAATGATTATAATAACTCACACAGAACTCCAACCACTGCAAGGATGCGATAGAAAATGGGTTCGACATCAAAGAGTAGAAATAATAAATCCACAAGATGCATGTTCTGTGATGAACTCTATTGTCCTTTAGTTTTCATTGACTCTGAGCTCACTCACTGAGTGGCACCCTTTATTAATACAAGCAAGTGACACCCACTGAGACCATGAGACTTACGTAAACATTGTTATTAGTTCCATTAATTGGAGTAAACAGATTAGACACGCACGGAACCTTGGTTGAAGAAAAACAGAGTTGTTGTATGTACACTTGATGAACGTAGTCATGATGTGGAGATGCCGGCGTTGGACTGGGGTAAACACAGTAAGAAGTTTAACAACCCTCTAAGCTCTAAGCTTCTCACCTGAAGTAGGGGCTTAGAGCTTCGAAAGCTTGTGTGGCTTTTGCTACCAAATAAACCTGTTGGACTTTAACCTGGTGTTGTTAAACTTCTCACTTGATGAACACCAGCACAAGCACTGGAATTGAAACATCATGGAACTGGCTACAACAAAGCGACCATTCAACTTCTCATACCTGCTCTGGCTGTTGAAGGAATGGTCCACTCACGTCCATTTCCTTCTCCTTTCCCCATACCTTTTCTCCTTTGAAAAACATTTAATGGATTCACTGTCCTGCGAGATGCTGCAAAATCTAATAATGGTTTTGTGTGTGTGTGTGCGTGTGTGTGTTTGTGTGTGTGTTTGTGTGTGCGTGCGTCAATCTCCTAGACTCTGCATTCCATCTAATCTGGATTGAATGAATTTTAAATTCTCTCTACCAATGGAACAGTGAGTGAGACTTTTCCATTGTCTTCATCCCTCATCATTTGTGTGTCAATCTGCTGAAACCTTTGTAGAGTAAAGAGCACTGACAAATAAAACATGTTAGGAATCTGTACAAATTTCCTGATAACTTTTTCCAGTGGAATTTCCGAAAGCCACATTGATAATGGAAGCTGCCAATGTCAAAAGTCACACTGTAATGAGAACCTCCCACCAGAGGATGTGCTGCAGCATCATCCCTGACAAGAGGGGGTGATACAGAGAGAGAGGTTTCTAAAGTAAGGTAGAGGGGAGAGTTCAAGATTGAGCTGAGAGCCCGAGTGAACCTGAAACAGAGTGAGGAAGGAATGGAGGGAGGAAAGGACAGAGTGACCGGGGAATAGACGGAGAAGAGGACAGAGGGAGGAGGGAATGGAGGGAGGAAAGGACTGAGTGAGGGGGAATGGAGGGAGAAAAGAAGAGTGAGGGGGAATGGAGGGAGGAAAGGACAGAGTGAGGAGCGAATGGAGGGAGAAAAGGACAGAGTGAGGAGGGAATGGAAGGAAGAAAGGACAGAGTGAAGTGGGAATGGAATGAGACAGGAGCAGAATGAGGAAAAAAAAGTGAGGTGGTAGTGAGTGATGAAGGAAAATATTGAGGTGGATGCAGAGTGAGCTGTAAGATTCTAAATTAGAAGGATAATTTTACCAAGATATTTTATTTATTTCACAGTTAACATCTTCCAGCCCTAAAACCCTCTGAGAACACTGCCCTGGAAATTCTCTCTCAATGACTCCTAAACTTTTCCATTTCTCTCCTCCTTTAGTGAACTCTTCAAAACCTCTCCCTTTGACAAAGTGTCCTAATCTTTCCTTAGATGGATCAATCTGATATTTTGAGTGATAATCTTCCTGAGAAGCAATTTGGGAGATGTTTCTCGATTGAAGGTATTAACACACAGACTAGTTATTGTGAATATTTTAAATTGAATAATTGCAGAGCAATGCAAATCATTTAATGCTTAGTTTCTCATTTAACAGGGACAGCTATTAGTGGAAAAAGTAGAGAACAGATTTGTGTTTGGATAGTTTCATTTAAAGATCTGGGGGGTGATTCTCCCAAAAAGAAACTAAGTGCCCAACAGTTGGGAAAACGGATTTTTCCTGCCCTTTTGTTTGGCTGTACTGAGTTGAATGAATCTCCAGCGCTCTGTGCTCCACAAAGTGCCTCAGAGAGAGATTCACGCCCGTCAGGGGGGCCTCATCCCAGCCAAGAGACTGGCATCAGTGCGCTGTGTGGGCCAGTGAGCATGTGCTGACCTGCGCACTGGTCTCCCATCGCTGGCCTCCCGATCGCTGGCCTCCTGGTTTCTTGCCAGGCCCCCTTCTCCCGATCACCAGCTTCCCAACACGCTCCTCCCTCCCGATCGCTGGACTCCCCGACCAACCGACCAACCCCACCGATTTCTGGCCTCCCTGACAACTGTCCCCAATCGCCAACCACCCATGGCCAGCCCTGATCCATGCACTGCCATGCGCACCCCCAAACCCCATGCCATGTGCAGCTCTGCCCGCCGTCCTCCCTCCCTCTCCCATCGATCGATAATGCAGAGTGCAGTGGGCACGTCTCCCACCACTGCCGGTCGGCCCACCTGGTAGGCCCCATACTCTTGTGTTAAACCCCCTTGGCATTATCCGGTGCCCAATGAGCAGTGCTGGGGTGCCCTGTGGACAGCGCCAGGGTGCCAGGCTGGCAGTGCCATGTTGGCACTGTCCAAGGGGAAAAACGCACCCGGCGTGGGGCGTGGGGCGAGAGGGTGCCTGAATGGCCTCTGTGCCCACCAGAGAGGTGATCACGCCTGGTTCTCGTGGATGGGGCCAGCTTTAATTCCTGCTGATGGGAACCGCTCCCAGCTGGGGAGAGACAATCGCGAGTTTGAGGAATACCATCCCTGGCTCGTGAATTTTACGGTAATCATACTCACGCTGTTTTCAAGAACAAGGCTGATTATGTAAAAGAAAAAGGCATTGGACACTCGCGATCAGCTGGACGCCGGTTGCAAGTCCTCCTACAGGTCCCCTGCTGATGCCAGCGTGCTGAGAGATTCCCACCCGCTTATTCTCGCACTGAGTCTCACTCAACCATCACCTCTGTGCTCTCTGATTTACATTGGCTCCTGCTCTGACACTGCCTCATGTTTATAATTTATTCTACTTTGTGCTCAGATCCCTCCATGTCTTCACTTTACTCAGTCTCTGTAAAGTCCCCAACACTACATTCCTCTGAAATATTTCCTCCAAGAATTCTGACCTGTTGCACCTTGTCATGGCTTCAATATTGACAGCATTGGATTGAGATTGCCTGGCCCTAGGTTCTGGAACAGAGAGCCTGGACCTCTCCCACTCTCTCATTTTCTTTCGGATGCAAAATAAGTAAAATGTTGCTGAAAAATCTCAGCTTCGATTACTCAACACCATCCACCCTTCTTAACGGTTGTCCATGTGTCATTCTGTTTGTTTCGATGCCTGCATTGTCATGAAATTTTCTCAGAAAAAAACACATGGAGTGGGATTCTCCAGGACCATCATGCACACTCCCATGCACATTTGCGCGCATGCTCCCACACGCAATCACACACAGTCTCACAAACACGCACAGTAACAGATGCAATCATACATGCCACACATACACACTCCACTCACACACTCAAACATAGAATCATAGAAATCATAGAAACCCTACAGTGCAGAAGGAGGCCATTCGGCCCATCGAGTCTGCACCGACCACAATCCCACCCAGGCCCTACCCCCACATATTTTACCCGCTAATCCCACTAACCTACGCATCTCAGGACTCTAAGGGGCAATTTTTAACCTGGCCAATCAACCTAACCCGCACATCTTTGGACTGTGGGAGGAAACCGGAGCACCCGGAGGAAACCCACGCAGACACGAGGAGAATGTGCAAACTCCACACAGACAGTGACCCGAGCCGGGAATCGAACCCAGGACCCTGGAGCTGTGAAGCAGCAGTGCTAACCACTGTGCTACCGTGCCGCCCCATAGAGCTGTGAATCAGACTAAGAGTCTTTGTGAACATTGCAGTTAGGGAACAATGGTGGTATTTGAGATATATTCAAACATGAAGGGAAAGGTAAATAAACCGAGCTGACTGGCGCCTGAGTTGAAATTCATTAAGCTGCCAATGGAAATCTATTTCAATGCACTGCACCAAGAAATTGACATGAGATCAAAGGTTTTCAATGGAATAGAAAGGGGTTTCAAAGGTTTCAGCTTGATAGTAAGGATCAGAGACTTTAATGCAAAGCTGTGTGAATATACTGGGGATGATTGCACAGCTGTGGAGAATGGAACCCCCCCTCCCCCCTATCCCCACCCAGCCAGAGAAATTGACATCTCAACCCAAAGGGGTCTGCTCACACCTGCAGCTTCTTGCAGAGAGAAATGGAAATTCCTGCTGCAGAATGGAGTGCTGCAGTGATTTAAAAGCCGGACAGCTGTCCAGGGGCCATGGAAATTAAAGTTATTCGGTCACTTCAAACTTTCTGTGCTGACAGGCAGGAATGAAGATGTTGATCACTGAGATGCCTGAAATCACCATGCCAGGGGTGATCTTCAGTTCTGTCAGTGCTAGAAGGGGTTGTCCATCCATGAGTCCCCCACCCTGGCGAAGTGTGGCGAGGTGACCCCCTTTCCCCCATCCGATCACACCCAACCCCCAGAACCTTTGAGGGACCCTTCCTCGGGCAGCAGCAGAGGTGCAAAGGGCCACTGGACCCACCTCCTTGATTCCCTCTGGCCCATGGTGCTAGGTCAGTTTGTCAGTGCTAGGGTATCGGGAGCAGTGCACCGTCAGCATTGCAAAGGTGCGTGGCTTGAAGGGGACCTGATTAGCGGTTTGACGGGGGAGGGGACTGAGTGGGAGGGGGAGGGATATGAGTGGGGGACCTGAGAGGGGATTGTGGGAGGCCTGAGGGTGGAAGGAATGGCTCACACTCATGCCTGTGTGATGAATATGGTGGTGGTGTGGGGTTGACTTGTTATTTAAGTGGAGGGAGAGTGGATGCCACCCTTTGCTGAGTGGTTGGTGGTGCGCCCCTGGTCAGCAGAGAGTGGGGAGGGCGGAATCACCATTTCATTTATTGGAGGGAGGGAGTTCAGCGCACCCTTTAAAAAGGACACCTCGATCTCTCACAGCAGGGCTGACCGGCAGGTTTTCTGGGATGAACTCCTTTGCATTTTTCAGATGGGTGAATCCCAGATGACAGACACTGGCAGCGCCAATGGGAAACACTCTGGTTTTCCTGCTGACGTGGGCATTTAGACCCAATTCTGGTGAATCACTCTTGATAGAAATTAATGGGTGTAATTGTAAACTGGCTTCTGTCTTTAAAGACCCACAAACAGATTGAGCATCACATCAGTCAGTCAGCACGTCAACAATCGAATGGCTTCAATGTAATGATGCTTCTGTCAGGTGGAGGCTCTTCCTCAGGTGAAGAGGGGATGAGGAGAAGAGAGAGAAGCCCAGCTAGCCGGAGACAGCATCAACGTGTCTGCCCACTAGACAGAGCAGATCACCCTGAAGAGGGTGAAGGCCAGTGAGGGTTGTGAAGATTGAAGAGGCCAGTGGAGGCACCATTACCAGCTGGCAGAGACTATTGAGTAAGAGCCACGTAGCTGGACATGACAGAGGATCGGTGCAGAAGAAGGATCCACTCTGTTAAGGGAGACGGTCACTTTGATCTATAGAGGGATGGACCCTGAGATCGGATCTGAGACTGTCAGTGGCAGCAAGAGCTGATTTGGTCAGTGGTCAGGGGAAGGAGGCTGTGACTGTGAGTGAGGCAGGTCAGGGGGTCAGGAGGGCAGGACTGTCAGTCTCGGCCATTGTCTCACAGCTTTGAGGTTCTCTCAGCTTGTTTGGATGGGAGTGGGGGTTGCAGGGAGGATGAGCTGACTCACCCTGGCACCGTGGTACAGGAGGCCATTCAAGTGAAGGGAACAAAAATGAGTATTTTGGTCCTTGGGGGACAGTATAGTGACGGGGATTGTCACAGCTCCCTACAGCAAAGGGACAGAGTCCAGATGGCTGTGTTGTCTGTTTGTAACAGTTTTAACAACACCAGGTTAAAATCCAACAGGTTTATGTGGTAGCAAATACCATTAGCTTTCGGAGCACTGCTCCTTCGTCAGATGGAGTGGAAATCTGCTCTCAAACAGGGCACTCCACTCACTACTCGCTACTCGAGTCCTGCCCTCTGGGCCCTGGGGGGCCCCAATTGCCCCCTTTCATTCCAGTGGGGTTGAGACACCAGCTCCCCAAAAGTGGGGAGCTACTGTAAACCCCATTGGAGTTTGAAGGGGTGGACTGAAACTAAACTGTTGGAGTGAAATACTCCTTGTGGGGGCAGGGAGGCGAGCAAGTCCGGAGACTTCAGTCCCGGACCTATTAATGACATTTAACTTAGATTTAAATTCTTATCTAAATAATATATGCGGCTCCCAGCCGAGTTCCAGCGTGGAGCTGACGCCGCCAGAAATCTGGTGCTGGCAGATGCTATCGGGGCGGGATGCCCAGCTCAGATCCCATGCATTTGGCACCGCTTGAATCTCCTGGCCTGCTGCGCTCAACAAAAGCGCAGCTTTTGGAGTAGCGAGGGAGTATTCATTGTGCTCCCGATACAACCTGACTGAGAGGGATTGACTGGGAAATTAGCAGTAGCTGTACCCCTATCAGCCACATCCCGTGTCCCTGGGACCAGAGAAATGGGAGATTCCCAAAAGTGGGAACAGACACTGAGAAAGTATCTGAATAAGAAATGGCCCAAGTGGGGCAGAACACTGCAGTAAGTTGTTCGCGGGTCTGGGATCCGCAGGTCAGAGACGTTGGAATGAGAGAAACAGAGATCAAGGAAAAAACACTTTGAAATTAAGTAATGCTGCCCTGATTGATATTTTGTTCGAAGAGTTAGAAAGAGAGAAATCAGGAAAAATGAAGTTAAAAGATGATTTAGAAAATATGAGAGAAGTAGTTGAGAAGTTAAGAGAAGAAAATGAGCTGTTCTGTGGAAAAGTATTGAAGCAGGAGCAAAAGAATCAAATATAAATATTGTTTATGAGTCAGTTTAAAATTCAATGTGAGAAAGCATATCAAGTTCGTGAAGTGAACCGAAACTCTGATCACTCCCAGTGCCAGCAGGAGATTAATAAATTAAAATCTCAGCTGTCAAAGCAGAAAGGGATGATGTCTGTATTTGGGACAGTTCATGGTAGGCTAGTGAAAAAGGTTGGATCCCATGGGATAAAGGGGGAGGTGGCTAGATGCGTGGAGAACTGGCTTGGTCATAGAAGACAGAGGGTGGTAGTGGAAGGGTCTTTTTCCGGCTGGAGGCCTGTGACTAGTGGTGTACCGCAGGGCTCTGTATTGGGACCTCTGCTGTTTGTGATTTATATAAATGATCTGGAAGAAGGAGTAACTGGGGTGATCAGTAAGTTTGCGGACGACACAAAACTGGCAGGACTTGCAGATAGTGAGGAACATTGTCAGAGGCTACAGAAGGATATAGATAGGCTGGAAATTTGGGCAAGGAAATGGCAGATGGAGTTCAATCCTGATAAATGCGAAGTGATGCATTTTGGTGGGAATAATGTAGGGAGGAGCTACACGATAAATGGAAGAACCATAAAGGGTGTAGAGACGCAGAGGGACCTGGGTGTGCAAGTCCACAGATCTTTGAAGGTGACGTCACAGGTGGAGAAGGTGGTGAAGAAGACATATGGCATGCTTGCCTTTATAGGACGGGGCATAGAGTATAAGAGTTGGGGTCTGATGTTGCAGATGTATAGAACGTTGGTTCGGCCGCATTTGGAATACTGCGTCCAGTTCTGGTCGCCACACTACCAGAAGGACGTGGAGGCTTTGGAGAGAGTACAGAGGAGGTTTACCAGGATGTTGCCTGGTATGGAGGGGCTTGGTTATGAGGAGAGATTGGGGAAACTGGGGTTGGTCTCCTTGGAAAGACGGAGGATGAGGGGAGACTTAATAGAGGTGTATAAAATTATGAAAGGCATAGATAGGGTGAACGGTGGGAAGCTTTTCCCCGGGTCGGTGGTGACGTTCACGAGGGGTCATAGGTTCAAGGTGAAGGGGGGGAGGTTTAACACAGATATCAGAAGGACATATTTCACACAGAGGGTGGTGGGGGCCTGGAATGTGTTGCCGGGCAAGGTGGTGGAGGCGGACACACTGGGAACGTTTAAGACTTATCTAGACAGCTATATGAACGGAGTGGGAATGGAGGGATACAAAAGAGTGGTCTAGTTTGGACCAGGGAGCGGCGCGGGCTAATTGTTCCTTGTTTCTCATTTCAAGGCTTCATTCTATGATCATCTTTCTGGTGCCAGTACAGAGCGAGACTGCGGATAGTTGGGAACCTGTCTCGGGGGCAGGGAATTCATATGGTGTTCGTGGAAGTGGAAATGACTAGGGTTGGGAAGCATTTTCCGATCAGGGCCATTGTGATCTCCTGGACTCGTTTCGATCGCCTCAGGGGGTCGGAGAGGAATTTCCCAGATTTCTTTTCCCCATATTGGCCCTGGGGTTTTTCACTCTGGGTTTTCGCCTCTCCCTGGAGATCACATGGTCTGGAATGGGGGGGTGGGGGTGAGTTAATAGGTTGTAATGAACAAAGCATTGTAGCTGTGAGGGACAGCTCGGTGGATAGGATATTGGTATGTAGATAGGCTGGAAAATTGGGCGGGGATCCTGGATTCAGGATTCAATCCTGGACCGGGGAGCGGCGCGGGCTTGGAGGGCCGAAGGGCCTGTTCCTGTGCTGTATTGTTCTTTGTTCTTTGTTCTTTTGTTCTTTGAGTTTGAGGGAGATGATGATTGTGGATTGGTTTATGGGATATATCTAGAAGAGAATGTTTGGCAATGTGTCACACATGGTGCTGACTGGGGGCCCCCACCTCCCTTTCCGGAGGCTCCTAATCGCTCAGCACCCTGAGAACTTGCCCCTGTTCCGATGAATCCTGTGACTACTAGTCGCAAGGAAAGCATGGAATTGCCACGAGACAAAGGAATGAATGCCTTAAAGTGCCCCAACTCCACATGTAGTTCCAAATACAGAGTTAACCAGCCCCCACCAATGGATAGTCTTGTGTTTTTAGAAAATGCTATGCCCATGAACCCCATTGAAACAGACCATATGGGGCAAGGAGCAGGAGCTCAAACCCTCACTTACACCGTAAAGACCACCAAGGGGCCATTTACATCAAAGGACTGAAGAGCAGTTGGGGGAGTGTGGTGTTACAGAATAGAGTTACAATGGAACTATGTCTTCTCACCTTACCAGGGAAATATTGTTAATCATTTGACGAGGGGCGAAAATATTCTACAGGTTCACCTCTGTGCAGGAAACATGGTGAGAAACCCAGCTCAGTTACAAATCAGAAAACACATGTTTGGAAAACGCTAATTAAAAGCCTGGGGAAGATTTTTGAATTGTTTCATTCTGAGAGCACATTTAAAACACAAGGCTGATTGGGGGAAACCTGAAGTTGAGCTGATAATTTGTGTTGTTTTTGTGTTGCAGTGTTTTTGTGTGGTCTATGATGCGCGATTAAATCACTCGGGAGGCTGGATCGTACCCAGGAAATAAAGGCTTTTATTAGAAACAAGAATGGAGCATCCTGCTTAACAATACAATCCCAGACCAAATGGTCACCAGGCAGTGCAGTGACCTTTATACTCCTACAGGTAGGCGGAGCCAACCAGAGTGTACCACAGAACAATACCAACAGGTAGAACACCCCAACCCTAACCCCAACAGTGACAACAGTAACATATGTACAAGTACCCATAGTGCTAACCATCTATGGTTCAGTACCCATAGTGGTAACCATCTATGGTTCACCACATTCACCCTCCTTTAAAACAAAGGCCGGTGGGGCAAAAAAACAGTACGAACTGTCCATATATTCACAAGTTCAGTCATATCGGAGGGCCGCACCGTCTCTGCGACCTCCTCAACACTGGCAGTAGCGCCGGTTCTGGTGACCGTGATGACCCTCTCTCCAAGGCGGTGTCCAGTGACTCCTCCAGTTCCTCACGGACGGGTGGACCACGAGGTGGCGACAATCTCCTGGACTCAGGAACGCCCCGAGGTGGCGACAATCTCCTGGACTCAGGCAAGCTGTACACGGGAGTAAGAGGATTAAGTGGAGGTCCCGATACTGCCCGCGCCGTGTCAGGAGGGGAGATAAAGGGCAAGGGGTCCCTAACCAGGGGTGCGGGAGCGACGGGGGTTTCCAGGTCCCCTGCAGGCACCAGATCTCGAATAGAGACCGTGTCCTCTCGCCCGTCAGGATATGCCACATAGGCATATTGAGGGTTGGCATGGAGGAGATGGACCTGTTCAACCAAAGGGTCGGACTTGCGGGTCCTAACATGCCGCCGCAGGAGGACAGGTCCTGAGTGCGTCAACCAAGACGGCAGTGAGGTCCCAGACGAAGACTTCCCAGGGACGGTAAACATCCGCTCATGTGGGGTAGCGTTGGTTGCCGTACACAGGAGGGACCGGATTGCATGGAGCGCAACGGGAGACTGGAAGACCCTTAGACCTCAATGCCAGTAAGACAGCCTTCCAGACTGTCGCGTTTTCTCTTTCGACCTACCCGTTACCCCTGGGGTTGTAACTCGTAGTCCTACTTGAGGCAATCCCTTTTGAGAGCACGTATTGCCTCAAGTCGTCACTCATAAACGACGAACCCCTATCACTGTGGATATAACTGGGGTAACCAAACAGGGTGAAAAGATCCCGCAATGCTTTGATAATCGTGGCAGCGGTCATGTCTGAACAGGGAATGGCAAAAGGGAATCGGGAGTACTCATCAACCACGTTGAGGAAGTACACATTCCGATCTGTTGAAGGAAGGGGGCCCTTGAAATCAACACTCAGTCTTTCAAAAGGGCGAGTGGCTTTAATGAGGTGTGCCCTGTCAGGTCGGTAGAAGTGCGGCTTGCATTCAGCACATACCTGGCAGCTTCGAGTTATCGACCTGACATCCTCTACAGAGTAGGGTAGATTCCGGGCCTTTACAAAATGCAAGAGCCGAGTGATCCCCGGATGGCAGAGATCATTGTGGAGGGCCTGTAGCCGGTCCTCCTGCACACTGGCACGTGTTCCACGCGACAGGGCGTCTGAGGGCTCATTGAGCTTCCCCGGACGGTACATGATATCATAGTTGTAGGTGGAGAGTTCGATTCTCCACCTCAAGATTTTATCATTTTTGATTTTACCCCTTAATGTGTTGTTGAACATGAACGCCACGGACCGCTGGTCCGTGAGAAGGGTGAATCGTTTTCCAGCCAAGTAATGGCGCCAATGCCGGACGGCCTCCACAATGGCCTGAGCCTCTTTTTCCACAGCGGAGTGCCGAATTTCAGGGCCTTGGAGGGTGCGAGAGAAAAAGGCGACGGGCCTGCCCGCCTGGTTAAGTGTGGCGGCCAGGGCGAAATCAGATGCATCACTCTCCACCTGGAAGGGGATGGACTCATCGACAGCGTGCATCGTGGCTTTCGCGATGTCAGCGTTTATCCCTTCAAAGGCTAAGCGAGCCTCTGATGCCAGGGGAAAAGAGGTAGACTTTATGAGCGGACGGGCTTTGTCCGCATAATTGGGAACCCACTGTGCATAATACGAAAAGAAGCCTAAGCATCTTCTCAGTGCTTTGATGCTAGTGGGTAGGGGAAGTTCAAGGAGGGGATGCATACGGTCTGGATCAGAGCCAAGGACCCCGTTTTCCACCACGTATCCGAGAATTGCTCGGCGGCGCTTGCTGAATACGCACTTCTCCCTGTTATAGGTCAGATTCAGGTGAGACGCAGTGCGTAAAAACCTTAGGAGGTTGGCATCGTGGTCCTGCTGGTCATGGCCGCAGATAGTGACGTTGTCCAGGTACGGGAAGGTAGCCCGTAGCCCGTGTTGGTCCACCATTCGGTCCATTGCACGCTGGAAGACCGAGACCCCATTCGTGACACCAAAGGGGACCCTTAAGTAGTGGTAGAGACGACCATCCGCCTCAAAGGCCGTATATTTTTGGTCCTCTGGGCGAATGGGGAGCTGGTGATAGGCTGACTTCAAGTCGATGGTGGAGAACACCCGGTACTGCGCAATCTGGTTGACCATGTCAGATATGCGCGGGAGAGGGTACGCGTCCAGCTGCGTGTACCTATTAATGGTCTGACTATAGTCTATGACCAGTTTTAACCACCACGACTTGTGCTCTCCATGGGCTCGTGCTTGGTTGAATGATCCCTTCCCTGAGGAGCCGCTGAACCTCAGATCGAATAAAGATCCGATCCTCAGCGCTGTAACGCCTGCTCTTAGTTGTGATGGGCTTGCAGCCTGGCACGAGATTCCCAAATAAAGATGGCGGGGTGATTCTGAGTGTCGAGAGACTGTACGTGGAGCACGCTGGGCAATTTGGAGGCTGCTGTTCTCCCACTGAAAGTGGAGGGAGTGGCCCATCGTACTGCAGGGTCACACTCCTCAGGTGGACCATAAAGTCTAGTCCCAGGAGTACCGGAGCGCAATGGTGCGGTAACACGAGGAGCCTGAAGTTCTCATAAACTGTGCCCCGCACCGTTAGGTTTACCACGCAGCTCCCAAGAACGGTAACAGATCGGGACCTCGACGCCATAGAAATTGTCTGTCTGACAGTCTGTACTCGGAGACCGCACCGTTTCACGGTGTCAGGATGAATGAAACTCTCCGTGCTCCCGCTGTCAAACAGACAATGTATCAGGCGTCCGTTTACCTCTATGTCCATCATGGACTTGTCGAGTCTGTGAGGCTTGGCCTGGTCCAGGATGATTGACGCCATCGTTGAATCTTGAGTGCAACTGCAGGCAGCTGAGATGGTCGATGGTGATGACCCCTGCTGGTCGTCTGCGGTTGGTGTCGACCAAAATGGCTGCGCCCATGGATCGCACATGGTCGATGGCGTTGAAAGTGGCGGCACTCGCAGGTCGCACGTGTCTTGCGTCGTCATCCTCAGGAATGGCGGCGCTCGTGAATCGCACGTGGTGGAAGACCTCGACGAAGCCGGAGACGAGGAGACAGATCCTGGAGAGTCACACGCCGCACTGCTTGGCTTCGAAGGTGGTTTAGCTCGGCACACTTTAGCATAGTGCCCTTTCTTCCCACACGCGGAGCAAAATACCGTTCTGGCCGGACATTGCTGAAAAGGGTGCTTTGCCAATCCACAGAAATAGCACCGCGGGCCACCTGGAGCTGCCGCCGGCGTCAGATCCGAGTTTGAAAGCACGATCGCGCAGTTCCTAGGAGCCGCTGGGAAGAGTTGAGTCGGTGGCTGTACTTGCCACGATGTTCCCACGTGATCGGTGGGGTAAGTGTCAAGACTTCTGGAGGCCGTTTCCATCGCATCGGCCAATTCCACCGTCTTAGCTAGGTCTAAGTTACCTTGCTCTAGCAGCCGCAGGCGAATATAGGATGAGCCGATTCCCGCCACGAACGCATCTCGGATCAAATCGTTAGTATACTGGTTCGCCGACACTGGCTTGCAATTGCAGGCTCTGGCTAGCTGCTGAGGTTCACGCAGGTACTGTCCCGTCGTTTCACCGGGCTGCCGCCGTCGAGTGGCTAGTCGGTGCCGAGCATTAATCTCGTTTGGCGGTTTGTTGTACAGTTTCTTAAGTAGTTCGATGGCCCCTTTGTAATCTTGGGCATCGCGGATTGTTGCATACACAGTGTCGCTTACCCTTGCGTGGAGGACCCGCAATCTATCGGTGTCGTTTTGAATGGCTGTTGAGGTGTCGATATAATCTTGGAAGCACTTCAACCAATGGTCGAAGGTGTTCGATGCTCCAGCTGCACGCGGATCTAAGGTAAGCCGATCGGGTTTTAACATTTGCTCCATGGTTTTTTTTTTCAACCGAAACTTGTTACTAATAAAATTGATGCGCGATTAATTCACTCGGGAGGCTTGATCGTACCCGGGAAATAAAGGCTTTTATTAGTAACAAGAATGGAGCATACTACTTAACAATACAATCCCAGACTAAAGGGTCACTAGGCAGTGCAGTGACCTTTATACTCCTATAGGAAGGCGGAGCCAACCGGAGTGTACCACAGAACAATACCAACAGGTAGAACACCCCAACCCTAACCCCAACAGTAACAACAGTAACATATGTACAAGTACCCATAGTGCTAACCATCTATGGTTCAGTACCCATAGTGCTAACCATCTATGGTTCAGTACCCATAGTGCTAACCATCTATGGTTCAGTACCCATAGTGGTAACCATCTATGGCTCACCACAACTGGAAAATAGAGAAAAGATTTGTGTTTGGTTATTTTCATTTAAAGATCTTATTCTCATACCAAGTCTCGCTCAGCCATCACCCTGTGCTCTCTGATCTACATTGGCTCCTGCTCTGACACTGCCTCATATTTATCACACGTTCTTCTTTGTGCTCAGATCCCTCCATTTCAAGATGGTGCCGGAGTGAGGAAACCTCTTGCGAGCTGTTCCCAGCGAACCCTCTAATACATCTTTTAATCTCATTCTAAGCTCCTAAAACTGTACCCGAACTCTTTTAAACTCTCCAATAATGTTCTTTTTAAATATCTTACAGATTTGGTGATCCTCCGAACTGCAAAGACTCCTGACCTGTAAGCGACCCGGACCCCGTGGGCCCGAGGCCAGCACAGCAACTCTGGAACCGGGGCCTTCACTCCACCGGCCCCCAACCCCTCTGACCCGGAACGCTTGATCGCGCACACCCAACTGCCGATGCAGAACCACAGCCATGGCAACAAATCCTCTATCCACACACCGACCAAAGAGAAGAACCTCAGTGGAAGCACCTATACCCGTGATACCATAGCCTACTCACACAGTGTCCCAGGCCGACCAGAAGCAGCCACTCATCCAGGAGCGTGGGAAACGCGCAGGCCTGCCGGTGAGATCGAAACAACATGGTCCCAAAACCCCCTTCCCCAGCTTACTCCCGGCACATGTCCAATCTCCGGAAAACAAGCTGGATGAACTTAAAGCCACATTCACTTATCAAAGGGAACTGAGAGATTGCTGTGTGCTCTGTTTCACGGAGACATGGCTCACTCCCACGCTACCCAGACTGTGCCCTACAAACGGAGGGTCTCTCAATCTATCAAGTGGTCCACACGGCAGCCTCAGGAAAGGCTAGGGGAGGTGGGGCCTGCCTTCTAATCAACACCTCTGGGTGCTCAGACGTGACAACACTGGCGAGTTTCTAATCCCTGGACCAAGAGTATCTGACATGAAATGCCGCTCCTACTACCTGCCGTGGGAGTTCACCTCGGTTATCCTGACAGCAGTTTACATCTCACCCCATATGGAGGTGAAGACTGTGCTGGAAGAAATATATACCACCACAAATAGCCTTGAGACAAAACATCTCGTGGCCTTGTTCACCTTGTTCAGGGACTTCAACCAGGCCAAGCTTAAGAATGTCCCAAGATACCATCAACACGTCTCCTGTACGCCTGCTTCCAGCTTACAATCAAAACCGAAACGGGAGAATCTGATATAGAAACTCGTGTAATGTTGGTCTGAGGAATTGGATGATTTCCTACGGGATTGCTTTGAGTCAGTGGACTGGTCAATATTCAAGAACTCAGCGACCAACCTGATTGCATATCCCACAGCAGTGACAGACTTCCTCAGTAAGTTCATAGAAGACTGTGTGCCAAAAAGGCTAATCCGAATGTTTCTCAACCAGAAACCGTGGATGAAGAGGGATATCCACTGCCTTCTGAAGTCCAAGTCTGAGGCATTCAAGTCAGGTGACCCTTACCTATCCAAGAAATCCAGATATGATCTATGGAGAACCATCAAAGATGCGAAGAGACAATATCAGAACAAGCTGGAGTCCCAGGCTAGCCACACAAACACTCAGTGATTATGGCAAGGTCCGCAAGACTTAACAAGCTGCAAGGCGAAGATGAGCAGTGTGACTGGCACCTACGCAGCCCTCTCCGAATAGCTCAATATATGCTAAGCCCGTTTTGAGCAAGAGGTTAGCGAGAGCACGTCTTTACTCCAACAACCTCATCATCGCAGACGTCAGATCAGCCTTCGTGAGAGTCAACCCAGGGAAAGCGACTGGCCCGGATAGGGTGCCCAGAGGAGAACTTAGGTCCCCCACAGGCCAGCTGGTGGGGGTATTCACAGATCTCTTTTACCTCTCCTTACACTGATCTGAGGTCCCTACCTGCTTCAAGAAGACAACCATCATCCCTGTCCCAAAGAAAAGCTAGACAGCGTGCCTTTATGACTACTGCCCAGTGGTTCTGACATCCATCATTATGAAGTGCTTCGAAAGGTTAGTCATGGCACAGATCAGCTCTGGTCTCTCAGATTGCCTGGATCCACTACAGTTCGACTATTGCCACAACAGGTCCACAGCAGACGCCACTTTGCTGGCTCCACACTCAAACTTGGAACACCTGGATTTCAAAGATACCAATGCCAGATTGCTAATTATTGACTACAGCTCAGTCTTCAACTCCATTATCCGAACAAAATTCATCTCCAAACTCCATTGCCTCGGGCTAGGCTCCTCCCTCTGCGACTGGATCCTAGACTTTCAAACCAACAGACCACAACCAGTAAGGATAGACAATGATACCTCTTCCTTGTTTATCCTCAACACCAGAGCTGTGTCCTTAGCCCCATACTATACTCCTTATACACTTATGACTGTGCGACCAAATTCTGCTCCAACTCCATTATCGAGTTTGCTGATGACACCACCTTAGTGGGTCGGATCTCAAATAATGACGAGACGAAGTAAAGGAAGGAGATAGAGAATCTGGTGAAATGGTGCAATGACAATAATCTCTCCCTCAATGTCAATAAAATGAAGGAGACAGTCATCGACTTCAGGATATCATGCCCCTGCCGACAACAAAGGTGGTGAAGGGAAATGTTCGAGAACTTCAAGTTTCTAGGTGTTCAGATCACAAACTTGCTGAAGCTATAGTTAAGAAAACACATCAACACCTCTACTTTCTCAGAAGCTAAGGAAATTCAGCATTTTCACTACGACGCTCACCAATTCTTACAGATGCTCCATGGAAAGCATCCTTTCCGGATCCATCACAGTTTGGTATGGCTACTGTTCTGACCAAGACTGCAAGAAACTACAAAGAATTGTGAACGTAGCCCGGTCCATAATGCAAACCAACCTCCCATCCAGTGACAAAATCTACACTTCTTGCTGCCTCGGCAAAGCAGCCAGTATAATCAAGGCACCCACGCTTTCCAGGCATACTCTCTTCCACCTTCTTCTGATGGGAAAAAAGATACAGAAGTCTGAAAACACGTATCAAACGACTCAAGAACAACTTCTTCCCTGCTGTCATCAAAATTTTGAATGGTCTTATCACATAGTGAGCTGATCTTTCTCTTCACGCTCCCTGGAATTGCACCATTAAATTCTGCACCCTCCTTTCCGTCTCCCTATGTGCTCTATGAACGGTATGTTTTTGTTTGTATTTCTCGCAAGAAACAATACTTTCCCTATATCCCAATACATGTGACAATAACAAATCAATTCAATTCAATCGACAGTGGAAACACAATCTTTAGGTGGCATTTTCCAGCAGCGCCCGTCCCAAGACTGGAAAATACCATCAAGGTCATCGGACCTGTGCGTGGTTCCCCCCACCCCTCCAACACTTGCTACTATTCCCGTGGAGGGCAGGGTGGGAAATTCCACTCTTTGAATACTTTTAAGGAAGAGGTGGATAAATTCCAGATGAACAAGGGGGTGAAAGGTTATTGGGAGAAGGCAGGGATTAAAGGTACACTCACATGGCAGAATGAAGGAGGTGAGTAGAGAAGCTGACCTGGTAGATTAACTTATCAGAAAAGCAGAGACAAGATAGATTGGAGCTCAGAAGAATTGGATGTTAGGGAGAGGAAGAGGGTGGGAACAATGAGAGATTAAGAGAGAGAGAGAAATGTGTTTATAGACAGAGATGAGGCAGGAATTATTAAAAATGCCAGAGAGGGATATGAGCATCGCTGACATGGCCAGAACTTGTTTCCCATCCCTAATTTCCCTTGAGAATGTAATGGTGAGCAGCCGTCTGCCTGACCTGAACAGATCTGGCATCAGTATCCTTGTGGGATGGTCAGCTGGTTTAATGGGGGAGGGTTTCAATTCATTTGACAGGGGTCTGGCCATGAAGACCTGGGATCCAAAGTTTCACAGAGCTGGAACGGCTCCACTCCTTATCCAAAATTTCACCCGAGCCCCGAATCCAGATGTCCCGCCCCCCCAAATCCGGCACCGCTAGTTTCACCAGAGTGGGTGGGGGATATGTGGATAGGACGTATTTTACACATCTGCATTTCACAGAGGCAAAAGAATATTCAAAAGTGCAAGTGACCACTCTTGGAAGCAATTTTGTCACACACCTTGCTTAAATTCAACTTTTTGGCTCCATGAATTTGAGGAAAATTTCTAATCCTACTGGTATTCTTTGGAGAAATAAGGTGTCCGTTTGGAGGGGTCCAGTTACCTCTGGTTTAGTCAAGAGGAGTCATCAATGTGTGTAAATGGTGGATACGGTCTGTGGAGCCATCAAGCTGTCAAGTCATTTAAATCTCCTGTCCTTAAAAAGGCTGCTTTGACTCTTGGTTGAACAAAAAATGGTGCTTGAAATTTGAATGGATGTTTGTTGACATAATCCTCAGGGCCATCATTAAAGTATCAGTACTGCTACATGCATCCACAACCTATCCTTAACACAGTGGGGGACCTGTCCTTTCGCAGTTTGAAAGACAGCTCAAGTGATATAAATTTATATAGTTTTTGATGTGGAGGCGATGAATGGAAATGTTTGTTTTGATAATGAATGATGGAAGTAATACAGTGCTCAAAGGAAAGAACATCCTTGAGATGTCAAAAGAGACAATCGTTCATTGGAGTTACGATACATCAAGCTATTGAGCTCTTTGGTCTTTTCTGACGGCCACCAAACACTGGCAAAAGGATAGAGTATCATATGTGCAAAAATATTACTTAGCTGAAAGAACATGAGAGTATTGACAATGGGAGACTTTAACTACTCCAATAAAGAATCAGACAGTCATTGGGTTAAGGACAGTGAAGAAGAGAAAATTCTGGAATGTTTTCAGGAGAATGTTTTTGATTAGTCTGTTCCAGCCCAAGGACAATGAGGTATTTCAGATTCCAGTTCTGGGCAATGAAAGGTGAAAAGCGAAGAATGAAATTCTGAGAGCATTTTGGGAATAGTGATCATCATATCAGAAGGTTTAGATGGGCGTTAGAGATAGCAAGGATAAAACTAGAATGAAAATATTTATAAATAGGAGGGATAACTTCAAAAAATTGAAGAGGGATCTGGTTTGGAGTCAAATACTGGCAGATAGAAATGTCATGGAGCAATGGATGGTCTTTGAGGAGGAGATGATTGAGATCCACTTCAGGAACACTTATTCAAAGGAGAAATAGAGGGCAAAAAATTCAGAGTTTCCTGGATGGTAAAGGAGTTAAAGGAATCAGATAGTCATTGACTTCAGGAAGCGTAGTGGACGACATGCCCCTGTCTACATCAATCGGGATGAAGTGCAAATGGTCGAGAGCTTTAGGTTTCTAGGTGTCCAGGTCACCAACAAGCTGTTCTAATCCCTCCATGCCGATGCTATAGTTAAGAAAGCCCACCAACGCCTTTACTTTCTCAGGAGGCTCAGAAAATCTGACATGTCCGCTACGACTCTCACCAACTTTTACAGATATGCACCATAGAAGGCATCCTTTCCGGATGCATCACAGCTTGGTATGTCTCTGCTTTGTCCAAGACCTCAAGAAACTACAAAGAGTCGGGAATGAAGCCCAGTCCATTATGCAAACCAGCCTCCCATCCAGTGATTCTGACTTCCCTTACCACTGCCTTGGAAAAGCAGCCCGCATAACCAAGGACCCAATGCACCCCAAACAGACTCTCTTCCACCTTCTCCCATCAGGAACAAGATACAGAAGTCTGATGTCATGTACCAGCTGACTCAAGAACAGCTTCTTCTCTACTGCCATCAGACTTTTGAATGGACCTACCTTACATTAAGTTGATCTTTCTCTATATCTCAGCTATGACTGTAACATCACATTCTGCATCCTCTTCCTACCTTCTCTCTGGAATGTATATTTTGATTCTATCGTGCACAAGAAACAAAACTTTTCACTGTATACCAATACATGTGACAATAATAAATCAAATCCAATCAAAGAATAGGATGAGGCACAAGAAGAGGATGTAGGACAGAGGAGAATCAGAATAAATATAAAAGTCAAAAGGGATACATGAAAACATGAAATGAAAACGCAAGATTAGTTTAGTAGCTGAGAATCTGAAAATCCTCATGTGTTTTTTAGGAATATGAGCAATTAAAACATCATCAGACGAGCAGTGAAGCTGATTCGGAACCGTTTCAGGACATCACTGCAGGAGTTCCTCAGGCCCAATCATTTTCAACTGCTTCATCAATGATCATCTGTCCATCAT
Organism: Mustelus asterias; assembly: GCF_964213995.1. Lineage (NCBI taxonomy): Eukaryota > Metazoa > Chordata > Chondrichthyes > Carcharhiniformes > Triakidae > Mustelus > Mustelus asterias. Next base: position 81,000,298 of record NC_135815.1, on the reverse strand, counting down.
ACGGTCAGAAGTAGGGATGTTCGCTGATGATTGCAGCAGTTTGTGCCTCCTCAGATACTGAAGGAGTCCATGCCCAAATACAAGAGCATGGCAATATCCTGGCTTGGGCTGACAATTGCCATGTGACAGTCACATGACAGAAGTGCCAGGCTATGACCACCTCCAACAAGAGAGAATCTAACTATTGCCTCTTGACATACAATGTTATTACCATTGCTGAATCCCAACTTTCAATGTTCTTATGGTTACCATTGACCAGAAATTGAACTGGGCTCACCTTATCAACACTGTGGTTACAAGTGCAGGTCAGATGCTTAGGATGCAGCAGCGAGTGGCTCACCTCCTGACTCTCAAAAACTTGTTCATCTACAAGACACAAGTCAAGAATGTGATGTAATGCTCTCCACTTGCCTGGGCGAGTGCAGCTCCAGCTACTCACAAGAAGGTCAAAATCATCCAAGACAAAGCAGCCCGCCTGATTGGCACCCCTTCCGCAAACATCCATTCCCTCCACCGCCGATGAACAATGGCAGCCATTTGTACCATCTGAATGATACACTACAGGAATTCAGCAAAGCTCCTTAGCCGGCACCTTCCAAACACACGACCACAGCAGCTAGCAGGATGGGGGCAGCAGATTTCTGGGACTATCACTACCTGGAAGTTTATTAAGTCACATAACAGTGAGAATAATGGAGTGAGTTGAGCCACTCTCTCAGGCGTGTTCCACATCGCAATCATCCCACACTCAGTCACTTTATTGGAAAGTTGGGAGTTCATGCTGGTGCTGGGGTGAGGGCTAAACACACCATTGACTTGGCTCTGGTGCTGTTTAGCAAGGCCCCCAATCTCACAGTGCACTCTCCATCCCCCATGCACATAAGGACCCCAATGTCAACAGCGGCATGTTCCCCAATCTGCTTCTCAGCATGGGTCGCCAGCATCCTGGCATCAGGGCCCTCCAAATGTGTCTCTCCATCGTAAGCTCCGATACACCCCTCCGTCATAGCCCCGACATTCCCCTCATGTCATAGTACAGTACAGTACAGTACAGAACAGGCCCTTCGGCCCACGATGTTGTGCCGAGCTTTATCTGAAACCAAGATCAAGCTATCCCACTCCCTATCATCCTGGTGTGCTCCATGTGCCTATCCAATAACCGCTTAAATGTTCCTAAAGTGTCTGACTCCACTATCACTGCAGGCAGTCCATTCCACACCCCAACCACTCTCTGCGTAAAGAACCTACCTCTGATATCCTTCCTATATCTCCCACCACGAACCCTATAGTTATGCCCCCTTGTAATAGCTCCATTCACCCGAGGAAATAGTCTTTGAACGTTCACTCTATCTATCCCCTTCATCATTTTATAAACCTCTATTAAGTCTCCCCTCAGCCTCCTCCGCTCCAGTGAGAACAGCCCGAGCTCCCTCAACCTTTCCTCATAAGACCTACCCTCCAAACCAGGCAGCATCCTGATAAATCTCCTCTGCACTCTTTCCAGCGCTTCCACATCCTTCTTATAGTGAGGTGACCAGAACTGCACACAATATTCCAAATGTGGTCTCACCAAGGTCCTGTACAGTTGCAGCATAACCCCACAGCTCTTCAACTCCAACCCCTTGTTACTAAAAGCCACTTGAGTGGCAACCTTTAGAGATCTGTGGATATGAACCCCAAGATCGCTCTGTTCCTCCACAGTCTTCAGAACCCTACCTTTGACCCTGTAATCCACATTTAAATTAGTCCTACCAAAATGAATCACCTCACATTTATCAGGGTTAAACTCCATTTGCCATTTTTCAGCCCAGCTTTGCATCCTATCTATGTCTCTTTGCAGCCTACAACAGCCCTCCACCTCATCCACTACTCCACCAATCTTGGTGTCATCAGCAAATTTACTGATCCACCCTTCAGCCCCCTCCTCTAAGTCATTAATAAAAATCACAAAGAGCAGAGGACCAAGCACTGATCCCTGCGGCACTCCGCTAGCAACCTGCCTCCAATCCAAAAAATTTCCATCGACCACCACCCTCTGTCTTCGATCAGACAGCTAGTAACCTATCCAATCGGCCAACTTTCCCTCTATCCCACACCTCCTCACTTTCATCATAAGCCGACCATGGGGGACCTTATCAAACGCCTTACTAAAATCCATGTATATGACATCAACTGCCCTACCTTCATCAACACACGTGGTTACCTCCTCAAAAAATTCTATCAAATTTGTGAGGCACGACTTGCCCTTCACGAATCCGTGCTGACTATCCCGGATTAATCCGCATCTTTCTAAATGATCGTAAATCCCATCCCTAAGGACCTTTTCCATCAATTTACCAACCACCGAAGTAAGACTAACCGGTCTATTATTACCAGGGTCATTTCTATTCCCTTTCTTAAACAGAGGAACAACATTCGCCATTCTCCAGTCTTCTGGCACCATCCCCGTGGACAGCGAAGACCCAAAGATCAAAGCCAAAGGCTCTGCAATCTCATCCCTTGCCTCCCAAAGAATCCTAGGATACATTTCATCAGGCCCAGGGGACTTATCGACCTTCAGTTTATTCAACACTGCCAGGACATCCTCCCTCCGAACATCTATTTCCTCCAGCCTATTAGCCTGTAACACCTTCTCTTCCTCAAAAACGTGGCCCCTCTCCTTGGTGAACACTGAAGAAAAGTATTCATTCATCACCTCGCCTATCTCTACTGACTCCATACACAAGTTCCCACTACTGTCCTTGACCGGCCCTAACCTCACCCTGGTCATTCTTTTATTCCTCACATAAGAGTAAAAAGCCTTGGGGTTTTCCTTGATCCGACCCGCCAAGGACTTCTCGTGTCCCCTCCTAGCTCTCCTAAGCCCCTTTTTCAGCTCATTCCTTGCTAACTTGTAACCCTCAATCGAGCCATCTGAACCTTGTTTCCTCATCCCTACATAAGCTTCCCTCTTCCTTTTCACAAGACATTCTACCTCTTTCGTGAACCATGGTTCCCTCACTCGGCCATTTCCTCCCTGCCTGACAGGGACATACCTATCAAGGACATCCAGTATTTGTTCCTTGAAAAAGTTCCACTTTTCATTTCATATCATTTCATGTCATAACCCCCAACGCATCCCTCCATCATAACCCCAGCAATACCCCACGTTATAACACTCGACAATCTCCTCCATCATAGTCCCGCCATTCCCCCCATGTCGTAACACTCAACATTCCCCCCAACATAGCCCCGCCATTTGCCCCAGGTCAAAACCCTCGACATGCCCTTCCATCATCACCCCTGACATTATCCATCCCTGCTTGACCCCACTGCATACCCCACCCAACATTCCCTCTTGACATAGCCATCATAGCCACCACTCAGGCCCCACCCCCTTGGCACCACTTCTGGCACACTGCCTGGTGGCTACTGTTGGTGTGCCTGGTGGGCCCCACCAGGTGGGCACTGCCCGATGGTTCAATTGACCCAATAAGAAGCTTTTATCAAAACAAACTTTTTTTAAGAATACAATTAGGATATAACAAAATGAATTAGCATAACTTTGACTCGCATAATCAAAATACTTAAACATGACAAAATATAATTCTGAACAACTCGCAATCTCTATAGTTCCAATGTAAACCAATATCTCCATAAACATACAACCTTCTTCAGAATTAGTTAGCACAACAACAAGTATGCTCACATGGTGCTGGATTTCCAACCTTTAACACTTCTGGACAGGGATCCAGGTAAAGGTTGCAGAGAAGGATATAACCTCAAACAGCAAGGCTCAGAGAAAGAAACACTCTCGTTTATGAGAAGCTCAGAGAAAGAGATTTATCTCCTGGCAGATTCCAGTCTCCAACTTCAGAGAGGGGATAAGAGAAGCACTGCTCTCTCAGCTCCAAGCAGCATCTAAACTGCAACTAAACTTGAATTATCTGAATAAGCCTAGCTCCACCCAGTCATGTGACTCTACCTGCCAATCAACCTATCCGGTCCGACTCTGCGAAACCCCAGTGGAAATCTCAAAAATAACAACCCTGCATTAGTTCAGATTAAAACAAGTATTGCAGCAGTTAAGATCAATTATGCCCCTGCAATAACAATAGCACCAAAAATAACTAAAACATATGTTAAACAAGAAACATGACGAAAAATCATTTCTTAAAGGCACAGTATCATCACACTTACCGGGAGATGCCCAATATTGTCTGAAGCAGAGCAGGTGAAACATATTCAACCATTTTTCTTGCCTTCTATAAGCTGTCTGTACCTCGCTAATTGTAAAGGAATTTGCTGAGAACAGAAATCTGCTTCACATGGAGCTTTGTATTTTCAGTTAGTTTGCTGTTTGTCCAAACTCGAATTCACAACTTTGACATGACAGCTGTGGCCTTAGTCATCCTGGTGCTGAATTCCTTTGCAAGGGAGAGAAATCATGGGCCCCGGAACTTTCTCCTGTTCCCAGGCCCCGTGTTCCTTCCCTCCTTCTCCCAGCGCCCCCACACTCCACATGAAACCTCCTCCTCAGTCTTACATGATACTTTTCCCCATTCCATACTCAGCAATATTCATCAAACAATCACAGAGAGGTCCTATTAAAAGATGGCACCCATTGCTGGCATTTGATTAGAAATAGCAACCAAAGAATGCAGCACTAGTATTGAAGGGCAGCAATGATATAATGCAATGTTAGCTGGTGTGCACTCGATAGGTGACCTCAGTGTGACTATTAACCAAACCAGACAGTAAAAATGTACTTTAACAGCATTGTGAATATTGACACGGGAATATTCAATTGGTTATTTATAAAATTGTGCAAATAAAACATTGATCTTTGTGACGACCTTAGCCCTTACCAATACATTCTGCACATTGAACCATGTGGACAAGGTAACAGTGCATTGATATTTGGAAATGTTGCAATATTTGCATTAGATAAACTGCACAAGACCTTTTCCATTCTATAGGAATAGAAGAATTTGTGCTGCCTGGGTGCATGATATTATGCAATATTATTTCATACAAATGGTATGGTTACATTTTATTTTGCCAGTATTCTCACAGGGTCAAAAGTTCAAATAAATCCTGAACAGAAAAGTGCAATGGCTGAACAACACAGTTCTTCACTGTCAGTTAAAAACATTGGAGCCCTCAGGTGCATCTGTGCAACACAACATTTAAGAGGTCAGATGTCAAAGACTGAATGGTTCACAAATGTGTCGTTGTCTTGTTAATCACCAAGCCTGGAGACTACGCTGACTGCTGCTTCTCATTACAGTAAATATTCAACACTTACAATACAATACAACTTTGCCATGACATTTCAGTAACTCAGAAAGTAAATTAAAAGCACGAAGACAGAGAGGGATAATCGAGAAGTGGACAAATGGACAAGATTGAAGTCAATGGAAAAGTCTCTTGAGAATCATGTGCAGTGTGAAACAGGTTACTGATTCACTATGAGGCTATTATACACTCCTGTCCTGGCAATTTCACCCCACAAATCCCGCTCACAGTAAACTTTCATTAATATCACAATAAACAGAATTCCAGCCATGATTCCACATTCTAATCGCAAGATTATTATGACAAACTTATGACAGGATGACAAACACGATCTCACTCTGTTCATTTCAGCCATCCCAGAAAGACATACACACACTCATATTGTTTAACAGGAGGAGGCCACTCAGCCCTCGATCTGCTCTTGCCATTTGATGACATTTCCTACATTATATCAGTGAGTACATCTACAAAGTATTTAATTGGCTGTAAAGTGATTTGGAAAATTGTGAAAGACAAATCAGGGTTCGTCTTTATTTCATTAAAGCTACATGCAGCAAGCAGTGACTGTAATGGTGGTGAAATTGAAGGCCCAATGCTGATTCTCAAAAGATAATTGATGACAGAACAATAAACGGATGTTGGGAAAGTTGCTACAAAGAAATCACTACATTCACACAATTCAACTTATAGCTAACGTCCCTCACACCCTCCCGAAACCTCCCCTCAATCCCCACTCCATCATCCATTCAACCCCACACCTCTCCCAGACAGAACTCAAACCTCCCCGCAAAACCCCCACGTGCCCAACCCCTCAGTCCAACCTCCCCCCATCCCCAACCTCCCCTCAACCAGCACTCAAAACTCCCCTCACAACTTCCCTCCATCCTTTCCCAAAGGCTCCCTCCAACAACTCTCCAGCCTCCCCGTGTTATGCTGGATATTCAGCATTTAGTATTTTGACATGGTTAGGGTTATGGTTATGGGCAGAATTTTCCCAAAGATTTCCCCACTGCCATAACGGTGAGAACACAGGGGTTTTGTGCGCTGGCCTCTCAGGCACCCTCCACATCGTAATCTTTCCAACAGTGCAATGAAAGAGCCTCCACATACATCACGCCATTCTGGAGGCTCCACCAACATGACTCACCCAATGCGCCTGCAGCTGTTCCCCATTAACAAGGAGGAGCTGCATTTAAACACTAACGATGCCACACAGTCAGTCATGCCAGGAAGATGGCACCACACAGAGCTGTGCCATGATTCACGGAGGGAGATCTGGGAGGGCACAGGATGCCTTAGAGGAGAAGAGGGCCATCTACTTCCCCAGAGATGGTCAAAGGTAGGGGCCGGGCCAGCAATGCAGACTGGGCAGAGGTGGCAGCAGCAGTCACTGCTCGCGCACTGGCACAGTGGACCAGTGCTCAATGCTGGAATAAAATGAATGGACTCATTCGGACAGCAAGGGTGATTGAACATCCCATCCTGGCATCAGCCCCATCCATTACACCTGGAATGTCCATGCCACTCCTCTCCCTGATACCCCACGGCCTTCCAGCACCCGAGCCCCCCTAGCACCTGCCTCCAAGTCCTCTGGCACCCCATCACAAACCCTGCTTGCTGAGGCATAGTACTGACATATACCACTCAATTGCCCCGTTCCTGACACTCCTGACATCTGGTGCCCTTCCAGCCATCAGGCTTTCACTCCCCTTGTCTGAACCCACAGGAGCAGATGGCCCATAAAGGGAGGGAGTGGGAGGAGGCGCGCACTGGGGGTCTGTGAGCTGCGGCTCCTGACTGCCTTCGAGGAGCGTGCCATGGTGTTGTCAGGGGAGGCCGAGGAGAGAGCCATGACCCACAGCCAGGGTGGCGTTCGCCACAGAAGTGAGGACCACAAAACCTTCATCCATACGACCTTTTTCAAGTAAGATAATTGTCCCTCCCATGCACTGAACCTTGTGTCTTATTTAGCAGGAGACGACCCCGATGGGGCCCACCGCCTGGAGCATAATAAGGTGACAGATTCCCTGTTCACCCGTGCCGCCAATTCATCACTTTGATGTGGACTGAGCCCAACAGCAAGCTCCTGCACCCATGCAAGTCCCCCACCCCTCCCCGCACCATGGCAGCTGCTGAGACCCCCCTGCAGCCCGGGGTTGATGCTCAGTGGTTCTCACCTCCTCGCTCTCCTTCACTCCTGCTGTGTCTGAACTACACTTTTAAAGAGCAATATTGATTGGCACCGCTGTGACATCACTCCAGAGAGGTGGGAGGCATTCGGGAGTGGGGAAACTATTGTGTGCCGAACTCGTGAATGATATTGAAATCCAGTCAATTTCAAGCTCATAAGCTTTGCGCTCTTGCTGGGTGCGATGTGGTTTGCTCCATGAAAAAGGGGTTGAGAAAATAGCAAGGCCTTTGGCACCAGGCGCGAATTGGATTTTTAGCTTCACATACTGTTTCCCCAGCTCACCGCACTGATTGCTGGGCACGCAAAGTGGTAAAATCCCGCACATCAATTTAATTTAATCTGCACTAGTTGGGATGCAGAGTCCAAGAGATTCGATAAACACACAGACATTTACACAAAATTGTTGTTAGAGTTTGAAGCACCCAACACGACAGTGAATGTATGAAAGATTTTCAAAGGGGAAAAGCTATGGGGAAAGTAGAGGAAATGGGTGTGAGTGGATCATTCTTTCAACAGCCAGAGCAGGTATGAGAGGTTGAATGGTCTCTTTTCTGTTGCCAGTTCCATGATGTTTCTATTCCAGTGCTTCTGCTGGTGTTTATCAAGTGTAAATAAAACAATTCTGTTTTTCTTTAACTAATCGAGGTTTCATGCATGTCTAATCTGTTTACCCCAATTACTGGAACGAATAACAATGTATATATCAGCCTCATGGTCTCAGTGGGTGTCACTGACTTGTATTAATAAAGGGTTCCACTGAGTGAGTGAGCTCAGAGAGTCAATGAAAACTAAAGGACAATAGAGTTCATCACAGGACATGCATCTTTTGGATCTATTATATCTGCTCTTTGATGTTGAACCCATTTTCTATCGCATCCTTGCAGTGGTTGGAGTTCTGTGTGAGTTATTATAAACATTGCTGGTTTGGCTGCTCTGATAGTGGAACTTGTTGGTGTTGGGCTTGTTACACAGTCGTATGTTTGAAGTTATTATTTCCAATCATGTTGATCATTATTTTATTCCAGGTAATGTTTTATTTCAGGAGTTGAATCCTAACTAACCATGTGTTTATTGATGTTCATGATCTGTTTGATTTGACCGGGTTTCAGTGAGGGTCCATTGTGTTTTTCATCTCTCCCTCTGTCTCTCTCTCTCTCTACATACACCTATATTAGTGAATGCAGTTTCCTGAAATGATTGGACAAGTGGTAGGCTGTCCTCCCGATGTCTTTGAATTGTTTGTTATGTCTTGCCAAAGAATTTTGGATCAGAAAGAACGTGCATTTATACAATGTCTTTCTCAAATTTAGTTCATCCTAAAGCTCTTTGCATGCGATAAAGTACCTTTGAAATGTAACCACTGTTGTGACGTCTCCATCTAGTCTATCGTGCCCTGACATTCCCCCTGTCGTAGCCCTGAATTCACTGGGTGGCACGGTGGCACAGTGGTTAGCATTGCTGCCTCACAGTGCCAGGGACCTGGGTTCAATTCCCAACTAGGGTTACTGTCTGTGTGGAGCATGCACATTCTCCCCGTGTCTGTCTGGGTTTCTTCCCACAGTCCAAAGTTGTGTGGGTTAGGTTGATTGGCCATGATAAATTGCCCCTTAGTGTCAGGGAGATGAGCAATTTAAATATGTGGGGTGATGGGGATAGGTCCTGGGTGGGATTGTGGTCAGTGCAGACTCGATGGGCCCAATGGCCTCCTTCTGCACTGTAGCGATTCTATGATTCTATGAAAACAACCACGATAATGTATCACCCTGAACAAATGTACCTAATGTGTTCCAATCAAACTAACCCCGAAGACAAACGACCCATTTCCCAGGTGTAATGCAGCAAAGACTCATGCTCACGTGATACTGGACCTGAGATCTTCGGATGAAGTCTGCAGTTCTCTTGATAGACTCAGAACAGCTTGAAGTCAGAACTTCTTCCCTGACCCGGGAGACTCTCTGGTCAAGCCACCAAAAGCAGAATTTCTACTTCAGAAAAGCTTTCAGCTAAACAGTAGAATTTCCCAAAACCAGGGAGAGAGAGAGAAAGAGAGAGGCTGCTTTCAGTCGGATGTCCACTCCCTTCTAAACTATAACCCAAACTGCAGCTCCAAACTGAAAATGAAAAAAAACTCCCATCACCTGACCTGCCAACCAGCTTTTTCCCTAAAAATGCAGAGTCATAAACATCCCAGTAAAAAATAAACAAACCCCGGTTTAATTCACAGTAAAATGACATCTCCAATCAAACCGGTGCCATAATTACATCAGCTCAGGCTGAGCTGCGAAACACTGACTGTGGGAGCTGCAGAGATCATGATTTTAAAAAAACATATCTGAAAGGTACACTCACATCATAGTAGTTCTCTCCCAGCATGCCTTCTACAGCTCACCTTGTCTCTGAGAGCCACCTCCTCCTCCAATCAAACCACAATTCCCAGCCTCAATTGTATGTGTGCTGCCACTGAGAGCCAGCTAACAAATACAAGGAGAATCTCAGTGTTGTGTCGCTGTTTTGTTGGAGTTGATTGTGAGGGTGTGTTCTGTGGTGAACAGAATGTAAATTATTTGCTGCACCATTTTCCACCTTCCCGGAATGCTCTGAAAAAATTGGCAAGTAATGAGCTGTGACCCCATTAATGGATTCATGAATGATCCATGTACTCACTATTACAGCCCAAATTCAGAGCTTCTGTAGGTTATTCAACTGATTCAACAGTGAACCAGATCCAATCTCCAATCCAAGGAGCTGAAACTAAATACGGAAACCCCGCTGGTCTCACCAGTGAGTCTGTGTCGATGAATTTAACCTGATCTCAGCTACTATATTTCTGCACTAAAGACATTCTCCTTGTTCAATGAGAAACTTATCTGCTGACCCATTGAGTAACAGGCTCTTTGTTTCATGTGAGGTTGCATATTCTGGACTAGTCGTCCAGAAACCTAAGGTAATGTTCTGGGTACCCGGGTTCAATTCTCACCATTGCAGATGGTGATATTTGAATTCAACAACAATCTGGAATTAAAGGTCTGTTGTTGACCACAAAACCATAGTTGATTGGTGGATAAAACCTGTCTGGTTCACTGTTGTCTTCAGGGAAGGAAATCTGTCATCCTCCCCTTTTCTGGCCTGCATATGACTCCAGAGCCACAGAAATGTGGTTGACTCTCAAATACACTCAGTTTTGGGCAGTAAATGCTGACCCAGCCAGCGACACCCACATCTCATGTACGGATAAAAAGAAAAGTTGTAAAAATGTAAATTCGAACATTTTCTCTATTTGCTTTTCATATCTTTGTTGCTTCTCACTGGACAACTTTGTTTTACCATCTGTTTTAAACTTACAGCTAACTTCGTCGCAATTATGACTCTATCTCGAGGGAGGTGCGGTCTTTCCAGAGGTGTCACTCGGTACCTGGTGGCGATGGCTGTAGCCGATCTGCTGGTTGTCATTATTCAGGTCATTTTGGAGAAAATTAGGCCCTTCAATCTGTACTTTCAACTCAGTTCCAAACTAAATTTCTGTGGTTTCAGGGACGGCCTCACTTCCGCAGTTGTTAGCAGCTCTGTCTGGCTCACAGTCGCCTTCACCTTTGACCGAATGGTGGCCATTTGCTTCCAGAAACTGAAGATGAAATACTGCACTGAGAAAACAGCAGCCATCGTTATCACAACGGTGAGTTTACTGTGTTTACTAACCAAAATCCCAATAGTTTTTAAGTATGAACCCTATTACTGCAGGGTATCATACAGGTTCAGCACTTTTCTTACATGGAAAATCTTTGGCTGGGTGGACAGCATTTTAACTCCAGTGCTCCCCTTCCTGCTGCTACTGCTGCTCAATACTCTCACTGTCAGGTACATCCTGCTGGCCAGTGCAGTCCGCAGGAAACTGAGGGGACAGCGAAACGGGAAGGAGCAGAATGATCCAGAAATGAGGAATCGAAGAAGATCCATCATTTTACTCTTCACCATATCGGGCAGTTTTATCCTGTTATGGATAACACGTGTCATATTTCTATCGACTCAGCGGATTATTGGGATGTATAATACTTGGACAACTGATGGTCTTGTAGCAGATATGATGGGATCAATGCTTCAGTTATCCAGTTCCTGCACCAACACATTTATTTACGCAGTCACACAGAGGAAGTTCAGAGAGGAGGTGATGAATACTGTAAAATATCCCTTTACAGTCATCCGGAATTTCATTAAATGATGGGAAGAAAGCTGGAAAATTTAAAGAAAGAGTTGGTCACAAAGATATTGTTCCTATCCAGCTCAACCCCTGTTGAATAAACATATCCAAAGGGCTTTGAAAATGAGAATCAGAATCACTGAAACCCCACACATTTAGCCCGCTAATCCTTCTAATCTTCACATCCTGAGACACTTAGAGGCAATTTAGCATGACCAATCCATCTAAGCTGCCTTTGGTCTGTGGGAGGACAGTGGGGCACCTGGAGGAAACCCACACAGATACATGGAAATTGTGCAAACTCCGCACAGGCAGTCACCCAAGGCTGAAACCAAACCTGCGTCCCTGCTGCTATGAGGCAGCAATGCTAACCACTGTGCCAATGTGCCACCAGTTTAATTGGTTATACTGAATGCATTCAGACAACTCAAAGGCAAAGATTCAGATGACACAGTTTGCACTTCTCACCACAGAGAATAAATACTATGAGTTTGAAAGGAATTCAAACAACTGATTCAGTGAGAAGCAGAAAAATCGAAGAAGCTGCGTCGAGATGATGATTACAGTTGTTGAGAACTGACAATAAAAATAGCCTGAAAACTGCCTTTTCCGGGAATGTGAAAGCTTTGTGAGGAATTTAGAATGTCGATAAATTGAAAACCCCTGGAAAGTAGGAACATGGAGACAATTGCTGAATCATCAACCTGGGGAGAACAAACAGCATTGGGAAAGGGGACTTTGAACCAGCTCACTTGTACTAGATTTAGAAAATGGAGTGTGAGCAAACATCCTGAAACAAGTTGTACAGCCCATCCAGTTCATTCAATGATCAATAGTCATCATCCCATGTGTCTCTGCTGTTCCCATATCTCTTATCTCCATTCCTCCAGCCAACAATCAGACATATTGCTCGACGTTCTACATGGTATATTCCTCTGGCAATTTGGAATGGACAGAGAGCTGACTGCAAGACAGGAAACTGGGAGTCGGGGTAAAGCGTAGCCATTCAGATTGGCAGGAAGTGGAAAGCGGCTCCCACAAGAACAATGCTGGAACATTGTTGTTCCCTATTCATATTAACAACATGAACAATATTCATAATGACAAACAAACTGTGGGGACAGTGAAATGTGGATGAAACCAACAACAGAATTTCCACATTTGGAGATGACACAACATTGAGGAGCATTATCGATACTGAGGGGGGACTGCCACACATGAGGAGAAAACATTCATAAATGTACAGAAGAGGCATTTCAAATTAATTTCATGATTGATGATGGAGGCATTACATAGAAATATAGAAACATGGAAACTAGAAGCTGGAATAGGCCATTTGGCCCTTCGAACCTGCTCCGCCATTTATCTTGAACATGGCTGATTATCAAATTCAATATCCTGATTCCCCCTTCCTCCCATATCCCCTCATCCCTTCAGCCCCAAGAATTGTATCTAATTTCTTCTTGAATTCAGACAACATTTTGGCCATTTTAGTCGTGAATTCAATACATTCATCACCCTCTGGGTGAAGAAGTTTCTCCTCACCTCAGTTCGAAAAGGTTTACTCCTTATCTTCAAACTACAGCCCCTAATTCTGGACTCCCCCACGATTGGGAACATTCTTTCTCATTCTACTCTGTCAAAACATGCTGAATTTTATAACTTTTGATGCAATTCCTTCTCACTCCTCTAAATGCGAATGAATATAATCCTAACCAACTTAACCTCTCCTCATATGACAGATCTGCCATCCCAGGAATCAGCCTGGTAAATCTTCGCTGTACTCCCTCGATAGCAAGGACATCCTTCCTCAGATAAGGACACCAAAACTGCACACAAATTCCAACTATGCCCTCAACAATGCCCTATACAGTTGCAGAAAATCATCGCTATCTCTGCACTCAAATACTCCCACTATGAAGGCCAACATATCATTTGCCTTCTTTATTGCCTGCTGTACCTGCGAGCTTACTTTCAGCGACTAATGCACAAGGACCCCAATGTCTCGTTGAGTATCCAGCTGTCGAAATTTACAGTAAGAAGTCTCACAACACCAGGTTAAAGTCTAACAAGTTTATTTGGTAGCAAATATCATAAGCTTTCGGAGCACAGCTCCTTTGTCAGATGGAGTGGATATCTGTTCTCCAACAGTGCACAGACACAGAAATCAAGTTACAGAATACTAATTAGAATGCAAATCTCTACAGCCAGCCAGGTCTTAAATGTACAGATAATGTGGGTGGAGGGAGCATTCAACACAGGTTAAAGAGATGTGTATTGTCTCCAGACAGCACAGCTAGTGAGATTCTACAAGCCCAGGAGGCAAGCTGTGGGGGTTAGTGATAATGTGACATAAATCCAACATCCCGGTTTAGGCCGTCCTCATGTGTGCGGAATTTGGCTATCAGTTTCTGCTCAGTGACTCTGCGCTGTCGTGTGTTGTGAAGGCCGCCTTGGAGAACGCTTACCTGATTTACATCCATTCATTTAATAATCTATCTTTCTATTATTGCTACCAAAGTGGATAATTCACATTTATCCGCATTATACTGCGTCTGCCATGCAGATGCCCACACACTCAGCCTGCCCAAATCACGCTGAAGCATCTCTGCATCCTCCCCACAGCTCACCCTCCCATCCCACTTTGTATCATCTGCAAATTTGGACATAATACATTTGGCTTCTTCTTCCAAATCATTGATATATAATATGAACAGCTGGGGTCCTAACACAGATCCCTGCGAACCCCCCTAGTTACTGACTGCCCATCAGAAAAGGACCCATTTATGCCAACTCTTTGCTTCCTATCTGCTAACCAGCTTTCTATCCATCTCAAGACATTACCTGCAATGGCTTGTGCTTCAACTTTACATAGTCTGTTATGTGAGACTTTGTCGAAAGCCTTCTGAAAGTCTCAATAAACCACATTCACTGGCTTTCCTTGGTCAACTCTACGAGTCACATCTTCATAAAATTCCAATAGATTCATCAAGCATGATTTCTCTTTTGTAAATACATGCTGACTTTGTCTGATTATACCACTGCCTTCCAAAGGCTGAGTTATGAAATCCTTGATCAGAGACTTTATCAACTTCCCTCGGACCCACGTTAGGCTCACAGGTCTATAGTTCCCTGCTTTCTCTCCATCTCATTTTTTGAATAACGGGCTGACATTAACTACCGTCCAAACTGTAGGAACTATTCCAGAGTCCACAGAAATTTGGAAAATATTCACCAATGGATCTATTATTTCCAGAATCAGTTCCTTAAGTACTCTGGGATGGAGATTATTAAGACCCGGAGATTTATCCACCTTCAGTCCCATCAATTTCTACAAAACCATTTGTCTATTAATGCTGATTTCCTTCAGCTCCTCACGAGAACATGTTTCTCTCAGCACTTCTGGCACATTATTCATGTCTTCCTTTGTGAAGACTGAAGCAAAGCACAAGTTTAATTCCTCAGCCATTTCTTTATTCCCCGTTATGAATTTGCCCGTTTCTGACTGTAAGGTGCCTATATTCATTTTTGTCAATCTTTTTCCCTTTAGATACCTATAGAAACATTGACAGTCAGTTATTATGTTCCCTGCCATCTTTCCTTCATACTCCATTTTTGCCTTCTTTATCGATCCCTTGGTCCTCCTTTGCTGAATTTTAAACTGCTCCCAATCCTTAGGTCTATTGTTTTACAATGTGCTCAGAATCATTAAATCAGATAAAAGATGGAAAATAAGAATCTAAATGAGGCAGAGATGCAAAGCGATCTCAGATTTTTGGTGAGCAAAGTGTTAAGTCTGTTACAGGAGTAAACCAATCATTCGGTTTTAATTCTTGAGAATTGGAAATAAATATAAGAGAATTGCAGTTAAACCTGTACAAAGCATGCTCAGACAGCACTTGGAGCTCTGTGTATGGTTCTGGTCACCACATTATCAAAAGAATATAGAAGCACCAAGGAGGATGCAGGAATGATTGACAAGGATGATAAGGATTCTACTTCTCAACAAATGATAAACAGGCTGGGTGTCGGGCTCTAATTGGTCACTGGTGTTTTCACTTCTAAGCCAAGCTCCTGATGCTGCCGCTCCGTTACTCCATTGGGAGAGATTATCACTGCTCAGCCAGGAAGAAACCTCAGGAACTGGGCAGGAAATGTTCACAAAAATACATTTAAAAAGTGGGATCTTCCCTGCCCGTGTCCCCATCTGTGGGATCCTCAGTCTCTGGTTGTGATATCCCCCTGGACTATCACATGGTGGCCATCTCCAATTAACTGATGGCTCCTCACAGGATGCAGAGTTGCTCCACCATTGAAAAAACGCCAAGAGCCCAATGTTCTGACCCCAATTTGGGACAGTATCTAGATACAAGTATTAATTCCAAAGACGCGCATTCTTCTGTGTTTAAATGTATCTCCTGCTCTTGTCCAATTCTCTTCCAATTAATCTTACATCTATGTCCAATTATCCTCTATAGCCTGTTTCTGTCTGTCCTGTCCCTTCATTTCATAATTTAAAATTGTGTCCAATCACCTTGGTAAGAAAGCAATTGTCCAAGGCTCTCTTCTTATCTGTCTTTCTTCACACTGTTAATATTCATGTCACTCTGCTACATTTTGCTGTAATTTGTAATAAACTTAAAAACTGATCAAATTTGATGTACCAGCATGCTTAGTGGTCTCGGGGAGATGGGGGATGGTCGCGGATGGGGGTATCGGGGCTTGCCCGAGGAGGTTTAGGAGGTAGATGTTCGGGGGATTTGGGGCTCTGCAAGGACATCGATGGGGGGTTGCAAGGAAGGCCAGTGATCGGGCTGGCTCGCAATCAGGAGGCCGGCAATGTGGGGCCATTGCGCATGCACCGATCTCTGGACTGGCAGATTGGCGCATGTGCAGTGGCCCGCTCAGCGCTATGCTGCCAACTTCTCCAGTGGGAATAGACCCCGCACCCAGATTCTCAGAGGGAATCCCACTCGACCATTCTGTGAAGTTCAGAGTGTTGGAGATTCAATCTGAAAATCACACTAAAAATAATCAGTGAGATTAAATCCCGTTTTCATGTGAATTGGGGAAAATCCCGGCTGGGATGTATGAAAGGAGTTGTGGAACTCATCATGGGAGCAGCACAGGATGGGTTAAGGGAAGAGGAGATAAAGGCCTGGTTAATCAAAGACAGAAGGAATGAGCAAAGGCACTAATATCTCCTGGAGGGTGGGTAATATGAGGAGCTCACTTTGAATATCTTTAAATGGTATTTGGAGCTGGAATCAAGGCCAAAATGGTCAGTCACAAATTAAACATCAATGTTGAATCACTGCCGAACTGACCACTTGCTCTTGTTCGTACATATGTGGCTTTTGATCCAGTCACTCGAACTTAAAATCAATTGAAACTCTTTGGGCCATAACCACCTGGCTCCTGAGTGTGGGATATTGGAGGGTTCCTGTTTCAAGCATGTGAGTCGTTACGGAATGTCACTCCACCACTGATTCCCACGCTGAGGAAGTTAAGGGCCCTTGTGTCCAATTCTTTCTTCCAGATGTCTGAATTCAGTAAACTGTTCGACAAGACAACACCTTACAATGCCAGGAAACATATTGGGCAATCTGTGTTGGATCCTCTGAATTGCAGCAACATCTTCTTGTAATGGGAAATCAAAATCCACAAATATTTCTCTAACTGTGGGTTTATGGAGGTTTTATCTAAATTCACCATTACGTCTTGACTTTAATATTCGATACATACTGCCGTAAAAGTCAGTATCTCATTGGCTCTTTATCTTGATCCACTTGAGGAGCTGTTTTTAATGTTGGGAGCCAAAATCCCCAAACCTTTCAGCTTTTTGATATCATCCAGCTTTCCCCCGTTCCAAATATGTTTTCAATGAAATGTAAAACCTCACACTTACTGACATTAAATTCCATTGTTACTCATTGGCCCATTTATCTCAGCCACGTTGCTTTGAGCTTCAGAATTCATGACGATGCTTCCTATTTTAATATTGTCTGCAAATTTCTACACCACTGTTTCGAGCCTTGTATCCAGATTATTGTGTAAAGTTAACAGGGTTGAGTCCAGAGCAAAACCCTCTGGATCTCCACTGCCTCATTCCAAGCACTCGGAGAAACTCCCATTGCTTCTTCCCATCTAAACAGTTTGCTTCCCTCCCCCTGATTTCATTTTCTCCAGTTGAAGCCTGTGTGGTATCTTTGGCCGCGATTCTCCCTAAAAAGTTTGAAGTGTTGGATTCGCGGCAAAGCTGTTTTTTTCAGTGCAACTTCAGACAAGAATCTCTCACACTATAATGCAGAGATCACAATTGGAACTATCTTTTGAAGCTCGGGGGGTGAGGCCTATTCACACCGGAGGCTGACAGTTCCGGTCCTCTGTTCATGCGCAGTGGCCCCGAACTGTCAGCCTGCATTTTGCTGTCCAATGTAGAAAGATAGAAGAGAAAAGGGCTACTATAAGTGTGGCAGACTCTGCTAGGGATTTTGTTTAATCAACTTAGATGTAGAATTCACTTTAAATCAAAGGGGAGCAAGTTTGTTAGTAATTGTAATGAGGTGTTTTAAATGCTTTGTAGTTTTAAAGGTACATGTAATACCTTTAATTAGTCCATACATATAAATATATCTTCTATACATTTTTAGAAGTTAAACAAATAAACTTTGATGTACAGTTGCATCACAGTGGATACTAAACATATGTTAGATACATTCCTTTAAAGCACCCAGTTATTGGAATCACAAGGCCATAAAGGACACTTATTTGCTTTACCAGACACTTGATCGAAAACAACTGATACAAGAGTGAATTTTAATGAAGCTGCCTTCGCAGTTTCTAATCTTAACAGTCAGAAAGACATTAATGTCTTAGCGAACAAAAAGGTTATGGTAAGGGACTTAGTGGGAACTGACAAGAATTAATGGTATCATGATGATACCCCTCAAAATTGTAGGTGTGATAAAAAGCTCAGTCATTGAATTGCTGAGCAATATATACATGTGTTTCATTATGATGGCTCTAAACAAACTTATCAAGGCTATAATTGGGAAATATCCTGAAGGCAAGTTGAGTTGACCACATTCCTTCGAGATTCACTGACCTCACTGACAAGGCCATTAAATACTCCTGGCTTTTGTAGGCCCCATTTATCAATTAAGAGGTGCCCATGTGAGACTGTTTGAATGAAGATGCTTTGTGAGGCTGCTATCAAAATAGAGATATGATGTCTGACTAAGAGACTAGAGGACCAGCTTATGGATGATATATTGGAGTATCACACGAGTTATCATGATCTCATAGATCAGGGTGGTTCAGTATTTTTTCTATTGGATCAATATTCAAAGTATATCATTTGTAACACTTTTCTTTGGATTGTGTCCAACTGACTGTGAGCTGCAGAACTGTATAAACCAGGATGATTTTCTTTGTCCGGTGGAGTGGTGTCTCTGACCCATTTGTCAAGAACCTCCCCACTTGCTATCAAATAAAATAAAGACAATCTGTCAGTTAAGTATCTTGTGTTAACGTGTGTTTATGCTAAAGTCAAACTCGGAAGTCGAGATTTCGACACCACCCACCCCCACAGCCTGATCGCGACCCGCAAGGGCATTCCCAGGGCAGCCCCAAACGCTCTCACGTCCTGGAGCACCCCGATATCCAGCCCGTCCCCAGCAGTAACAATCTCTCCCACTCCTTGGCAGACCCCAGGGAGGAAGAACCCCACCCGGCAGACCCCCTCTCCGGCAGACCACCCATGCTGTCCACCACCCTCCCAGGCTGCCCTGTTCGCTGGGCTTCATCCTGCCCCGATCCATCCCCATGCAGAGTGGCACCGGAACACCCACCCCAACAGATTGCCCCCCTCGGCCCTGCCCCCAGCTGGCCTCGCCCCCTAGCACTGCCCCATTCCCAGGAGGCAGTGCCAAGGTGCCCCCTGGACATGGGTACAGGCTGGCACTGCCAGGGTGCCCATTCCTAGAGGTCACTATCCCCCGCTGCCCGTCGCCTTGGGGGCCCTGATTGCCCCCGTTCACTCCAGGGGGATTGTCCCATTATTTCCCTGAAAATGAGGAGCGAGTGCAAACCCCGCTGGAGTGAAATAGTGGCGGTGTGGGAGACGCGAGCGGGCCGGGAGAATTCAGTCCCAGGCCCGCTGTTATTTTAAAGGCTATTTAAATATTAGCCCCTCCTCCCAGCCAATTTCCAGCATTGCGCAGACGCCACTGGAAATCTGGGCTTGGGAGGTGCAATTGCGGCGCGAACGCTCGCTAGAATCCTGCGAATTGGCCAACATGCGAATCTCCTAATCTGCCGCATTAACAAATTAGCGCAGTGGCGTGGGAGAATCACCCCCTTACTCAAACTTTCTGAAGATCCATGTACACACCGTCCACTGTATTTCCCCACACACCACATGTGTCGCCTCATGAACAAATTCCAGTCAGTGACAGGTGTCGAGATCACATTTGGGGCCCTGGAAAATGTAGCATTAGTATTCCTCTGCCTTGCTTACTTCATAACCATGAAGTTTTCTTTACCCTGGTGTTGCATCCACTTCATACAAACTAATCGTCACAAATACCTCACAACATAACGTGTTACATCATGCACGGAGCCTCTGCTTATTTCACAATTACACATTGTATCGCATAATTACAAGAACTTAACCAAAACAAAAACACCCAATGTAACAACATTATCAGCATCTGCGCATGATAACATTGTCATAACTCAAGTCCTGTGTTTCATTTTCTCCTAGTTTCCAGTTTTTTTAACACAGAAAATAATATTTTATTTAAACCAACAGTCATGTTGTCTCTTTTGCTCTTTGTCGGCAGAGTTCCACTCACAAACCCAATTTCCAAATTCATATGCGGTAAATTCACAATTCAGTTTAACAATGACCCATAACTTCCGATTAGTGGCAAAAAGCCCCGGGCTGCCAAATATAGAAGTATTTTTGCCCTCTTACATCAAAACATAAGAACTAGAAGCAGGAGTCGACCTTCTGGCCCCTCGAGCCTGCTCCACCATTCAATAAGATCATGGCTGATCGTTTTGTGGACTCACCTTCACTTACCCGCCCGCTCACCATAACCCTTAATTCTTTCACTGTTCAAAAATGTATCTATCCTTGCCTTAAAAACATTCAATGAGGTAGCGTCAACTGCTTCATTGGGCAGGGAATTCCACAGATTCACAACCCTTTGTGTGAAGACGTTCCTCCTCAACTCAGTCCTAAATCTGCTTCCCCTTATTTTGAGGCTATGCCCCCTCGTTCTAATTTCACCTGCCAGTGGAAACAACTTCCCTGCTTCTAACTTATCTATTCCCTTCTTAATCTTATATGTTTCTATAAGATCTCCCTTCATTCTTCTGAATTCCAATGAATATAGCCCCTTTCTACGCAGTCTCTCCTCATAAGCCAATCCTCTCAACTCTGGAATCAACCTAGTGAGTCCCCTCTGCACCCCCTCCAGTGCCAGTATATCATTTCTCAAGTAAGGAGACCAAAACTGTACAGAGTACTCCAGGTGTGGCCTCACCAGCACCTTATACAGCTGCAACGTAACCTCGCTGTGTTTAAACTCCATTCCTCTAGCAATGAAGGACAAAATTCCATTTGCCTTCTTAATTGCCTGTTGCAGCTGCAAACCAACTCCCTGCGATTCTTGCAGAAGGACACCCAGGTCCCTCTGCACAGCAGCATGCTGCATACCTTTGTTCAAAAGTTGACATCCAGTTCCCAATGGGAGAAGAAGCCTTCGGCTTTCTGCAATACAATCTCCGGAGGCTCCAGTGCGATACAGGAGAACTCTATCCACGCTCTCTTATAATGGGGTCAGCTTGGGAACTTCTGTTGAGACCTTGCTTGGAAACAGCAGTTTTTTAATGGAAACAGAGCAGATTTTCACAAAATTGTTTCAACTTGGCACTTCCACCATGCAGGTCCTTGCATCAGGACCTGCGTATTGTCCCAACGCACATGTGTGGTGCTGTGACGTTAGTGTACCTTTAAGAAATGTTTTTTTAAAATCATGTTCTCTGCAGCTATAACAGGTTCGTTTTTTTCTCATTGTTGCTGGGCTGTCTGCTACAAGTCCTTTCATTGCTGCTTCAATGCCTTAAATTGGGATTTGTTTATTTTTACTCCGGGCCTCAGGTACTTTCTGGGATTTTTTATGCCCTTGCATTGTTTGGGGAAGAATGATTGACAGGTAAGGTGACAGGAGTTCTTTTGCTTTCAGTTTTGAGCTGCTGCTTTAGCTTCGAAGGAGTGTGGACATCAAACTGAAAAGCTGTGTTTGGCTCTCTCTCGCTCCCTGGAATTGTACGTTCTGCTGGCTAGCGGGAAACAAGGATTCCTGGCCTTCCGCGAGTGAAAATTCTGCAGCTGGTGAGTTGCAAGTTAGTACCTAGAGCCGTTCTCTACCCCTTCCCAAGCGTGCCTGTGTGTGCATCAAGAGAGGTGCAGAATTCAACCAAAGAATTAAGTTCCAGCATCACGTGAGCATTTGTATTTTCTGCACTAAACGTGTGGCAAGGTTTTGGAGAGGGTACAGAAAAGATTTACCAGGATGTTGTCTGGTGTGGAGGCCATTAGCTATGAGGAGAGGTTGAAGAAACATGGTTTGTTCTCACTGGAACGACGGAGGTTGAGGGGTGATCTGATAGAAGTCTACAAGACTATGAGAGCCACGGGCAGAGTGGATAGTCAGGAGCTTTTTCCCAGGGTGGAAGAGTCAATTACTAGGAGGCACAGGCTTAAGGTGCGAGGGGTAAGGTTTGAAGGAGATGTATGAGGCAATTTTTTTACACAGAGAGGAGTGGGTTCCTGGAACCTGTGGCCGCGGGAGATAGTGGAAGCGGATACGGTCGTGACCTTTAAGGTGTGTCTTGACAAATACATGAAAAGGATGGGAATAGAGGGATATGGTCCCCCGAAGGGTAGAGGGCTTTAGTTAAGTCGGGCAGCATGGTCGGTGCAAGCTTGGAGGGCCGAAGGGCCTGTTTCTGTGCTGTAATTTTCTTTGTTCTTTGTTCTTTGTTTTTGTTTAGGGAAGTTTGTTTGATTGGAACATTTCCTACATACATTAAGGGTTATGCAATATCATGGTTGTTGTTATTCTTGTTTGTAATTGGTAAAGGTTATTGTACATTTTCGTTCCACACATGTTAACTGTATTTGAAAAAAAATATTTGTTTGATAAAAGCTCCGTTGTAGGTCAGTTGAAACATACCTGAAATGGAGCATCTCATCCTTAACCTAAATAAATTCAAATTGCAAAATTTAATATCCAGGTGACTTCATTAAATACTTTGCAGTTCTTGACCTGAATTATAACAATTGGGGACTCGTCTGGGATTAAAATCTATTTCTTGATTAATTTGGGATTAATGGACTCAAAGACAGTGACTGGTGAGCATATTTGTGTTTTCTTTTTAGGTGTTGTGTTCAGGTTTAAATAGGGAGTGCCTTGTGGAATAATAGCTCTTTCAGAGGGTTAAAAGTTCCTGGGAGTGGAAGATGTCAAGCAGGGTGGTTTCCAAAAGGTGACGAAAATAAAACTTTTGCAATTGGCAAAAATGTTGCAACTGACATT
The DNA here is from genome assembly GCF_964213995.1 of Mustelus asterias. Lineage (NCBI taxonomy): Eukaryota > Metazoa > Chordata > Chondrichthyes > Carcharhiniformes > Triakidae > Mustelus > Mustelus asterias. The sequence goes on along the minus strand of NC_135815.1, from coordinate 80,977,023 downwards.
ACCTGATGGTGTAAAAAGTCGGCGGGGGGGGGGTGGCGATTGTTGTGGCAATAGCTCAGCATTTAAAATGGCCAGAAACACAGTCATAATCACTGGAAATGGCGAGAATTCATTTACAAATGCACAGCTTGAACATCGCAAAGAACTAAAGCAGTTTGAATTCAAAATAAAAGAAAGGGAGGCCATTGCCATAGAAGAAAAACGGAGAAAGGGAGGAAGAAACAGCACAAGAAATGGACTGCCTGCATTGCAGACAAGGCAGAAAGAATAATGGAAAAAATTTGAACTTCAGAAACTGACAATAAAAAGTGAACATCAGTTAAAATTGGCGGAGGTCAAGGGAAAAGTACATTTTGACTATAGTGATGAGGATGGTGAAGAAGTGCGAGAGTGTCGGAGTCAAAAGCTTGGAAGGGATATATTTAAATATGTCCAAGTATTGCCAAAGTTTCATGAGAAGGATTTAGAAGCTTTTTTCATTTCCTTTGAGAAAGTGGCTAAACAAATGAAATGACCACAGACCATGTAGGAATTACTGATTAAAACAAAGCTGGTAGGTAGAGTTAGTGAAGTGTTTGTATCACTCTCAGAGGAGATATCTGGGATTTGTGATGAAGTGAAAAAAATGCATCTGAAGTGCATATGAACCAGTGCCAGAAGCCGACAGGCAACACTTTAGAATTCTAAGGCAAGAACCTGGTAAAAGTACATAGAACGTGAAAGGATCAAACAGAGTAATTTGGTAGATGGATAAGGGCTTTGAAAATAGACCAGGCATAAGAAGCTCTTGGAGAAATTATTATTTTGGAGGAGTTTAAAAATGTACTTCCTGAGGTAATGAGAATTTAATGTGGAAGATCAGAGTGTTAAAACTGAGAGGTTAGCTGCAGAAATGGCAGATGATTACGAATTAGTTTATAAATCAAAGTTTGGTTTCCGACATCATTTTCAGCCTGAGGGATAGAAACTGGGGAAAAGAGAAATTCTCAGGTGTTAAAGGTAAAGGAAGTTCTCGTGGGAGATAATAAGGACAGTGTACCTCAGGTTAAAAAGGAAACAGGAGGGTGGAAGAGAAATTAAAAGCCTCAGAAGTTTTCACTGTAATAAATTAAGCCACGCAAAGTCGCAGCGTTGGTGTTTTAAGAAAAGCATTGGGACGACTGACATGATAAAATAGGATAAGCCAATGGGTTCTGTTAAAGTGGTAAAGGAAAGCCCAATTAAAGTGAAAGAGGTGCAAAAGAATGTACAGCTTGACCAGGAGTTGATTGATAAGAAGGTGCCAGATCTCTCTTAAGAGTTCACTTGTGCGGGTAAAGTTTACTCATGTGCCAGGAGGGAGAGAATCAGGAGCAAGTCAATCCTTGATGATAAGAGATAGGAGTTATGCAGTTTGGAAGGAGTATTACCAGAAAAGGTGATAACTTATGGAATTCATGGTGAGAAGAGTAGTGTTCCATTATATAAGGAGAGGTTGGAGAGTCAAGTGAAGAGTGGTAAAGTTGGAATAGGAGTAACAGAGGAATTATCTTGTCTAGGAATACAGTGTATCTTGGGTAATTGTGTAGCTGGAGCACAGGTGGGAACGATTCCTACTGTGGTTGAAAAGCCAGTGGAAATCAAACAACTGAGTTTTTGAAGGATGCATATCCTGTGATTTTTCCGGATTGTGTAGTAACAAGGTCACAAAGTCATAGGTTAAGACAAGAGGAGAAATTAAAGAGTAAAGATCAGAAAGTTACAAAAGGAACAATTTTTGATCGGATGTTTGGAAAAGAACAAGAACAGGCTGAACAAGGCGGAAACCCAGTCGTTCCGATTGGAGCCTTCAACTGTGCATGCGCAGAGAAAATAAAATAAAATAATGCTTTTCCCCTGCCCCATCCCTCCCGGGCCAAATAATGTCTCCCCCTGTCCCCCACGGACATTGGACCCCCCAACATTACTGACAACTGTCGTGGTTCCCCAGGACGACAATTCGTTCACATCGGTTTAAAACAGAGAGTCTGAGCAGCGATCTTTCAAGCAAAAGACTTTATTTCTCAGCACAAGAGACAAAGCCGGGAGCGTCCGGAACACTCCAAAGAGCCCTTGGGCTTACAGTCTTTTATGTACATTTCAGCTCCCTATCTCAAGATTCTTATCTTACTTTTATTGCCTGTCCTTGGTTCTCATCTTACTTTAGACCCTTTATCTGTTGTATTGGCAATTAGTCGTTCCCTGTTATATCTCTGTGTCTCTTAAATCATGGTGGTTATGGCTCTTACCTTTATCTGACCTTTTCTGCTTGTACTATAATCGTAGTTTTGTTGATTTAGGCCGAAAGTGTTAGAAAGGACATTCTCTCTGCTGATTTTATGGTTTTATGGTCCACTATTAAGTTGAACCACCGAGCAGTCTTCCTTGTTTTCTTAAGTGACTGTTGTCTGCTTTCCTTAATTAGTGATTGCTATATTACTTCTCTAGTTCCTCCACTTTGATCATATCGACTACACTTGATTATATTAGGTCACACGAAGTTACTTTAGGTTACATATTCATCTCACTATTCACCTAAATCTACTTTATCATTTCACTAAGACCTAAATCTACTTTATCATTTTACTAAAACCTGTGAATCTGAATTCCATACTAAACTCATACAATATCCAGTACAATTTCCCTTACAAGTGAATCTGAATTTCATACTAAACTCATACAATATCCAGTACAATTTCCCTTACAAGTCCCCCCTTTGAGGCTATTCCCTAGCCTCATCCCAATTACCAAGCTCAAATAATCCCCTCGCTCGATCCCATTTGTATTTTATTTTAATCACTCTTTGCAGGCGATGTGGAGGAGCCGAATATTTTGGTCAGGGATCAGTGTCCCTATTCTAACTTTATCATAATTTGTCTATCCCGGTTCTGATTTTTGGGTTGCTCCTCCAGATTGCCTGCCCCTGACAGTCATCAGCCAAAAACCTTCCCACTCTTGTCTAGGGAAGGGAAAAAGACTGATTCCTGTGTACAGACTAAGTTCTCCTGGTTTCGTGCGGACTTCAGCAAGGTGCTGTTGTTTCCACAAGGTGATCTTCCACTATTGTAGTTATTTTACAGAGTGACGAGTTTCAACTTCGACCAAGGTCATTGTGAATCCACTCAGCGGGGGCGGCTCAAGATTTTCCCATTCCTCTGTTTTTTCTCTCGAGCGTGAGCTGCTTATCACCCGCGTCACCATCTGCCGCGCTGCCACTCTGGTAAGGAAGGATCTCAGGGCGGGTAAAAAACAACAAAATATCAATCCCAGAATGATTATTGTTGCGATTGCTACAGCTCCAGCTTTGGCAAACCACGCCCCCCATCTTCCTAATATTCTGTCCAGCCAACTCCATACCTCATGCCCAAACCCAGCATTTTCTTTCACTTCTTTCTTAAGATTTCTTAACTTATTCATGGCTTGTGTAAATGACCCCTCTGGATTAGTGTTATTAGGGATAAATGTGCAGCACTGATCCCCAAACATAACACACACCCCTCCTTTCTCTGCCAGGAGCCAATCTAACGCCTGTCGATTTTGCCACGCCATTTTGCTGGTCGCATCCAACTGCTCTCCTAAGGCCTCCAGGGCATCATTCGTATAATTAATAAACCTCTGCTGATTATAATAGATGTAATTGATCCACTCAGTATTCTTGCTGGGTGTGATCCAAACAAAGAGGGATTCAAACCCTGCAGCTATTTCGTTCCTAGCTTTGAACTCATTCGGGATGCCGCGGGGCTGTCCGATTGCGTCCAATTTTATCGTAGGGTCAGGGGTATATGCCCTCTTAATTCTTTGTGACTTAATTTCTTTTTCCACCGGTAGTATCACAGTGCTCTGGGCAAGCATAACTCGGGCACATAGTCCCTTCCAATTCTGTGGTAGTTTTGCCAATAGCCCTTTCTCCGGGCCACAAAGCCACCAGAGATCGGCCAGTTGATTTTCTTGATAGTCTAACACATAAGGAGGGGGTGTCCATCCCTCTCCTGAGAGGATCAGATTAAGAGCATCGGTTATATTCCAAATCCTTTCACACTCTCCTGTGTAATTTCCCACACTACTTCCTGTGCTACTTTCCTTCCAATAGCAATCTTGGATTTGTAAGTTGGGCTCTACACTCCATTCCTTTGGGACCGCGTCCACTGCCGTTTTTGGCCACTTTGGACATCTGTGGGTCAAGTTGTAGATGCCCTTTTTTACCCCAGCAAACAGGATGCAGTGGTATTGACACAACGGCGACTCACCTTTACAAAGGTTATCACATGCGGATCCGGAACAGTCTATCTTCTCATACGAGTAGTTCCGATTCCCTATCATATGATACCGTATATGTGTGGTATATGGACGGCAATTTTCCTTTCTCCAGCTTTGTTTCCTGGTTCTACAGTCTCCTGATCCCCATGGTATATCAGTTACTTGGGTGTTAGGTTTCTCTGATGCACATACTACACACTCTTTCCCATCACTGTTTCTCTGACCTGTATACTCAGCCCATTTCCACCATTTGTTTTTCTGCGCTTTTCCCCAAATAGTATTTGTGCTCACTAATCGTTCACGTTTTGTTCGTCTTAATACTCTATCTTCCTGATTTTGCACCCTTATGTCTTCTGTATCCCATTCTCCTTTTCTATGGGTCACGGAAGTTCCTAAGGGAAATAGTTTCCAACTCCCAGGTGGGGAATGGGGCCCCTTCCCTGTCCTCACCTCCCTCGGCACCTTGACTAATAGGCTCAGGCTGGGCATTTGTATCATCAGCCAGCTCATGTACAGAACTACTTTCATCATCCTCTATTCTTTTTGTTCTTCCTTGGCTCTGTTCCTCCTCCCCACGATTCTCCCCGTGTATTTCTATTTCTTCCTCGCTATCACTTCTGTCCACTCTGTGTACTTCTTCAATTTCCCTTCTCTCCCCTACCCCTGGTACTGTTCTGGTACAATGGTTCAAGTGATACCACAGTGTACTGCCTTCTACTTGCAACGCCGTGGGAGACACTTTGGTGACTTCAAACGGTCCTTCTCGTCTCGGTTCGTTCCAACGTCTCCGGAACTTTCTGATGTATACTCGATCTCCAGGCTTGATCTGATGTTCTGTTACCGGATTCTCCTCCTCCTTGGCTTTTTCCTGTTCAAATATAGTTCTATGTATAACAGTTAATTGTTGTATATATTCTTTTGTGCTTTGATCTAAACATTCTAGCGTAGGACCTCCTGATCCCCTGATCTTAGGTACCGGCATTACTCTTCCTGTCATCATTTCATGTGGGCTCAAATGTGTGATTCTGTTTTCCTGACTCCTGTACTGCATTAGAGCCAATGGCAGAGCATCTATCCAGTTTTTCCCTGTTTCATTGCAAATTTTGCTTATTTTAGCCTTAAGGGTCCCGTTTGCTCTCTCCACCATTCCTTGGGATTGAGGGTGATATACGCATCCAAACTTCTGCTTTATTCGGAGTGCCGAGAGTGTCTCTCTCAGTGCCCTTCCTATAAAAGCAGATCCATTGTCTGAACTTAATTGCGTGGGTATACCAAATCTTGGGATAATTTCTTTTGACAGGAAGTTAATCACCGTTCCAGATCCTTGATCTTTGGATGGCGTTGCTTCTATCCATCTGCTGAATCTATCAATAATCACTAGCATGTATCTTTTCCCCCTCACCACCTTTCCCATATCCACATAGTCCATGCATAGATGTTTAAATGGTCCTTCAGGAATGGGTATATGCCCTATTGGGGCAGTAATGCCCTTCCTGATGTTATTCTGAGCACACACCTCACACTGACTTAGTATGTAGTCAATCGAGTTTTGCAGGTATGGTGACCAGAATCCTTCCTTCTTGATCTTCCTAGCCACTTCTCCTCTTGCACAGTGGTCCACTCCATGCGCTTCGCTAATTAGTACGGTTAGTAATGATGTGGGTGCTATGACCAATCCCTCCCCATTTCTCCATATCCTGTCCTGTTGTCCCTGTAGTGCTCCTCTATCTTTCCACATTGCCTTTTCAGCTACAGAGGTTTCCTCCTGTAACTGTGCTACATCTTCTAATGTGATATGAGGTTCGATATCCCCCGTACCTGGCCCTGGGTGCGGCCTTGCTATTTCTACTGGGGCTATCGTAGCCTCAATGCATCCTGACGCTTCTTTAGCTGCCTTGTCGGCTTTGGTGTTTCCCTGTGTGATGCTGTCTGCTCCCTTTTTATGCGCCTGACACTTAATTATGGCTAATTCCCTTGGACCCATCATGGCCCTTATTAAAGCCCTGATTTGACCTTCGTGTTGTATTGGTCCTCCTCCGCTTTTCATAAATCCCCTTTGCTTCCATATTGCCCCGAACAGATGGCAGACCCCGTGGGCATAGGCCGAATCAGTATAAATTTCCAATGCTTCCCCGTTTGCTAGCTCACATGCTCTGGTCAATGCTTTAAGTTCTGCCAGTTGGGCTGAACAGGGCTGTTCACATTTCTCTGCTTCTATGACTTCAAGTGTTTCCCCTTTCTGTTCAACTATGGCATAGCCTGCGTGGTTTCCTAAGTGATCCCTGTAACATGAGCCATCTACATACAGTGTCCTTTTCCCTTCTGTCACTAGTCCCTCTGCTCTTAAATCTTTTCTCAGTTTCATAAATGTTTTTGCTTCTTTTAAGCATTCATGTTCTTCTCCTTCATGAGGTAATGGCATGTAATCAGCTGGATTTACTCTGTTGCACTTTATTATCGTGATATCTGGAAATGTGGTTAGCATTCGATAATGATGGATCCTAGCAGGTGTCAGCACAAATTTTCCTTGCTCAATCAATTCAGCTACCTTATGGTATACATGTATGTTTATCGGATATCCCATTGTGACCGTGGCTGCCTTTTCGTACGCCCACCAAGCTGCTGCCAGACCTTGATAGCACGGAGGGTATCCCATTGCTACGTCGTCTAGCTTGGTACTGTAATATGCTACAGCCTGCCTTCGTCTACCCTTGCAATTTTCCTGCATTAACATTGCTGTAGCAAATCCGGCTTCTCTGTTACTCACAAATAAGTCAAAGGGCTTGTCATAGGTCGGTAAAGCCAAGGCTGGTGCCTGTGCCATTTCTCTTTTCACATTTTCAAATGCGCCTGAAGCATCTTTATCCCATTTTAGTTTGGCTTTTAATTCGTCACACCCTGCCTCCTTCATTATCTTTCGTAGTGCCTGCGTTTTTTCGGCATAGCTTTCCACCCATTCTGAACTGAATCCTGTCATTCCCAAAAATGTCATCATTTGTCCCACCGTCTGTGGTTTCGGAACTTTTAGTACTGCTTCTATTTGCTGTGAAGCTATCTCCTTCTGTCCTGCTGATATTTCTCTTCCCAAGTATTCTACCTTTTTCTGGCACAGCTGCAGCTTTTTCCTGGAAACTTTATGGCCCCCTTCTGCTAGTCTTTCCAATAGTTTTAAACTATCCTTCCTGCACTGTTCTTGTGTTCCTGTGCATAATAATAAATCATCCACATATTGTATCAGTGTTCCTTCCAACTGTATTCCTTCTAAATCTGCTCTCAACACCTGATTGAATACATGTGGGGAATGTTTAAATCCTTGGGGCATCCTATTGTATGTGTATTGTTTCCCCTCGTACGTAAATGCAAAGAGATACTGACTTTCTTGAGCTAGTGGCACACTAAAAAATGCCGAACATAGGTCTATTACAGTAAACCATCTACTTTCAGGTGGTATATTTGTCATCAAGGTATAAGGGTTTGGAACCTCTGCTGGCATATCTTCCACTACCTCATTAATTGCCCTTAGATCATGCACCAATCTCCATTTTTCTCCGTCCGCCTTTTTCACTGGTAGTAGCGGTGTATTACACCTGCTCCGGGTTTCTTTTAATACCCCTGCTTCTATCAATCCCTTAATTGTCCCTCTAATTCCTTCAATTGCTTCTGTCTTGATTGGGTATTGCGGCCTATACGGCCCCTGACGTCCTATCTTTAATCTGACTTCAACTGGATTAGCGTTTTTGACCCTCCCTACATCCGTGTCCTGTCTGGACCACAACTCCTGCGGGAGAGAGTTCAAATCCTGCTCTAACCTCTCTCTCCACTCCAGTTCCTGTTTCTCGATTTGCACTCCTATTGTTATCTGCTTCGGTTTCCCAAGCATTTTAACATCCAAAATTATTTTCGTCATTTGTCCATTGCTGGACGTCCAAATATCTACATTGTCTGTCTGGACAAATTCTAAATCTTGTGCTCTCAACACCATTGGTCCTAGGTCTTTTGATCTGTATCCCGGATTCACTTTCAATGTGACATGTGGCTCCGCCCCAGATACAGAGAACCATTTGTTAACCCATTCATTCCTAACAATGGTGAGGGCTACTCCCTCTAGTCCGATTAAAATACTTCCTGACTTTATTTCCTGTTCTCGTCCTGCCTCCCTTTCCCATTTCTCCTGTATCTCAGGTTCTTGCCCTTCATCAAATATCATTGTACTGTGTAATTCTGTTCTTGGCCATTTGGCTTGTGGAACCCAAGTGTTTATAAGCTTTCCCCAAACTTCCCATATCTGTTTTTTAACTTGTTCCTCTATATCTCCCAACCAATATACATTAACCCCTTCCTTTCCTGGTATTTCAAGTGGATACATTCCCATCAAATCAATTCCTTGTTCAGTGCATTCTAATTTCAGTCCTAAACCTAGGATTGCATCCCTTCCCAATAGATTTAAAGGAGTTTTATCACATACTAAAATAGGTACATGGGTTGTCTTATTTCCAATGGTAACAGGCACCGGCGTCGTCATTCGAGCTAATGTTACTTTCCCCGAGAACCCCACAGTTTTTACAAACTGGTTTGACAATGGTAAGTGATCCGCATACTTCGTTTGCATGCACGTACATGTGGCGCCGGTGTCTATCATCATGGGGACCTCGATCCCTCCTACTCTAACGTTAACTATAGGTTCCTGCTCTGCAGTTTCTGTTATCTGTACGTGCTGTCCTACCATTTCGGGGTTCTCTGGGCCTCCCTATGGGGAATTCTGATGGTTTACCGGCCCTTGAAACATCGGGATGCTGTTTGGCGATCCTTGGATCAGTTGTTGGCCTGTCTGCTGCTGGTTTTCTCCCTGTCTGGGGAAATTCCGCGGGCAATTCCTTTTTATGTGCCCTGCCTCCCCGCACCCCCAACACACACCTGAAGGGCCAGGCAGTGGTCCCTGTCTCGGAGTCTGATGATTAACCTGTCCCTGTCCTCTCTGATTCTGATAGGGTGGCCTACTACCTCCCTGTCCTTTCCCATTTCTATTCCAGTCAGTCTGACTTTGCAGGGCGTATGGGTTTTGATAATTTAGGCCATAGGCTCCTGGGTTCATGGACAGTGGGAAGGCAGAAATGTTATAGGTTATGACGGGCTGGCCTCCATCTCCGCTCCCCCCTTTGATTAGTGCAGGTATTTCCTCTGGCTTTTGCTCCACCATCATTGGTGCTATTTTTCTGGGTGCGAGATCCTCTTTTGCCTTCAGTTTATCCTTGCTTTTGATCTCCTCCAACTATGCCTGAAGGAGTTTACGTTGTACCTCCTTCAGCTGTTTGTCTGCATTCTTTTCATCTTTGCGATGTCTCTCTACTGCATGGGCAACATAATCCACAAACTCTCGGTAATTTTTTGAGTCCAAGCCCACCACTTCCTCCAGCCTTGTCTTAGCTGGGGCTGGCAAGCCCTCTAGGATTGCAGCCCGGAACATGGAGTTGGTCAGTGGGTCTATTAGAATGTCCCTCTCCGTGTCCCTTCTCCACCTTTTTAATTGATTCTCCACATACACCGCTGCATTCTCCTCCTCACCCAGTGGCTCTCCCTTTAGGGTTTTTACATCCATTCGATTGGGGTACATATCCCGCAGTGCCTGCCAGATGACTTGGCGGTACTGGTCCATTAGTGTCCCATCCACCGCTGGGTCATAAGCTGCGGTCGGGATGCCAGCACGTCTCATTACTTCCGCCATTTGGTCCATTCCTAGCACCTTTGTCAGGAGAGCTTTGATGTCGCCCAGTGCCATCCTTTTTCCCACCATCCCTGCCTCCAACTGTCCAATCCACCTTCCAGCCCCATCCAAAATATTGGGTAATTCATTAATTAAATTAGGCAAATCCTGACCTGACCAAGGGATATACTGCGGTCTGCCACCCTTCAGAATCACCGGGAATACCCTTTTCCCTCTCCTATCCACATCTGGAAACTTTACAGGTGGGTGCCTTTCCCGCCTTCGTCATCTGTTCTATGTCATATTCTCCCTCAAAATTCATTGTGCCTGATATAACTGGGTACAGTCCCGTGGAGCTCTGTTTCTCTAAGTATGGGGGTGGGGCTACGTTTGGATCTTCCAATTTTGCTTTTTCCTCAAGTTGTACTGGCATCTGCATTCTACCTCCCCTCCATACCCCTCTTCTCTCTTTCCCTTCTTGTTGGAATAGGGCTAATATCTCTAACTCCTTTTCTCGCTTTTCCCTTCTTTTGCTCGATTTATCCTTAATTTTATAGTTCTTTATCATTCCCTTCTGGTCCTCACACCTCTCTATGGACCATGTGCCTTCCTCCGGCCACTGTGTATTGCTCTTATTTGTTCTTTTGGCCCATTTTTTAGAGACGTGTTCTATATCTCCCCTAAGGGCTGGGAACTTATCCCCTAATATCTCCACTGGTGTCTTAACTTGGTGCGCCATTACTCGTCTTTTTGGATCACTGTCACAATTTTTGTCACTTCATCTGTCAGAGTTAGGTATCACAGTGATTATTACTTGCTGTATTGTTTTTCCGTGCTCAGTCCCCTGTTTACCTTTCCTTTGGATTTCTTTTGCCACTATCTGTAATTCTAACCGGGGTCCTGATATCCACTTCCCCGTAGTCCCCTGTCCCGGCACTATCTTCCTCTCCCGGGCCAGAGGGTAGTAGGTTTTCACTTGCTCGTCTATGTGTATAAGAATCCTGTATCGGTCAGATCCCTTTATTAATTTCTCTAGGGTTTCCAATTTTATTTCGTCTATCCAATTCCTATCGACTACTCTTTCCCATTTTACATACGGCCACTCATTCTTTATCTCCTCTAAGTTAATTATGTGTGTAATCTTTTTCCAATCCAGTGTTGCTTCCGTTTTTTTTTATTATTCAAAGATTAGTTATTTTCAATCTTGTCACCAGGCAGTTATGTCAGGGTAATTTTTCAAGTTGTTAGTTATTACCCTACCTATATTCCGACTCTCTCTCTTATTTCTGTCCTTCACGCTGTTTTCTCAGACCAGTTTGTTCAAATTGGTCTTTTACTTCCTCTATTCTAGCTGCTACTCCCCTTTCCTGTGGTTAAAATCCACTCCTGTGCTTTTGGCTACTGTATTAGGTCAGAGAGTGATCTCTCACTGATCTCTCTCCCTCTCGGTTGACGTCCCTTACCCGAGGTCCTGGGTAGGTTTGGACTGGCAGATTTTCCCACACTTACTCTCTTCTGGGCAAGTCGTGACCTGAAAAACCCGCTCCAAACCGCTTGACTTAACCTAATTGCATTACTTTAGCTTTCGGCCTTTTTCCCGTCTCACTTTTTACCCATTCACAGACAATACAGTATTCGCAGCGCGCTTTTGCATGCAAAAATTCTGCTCTTCGGATCAGACTCAGTCTCTCAAAATTTTTACACAATTTGGTTTTACCTGTGCAGGATATCTTTTTGGGTTGGGGAGATCCAGGACCAGCAGAGAGCCGGGCGCACCGGGCCTCGAGAAAACCCCTTTCTGACAACAAGGATTTACATGCATGCAAGTCTGCTTACCTTGTTGACAGAAGGCCGGCTGGGGACTTCTCGGTTCCGGTTGGACCACCGTCTCCGCTACTCCTTCCAGATGCTTTTCTGGGCGATCTCTCACCAACCCTGCTAAGCAGCGCCAATTTTGTCGTGGTTCCCCAGGACGACAATTCGTTCACATCGGTTTAAAACAGAGAGTCTGAGCAGCGATCTTTCAAGCAAAAGACTTTATTTCTCAGCACAAGAGACAAAGCCGGGAGCGTCCGGAACACTCCAAAGAGCCCTTGGGCTTACAGTCTTTTATGTACATTTCAGCTCCCTATCTCAAGATTCTTATCTTACTTTTATTGCCTGTCCTTGGTTCTCATCTTACTTTAGACCCTTTATCTGTTGTATTGGCAATTAGTCGTTCCCTGTTATATCTCTGTGTCTCTTAAATCATGGTGGTTATGGCTCTTACCTTTATCTGACCTTTTCTGCTTGTACTATAATCGTAGTTTTGTTGATTTAGGCCGAAAGTGTTAGAAAGGACATTCTCTCTGCTGATTTTATGGTTTTATGGTCCACTATTAAGTTGAACCACCGAGCAGTCTTCCTTGTTTTCTTAAGTGACTGTTGTCTGCTTTCCTTAATTAGTGATTGCTATATTACTTCTCTAGTTCCTCCACTTTGATCATATCGACTACACTTGATTATATTAGGTCACACGAAGTTACTTTAGGTTACATATTCATCTCACTATTCACCTAAATCTACTTTATCATTTCACTAAGACCTAAATCTACTTTATCATTTTACTAAAACCTGTGAATCTGAATTCCATACTAAACTCATACAATATCCAGTACAATTTCCCTTACAAGTGAATCTGAATTTCATACTAAACTCATACAATATCCAGTACAATTTCCCTTACACAACCTTATCCCCCACTCCCCCATCGAGGCTGCCCTCCACCCTCTGATCGCAGGCAGAGTGGCAGCAGCCCCCCCCCTCACCCCCTATCGATCGCAGGCAAAGTGATCCCGTCCCCTTCCCTCCCAGCTTTTGCAGCCAGACCACCAAAAAATCCCCAAGGATGGACAGGCAAATAGGCAGTGCAAGAAAAAATGAGCACTCGACTAGTCCCCCAATTTACTGAGGGCGATACCGGGAGGCTGCTGGTTGCGGCAGAGCCAGTTCGGGTCACCCTCTTCCCCCCAGCAGGATGCAGACCGGCGGGGGGCGGGGGGGGGGGGGGGGGGGGGGGTGGGGGGGGGGAGCTGACGGCAATGCGGCCTGGGAGTCAGTTGCCGTCTCAGTTAGTGCCATGGCACTGGCCCCCAGTAAGAAGTCTCACAACACCAGGTTAAAGTCCAACAGGTTTATTTGGTAGCACAAGCCACGATCTTTCAGAGCGCTGCTCCTTCATCAGGTGAGTGGGAGTTCTGTTCACAAACAGGGCATATAAAGTCACAAACTCAATTTACAAAATAATGGTTGGAATGTGAGTCTTTACAGGTAATCAAGTCTTAAAGGTACATTGTTGTTGTTGCATCCAGTTGGTTATCCGGCGAATGAAGCCACTGTGCCAGACTTGAAACGCAAGCCACTGGATGAGACCATGGAGTTTGTGTGACTCAAACTGAGTCCGAATGTCTGCAGACTGATATTTTTCCAACTCAGCACACCTTCTAGCACCTTACTCTCCGCAAAGCATCCAAAGACGGGAGGGACGACACCTCGACCAAACACTGAATATTGAAAATCTAGAATACCTCATCTGAACTCCCACTATTGTTAGCCTAGGAACCTTGATCAATTTCCCAGTATTAGAATCATAGAATCAATGAATTATTACGGTGCAGAAGGAGGCCATTCGGCCCATCGTGTCTGCACTGACAGCAATCCCAACTCGGCCCTATCCCCGTAACCCCACATATTCACCCCGCTAATCCCTCTAACCTACGCATCCCGGGACACTAAGGGGCAATTTAGCTAGGCCAGTGCACCGAACATGCACATCTTTGGACTGTGGGAGGAAACCGGAACACCCATAGGAAACTCACGGAGACACGGTGAGAATGTGCAAACTCCACACAGTCAGTGTCCCAAGCCGTGAATTGGACCCAGGTGCCTGGAGCTGTGAGACAGCAGTGCTTACCACTGTGCCACCCTGCCATGAGAAATGAAGGCCACTTAACTTGATCAAGGAGAAATTGTCGAGTCAGCATTCTGAGACTACATTGTTGGACTATGTATCAAACTTTCGGGAGAGATTCACGAGGGCTGGTGAGTTGGCTAGATAGCATTGAAAATGGCATAGCATGCAATGAAAAAATAAGCAGATCAGAAATAAAAAAATTCTAGTTTTGCGAGTTAGTATTATTATCTGTGGCAACAGCCTGAAATCTCAAACAAATTACAAATCTCAGATAATGAAGACACGAATGGAGGCAAATGAGTGCCATGTAAAACTGCTAAAGTTGGAAAAGAAAAATGTAGCTCAATCAGAATGTAAGTAAAGTAAATTTATTTATTAGTCACAAATAAGGCTTACATTAACACTGCAATGAAGTTACTGTGAAATTCCCCCTAGTCGCCACACTCCGGCGCCTGTTCGGGTCAATGCACCTAACCAGCATGTCTTTCAGATTGTGGGAGGAAACCGGAGCACCCAGAGGGAACCCACGCAGACATGGGGAGAATGTGCAAGCTCCACACAGACAGTGACTCGAGCCAGGAATCGAACCTGGACCCTGGCGCTGTGAGGCAGCAGTGCTGACCGCTGTGTCACCGTGCCGCCCCAAGTCATAAGTGATCTCGAGATGGAGATTGAGGAGCAGAAGTATTTTACTACCACAGGCAGAAGAAAAGGACAACGACGTGAAGTAAGACTTTGATGAAACGTTACCATCATTCAAAATGAACTGCTGGGATAATGAATCTATACAGTTTGCACAGACATGGATACCCAGAAAAACAACACTCTTCGTAGCTGAGGTTCGAGTAACTTACGATGGTTTCGACAACAGAATGACTGCCAAAATGATCGTGCAAAAGATAATTACAACAAATCCTGACACCAAAGAAGTCAATCTGCTATATATCTTTTCCAAGGAACATGCAGAAAATGATGATGAAGATCCAGAATAAACAAAGGAATTAATAAACTATCTTGGAACAGACAGCTATACAATTGGAGACTTGAAAAAACTTTGAGCTATCATTTTGCAACAGAAGGTGGAGTTGCCTGACAGAGGAAGTAAGGTCAGTTAACAAGCAAGGGGACAGTGATAAAGCAAACATTCTGGGTGGCCCTGGACGCATACATGTGAAGCTAAGACAGCGTACAAAGGGCAGGTATGCTTTGACAATGTCTGCGAACAGCTTAACCCTATGCAAAAATCATTTTGCTTTGACATTTTGGGACTCTGAAACTGAAAATAATTGTTGCATTCAGTGAAGAAAAGAAAAGCAAATCCAAAGTGGTTTGTGCCAGTTTGCATTCAATGTAAAATTTCACCCTCCGGATCATGATAATTATGACAACAGAATCGAGCTCAGATTTCGAATCAAAGCAGGATGAAGAACAGAAGGAGGTTTTAAAAAGAAAGAACCAACAGCTGAACAACAGCAGTGCGTCAAGAAAAGAAGGAAGAGAGAACGTGATTGCTTTATCATGACTTTGAAAGAAGAATGGATGCTCGATATTGGAAGAGAAGCACTGAGCTGGACTATACGACTGTTATGTTTGCATGCTGAGGAAAAGTATTTTATATATATATATATACATATAATATATATGTGTGTTTGTGTGTATGTGTAATACATATACACATGCATATTAGAGAGTACTAATGGTGTGGAAACTAGAGGTTTTGAAAAATGAAGTCATCTTTTTATATTGTTCACTTTTAAAGGGTGTGTGTGATGGTACTGTGCCTTTAAGCAATGTATTTATATCTTGTTTCTTGTCAGGGGTATGTTTAAAATTCAGCTCTTTTTCATATTTTACTTGATCTATTATTGTCACATGTAATGGGAATACACACAAAAGTATTTTGCTTGCATGCTATACAGACAAAACACATCATTCATACAGTACATAGGGGAAGAGGAAAGATGAGTGTGCAGACTGTAGGGTTAGTCATAGCTAGGGTGTTGAGAGAGATCAGCTTAATATATGGTAGCTCCATTCAAAATTCTGATGGCAGCAGGAAAGAAACTGTTCTTGAGTTGGGTGCTATGTGTTCTCAGTTTTTTTGTACCGTTTTCGCGATAGAAGAAGGTGAAAGAGATTATGTCCGGGGTGTGTGCGGTACTTGACTCTGCTGGCTGCTTTTCCAAGGCAGCGGGAAGTGCAGACAGAATCATTGGATGGGAGGCTGTTTTTTGTGATGGACTGGACTAATTTTACAACACTTTGTAGTTTCTTGTTGTCCTGGTCAGAGCAGAAGCCAAGCTGTGATAACTCCAGAAAGGATGCTTTCCGTGGTGCATATGTAAAACCTGATGAGACTCGTAGCAGACATGCCAAATTTCCTTAGCCTCGTGTGAAAGTAGAGGCGTTGGTGGGTTTTCATAACTATAGCATCAGCTTGGGGGACCAGGACAGATTGGTCATGATCTGAATCACTAGAAACTTGAAACTCTCGATCATTCCCATAAGGACATGTCCTCCACTACGTTTCCTGAAGTTAATGAATATCTCCTTCATTTTGCTAACATTGAGAGAGACATTAGTGCCATCACACCATTTCACCCGATTGTCTATCTGTTTCCTATACTCCTTCTGGTCAGTGTTTGAGATCCAACTCACTACAGAGGTGTTATCAGCAAACTTGAAAATGGAGTCGGAGTGGAATCTGACCACACAGTCATAACTGTATGAGTATAGTCAGAAGCTGAGGACACAGCCTCATGGGGCACCAATGTTAAGGATAATTGTTGAGGAGGTGTCATTGCCTATCCTTACGGATTGTGGTCTGCATGTTAAGAAGTCTCAGATCCAGTCTTGGAGGGAGGAACCGAACCCGAGGCCACGGGGTTTGGAGATGAGTTTTGTTGGGATAATGGTGTTGAAGGCTGAGCTGTAGTCAATAAATAGGAGGCTGACATGAGTGTCTTTGGTTGCATGTAGGGCCAGGGAGATGGTGTCTGCTGTGGACCTGTTGCAGTGAGAGGTCAAATGCAGTGGATCCAGACAATCTGGGAGTCTGGAGATGATGAATGCCATGACTAATCTCATATGATGCCGAACTGACTGTGCACCAGACAGCTCACATGCTGAGAATGCAGGCTAATGATTGATTTTAGCTCGGGATGTGATTGCTGTAATCTAAGTTCATGCATTTTTGTTTATTTTGTTTTTCCCGTGAGGTTTCACAGTCGAGTTTTGATTAGGTTGATTGACAACGTCATGTGATTAAGGGGAGGGGCTAGGCCTACAGGGAAGCACAGGGAGTTACTGATGGGTTCTGGAAGATGCCAGAGGTCTCTCTATCTCACTCTGGAGGCTGCTCTTTGGTTCCTGCCAAGGGAAATGGGTTTCTCTCACTGTCTCATTCTCCATAGTTGTGCTGGAGGCCTCAGGACTGGCACCCCAAGTGCAAGCACATTAGCATTTGTGGTGCTAACTCATTTTAAAGAGGAATTTAAGTCTCTAAGAGGAAAATTGCTTGAATTGGATCTAATAGAGAAAGCTTAGCAGTTAAGGATTGTATCTTGTGATGCTTAAGTGTTTAAGTTGGTAAAGGTTAAGCTAATTCATGTGTTATTGTCAAACCATATCGTTAAATAAAGATTGTATTGTGAAAGCTTCCAAGTGTGTCAATAGAATCGCACCTGGAGTGAAACACCTGATCCTCACATGAAAGTCAAAATAAAAAAAGACTGTTGGGGTCTCGTCGTGCTTCATAACTTTGGGGTTTCTGATCTGGTACCTTAACATCACTGAAATATTGATAATAATTATATCAACATATAAAATTAAAGTTAATGTTCATTCATTTTCATCAAATTGTCTTGCTTTTAGCTTTGACACTAATTTAGTGATCTAGCCGTTGTTATAGATAATTTACCTGTAGAATTACCACACACACGCTTCCTTGTAAGGTGACATTAAGCTATTTCTTTTACATGAACAGACAGATAGACTGTGGTATAAATAGAGGCAGAATGAAAATGAGTCAGAGAGAGTTACAGGAACCACTGCTCCTGAATATTTATATGACTAAATTCACAGCCTCAATATTCATACTGATTCCCTCGCAACCTCGCTGTCTCTGACTGCTCTAGTCCCCCATCCTTATTTCTCTCCATGATCTGTACAGATATCAAATCATGAAAGTATCAGGCTTAACAAAACATCATGGAATTCATCAGGAAGTGACGCATGTGGTGTGAGGTGTGTTGTAGGTAAAAAAAAACCTCTGACACTGTTAGTGGATCAAAGTGCAGGTTTATTTTCACAATTGTGGGAGAAGTGAGGTTCCTAACAATGGACCCCCAGCCTTCTCATCGAATATAAGTTAAGAACAGAGTTTTATACCTATCGGTATACAGATTCCCGCTGTGTGAGCAATCTCCAAGGCCGCGATCGTTCGTCATTGCCTTGAAACAATATCACAGGTTTTGCACAAACAAGTTAACCTGATATACATTCAGGAGACAACGGTTTTCCCTTATCTGGTCCGAATGTAAGAAACAATGAATTCTAACCAAAACAATGAATTCTACAGCACTTCTCATACAAGCTCTAAATATCGCAGAGGTCACTTTGACACTTTGAGTTTTGAAGTTTATTAACCCATTCCCGACTTCACTCCCCCCTTTTTGGTCGGATGCCAGGTGGTCTACACATGGCCCCTATGACCAACTCAGAACCACATGTTATCGGGGAATGGGCCTCGCTCCTTAGTCGGGAGGTCTGCCCCCTCCGCCTGTACACTAGCGACCGTCATAATTCGCACTGTTACTGTATTGCAACAGGCGTTCAATAATGCCATACAAACACAGCAAGTAATTACAATTACAATTAATACAATCAATCCATGCATCAGGTATGAACCCCACGACCCGAACCATTGCCCCAGCCGGCCCGGAGGGTTATAATCATGATATTGGTTCCCTTCTTCCTGAATTGCTTTTGCTACTTGTTTAATATGATCTGCTAAGCGAGTTATATTCTCCGAAGCTTCGGGAATATACGTACAACATTTTGAGCCAACTATGGCACACATTCCACCTTGGGAGGCGAGCAGATAATCGAGTGCCAATCAGTTCTGTAACACCACAGTTCGAATAGCTACGACCTCTGCTGACATTTCAGAGATGGCCGTGCTCACCTCCTCGAACCCATCCTTAGTCTTATTTGCAACTTTCTCTAGGGTTGAGGCCATCCGTATATGTTCCTGTGCTGCGTTTGCCGTCCCAAAAAATGGGTAGGCTATCATAAAGAACCATTCTGTGTCCGTAATGGCTCGCTTAGCCCTAAGCAGGTGTATCTCGGGGTGGTCCCATAAGTCAGTGTAATCTTGAATATAAGGCACCACATATGCCAAATAACACGATCCTGTCCAATTCCAGGGAAGCCACGGATAGGCATTGTTTCCACAGACAAAATAGGCACCATTATATGCAGTCATTGCGCTTATATAAGCGGAGGAGAGGTTAACCGGGACGGTGGCTATGGGGCACTGGATTGTGACCTGTTTCATGGCCTCAACGTCATCAGTGATATCAATCAGCTGTATACAGTAGCTACGGCCAACAGGTATGGTTCCATTTCTTGTCAGGCAGATAACTCTCCTTTGTTGATTTTTCACAATGAAGTCGGGTGGGGAATCTGATCTGTCGTAGCTGGGCTGGTAATTCTTCTTAAAGGACGATAAAGTGCACCCTCCGCCCCCTAGCCTTGAAACAACATCACTGTTGCTGATACCCTGCATAGTGGTACCCGATGGGGTTTTAAATGTCAGTTTCCTTGACCCTTTCTGGGTTCCATTCTGATTTAAAACCCATTCAATTACTTCTGGAGCTGATAAAGGGATAGGAAATAAGGGAATTCCTCCCTTTCCTCTGTGCATGGGAATGTGTGAACAGACCCAGCACTTGATCAAATTCGATTGTGATGCATACAGATAAGACATATACACACAGGTGTTCATACAATAGACAGAGTCATCATTGCAGAGATGTTCACTGTGTCCCATCCCTAAATCTTCATAATTCCAGTTATCCTTTCCCGCTATGGCTAACAGGGCCAGGGTTGTAAGTATCAGCATGAGAAGCATCTTATCACTTACTAATATCCCGCGTGACCATTATACAATGGTCCAAAGGCTATATCGGCCACGCGTGACACCGCAAACCCATTCAGCTTGCTTGTAGGTCAATGTTTGCAATTGGATCTGTTTGTTTTGTACCTGGGTAACAAAGATACTTCCAAGGATTACTTCGGCATGGCATTGGAGGATGAGAAACTGGTTCACTGCCTATAAACTAGGAAATAAAGAAGTGAAAATAGACTCCAGGAAAGTAGTCTTTGACACATATTTTCCAATTAATTTCAGCATATTCAACTGAGTATATACAGGCACAGATATCTCTACTCATTATAACTTCATACGGCTTATTTCATTTTTGTACAAACCTAACTGATTTGTTAGGTAATATTTTTACTGGGACATCCCACTGTTGGGACTGTCAGGGAGCATTTCAAGCTTTCTCTGCATCTCTTATTTCTTGATTGTCTTTTACCGATTTATGCATCCCTTTTAGTTGGGTGCTTAGTTCCAAAACATATCTCCTGATTTTATCTTTTAGTGGACCTACATCGGTCCCACCTGTTATGATGCTTTCTGGTAATTGCATCATCCGTCCTGTCATTAGCTCATAAGGGGTTAACTCGGTTGTTCGGTTTGTACCAACCTTTAATCTTATTTAGTATGGTGGGCAATATCTTCATCCACGTTTGTTTTCCCTGATGTCTGTATGGCTTTCGCCAGTGCAAAGTATTTTTGCCCAATGTAATTAATTGTGCTATGCTTTAAGTTAATTTAAGCTAATTTGGCCTCATCAGCTTGGAATTCTGAGTCCAACTTAAAAACTTAGCTGCATTCTCTGATAGTACAATGTAAGGTAAACAAACTTTCTCATGGCCAAGTTGTTGATGTAGCTGGAGACTGCTTGTATGTAATAATAATATCTAATTTAGTTACGCTTTAGAAACAGATGTTTTGTTTTGTTCAATCTCAGCGCTGGTTTTTGGCTGCTCTCTCTCTCTCTCTCCTTCTTTCTCTAAAATAATCGTTATTTTGAAAACAATGCTTAAAGAAAGGCATATTTACTTCAGATCAGTCGAGTTTATTCTGAAGAAACAAACAGACCTTTCAGTTGGCTTAGTGCGAATCAAACAACACTTTGCACTGGCTGCAGCTGGCTAATTCTATCAAAAGACATCGCTTTCCCCATTAAGATCACATGCCATACAGCTCCGATCTTTATATGATGTATTCTTACATTATATCTAATTTGATCATTTGTTTGTCCACATTTGAAAGTGCAATGTTTAAGCAGAAATGATCCTTCTATAGACAGATTGTCTCATAAGGTAAACACCAGTGTTTCGGGTTATAGATGCCAATTGCATGCTGCCATATATAGCTCTTTAAAAACACAGATAACCGAAATGATGCAAGATTTCTGAGTCTGGCTGCAAAGCCAGTCTCCAACTCCTTCTCTCTCTCTCAACTAATCCGGTTTCACTTCCTGTCATGTTAATGTTAATTGTGCAAGTTATTACAAATTATGGCAAAGAATGGTTACATGTTTGGAATAACTAGCCCTTTCCCCCACAGAATTATGTTTTTATCAATACACAATATATTTTATAAAATTGGTTAAGGCTCTTCAGGATTTGATTTTTCTCGGGTATCTCAAAACCCTCTTAATTTAATTTTTAAATTAATCTGTTTCCATTTTTAAACTGAGCTCCAGATCAGAATTCCTTGCACTTTTAGAACAATAACAAGCACAATACATATAACAATAACAAGAGTTACTTGATTGGAAATGTTTTGGTTTGCTCCCTAGCTGGCTAGGTTTTAAGCTTTGCAGTGTTCTTAGATTTGGAAAACCTTGAACAATAGATGGCACAATTCCAACGGCAGTATATAGTTTTAACTAGTTACACTATCAGGACTATCATCAATGTTAGATGATTTAAATGATGTAATTTGTTGCATGTTATCGGAACATCACACAAGTCTTGAATTTCATATCGGTAACTAACCGGCAACACAAGTTCCAATAATTCATGGTGTTCAATGGTTGGCATCGAATGCAAATTAAAAATAATCAAGGACAAGATCTTTATTTGTATTAACAACTGAGGTTTTAATTGATTAATCTCCTGCTGTAACTTGGGATAATCAGAACTATGATTCACTGATTTGATAGACTTAAAACTGACTCAGAGACAGTATATTCACCTCATTCTTTTGTTCCTGCTTTTCTATTTTTCACAAAATTACTTATTATTTTTTAACTTCTCAACGACACTCTTATAATTTCAACTTCAAGACAAGGAAAGAGCACATGGTCCTTCCAAGGTTTAACTCCTTTCTCAACATTAAAACGAACAACAACAAAACATTCACGCAATCACGTTGTTAAACACACAGATACACATGGAAGCTTCCAACATTTATTCAGACTTAACATCTTAAATTGGGATGGAAGTAAAACATTTAAGAGTACAGACCGTTGATTAACAGTCGCTTTTAATCTGCTGCCTTCCAAGCTGTAATTCAACTCAAAACAGAAGTAAATTCAAGAAATCCTATCACTTTAATCTTTAACCGTTTGTAACAAATACTTCCCCAGCATTTTCTTATCCCACTTATTCCACTGAATTATTTCTCTCATCTCTAATTATATTGATTTGTCAATTTGGTATTATAGGCGGGCACTCCCTTTTAGCCCGTCTGTCATTTAATACAGTTTCATGGTTGATCCATGTAACACATTTTAATTAGAATGCATTCTGGCAGTATAATAATTCCCAGTATGGCACACGCACTCCCATTCTACCTTATGTAACTCCCTTCTCTGTTAAATTTTGACTATATCTTAAAATTACTGCAAGTCTTATAACTCAGAGGAATATGAACAAGTGATTAATCATCATTTCAAATACGCAGGATTAATTCTTTCTATTTATCTTTTCATTATCAGTTCTATCAAGAATACATTTTCAAATTTAACAAAAGCCTGATCCAAATAATCCATTTATTTTATCGCTTTTAAATATCCCTACTAAATTAATTAATTATTTTTAAACAGGCAGATGCAAGATCGAATCTACTGTGTGCTTAAATGGTTAACTCTCCTTACGACACTTCAGATGTAATCTAATGCTATTATTCCCACATTCCCCAAATCTCTGTCCGACGCATTAGCGTAAAATTTACTGGGGAACGTAATTTATTAAACTCGCATTGATCTGCTATACCCCATTCCATCACATGAGGCTCTCGATCGCAATTACATCTCTCTCTCTCCTCGGGAGAGAGAGAAAAACTTACAACCTGCAGGTATTTAACCCTTTACTCCCCTTTTTAGTCTTATCACGCTTCAAACTAACCAAGTTAGCCTGATTTGAGTAGTCTTTGCAGCGGCACTGGCGCTGGTGTCTGTCTTATTCATCGGGGCAATGACGGCTACCTTAGATGTCTGGTGATTATCTACACTGGGTCAATTCCACCACTCCTGTTCATTCGTATCGGGATTTTGGAACAACATTGGCAAGCCAGATACCTCTTTATCTTTCCTTTGATTCTCACATTCACTGATCCCTCTTCTTAATTGTTTTATTGTGGTAATTCTGCTCCAATAAGTGGGAGCATTCCCTAATACTCTCTGAATCTCCCCTCTGAATCTCTGTTTTACACTGGGTGACGGGTTTATAACTTTGCTTTTGGCTGCGCACCAGTTCCCCTCCGGGTTACTGGCGCTGAGTTGTATTCTAGCACTTCCCACTCCTCTGGAGGAGCGGTTGGTCCCTGTGTGGACTCACTAGGAGGTAGAGGAACAGTTTCCCCTCTCCATTGTTTTTCTTCGAAGACTTGGTTTTGTTTCTCCAATTCTCTTATTCTTAATTCTAGTTCTCTAATCTTTTCTTGATATATCCACGTTTTCTGCTACTCTAAGGTCTGAGACGTATCCCAGCCATCCTTTTGCATCCTCTTTATTAAAGCTTTTTTCTTTGATAAGTAAACGTCAATGAGAGGACCTGCAGATCCCCTCGTCCTTTATTATCTGCCATTTCGCAGACTTCACTACCCCTTTTGGACCCCTACAGTGCCTGACAAAGTGACCCAGTTTTCCACAATTATGGCACGCACCCTTTGGTTTAGCTCCTCCACTGTTTGCACGAACATTTTCCTGTTTTATTTGTAGGTGTGGTTTCTCATCTGGTCCATCTCTAATTCCAGATGCCCATTCCACTAATTCATCATGAGTCTGGGTATTGAGAACTCCCATTTTAAGGATTTTTTGGTAAGCTGATGACAGCCCATCTTTAAATGCTTGTAAAAAGGCTCTATCTGTTTGGGCAGTTTCGGGTTCTCCCCAACATTCTTGGTATACTCTAAAGAGTCGCTCCCCAAATTCGGAGGCTCTTTCACCCCTTTGTTGTTTAACATTGGTAATTCTGGACCAATTGGTTGGCCACGCTCCTTCACTCATTAGTCTCCACATATTTTGGGGGCAAGCAGCCCCTACTAACTGGTGTATATCTCGCAAATGTAACTGGTGTCCAACCCAAAGGGTGTCCAGTTCTGCCCAAAATTTGCTATTGTTGCTCCAGGGCTGGAGCTTTCCCAGGGATGTCAGAACTTGCTGTCTTTCTCCAGGGGTAAAAGGTTGGTATCGTGCAGTGGGATTCTGCAATGTCCCGGCCCGAGTTATGGGAGCGAGATCATGGACCTCTTCCTCACCGGGGTCTCCCACTGGTGCCGTGGATTGTACGGCCAGCCCATAGGGAGGCAAGGATCCCCAGCCGGGGTCCTCTAAACGTTGGTTGCGCTTGTCTAATTCTCTTTTCGCTTTGACATCAGCCCATTTCTTACCCGAGACTGAAACCTGTTCAATTAATCCGGCCAATTGATGAACTAAGAGAACTCCAATTTTCTTAGTTTTGTTTTTCTTTTCCTTTTCTCACCATTTTCATTGTTGGGTCTAGTGGGTGGTCTAAATCCCATCCCCCTTTTATCATCTGTTTTATGAGTTTGTCACTCTTAATCATAAATTCATTTATTAGGGACCCAGGGGGTCCCCACTGTCTTTGTCCCGCCAAAACACTGATAAGTTTATACTCACCACCTGGAGTGATTTGTTCTCCTTTCTCGCTCTCCCCCTCCCAGGTCGCTCTTATCAGAGTCCGGTGACACCTGTCAGGGGTGATCAGATCCCTCCGTACCACCGCTTATACTATATATTTGTTTAAGCCGGCTTCTCCTCAGAAGGCTTTTCCTTCCAACTCTTTCACATGAAGGCTTTTTCTTCAAATTCCGGCGATCACTCAGACAGTCTCTGTCTCACTCACGTCTGAACATCACACACTCTTAGCACAGATGATTACCTACTGCATTTTGGCCCACTCCATTTAAAGTTCGGTAATCTATTCCGGTGTCCCGGTCGTGGCCATTCGACCAGACCGTAAACCGATTATCCCGGATGAGCCCCCAATTGTTGTAGGTAAAAGAAACCTCTGACACTATTAGTGGATCAAAGTGCAGGTTTATTTTCACAATTGTGGGAGAAGTGAGGTTCCTAACAATGGATCCCCAGCCTTTTCATCGAATATAAGTTAAGAACAGAGTTTTATACCTATCGGTATACAGATTCCCGCTGTATGAGCAATCTCCAAGGCCGCGATCGTTCGTCACTGCCTTGAAACAATATCACAGGTTTTGCACAAACAAGTTAATCTGATGTACATTGAGGAGACAACGGTTTTCCCTTATCTGGTCCAAATGTAAGAAACAATGAATTCTAACCAAAACAATGAATTCTACAGCACTTCTCATACAAGCTCTAAATATCACAGAGGTCACTTTGACACTTTGAGTTTTGAAGTTTATTAACCCGTTCCCGACTTCACAGTGTACATTGATCTTCAGAAAGCTTGAATAAGATACCACACAGGATCCGACTGGAGAAAATGAAGCAGCATGAAATCAGGGGGAGGGAAGCAAACTGCTTCGATGGGAAGAAACAATGGGAGTAAAGAGCAGTTTTTCCAAGTGTTTGGAATGAGGCAGTGGAGGTCCAGAGGGCTTTTAATCTGGACCCACTCCTGTTAACTGTGTACAACAATGATCGAGATACAGGGCTAGAGGGAGTGATGTAGAAATTTGCAGGCAATATTAAAATAGGAAGCGTAGTAATGAATTCTGGGATCAAGCAACATGTCTGAGATAAATGGTAAGAAGTCTCACAACACCAGGTTAAAGTCCAACAGGTTTATTTGGTAGCAAATACCATAAGCTTTCGGAGCTTGCTGCTCCTTCATCAGATGGAGTGGTCTCTGTTCTCCAACAGTGCACAGACACAGAAATCAAGTTACAGAATACTAATTAGAATGCAAATCTCTACAGCCAGCCAGGTCTTAAAAGGTACAGATAATGTGGTTGGAGGGAACATTAAACACGGGTTAAAGAGATGTGTATTGTCTCCAGACAGAACAGCTGGTGTGATTATGCAAGACGAGGGGCAAGCTGTGGGGGTTACTGATAATCTGACATAAACCCAACATCCCGGTTTAGGCCGTCCTCATGTGTGCGGAACTTGGCTATCAGTTTCTGCTCAGCGACTCTGCGCTGTCGTGTGTCGTGAAGGCCGCCTTGGAGGTTCTCATTACAGTGTGACCGTTTGACATTGGCAGCTTCCATTGTCAATGTGGCTTCCGGAAATTTCACAGGGAAAAGTTATCAGGAAATTTGTACAGATTCCTCGTATATTTTATTAGTCGGTGTTCTTTACTCTACAAAGGTTTCAGCAGATTTGAAGCACAAATGACAAGGGATGACGACAATGGAAAGGTCTCACTCACTGTTCCATTGGTATAGAGAATCTAAAATTCATTTAATCCATATTAGATGGAATGCAGAGTCTAGGAGATTGACGCACACACACACAAACACAGACACATACATACACACACACGCACACACACAAAGCCATTATTAGATTTTGCAGCACCTAGCAGGGCAGTGAATCCATTAAATGCTTTCCAAAGGGGAAAAGGTATGGGGAAAGGAGAGGAAAATGGACGTGAGTGGACCATCCCTTCAACAGCCAGAGCAGGTATGAGAAGTTGAATGGTCGCTTTGTTGTAGCCAGTTCCATGATGTTTCAATTCTAGTGCTTGTGCTGGTGTTCATCAAGTGTACATACAACAATTCTGTTTTTCTTCAATTAAGGTTCCGTGCCTGTCTAATCCGTTTACTCCAATGAGTGGAACTAATAACAATGTTTACGTAAGTCTCATGGTCTCAGTGGGTGTCACTTGCTTGTATTAATAAAGGGTGCCACTGAGTGAGTGAGCTCAGAGTCAATGAAAACTAAAGGACAATAGAGTTCATCAGCGAACATGTGTCTGGAGGATTTCTTATTTCTACTCTTTGATGTCGAACCCATTTTCTATCGCATCCTTGCAGTGGTTGGAGTTCTGTGTGAGTTATTGTAATCATTGCTGGTTTGGCTGCTCTGATAGTGGAACTTGTTGGTGTCGGGCATGTTATACAGTCGTATGCTTGAAGTTATTATTTCCAATCACGATGATCATTATTTTATTTCAGGCAATGTTTTATTTCAGGCATTGGATCCTAACTAACCATGTGTTTATTGATATTCAGGATCTGTTTGACTTTGTCCAGGTTTCAGTGGGGCACTTGTAGAATTCAGGTCAGAAACTCCAAAGTGTTTTATGAAGTCTGCCTGGACCTTAAGGTATGCAATTTGAATTTGGCTCGGGTGAGCATGAGATGTTTGACCTCAGGTATGATTCAAATGACCTACTGGGGAGCTTCTATCAAACAAAGTTTATTTAAGAATACTGTTAACATGTACAGACAGAAAATGAGCAATAACCTCTGCCACGCACAAACAAGAAAAAAACAACTATGATATTGTATTAAACCTTAACAGCTAAATAAACAATTCCCATAAACAAAATCCTTGCCACAGGTTTAACACAGAAAATACAAATGCTCACATGATGCTGGATGCATCATGGTTGGATGCTGCAGTTCTCTTGATATACACGCAGACAAGCTTGGTATCAGATAAGGTTGCCAAAAATATCAGGAAGTGAGAAAAGGAAACTCTGTTTTTGCCTGTTTTTGCCTGAAAGCCACTGCAAGTGAGCGAGGAAATCCTTGCCTCAAATTCGTAGCGAGAAAACCACCGACAGCAGAGTTTTCACTCCGGAGAGAGAGGCAAGACTGCTTCCAGTCTTGAGTTGAAACAGATTCTAACTAACCAGCAACCAAAACTGAAAGGACAAAACTCTTGGGAGAGGAAAAAACAACTATCCTACTTGACCTTTCAATCATTCTGCCCACGACAATCCAAAAGGTCAGAAACTCCCTGAAAGGGCATTAGGTCAAGATTAAAAAAAACATTTCAACCATTTAGCAGAAATAAAAGGATCTCTAATCAGACAGCCGAAGCCACAATAAAAAAACAAAGCTGCTTATAACTGCAGTGAACATATTAAAAACTACATTTCTTAAAGTCACAGTAGCATCACACCTTCCACTGAGATCCAGCTCACAAATACATGGGAAGTCTCAGTGTGGACAGATAACGACGTCACAACAGTGATTACATTTCAAAGGTTCTTCTGTGGCGTGAAAAGAGCTTCAGATCAACTACAGTTGTGAAAGACATTCGATAAATGCACTTGTAGCTGTTTTCTTGGAGTTGATTGTGAGGGTGTGTTCTGTGGTGAACAAAATGTAAATTATTTACCGTGCCATTTTCCAACTTCCTGGAAGGCTCTGAAAGGATTGACAAATAATCAGTTGTGACCCCATTATTGGATTCATGAGTTATCCATGTGCTCACTATTAGAGCTCAAATTCAGAGCTCCTGTCCATTATTCAACTGATTCAACAGTGAATCAGATCCAATCTCCAACCCAAGGAGCTGAAACTAAATACACAAACTCCGCCTGTCTCACCAGTGAGTCTGTTTTGATTAATTTAACCGAATCGCAGTTACTATATTTCTGCAATAATGATATTCTCCTTGTTCGTTGAGAAGCTTATTTGCTGACACATTGGATAACAGGCTCCACCCTGTTTCTTTAATGTGAGTTGTAAAACTGTAATTTTTAACATTTTCTCTCCTTGCTCTTCATATCTTTTCTTCCACTCACTGGACAACTTTGTTTTACGATCTGTTTTAAATTTACAGCTGACTTAGTGGCGATTGTGACTCTATCTCGAGGGAGGTGTGGTCTTTCCAAAGGTGTCACTCGGTACCTGGTGGCGATGGCTGCAGCCGATCTGCTGGTTGTCATTATTCGGGTCATACTGGAGAAAATTAATCCCTTCAAACTGAGCGTTGTATTATATTACAGTCGTCATGCCTGTGGCATCAGAGAAGTTATTGCTACTGCAGTTGTTAGCAGCTCTGTCTGGCTCACAGTCGCCTTCACCTTTGACCGAATGGTGGCCATTTGCTTCCAGAAACTGAAGATGAAATACTGCACTGAGAAAACAGCAGCCGTCGCTATCACAACGGTGAGTTTACTGTGTTTACTAACCAAAATCCCGGTGTTTTTTACGTATGACACCTATTACTGCTCAATATCGCGCGAATTCTACTACTTCATTTCATGGCAAATCTTTGACTGGATAGACCGCATTTTAACTCCAGTGCTCCCCTTCGTGCTGATACTGCTGCTCAATACTCTCACCGTCAGGCACATCCTGTTGGCCAGTGCAGTCCGCAGGAAACTGAGGGGACAGCGAAACGGGGGGGAGCAGAATGATCCAGAAATGAAGAATCGAAGAAGATCCATCATTTTACTCTTCACCATATCGGGCAGCTTTATCGTGTTATGGGTGACACGTGTTGTATTTCTATCGATTCAACGAATCACTGGAATGTTTGGTTTATGGTCAACTGATGGATTTGTAACAGATATAATGGGATCAATGCTCCAGTTATCCAGTTCCTGCACCAACACATTTATTTACGCAGTCACACAGAGGAAGTTCAGAGAGGAGGTGATGAATGCTCTGAAATATCCCGTTACTGTCATCCGGAATTTCATTAAATGATGGGATGAAATCTGGAAAATATAAACGAGGAGTGGGTTGCAAAGTTATGGTTCCTATCCAGCTCAACTCCTGTTGAATAAACATGTCCAAAGGGCTTTGAAAATGAGAATCAAAATCTTCCTCAAATCTACAAGTTCTGGTCAGGTGGAAGTTTGAAAGTGAATTCTTCATGTTCTGAGAAATAATTGATTTGCGGATATTGCGATGAATTTTATTTTGTCTAAAATACAAAGTTTAAATGAGATCTGGTTCTAATATACACATTCTTACTAGTCAAAGGCAAGATTCAAATGACACAGATTTCACTTCTCACTAACTCCACAGTATAAACACTGTGAGTTTGAAAGGATTGGAAGCAACTGATTCCGAGAGAAGCAGAAACATTGAGGCAGCTGTATAGAGATGATGATTGCAGTTGTTGAGAACTGACAATGAAAATAGTTTGAAAACTGCCTTACCAGGGGAAGTGAAGTCTTTGTGAGGAATTTAGAATAGCAACAAACTGAGAGATCCTGGAAAGGAGCAACATGGAGACAATTGCTGAATCATCAACCTAAGGAGAACAAACAGAATTGGGAAAGGGCACTTTGAGCCATCGCACTTGTGCTAAGTTTAGAAAATGGAATGTGGGCAAACATTCTGAAACAGGTTGTACAGCCCATCCAATTCATTCAATGATCATTAGTCATCATCCCATGTGTTTCTGCTGTTCCCATATCTCTTTATCTCCATTCTCACAGTCACCAATCAAACATATTGCTCAATGTTCTACACTGTATATTCCTCTGGCAATGTGGAATGGTCAGAGAGCTGACTGCAAGACATTGCTGTAAGCCAGGCTCCAGATGCTGCCGCTCTGTTACTCCTTTGGGAGAGATTCTCACTGCTCAGCCAGGAAGAAACCTCAGGAACTGGCCTGGAAATGTTCACAAATATAGATTTAAAATGCGGAATGTTCTCTGCCCGTGTCCCCATCTGTGGGATTCTTAGTCTCTGGTATTGATGTCCCCCTGGACTTTCACATGGTGGTCACCGCCAATTAACTGATGGCTCCTCACAAGATGCAGAGCTGCCCCACCATTGAAAAAATGCCAAGAGCCCAATGAATTGACACCTATTTGGGACAGTGTCTCGATAGAAACATATAATTCCAAATACGTACATCCTCGATGTATAAATGTATCACCTGCTCCTGTCCAAGTCTCTTCCATTTAATCTTACATCCATGTGCCATCAGCCTCTACTGCCTTTTTCCATCAATCCTGTCCCATCACTTCATAATTTAAAATTGTATCCAATCACCTTGGGAACAAAACAATTGTCCAAAGTTGTCTTTCTATCTGTCTTTCTTCACACTGTTAATATTCAGATTACTGTTGTACATTTTGCTGTAATTCGACCAAACCTAATAATTAACCACATTTTATCTCAATAGCAGCAAAGTAGAAGATAATTGTTGAATGTTGCAAGCTGTTTTTCACAGACAAGGAAAGCCCTGGCCAGGAATGAACTGTTGGAAATGATGAAAAACATGAGCATCTCCAGATCACAGCGTGTCCAGATTTAATCCCAATGGAATGAGTGATTGATGAGGTACAAGAGGAAAAAGAACTTTCCAATTCTGGAGTGTGGAAGTTATTGATTCCGTGTGAGGGTTGGAGCAGATAGTCATTACAAGAAGCACTAAACAGGCAAAGACGCACAGGGACTCTCCTGAAATTGAGTTTGAGGGTTGGAGATAGGATGTTGGGCAGGAGAATTAGGGGGTATATGAGGAAAAACCTTTTCATCCAGTGGGTGGTAATGGTCTGGAATGCGCTGCCTGGGGGGCTGGTACAGGCAAGAGACCTCACATCCTTTAAAACATCTCTGCATGAGCACTTGGCACATCATAACATTCAGGGCTATGGGCCAAATGCTGGCTCATGTGATTAGGTGGAAGTTCAGGTGCTTGTGATGTGTTGGTGCAGAGTCGATGGGTCAAAGGGCCCCTTCTCTGCTGTCTGATTCCATGACTCTACGTTTGAAAGCATTTGTGGATCTGGTCATGGGGAATATCACAGGATGGGATAAGGGAAGAGGAGATAAAGGCCTGGTTAATCAAAGATATAAGGAATGAGCAAAGGCACTAAAATCTCCTGAAGGGTGGGTAACATTAGGGCTCACTTTGAATATCTTTGAAAGGTATTTGGAGCTGTAGCCAGGGCCAAAATGGTCAGTCACAAATTAAACATCGATGTTGAGTAACTGCCGAACTGACCACTTGCTCTTGTTCATTAATATCTGGCTTTTGATTACAGTCACTAGAACTTAAAATCAATGGAAACTCTTTGGGCCATAACCACCTAGCTACCCGATGTGGGATTTTGGGGGTTTCCATTTCCAGCATGTGAGTCGTTACGGAATGTCACTCCACCACTGATTGCCACGCTGAAGACGGGTCTTTGTTTCCAATTCTTTCTTCCAGATATCTGAACTCAGTAAACTGTTTAGACAAGACAACACCTTACAATGGCAGAAAATACCTTGGGGAATCTGTGTTGTATCCTCTCGATTGCAGCAACATCTCCCTAAAATCCACACATATTTCTCCAACTGTGGGTTTACGGAGGTTTTATTTCGATTCACCATTATATCTTGACTTTAATGTTCTATACCGACTGGGCAGCATGGACGAGTTGGACCGAATAGCCGTTTCCATGCTGTAAACCTCTACGACTCTCTGACTGCCATCAAAGTCAGGATCTTTTTGGTTCTTTATCTTTATCCACTTGAGGAGCTGTTTTTAATGTTGGGAGCCGGAATCCCCAAACCCTTCAGCTTCTTGATATCATCCAAATTTCCCCCATTCAAAATATTTTTTCAGTGAAATGTAAAACCTCACACTTACTGACATTAAATTCCATTGTTATTCATTGGCCCATTTATCTCAGCCACGTTGCTTTGATCCTCAGAATTCATTACTGTGCTTCCTATTTTAATATTGTCTGCAAATTTCTACATCACTCCCTCTCGCCCTGTATCCTTTTCATTGTTTTACGCAGTTAACAGGAGTGAGTCCAGAGCAAAACCCTTCTGGGTCTCCACTGCCTCATTCCAAACATGCAGAGGAACTGCTCTGAACTCCCATTGTTTCTTCCCATCTCAGCAGTTTGCTTCCCTCCCCCTGATTTAATTCTGCTTCATTTTCTCCAATCAGATTCTAATTGGTTAAATCAAAATACTGCGGATGCTGGAATTGGAAACAAGAATGAAAAATGCTGGAAAATCTCAGCAGGTCTGACAGCATCTGTGAGGAGAGAATAGAGCCAACGTTTCGAATCTCGATGACTCTTCATTCAGCTGTGACGAAGGGTCATCTAGACTCAAACGTTGTCTCTATTCTCTCACCATAGATGCTGTCAGACCTACTGAGATTTTCTAGCATTTTCGGATCCTGTGAGGTATTGTACTTAAGCTTTCTGAAGATCCATGTACACAACATGCACTGCATTTCTCCACACGCCACATGTGTCACGGATTCCAGTCAGTGTCAGGTGTAGAGTTCACATTTTGGGCCATGGAAAATCTAAATGTGTGTATCATTAATATTCATCTGCCGTGCTTACTTCATAACCATGAAGGTTTCTTTACACTGGTGTTACATCCACTTCACACAAACTGATCGTCACAAATACCTCACAACATAACTTGTTACATCATGCATGTAGACTTCTCTCATTTCACAATTACATGTTGTATCGCATCATTCCAAGGATTTAACCAAAACCAAAGCACCCAATGTAATAACATTGGGCCTGATTTTACCATTTTGAGTCCAAGTTCCGAATCTGGGCATCAAATAGATCCGAGCCTGGAATCCTCTTTCCAGCGCACCCATACGTGTTTTGCCGGCTCCGATCCGATTCACGCTGTGGGCGGGGCTTAGCGCTGGCAGACCAATCGGAGCTCTGAACTGCGCATGCGCAGTTCGAAAAAAATCTGACAGCGCGCCTGTGTGCGAAAGAAAAAAAATCAGGAAGCGGAGAGAGCGGCTCTCTGACGATCCTCTGGGGTGGGGGGGGGGGGGGGGGTGTGGGTGGGGGAGGTGCGGGGGGGGTGGGGGGGCGTGGAGGAGGAGGGTGGGTGGTACCCACATCATCCTCTGGTTGGGGGGGATGTCGGGGGGGGGGGGGGGGGCGGATCCAGATCATCCTCTGATAGGGGGGAGGGTTCCTCTGTCAGTCTGCGGCCGATCAGTGGGGAGGGAGGGGGCAGGGGGGTCCGCCGCCACTCTGTGGGCGATCCCTCCTCCCCACCGGAGGAACGAATCCCTCCTGCCGGAGTGGACGTGCGGCCATGCCATCCCACAAAACCTTCAGGATGAAGCGATTCCTCGCTAAGAAGATGAAGCAAAACCGGCCGATTCCACAGTGGATCCGTGTGAAAACCGGCTACAAGATCAGTACAAGTCCAAGAGGAGACACTGGAGAAGGACCAAGCTGGGCCTGTAAAGGGATACACCATCACTGGTACACTACCAGCCACAGATTACTCTACCCTGCAGGGGCAAGAGAGCGGGAGAGATGGCTGTGGCTGGTAGTGTACCAGTGATGGTGTCTCCCTTTACAGGCCCAGCTTGGTCCTTCTCCAGTGTCTCCTCTTGGACTTGTACTGATCTTGTAGCCGGTTTTCATACGGATCCACTGTGGAATCGGCCGGTTTTGCTTCATCTTCTTAGCGAGGAATCACTTCATCCTGAAGGTTTTGTGGGATGGCATGGCCGCACGTCCACTCCGGCAGGAGGGATTCGTTCCTCCAGTGGGGAGGAGGGATTGCCCGTAGAGTGGCGGCGGACGCCCCTGCCCCCTCCCTCCCCACCGATCGGCCGCAGACTGGCAGCAGAGCCTCCTCCCCGACCCGAAGATGATCTGGGTCCCGCCCCCGCCCCCCCGCCCCTCCCCCCTTTCATGCTAATGCGTTTAAATCATCGGGCCGCCCGATTTGGGCGCGGGTCCATCGGGTG
Source organism: Mustelus asterias (assembly GCF_964213995.1). Lineage (NCBI taxonomy): Eukaryota > Metazoa > Chordata > Chondrichthyes > Carcharhiniformes > Triakidae > Mustelus > Mustelus asterias. The sequence continues at coordinate 80,941,892 of NC_135815.1, read as the reverse complement.
TTGGTAAAGCCGTGATCTGCTTGGAATCGGGTGCAGATCGCGGTATAGGCCCGATGCCCAACTTCACCGCGATTTCGCGCCCGGAAACGGGTGCGATGTTTTGTTAAAATCAGGGCCATTATCCGAATCTGCACATGATAGCCTCCTCATAACTCAAGTATTGAATTGCATTTTCTTCTGGTTTTCAGTTTTTTTTTACACAGAAAAGAATGTTTTATTTAAACCCACAGTCTTATTGTCCTTTTTGCTCTTTATAGGCAGAGTTCCACTCACAATCCCAATTTCCAAATTTACATGCGGTAAATTCTCTGTTCAAGTTAACAATGACCCATAACTTACGATTAACGGCGGAAAGCCAGAGGCGACCAAATACAGAAGTTTTTTTGCCCTCTTACCTGTGTTCAAAAATTGCCATCCAACTCCCAATTGGAGCAGCAGCCTTCAGCCTTCAGCGATACAATCACCACAGGCCCCAGTGCCACACAGGAGGACTCTCTCCACCCTCTCTTATGATGGACAAGCTTGGGAACTCCCTTTGAGGTCTTGCTTGGAAATAGCAGTTTTCCACTGAAAACAGAGCAGAAGGATTCCCTGCTCTTAGAAAAGGAACGTTGAAGATTGTTGATTTTTTTTTTGCTATTTCTTTTAAGGAGTGAATCCTATTGTTATTGGCTCATTTATAGTGTAATTTTTTAATTTTATTTTTCTGATTGAAGATGAGTATTATTTAATATATATATAAATGGACATAAGTTTTGTTGTTTGTTTTAAATCTGTGAATCTCCAATTTAAATCTGCATTATATTATTATTTAACTTTACGTGTGGCATGCTTATAAGTGTTCGGATGTTTTAATTTAGAATATGGAAACTGAAAATTTAAATGGGAAGATGAGTGGTCAGAACTTCGTGGTCAATGATTTGGAAACCTGCATGAGGCTGAGCAAAGGAGAGTTCACATTTTGGGCTGTGAAAAATTTCAATGTGTTTATTATTAGTATGCTTCTGTCTTGCTTCCTTCATTTATATTTACCTTATATTTCACTCTTCTGCTTTGATGTTTCAATAAAGTATTTGTATTATTCCATATTTAAATGTTTTGTTTTAATGTGTTTTGTTTTAATGTTTTAATGAAACATTAGTAGAATTCTGTGACGTTTCATGGAATACTTTTATGAACAAAAATAATGTTATAAATACAAAACTTTGATACTATGTAAACATTTGACTAAACATTTTACTCAGCAGCCGCCCCATGACATTTTGTTTAAATGCCTCATCTTTTCAAATTTCTCATAAAATATATTTTCCTCTTGAAGACAACAATCAATCAAATATTTTTATACATTAGCGCAATAGTTCTGTTGTCTCTAAACAAGGAGGTCAGGGAGGGAGGTATATGAGGAGGGGAAAGGAGGAGAAGGTGAGGATGGGAGAATGAGGAGAAGGGAGGGAGGGGAGAGTGGAGAGTTTGAACATCAAAAAATTACATGTTACATGTAGCCTGACTCCTCTGTGCCTCGGTTAAAGCCTCAAAAGAACTTCAGTTAAAAAGCCTAGCTGAAAGCGTGATGTACCAGAGGTGGTGGAACATGACTCCAGATTTTCAATCTGCCCTGAATTCTGCAATCCCTAACAGACAGTGTTCACATCAGCTTACAGGAGACTTGCAAATGTCATCTTAAGGAATAGTTACCTAAAGCATTTGATCTAGCCAAGTTGCATTCTTCCCACTGTAAAGTTAGAGCTCATTTCTCCAAGGGGTTTCGAAGGATCAACATTGCATCAGGGAGACTCTTAAAATTAGGATAAACACTTCTTAAAATACATAGCCAATTCCAAATGGACTTTAGCTGAAACTTATTCCGGACACTAACGTCCTAAATTATATACGTATGTTATATATATATGTTATATATTAATATACTTTTTTTCCTGGACTTAATGGCCCTATTTTACCATTGCGTCGCGCGTGGTAAAGTCGGGTGTGAGGCCATTAACGTGATCCGCGCCCACGCAGCTGGCCACTTTACCGAAACCGGGGAATGGTGGCAATCCGATTGGCGCCCAAAATGGGCACAACGGCGTTTTAAATGCATTTGCATGCATTTCAATTGAATTAATGAACTGCCCACCCAACTTAATCAGCATTTGTCCCTTTACTGCCGCGTTCGCCGATCCGGAATCGCGCCAAAATGAACCTGATGAATAAAAGTCTGAATCGGGCGCTCCAGCTGCTGAAGAGCGAGTTCAGAGCTTCCATCAGCTCTCTGACTCAGATTGGTGGTGGGGGGGGAAAGGGAGGCGGGTCAGATCATTCTCTGGTTGGGGGCGGGGGGAGTGAGGCCAGATCGTTGTCTGGTTGGGGGGGCGGGGAGGAGGCAGGTCAGATCTATCTCCAGTGGGGAGGGGGTGGAGGGAGGCCTGATCGTTGGCTGGTGGTGGGGGGAAGGGCCGATCGTTGGCTGGGGGGGGAAGGAGGAGGAGGCGGGTCAGATGTTCCTTTGGGAGGGGGCGATGAGTGAGGCCAGACCATTCTCTGGGGAGGGGGTGGGGGGGCGATGAGTGAGGCCAGATCGTTGTCTGGGGTTGGGGGGCTAAGTGAGGCCAGACCATTCTCTGGGGGGGTGGGGGGTGAATGAGGCCAGATCATTGTCTGGGGTGCGAGGGTGGTGGGGTGGTGAGTGAGGCCAGATCGTTGTCTGGGGGTAGCTGGGGTGAGTGAGGCCAGACCATTCTCGGGGAGGGGGGGGAAGTGAGGCCAGATCGTTGTCTGGGGAGCGCGTGGGGGAGGGGGCAGTGAGTGAGGCCAGACTATTCTTGGGGTGGGGGGAGTGAGGCCAGATCGTTCTCTGAGGGGGTGGGGTGGAGGAGGGAGGCGGGTAAGATGTACCTTTGGTGGGGGGGGTGGGTCGGCCCAATCGCTCACTGGTTGGGGGGGGCAGATCGATCTCTGGTGGGGGGGGAAGGGGGCAGGGGTTGCGACCAATCTGGGTGGCAGGGGGTGGGTGGATAAGGGGGACAGTGATGTCTGTGGGGGCCAATGATCCCGCTTTTCGCTCCCGGGCCACTTTCTCCGCTTTCTGCGGCCCAGGAGCGATCTGACGTGGCCGCGCTTTTACAAATGTTTTTCCGACTGCGCTTGTGCAGTTCAGAGCTCTGATCGTTTCGGGCGCACTGAGCCCCGTCCACAGCGACACTCAGACTCGCCATTTTTTTTTCAGGCTCAGTGCGTATGGGGGCGCCTGAAAGCAGATTTCCAAGTTGGATCTGAATTACGCCGATTCAGCACTGAGAATGAAAATGGTAAAATCAGGCCCAAGATGTCATGACAAAATTGTAAAAAATATTTTCATAAATCTGTCTTTCAATTTCTGTGTATTATGTCTATTTAAAGATCTTTTTAAATCATTTACATAAAAATTAACCCAGCCAAAGAATGCCTGCTGCTTCTACTCACTGCAGTTCGACCAATAAATGTGTGGAAATAAATAAGGGTAAAAACTCACCTGTCAACAGCGCATGTGAGGGAAGTTAGGAAGAGATTGCAGCTCAGCGCTCCAATACCGGCAGCTTCTCAAAACTGTTTCAACTTGGCGCTTCCAGCACGGATGTCGCTGCCTCCAGACTTGCGTATTTTCCCGACACGCATGTGTGGCGCACAGTCCACTCAAGTCAAGATTGGGGCTGGAAGTTGCGGGCCAATGTGAAAATGGCATTTTTGTGCATTAACGTCTCATTTCTTCTCTTGTCAAAATCTCATTGAACTGTTTCCAGATGCTTCTTCTGTTGACTCAAATGGTTTTGTGTTCCTGCTGACTTTGTTCATTGAACCTCTTCTGATCTTGTTGTTTCCTCCAGTCCCATTTCCAATGGATTCTTTTCAGTTCTGTTTGGAATGTTCTCACCTTTTCTCATCCTTTTGCCTTTTCCTCCAATTCAAGTTTTTCACTTCCATTTCTCTTTCTGTTTCTAATTTGTTCATTTGTGATTGAAGTTTTGCCAATTTAATTGCCTCGTCCTTTGGAGAACTTGCTTTTCAGACTCTCTCAGCACAATAGGGGCAAAGTGTAAAATCAAAGCAACACCTCCATCCATGCAAACACCTTTATTTAACATGAATCTAACTCGCGTTTTAAACTTTTCTTACACAGCAATTTGACTGACTTAAATCTATGGGTGAGATTCTCTGGCCTCCCCTCAGCATTTTTCTCAGCAGGGGTATGTGACACGCCGTTCACTGGTGGTGGATCCTCGAGTTGCGCCCCTTTCCATGGTAATTCCCATTGAAGCCAATCCACACCGCCAGGAAACCCACCACAGGGGGTGCACCATCAGCAAGACCAGGGAATGCCACGGTGTGAATGGCTGGAGAATCCTGGCCTGTAACTTCTTTCAAATATCCAACAATACAATCATAGATTGCTAAAACTACCTCCGCCTCCTGACTGGCAGATAAAGTAAGAAATAAAGTTTATTTGTTAGTCACAAGTAAGGCTCACATTAACACTGCAATGAAGTTATTGTGAAATTCCCCTGTGTGTGGAACGTTTAAGTTGGCAATTCATTTAAAGCCCCTGGGAGCGATTCTCTCTGCCCGCTGCGCTGCTCCAGCAGCCAAATAGGCAGCGAGACAGAATCGGAGGCCATTTGGGGGGCTTTCCGTGGGGTGCCACATCCTCTGCGCATCTCCGTGGTCCAGATTTGTGGCGTCGTCAGCTCCGCGCTGGAAATCGGCGCAGATCTGATTTAAATATTATAATCGGCATTTACATCCTATTCGCGGGCCGGGACTGAAGTCTCCGGGCTGCGAGCCTCTTCCTCCCACCAGGTGTGGTTCACTCCAGCGGGGTGTACAACAGCTCCCCACTAACTGGGAGGTGGCAGCCTGACCCTGTGGACTGAAGGGAGGACATGGAGGCCCCCGAGGAGGTCGGGGTAATGGGGAACCCCCTGAACATTGCCAGCCTAGCAGTGCCAGCCTGGCCCTCTGGCACTGCCCAAACAGCAAACTGGCAATGCCTAAGGGACACCTCGGCATTGCCTACCAGTCATCGGGCAGTGTCAAGGGACCCAGAGGCAGAGAAAGTAGGGCCTATTGGGGATGGGGCTATGGGGTGCGATCAGTGGTGTGTCCTGTTGCCACTCTGCAGTCAGAATCAGTGGCAGAGGGAGTTAAGGTGCTGAAAGGGGCTGGTCATCATGATCAGGGGGGCTGCCAGGTAGGTCCGGCTGCGTGGAGGTTGCCAGGACTGCGGGTGGTGGGGGGTCGGGACTGCTGGAGATGTGGGTGGTCGGGGAGTTCGGGGCTGGCGGGTGGGCACATTGGGAGATTTCTGGGAGGCCAACGATTGGGGGGCCACCGGGTTGGCCAGCGTTGGAGCTGACCAGTGACTGAGAGGCCGGCAATGCAGGGATACTGCGCATGCATCGATCTCCGCCATGACTGATTGGAGCATGCACAGTGGTCAGCGCTATGCTGCTGGCCTCTCCAGCGGGAAAAGACCCCATCCCTGATTTTCAGTGTGAATCTCCTTCAGATTGTGGAAGACTCATTTTGAAAATCCCGCGAAAAGAAACAGCAGAGGTTACTCCACTTTTTACGCAAATTTGGCACTTAGAACCTTCTTGAGAGAATCCCTGCCGATACCGTCTTTCAAATTTCCAACAATACAAACATAGATTGCTAACATTATCTCTGCTTCCTGACATGGGGATATGGTCTGTGGAACTATGAAGCTGTCAAGTCATTTCAAGCCCCTGTCTTTAAATTTTGATGAAAAGAATGACTGCTCTGACTCTCGGTTGAAAAGAAGTTGGTGTTTGCAATTTCAGTCGATGTTTCAGATAAACCTGAAGCTCATCATTAAAATATTGGTACTGCTTGGTTGCATCAACAACATATCCTTCACACAGCGGGGGACCTGTACTTTTGCAGTTTCATAGAGTCATAGTCATAAAGTTATAAAGTAGAGAAGAGTCTCTTTGACCTATTGGGTGGACACAAACAAAACTACACAAAACCTACATTAATTCCACTTTCCAGCATTTGGCCCTTAGCCTTGAATGCGATGACATTTCAAGCACTCATCCACATACCTTTTAAAGGCTTTGAGGTTTCCCTTCTCGACTAACCTCCAGGCAGTGCATTCCAGACTCCCACCGTCCTCTCGGTGAATAACATTTTCCTCAAATCCGCCCCCCCCCCCAGCTGTCTGCACCTCAACTTAAAATTAAGCCCCCTCATTATTGACCCCTCAACTGAGGGGAACAGCTGTTTCTTATCCACCCTGCCATTACCCCCTCGTAATCTTATACACCTCAATCAGGTCCCCACTCAGCCTTCTCTGCTCTAAAGAAAACAACACAAGCCTATCCAGCCTCTTGTCATCGCTCAAATGCTCCATCCCAGGAAACATTCTGGTGAATATCCTCTGCCCTGTCTCAAGTGCAATCACATCGTTTCCATAGTGAAGTGATGTTAGATAGTTAAGTGGTTGCATTATAGTTTTAGCCACATGATTGGATGGTGATGTCACTGAGGTGTTTTGCAACCTCCTGCTTTAGTTTCATTCATACTCGATGAAGGCAACAGCTCCTGCAATAAATCTGTTGTTGTTATTTTGAATCTATGTGTGCAAAGCACATCTGTTTCTTTTTGTTTAAACCAACAGCTCTTAACCGAGTTAGGAATGACAAAAAGAAAATTGGTGTTGAGTCAGGAATTTGTATCATTGTGAACATCAAGAAAAGACCTTGGGGCGATTATCCCCGGGAGAATCACGTGCCGGACAATTCGTGGGATTCGCACATGCATTCCCGGCATGCATGCATCACCCAGCGCCGGATATCCGGCACAGTCGGGACCATGCTGGAAACCGATGGGAACAGCAGGTAAGTCATTTAAATCTATTTTACTCTTATTTAAACATGATTATCGGGCCCGGGACTGAAGTCTCTGGGCTCGCCAGCATCTCCCACCCAGCCAGTACAACTTCACTCTGGCAGGGTTCAGACTCGCTCCACACTATCGGGGAACTCGCAGCCTGACCCTGCTGGAGTTAAGGGAGGGCAAACGGGGCCCCCAGGGGGTCGGTCATCAGGGGAGTGGTGCTCCCTGGAGGTGGGCACACTGGCAGCGCCAGCCTGTGTCCCCCAGCACTGCCCAAGTGGCAAAATACCCATGCCCAGGGGCATATTGGCACTGCTCATCAGGACTGGGTCAGTGCCAATGGGGTCGGGCCTGGGGGCAGCGAGAGCTGGGGGAAGGGCCGAGGGGCTGATTGGGGGCTGCCACTCTGCATGGGGATCAGTCGAGGCTGGAGGGAGTCCAGCGATCGGGGCGGGCTGGGAGTTGGATCTACCAGGGGTCTGCATCTTCCGGGGGTGGCTCTACCAGGTTTAGGTCTGTCTTCGGGGGGGGCTCTGCCTCCCGTGGAGGGGGGTGGGGGGGCAGCTGCCGGGGAGATTGTCATTGGTGAGTGGGGGTGGTGAAGATCGGGCGATCCAGGATGGGAGGAGAGTCGGGGCTTGCCCGGGAATGGGCGTGCAGACTGCGATCGGACCGTAGTGGGGGTGCGGGTGTGTTGATTAGGGGGAAAGCACTGCGAGGGTCCCAGAATGGCCAGCTTTCAAACTGGTCAGCAAACGGCAGGATGACAGTTTGGGGCCACTGCGCTTGCACAGAGGCCCTGAGCTGTCAGACCCTGGCATAAATAGCTCCCTCCCACCGCCGCCCCCCCCAAGCTTTTAATAACGTTCATGATTGTGACCTTTGCATTGCACAGAGTGCGGGAGATTCTAATGTGAACTCCCACTGAATAAACAATTGTGATTTACCCCAGTTTTCCCATAAATTCAACACTGAGAATTGGGAGAATCACCCCCCTTAAGTGTGAGAAAAGATTGTGGGTGTGATTTTCCAGGCCTGTTGAGCTGCTTGAGTAGCGCAGCGAGCCGGGAAATGTCAGCAGGAGGTCCCAAACAGGAATCACAACCGGCATCATGTCACTTGTGATCTTCCCAGACTATTTTCATTAACGTCATCAGCTGGGCACCAGGGAACAGCATGAGGCTGATTGCACAATGCAAATGCTTATTTGCAACACATAGCAATCTGGGGAAGCAATCATCTGGGCTCGCTAAAGATTCTGACCCCTCAGTGGAGGTCCGCACCAGCGGGGATCACATGAGGTCCCCAGCAACAGGGACCTAACGTGTCGGCCTTGCGGGTGGGAGCAATGGCCATAGAGGCCCCTGGGTGGGTGGGGACTGGGGGTTACCCCTTGGGCAGAGCCAGCCTGGCACCCTGACATGCCCAATGAGCACCCCAGCACTGCCCACAGGGCACCCTCTGGTCGGTGCAGACTCGATGGGCCGAGTGGCCTCTTTCTGTGCTGTAGGGTTTCTAAAATTCTAAGATTCTAAAGGTCTTTGCGATAAAGATTGAAATGGAATCACTGTTGGGACACCTCCATCTCGTCTACCATGTCCTGATGTCCACCTGCCCCAGCCCTGAACTCACATCTTTGTGTAGTTCTCTCCTATCATGCCTTTGACAGCTCACCTTGTCTCTGAGAGCCACTTCCTGCTCCCCACAGCCCATAATTCTCAGTCTCAAATGTATGCGCGCTGTCACAGAGAACCAGCTAACAAATACAAGGAAAGTCTCAGTGTTGTATGTCACTATTTGTAGGAGTTGATTGTGAGGGTGTTTTCTGCCGTGAACAGAATGTAAATGTAACATTTTCCACCTTCCTGGAATGCTCTGAAAGCATTGCTAAGTAATGAGCTGTGACCCCATTATTGGATTCATGAGTTATCCACGTGCTCACTATTACAGCCCAAGTTGAGAGACCTTGTCGACTATTCAACTGATTCAACAGTGAATCAGATCCAATCATCAACCCAAGGAGCTGAAACTAAATATAGAAACCCCGCCTGTCTCTCCAGTGAGTCTGTTTCGATGAATTCAACCTGATCTCAGTTACTATATTTCTGCATGAATAACATTCTCCTTTTCATTGAGAAACCTATCTGTTGACCCATTGGGTAACAGGCTCCACCCTGTTTCTTTAATGTGAGTTGTAAAACTGTAACTTTTACCATTTTCTCTATTTGCTCTTCATATTTTTGCTTCTTCTCACTGGATAACTTTGTTTTACCGCTTATCTCAAGGGAGGTGTGGTCTTTCCAAAGATGCCACTCGGTACCTGGTGGCGATGGCTGTAGTGAATCTGTTGGTTGTTATTATTTGGGTCATACTGGTGAAAATTAATACCTTCAATCTGCACATTGGATTGAACTTGTGCACACATGCCAATGGCAGCAGAGACGTTATTGCTTTTGCAGCTGTTAGCAGCTCGGTCTGGCTCACAGTCGCCTTCACCTTTGACCGAATGGTGGCCATTTGCTTCCAGAAACTGAGGATGAAATACTGCACTGAGAAAACAGCAGCCATTGTTATCACAACGGTGAGTTTACTGTGTTTATTCAATCTCATGGAGGATGGGTATGTTCGGACATAGTAATATTTCTAAAAATACACTTTGTGTCTTTCATTGATGTCAACATGGGCAGTCACCCATTAAACATCTATATTGAGGCACTGCTGATTCTCTCTTATATGGACATCTGTGGGTTCTGATTGTATTCACCTGAATTTGAAGTGAATGTTTAACTTGAAGTTCAAGTTTTTGTTTCCAATTCTTTCTTCCAGGTGTCTGAACGCGATAAACTGTTTGACAAGACAACACCTGAGAATACCAGGAAATATTTTGGGGAATCTGTGTTGTATCCTCTTGATTCCAGCAAAATCTTCCAATAGTGGGAATTCAAAATACACACATAGTTCTCCAACTGTGGGTTGACGGAGGTTTTATCTAGAGTCACCATTAAATCTTGACTGCAATATTCTGTACCTACTTCCTTCAAACTCAGTATCTCATTGAGTCTTTATCTTCATCCACTTGAGGTGCTGTTATAAGTGTTGGGAGGCGGAATACTCAAACCCTTCAGATTGTTGATACCATCTAGCTGTGAAATGCAAAACCTCTCAACTTTTAAATACTTAAACATGACAAGAATACAATTCTTAATTGCTAAGCTTTCTCAATTAGTTTCAATTCAAGCAATACTCCTCTTAAAGACTTGAATTCCTCTTCACTATCAGTTGGCAGCACACATGCTGACCTGCTTGCACTTGGAGTGCCAGTCCTGAGCCCTCCAGAACACCTGTGGAGAGAGAGAGAGAGACAGACAGAGAGGGCGACAGAGACACCTTACAGAACTTGGCAGTAACTGCCAGAATTTCCCTGTAAGCTTGGTCCCTCCCCTTAATCACTTGACTATCAATCAACCGAATCAAAACTCTGTGAAACTCCTTGGGAAAACTAAAACAAACAAAAATGCATGAACTCAGATTAAAGCAAACACATCCCGAGCTTAAATTCATTTTATTAGCTTCCATTCTCAGCATATGAGCTGCCTGGTGACCAGACAAAATCGGCACCCTATGAAGGTAGTCCTGGCATCATCTCTGGTCTCCCAGATTGCCTGGATCCACTACAGTTCACCTCTCACTGCAACAGGTCCACAGCAGACACCATCTCTCTGGCCCTACATTCAACCAAGGACACTTTGTCTCCCATTTATTGACGACAGCTCAACCTTCAACGCCATTATCCCAAAAAAACTCATCTCCAAACCCCGTGGCCGAGGGCCCAGCTCCTCTCACTAATACTGGATCCTAGATTTCCTAATACACAGACCGCACTCAGTTAAGGATTGCAATGACACCTCCTCCAATGTTAACTTCAACAGTGGTGCCCTGCAAGGCTGTGTCCTCAGCTTCTTACTAGACTCCTTATACACCTATGACTGCGAAGCCAAATTCTGTTCCAACTCCAGTTTCAAATTTGCTGACACCACCAGAGTTCAATTCCAAATCCAAGCTCAATTCTATTGTCACGATTATAAATTAGTTCTGGTAATGTCTTCAGAGAGCTGGGCAGCATCCAGAAGTGAAACTTTACATTGAATGCAAACTGGCACAAACCACTTTGGATTTGCTTCATTTTTTCTTCACCAAATACAACCAATTCTGTTGAGTTTCAGAGTCCTGAAATGTCAAAATCAAAGTGATCTTTTTGCAGAAGGCTGAGCGCTCGCAGACATTGTCAAAGTGAACCTGCCCCTTTGTATGCTGTCTCAGCTTCACATGTATGTGTCCAGGGCCATCCAGAAAGGTCACTTTACTGCTGCCTCCTTTCTTGTTAACTGGCCTTAGATCCTGTCAGGCAGTCCAACTCCACCTTCTGTTGTGAAATGGTATGCTCAAAATTATTTCCAGAATCGCCAATTGTACAACTTTCTATGCCAAGATAGTTTACCAATTCCCGTGCTTGTTTTAGCTCTTGATCATTTTCTGCATATTCTTTGGCAAGGATGTATAGCAGATTGCCTTTGGTGTCAGGATTTGTTGTAATTATTGTTTTCGCAATCAATGTGGCAGTCATGCTGCTGTCAAAACCATCATAATTTACCTGAACACCAGCTATGAAGAGCACTATTTCTCTGGGTATCCATGTCTGTGCAAGCTGTATTGATTCATTATCCCAGCAGTTCATTTTGAATGATGGTACCGTTTCATTAAACAGTCTTACTTCATGTCATTGTCCTTTTCTTCTGTATGCGATCTTAAATTATTTCTGTTTCTCAATCTCCATCTTGAGATCACATATAACTTCTGATTGAGCAACACTTTCTTTCTCTGCCTCCATCAGTTTCATATGGCACTCATTTGCCTCCATTTGTGTCTTCCTTATCCAAGATTTGTAACTATCCACCAGCCCTTTGTCGCGTTTGTTCGAGACTTTTGGCTGCTGCATCTCAGACTGAACAAACAGCAGCTTCTCCTTCTGAACCTGTGCAAACTTGAGTGGATTAAGTCAATATGAATATTGCTCAATTGGAACAGAATTTTCTATATCTGCATCACACACAATTACTTGAGTAGTTTCCAGTTTGTTCACACATATAGCTTCATGTGTTTGTAATTACTCTTTCAGGCAATTTTGATTTTCCTCTGGAACATAACTCAGTCATTTATTCCAATTGATTACTTCCCTATTGTCCAATTTAATTTGAGGAATGTCAAATTCAGAATCATCTGGATTGGTCTGCTTTCCTTCCCACTCACAAATATTGTTTCAGCAGATTCGCATGACACACTAAGTTTCCTTCTATCTGGCATTCTTATCAAATAATTCAACTTACTCACTTTTCTTTTGATTTGATAAGGCTCACTAAACCTTGTTTTTAATGGTTCAACTAACATTGGTAAGAACATTTTTTCCGCACGAGCAAAAATTCAAAATTTTGATTTCTTATCCACTGATTTTTCCATCACATGCTGTGCTCTTTTAAATGTTGTCCAGCCGACTCACCAGCCAGCCCAAGTAAATCTCTCCCAAAGGTTTGACACATTGGGCCCAGTTTTACCATCGATTTGACCCTGTTTTCAGTTGCGAAAACTTGGTAAAGTCGGGGATGAGGTGAGTAGCGCGATAAATGAACCCCTCCGCACCGGTTCCCCCTTTACCAAGGACCGATCGGGACCACGCCTGAAATGGTCGCGACAGCCATTTAAATGCATCTGCATGCATTTCAATTGACTTAATGGGCTGCATGCACAACTTTACTGGCACTTCCCCCTTTTCCACCGCGTTCGCCAATCTAGAATCGGTACGAAATAGGCATGCTCCATATAAGTCCAATTCGGGCATTCCATCAGTGAGGGTTAGTGAGGAGGTAAGCCATCTGATGGCTCTGTGCTGCTTTTGTTGTGGCCATTTTGTTTCTCGAGTCGGGGGGGGGAGGGGGGCGGAGCTCTGTGAGGAGCTGTTGCTCAGCAAGGTGTCCAATGTCTGATTTGTAGCATGGACCCGGATCTCAGCACTGACTTCGTGTCTTGTGGATGCTGCTGGGTCCTAGTGCACTCAGCACTCTTCAGCTGAAGGATCTGCACAAAGCCCTTTTAAATTGCACTCCTGCAGTGTCTGAACTTTTCAAGGAGTTGTGATACTGGGGGGCATGTGGGTGGGAGAATGGGGTGGTCTGTGATTCTGGGGAGCATGTGGGCAGTATGGACAGTGACTGTTGCTGGGCTAGGGGCAAGCAGCGTTCCTTAACCTCCACACGTGTTCCTCTCCATCGCCAACCGCCCCCCCCCCCCGCCCCCCCCACCGCCGCCCCCCCTCTCCTTCAGAGTGATGAGATGGCTTTTGCGATGCAACCAATTGATCTTGCTGTTCGTTTGGTTGCTGCTGGAGCTGAGGAGGAGGAGCAGGAGGAAGAATTGTTGGCACAGCAGGCCCAGGTCTTACCACTTGCAGGAGTAGAGGGATATGGCCACCATTCGCCCAGAGGAGGGGCGCAGAAGAAGAAGCGAGCATTGACCCCAACAGTTGTGCACAAATGTCATTTCAACAGGCGTCGGACACTGTGTGCTGCCAAAGGCTCGGCCTCCGAAAGAACACAGTTCAACACCTGTGTCACCTCCAAGCAGGATGTGGCCCCTCAGGGCAGGGGGGCACCCACTCTCAGTGGCTGTCAAATTGATGACTGCTCTGAACCTTGATGCAAATGGCTGCTTCCAGACACCAAGTGGAGATGCCTGTGGCATCTCCCAATCAGCTGTGCACACCTGTATCAAGCAGGTCACAGAAGCCCTGTATGCCCAGGCAAGGTGATACGTCAAATTTAACCTGGACCAGGCCCATCAGGAACCCCAGGCAGCAAGGTTCACGGCCATTGCGGGGATGCTTAATGTAACGTGCAAACTCCAGACAGACAGTCACCTAAGGCCGGAATTGAACCCGGGTCCCTGGTGCTGAGAGGCAGCTGTGCTAATGTGCCACCGTACCGCTTCGTGTGAATAAGAGCCCAGGACCTCAACACAAAAATCAAGGCTGATCTTTCAGTTTCAGTACTGAGGGGAACAGCAGCACCCCAAACACTGTAATTTCCCTCAATACCACTGTATTATCAGTCTCCATTTTTGGGATTTGGTAGTACAGAACTTGAGGATTGCTGAAGAAAGAGACACATTATTGAACATTCTCATCTTACACTCATCTGGACATTTCACACAAACATCAATTTTAAAGAGAAGCACAATTTATACTGCATGGGAAGAGAGAGCTGATTGGTAGGCAAGTGGACTCGACAGAATCTCAGTTGTAATGGTTTAAATTCCAACATTTATCCTTTTAGCTTCTCACATTTCTCGTTCTATACAATGGACAATTTTAATCTTTTTTAATCTTTCCTCTTTTAATCTTTTCAATTTTTAAAAAATCTACAGCTAACTTAGTCGCAATTGTGACTCTATCTCAAGGGAGATGTGGCCTATCCAAAGGTGTCACTTGGTATCTGGTTTCTATGGCCCTGGCGGATCTACTGGTCATCATTATTGATGTCAGAGTGTGCAAAATGAATTTCTTAAATCTGTATCATTTATTCATCTACCGCACTCCGTTCTGTAACATTAGAGACGTGATATCATCCACCACCGTAGAGAGCTCTGTCTGGCTCACAGTCGCCTTCACCTTTGACCGAATGGTGGCCATTTGCTTCCAGAAACTGAAGATGAAATACTGCACTGAGAAAACAGCAGCCATCGTTATCACAACGGTGAGTGTGTTGAGTTTGTTAATCAACATCCCGGTGTTTTTCAAACACAGAGTGTATGAATTCAGTTATGTTTGTTATGTATCAGATGACTACTACGATGCACCTGTGTGGATAGCTTTCGACGGGACAGATCGCATTTTAACTCCAGTGCTCCCCTTCGTGCTGCTACTGCTGCTCAATACTCTCACTGTCAGGCACATCCTGCTGGCCAGTGCAGTCCGCAGGAAACTGAGGGGACAGCGAAACGGAGGGGAGCAGAATGATCCAGAAATGAAGAATCGAAGACAATCCATCATTTTACTCTTCACCATATCGGGGAGTTTTATCCTGTTATGGGGACACGTGTCGCAATTCTATCATATCAACGAATCACTGGAATGTATCATGTGTGGACAACTCCGACCCTGATGGCAGATATGATGGGATTAATGCTTCAATTATCCAGTTCCTGCACCAACACATTTATTTACGCAATCACACAGAGGAAGTTCAGAGAGGAGCTGATGAATGCTGTGAAATATCCCTTTACTGTCATCCGGAATTTCATTAAACGATTGGGAGCAAGCTGGAAAATTTAAACCCGACCGGATAGCAATGTTATTGTTCCTATCCAGCTCAGCTTCTGTTGAATAAACATATCCAAAGGGCTTTGAAAATGAGAATCAGAATCTTCCTCAAATCTACACGTTACAGTCAGGTGGAAATTAAAACGGAATTGATCAGGATCAGAAATATAGATTGTTGGATAAAAGGGAATCTTTTGAGTTTAAACAAAAACCCAGTGCTTGGATCAGATAACTGATGGATGAGATTGTGGGGAAATGAATTCTATTTCTCACTAATTCCACAGCTTTGAAAGGAAATGAAGAAACTGGTTCAGGAAGTATAATGGGTTGATCTTGATTTTGAGGAATAGATTTTACAGGTGATGGTGAGTCAACAGCCTGTTTCACATTCTCCCCATTCTCATTGCACAAAGTCCACATTCCCCACCACAAAACTTTCACATCATTTCTGTGGCCATTTCGGGAAAAGAGAGAGCATTCCAAACAGAAAGTAACAGATATTTTCATGCCATTAGGTGCCAATGGCTCAGTTGGCAGCAGTCTTGACTCTTCAACACTTTCAGTGAAGAAGAATTGAGTCTGCACTCTCTGACAGAGCACTCCACCCAGACCCCATCCCTGTAACCCCACGCATTTACATCCCCCTATCCTACACAGCTTAGGTCACTAAGGGGCAACTTAGCGAGGTCAATCCACCTGACCTGCACACCTTTGGACTGTGGGAGGAAATCGGAGCACCCGGAGGAAACGCGCAGGCACAGGGAGAACGTGCAAACTAATGACTATTCTTGCTGACATGTCGCCACTCAGCAGTTCAAACGTAGTTCGCGACAGGCAACAAATGCTGGTCATGCCGACAATCCCATCCACCAATTATTTGATCCAAGCATTAGGTTTCGGACGATCGTAAAACCTTCCCTTTTATCCAACAATCAGATCCTGACAAATTCAATTTTAACTGAAAACAATGGACCCGATTTTACCAACAAGCTGCGCCTGTTTTCGGGCATGAAAACTTGGTAAAGTCGGGTGTGAGGCAAGTAGCACGATCTGCGCCCGCCTCCATGCCTGGTCCCCCTTTATCAAGCGGCTAAAATGGCCGTGATCGGTGCCGTGCCCAAACCTACCTGCATTTCTCCCTTGACCATCGTGTTTGCCTGTCTAGATTCGGTGCGAAATAGAGATGGTCCAAAACGGCCTGTCTCGGGCACTCCAGCTTTTGAGGAGGTAAGTTCAGAGTTTCCAGCGGCTCTCCAACTCAAATCGGTGGGAGGGGGAGTGTGGGCGGGTGGTGGTGGTGGAGGGTGGAGAGGCGGGTCAGATCGTTTCTGGTTTGGGGGCAGGGAGACAGGTCAGATGGACCTTTGAGGGGGGGAAGGAAGCGGGCCAGATGGATCTCTGGTGGGGGGTGGAGGAGGAGGGAGGTGGGTCAGATAGTTCGCTTGTGGGAGGGAGGGAGGCGGGTCAGATGGATCACTCGTGGAGGGTGGAGGAGAAGGGAAGTGGGTCAGATCATTCTCTTGTGGGAGGGAGGGAGGCGGGCCAGATGAATCTCTGGTGTGGGGGAGCGAGGCAGGTCAGATTATTCTCTGGTGGGGGGAGGAGGAGGGAGGCGGGTCAGATTGTTCTCTGGTCGGGGGGGAATAGGGGGTCTGCCGCCACTCTACGTGCGATTGGTGGGGGGGGGCGGAGTGGGGCAGGGGGGCCGAGATCGGTCTGGGTAGCGGGCGGGTGGGTGGATAAGGGGGACAGTTATGTTGTGGGGGTGGGGCAATGTCTGTGCGGCCCGGGAGTGATGTGGCAGGGGAGTGTTTTTCAATGTTATTCACTGCGCATGTGCAGTTGGTGGCTCCGATCGGAGCAGCAGCGATAAGCCCCACCCACAGGGTTGTGCAGTGCGATGCGGAATTGCTGCTTTTTTTTCAGGTAGAGTACGTATGGGGGCGCCGGAGAAAGGTTTACAAGTCGGGTCTGGATCACCCCCAGATTCAGCACATAGAATCCAAATGGTAAAATCGGGCCCAATGTGTGAACTTTACATTTACATTCTTGGTTTAGTTATGCAAATTGAACTCAGGTTTTTGGAATGTTGATGAGTCTAGTAACACTGTGAACAGGGGCTTACATTGTAATACAAAACTGTGTGTTTTATCTCTACTGGCGAAAAGACACAAAGTCAACCTGAGATCCTGAAATACAATTTCCTTTATTTTGTAGCTACTGAGACAATAGTAAATACTTGCAATCCATAAATCAACACTCACTATCTGTCACTTTACTTCCCTAAAATTTCATTTCCTCTTGTACGTGAAACCTGGCCAGGAATTTGTCACATGGATAGCACCAAAAGTGTCTTGTTGTTCATTCATTACATTTAATATCAACTCTTGTCTTTCATGTATTTCAACCAATTCACTATAGCCTATTCTTGCTGGTGTCTGTGGAGTAACACAAAAATTTTTTGAGGTCATGTTACAAACCAAAGCTTCATATTGATAATGGTCTAATGAAGTAGTAATGCAACATTCACCTTTTTCGCTGTAAGATACTTACATGATGTCTGTATCTGGATGCCTAACTTCCATAGTACAACTTAAATTGTCATCAACTTTAAACCCACAAGAAACCTGTTCATTTGAATATATGGGATACGGACAAACAATTATTCTTTCTGATTGTTGGCATCCTCTTAAGCTGGTACCCACAAAATTTCCCTCTCTTTCTACAGCAT
The DNA here is from genome assembly GCF_964213995.1 of Mustelus asterias. NCBI lineage: Eukaryota > Metazoa > Chordata > Chondrichthyes > Carcharhiniformes > Triakidae > Mustelus > Mustelus asterias. The sequence continues at coordinate 80,923,902 of NC_135815.1, read as the reverse complement.
ACGGTAGAGCATTATCATATCCCATCCATTAACCATCCATAATGATACCAATGTTCTGAACCTCTGATACATTCTGTCATTGCAATCACTGGAATCCCTACTATTAACTTCAAAGCTTTGTGCAATGTTCCACCACAATTAATCTCAAACTAAACTTCGGTCAATCATCGAAACTGACATTGAGACACATTAGGATGTCTTTGTCCACGACTAAAATAATGTAACTGTTCATTAATCCAGGAAGGAACCTTCCCCTGATCAGCCTGTTCTCAATTCCCTCCAAGTTGCTCTCCCATCCAATTCCCATAAACACTACATACGTTTCTAGTCTGTTGTTTCCCATCATCAATTGCCTTGTCTTTTATAATTAGATGAATGGTTTTAGCATGCCCATCTAATATCATTACCATATATTAATCAGCACGTTATAGGAAGAAAGATCCTGTTGCAGCATTCTGATTATTGTCATTTACCTCAGCAATACTTGCTTAACCTACTGGGTTAATGTTTGAAGTTTAATGTCCAGTTTTGCCAAATCCGGAGTGTTAACTGTGGACTCTCCTGCACTGTAAACAGTTGCTAAATCATTAATTAACTCCCTCCTGTGGCGAACTTTTGAATCACCAAACCATTCTTGCTCTTCATTTGTCGCTTCGTGATTTAACAAACTCTGTGTTAAATGAACATATAATTCCCTAGTTGAGAGGGACACCAATCTTGGTAAATACATTTTAGTGAAATCCAATACAACTGGCACCAATTCATAACGAATATTTCCATAGAGAATCTTGTCTGTATTTGTTATTACTAAATCGTTTTCAGGTCCAACAGTATTCACAGCACAAGAATATACCATTTGTGGAGATGAGAGAGCAGAGTAAAATTCAAATCCAGATTTAGGAGGGTCATTTACCAAAAGGTACTGAAGGGGTAGGTTTGACTCTCCCACGTATTTGATATTAAAAATGATCCATATCTGCATAATGCATCCCTTTGTCACAACTACAATGGTAAATCTAAATTGCCAACAGTCACAGCTCAAAATGTGTCTCCTATTAACATACACATGCTATATTATTTCAAGGCTCAATTAACCCAATATACCTAATGCACAAGAAAGACGTAACTTACGTGATTTTATGCCAGTTTAACAAATTGTAGAGGAAGCTCCTTCATTATTTGATCAGCTTTTGACTATTTGTTATGAGGTAATGTATAGCATGATCTGCATACATGGTTTATTTTATTCCATAACTCCAGATAACTAAACAATAGAAAAATCCTGTCATCTGTTGCAGTGTCATTGACATTCCCCTGATTTAATACTATCTCCAAATACAGATCACCCTCCCCAAAAACACTCAGCAGCCCTTATCTTTCACAGAAAGATTTGTTCCCAAATTATCAGCATTTAGGAACATTGAATCAAAACAGATTTTACATGTTGCCATGTGCATTACCTGAAATAACATGTATTCAATATAAGTAATATAAAAAATAAAATAAATATTAGTTTATAAAATTATCCCAGCTTCAAATGGTGACATCGTGACCTGAGAATATGTTTCAATTTATCTCTCTTCAATAACAAACCCATGCAGATTCTCTTTCCATTACACTTTCATTGTCAAAAATTAAAATGTATTTATCCCCTTAAAATTTAGGTAACTTCCCATTTATATGAGTTGGCTATTCTCTGCACTCAATTTATTCAATCAATTAAATATCAGAAACAGTAATGCCAACAATTAAGTGTAACTAATCACTTTATTTCATAAGATAACGGAGAAAATTGGAATGAGTTAAACCCTTCCACAAAGGCAAATCCTTTAGGTCTCGTTATCACTATGTTGTGAAAAACAATCTTGAAGTTGCTCGACTTGTTTATTATCTGTTATTCACGATGCACTTATTTAAAACTAAACAGAAAAATACATTCAGCTTGGAGCCAAATGATTTAATTTGGTTTAGAAATCTCTTTGAAATTAAAAATAAAAAGAAAGTTAATAATCTCCAGTGTGTATAAATTCTCAAACACCAAATTCGGTCGGTCATGAATCAAAGAGAAAATGGTGAAACCTCTGCCAGTTGAAAAGACAAGAGAGGTGAAGCAGTTTCTGATGTAACAACATCACCAACCCTTCAAACTAGACAAAGGGAAGTGAGCACATGTTCCCTGCCAAACTTTATAAATCCTTTACTTTCACAATTTGTACCCAGGATTATTCAAAGTTCAAATTAGTTACTCACAAACTCCTGTTTATAAACTTGGTTTATAACATTTCAATTTACTTTCCAAAAATTGTTTTAAAGTAACATCCCACATGTTTCTCCTGTACCTCTTGAGAACAACCATGGCCATCGATTATACTCAAGATGAAGGAATTTCAAAAACATTATCTTATTTCACTTTACATTTTTCATCAACTCACAACTCCCATTTGATTTTAAACTCTGTATCAAACCAGGATTGTAAAATCACAATTGGGAGAAAACATTCAAGCATTAAACGAAGCAACATAACAAAGAACATCCACACAAATTTTATTGAACACATTCATTCATGGAAGCTTCCAAGCTCACAACTCCACACCATTTTGCTGCCATTCAATCTTAATGTTTTAAACTTGAATAAAAATAAAACATTCAAAGAAAATAAAGAAATAGATTAACACAGTTATCTTCATTCTTCTTTCTTCAAAACTATCATCAAACTCAAAGAAGAGATAAATTCTTAAGAAATGTTAAACTTAAGTTTAACTCTCTCTCAGTCCCCTTCGAACTTAAACTAATGTGTAAAGCATCACATTTATTACCCACAATCACGACTCTCACAAGAACAAAGCAATGGCTTTTAACAACTCCTCTTCGCAATCTTGTTCAACAACAACCACATACATTTAACAAGCAACACAATTTGTGGAAAGTAAATTGAAATGTTATAATCCAAGTGTATAAACTGGAGTTTGTAAGCAACCGATTCAAACTTTGAATGATCCTGGGTTCAAATTGTGAAAGTAAAGGATTTATAAAGTTTGGCAGGAAACATGTGCTCACTTCCCTTTGTCTAGTTTGAAGGGGTGGTGATGTTATTACATTGGAAACTGCTTCACCTCTCTTGTCTTTTCAACTGGCAGAGGTTTCACCATTTTCTCTTTGATTCATTACATACCTAATTTGGTGATTGAGAATTCATACACGCTGGAGATTACGAATTTTATTTTTGTGTTTAATTTGACAGAGATTTCTAGACCACACAAAAACACTGCAACGCAAAAACAACACAAATTATTAGCTCAACTTCAGTTTTCCTCCAATCAGCCTTGTGTTTTAAATGTGCCGTCAGAATGAAACAATTCAAAAATCTTCCCCAGGCTTTTAATTCGCGTTTTCCAAACATGTGTTTTCTGATTTGTAACTGAGCTGGGTTTCTCACCATGTTTACTGCACAGAGGTGGACCTGTAGAATATTTTCGCACCTCGTCAAATAATTGACAATATTTCCCTGGTAAGGTGAGAAGACATAGTTCCATTGGAACTCTATTCTGTAACACCACACTCCCCCAACCGCTCTTTAGTCCTTTGATGTAAATAGCCCCATGGTGGCCATTACGGTGTAAGTGAGCGTTTGAACTCCTGCTCCTTGCCCCATATGGTCTGTTTCAATGGGGTTCATGGGCATAGCATTTTCTAAAAACACAAGACTATCCATTGGTGGGGGCTGGTTAACTCTGTATTTGGAACTACATGTGGAGTTGGGGTACTTCAAGGCATTCATTCCTTTGTCTCGTGGCAATTCCGTGCTTTCCTTGCGACTAGTAGTCACAGGATTCATCGGGACAGGGGCAAGTTCTCAGGGTGCTGAGCGATTAGGAGCCTCCGGAAAGGGAGGTGGGGGCCCCCAGTCAGCACCATGTGTGACACATTGCCAAACATTCTCTTCCAGATATATCCCATAAACCAATCCACAATCATCACCTCCCTCAAACTCAACTGTCCCAAATACAGACATCATCCCTTTCTGCTTTGACAGCTGAGATTTTAATTTATTAATCTTCTGCTGGCACTGGGAGTGATCAGAGTTTCAGTTCACTTCACGAACTTGATATGCTTTCTCACATTGAATTTTAAACTGACTCATAAACAATATTTATATTTGATTCTTTTGCTCCTGCTTCAATACTTTTCCACAGAACAGCTCATTTTCTTCTCTTAACTTCTCAACTACTCTCATATTTTCTAAATCATCTTTTAACTTCATTTTTTCTGATTTCTCGCTTTCTAACTCTTCGAACAAAATAACAATCAGGGCAGCATTACTTAATTTCAAAGTGTCTTTTCCTTGATCTCTGTTTCTCTCATTCCAACGTCTCTGACCTGCGGATCCCAGACCCGCGAACAACTTACTGCAGTGTTCTGCCCACTTGGGCCATTTCTTATTCAGATACTTTCTCAGTCTCTGTTCCCACTCTTGGGGTTCTCCCATTTCTCTGGTCCCAGGGGCACGGGATGTGGCTGATAGGGGTACAGCTACTGCTAATTTCCCAGTCAATCCCCCTCAGTCAGGTTGTATTGGGAGCACAATGAATACTCCCTCGCTACTCCAAAAGCTGCACTTTTGTTTAGCGCAGCAGGCCAGGAGGTTCAAGCGGTGCCAAATGCACGGGATCTAAGCTGGGCATCCCGCCCCGGTAGCATCTGCCAGCACCAGATTTCTGGCGGCGTCAGCTCCACGCTGGAACTCGGCTGGGAGCCGCATATATTATTTAGATAAGAATTTAAATCTAAGTTAAATGTCATTAGCGGGTCCAGGACTGAAGTCTCCGGACTTGCTCGCCTCCCTGCCCCCGCAAGGAGTATTTCACTCCAACGGGGTTTACAGTAGCTCCCCACTGGAATGAAAGGGGGCAATTGGGGCCCCCCAGGGGGTCGGGAACTGGGGGGGCGCCCCATGAGCATTGGCACCTTGACAGTGCCAGCCTGTTCCCCTAGCAGTGCCCAAAGGGCAAAGTGCCAATGCCCCGGGGGCAGCTTGTAACTGCCCATCTCCAGCCAAACAGGTTCTGCATCCTGATCTCCTGAATCAGGGTCATCACTAACTACTGTAGTATTGATACCCTCGAGTAACAATGCTACCCCTCCACCATTATCTCACTCCCAATTCTTCTTGAATGTCATAAGCCCCTCAATATTCAGAACCCAATCCTTGTCATCCTGCAGCCAGGTCTCTGTCATGCCGACCAATCATATTTATTGACTTCAATGTGAGCTATCAATTCTTTTATTTTGTCATGAATGTTGTGTGAATTCAGATACAGAGCCTTCCATTTTGCCTCATTGTTATCTTTGTCTTTATTCTTTGTCCATCCTTAGTTTTTTTTTCATTCTGTCCCTTGCTGCCATTCTCTGACCCTTATTTCCCATTTTACTATTATCATCTCTTACTCTGGCCGGAATTCTCCAAACTCGCCACGGCTGGGATTTTCCGGTCCAGCTGCACTGAAGGGAGATCTGGCTGAGTGCCAAATTCTCCGTTCTCACCGACAGTGATGTCGAGGCAAATGAGATTGGAGAATTCCGGCTCTTGTCTCGACGCTTCGATGTACCACAGGCGGGATTTTCCATGCAACCCGCTGTGTGTTTTGCTGGGGCTGAGCTGGCCTGGCATTGGCTGATGCTGGTCTGGTCCCACCGTTCTCAAGGAGGTTTCCCATTGAATGCACCCTCGCTGCTGGGAAACCCGTGTTAGGAATATGCTATCGGCAGGACTGGAAGATCCCACTGGTGTGATTGGCTGGAAAATTCCAGCCCACATCTTTCAACATTTGATATCTTGTGCGCTCGTATTTCATTTCAATCCCTCTCTTCTCTAGTGATGTGTCTCACTAGAACACTGGTCCCAGCATGGTTCAGGTGTGTACAGAACTGTGTATTCTCTGTACAGAACCTCTTTCCTAGTTCTTCCTCTGCCATTGATACCTACATGAACCAGGACAACGGGATCGTCCCTCTCCCACTGCAAGTTCCTCTCCAGCCCTGAGCAGATGTCCTGAACCCTGACACAGACAAACAACACAGCCATCTGGACTCTGTCCCTTTGCTGCAGGGATTGGTGTCAATCCCCGTCACTAAGCTGTCCCCCAAGGACCAAAATATTCCTGTTTTTCCCCTTCACTTGAATGGCCTCCTGCACCACGGTGCCAGGGTGAGTCAGCTCATCCTCCCTGCAACCCCCACTCCCATCCAAACAAGCTGAGAGAACCTCAAAGCTGTGAGACAATGGCAGAGACCGACAGTCCTGCCCTCCTGACCCCCTGACCTGCCTCACTCACAGTCACAGCCTCCTTTCCCTGACCACTGACCAAATCAGCTCTTGCTGCCACTGGCAGTCTCAGAGCCGATCTCAGGACACATCCCTTTATAGATCAAAGTGACCGTCTCCCTTAACAGAGTGGATCCTTCTTCTGCACCGATCCTCTGTCATGCACAGCTACGTGGCTCTTACTCAATAGTCTCTGCCAGCTGGTAATGGTGCCTCCACTGGCCTCTTCAATCATGGTAAAAAGTCTCACAACACCAGGTTAAAGTCCAACAGGTTTATTTGGTTGCAAAAGCCACTAGCTTTCGGAGCGCTGCTCCTTCATCAGGTGAGTGGGAGTTCTGTTCACAAACAGGGCATATAAAGACACAAACTCCATTTACAAAATAATGGTTGGAATGCGAGTCTTTACAGGCAATCAAGTCTTAAAGGTACAGACAATGTGAGTGGAGAGAGCATTAAGCACAGGTTAAAGAGATGTGTATTGTCTCCAGACAGGACAGTTAGTGAGATTTTGCAAGCCCAGACAAGTCGTGGGGGTTACAGATAGTGTGACATGAACCCAAGATCCCGGTTGAGGCCGTCCTCGTGTGTGCGGAACGTGGCTATCATTTTCTGCTCAGCGACTCTGCGTTGTCGTGTGTCATGAAGGCCACCTTGGAGAACGCTTACCCGAAGATCAGAGGCCGAATGCCCGTGACCGCTGAAGTGTTCCCCAACAGGAAGAGAACACTCTTGCCTGATGATTGTCGAGCGGTGTTCATTCATCCGTTGCCATAGTGTCTGCATGGTCTCCCCAATGTACCATGCCTCGGGACATCCTTTCCTGCAGCGTATCAGGTCGACAATGTTGCCCGAGTTGCAAGAGTATGTACCGTGTACCTGGTGGATGGTGTTCTCAAGTGAGATGATGGCATCCGTGTCGATGATCCAGCACATCTTGCATGGTTGCTGTGGCAGGGCTGTGTGGTGTCGTGGTCACTGTTCTCCCGAAGGCTGGGTAGTTTGCTGCGGACAATGGTCAGTTTGAGGTTATGCGGTTGTTTGAAGACATGAAGTGGGGGTGTGGGGATGGCCTTGGCAAGATGTTCATCTTCATCAATGACATGTTGAAGGCTCTGGAGAAGATGTCGTAGCTTCTCCGTTCCGGGGACGTACTGGACGACGAAGGGTACTCTGTCCGCCATGTCCTGTGTTTGTCTTCTGAGGAGGTCGGTGCAGTTCTTCGCTGTGGCGCGTCAGAACTGTCGATCGATGAGTCGAGCGCCATATCCTGTTCTCATGAGGGCATCTTTCAGCGTCTGGAGGTGTCTGTTGCGATCCTCCTCATCTGAGCAGATCCTGTGTATACGGAGGGCTTCTCCGTAGAGGATGGCTTCTTTCACGTGTTTAGGGTGGAAGCTGGAGAAGTGGAGCATCGTGAGGTTATCCATGGGCTTGCGGTACAGTGAAGTGCTGAGGTGACCGTCCTTGATGGAGATGTGTGTGTCCAAGAATGCAACTGATTCCGGAGAGTGGTCCATGGTGAGTCTGATGGTGGGATGGAAATTGTTGATGTCATCATATAGTTGTTTCAGTGATTGTTCACCATGAGTCCAAAGGAAGAAAATGTCATCGATGTATCTAGTGTATAGCATCGGTTGAAGGTCCTGTGCAGTGAAGAGGTCTTGTTCAAACCTGTGCATGAAGATGTTGGCGTATTGAGGTGCGAATTTGGTCCCCATGGCTGTTCCGTGTGTCTGGATGAAGAACTGGTTGTTGAAGGTGAAGGCATTGTGGTCCAGGATGAAGCGGATGAGTTGCACAATTGCATCTGGAGACTGGCAGTTGTCGGCGTTGAGTACTGAGGCAGTTGCAGCAATGCCATCATCGTGGGGGATGCTGGTGTAGAGTGCCGAGACATCCATTGTGACGAGGAGTGATCCTGGTTCAACTGCTCCATGCTCAACTGCCGAGTTTCTGTAGGAAGTCCGTAGTGTCGCGACAAAAGCTGGGGGTTCTTTGTACAATGGGTTTCAGGATGCCCTCGACGTAGCCGGAGATGTTCTCGCACAGGGTCCCATTGCCCGATACGATGGGACGGCCGAGTGTGTTTGCCTTGTGTATCTTCGGGAGGCAGTAGAGATCTCCAATGCTGGGAGTACGTGGGATGAGAGCATGGAGGGTGCTCTGAAGGTCTGGATCAAAGGTCTTGATCAGTCTGTTGAGTTGACGGGTGTGTTCTTTGGTCGGATCTGCGGGTAACTGTCTGGAGTGTTCCTTATTGTTCAGTTGTCGGTACACTTCTTTGCAGTAATCCGTTTTGTTCAGTATGACGATGGCCCCTCCTTTGCTGGTTTGATGACAATGTTGCGGTTGGTCTTGAGAGCGTGGATGGTGTTGCATTGTGCTTGGGTGATGTTCGGGGCTGTCTTGTGAGTGCAGTTGATGAATCTGGTGTTGACTCACCTCCTGACCGCTTGGGCATACATGTCGAGTCGAGGGCAGCGGCCTTCCGGAGGAGTCCAATTCGACTCTTTCCTCTTCGGTTGCTGCACTGCGGATATCTCTGTCGGCTGTTCCGGTTCATTGGCTGTCTCATTGTGTTCGCTGTTGGCCTCTTGGGGTTTGTGGAAGAACTCCCGCAGCCTCATTCGCCTGATGAATTCCTCTGTGTCTGCTGCGAGACTGATGGGGTCTATTTTGGTGGTGGGGCAGAAATTGAGCCCTCGGCTGAGAACTTCGATTTCATCTGGTTGAAGTGTGCAGTCCGACAAGTTGACAATGGACTTCCCTGCAGTGGTACTGTTTTCTACTGTGGTACCAGGGGAGGCTTGTTTGCTGCTGGGTGAGAGAGGTGGGACGGCAAAGTCTGTCAGTGTAGTCTGTGTTATAGGTTGACCTGAGTGGGTTCGTGATCTGTAGTCCTTTCGGTATCTTGTCTGCTTTCTTGCATCTTTGTAGAAACTTGATGTCTGTGTCGATATGCGTGATCTTCTTGGAGATCCTCTCCACTTGGAGCCGGCAGTTTGCGGTGTCAATGGTAGTCAATCTTCACAACTCTCACTGGCCTTCACCCCCTTCAGGGTGATCTGCTCTCTCTAGTGGGCAGATACGTTGATGCTGTCCGTGGCCAGCTGGTCTTCTCTCTCTTCTCCTCATCACCTCTTCACCTGAGGAAGAGTCTCCACCTGACAGAAGCATCACCACATTGAAGCCATTGAATTGTTGACGTGCCGACTGACTGATGTGATGCTCAGTCTGTTTGTGGGTCTTTAAAGACAGAAGCCAGTTTATAATTCCACCCATTAATTTCTATCGAGCGCGATTCACCTGAATTGGATCTAAATGCCCACATCAGCAGGAAAACCAGAGTGTTCCCCACTGGCGCTGCCAGCGTCTGTCAGCTGGGATTCACCCACCTGAAAAACGCAAAGGAGTTAATCGTGGAAAAACTGCCGGCCACCCTTGCTGTTCAGAGATCAAGGTGTCCTTTTTAAAGGGTGCGCTGAACTCCCTCCCTCCAATAAATGAAATGGTGACCCCCCTCTCCCCACTCCCTGCTGACCAGGGGTGCATCACCAACCACTCAGCAAAGGGTGGCATCCGCTCTCCCTCCACTTAAATAACAGGTCAACCCCCACCACCACCACACTTACCACACAGGCATGAGCGTGAGCCATCCCTTTCACCCTCAGGCCCCCCACAATCCCATCTCAGGTCCGTCACTCATATCCCTCCCCCTCCCACTCAGTCCCCTCCTCCCTCAAATCCCTAATCAGGCCCCCTTCAAGCCATGCACCTTTGCAATGCTGACGGTGCACTGCTCCCGATACCCTCGCACTGACAACCTGACCTAGCACCATGGGTCAGAGGGAATCAAGGAGGTGGGTCCAGTGGCCCTTTGCACCTCTGCTGATGCCAAAGGAAGGGTCCCTCAAGGGTCCTGGGGGTTGGGTGTGATCGGATGGGGGAAAGGGGGTCACCTCGCCACTCTCCGCCAGGGTCGGGGACTCGTGGATGGACAACCCCTTCGAGCACTGACAGAACTGAAGACCACGCCTGGCATGATGATTTCAGGCAGCTCAGTGATCAACATCTTCATTCCTGCCTGTCAGCACCGAAAGTTTGAAGTGACCGAATAACTTTAATTTCCATGGCCCCTGGACAGCTGTCCGGCTTTTAAATCACTGCAGCACGCCGTTCTGCAGCAGGAATTTCCATTTCTCTGTGTAAGAAGCTGCAGGTTTGAGCAGACCCCTTTGGGTTCCTCTGACAGGGAGATGTCAATTTCTCTGGCTGGGTGGGTATAGGGGGGAGGGGGGGTTCCATTCTCCACAGCTGTGCAATCATCCCCAGTGTATTCACACAGCTTTGCGTTGAAGTCTCTGAGCTTTACTAGCAAGCTGAAACCTTTGAAACCCTCTCTATTCCACTGAAAACCTTTGATATGTTGCCAATTTCTTGCTGCAGTGCTTTGAAATAGATTTCCACTGACAGCTTAATGAATTTCAACTCAGGCGCCAGTCAGATCAGTTTATTTACCTTTCCCTTTATGCTTGAATATATCTCAAATACCTTCATTGTTGCCCAACTGCAATGTTCACAAAGACTCTTAGTCTGATTCACAGCTCTATGTTTGAGTGTGTGAGTGAAGTGTGTATGTGTGGCATGTATGATTGCATCTGTTACTGCGAGTGTGCGTGTTTGTGAGACTGTGTGTGTATGTGTGGTTGCGTGTGGGAGTGTGTGTGGGAGCATGCGCGCAAATTTGCATGGGAGTGTGCATGATGGTCCTGGAGAATCCCACTCCATGTGTTTTTTTCTGAGTCACAAAAACCTCATGACAATGCAGGCATCGAAACAAACAGAATGACACATGGACAACCGTTAAGAAGGGTGGATGGTGTTGAGTAATCAAAGCTGAGATTTTTCAGCAACATTTTACTTATTTAGCATCCGAAAGAAAATGAGAGAGTGGGAGAGGTCCAGGCTCTCTGTTCCAGAACCTAGGGCCAGGCAATCTCAATCCAATGCTGTCAATATTGAAGCCATGACAAGGTGCAACAGGTCAGAATTCTTGGAGGAAATATTTCAGAAGGGTGTCGTGTTGGGGACTTTACAGAGACTGAGCAAAGTGAAGACATGGAGGGATCTGAGCACAAAGTAGAATAAATGATAAATATGAGGCAGTGTCAGAGCAGGAGCCGAATGTAAATCAGAGAGCACAGAGGTGATGGTTGAGTGAGACTCTGTGCGAGAATAAGCAGGTGGGATTCTCTCAGCACGCTGGCATCAGCAGGGGACCTGTCGGAGGACTTGCAACCGGCGACCAGCTGATCGCGAGTGTCCAATGCCTTTTTCTTTTACATAATCAGCCTTGTTCTTGAAAACAGCGTGAGTATGATTACCATAAAATTCACGAGCCAGGGATGGTATTCCTCAAACTCGCTATTGTCTCCCCGCAGCTGGGAGAGGTTCCCATCAGCAGGAATTAAAGCTGGCCCCATCCACGAGAACCAGGCGTGATCACCTCTCTGGTGGGCACAGAGGCCATTCAGGCGCCCTCTCGCCCCACCCCCCAGGGTGCTGGGGTGCGTTTTTCCCCTTGGACAATGCCAACATGGCACTGCCAGCCTGGCACCCTGGCGCTGTCCACAGGGCACCCCAGCACTGCTCATTGGGCACCGGGTAATGCCAAGGGGGTTTAACACAAGAGTATGGGGCCTACCAGGTGGGCCGACCGGCAGTGGTGGGAGACGTGCCCACTGCACTCTGCATTATCGATCAGTGGGAGAGGGAGGGAGGAGGGCGGGCAGAGCTGCACATGGCATGGGGTTTGGGGGTGCGCATGGCAGTGCATGGATCAGGGCTGGCCATGGGTGGCTGGCGATTGGGGACAGTTGTCTGGGAGGCCAGCAATCGGTGGGGTTGGTCGGTTGGTCGGGGAGTCTGGCAATCGGGAGGGAGGAGGGTGTTGGGAAGCTGGCGATCGGGAGAAGGGGGCCTGGCAAGAAATCAGGAGGCCAGTGATCGGGAGGCCAGCGATGGGAGACCAGTGCGCAGGTCAGCACATGCACACTGGCCCACACAGCGCACTGATGCCAGTCTCTTGGCTGGGATGAGGCCCCCCTGACGGGCGTGAATCTCCCTCTGAGGCACTTTGTGGAGCACAGAGCGCTGGAGATTCATTCAACTAAATAAAGCCAAACAAAAGGGCAGGAAAAATCCGTTTTCCCAACTGTTGGGCGCTTAGTTTCTTTTTGGGAGAATCATCCCCCAGATCTTTAAATGAAACTATCCAAACACAAATCTGTTCTCTACTTTTTCCATTCATAGCTGTCCCTGTTAAATGAGAAACTAAGCATTAAATGATTTGCATTGCTCTGTAATTATTCAATTTAAAATATTCACAATAACTTGTCTGTGTGTTAATACCTTCAATCTAGAAACATCTCCCAAATTGCTTCTCAGGAAGATTATCACTCAAAATATCAGATTGATCCATCTAAGAAAAGATTAGGACACTTTATCAAAGGGAGAGGTTTTGAAGAGTTCACGAAAGGAGGAGAGAAATGGAAAAGTTTAGGAGTCATTGAGAGAGAATTCCAGGGCAGTGTTCTCAGAGGGTTTTAGGGCTGGAAGATGTTAACTGTGAAATAAATAAAATAACTTGGTAAAATGATCATTCTAATTTAGAATCTTACAGCTCACTCTGCATCCACCTCAATATTTTCCTTCATCACTCACTGCCACCTCACTTTTTTTTCTTCATTCTGCTCCTGTCTCATTCCATTCCCACTTCACTCTGTCCTTTCTTCCTTCCATTCCCTCCTCACGCTGTCCTTTTCTCCCTCCATTCCCCCTCACTCTTCTTTTCTCCCTCCATTCCCCCTCACTCTGTCCATTCCTCCCTCCATTCTCTCCTCACTCTGTCCCTCCCTTCCTCCTCACTCTGGCTTCTCTTCCCTCCATTCCTTCCTCACTCTGTTTCAGGTTCACTCGGGCTCTCAGCTCAATCTTGAACTCTCCCCTCTACCTTACTTTAGAAACCTCTCTCTCTGTATCACCCCCTCTCGTCAGGGATGATGCTGCAGCACATCCTCTGGTGGGAGGTTCTCATTACAGTGTGACCGTTTGACATTGGCAGCTTCCATTATCAATGTGGTTTTCGGAAATTCCACTGGGAAAAGTTATCAGGAAATTTGTACAGATTCCTAACATATTTTATTTGTCGGTGCTCTTTACTCTACAAAGGTTTCAGCAGACTGACACACAAATGATGAGGGATGAAGACAGTGGAAAAGTCTCACTCACTGTTCCATTGGTATAGAGAATTTAAAATTCATTCAATCCAGATTAGATGGAATGCAGAGTCTCGGAGATTGACGCACGCACACACAAACACAGACACATACACTCTCTCACACACACACACACACCAAACCATTATTAGATTTTGCAGCACCTAGCAGGACAGTGAATCCATTAAATGTTTTTCAAAGGAGAAAAGGTATGGGGAAAGGAGAGGGAAATGGACGTGAGTGGACCATTCCTTCAACAGCCAGAGCAGGTATGAGAAGTTGAATGGTCGCTTTGTTGTAGCCAGTTCCATGATGTTTCAATTCCACTGCTTGTGCTGGTGTTCATCAAGTGTACATACAACAATTCTGTTTTTCTTCAATCAAGGTTCCGTGCGTGTCTAATCTGTTTACTCCAATGAGTGGAACTAATAACAATGTTTACGTAAGTCACATGGTCTCAGTGGGTGTCACTCGCTTGTATTAATAAAGGGTCCCACTGAGTGAGTGAGCTCAGAGTCAATGAAAACTAAAGGACAATAGAGTTCATCACAGAACATGCATCTGTTGGATTTATTATTTCTACTCTTTGCTGTCGAACCCATTTTCTATCGCATCCTTGCAGTGGTTGGAGTTCTGTGTGAGTTATTATGATCATTGCTGGTTTGGCTGCTCTGATAGTGGAACTTGTTGGTGTCGGGCATGTTACACAATCGTATGCTTGAAGTTATTATTTTCAATCATGATGATCATTATTTTATTTCAGGCAATGTTTTATTTCAGCCATTGAATCCAAACTAAACATGTGTTTACTGATGTTCAGGATCTGTTTGACTTTGTCCAGGTTTCAGTGGGGCACTTGTATATTTCAGGTCAGAAACTCCAAAGTGTTTTATGAAGTCCACCTGGATCATAGGTTTTGCTATTTGAATTTGGCTCGGGTGAGCATGAGATGTTTGACCTCAGGTATGATTCAAATGACCCACTAGGGAGCTTCGATCAAACAAAGTTTATTTAAGAATACTGTTAACATGTATAGAAAGAAACTGAGCAATAACCTCTGCCACGTACAAACACAAAAAAACAACCATGATATGGTATTAAACCTCAACAGCTAAATAAACAATTCCCATAAACAAAATCCTTGCCACAGGTTTAACACAGAAAATACGAATGCTCAGTGATGCTGGATGCGTCATGGTTAGATGCTGCAGTTCTCTTGATATACACTCAGACAAGCTTGCCATCAGAAAAGCTTGCCAAAAACATCATGGAGCGAGAGAGGGAGACTCTCGGTACTAGCTAGCAAAACCACCAACAGCAGAATTTTCATTCCAGGAAGGCCAGAAGCCTAGCTTCCAGCTGGCCAGCAGAATTTACAATGCCAAAGACAGAGTGAGAAAAACACTGATTTTCAGTCTGATGTCCACACCCCTTCGAAGTTAAACCAGCAGCTCAGAACTGGGACAGAAGAACTCTTGTCACCTGACGTGTTAATTATTCTTCCCTCTAACAATGCAAGGTCATAAAAAATGCCAGAAAGCACCTGAGGCCCAGAACTAAACAGAATGCATTTAAGCCATTGTAGGAACAAAAAAAGAATTCTAGCAGATAGCCCAGCAGCAATATATAAAAAAGCTGTTTAGAAACTCCAAAGCATTTTATATGCCCGGATCATAAGCTTTGCAAATTTGAATTTGGCTAGGTTCAGCAAGAGGTGTTTCACTTCAGGTATGATTCAAATGACCCACTCGGGAGCTTTTATCAAACAAATTTTATTTAAGAACACTATGAACACGTTGAAAGAATAATAGCAATAGTTTTTACCAATTACAAGCAAGGTTAAAAAAAAACAAACATGATATTGTATAAACCTTAACAACTACATGCACTGTTCCAATACAAACCTGCTTATAACATACACCCGCCACAGGTTTAGCACAGAAAGTCAGAATGCTCACGTGATGCTGAAACTTAGTCCATTGGCTGGAGAATTGAAACTCTGACTTCCCAGCCTTGTAACTTCTCACAGACCTCGAGGCAGGGGCAGAGCCACCGCTGGCCTCCAGCTTTAGCCTGAAAACCACTGCAAGAGTGAGAGGCAATCCTTGCCTCAAATACCCAGCTGGAAAACCACCGACAGCAGAATTTTCACTCCAGAGAGAGGCAAGACTGCTTCCAGTCCTGAGTCGAAACAGATTCG
Organism: Mustelus asterias; assembly: GCF_964213995.1. Classification (NCBI taxonomy): domain Eukaryota; kingdom Metazoa; phylum Chordata; class Chondrichthyes; order Carcharhiniformes; family Triakidae; genus Mustelus; species Mustelus asterias. The sequence goes on along the minus strand of NC_135815.1, from coordinate 80,908,100 downwards.
AGCTAACCAGCAGCCAAAACTGAAAGGAAGAAACTCTTACGTGATGAAAAAAAACTATCCTACTTGACCTTTCAATCATCCTTCCCACAACAATCCAAATGGTCAGAAACTCCCTGAAGGCCAAGATTTTTAAAAAACATTTAAACAATTTAAGCAGAAATAAAAGGATCTCTAATAAGACAGCCGGTGCCACGATAAAAAAACAAAGCTGCTTATAACTGCAGTGAACATATTAAAAACTACATTTCTTAAAGTCACAGTAGCATCACACCTGCCACTGAGTAACAACTAACAAATACAAGGGGAGTCTCAGTGTAGACAGATAGAGACGTCACATACATTTCTAAGGTCCTTATGGCATGAAAAAAGCATCAGGATAAACTACAGTTGTGAAAGACATTCGATAAATGCACTTGTAGCTGTTTTCTTGGAGTTGATTGTGAGGGTGTGTTCTGTGGTGAACAGAATGTAAATTATTTGCTGTACCATTTTCCATCTTCCCGGAATGCTCTGAAAGAATTGATAAGTAATAAGCTGTGACTCCGTTATTGGATTCATGAGTTATCCACGTGCTCACTATTACAGCCCAAATTCAGAGCTCCTGTACACTATTCAACTGATTCAACACTGAATCAGATCCAATCTCCAACCCAAGGAGCTGAAACTAAATGTAGAAACCCCGCCTGTCTCACCAGTGAGTCTGTTTCGATTAATTTAACCTGAACTCAGTTGCTATATTTCTGCACGAATGACATTCTCCTTGTTCATTGAGAAACTTATCTGCTGACCCATTGGGCTGTTTCTTTAAGTGAGTTGTAAAACTGCAACTTTTAACATTTTCTCTGCTTGTTCTTTATATCTTTGCTTCTTCTCACTGGACAACTTTGTTTTACGATCTGTTTTAAATTTACAGCGAACTTAGTCGCGATTGTGACTCTATCTCGAGGGAGGTGCGGTCTTTCCAAAGGTGTCACTCGGTACCTGGTGGCGATGGCTGCAGCCGATCTGCTGGTTGTCATTATTCGGGTCATACTGGAGAAAATTAATCCCTTCAAACTGAACGCTGTATTAGTTTCCTCTCGTCATGCCTGTGGCATCAGAGAAGTTATTGCTACCGCAGTTGTTAGCAGCTCTGTCTAGCTCACAGTCGCCTTCACCTTTGACCGAATGGTGGCCATTTGCTTCCAGAAACTGAAGATGAAATACTGCACTGAGAAAACAGCAGCCATCGTTATCACAACGGTGAGTTTACTGTGTTTATTAACCAAAATCCCAGTGTTTGTTAAGTATGACCCCTATAACTGCTGGGTATCAGACGAGTACTACTATTATACTGTGTGGAAAGTCTTTGACTGGACGGACCGCATTTTAACTCCAGTGCTACCCTTCGTGCTGCTACTGCTGCTCAATACTCTCACTGTCAGGCACATCCTGCTGGCCAGTGCAGTCCGCAGGAAACTGAGGGGACAGCGAAACGGGGAGGAGCAGAATGATCCAGAAATGAAGAATCGAAGAAGATCCATCATTTTACTCTTCACCATATCGGGCAGTTTTATCCTGTTATGGGTGACACATGTTGTATTTCAATCGAGTCAACGAATAACTGGGATGTTTAATATCTGGACAACTGATGTAGTTACATTAGATACGATGGGATCAATGCTCCAGTTATCCAGTTCCTGCACCAACACATTTATTTACGCAGTCACACAGAGGAAGTTCAGAGAGGAGGTGATGAATGCTGTGAAATATCCCTTTACTGTCATCCGGAATTTCATTAAATGATGGGAAGAAAGCTGGAAAATTTAAACCCGGAGTGGGTAGCAAAATTATTGTTCCTGTCCAGCTCAAGTCCTGTTGAATAAACATGTCCAAAGGGCTTTGAAAATGAGAAGTAGAATCTTCCTCAAATCAACACATTCTAGTCAGGTGGAAGTTTAAAAGTGAATTCTCCAGGTTCTGAGAAATAATGGATTTGAGGATATTGGGATGAATATTATTTTGTCTCAAATACAAAGTTTAAATGAGATCTGATTATAATTTAAACATTCTGACAAGTCAAAGGCAAAGATTCGAACGACACAAATTTCACTTCTCACTAACTTCACAGAATAAATACAGTGAGTTTGAAAGGAATGGAAACAACTGATTCAGTGAGACGCAGAAAAATTGAAGAAGCTGCGTCGAAACGATGATTGTTGTTGTTGAGAACTGACAATAAAAATAGTTTGAAAACTGCCTTTTCAGGGAAAGTGAAATCTTTGTGAGGAATTTAGAAAGTCGACAAATTGAAAACTCCTGGAAAGCAGGAACATGGAGACAATTGCTGAATCATCAACCTGGGGAGAACAAACAGCATTGGGAAAGGGGACTTTGAACCAGCTCACTTGTACTAGATTCAGAAAATGGAGTTTGAACAAACATTGGACAGGTTGGACAGCCCATCCAGTTCATTCAGTGATCAATAGTCATCATCCCATGTGTTTCTGTGCTTCCATGTCTCTTTATCTCCATTCCACCAGCTACCAATCAAACATATTGCTCAATGTTCTACATGGCATATTTCTCTGGCAATTTGGAATGGACAGAGAGCTGACTGCAAGACAGGAAACTGGGAGATCTTTTCACATACCTCCAACCTTCTGCCTCCAATTGGACACCCCCACCGGGACAATTACTTTTCCTCGATCTTTTCATTGGGAACAGTCGTTGGGACATTGGCCATCTCAATTTTTCTGCCCCCCTCACCCATTCCAATCTCTCTCCTTCCGAACTTTCCGCCCTTCGCTCCCTCAGGTCCAACCCTGACATTGTCATCAAACCTGCCAACAAAGGGGGTGCTGTTGTCGTCTGGCGTACTGACCTCCACCTCGCAGAGGCTGAGCGCCAACTCTCAGATACTTCCTCCTACCTCCCCCTGGACCATGATCACACCACTGAACATCAAGCCATTATCTCCAACACAGTCACTGACCTAATTTCCTCCAGATGCAATCCCCCCACAGCTTCCAACCTCATGGTCTCCCAATTCCGGACAGCCCACTTCGACCTACTTCCCAAAATCCACAGAAAGGACTGTCGTGGTAGATCCATTGTGTCCGCATGCTTCTGCCCCACTGAACTTATTTCCTCAAACCTTGACTCCATCCTCACTCCCCTGGTCCATTCCCTCCCCACCTATATCTGGGATTCCTCTGATGTCCTGCATCATATTGCCAGCTTCCAGTCCGGAGGCCCTAACCACCTTCTATTCACCATGGATGTGCAATCTCTCCACACCTCCATTCCACACCAGGGCGGCCTGAGAGCTCTTCGCTTCTTTCTTGAAAAGAGGCCTGAACAATTCCCATCCACCATCACTCTCCTCCGCCTGGCTGAAGTCATTCTATTTCTCAACAACCTCTCCTTTAACTCCTCCCATTTTCTCCAAATCAAAGAAGTAGCAATGGGTATCCACATGGTTCCTAGCTATGCTTGTCTTTTTATGGGGTATGTGGAACATTCCTTGTTCCAGGCTACCCAGGTCTCCTCCCACAACTCCTTTACTGTACATTGATGACAATTTTAGTTGTGCTTCATGCTCTCATCCAGACCTTGAAAAATTCATCAACTTCACTTCCAGTATCCTCCCTCCATTGCCTTCACCTGGTCCATCTCAGACACTTCACTTCCCTTCCTTGACCTTTCTGTCTCCATTTCCGACAATAGACTATCTACCAGTATCCATTACAAGCCCACTGACTCCCACAACTATCTGGACTACAGTTCTTCACACGCGACATCCTGTAAGGACTCCATCCCTTTCACTCAGCTCCTTCACCTCCATCGCATTTGTTCCAATGATGCCACTTTCCAGAGTTGTGCTTCTAATATGTGCTCCTTTTACCTCAACTGTGGATTCCCATCTACAGTTAACGACAGGGCCCTCAACAGCGTGCAGTCCATCTCCCGCACCACGACCCTCACCCCCTCCCCTCCCTCCCAGAACAAGGATAGAGTCTTCCTTCTTCTCACATTTCACCCCGCCAGCCTCCGCATGCAAAGCATAATCCTCCGCCATTTTCGCCAACTCCAGCGTGATGCCAACACCAAACACATCTTCCCTTCATTCCACAGAGACCATTCCTTCCAGGATAACCTCGTCCACTCCTTCACTAAACCAACACCTCTCCCGTCACTCATGGCACCTTCCCATGCAATCGCAGAAGGTGTAACACCAGCTCCTTTACCTCTTCTATGTTCACCGTCCACGGTCCAAAACATTCATTCCAGGTTTAGCAGCGTTTCACTTGCACCTCTTTCAATTTGGTCTATTGCATTCGCTGCTCCCAATGTGGTCTCCTCTGTATCAGAGAGACCAAACGTAGACTGGGAGATCACTTTGCTGAGCACCTTCGCTCTGTGCGCAATCAGGATCCTGACCTTCCGGTTGCTTGCCATTTTAACACACGATTCTGCTCCCATGCCAACATGTCTGTCCTTGGCTTGCTGCAATGTTCCAGTGAAGCTCAACACAAACTGGAGGAGCAGCATCTCATCTTCCGGCTCAGTAATTTACAGCCTTCCGGTCTCAACATCGATCCCCACCCCACAACATCTCCATCTGTCACAGCTTACAGCTTCTCTGCTGTTTGACCATTCAAACCCTTTATTCTCTCTGTGGATAGCTATTAGCAGTCTTTTCCCCTGTTTTCTATGGCTATGACTCATCTTTCATTCCTTCCCCCTGCAGTATAAATATCTCCCACTTTCTATGCCTTTTAGCTTTGACAGAGAGTCATCTGGACTCGAAACGTCAGCTCTTTTCTCTCTTTACAGATGCTGCCAGACCTGCTGAGATTTTCCAGCGTTTTCCCTTTTGGCTTCAGGAAACTGGGAGTTGGGTTAAAGTCATTCAGATTGGCAGGAAGTGGGAAGTGGCTACCAAAAGGACCAATGCTGGAACATTGTTGTTCCCAATTCATATTAACAACATGAACAATATTCACAATGAAGAACAAACTGTGGGGACAGTGAAATGTGGATGAAACCAACAATGCAATTTCCACATTTGTAGATGACACAACATTGAGGAGCATTGTCGATACTGAGGGGGGACTGCCACACATGAGGAGAAAACATTCATAAATGTACAGAAGAGGCATTTCAAATTAATTTCAACATTGATTAGTGTGAGGCATTACAATTTGCTCAGAATCATAAGATCAGAAAAAAGATGGAAAATAAGAATCTAAATGAGGCAGAGATGCAAAGAGGTCTTAGATTTTCGGTGACCAAGGTATTAAAGCTGTTACAGGAGCAAACAAAACATTAGGGTTTAATTCTTGAGGATTGGAATTGAAAATTAAAGAATTGCAGTTAAACCTGTACAAAGCACGGTCCGACCGCACGTGGCGCTCTGTGTATGGTTCTGGTCACCACATTATAAAAAGGATATAGAAGCACCAAGGAGGATACAGAAATGATTGACAAGGATGATAAGGATTCTACTTCTCAACAAATGATAAACAGGCTGGGTGTTGGGCTCTAATTGGTCACTGGTGTTTTCACTTCTAAGCCAAGCTCCAGATGCTGCCGCTCCGTTACTCCATTGGGAGAGATTATCACTGCTCAGCCAGGAAGAAACCTCAGGAACTGGGCAGGAAATGTTCACAAAAATACTTTTAAAATGTGGGATCTTCCCTGCCCGTGTCCCCATCTGTGGGATCCTCAGTCTCTGGTTGTGATATCCCCCTGGACTATCACATGGTGGCCATCTCCAATTATCTGATGACTCCTCACAGGATGCAGAGCTGCCCCAACATTGAAAAAACGCCAAGAGCCCAATGTATTGACCCCTATTTGGGACAGGGTCTCGATACAAGCATTAATTCTAAATACGTGCATTCCTCTGTGTACAAATATATCTCCTGCTCTTGTCCAAGTCTCTTCAAATTAACATCACATCGATGTTCCCTCAGAATCTACAGCCTGTTTCTATCTGTCCTGTCCCATCACTTTATAATTTAAAATTGTATCCAATCACCTTGGTAACAAAACAGTTGTCCTTGTCCAAGGCTGTCTTTGTATCTGCCTTTCTTCACACTGTTAATATCCAGATTACTGTTGTACATTTTGCTGTAATTTGACCAATCCTAAGAATTGACCTTACTTTATCTAAGTAGCAGCAAAGTAAAATATAATTGTTGAATGTTGCAAGCTGTTTTTCACAGACAAGGAAAGCTCTGGGCAGGAATGAACTGTTGGAAATTATGAAAAACATGAGCATCCCCAGATCACGTCGTGTCCAGTTTTGATCCGAATGGAATGAGTGATTGATGAGCTCGAAGAAGAAATATAACTTTCCAATTCTGGAATGTCGAAGTTATTGATTCTGTGTGAGGGTTGGAGCAGATAGCGATTTGGAGAACCACTAAACAGGCAAAGACTCAATGTGAATCTGCTGAAATTGAGTTGGACGGCTGGAGATAGGATGTTGGGCAGGAGGTTTAGGGGTATGTGAGGAAGCACTTTTTCAGATTAGGTGGGAGTTGAGGTGTTTCAAACGTGTTAGTGCTGAGTCGATTGGACAACGGGTCTCTTCTGCGCTGTCTGATGCTATGATTCTATGTTTGAAAGCATCTGTGGAACTGGTCATGGGGAACAGCACAGGATGGGATAAGGGAAGAGGAGTTAAAGGCCTGGTTAATCAAAGACAGAAGGAATGAGCAAAGGCACTAAAATCTCCTGGAGGGTGGTTAACATTAGGGCACACTTTGAATATCTTTAAAAGGTACTTGGAGCTGCAGCCAAGGCCAAAATGGTCAGTCATAAATTATACATCGATGTTGAGTAACTGCCGAACTGACCACTTGCTCTTGTTTGTACATATGTGGCTTTTGATTACAGTCACTAGAACTTAAAATCAATTGCAACTCTTTGGGCCACAATCACCTGGTTCCCCTGTGTCGGGTTTTTGGGGGTTCAATTCCCCAGAACTAGATCTTTAAATGTCTCATTGTTCTTGGATTGGAAACAGACTGATCAAAAACATTGTTCTGAAGACATTCCAGAATGTTCTCTCCTTCGCTGTCCTTAACCCAATGACTGTCTGATTTTATGTGGGAATAGTTAAAGTCACCCACCGTCAATACTCAAAGGTCCTTTCACCTCAGTAATTTCATCGCACATTTGATAATCTATTACTTTCCCATTGTTTGGTAGTTCACAAAATAGACCAAATAGCAGAAGAGCTTGTTGTTTCTTAACTCGAACCAAATGATTGTCTCTTTTGACTTCTCAAGGATGTTTTTCCTTTCAGCACTGTGATACTTCCATCATGCATTATCAAACCAATCATTTCTATTCATAGCCGCATATCACAGACGAACTCACTTGAAAGATTTGAGCTGTCATTGAAACTGCGAAAGTACAGGTACCCCACTGTGTTAAGGATAGGTTGTGGAAGCATGCCAAGCAGTATCAATACTTCTTTGTTGGCTCTGCAGAGGATGTCAACAAATATCTATTCAAATTTCAAGCACCAATTTTCTTTTCAACCAAGAGTCACAGTAGCCTTTTTTCTCTTCAGAATTAAACTGAGGGGATTTAAATGACTTGACAGCGAGAGAGCTCCACAGAACTTATCCACCATTTATACACATTGATGACTTCGGTTGACTAAAACAAAGAGATTACCTAACCCCTCCAAAAGGCCACCTTATTTCTCAAAGAACACTGTCAGGTTTAGAAATTTTGTTTAATTTCATGGAGCCAAAGAGTTGAGCGTTAGAAAGGCGTGTGACAAAATTCCTTCGAACAATGGCCATTTGCACATTTGAATATTATTTTGCCTCTGTGAAGTGTGGATGTATAAAATACATCCTGTCCACATATTCCCCCACCCACCCTGGTGAAAATGGCAGTGTCGGGTTTGGGGGCAGGAAATCTAGGTTCAGGACTCATTTTGGATAAGGAGTGGAGCCATTCCATCTCTGTGTAAATTTGGGCCCAGGTCTTCATGGCCAAACCCCTGTTAAATGAAATGAAAATCTCCCCCATTGCACCAGCGAACCATCCCACAAGGATATTGATGGCAGATCTGTTCAGGTAAAACACGCCAATACTCAACAGATGCTTTTTGTCACAGAACTGGTCCCAATATCCCAGGAGCCAGAGGCTCTCTCTCTCTGGAACCACCTCTCTATCCACACAATTACCTGCTATGTCCATCTATGTCTGTCATATTAGCATGTGGCACCAGGAATAATTCAGAGATTACTGTTCTGCTTTTGAAACGTTTTCTCTCAATCCTTAAACTCACATGAAAGGACCTCGTCTCTCATCCTCTTGATGTCATTGGTTCCACCATGGACCATATTTCTGCCTCCTCCCCTTTCACCCCACCGCCCCCCCCCCCGCGCCCCCCCCCCCCCCCCCCCCCCCCCCCCCCCCGCCCCCCCCCCCCCACCCTCCCATCAGAATGTTCCACTACCTCTCCGTGATGTCTCTTACCCTGACACTGGGGAGGCACCGCCCCATACAGGAGTCACATCAACAGTAACAGAGCTGCTTTCCTGTCCCCGTGACTTTCAAATCCAGAATTACTGCTGAATTTCTTCAATTTGCTGTGTATTCCTCTGTCTCAGGGTATCAGGCTCAGGGCTGTGCTCCTCCAGATGGTCATCACACTCACCAGTACCCAATGCTGAATATCAATGAGAGATTGCCCCATTCTCAGTGGATTCCTGCCCCTCGTGTCCCTCTCTGCCCTCCCACGGTGAGCAGCCACTTGCTATTTTGGCCTCTAACTGGCTGTGGGCTGAGCAGTTCCCTGAAACTGTGACCTGGGAATGTTCAGTCGCCCACCTGCCCTGAATGAACCCTCTCATCCCCAGAATCCTCAGTGTGATTCCAATCTATTGGAGGCAGTTCCTCCAAACTCAGGCCTCCCGGAAACATGAAGATCCTGAGGTTAGCACACGGCACAAGGACTGCAGGCTACAGGGTGAAACGCTTCCTACATTTCTATTGGAACAATCACCAATGTTATGAACCTGGACATTGAGTTGTGACACTCACCCTCTCCATTCATTCACTCACTCACTCGCTCGCTTGCTTGCTTGCTCACTCACTCATTCACTCACTTACTTATTCACTCGGGCCCTGTGTCTTCCCCGAGTCTGCTGCAAAAGACTATTTCCAGGCTTGCTTGAAGTCTATCTGGGTCCATTGTAAAAAGGTCCCCCTAAGGTCGACGTGAGGCCTCCACAGGCCCACCTGGAGACCCTGAGCTCTGCTCACCTTCCTCCCCACCACCGGCACCCCCACCTCACCACACCTCGGATTAAATTATAGTAAGGGCAGCCTGATGCCCCCAGGGTCCAGCTGGGCCACATCCCATCATCTTCCCGCCCCACACGGGCCTGTTGTAGCTGCTCTGATCTCCCCCATGCTGCAACCCATCATTCAAAGATATCTGGAAATTGACTGCATTGACGTCCCATGGAGTGACCCCGGGGCCTCTGAACACCCCAAGGGAGGAGGAAGAGCTTGAGCCCCTGCCAGTGTCTTCCACCCAGGAGATCCCGGACAACCACAGACCTTCCTCACACCGGGGCATATAGGACCAGGGAGATGAACAGAGTGGCACCGAAACAGTGCCATCCGCAAGTCAGCCGGGGCCCTCCAGTTCCCGGCCACCCAGGGGACGTCCGCCTTGGGCATCACAGGCAACGGGGCGGGTATCACAGCTGGACACCTCCACCTCCAATGTGCATCCTGTGGTAACATCCAGAAGAAGTAGTAGACAGCACAAAGTTAGAAAGTTGTAATTCACTCAAGGGCACGGGTGAAGGTCGGCATTCGTCAGGGTTTGGTAATCATTTAGGGGAAGAGCACAATAAACTGTTAATTGCACATCATGCTGTGATTAATGTGTCTCTGATTCCCTTCCCCCCCCCCCCCCCCCACCCCCACCTCAGTGCTCCCGACTCCCAAACACAGAGGTGCTGTCTGTTGAGCCTTGCAGACTCAGCCCATGTTTCAGAGCACCTGTCCTACCTTCCCCAACACTCACCAGACCCTTGGTGCAAGTGCCCGCAACCCCCCCAACCCCCTCCCATCTGTTGGCCAAAAACATGTGTCCCCAACCCTTCCAGCTCCCTGGGCCAGGGTGGCAGCGTGCATTCAGAGTACAGGTAGGAGTCAGACTTGAATTGCACCAGGGGCAGGATCCCAGTGTGCACAAGAGTGAGTCGTCATCATCTTCCAGCCTTCAAACAAGACTCACTATCATTGCCAGCTCAGGCACATTAATATGGTCGGATGTTTCTGGGGGAAAGGGTGGTGGGATGACAGGAGCAGGGGAAGGGTGATGTGGTGGTTTGGGGGCCCAGGTCAGTTTGGAGGGGGAATAGCGGCTGCACTTGTTCCTGGGGTGTGGTGGGTGTGTGTTGGTTGCACCCCCCCTCACTGCACAGCACTAGCTCGGTGAAGCGGGCTGCAATCAAGGCGTCCCTTGCTGCCCTTCCCTGCCGGACAGTTGCCATTGCTGTCTTTCCTCCAGCTCTTCATGTGGTGGGGCGGCCACATCGCCCCCTCGCTGCTGCTCCTCCTCCCCCTCCTCCTCCTCCTGCTCCAGCTGGTCTCCCCACTGCTGGGTGATGTTGTGCAGAGTGCAGCAAATGATCATGATGCATGAAGCACGCACAGGGTCACACTGGAGGACCCCCCCCGCAGAGCAGTCCAAGCAGCGGAACCACATCTTCAGCAGGCTGACCACTCAACGGCGGACCGGGTGGCTGCATGGGCCTCATTGTAGCGGGTCTCCGCCTCGGTCTGGGGCCTGCACACAGGCATCATCAGCCATGGCCTTAGCGAGTAACCCTTGTCACCCAGTAGCCATCCCGGGAGCCTGGGCTAGACTTAAAAGAGCCCAGGGATGTCCGACTGCCGGAGCACAAAGCTGTCATGGACACTCCCTGGGTGGCGCGCATCGACCTGCATGATCTTCAGCCGATGGTCGCACACGATTTGAACGTTCAGGGAGTGGAACCCCTTCCGGTTCACAAATCGCTGTCGCCCTGCGTGGGGGCACCCGCAAGGCGATGTGTGTGCCATCCACTGCGCCCTGCACATTCGGAATCCTGGCGATGGAGGCGAAGCCGAGAGCCCGGCCTCCTGCTGTGCACGGCCCACATCAAAATTAATGAACTGCTCTGCCCGGGCATCTGTGACCTGCCGCACACATCTGTGCACGGAGGCCTGGGAGATTCCAGTTAGGTCGCCACTAGGAGCCTGGAATGACCCGGAGGCATAGAAATTGAGGGCTGCCATCATCTTCACATCTTCAGGGAGTGGGTGGCTGCTGCTCCCTCGAGGTGCCAGGTATGAGAGTACCTCACAAATGTGACGCACTGCGGTCTTGAACAAGTGCAGCCGGCGACGGCACATTTCCTCCGAGGGTCTCGAAGGAATTGCGGGCCCTGTAACTCCTTGGCCTTGGCATCCTCCGCCTTCTGTGCACCCCCTCGGGAGCCTGCTCACCCACCTTCTGACCCTCAGCGGCAGCCCCCCGCCCTCCTTCCTGAGGGTCTGATGGTGCCTCCTCTTGCGGTGGTCTCTCTATGCTTGCCACCTCCTGACCCGCGCCGTCTCCCCCCCTCCTCTGCCCCTGCTGCCACCAACATGGCCAGCTCCAGGTCAAGCAAACCGAGATCCATCTGCACAGTGTGGTTTGGAAAAAGCATAGAATGATGGATTATGACCATTGGCTGCATAGACCCAGCACCACCCCGATCCCTCACTTGGGCCAGAATCCCCACTTGTGGGAGCTGGCAACCCCACACAATTCATGGTGCCATATGTGGCCCGATTAGGGTTGTGTAAGATTCCCATCATGGCAAATGCTGGCACAGATTATGCAGGTCACTGTGCAGACGTGAGCAATGCACACACTTGAGCCATTGCGATGTGTGCAACTGCAGAATCTGTGACAGGCATGTGTTGCTGGTCCGTGTCACAGGGCAGGGACAAACTGCAAAGCAGCACCAGATGTGAGCCCAGTGACAGCAGGTTCCATGCAGTCCATGTCTGAACCTCTGCAACCCGGCCTGGAGCAGCAGCTGCTTCATCTGGTTTGGCCTCAGTCAGCACGTGGTACACTCCTCCCCTTCCCCGGAACACCAGCACTTAGTAGAGTCCCTGACCACACCCCGCAGAAAGACAATGCCACTGCAAAGTGCTGTGGGGGGTGGGGGGAAGCAGGATCCCTCGAGACTGCTTCCAACAGTCAGCCTCAGCGCTGCTTGGAGAGGGGGTGGGAGGCAGCAGGAGCCCTCGAGGCTGCTTCCCATGGTCAGCCTCAGCACTGCTTGGAGAGTGCGGGGGGGCGGGGGAATGGGACTCCCTGATGGAACTTCACCCAGGGAGCTGTGAGGAAAGGGAAGCCCTCCTGGCCATCGCCCCGCCACCACCACCTGCCTCCCCCACCGCCACCCCCAGATGTCACTCAACGGGCCAAACCATGAAGGTGGCAGGAGGAAGGCTACCAGACATCTCCAGGGCCTGCCTGCAACATCCCCGCACTCCGCGAGTAGCACTTACCTCCTCACGCCAGTTCAAGGCTGCCACTCCAGGTTGTGACTCTTAAATACCTGTTCTGATTCGCACCAAAATTAAATCACGCCAAAAAGTTGGGAGACGCAGATATGGGCAGAGATTGTCATGTGGATTCTGATAATGGCATGCAAAGGTATGTAAACTTATGTTAAACTGCGACCCGCCGATTTTCCGCGGGATCCCAGCGGCACCATTTTTCTCCAGCTGGGAGATGTGCGCAGGCCAAAAAAACTGGCGGGGAACCCGTGAAATGGCCGACACGCACATCTCCTGACCGGACCCGCCAGAACAATGGCGGTCGTGGATGGGAGAATCGCGGCCGTTAAGTCTGTTTCTCTCCACATGCCAGAGCTGCTGAGTTTATCCAGCATTTTCTGTTTTTTATTTCTACTTCATGTACACCGACAGCTACAAAGTGAGGTCGACAAAACTCCAAACACTTTTTTGTTGCGAGACGTGCAAATTGGCAGGTCCCGGAACTCCAGTTCTGTTGTGTAGCATAAATTTGAGATTTGTATGGGACATAATTTTTTTTAAAGTTACTATTCAGTAATCAGCAGCGTTACATTGCACTCAGCAATCGGTGATCAGCAATACACCAGGGAGTCAAAATCAATTTCTCCAGCCTGAGATGATGGAGGGATCACTCGTGTTTCTGAACACAGTGATGTTATTCAGTCAATGCAGCCCAGAAATTACAAAGAAGCCGAACACATTTGGAGCGCATCAATCTTCACCTGTAATAGTATAGGAGCATTCCTGCATTCATTGTGAAATGTGTTGACGAGTTAGTTACCTCACAGGTTAGACCGGGATTAAAGTTCCCTCCACACTGTCCAGTCAAACACTTCTGATCATTAACTGTGCAAATTATTGATATCGTGAGAAGTGCATAAAATTGGCAACAGATTATCAGGAATGATGGGGACCACATGAAGAGGCTGAGATGGATCATCCACTGGGCACTTCTGGCTGAAGATTGTTGGAAATATTTCAGCCTTGTCTTTTGCGCTGATGTGCCGGGCTCCCCCATCATTGAGGATGTGAATATTTGTGGAGCCTCCTCTTCCTGTCAATTGTTTAATTGTCCGTCACCATTCACGACTGGATGTGTCAGGACTACAGAACTTAGACTTGATCTATTGTTTGTGGGATCACTTAGCTCTGTCTATCGCATCGTGCTTCTACTATTTGGCCTGCCTGCAAGTAATCCTGTGTTGTAGCTTCACCAAGTTGACACCTCATTTTTTGGACATGCCTGGTATTGCTCCTGGCATGCCCTCCTGCAGTCTTCATTGAATCAAGGTTGATCCCCTGGCTTGTTGGTGATGGTAGAGTGGGGAAAATGCAGGGCGGATTGTAGTTGAGTAAAATTCTGCTGCTGCTGATGGCCCACAGGGCCTCATGAATGCCCAGTATTGAGTGTTAGACCTGTTTGGAATCTATCACATTTATTACGGTGGTGGAGCCACACAATATGATGAGTGATATCCTCAATGTGAAGATAGGACTTCATTTCCACAAGGACTCAGCATCATTATCCAATACCAATTAATGGCCATTTAAAGAGCTCAATCCACCTCTGCTGCCATTATCCTCTGGGCAGTAGGATTCAGATGGGACTGGGAAGACCATTCTTCCATCAAAGGTGGTGAAAGGGTGGGGAGGAAGGGGTTGGGGTTCACCCTTTAGGGTGCCTTTTGTACAATGGGGACATCCCGCCTCTCTTTGTGTCTTCCCACCTGGCAGCCTCCAAACCAGATTTCCCCCTGGGAGAAGTGGGAGCTGTACTGTTGGGATGGTCCACACCTGATCCCTGCTGGACCAGCCATCCATATAACGTGGCAAGTAGAGAGGGCCAAACTAGTTGGGGGTTTAAAATATATCAGATTAGACCTCAGTCACACCCATCAGCAGCTGGAGTTGGATGAGGATTCACAAAGGCTGCTTACTATCAACACCCACAAGGGTTTGTACCAGTATACACAGTTACCTATTGGAGTCTCATCAGCCTGTGCCATTTCCCAGCATACATTGGAGAGCCAATTACAAGGCATCTCTAATGTCGTGGTTTATCTTGATGATGTACTAATGACAGGAACCTCACCTGAAGAACACAGATCAAATTTGGAAGAAGTATTGAGATGGTTTTAAGAAGCGGGGGTTAGGTTGGAATCGGAGAAATGGATGTTCCAAGCAGAGGAAGTTCCATATTTGGGTTTTAGGGTCGACACAAAGGGCTACATCCTTTGGAAGAGAAAGTTAAAGCAATTAAGGAGGTTCCACAGCTGAAAGACGCATCAGAGTTGAAATCATTTCTGGGCATGGTAAGCTATTATGGTAGATTTTTTAAAAACATATCTATCAAAGTTAAAGAAACATCAGCATGGGAGGTGGGGAAGCCTTTGTAAAAATTAAGCAGCTTCTGCAGTCGTCGGCTTTGTTGATGCTCTTCAATCCAACCAAAGCTTTGGTAATAACCTGCGATGCATCACCGTATGGAGTGGGAGCAGTGTCGTCCCACCTGGTGCCTGATGGAATGAAAGGGCCTTGCCTTTGCTTCTAGAATGTTGTCAGATGCAGAATAAAAGTATTCCAAGATTGCTAAAGGAAGCTTGTCGGTCATCTGTGCAATGAAAACATTTTATCAGTATATTTATGACAGCACATTCTGATAGTTTCCAAACACAAACCATTGTGATGTCAAAGATAAACCAGAGCCACCAATTGCCTCTTCAAGGCTGCAGAGATAGGCTCTCTTGTCAGCAGCGTACAGTTATACATTTCAGCATCACTCTGGAACACAGATATCACTCAGCCAGTTGCCCTTGCCACAGCTAGTAGCATCACCACCAGTCCCACAACAGATAGTCCTCAATCTGGTCGAGACTTTACCAGCCTCTGCCAAACACAGATAAACACAGGGACTTCAACCCAGATAAATGCGTAGTGGTCCATTTTGTTAGGTCAAATGGGATGAAGGAGTACAATATAAAGGGAAAGACTCTTAGTACTGTAGAGGATCAGAAGGACCTTGGGATCTGGGTCCATAGGACTCTGAAATCGGTCCCGCAGGTGGAGGAGGTGGTTAAGAAAGCGTATGGTGTGCTGGCCTTTATCAATCGAGGGATTGAGATTCAAGTCTGGGGATAATGATGCAGCAATATAAGACCCTCGTCAGACCCCACTGTGCTCAGTTCTGGTCGCCTCACTATAGGAAGGATGTGGAAAAGATTGAAAGGGTGCAGAGGAGATTTACAAGAATGTTGCCTGGATTGAGTGGCATGCCTTATGAGGATAGGCTGAGGGAGCTCGGTCTTTTCTCCTTGGAGAGACGAAGGATGAGAGGAGACCTAATAGAGGTGTATAAGATGTTGAGAGGCATAGATCGGGTGGACTCTCAGAGGCTTTTTCCCAGGGTGGAAATGTCTGCTACGAGAGGACGCAGGTTTAAGGTGCTGGGGGGTAGGTACAGGGGAGATGTTAGGGGTAAGTTTGTCACACAGAGGGTGGTAGGCGAGTGGAATCGGCTGCCGTCAGTGGTGGTGGAGGGAAACTCAATAGGGTCTTTTAAGAGACTCCTGGATGAGTACATGGAGCTGAATAGGATGGAGGGTTATAGGTAGGTCTAGAAGGGAGGGATGTGTTCGGCACAACTTGGGGGCTGAAGGGCCTGTTTGTGCTGTAGTTTTTCTATGTTTCGATGTTTCTAAACACATAAAGGTGTGGACAGAAAGAGACCCTGCATTGTAGAAAGTTAAAAAGATGGTCATGCAAAGGTGAGAAGTCAGAGTTGCTTAAACCACTAACCAGAGAAGGATGGAATTAACCTTTGTTATTCTGGGGGGGCTGGAGTTCCAGTCCCACCCCAGGGGAGATGACTTTTATTACAGGAACAGCACTACTCCAATCCAAGGCAAAGCAGGATGAAGGCCCAAGCCAGAGGTTATGTCTGGTGGCCGGGTCTTGATAAGGAAATAGAAAGGATATTTGGTCAACACCCCAATTGAGAAGCTCAACAGGCCTTGCTGCCACTGCTGGTGAATTGGCATCCATGAGAATGGCCTGGTAGACCCTGTCCAAGGAGACATATCGACTTTGCAGGATCATTTATGGGTCATATGTTTCTTATATTAGTAGACGTACACTCAAAGAGGTTCAATGTGCAGTTGAAGTCCACAATAGCCACTGCCACCATTGACAAATTAAGGAAAGATTTTGCCGTTCATGATATTCGGGAAGTCTTCGTGTCAGGCAACAGGACATCATTCACAGCGGAGTAATTCCAAAAATTCATCAATCAAATTTATCACCCTCCATGTTAAGTCAGCACCCAGCCTCAAATGGGCGAGTGGAGCATGAGGTACAAACATTCAAGTCATTGATGGAGAATCAAGTCAATCGGCCTCTTCCTCTCCGCACAACCAGTTTTTTGTTGTCTTATAACACCACATCAAATGCAACCACAGGCGTCACGGCAGCTGAGCTACTAATGGGATGCAGCTTAAGAGAACGGTTGGATATGATATTCCCAGATTTGGTGGGGAGGGTGGGGGAGTTGGCAAGCCTCTCAGAGAGAAAATCACGATTCAAAGAAAAAAGACAGACTGTTCCGAGTTGAGGTCATGGTCAGAAACTTTGCAGCAGGACCGGCTTGTGTGGCTGGTAAGATTGTGGAGAGAATAGGAACGGTCTCCCATGTGATGGAGATACAAGGCTGTCATCACAAGAAACATGTAGACCACCTGAGTAGGAGAGCAGTGACCGATACAGGGGATCAACCATGCCCCCTGCTGTGAATTCCAAGTTGCAACGATTGGTTACCGGGATTCCAGTTGGAAACAAGGGATCTGAGCAACCAGTGGTTACTGTAACTGAGGAATCAGCAGCTACAGAGGAGGAGCTTGACCCCGGATTGATGAGTTTGTCTTTTGCATCTGTCCGGCTGGATTCTTCAAATTCTGAAGAGTCTCCCACAGAACTGAGGCATTCTACGAGGGTCCGGAATCCCCGGACCAACTAAACTTATGATGGGTTTTTCTCGGGGGTATTCCCGCTGCCCTTTAATAAAACATTGTTTGTCTGTGCTGAATTCCTCCATTGTTGAATTCATGAGTTAGGGGGGAAGGATTGTGCCAGCATTACCCCTTTTTAAGGGAGCTCTCCCTGAGGGCCACGCGATCAGCCCGGACCCTATGGACTGTCAAGGTGGGAAGCTGAGCCAATTGGGGGCAAGGTTGCGTATCCCAGTCGAGGAGGTCCCGTGGCTGGATCCTGGGAAGAGAGTTGTACAGTCGCATCGTTGATTCAATCTGACATTCTGTTGTAAATATTATTTATCATTGGCATTAAATCCCTTGTTACTTTGAACCACATCGAGTTGCCCTCGATTTATTACAGAGTCATAAAGTCAGAGCCATAATTTCAAATTCACAACACGGTGTTAAATTATAAATTTTGCAATGCCAATCATCATAACTCAAATGTCCTGAAGTCAAGAACTTTTCTATAGCTCCACCTTTGATCAGGTTTCCAATCCTGTCACAGCTCTGAAACAGCCCTTATTCATGTTACAAAAGATATCCGTGTGGCTGTGACCAGAGCAAACTCTCCCTCCTCTTCCTTCTCAGCCTGTCTGCAGCTTTGACATGGTTAACATTCCCATCCTCCACCAATGCCTCATTTCCAGTTTCTCCTCCCTGGTTCCATTCTTCTGTGTCCAGTCATTGTAGAAACTCACTCACACTGGCTTCTCTTCACACTCTCACACTTTTTTTAAATATCCAATTCAATCCAATCAAAGCCCAATTCAGAGTCTCATCAAGTGAGACATTCCCGATCCAAGCTGACAAGACAGGGCTCTCAGCTCCTGTCTTGGGTTGGATCTACATGATCCAAGCTGATTGGAGTCGGCATAGCACCTTCTCCAAGGCTTGATCTCTTTGCATCTTAGCCAATACGCCAAGATGTCGCTTTTAAAAATTGCTTCAAATGAAGCCACAATGTTACCTTATGACTTCAACCAAGTACAGCATGTCGATACTACACTTGATTTTATTTGTCAAATATCTTTCCTTGGTCATCCACATGCTCAGCTCCAACCCATCTGAATACACCTCACGTTCCACATGTGCTCCGACTCCATCTTTACCACCGATTTCCTCAGTCCCAACTTGAACTTGAAGGGCCGAATGGATTTGAATATTGAATCTTAATAGCGCTGGAGGTCAGAATTTTACAATTACAGCTTTCAAAAAAAGAAAGAACGGACTTTCGTCATTCTCATGCTCCAGAACGTGAATTGGAAAGGGCTCCGGGATAATTCAATCTCTTTGTCTGTGTTAAACTCATCCTTGAGAGATGGTTAGAGATCTCTGAAATGATAGAAATACCTTGTATCCCAGAAAGAGAATCTGTGTTTTTATTTGTATCACTATTGTGAGATTGCACGATTCACATTGATCATTACTGCAGGAACAACAATCATAGTAACATTCTGGCTTTTATAAAATTTCCCGATGCATTTGCACAGTCGATGGAAAGGGATATTTTTAACGTGCTTGTTCAATGAGTGGAATTAATATCAGTCAGCATGGGAACAAATTGTCTTTGTGTGTTCTTAGTTACCGTCAGCTGAACAAATTCACACTGTATTCCTTCCAGTGCTGATTCTGGAACAGAATATATTTTAACTGAATATTTTGAACTCACATTCAGCTCAATCAGTAATTCCCAGCAATTTAATCACTAATCTCTCTGGTGTCAGTAACGGAGAACTTTCTGCCCATCACCATAAATGTTGTAAGAATAAAAGAACAAGGAATTGGAATACATGGGGGGCAATATTGCCATTGCATTGTGCCCATTTTCAGGTGCGACGCGGTGGTAAAGTCGGGTGTAAAGCACTTAGCGTGATTGGCACCGGTTTTCACGACCAGTGCCATTTTACGAGCGCTGGATTTCCGACACCATCAGCCTCCCGTCAGAAATGGGCGGGAGGCAGGTTAATATATGGAAATTTATTATAATGCTATTTTACATCTGTTTAGCGAGCCCGGCACTCAGTAGTCCAGGCCCGCGTCCCGTTATGACCTAGCTAGGAAAGGTTCATGCCGGGTAGAATTCTCTGAAATGATGGAAATACCTTGTATCCCAGAAAGAGAATCTGTGTCTTTATTTGTATCGGTGTTGTGAGAATGCACGATTCACATTAAGGCATGCTGCCTGGCTTTTCATTGGTATAGGGATGATTGTTGTCTTCTTGAAGCAGGTAGGGACCTCAGATCGGTATAAGGAGAGGTTAAAGATGTCTGCGAATACCCCTGCCATCTGGTCAGTGTAAGGTCTGAATGCTTGTCTGGATACCCCATCCGGACCGGTTGCTTTCCATGGGTTCACTCCCATGAAGGCCGATGTAATGTCTGCGATGTGACCTTGGATACCGGTTCCACTGAGGTTGTCGGGGTGAAAGACGTGCTCTCGCTAACCTCTTGCTCAAAACGGGCATAGACTACATTGAGCTCTTCGGGGAGGGGTGCATTGCTGCCAATGATTCTACTCATCTTCACCTTGTAACCTGTTAGATCTTACAGGCCTTGCCATAATCAATGAGTGTTCATGTGGCTAGCCTGGGATTCTAGCTTGTTCCAGTATTGTCTCTGAGCATCTTTGATGGTTCTCCATAGATCGTATTGGATTTCTTGGGTAGGCAAGGGTCACCTGACTTGAATGCCTCAGACCTGGACTTGAGTAAGCAGTGGATATCCCTGTTCATCCATGATTTCCTGTTGGGAAACACTCGGATTAGCTTCTTTGGCACACAGTATTCAACAGTCTTTTAACACTAATGAAGTCTGGTACTGTAGTGGCCAACTCATTCAGGTTAGTCACTGAGTTCTTGAATGTTGACCAGTCCACTGACTTGAAGCAGTCCGTAGGAGATCATCCAATTCCTCAGACCAACATTACACGAGTTTCTTTATTGGATTCTCCCATTTCAGTTTTGTTTGTAAGCTGGGAGCAGGAGTACAGGAGACATGTTGATGGTATATTGGTGGGACACTCCTAAGCTTGGCCGAGTTGAAGTCCCCGGCCACAATGAACAAAGCCTCGGGATGTTTTGTCCCAAGGCTGTTTGTGGTGGTATATATTTCTTCCAGCACAGTCTTCATGTCCATATGGGGTGAGATGTAAACTGCTGTCAGGATAACAGAGGTGAACTCCCACGGCAGGTAGTAGGGGCGGCATTTCATGTCAGATACTCTTGGTCCAGGCAGCAGAAACTCGCCAGTATTGTTACGTCTGAGCACCCAGAAGTGTTGATTAGAAGGCAGGCTCCACCTCCCCTAGCCTTCCCTGAGGCTGCCGTGCAGACCACTTGCTGGATTGAGAGACCCTCCGGTTATAGGGCACAGTCTGATGGGGCGGGATTGAGCCATGTCTCCGTGAAACAGAGTCCACACCAATCTCTCAGTTCCCTTTGGAAAGTGAGTCTGGCTTTAAGTTCATCTCGCTTGTTTTCCAGAGATTGGACATTTGCCGGGAGTAAGCTGGGGAGGGGGGTTTGGTACCACGTTGTTTCAATCTCACCGGCAGACCTGTGCATTTCCCATGCTTCTGGATGAGTGGCTGCTTCCGGTCAGGCCCTGGGGTCGGTGTGAGCAGACTACGGTATCACGGGTATAGGTGCGTCCAGTGAGGTTCTTCACGTTGGTCGGTGTGTGGGTAGAGGATTGGTTGCCATGATTGTGGTTTCACCTCGGCAGTCGGGTCTGCTTGGTCAAGCATTCCGGGTCGCTGTCGGGCTGTGAATTGACTTCAGAGGTCGGAGGATGTCCAGATGACCAGTAACTGGATGGTGTCTCTGGAGTCGAGGTCACGGATGAGCTGATGGCTGGGTCCACGTATAGGGTTCTTCAGGACTCTGCCAGGTCAGGGTCTCCCTTCGGAGGTCGAAGGATTTTGAGATTTCCAGGTAGATTTAAAAGAGCAGTATTAGTCATTTTTAAACGGTGGGAATTGATTTTTAGAAATGTGGGGCGATTATAAAGTGGGGCAGGGTTGGAGGGAATGCTTGGGCCCTGCAGAGAGTCGCAATGCTCCGGGTCGGTGGGGTTGGGGGCCGGTGGAGTGAGGGCCCGAGCTCCGGAGTTGCTGCGCTGTTCAGTGGGGGTGGTTGGGGACGGGTGGAGTGAAGGTCCCGGTTCCGAAATTGCTGTGCCGGCTGTCGGGCCCACGGGGTCCGGGTCGCTTACAGGTCAGGAGTCTTTGCAGTTCGGAGGATCACCAAATCTGTAAGAGATTTTAAAAGAGCTTATTGGATAGTTTAAAAGAGTTCGGGTACAGTTTTAGGAGCTTAGAACAAGACTGAAAGATGGTCTCAGTGGATATGCTGGGAACAGCTCGCAAGAGGCTGCATCGCTCCAGCGCCATCTTGAAATGGAGGGGTTGAGCACAAAGAAGAACTTGTTATAAATATGAGGCAGTGTCAGAGCAGGAGCCAATGTAGATCAGAGAGCACAGGGTGATGGCTGAGCGAGACTTGGTGTGAGAATAAGATCTTTAAATGAAAATATCCAAACACAAATTCTTTCCCTAGTTTCCAGTAATAGCTATCCCTATTCTTCTGTGAATGAGCAGCTCCTTCCCAATCACTGCAGAATTCCCAAATTCACCAAGTTCCCACTTTAGAATCTTACAGTTCACTCTGTATCCACCTCAGCCTTTTCCTTCATCACCCATTTCCACCTCACTCTCATTCTGATCTCACCCTGCTCCTCACTCACTCTCATTCTGATCTCACTCTGCTCCTCACTCACTCCATTCCCTTCTCATTCTATCCTTCCCTCCCTCCATTCCCTCCTCACTCTGGCCTTCCCTCCCTCCATTCCCTCCTCACTCTGGCCTTCCCTCCCTCCATTCCCTCCTCACTCTGTCCTTTCCTCCCTCCATTCCCTCCTCACTCTGTCCATTCCTCCCTCCATTCGCTCCTCACTCTGACCTTTCCTCCCTCCATTCCCTCCTCATTCTATTTCAGTTTCACTCATGCTCTCAGCTCAATCTTGAACTCTCCCCCACCTCCCTTTAGAAATCTCTCTCTCTGTATCACCCCCTCTCATCAGGGGGTGCTGCAGCACATCCTCTGGTGGCAGGCTCTCATTACAGTGTGACCTTTTGACATTGGCAGCTTCCAATAACAATGTGGCTTCAGGAAATTTCAGAGGGAAAAGTTGTCAGGAAATTTGTACAGATTCCGAATATATTTTATTAGTCTGTGCTCTTTACTCGACAAAACATTTCAGCAGATTTGACACTCAAATGATGCGGGATGAAGACAATGGAAAAGTCTCGCTCACTGTTCCATCAGTATAGAGAATCTAAGTTTCACTTAAACCGCAGTATCGGAGTCCAGGAGATTCACACACACACTCACTCACATTAACGCACACACTCGCACACGCACACACACAGACACACACACTCATGCACATACACACACTCGCATCACACTCATACATACACACAGACTCATCCACAACACACACTCACACACAATCAGAAGCACTCACACACACAGAACACACACGTACACACACAAACACACACACTCACTCACACACACACACGCACACAAAACTGTTATGAGATTTTTCAGCACCCAACAGGACAGTTAATCCATTGAAGGTTGATCCAAGGATAAAAGCTATGGGGAAAGGAGAGGGAAATGGATGTGAGTGGATCATTCTTTTAACAGCAAGAGCAGATGTGAGAAGTTGAATGGTCCCTTTTCTGTCGCCAGTTCCATGATGTTTCTATTCCAGTGTTTGTGCTGGTGTTTATCAAGTGTGAATAAAACAATTCTGTTTTTCTTTAACTAATCGAGATTTCATGCATGTCTAATCTGTTTCCTCCAATTACTGGAACTAATAACAATGTTTATGTAAGCCTCATGGTCTCAGAGGGTGTCACTCACCTGTATTAATAAAAGGTTCCACTGAGTGAGTGAGCTCAGAGAGTCAATGAAAATTAAAGGACAATAGAGTTCATCACAGAACATGGTTCAGGTGGATCTACTCTTTCTGGCCAATGATGTCGCACCCGTTTACTATCACATCCTTGGAGTGGTTGGAGTTCTATGTAAGTTATTATAACCATTGCTGGTTTGACTGCTCTAATAGTGGAACTTGTTGGTGTTGAATTTGTTACAGGTACATATATTTGTGGTGATTATTTCAAATCCTGTTGATCATTGATATTCCTCAATATCCTTTATTGCAGCCTCTCCACTGCTTCAGATATTCAGACTGGAGTCAATCTGCTTCATTCAATATTGCTGTGTTTGTTCTGCCACAGTCAGTGGATTCTAACTAACCATGGATTGATTTCCAGGATCCAGTTGATTTATTTCCAGGCTGGAGTGAGGATCCATTGTAATTTTTATTCTCTCCCTCTATTTATACAGGTTTATCTCTCAGCCCATATTAGTGGGTGCAATTTTCTTCAATGGTGTGAGATATGTGATTAAAGATCTTTTCAATGATTTTGAAATGTCTTATAACACAGGCTAATGAATTATCTACAAGAAATAGTTGGAATTCATACAGTGCTCTTCACAACTTTGGATGTCTGAAAGTCTTTTACAGTCAATGGATTGATATTGAAGTGACATCCCAAGGATGGGAAGGAAACATTGAGGAGTATTCAGTGTTTAGGATTGACAGACAGAAAGGAAAAGGTGGTGGAGTTGCATTGTTGATTAAAGAAAATATTGACATAATATTGAGGAAAGATATCAGCACAGACAATGTGGGATCTGTATGGGTCGAGTTAAGAACACCAAGGGGCAAAAAACATTTGTGGGAGTGGTTTACAGGCCACCAAACAAGTAATAATGTTGGGAATAGCATTAGACAGGAAATCAGAGATGCGTGTGTTAAAGGAACAAATGTGATTATGGGTGACTTTAATCTGCATTTAGATTGGGAAAGTCAAATTAGTCACAGTACAATAGAGTAGGTATTTCTGGAGTGTATACAGAATGGTTTTCTGGACCAATACATTGAGGAACCAACAAGGGAGCAAGCCATCCTGGATTGGATACTGTGCAATGAGAAAGGATTAGTTGGCAATCTAGTTGTGAGAGAACCCTAAGAGATGAGTGACCATAATATGATAGAATTCATCCTCAAAGTGAATAATGACGTAGTTGATTCTGAAACAAGGGTCTTGAATCTCAATAAAGGAACCATGATGGTATGAGGTATGAATTGGCTATGATGGATTGGGAAACATTACTGAAAGGAAGGATCGTGGATAGGCAATGGCAGGCATTTAAGGAACGAATAGATGAACTCGAGGAGGTGTTTATTCCTGTTTGTTGGTCAGGGAATTGTGGCCAAACCATGAATTAAAAGGGAAGTTAGAGATAGTGTTAGATTTAAGCATACAAATTTGCAAGATAAAGCAATAGAACTGAGAATTAGGAGCAGCGATTAGCAGTCTCAGCTCCAGGGACCCAGGTTCAATTCCTGGCTTCGGTCACTGTCTGTGCAGAGTCTGCACGTTCTCCCTGTGACTGCATGGGTTTTCTATGGCTCTGGCTTTCTCCCACAGTCCAAAACACGTGCTGGTTGGGTGCATTAGTCATGCTAAATTCTCCCTCAGGGTACCTGAACAGGTGCCAGATTGTGGCAACGAGGGGATCTTCATGGTAAATTCATTGAAGTGTGAACATAAGCCTACTTGTGACACTAATAAATAAACTTTAATCTGTAAATTCAGCAAAGGAGGATCAAGGGATTGATTTAATTGGAAAAAGGAGAGTATGGAAGTTCGCTAGTGGTGAACATAAAAACTGACTGTAAATGTTTTAAAAAATATATTAAGAGAATAAGATTGACAAAAACGAAAGTAGGCCCCTTACAGACAGAAACAGGAGAATTCAGAATTTGGAACAAAGAAATGGCTGAGGAACTAAATTCATACTTTGCTTCTGTCTTTGCAAAGGGAGACATAAATAATGTACAGAAGTTCAGAGAGAAACAAGTTTTAGCGAGGAGTTGAAGGAGATCAGTATTAGTAGAGTTTATGGTTTGAGGGAAATTGATAGGATTGAAGGTGGATGAATCTCCAGGGCCTGATAATCTTCATCTCAGAGTGCTTAAGGAAGTGGCCCTGGAAATAGTGGATCCATTGGTGGTCATTTTTCAAAATTCTTTGGACTCTGGACAGATTTCTATTGATTGGAGGACAGCTAATGTAAGTCCACAATTCAAAAAGGGAGCTGGAGAGATAAAAGGGAACTATAGAACAGTGAGCCTAACGTTGGTATTGGGGAAGTTGCTAGAGTCCATTATCAAGCATTTCATAGCTCAGCATTTGGAAAGCAGTGGTCTCATCAGACAAAGTCAACATGGTTTCCAAAAGGGAACTCACTTTTGATGAATCTGTTGGAATTCTTTGAAAATGTAACAAGTAGAGTTGACCGGGGGAGTCGGTGGATGTGGTTTATTTAGACTTTCAGAATGCTTTCGACAAGGTCTCACATAGCAGACTACTATGTAAAGTTACAGCGCATCGGGTTGCGGGTGGTGATTTGAGATGGATCGAACCATAGAACCATAGAAAATTACAGCTCAGAAACAGGCCTTTTGGCCCTTCTTGTCTGTGCCGAACCATTTTTTGCCGAGTCCCACTGACCTGCATTTGGACCATATCCCTCCACACCCCTCTCATCCATGAACCCGTCCAAGTTTTTTTTTAATGTTAAAAGTGACCCCGCATTCACCACTTTATCCGGCAGCTCATTCCAACTCCCACCACTCGCTGCGTGAAGAAGCCCCCCTAATATTTCCTTTAAACTTTTCTCCTTTCACCCTTAACTCATGCCCTCTGGTTTTTTTCTCCCCTAGCCTCAGCGGAAAAAACCTGCTTGCATTCACTCTATCTATACCCATCAAAATCTTATACACCTCTATCAAATCTCCCCTCAATCTTCTACGCTTCAGGGAATAAAGTCCCAACCTATTCAATCTCTCTCTGTAACTCAGCTTCTCAAGTCCCGGCAACATCCTTGTGAATCTTCTCTGCACTCTTTCAACCTTATTTACATCCTTCCTGTAACGCGGTGACCAAAATTGTACACAATACTCCAAATTCGGCCTCACCAATGCCTTATATAACCTTACCATAACACTCCAACTTTTATACTCGATACTCCGATTTATAAAGGCCAATGTACCAAAGGCACTCTTTACGACCCTATCCACCTGTGACGTCACTCTTAGGGAATTCTGTACCTGTATTCACAGATCCCTCTGTTCAACTGCACTCTTCAGAGTCCTACCATTTACCCTGTACGTTCTACTTTGGTTTGTCCTTCCAATGTGCAATACCTCACACTTGTCTGCGTTAAATTCCATTTGCCATTTTTCAGCCCATTTTTCTAGTTGGTCCAAATCCCTCTGCAAGCTTTGAAAACCTTCCTCACTGTCCACTACACCTCCAATCTTTGTGTCAGCAGCAAACTTGCTGATCCAATTTACCACATTATCATCCAGATCATTGATATAGATGACAAACAACAATGGACCCAACACCGATCCCTGCGGCACACCACTACTCACAGGCCTCCACTCAGAGAAGCAATCCTCCACAACCACTCTCTGGCTTCTTTCATTGAGCCAGTGTCTAATCCAATTTACTACCTCCCCATGTATACCGAGCGACTGAACCTTCCGAACTAACCTCCCATGAGGGACCTTGTCAAAGGCCTTGCTGAAATCCAGGTAGACAACATCCACCGCCTTCCCTTCATCCACTTTCCTGGTAACCTCCTCGAAAAACTCTAATAGATTGGTCAAACATGACCTACCACGCACAAAGCCATGTTGACTCTCCCTAATAAGTCCCTGTCTATCCAAATATTTGTAGATCCTATCCCTTATCACACCTTCCAATAACTTGCCCACCACCGACGTCAAACTTACTGGCCTATAATTTCCCGGATTTCTTTTGGAACCTTTTTTAAACAACGGAACAACATGAGCCACCCTCCAATCATCCGGCACCTCCCCCGTGAATACTGACATTTTAAATATGTCTGCCAGGGCCCCTGCAAGTTCAACACTAGCTTCCCTCAAGGTCCGTGGGAATACCCTGTCCGGTCCTGGGGATTTATCCACTCTGATTTGCCTCAAGACAGCGAGCACCTCCTCCCCTTTAATCTGTAAAGGTTCCATGACCTCCCTACCAGTTTGCCCTATTTCCGTAGACTCCATGCCCGTTTCCTCAGTAAATACGGATGCAAAAAAACCATTTAGTATCTCCCCCATCTCTTTTGGTTCCATACACAAGTCTACCACTCTGGTCTTCAAGAGGACCAATTTTATCCCTCACTATCCTTTTGCTCCTAACATACCTATAGAAGCTCTTTGGATTTTCCTTCACTCTGTCTGCCAAAGCAACCTCATGTCTTCTTTTAGCTCTCCTGATTTCCCTCTTAAGTTGCTTCTTGCACTTTTTATACTCCTCGAGCATCTGATCTGTTCCTTGCTGCCTGTCCATTTCATACAACTCTCTCTTCCTCTTAATCAGTGTTACAATCTCCCACGAGAACCAAGGTTCCTTATTCCTATTTACTTTGCCTTTAATCCTGACAGGAACATACAAACTCTGCACTCTCAAAATTTCTCCTTTGAAGGCCTCCCGCTTTCCATTTACATCCTTACCAGAGAACAGCCTGTGCCAATCCACACTTCCCAGATCCCTTCTCATTTCATCAAATTTGGCCTTTTTCAAGTTCAGAACTTGAACCCGAGGACCAGATCTATCCTTATCCACGATCAGGTTGAAACTAATGGCATTATGATCAGTGAATCCAAAGTGTTCCCTCACCCTCACATCCATCACCTGCCCTCACTCATTTCCCAATCGGAGATCCAATATCGCATCCCCTCTCGTTGGGACCTCTATATACTGATATAGAAAATTCTCCTGAACACATTTTACAAACTCTACCCCGTCTAAACCTTTAACAGTATGCGAGTCCCAATCTATATGTGGAAAATTAAAATCCCCTACTATCACAACTTTGTGTTTCTTGCAGTTGTCAGCTATCTCTCTGCTGATTTGCTCCTCCAATTCTCGCTGACTATTGGGTGGTCTATAATACAACCCCATTAATGTGGTCATACCTTTCTTGTTCCTCAGCTCCACCCATAGGGCCTCTGTAGACAAGCTCCCTAATCTATCCTGCCTGAGTACCGCTGTAACATTTTCCCTGACCAACAATGCCACCCCCCCACCTTTTAAGCCTCTGCCTCTATCCCGCCTGAAACATTGGAACCCTGGAACATTGAGCTGCCAGTCCTGCCCCTCCTGAAGCCAAGTTTCACTAATGGCTACAATGTCATATTTCCATGTGTCAATCCACGCCTTCAGCTCATCTGCCTTCCCCACAATACTCCTGGCATTGAAATAGACACACCTCAAAAGATTATTTCCACCGCACTGTACCCTTCCATTTGTGATTTTGCTTGAACTAACCTGTCCTTTTACCCCTGCTCCACTATCTGCTCTAGCACTCTGGTTCCCATCCCCCTGCAAATCTAGTTTCAACGCTCCCCAATAACACTAGCAAATCTCCCTGCAAGTGTATTGGTCCCCTTGTAGTTTAGGTGTAACCCGTCTCTCTTGTACAGGTCCCACCTGCCCCAGAATGGTCCCAATGATCCAAGAATTGGAAACCCTGCTCCCTGCACCAGATCCTCAGCCACGTGTTCATCTGCCCAAGCATCCTACTCCTGCCCTCACTGGCATGTGGCTCAGGTAGCAATCCTGAGATTACTACCCTCGGGGTCCTGCTTTTTAACTTCCTTCCAAGCTCTTTGTACTCACTCTTTAGGACCTCCTCACTCTTCCTTCCCACGTCATTGGTACAGATGAGTACCACGACATCTGGCTGATCACCTTCCCACTTTAGAACGCTGTGCACTCGATCAGAGACATCGCTGACCTTGGCACCTGGGAGGCAACAAACCATGCGGGAGTCTCTGTCCCGACCACAGAACCTCCTGTCCGTACCTCTGACCATTGAGTCCCCTATCACTACTGCTCTCCTCTTCTTCATCCCAACCTTTTGCGCTGTAGAACCAGACTCAGTATCAGAGTTCCGGCTGTCGCAGCTTGTCCCAGGTAAAGCATCTGCCACAACAGTATCCAATTCAGTATACCTGTTGTGGAGGGGTATGGCCACAGGGTAACCCTGCTCTGCCTGTCCTTTCACACTGCCATTTCCTCTCCTTACAGTAACCCAATTTCCTGTGCTCTGCTGCTTAGGTGTAACTATCTCCCTCAAGCTACTGTCTATATAATTCTCATTCTCCCGAATTAGATGGAGGTCATCAAGCTCCTTCTCCAGTTCCCTAACACGCTTTGCTAGCAGCTGCAGCTGAATGCATCTTTTGCAGGTGCTGTCGTCAGGGATACCGGAGGTCTCCCTGATCTCCCACATCCTGCAAGAGGAGCATTCCAACATCTTGCCTGGCATTTTTTTTTTACTCTGGGGAAATACAGGAATAAACTTTCTGAAAAAGAAAAAAAAACGACTCTCGCCTCTGACAAAGCTGGTTGGCAGAAAGGAGTCAAAGAGCTGGCAGAAATGGGTATTTTTCCAATTGGCAGACGGTGACTAGTGGGGAACTGCAGAGATCTGTGCTAGCACTCAATTGTTCACATTATATATCAATGATTTGGGAGAGGGAACTAAATGTATTATCTCCACATTTGCAGATGATACAAAGTTGGGTGGGAGGGTGAGCTGTGGGGAGGATGCAGAGATGCTTCAGTGTGATTTGGACAGGCTGAGTGAGTGGGCATATGCATAGCTGATGCAGTATAATGTGGATATCTGTGACGGTATCCACTTGGATAGCAAAAATAAGAAGGCAGATTATTATTGAATGGGTATAAATTGAGAGTGTTGGATACTCAGTGAGACCTTGGTGTCCTCATGCATCAGTCACTGAAAGTAAGTGTGCAGCTACAGCAAGAAGCTCAACTTCAGGTTTCCTCCAATCAGCCTTGTGTTTTAAATATGCTGTCAGAATGAAACAATTCAAAAATCTTCCCCAGGCTTTTAATTAGCGTTTTCCAAACATGTGTTTTCTGATTTGTAACTGAGCTGGGTTTCTCACCATGTTTACTGCACAGAGGTGGACCTGTAGAATATTTTCGCACCTCGCCAAATAATTGACAATATTTCCCTGGTAAGGTGAGAAGACATAGTTCCATTGTAACTCTATTCTGTAACACCACATTCCCCCAACCGCTCTTTTGTCCTTTGATGTAAATGGCCCCTTGGTGGTCTTTACGGTGTAAGTGAGGGTTTGAGCTCCTGCTCCTTGCTCCATATGGTCTGTTTCAATGGGGTTCATGGGTATAGCATTTTCTAAAAACACAAGACTATCCATTGGTGGGGGCTGGTTAACTCTGTATTTGGAACTACATGTGGAGTTGGGGTACTTTAAGGCATTCATTCCTTTGTCTCGTGGCAATTCTGTGCTTTCCTTGCGACTAGTAGTCACAGGATTCATCGGAACAGGGGCAAGTTCTCAGGGTGCTGAGCGATTAGGAGCCTCCGGAAAGGGAGGTGGGGGCCCCCAGTCAGCACCATGTGTGACACATTGCCAAACATTCTCTTCTAGATATATCCCATAAACCAATCCACAATCATCACCTCCCTCAAACTCAACTGTCCCAAATACAGACATCATCCCTTTCTGCTTTGACAGCTGAGATTTTAATTTATTAATCTCCTGCTGGCACTGGGAGTGATCAGAGTTTCGGTTCACTTCACGAACTTGATATACTTTCTCACATTGAATTTTAAACTGACTCATAAACAATATTTATATTTGATTCTTTTGCTCCTGCTTCAATACTTTTCATGATGTGGAGATGCCGGCGTTGGACTGGGGTGAACACAGTAAGAAGTCTCACAACATCAGGTTAAAGTCCAACAGGTTTATTTGGTCGCAAATACCATAAGCTTTTGGAGTGCTGCTCCTTCGTCAGATGGAGTGGAAATGTGCACATTTCAACCAAATGCACAGGGTCTAAGCTGGGCATCCCGCCCCGATAGCATCTGCCAGCACCAGATTTCTGGCGGCGTCAGCTCCACGCTGGAACTCGGCTGGGAGCCGCATATATTATTTAGATAAGAATTTAAATATAAGTTAAATGTCATTCGTGGGTCCGGGACTGAAGTCTCCGGACTTGCTCGCCTCCCTGCCCCCGCAAGGAGTATTTCACTCCAATGGGGTTTACAGGAGCTCCCCACTTTTGGGGAGCTTGTGTCTCAACCCCACTGGAATGAAAGGGGGCAATTGGGGCCCCCCAGGGAGTCGGGAACTGGGGGGGGGCGCCCCATGAGCATTGGCACCTTGGCAGTGCCAGCCTGTTCCCCTAGCAGTGCCCAAAGGGCAAAGTGTCAATGCCCCGGGGGCAGCTTGTAACTGCCCATCTCCAGCCAAACAGGTTCTGCATCCTGATCTCCTGAACCAGGGTCATCACTGACTATTGCAGCATTGATACCCTCGAGTAACAATGCTGCCCCTCCACCATTATCTCACTCCCATCTTCTTGAATGTCATAAGCCCCTCAATATTCAGAACCCAATCCTTGTCATCCTGCAGCCAGGTCTATGTCATGACGACCAATCATATTTATTGACTTCAATGTGAGCTGTTGTGGGAAAAATCCACTCGGAGTCAGATCTCGAGATTCAAAACACAATTTATTCAACGGAGCTGCGTGGATACAAGGCACATGTCTGTAGAAAACCTTCTCTCAGTAAAATCTCGGGAACGGTCCATCTTTATACTTTTTACACAATAGATGGACCGGTGATTTGAACATTCTCACATCGTTATAGGCAGATACAAACAGATACAGACATTTAACATAGTATTGTTCTTATGAATGGGTACATTTCCTATGTCTGTGGCTATCAATGGTTGGTTTCGGCTCATTCAGGTGCTAATCAGTTTCCCTGCATTCATATTTTCCCGCTCATCCTATGACTAATCTATTCCCTTGGTCTCGGGTTTTTCCTCATCTAAAAGATGTCTCGATCCTTGGCTTGGCTTCCTGAGGTGTTTGTTTCCTTTCAGTCACTGTCTGTGATTTAGAAATGGCTTGTCTGTTGGGTTTGATTTGAAGTGATCTTTGTATAAGTGGAAGCCGGTGTCTGCTTTATGGTTCCTTTCCCAGTTAACTCGTTATGTGCCAGGCAGCCATTTTAAAGTGTGCTTTCCTTACATTTTTCCCCTTACAGAGCTATCAATTCTTTTATTTTGTAATGAATGTTGTGTGAATTCAGATACAGAGCCTTCCATTTTGCCTCATTGTTATCTTTGTCTTTATTCTTTGTTCATCCTTAGTTTTTTTTTCATTCTGTCCCTTGCTGCCATTCTCTGACCCTTATTTCCCATTTTACTATTATCCTCTCTTACCCTGGCCGGAATTCTCCAAATTCGCCACGGCTGGGATTTTCCGGTCCAGCTGTACTGAAGGGAGATCTGGCTGAGTGCCAAATTCTCCGTTCTCACCGACAGTGATGTCGAGGCAAATGAGATTGGAGAATTCCGGCTCTTGTCTCGACGCTTCGATGTACCACAGGCGGGATTTTCCATGCAACCCGCTGTGTGTTTTGCTGGGGCTGAGCTGGCCTGGCATTGGCTGATGCTGGTCTGGATCAACCGTTCTCAAGGAGGTTTCCCATTGAATGCACCCTCGCTGCTGGGAAACCCGTGGTGGGAATATGCTATCGGCAGGACTGGAAGATCCCACTGGTGTGATTAGCTGGAAAATTCCAACCCACATCTTTCAACATTTGATATCTTGTGCACTCTTATTTCATTTCAATCCCTCTCTTCTCTAGTGATGTGTCTCGCTAGAACACTGGTCCCAGCATGGTTCAGGTGTGTACAGAACTGTGTATTCTCTATACAGAACCTCTTTCCTAGTTCTTCCTCTGCCATTGGTACCTACATGAACCGGGGCAACTTGTTTTTCTCCCTCCCACTGCAAGTTCCTCTCCAGCCCTGAGCAGATGTCCTGAACCCTGACACAGACAAACAACAAAGCCAGCTGGACTCTGTCCCTTTGCTGCAGAGATTGGTGTCAATCCCCGTCACTAAGCTGTCCCCCAAGGACCAAAAGATTCCTTTTTTTCCCCTTCACTTGAATGGCCTCCTGTACCACGGTGCCAGGGTGAGTCAGCTCATCCTCCCTGCAACCCCCACTCCCATCCAAACAAGCTGAGAGAACCTCAAAGCTGTGAGACAATGGCAGTGACCGACAGTCCTGCCCTCCTGACCCCCTGACCTGCCTCACTCACAGTCACAGCCTCCTTTCCCTGACCACTGACCAAATCAGCTCTTGCTGCCACTGTCAGTCTCAGAGCCGATCTCAGGACACATCCCTTTAGAGATCAAAATGACTGTCTCCCTTAACAGAGTGGATCCTTCTTCTGCACCGATCCTCTGTCATGTCCAGCTACGTGGCTCTTACTCAATAGTCTCTGCCAGCTGGTAATGGTGCCTCCACTGGCCTCTTCAATCTTGGTAAGAAGTCTCACAACACCAGGTTAAAGTCCAACAGGTTTATTTGGTAGCAAAAGCCACTAGCTTTCGGAGCGCTGCTCCTTCATCAGGTAAGTAGGGAGTTCTGTTCACAAACAGGGCATATAAAGACACAAACTCAATTTACAGAATAATGGTTGGAATGCGAGTCTTTACAGGTAATCAAGTCTGAAAGGTACAGACAATGTGAGTGGAGAGAGCGTTAAGCACAGGTTAAAGAGATGTGTATTGTCTCCAGAC
Organism: Mustelus asterias; assembly: GCF_964213995.1. Lineage (NCBI taxonomy): Eukaryota > Metazoa > Chordata > Chondrichthyes > Carcharhiniformes > Triakidae > Mustelus > Mustelus asterias. Next base: position 80,873,616 of record NC_135815.1, on the reverse strand, counting down.
AGGATAGTTAGTGCGATTTTGCAAGCCCCGACAAGTCGTGGGGGTTACAGATAGTGTGACATGAACCCAAGATCCCGGTTGAGGACGTCCTCATGTGTGCGGAACTTGGCTATCATTTTCTGCTCAGCGACTCTGCGTTGTCGTGTGTCATGAAGGCCACCTTGGAGAACGCTTACCCGAAGATCAGAGGCCGAATGCCCGTGACCGCTGAAGTGTTCCCCAACAGGAAGAGAACACTCTTGCCTGATGATTGTCGAGCGGTGTTCATTCATCCGTTGTCATAGTGTCTGCATGGTCTCCCCAATGTACCATGCCTCCTTTCCTGCACCGTATCAGGTAGACAATGTTGGCCGAATTGCAAGAGTATGTACCGTGTACCTGGTGGATGGTGTTACATAAGAACATAAGAAATAGGAGCAGGAGTAGGCCATCTAGCCCCTCGAGCCTGCCCCGCCATTCAATAAGATCATGGCTGATCTGACGTGGATCAGTACCACTTACCCGCCTGATCCCCATAACCCTTAATTCCCTTACCGATCAGGAATCCATCCATCCGCGCTTTAAACATATTCAGCGAGGTAGCCTCCACCACCTCAGTGGGCAGAGAATTCCAGAGATTCACCACCCTCTGGGAGAAGAAGTTCCTCCTCAACTCTGTCTTAAACCGACCCCCCTTTATTTTGAGGCTGTGTCCTCTAGTTTTAACTTCCTTACTCAGTGGAAAGAATCTCTCCGCCTCCACCCTATCCAGCCCCCGCATTATCTTATAAGTCTCCATAAGATCCCCCCTCATCCTTCTAAACTCCAACGAGTACAAACCCAATCTCCTCAGCCTCTCCTCATAATCCAAACCCCTCATCTCCGGTATCAACCTGGTGAACCTTCTCTGCACTCCCTCCAATGCCAATATATCCTTCCTCATATAAGGGGACCAATACTGCACACAGTATTCCAGCTGCGGCCTCACCAATGCCCTGTACAGGTGCATCAAGACATCCCTGCTTTTATATTCTATCCCCTTCGCAATATAGGCCAACATCCCATTTGCCTTCTTGATCACCTGTTGTACCTGCAGACTGGGCTTTTGCGTCTCATGCACAAGGACCCCCAGGTCCCTTTGCACGGTAGCATGTTTTAATTTGTTTCCATTGAGATAGTAATCCCATTTGTTATTATTTCCTCCAAAGTGTATAACCTCGCATTTATCAACGTTATACTCCATTTGCCATATCCTCGCCCACTCACTCAGCCTGTCCAAATCTCTCTGCAGATCTTCTCCGTCCTCCACACGATTCACTTTTCCACTTATCTTTGTGTCGTCTGCAAACTTCGTTACCCTACACTCCGTCCCCTCCTCCAGATCATCTATATAAATGGTAAATAGTTGCGGCCCGAGTACCGATCCCTGCGGCACGCCACTAGTTACCTTCCTCCAACCGGAAAAACACCCATTTATTCCGACTCTTTGCTTCCTGTCAGATAGCCAGTCCCCAATCCACTTTAACACACTACCCCCGACTCCGTGTGCCCTAATCTTCTTCAGCAGCCTTTTATGGGGCACCTTATCAAACGCCTTTTGGAAATCCAAAAACACCGCATCCACCGGTTCTCCTCCATCAACCGCCCTAGTCACATCTTCATAAAAATCCAACATGTTCGTCAAGCACGACTTTCCCCTCATGAATCCATGCTGCGTCTGATTGATCGAACCATTTCTATCCAGATGCCCTGCTATCTCCTCTTTAATAATGGATTCCAGCATTTTCCCTACTACAGACGTTAAGCTGACCGGCCTATAGTTACCCTCCTTTTGTCTCCTTCCTTTTTTAAACAGCGGCGTAACATTAGCCGTTTTCCAATCAACCGGCACTACCCCAGAATGCAACGAGTTTTGATAAATAATCACTAACGCATCCACTATTACCTCTGACATTTCTTTCAATACCCTGGGATGCATTCCATCCGGACCCGGGGACTTGTCCACCTTCAGTCCCATTAGTCTACCCAGCACTGCCTCTCTGGTAACATTAATTGTATTAAGTATTTCTCCTGCTGCCAACCCTCTATCGTTAATATTTGGCAAACTATTTGTGTCCTCCACCGTGAAGACCGACACAAAAAACTTATTTAAAGACTCAGCCATATCCTCATTTCCCACTATTAACTCCCCCCTCTCGTCCTCCAAGGGTCCAACATTCACTCTAGCCACTCTATTCCTTTTTATATATTTATAAAAACTTTTACTATCATTTTTTATATTAATTGCTAGCCTTGCTTCATAGTCTATCCTTCCTTTCTTTATCGCTTTCTTAGTCTCTCTTTGTTGTTTCTTAAATTTTTCCCAATCACTTGTTTCTCCACTATTTTTGGCCACTCTGTACGCAGCTGTTTTTATTTTAATACTCTCCTTTATTTCCTTCGTTATCCATGGCTGGTTCTCCCTTTTCTTACAATCCTTGTTTTTTGCTGGAATATATTTTTGCTGAGAACTGAAAAGGATCTCCTTAAAAATCCTCCACTGTTCCTCAGCTATCCTACCTGCCAGCCTGCTCTCCCAGTCTACCTTAGCCAATTCATCCCTCATCCTATCATATTTCCCTCTGTTCAAACAGAGGACACTGGTTTGGGACCAAACTTTCTCCTCTTCCATCACGTGTGATGATGGCATCCGTGTCGATGATCCGGCACGTCTTGCATGGTTGCTGTGGCAGGGTTGTGTGGTGTTGTGGTCACTGTTCTCCTGAAGGCTAGTTAGTTTGCTGCGGACAATGGTCTGTTTGAGGTTATGCGGTTGTTTGAAGACATGAAGTGGGGGTGTGGGGATGGCCTTGGCGAGATGTTCATCTTCATCAATGACATGTTGAAGGCTCCGGAGAAGATGTCGTAGCTTCTCCGCTCCGGGGAAGTACTGGATGACAAAGGGTACTCTGTCCGCCATGTCCTGTGTTTGTCTTCTGAGGAGGTCGGTGCAGTTGTTCGCTGTGGCGCGTCAGAACTGTCGATCGATGAGTCGAGCGCCATATCCTGTTCTTATGAGGGCATCTTTCAGTGTCTGGAGGTGTCTGTTGCGATCCTCCTCATCTGAGCAGATCCTATGTATACTGAGGGCTTGTCCGCAGAGGATGGCTTCTTTAACGTGTTTAGGGTGGAAGCTGGAGAAGTGGAGCATCGTGAGGTTATCCATGGGCTTGCGGTACAGTGAAGTGCTGAGGTGACCGTCCTTGATGGAGTGTCCAAGAATGCAACTGATTCCGGAGAGTGGTCCATGGTGAGTCTGATGGTGGGATGGAAATTGTTGATGTCATCATATAGTTGTTTCAGTGATTGTTCACCATGAGTCCAAAGGAGGAAAATGTCATCGATGTATCCAGTGTATAGCATCGGTTGAAGGTCCTGTGCAGTGAAGAAGTCTTGTTCAAACCTGTGCATGAAGATGTTGGCATATTGAGGTGCGAATTTGGTCCCCATGGCTGTTCCGTGTGTCTGGATGAAGAACTGGTTGTTGAAGGTGAAGACATTGTGGTCCAGAATGAAGCGGATGAGTTGCAAAATTGCATCTGGAGACTGGCAGTTGTCGGCGTTGAGTACTGAGGCAGTTGCAGGAATGCCATCATTGTGGGGGATGCTGGTGTAGAGTGCCGAGACATCCATTGTGATGAGGAGTGATCCTGGTTCAACTGCTCCATGCTCAACTGCTGAGTTTCTGTAGGAAGTCCGTAGTGTTGCGACAAAAGCTGGGGGTTCTTTGTACAATGGGTTTCAGGATGCCCTCGACGGAGTCGGAGATGTTCTCACACAGGAATGCTCTGAAAGAATTGATAATAAGCTGTGACCCCATTATTGGATTCATGAGTTATCCACGTGCTCACTATTACAGCCCAAATTCAGAGCTCCTGTAGATTATTCAACTGATTCAACAGTGAATCAGATCCAATCTCCAACCCAAGGAGCTGAAACTAAATATAGAAACCCCGCCTGTCTCACCAGTGAGTCTGTTTCGATTAATTTAACCTGAACTCAGTTACTATATTTCTGCAATAATGACATTCTCCTTGTTCATTGAGAAACTTATCTGCTGACCCGTTGGGCTGTTTCTTTAAGTGAGTTGTAAAACTGCAACTTTTAATATTTTCTCTACTTGTTCTTTATATCTTTGCTTCTTTTCACTGGACAACTTTGTTTCACAATCTGTTTTAAATTTACAGCTAACTTAGTCGCGATTGTGACTCTATCTCGAGGGAGGTGCGGTCTTTCCAAAGGTGTCACTCGGTACCTGGTGGCGATGGCTGCAGCCGATCTGCTGGTTGTCATTATTCGGGTCATACTGGATAAAATTGATCTCTTCAAACTGTACGCTGTATTATATTACAGTCGTCATGCCTGTGGCATCAAAGAAGTTATTGCGACCGCAGTTGTTAGCAGCTCTGTCTGGCTCACAGTCGCCTTCACCTTTGACCGAATGGTGGCCATTTGCTTCCAGAAACTGAAGATGAAATACTGCACTGAGAAAACAGCAGCCATTGTTATCACAACGGTGAGTTTACTGTGTTTATTAACCAAAATCCCGGTGTTTTTTAAGTATGACCCCTATTACTGCATGGTATCATACGTGTACTACTTTTATCCTGTGTGGAAAGTCTTTGACTGGATGGACCGCATTTTAACTCCACTGCTCCCCTTCGTGCTGCTACTGCTGCTCAATACTCTCACTGTCAGGCACATCCTGCTGGCCAGTGCAGTCCGCAGGAAACTGAGGGGACAGCGAAACGGGGAGGAGCAGAATGATCCAGAAATGAAGAATCGAAGAAGATCCATCATTTTACTCTTCACCATATCGGGCAGTTTTATCCTGTTATGGGTGACACGTGTTATATTTCAATCGATTCAACGAATATCTGGGATGTATGATGTTTGGACACCTGATGGACTTGTATTAGATCTGATGGGATCAATGCTCCAGTTATCCAGTTCCTGCACCAACACATTTATTTACGCAGTCACACAGAGGAAGTTCAGAGAGGAGGTGATGAATGCTGTGAAATATCCCTTTACTGTCATCCGGAATTTCATTAAATGATGGGAAGAAAGCTGGAAAATTTAAACCGGGACTGGGTCGCAAAATTATTGTTCCTGTCCAGCTCAACTCCTGTTGAATAAACATGTCCAAAGGGCTTTGAAAATGAGAAGCAGAATCTTCCTCAAATCTACACATTATAGTCAGGTGGAAGTTTAAAAGTGAATTCTCCAGGTTCTGAGAAATAATTGATTTGAGGATATTGGGATGAATATTATTTTGTCTCAAATACAAAGTTTAAATGAGATCTGATTATAATTTAAACATTCTGACAAGTCAAAGGCAAAGATTCGAATGACACAGATTTCACTTCTCACTAACTTCACAGAATAAATACAGTGAGTTTGAAAGGAATGGAAACAACTGATTCAGTGAGACGCAGAAAAATTGCAGAATCCGCGTCGAAACGATGATTGTTGTTGTTGAGAACTGACAATAAAAATCGTTTGAAAACTGCCTTTTCAGGGAAAGTGAAATCTTTGTGAGGAATTTAGAATGTCGACAAATTGAAAACTCCTGGAAAGCAGGAACATGGAGACAATTGCTGAATCATCAACCTGGGGAGAACAAACAACATTGGGAAAGGGGACTTTGAACCAACTCACTTGTACTAGATTCAGAAAATGGAGTTTGAACAAACATTGGAGAGGTTGGACATCCCATCCAGTTCATTCAGTGATCAATAGTCATCATCCCATGTGTTTCTGTGCTTCCATGTCTCTTTATCTCCATTCCACCAGCCACCAATCAAACATATTGCTCAATGTTCTACATGGCATATTTCTCTGGCAATATGGAATGGACAGAGAGCTGACTGCAAGACAGGAAACTGGGAGATCCTTTCACGTACCTGCAACATTCTGCCACCAATTGGACACTCCCACCGGGACAATTACTTTTCCTCGATCTTTTCATTGGGAACTGTCGTCGGGACATTGACCATCTCAATATTTCTGCCCCCCTCACCCATTCCAATCTCTCTCCTTCCGAACTATCCGCCCTTCGCTCCCTCAGGTCCAACCCTGACATTGTCATCAAACCTGCCAACAAAGGGGGTGCTGTTGTCGTCTGGCGTACTGACCTCCACCTCGCAGAGGCTGAGCGCCAACTCTCAGATACTTCCTCCTACCTCCCGCTGGACCATGATCACACCACTGAACATCAAGCCATTATCTCCAACACAGTCACTGACCTCATTTCCTCCAGATGCCTTCCCCCCACAGCTTCCAACCTCATGGTCTCCCAATTCCGGACAGCCCACTTCCAACTACTTCCCAAAATCCACAAAAAGGACTGTCCTGGTAGGTCCATTGTGTCCGCATGCTTCTGCCCCACTGAACTTATTTCCTCTTACCTTGACTCCATCCTCACTCCCCTGGTCCATTCCCTCCCCACCTGTATCTGGGATTCCTCTGATGTCCTGCATCATATTGCCAGCTTCCAGTCCGCAGGCCCTAACCACCTCCTATTCACCATGGATGTGCAATCTCTCTACACCTCCATTCCACACCAGGGCGGCCTGAGAGCCCACATGTCTGTCCTTGGCTTGCTGCAATGTTCCAGTGAAGCTCAACACAAAACTGGAGGAGCAGCATCTCATCTTCCGGCTCGGTAATTTACAGCCTTCCGGTCTCAACATCGATCCCCACCCCACAACATCTCCATCTGTCACAGCTTACAGCTTCTCTGCCGTTTGACCATTCAAACCCTTTATTCTCTCTGTGGATAGCTATTAGCAGTCTTTTCCCCTGTTTTCTATGGCTATGACTCATCTTTCATTCCTTCCCCCTGCAGTATAAATATCTCCCACTTTCTATGCCTTTTAGCTTTGACAGAGGGTCATCTGGACTCGAAACGTCAGCTCTTTTCTCTCCTTACAGATGCTGCCAGACCTGCTGCGATTTTCCAGCATTTTCCCTTTTGGCTTCTGGAAACTGGGAGTTGGGTTAAAATCAATCAGATTGGCAGCAAGTGGAAAGTGGCTACCAAAAGGACCAATGCTGGAACATTGTTGTTCCCAATTCATATTAACAACATGAACAATATTCACAATGAAGAACAAACTGTGGAGACAGTGAAATGTGGATGAAACCAACAATGCAATTTCCACATTTGTAGATGACACAACATTGAGCAGCATTGTCGATACTGAGGGGGGACTGCCACACATGAGGAGAAAACATTCATAAATGTACAGAAGAGGCATTTCAAATTAATTTCAACATTGATAAGTGTGAGGCATTACAATTTGCTCAGAATCATAAGATCAGATAAAAGATGGAAAATAAGAATCTAAATGAGGCAGAGATGCAAAGAGGTCTTAGATTTTCGGTGACCCAGGTATTAAAGCTGTTACAGGAGCAAACAAAACACGAGGGTTTAAATCTTGAGGATTGGAAGTGAAAATTAAAGAATTGCAGTTAAACCTGTACAAAGCACGGTCCGACCGCATGTGGAGCTCTGTGTATGGTTCTGGTCACCACATTATAAAAAGGATATAGAAGCACCAAGGAGGATACAGAAATGATTGACAAGGATGATAAGGATTCTACTTCTCAACAAATGATAAACAGGCTGGGTGTCGGGCTCTAATTGGTCACTGGTGTTTTCACTTCTAAGCCAAGCTCCAGATGCTGCCGCTCTGTTACTCCATTGGGAGAGTGATGCGCGATTGATTCACACGGGAGGCTAGGACGTACCCGGGAATAAAGGCTTTTATTCACAACAAGATTGGAGCACACTACTTAACAATATTATCCCAGACCAAGGGCTACTAGGAAGTAGCAGTGACCTTTATACTCCTGTAAGAAGGCGGAGCCGAACGGAGTGTACCACATAAACAATAATAACAGGTGGAACACCCAAACCCTAACCCCAACAGTAACAAGAGTAACATATGTACAAGTACCCATAGTGGTAACCATCTATGGTTCACCACATTCACCCCTCCTTTAAAAACAAAGGCCGGTGGGGTAAGGAGACAATATGAACTGTCCACATGTTCACAAGTTCAGCCGTCTCGGGGGTCCGCACCGTCTCTGCGACCTCCGCAGCACTGACTCCAATGCCGGTTCTGGTGACCGTGGTGACGACCCTCTCTCTGAGGTGGTGTCCACTGACTCGTCCAGTTCCTCACACGCCTGTCGACCTCGAGGTGGCGACAATCTCCTGGACTCAGGCAAGCTGTACATGGGAGTAAGAGGATGAAGTTGAGGTCCCGATGCTGCCCGCGCCGTGTCAGGAGGGGAGAGAATGGGCAAAGGAATCCTAACCAGGGGTGCGGGAGTGACGGGGGTTTCCAGGTCCCCTGCAGGCGCTAGATCTCTGATAGAGACCGTGTCCTCTCGCCCGTCAGGATATGCCACATAGGCATATTGAGGGTTGGCGTGGAGGAGATGGACCTGTTCAACCAAAGCGTCGGACTTGCGGGTCCTAACATGCCGCTGCAGGAGGACAGGTCCTGAGTACGTCAACCAAGACGGCAGTGAGGTCCCAGAGGAAGACTTCCGAGGGAAGGTAAACATCCGCTCATGTGGGGTAGCATTGGTTGCCGAACTCAGGAGGGACCGGATTGAATGGAGCGCATCAGAAAGTACCTCTTGCCAACGGGTGACTGGAAGACCCCTAGACCTTAGTGCCAGTAAAACAGCCTTCCAGACTGTAGCATTTTCTCTCTCGACCTGTCCGTTACTCCTGGGGTTGTAACTCGTAGTCCTACTTGAGGCAATTCCCTTAGAGAGCAGGTATTGTCTCAAGTCATCGCTCATAAACGACGAACCACTATCACTGTGGATATAACTGGGGTAGCCGAACAGGGTAAAAAGACTCCGCAGGGCTTTGATGACCGTGGCAGAGGACATGTCAGAACAGGGGATGGCAAAGGGGAATCGGGAGTATTCGTCAGCCACGTTGAGGAAATACACATTCCGATCTGTCGAAGGAAGGGGCCCCTTGAAGTCGACACTCAGTTGTTCAAAAGGGCGAGTGGCCTTAATGAGGTGTGCCCTGTCAGGCCGGTAGAAGTGTGGCTTGCACTCTGCACAAACCTGGCAGCTTCGAGTTATCGACCTGACATCCTCTATGGAGTAGGGCAGATTCCGAGCCTTTACAAAATGGAAAAACCGAGTGATCCCCGGATGGCAGAGATCATCGTGGAGGGCCTGTAACCGGTCCTCCTGCACACTGGCACATGTTCCACGCGACAGGGCACCTGAGGGCTCATTGAGCTTCCCCGGACGGTACATGCTATCATAGTTGTAGGTGGAGAGTTCGATTCTCCACCTCAAGATTTTATCATTCTTAATTTTTCCCTTTAACGTGTTGTTGAACATGAAGGCCTCGGACCGCTGGTCCGTGAGCAGGGTAAACCGTTTGCCAGCCAAATAATGGCGCAAATGCCGTACAGCCTCCACAATGGCCTGAGCCTCTTTCTCCACAGAGGAGTGCCGAATTTCAGGGCCTTGGAGGGTGCGAGAGAAAAAGGCGACAGGCCTGCCCGCCTGGTTAAGTGTGGCGGCCAGGGCGAAATCAGATGCATCACTCTCCACTTGAAAAGGGATGGACTCATCAACAGCGTGCATCGTGGCTTTCGCGATGTCGGCTTTTATCCCTGCAAAGGCTAGGCAAGCCTATGCTGCCAGGGGAAAAGAGGTAGATTTTATGAGCGGACGGGCTTTGTCCGCGTAATTGGGGACCCACTGTGCATAGTACGAGAAGAAGCCTAAGCATCTTCTCAGTGCTTTGATGCTAGTGGGTAGGGGAAGTTCAAGGAGGAGACGCATACGGTCTGGATCGGGGCCGATGACCCCGTTTTCCACCACGTATCCGAGGATTGCTAGGCGGTGCTTGCTGAATACGCACTTCTCCTTGTTATAGGTCAGGTTCAGGAGAGTCGCAGTGCGTAAAAACTTCTGGAGGTTGGCGTCGTGGTCCTGCTGGTCATGGCCGCAGATAGTGACATTGTCCAGGTACAGGAAGGTAGCCTGTAGCCCGTTTTGGTCCACCATTCGGTCCATCTCACGCTGGAAGACTGAGACCCCATTAGTGACGCCGAAAGGGACTCTTAAAAAGTGGTGGAGACGGCCATCCGCCTCAAAGGCCGTGTATTTGCGGTCCTCTGGGCGAATGGGGAGCTGGTGGTAGGCTGACTTCAAGTCGATGGTGGAGAACACCCGGTACTGCGCAATCTGGTTGACCATGTCAGATATGCGCAGGAGAGGGTACGCGTCCAGCTGCGTGTACCTATTAATGGTCTGACTATAGTCTATGACCATCCGGGGCTTGTCTCCAGTCTTAACCACCACGACTTGTGCTCTCCATGGGCTAGGTTGAATGACCCCTTCCCTGAGGAGCCACTGAACCTCAGATCTAATAAAGATCCGATCCTCCGCGCTGTAACGCCTGCTCTTAGTCGCGATGGGCTTGCAGCCTGGCATGAGATTTTCGAATAGGGAAGTCGGGGTAATTTTGAGTGTTGAGAGGCCGCATGTGGAGCGCGCTGGACAATTTGGAGGCTGCTGTTCTCCCACTGAAAGTGGAGGGAGTGGCCCATCGTACTGCAGGGTCACACTCTTCAGGTGGACCATAAAGTCTAGCCCCAGGAGTACCGGAGCGCAAAGGTGTGGTAACACGAGGAGCCTGAAGTTCTAGTAGACTGTGCCCCGCACCGTTAAGGTTACCACACAGCTCCCAAGAACGAGGACAGATCGGGACCTCGACGCCATGGAGATTGTCTGCCTGACAGTTTGCACACGGAGAGTGCACCGTTTCACTGTATCCGGATGGATGAAGCGCTCCGTGCTCCCGCTGTCAAACAGGCAATGTGCCAGGCGCCCGTTTACCTCTATGTCCATCATGGACTTGTCGAGTCTATGAGGCTTGGCCTGGTCCAGGATGATTGATGCCACTGTTGGATCCCGAGTGTAACTGCAGGCAGGCTGAGATAGCCGACGACAAGGACCCCTGCTGGTCTTCTGCGGCCGGTGTCAACCAAAATGGCTGCGCCCACGAATCGCACGTGGTCGATGATGTTGAAAACGGCGGCACCCGCAGGTCGCACGTGGCTTGCCTCGTCGTCGTAGGAAATGGCGGCGCCCGTGGATCGCACGTGGCTGAAGACATTGACGAGGCCAGAGACGAGGAGATAGATCCTGGGGAGTCACACGCAGCACTGCTAGGCTTGGAAGGGGTCTTTGCTCGGCACACTTTTGCATAGTGCCCTTTCTTCCCACAGGCGGAGCAAAACATTGTCCTGGCCGGACATCTCTGGCGTGGATGCTTCGCCAATCCGCAGAAATAGCACCGTGGGCCTCCAGGAGCTGCCGCAGCCGTCAGGTCTGAAGTTGGGAGCATAATCGCGCAGTTCCGAGGAGCCGCCGAGTACAGTTGAGGCGGTGGCTGTGCTTGCCACGATGTTCCCACGTGGTCGGTGGGGTAGGTTTTGAGACTTCTGGAGGCCGTTTCCATTGCATCGGCCAATTCTACCGTCTTAGCCAGGTCCAAGGTACCCTGCTCTAGCAGCCGCAGGCGAATATAGGATGAGCCGATTCCCACCACGAACGCGTCCCGAATAAGATCGTTGGTGTATTGAGTAGCCGACACCTCTTTGCAGTTGCAGGCTCTGGCTAGCTGTTGAAGTTCGCGCAGGTACTGTCCCGTAGTTTCGCCGGGCTGCCGCCGTCGAGTGGCTAATAGGTGACGAGCATGAATTTCGTTCGGCTGTTTATTGTACAGCTTCTTGAGTAATTCGATGGCGTCTTTGTAATTTTGGGAATCGCGAATTGTTGCACACACAGTGTCGCTCACCCTGGCATGGAGGACCCGCAATCTGTCGGCGTCGGACTGGACTGCTGTCGAGGCCTCAATGTAATCCTCGAAGCACTTCAACCAATGGTCGAAAGTATTCGATGCCCCAGCGGCACGCGGATCCAAGGTTAGCCGATCGGGTTTCAGCATCTGCTCCATTTTTTCCTCGAACAAAATTTTCGGTATTTTGTTGTGAATAAAATTGATGCGCGATTGATTCACACGGGAGGCTAGGACGTACCCGGGAATAAAGGCTTTTATTCACAACAAGATTGGAGCACACTACTTAACAATACTGTCCCAGACTAAGGGCTACTAGGAAGTAGCAGTGACCTTTATACTCCAGTAAGAAGGCGGAGCCGAACGGAGTGTACCACATAAACAATGATAACAGGTGGAACACCCCAACCCTAACCCCAACAGTAACAAGAGTAACATATGTACAAGTACCCATTGTGGTAACCATCTATGGTTCACCACAGTGACTGAAGTCGGGAATGGGTTAATGAACTTTGTCACACTTAAGCATTAAGACCCGAACTCTGTGATTTTGTTGAGAACACTGCAGAGTTCATGTTTTTGTCAGAGTTCGGTGTTTTTCATGTCTGTGCCAGATAAGAGGAACAGCTATTCTTGTTATTAAGAAATGCGATTAACCCAGCTCGAAGTAAGCTGAACAGTCTCCATTTTCATGTACCTTTGTTTAATACGATGGAGTTGACATGTATGCCTTCTGACTTTGTATAACCATAGATTTATATATATATATATTCATCATATGTTGTTCATCTTATCCTGATATAAAGTATTATACAAACTTGTATGTATATTAGTTAACTTGTTTGTGCAAAACCTGTGATGTTGTTTCAAGGATATAAATGATGAACAATCGTGGCCTTGGTGATCGAACAAACTACGCAGAGGAAGATACTGCTAATACAACAAGAACCTCACCATGAACAATGACAGACATCTTAAAGAATTGCAATGTAATGAGGGCGGGGCCCGGGACATATATAAACTCTGTTCTTACTTGTGTTCGAGGAAAAGGCTGGGGGTCCACTGTTAGGAACCTCACTTCTCCCACAATTGTGAAAATAAACCTGCATTTTGATCCACTAATAGTGTCAGAGGTTTTTTACCTACAACAATTGGGGGCTCGTCCGGGATAATCTGTTTACGGTCCGGTCGAATGGCCACGACCGGGACACCGGAATAGATTATCGAACTCTAAATAGAGTGGGTCAAAATGCAGTGGGTAATCATCTGTGATAAGAGTGTGTGATGTTCAGACGTGAGTGAGATAGAGACTGTCTGAGTGATCGCCGGAATTTGAAGGAAAAGCCTTCATGTGAAAGAGTTGGAAGGAAAAGCCTTCTGAGGAGAAGCCGGCTTAAACAAATATATAGTATAAGCGGTGGTACGGAGGGATCTGATCAACCCTTTTACAGGTATCACCGGACTCCGATAAGAGCAACCTGGGAGGGGGAGAGTGAGAAAGGAGAACAAATCACTCCAGGTGGTGAGTATAAACTTATCAGTGTTACGGCAGGACAAAGACAGTGGGGACCGCCTGGGTCCCTAATAAATGAATTTATGATTAAGAGGGACAGACTCATAAAACAGATGATAAAAGGGGGATGGGATTTAGACCACCCACCACACCAACAACGAAAGTGGTTGGAAAAGGAAAAGAAAAACAAAACTAAGAAAATTGGAGTTCTCTTAGTTCATCAATTGGCCGGATTACTTAAGAGAGAGAGAGAGAGCGATGTAAGATGTAATTGCGATCGAGAGCCTCATGTGATGGAATGGGGTATAGCAGATCAATGCGAGTTTAATAAATTACGTTCCCCAGTAAATTTTACGCTAATGCGTCGGACAGAGATTTGGGGAATGTGGGAATAATAGCATTAGATTACATCTGAAGAGTCGTAAGGGGAGTTAACCATTGAAGCACACAGTAGATTCGATCTTGCATCTGCCTCTGTAAAGATAATTAATTTAGTAGGGATATTTAAAAGTGATAAAATAAATGGATTATTTGGACCAGGCTTTGTTAAATTTGAAAATGTATTTTTGATAGAACTGAAGATGAAAAGATAAATAGAAAGAATTATTCCTGCGTATTTGAAATGATGATTAATCACTTGTTTATATTCCTCTGAGTTATAAGACTTGCAGTAACTTTAAGATATAGTCAAAATTTAACAGAGAAGGGAGTTACATAAGGTAGAATGTCATACTGGGAATTATTATACTGCCATAATGCATTCTAATTAAAATGTGTTACATGGATCAACCATGAAACTGTATTAAATGACAGACGGGCTAAAAGGGAGTGCCCGCCTATAATACCAAATTGACAAATCAATATAATTAGAGATGAGGGAAATAATTTAGTGGAATAATGAGATAAGAAAATGCTGGGGAAGTATTTGTTACAAACGGTTAAAGATTAAAGTGATAGGATTCCTTGAATTTAGTTCTGTTTTGAGTTGAATTACAGCTTGGAAGGCAGCAGCATAAAAGCGACTGTTAATCAACGGTCTGTATTCTTAAATGTTTTACTTCCATCCCAGTTTAAGATGTTATGTCTGAATAAATGTTGGAAGCTTCCATGTGTATCTGTGTGTTTAACAACGTGATTGCGTGAATGTTTTGTTGTTGTTCGTTTTAATGTTGAGAAAGGAGTTAAACCTTGGAAGGACCATGTGCTCTTTCCTTGTCTTGAAGTTGAAATTATAAGAGTGTAGTTGAGAAGTTAAAAAAATAAGAAGTAAATTTGTGAAAAATAGGAAAGCAGGAACAAAAGAATGAGGTGAATATACTGTCTCTGAGTCAGTTTAAAGTCTATCAAATCAATGAATCATAGTTCCGATTATCCCAATTTACAGCAGGAGATTAATCAATTAAAACCTCAGTTGTTAATACAAATAAAAATGTTGTCCTTGAGTATTTTTAATTTGCATTTGATGCCAACCATTGAACACCATGAATTATTGGAACTTGTGTTGCCAATTAGTTACCGATATGAAATTCAAGACTTGTGTGATGTTCCGATAACATGCAACAAATTACATCATTTAAATCATCTAACATTGATGATAGTCCTGATAGTGTAACTAGTTAAAACTATATACTGCCGTTGGAATTGTGCCATCTATTGTTCAAGGTTTTCCAAATCTAAGAACACTGCAAAGCTTAAAACCGAGCCAGCTAGGGAGCAAACCAAAACATTTCTAATCAAGTAACTCTCGTTATTGTTATATGTATTGTGCTTGTTATTGTTCTAAAAGTGCAAGGAATTCTGATCTGGAGCTCAGTTTAAAAATGGAAACAGATTAATTTAAAAATTAAATTAACAGGGTTTTGAGATACCCGAGAAAAATCAAATCCTGAAGAGCTTTAACCAATTTTATAAAATATATTGTGTATTGATAAAAACATAATTCTGTGGGGGAAAAGGCTAGTTATTCCAAACATGTAACCATTCTTTGCCATAATTTGTAATAACTTGCACAATTAACATTAACATGACAGGAAGTGAAACAGGATTAGTTGAGAGAGAGAGAAGGAGTTGGAGACTGGCTTTGCAGCCAGACTCAGAAATCTTGCATCATTTCGGTTATCTGTGTTTTTAAAGAGCTATGTATGGCAGCATGCAATTGGCATCTATAACCCGAAACACTGGTGTTTACCTTATGAGACAATCTGTCTATAGAAGGATCATTTCTGCTTAAACATTGCACTTTCAAATGTGGACAAACAAATGATCAAATTGGATATAATGTAAGAATACATCATATAAAGATCGGAGCTGTATGGCATGTGATCTTAAAGGGGAAAGCGATGTCTTTTGATAGAATTCGCCAGCTGCAGCCAGTGCAAAGTGTTGTTTGATTCGCACTAAGCCTGTTTATTTCTTCAGAATAAACTCGACTGATCTGAAGTAAATATGCCTTTCTTTAAACATTGTTTTCAAAATAACGGTGATTTTAGAGAAAGAAGGAGAGAGAGAGAGAGCAGCCAAAAACCAGCGGTGAGATTGAACAAAACAAAACATCTGTTTCTAAAGCGTAACTAAATTAGATATTATTATTACATACAAGCAGTCTCCTGCTACATCAACAACTTGACCATGAGAAAGTTTGTTTACCTTACATTGTACTGTCAGAGAATGCAGCTAAGTTTCTAAATTGGACTCAGAATCCCAAGCTGATGAGGCCAAATTAGCTTAAATTAACTTAAAGCATAGCACAATTAATTACATTGGGCAAAAATACTTTGCACTCGCGAAAGCCATACAGACATCGGGGAAAACAAACGTGGATGAAGGTATTGCCCACCATACTAAATGAGATTCAGGGTTGCGACAAACCGCACAACCGGATTAACCCCTTATGAGCTCATGACAGGACGGACGATGCAATTACCAGAAAGCATCATAACAGATGGGACCGATGTAGGTCCACTAAAAGATAAAATCAGGAGATATGTTTTGGAACTAAGCACCCAACTAAAAGGGATGCATAAATCGGTAAAAGACAATCAAGAAATAAGAGATGCAGAGAGAGCTTGAAATGCTCCCTGACAGTCCCAACAGTGGGATGTCCCAGTAAAAATATTACCTAACAAATCAGGGCTTGTACAAAAATGAAATGAGCCGTATGAAGTTATAATGAGTAGAGATATCTGTGCCTGTATATACTCAGTTGAATATGCTGAAATTAATTGGAAAATATGTGTCAAAGACTACTTTCCTGGAGTCTATTTTCACTTCTTTATTTCCTAGTTTATAGGCAGTAACCAGTTTCTCATCCTCCAATGCCATGCTGAAGTAATCCTTGGAAGTATCTTTGTTACCCAGGTACAAAACAAACAGATCCAATTGCAAACATTGACCTACAAGCAAGCTGAACGGGTTTGCGGTGTCACGCGTGGGCGATATAGCCTTTGGACCATTGTATAATGGTCACGCGGGATATTAGTAAGTGATAAGATGCTTCTCATGCTGATACTCACAACCCTGGCCCTGTTAGCCATAGCGGGAAAGGATAACTGGAATTATGAGGATTTAGGAATGGGACACAGTGAACATCTCTGCAATGATGACTCTGTCTATTGTATGAACACCTTTGTGTATATGTCTTATCTGTATGCATCACAATCAAATTTGAGCAAGTGCTGGGTCTGTTCACACATTCCCATGCACGGAGGAAAGGGAGGAATTCCCTTATTTCCTATCCCTTTATCAGCTCCAGAAGTAATTGAATGGGTTTTAAATCAGAATGGAACCCAGAAAGGGTCAAGGAAACTGACATTTAAAACCCCATTGGGTACCACTATGCAGGGTATCAGCAACAGTGATGTTGTTTCAAGGCTAGGGGGCGGAGGGTTCACTTTATCGTCCTTTAAGAAGAATTACCAGCCCAGCTACGACAGATCAGATTCCCCACCCTACTTCATTGTGAAAAATCAACAAAGGGGAGTTATCTGCCTGACAAGAAATGGAACCATACCTGTTGGCCGTAGCTACTGTATGCAGCTGATTGATATCACTGATGACGCTGAGGCCATGATACAGGTCACAATCCAGTGCCCCATAGCCACCGTCCCGGTTAATCTCTCCTCCGCTTATATAAGCACGATGACTGCATATAATGGTGCCTATTTTGTCTGTGGAAACAATGCCTATCCGTGGCTTCCCTGGAATTGGACAGGATCGTGTTATTTGGCATATGTGGTGCCTTATATTCACCATGACACTGACTTACGGGACCACCCCGAGATACACCTGCTTAGGGCTAAGCGAGCCATTACGGACACAGAATGGTTCTTTATGATAGCCTACCCATTTTTTGGGACGGCAAGCGCAGCACAGGAACATATACGGATGGCCTCAACCCTAGAGAAAGTTGCAAATAAGACTAAGGATGGGTTCGAGGAGGTGAGCACGGCCATCTCTGAAATGTCAGCAGAGGTCGTAGCTATTCGAACTGTGGTGTTACAGAACTGATTGGCACTCGATTATCTGCTCGCCTCCCAAGGTGGAACGTGTGCCATAGTTGGCTCGAAATGTTGTACGTATATTCCCGAAGCTTCGGAGAATATAACTCGCTTAGCAGATCATATTAAACAAGTAGCAAAAGCAATTCAGGAAGAAGGGAACCAATATCATGATTATAACCCTCCGGGCTGGCTGGGGCAATGGTTCGGGTCGTGGGGTTCATACCTGATGCATGGATTGATGGTATTAATTGTAATTGTAATTACTTGCTGTGTTTGTATGGCATTATTGAACGCCTGTTGCAATACAGTAACAGCACGAATTATGATGGTCGCAAGTGTACAGGCGGAGGGGGCAGACCTCCCGACTAAGGAGCTCGGCCCATTCCCCGATAACATGTGGTTCTGAGTTGGTCATAGGGGCCATGTGTAGACCACCTGGCATCCGACCCAAAAGGGGGGAGTGAAGTCGGGAATGGGTTAATAAACTTCAGGACTCAAAGTGTCAAAGTGACCTCTGCGATATTTAGAGCTTGTATGAGAAGTGCTGTAGAATTCATTGTTTTGGTTAGAATTCATTGTTTCTTACATTCAGACCAGATAAGGGAAAACCGTTGTCTCCTGAATGTATATCAGGTTAACTTGTTTGTGCAAAACCTGTGATATTGTTTCATGGCAATGACGAACGATCGCGGCCTTGGAGATTGCTCACACAGCGGGAATCTGTATACCGATAGGTATAAAACTCTGTTCTTAACTTATATTCGATGAGAAGGCTGGGGATCCATTGTTAGGAACCTCACTTCTCCCACAATTGTGAAAATAAACCTGCACTTTGATCCACTAATAGTGTCAGAGGTTTTTTTTACCTACAACACACCTCACACCACATGCGTCACTTCCTGATGAATTCCATGATGTTTTGTTAAGCCTGATACTTTCATGATTTGATATCTGTACAGATCATGGAGAGAAATAAGGATGGGGGACTAGAGCAGTCAGAGACAGCGAGGTTGCGAGGGAATCAGTATGAATATTGAGGCTGTGAATTTAGTCATATAAATATTCAGGAGCAGTGGTTCCTGTAACTCTGACTCATTTTCTTTCTGCCTCTATTTATACCACAGTCTATCTGTCTGTTCATGTAAAAGAAATAGCTTAATGTCACCTTACAAGGAAGCGTGTGTGTGGTAATTCTACAGGTAAATTATCTATAACAACGGCTAGATCACTAAATTAGTGTCAAAGCTAAAAGCAAGACAATTTGATGAAAATGAATGAACATTAACTTTAATTTTATATGTTGATATAATTATTATCAATATTTCAGTAATGTTAAGGTACCAGATCAGAAACCCCAAAGTTTGTTATGAAGCACGACGAGACCCCAACAGTCTTTTTTAATTTTGACTTTCATGTGAGGATCAGGTGTTTCACTCCAGGTGTGATTCTATTGACACACTCGGAAGTTTTCACAATACAATCTTTATTTAACAATATGGTTTGACAATAACACATGAATTAGCTTAACCTTTACCAACTTAAACACTTAAGCATGACAAGATACAATCCTTAACTGCTAAGCTTTCTCTATTAGATCCAATTCAAGCAATTTTCCTCTTAGAGACTTAAATTCCTCTTTAAAATGAGTTAGCACCACAAATGCTAATGTGCTTGCACTTGGGGTGCCAGTCCTGAGGCCTCCAGCACACCTATGGAGAACGTGACAGTGAGAGAAACCCATTTCCCTTGGCAGGAACCAAAGAGCAGCCTCCAGAGTGAGATAGAGAGACCTCTTGCATCTTACAGAACCCATCAGTAACTCCCTGTGCTTCCCTGTAGGCTTACCCCCTCCCCTTACTCACATGACATTGTCAATCAACCTAATCAAAACTCGACTGTGAAACCTCAGGGGAAAAAACAAAATAAACAAAAATGCATGAACTCAGATTAAAACAAACACATCCCGAGCTAAAATCAATCATTAGCCTGCATTCTCAGCATGTGAGCTGCCTGGTGCACAGTCAGTTCGGCATCATATGAGATTAGTCATGGCATTCATCATCTCCAGACTCCCAGGTTGTCTGGATCCACTGCAGTTGACCTATCACTGCAACAGGTCCACAGCAGACATCATCTCCCTGGCCCTACATGCAACCAAAGACACTCATGTCAGCTTCCTATTTATTGACTACAGCTCAGCCTTCAACACCATTATCCCAACAAAACTCATCTCCAAACCCCGTGGCCTTGGGTTCCTCCCTCCAAGACTGGATCTGAGACTTCTTAACATGCAGACCACAATCCGTAAGGATAGGCAATGACACCTCCTCAACAATTATCCTTAACATTGGTGCCCCGTGAGGCTGTGTCCTCAGCTTCTGACTATACTCATACAGTTATGACTGTGTGGTCAAATTCCACTCCGACTCCATTTTCAAGTTTGCTGATCACACCTCTGTAATGAGTTGGATCTCAAACACTGACCAGACGGAGTATAGGAAACAGATAGACAATCGGGTGAAATGGTGTGATGGCACTAATGTCTCTGTCAGTGTTAGCAAAATGAAGGAGATATTCATTAACTTCAGGAAACGTAGTGGAGGACATGTGCCCGTGGAAATGATCGAGAGTTTCAAGTTTCTCGTTATTCAGATCATGACCAATCTGTCCTGGTCCCCCAAGCTGATGCGATAGTTATGAAAACCCACCAACACCTCTACTTTCACACGAGGCTAAGGAAATTTGGCATGTCTGCTACGAGTCTCATCAGGTTTTACATATGCACCACAGAAAGCATCCTTTCTGGATTGATCACAGCTTGGCTTCTGCTCTGACCAGGACAACAAGAAACTACAAAATGTTGTAAAATTAGTCCAGTCCATCACAAAAAACAGCCTCCCATCCAATGATTCTGTCTGCACTTCCCGCTGCCTTGGAAAAGCAGCCAGCAGAGTCAAGTACCGCACACACCCCGGACATAATCTCTTTCACCTTCTTCTATCGCGAAAAAGATACAAAAAAACTGAGAGCACATAGCACCTGTTAGCGCGAGTGAACAGATACCACACCACTCGCACCCAGAGCCAAGATCGATAACAGCACAGTTTATTATAGTTTTTTTTTACGTCGACGGAGGTACAATCAGGACACAGACAAGACAGTCCCGCAAAGTACTCTGCCTGCCTGCCAAAACGGAGTATAGTTATAGTAACGATCTGTTTTGATATGTAAATGGTTTGTGAGTGGTTTCCTGATATAATCATCCTGTTTCAATAGGTTTGTGGGTGTGGAGTTTGATGTGTAAATGGTTTTCTTTTATAGTTATCCCGTTAATGGGTTTTCTGGTCTAGAGTTTAATATGTAAAGTTTGGTTTAAGAGTGTGATAATTGCTTTATGTCTCTGAATTCCTTTGGACAATGGGTGTTTGATGGGATGTCAGGAAGTTTTCCAGGTCTCAAGATATTTTCTGAATAGCATATTGATGCGAGTTCCTGAGTCTTTGTCAACCTGGTTTCTGTGTTTAAAAGATGTCTGTTTGCCTTACTCACACCTTTCTGGCTGAATGCTGTCCTGTTTTGCTTCATTTATCGAGTTATAGTTTAAGAAATATTCCAATTCCAATACCCACAAAATTTATGCCCGCCTACAGTCCCCCCTGTCGGTCAAAAGTGAATTTTTGTTGTTTATTTCCTTTTCACTTTTCTAACCGATCTTTCTCCCCTTTATTATATTTTGTGTCCGGTGCTTCCTGCCTCCGTACGCTGCAGTCGTACAGTTTAGGGGAGTCCCGGAGTTTGTCAAATCATGTGTAGGCGGGAGTAATCATCCCGCTTGGCTACCTGCCCCATCATACCAATTGTTCTAACTAAGTTCTTATGTGCTTTCATTCTCTTCCGCTGGCGGTAGGTATAACATGTAGCCAATCCCCAGGAAAGGGCTAAGATGAGTTGGATGACCACCAGTGTGTGCGATGTAATTCGGACCCAGGGGTGGATGTTTACATTTAGACCCCAGTCCCACACCTTCTGTACCCATGTTTGACTTCGTAACGCCGTCTCGGTATCTTGTTCCAAGGTTTTGATGTGTGACTGTAACCGGTGGTATAATCGGACGGAGTGTCCTACTTTAAGTCGGAGCTCCCTTAGGACTTCGGTCAGGTGTGGGATGGGGGCTTGCTCGGGTTCTTGGTAGTCTCTTAGGTTGTCTTTTAGGGGGTCTGTGGCATTAAAGGCTATGGTCTGCCTATTTCGAATATTGGTGATGTGAGCTTGACCTATAGTGACTGGCTTGCGAGGGGTAAAACAGAAGTTAGGGTCGGGGATTGGGCATGTTAATCCGTTATATGTGAATGATGTACGTGTGGTGGCTACACAGTATCTACCCCGCCCCCCGTATCCTGCCCGGGCGAAATGTGGGTCTACGGGTATAATCTCTAAGGTGCAGTCCTGTGTTCGGTTAAACCCACATTCTGCTGCCTCTCCTTGTCTCAGTGGGTGAGGACAGATGGTGACCTCTCCCCTCTGCTTGCACCCTGCGAGAGAAACACTGGACATTATGCCATGTTTGGAGATGGCCATGTTTTCGGTTATGTGGTAGCGGAGGGAAGCATTGCCCCTAACAACACCAATATTTTCAATTCGGAAGATGGGGAATGGTCCAGCGTCCTGTGTGACCGTTGGAATTAGCAGAACCATTCCTATCCCGGTGCCCTCACTAACCTCGCAGTCGGGGATTACTGGATATACTCGTGTCATCCCCTTCAGGGTCCGGTCATCCAGCACCCCCTTCTGATCTGCGAGTTGCGCTAGTTGGGCGCTGTCGATCCAATCGGGCACTTCCCCCCTGTGTACCTGGTCCAAATTGTGTCATATTTGTGCCACCATCCACTGACCATATGCATGGCATAACTGTCCCTGTTGTACCCGGGCAGTGTCTTCCCTTTCCCTGTCTATGAGGCGATTGATAGTTCGGGCATGTGCTTCTAACACTGCAATCCCATCTAGTTGGATATGGGCGCCCGCTTCCCCTAAGAATGCTTGTTCCGCCTGCTGGTCTAATGACCGCTGTAATATGTTTTTCATTACCCCTTTCAGCTGTTCAATTTTACTGTTGAGGCCCTGGATGTCAATGGAGTTAATCATTGTGTCTCCTGTATTCAGCCCTGTGAGCATATCATTGATAATACCCCGTTTGCTTCGGTATGTGTTGGTGTTTATGTTTCCCCTGTAGTGTGTGGCCCCCATTGCGTCAATGGCCCGTTTTATGGTCTCTCTCTCTAACATCTGATACAAGTTCTGTACCTGTTCTGAGCAATGCCTGGGTACCTGGATTCCTGAAATGTCGATCAGGACAGGTACCACCTCATGTTTTACGTTGTCGTACACAATTTCCCCCTCGTTCCACAACACCAATCCTCCCTCCGGTCCCCTGCTTTGCAAGGGACAGGGTAAGATTTCGGGCCTTGTGGTCGTGGGGGCCCGCGTTGGAAGCGGTGCAAAACATACATACAATGAGACTGCGGGAGCCTCAACAAGTCCGTAATAGCCGCAAATGTCCATGTTTGAATTCAAAGTGTCCTGTGGTCGGGCCTCTTGTGGGTTGTCGGGGAGGGCGCAGAGAGTCCCAAAAACGCACTGGTCTCTGTTCTGGAGGTCCCGCTGTTGAATGCATGTTCGGAGTCCTTCTAAAGTGCAAGTGAAGCAGATCTCGTTGATACCCGGGTAAACTTGTAGCCATGCGTTAAGATAAGTTCTACTGTTCATAGGGTCCGGTCCAGCTGGCACACATAGTGCCTCGGATGTGTTGAAGGCTACCCCGTGGAATCGCGGGTAGATGGGGTGTTCTTCGGGTGCCACACTCGTCAGGAAGGTCGCCGCGAGGATCATCCTCCAAGTGGTCCACATGGTTCTGGAGAGGGGTTGGGGGAGGATATATAAAACCTGGTGGCCGCCAGTCGTTAGGTTCATATTAGGTGATGAACTTGTCTTACTTATCTTATTCTTATTTCTATCTACATATATACATTCATGCCTCGGTTGGCATATAGTTCCTTTAGTGTTGGAAAACAAAGGTTGTTATTTCGATTTCCGCTGTAAGGACAAAGATGGTTAAGGGCCAATACGTGGAGTGGACGGAGCATCCTCTGTCCTTTCAGTCAGTCTGCTCTGTCCTCTTTCCCCGTGGTGATAGGATTTTAATTGCGACCAATGTTTCCATCGGCCTTTTCCTTTCACATCGACACACGCACATGTATCGCTGGTAAGGATAACCTCGTGGGGTCCCATCCATTTCGGTGCAAACCCGGGTCGGTCTGGGGCAATCCGAATCAAAACCCTATCCCCTACTCGAGGGAGGGTGGGGGTATGACTGACATTTTCCTTTTTAGCCTGGTCTCTAATGGCTTGCTGGTCCCTGGCTGTGTGGTGCAGGTCTCGGAGTTGTGAATCTAAGTGTTGCACATATCGTTTGAGCTTGTCCCGGAGGGGTGTCATTTCTTCCCCTCCCACGGCGATGTTTTCGGGGAGTCGCATTGCTCTCCCGGTCATTAGTTCGAACGGGGTGAGCCCTATGGTTCGACCTGGGGTGGCCCGTAGGCGCATCAGGATACAGGGAAGGACATCTACCCACCCCTGACCTGTTTCTGCGATAGTTTTTGCTATCGTGTTCTTGAGGGTGCGATTCATTCTCTCTACCATTCCAGCACTCTGGGGGTGGTATGGTATATGGAACCGCTGTCGGATCCCTAAGGTTTTACATGCGTGTTTCATTACCTTGCCTGTGAAGTGTGTCCCCTGGTCGGAGTCCAGTTGTAACGGGACTCCCCATCTGGGTATTATCTCATATGCTAAGATGTGGGCTACAGTGGTTGCCCCGCAATCCCGGGTTGGGAAGGCTTCTACCCATTAGCTATATGAACGGAGTGGGAATGGAGGGATACAAAAGAGTGGTCTAGTTTGGACCAGGGAGCGGCGCGGGCTAATTGTTCTTTGTTTCTCGTTTCAAGGCTTCATTCTATGATCATCTTGCTGGTGCCAGTACAGAGCGAGACTGCGGATAGTTGGGAACCTGTCTCGGGGGCAGGGAATTCATATGGTGTTCGTGGAAGTGGAAATGAATAGGGTTGGGAAGCATTTTCCGATCAGGGCCAGTGTGATCTCCTGGACTCGTTTCGATCGCCTCAGGGGGTCGGAGAGGAATTTCTCAGATTTTTTTTTCCCCATATTGGCCCTGGGGTTTTCACTCTGGGTTTTCGCCTCTCCCTGGAGATCACATGGTCTGGAATGGGGGGGTGGGGGTGAGTTAATAGGTTGTGATGAACAAAGCATCGTAGCTGTGAGGGACAGCTCGGTGGATAGGATATTAGTATGTAGATAGGCTGGAAAATTGGGCGGGGATCCTGGATTCAGGATTCAATCCTGGACCGGGGAGGGGCACGGGCTTGGGGGGCCGAAGGGCCTGTTCCTGTGCTGTATTGTTCTTTGTTCTTTTCTTTGTTCATCGGGTGAACTGGTCAATGAGGACCAGGCAGTACTTCTTCCCACGACTGGTGGGTAGAGGGCCGATGAAGTCAATTTGGAGGTTTTCCCAAGGTCCCTTTGGTCTGGGTTGGTTTGCTAGTTTAACCTTCAGGGGCCGGCCAGGGTTATGCTGTGCGCATATGATGCATCTTTGGCAGTGCTTAGCTACATCCCGCCCCATCCCTGGCCACCACCAATCTCCTGATAAACGAGCTAGGGTCCCATCCCGTCCGGAGTGGTTTGGTTCGTGGTGGAGTCGAAGTAGTTCCGCCTGTATGAATGAGGGGGCGACTACTTGATGTCCTTTCCTCCATATACCATCTTCGTCTAAGGACGCCCCGGTCTGTTTCCACTGCGCCACCTCGTCTGGGTCAGCGCTACCCTGTAGTTTATGAACATCCATCTCTTCCATGGGGGAAGAGGTGATGGCAGCTATCTGTGGGAGGGCTTCCCCTGCTGCAGCTTTAGCAGCGGCATCTGCTAGTTGGTTCCCCTTCTGCTCTACAGTCCTTGTCTTTTGATGGGCTTTTATTTTAATTACGGCTGCTTCTGAGGGTAGTCTGGATGCTGTGGCCAGGTCTCGAATTATATTTTCATGTTTTATGTGTCCCCCCGCTGCGGTAATGAATCCGCGCCTATTCCATGCTATCATATAGTCGTGAACCACCCCGAACGCATATTGACTGTCCGTGTATTTGTTTACCCTTTTGTCCCTTCCTGCGCTAAGGGCCTTTGTTAATGCTATAAGCTCGGCCACTTGAGCAGAGGTCTCCCCCCCCATGGTGCCCTTTGCTATGAGTGTTCCTTCCTGATCTACCACTGCCCATCCTGTGCGGTACTGTCCCTCCACCTGCCTTCGGGACCCGTCTACGTATAGTATTATATCGGGGTTCTCCAGTGGCTGATCACTAATCCCATCCTCTGTATCCATGTCTGGGTTAATCGGACAGTGATGTGGACTGCCGTCTGGAAGGAACCCCTCTGCTGGGTTTCTTCCGGTATCTCGTACGATTTTAATAGATTGGTCCTGAGGAAGGAGCACTGCCTCCCAAGTTGCCCTTCGAGCATCTGAAACAGTTCGGAGTCGACCTGTGTTTAATAATTCTACTATTGTATGTTTTGTGTGCAGGATGATCTGTCCTAACATAGTAATGGGTTCGCACACCCTGACTGCCCATGCGGCACAGTCCAGGGCTGCCACACATTTGTGTAGTCCTTTGGCTATCGGGGACTGCCGCACCGAATAATATGCTACAGGTCTCATGGTGCCCCCACTTTCTTGAGTCACAACGGAGCTATAGAATCCGTCCTCCGCATTATAAAAAAGATGGAACGGTTTCGCTATGTTGGGCAGGCATAAGGCTGGGGCCGCTAATAATTCTGATTTCAGGTGGGAGTATGCTGTTTCTTGTTCAGGTCCCCATTCAATGATTTCTGCCCCCGGCCTCCCCCCTTTTACCAATCGCTGGATAGGTTCTGCTATGGATGCAAACTGATCGATGAAATTCCGACAGTAATTAAAGAGTCCCATTACCCTACGCACCCCCCTAACTGTGTTCGGACGGGTCATGTTGGCAATTGCTGTTTTTCGGTCCGTGGGAAGGGTTTTCTTTCCCTGACTTATGTAATGCCCCAGATATCGGACCTCTGGTTTTGCGAGTTGTGCTTTGGTTGGGTTAACCTTAAATCCTGCTGTTTGTAAGCCCCGCAGGACTACTGACAGGGCTCCCAAATGCCCCGTCGGGTTAGTGGAGGCGATCAAGATGTCATCCACATATTGGAGAAAAGCGCTCTCATAGGGGGATAAGTTACAATTTTCGAGGGCTTTGCTCATAACCCGGTGGAATATGTTGGGGCTATTGTGGAATCCCTGGGGGAGACGGGTCCAGGTGTACTGTCTACCTCCACAGGTGAAGGCAAACTTCTCCTGGGAGTCTGGGTGGAGTGGAATTGACCAGAATCCGTTTGCTATGTCTAGCACGGAGAAGATACAATATTCAGGTCGCAGTCCGTTAAATATAGTGGCCGGGCTCGCAACGATAGGGTGTTCCTTTGGGGTGACCTTATTCAGGGCGGTATAGTCGATGGTTAGTCGGTAGTTCCCGTCTGGCTTACGGACGGGCCACATCGGGGAATTTGTGTGGGACACGGTGGGTCTCAGGATGCCCCGTTTAACCAAAGCCTGGACGATTGTTTCGGTTGCCTGTAACGCCTCGGGTTTTATGGGATATTGTTTATGAGGGGCATGGGCTGGTCCTTGTATTTGTAAAGGAAGGATTGTGACGAGACCGCAGTCTTGCTTGCCTGTAGCCCAGACCCGGGGTAGTGCTTGACATAAGAGTCCCACTAGTCCCTCCTTCTTCCAGTCTCGGGCCGTCGGAGCCGGAGCCCCCATGCCTATGGCTGCTACGTTCTTATTAGGGACCCAGTATCCTTGGATCCCGCTCTTGTGTTCTTTCCTTGCCGTCCACAGCAGGCGCTTATTGAAAGCGTCCACCACTGCTCCTAACTCTCCCAGGAGGTCTATTCCCAAAATTGTCCCTTCTTCATTTGGGCCCACCCAGAAGTGTACGGGGAGTATGATCCCCTCTACCTCAAGTAACACTGCTTCGCTCTGATATGCTATAGTCCTATCCCCCCCTATTCCTACTACTACTATGGAACGGTGGGTGGTGGGTAGTGCCATGTTGGTGAGGGATATCGAAGCCCCCGTATCTATTAATATTTTGCATCGCCGGCCCCCTAACGATGCATTCACCCAGATACGGGTGTCCGTTCCCGGGGCGGGGGCCGATGCCACTCATGCAGATTTTTGTGCCGCCAAGGTTTGTATAATGTCCAGCAGCTGCTGGTGGCTGAGGTGCGCTGGGTCCGAAACCACCTCATTCTCCCTTATATCTGGGGCGCTTGCCGGGGTTTTCTCCAGTCTCTTCGGGGACGCTCCCTTTCTCCTTGGGATCCTTCTGTCTTTGCAGGTAGATTCGGTGTGTCCGATTCTGCCGCACTTATTACATGTATTAGGAGGGTGCGGGATTATAGCTCGGCATTCCCTTTTGAAATGGCCTAATTCCCCGCACCTGTAGCAATTTCCTCCTTCAGTTCCTACCGCTGATATCCCTGCTCTGGCGCCCTGTGTTTTCCTTTGCTGGTTGTCTACAGTGACAGCCCAGTTTTCTAATTCATCAAAGGTGTTAAAGTTTACCAATCCTGTCTTTAGGATAGCTTGGTGTGCTGGGCTCAGCCCATCCCTATATAACTGGAGGAATGCCGGGTTCTGTCTATCTGCATCTGGCATTCCTCCGTGGGCTACAAAGGCATCGAATTTTCGTCGCCCGTATTCCTGAGCCCCTTCCTCCTTTTTCTGCGTTACTCCTACTATTACACTCCAACTCACAGGGACCTCCCCCATGGTCAGGATGATATCGTTTTTAAAGCCTGTCAGAGCCTGTTCCTGCTCCCGGCGGCTCCCGTCTAGGTCTGCACACCAAGTCCCATTCTGGTGTTCTGCCCGGAGCCGAGCCCAGTGATTCTCGGGCATCTTGGCTCTTACTAACCCTGCTATATCTCGGTTGTGTAAGTTGTGGCACAGTTGCATCTCTTTCATCTTTTGCCAAAAAATTGCGTTACTGTGCCTGGGCTGCAGGGTTGGGAGCTTTTCTAGTAATTTCATAGTGTCCCCTGGCGAGAGTGACACATAAGTCATTTTAATTTGGGCCTGCCTTCCTCACCCGTCTCTCCCTTGTCCCCCTGGGATACATTCGATCTTAAGAGGTGCTGCTTTGGCGTTTGGGGGATCGGTGGTTACCGGGGGACTCCCCCCTGTTGGGCACCGAGGACTTGTCTCGTCTATTAAGCACTCCCAATCGGGACATTCCTCGTATGGGGCTTCACGGGAGAAGTCGGTCAGTGCCGGCAACACGGGGTTAATAGCCATCACAGCAGCATGCTTTTTCTGTTCAGCCTTTTCTTGTTTATCCTGAACGTATTTATGGACTCGCCCTGCTAGGGTGAGGTGTGCCTTTAGTATGAGGATCCAAGCCTTATCATCCTTGTTCCTCTTTTCCGTTGCCCACCATTCCCGTTGGCTCTCAAGGGGGTCTTGGGGTTTCCACCCTGTTTTAATCATGCTTTTAATTAGGTTCTTGTTTTTATCTGCTAGATAGCGGGTGAGGGACCCTTCCGGCCCCCATTCAAAAATGGTCTCAATGCTATCCATGTCGAATCTCTTAGCTAAGATCAGTGGTGTACTAATCCTGGTTTGGTGCTTCCCACAGATACTTGTGTAGGTATCCCTGGGGTTCCTGGTTTGGTGTTTCCACTGTCAGTACCTTTAAACCTTCAGCAGTAACACGCAGAGCCCGTCCTGCATGTAACGGGGAGATCACCGCTCACAGAGACAGGGGGGGGGTGCTCTGACCACGACTACAGGGGCCGGGGGCCACTCTTTCCTGACCAAATCCTACCGCTAAATCAATCCACAGAGGCTCGCCGTTTCCCTATCTCCCCGGGAATCACCCTGACCTGGGTGCGGACAAGCGTGGGATTGACCGCAGGTAGGAGTTCCCCCGGCGTGTAGCCGTTCTTTCGCGCTACCAGAGGTCTCCTGCTTGTAGTGCCCGAAGCACTCACAGAGGCTCCAGACTTAGTAGCGCCCGGACATGTAGCAGACTCCTCGCGGATCTGTTTCCAGTGGCCCAGACTTTCGCGCCTGCAGAGGTCCTACCCGACTTGCAGCGCCCGGACTTAAACCGAACTTCGTGAGTCCGCGTTCATTGGCCCTAACCCTGGACATCCTCCCGGCCTCCCGGCCACTTAACCCTTGTCTTCCTTAGGTACCTTTTGGGTCAGCTAATGTCTGGTCGGGTCCGCTGTCAGGGATACACGGAATGCAACAGTACACAATCAATTACAATTCGCGACCCCGCTCACCCGCCCAAAGAAGAACCTACCCCGCTGTGCAGCTCTCGATCGGGCTCTGTTCACAAGTTCAGATCGCGGCAGCCGTGGAACACCGCTGGCACTGGGAATTCCCGCGGACTTTAAATGAGTAAAGATACTCACCCAGTGTTTGAGAGGCGATGTTCCAGCGGCGGTCACTATCCCGGACGAGCCCCCAATTGTTAGCGCGAGTGAACAGATACCACACCACTCGCACCCAGAGCCAAGATCGATAACAGCACAGTTTATTATAGTTTTTTTTTACGTCGACGGAGGTACAATCAGGACACAGACAAGACAGTCCCGCAAAGTACTCTGCCTGCCTGCCAAAACGGAGTATAGTTATAGTAACGATCTGTTTTGATATGTAAATGGTTTGTGAGTGGTTTCCTGATATAATCATCCTGTTTCAATAGGTTTGTGGGTGTGGAGTTTGATGTGTAAATGGTTTTCTTTTATAGTTATCCCGTTAATGGGTTTTCTGGTCTAGAGTTTAATATGTAAAGTTTGGTTTAAGAGTGTGATAATTGCTTTATGTCTCTGAATTCCTTTGGACAATGGGTGTTTGATGGGATGTCAGGAAGTTTTCCAGGTCTCAAGATATTTTCTGAATAGCATATTGATGCGAGTTCCTGAGTCTTTGTCAACCTGGTTTCTGTGTTTAAAAGATGTCTGTTTGCCTTACTCACACCTTTCTGGCTGAATGCTGTCCTGTTTTGCTTCATTTATCGAGTTATAGTTTAAGAAATATTCTAATCCTAATACCCACAAAATTTATGCCCGCCTACACACCCAACTCAAGAACAGTTTCTTTCCGCCTGCCATCAGAATTTTGAATGGAGCTACCGTATATTAAGCTGATCTCTCTCAACACCCTAGCTATGACTGTTACCCTACAGTCTGCACTCTCATCTTTCCTCTTCCCCTATGTACTCTATGAACAATGTGTTTTGTCTGTATAGCATGCAAGCAAAATACTTTTGTCTGTATTCCCATGACATGTGACAATAATAAATCAAGTAAAATATGAAAAAGAGCTGAATTTTAAACATATCCCTGACAAGAAACATGATATAAATACATTGCTTAAAGGCACAGCACCATCACACACACCCTTTAAAAGTGAACAATATAAAAAGATGACTTCATTTTTCAAAACCTCTAGTTTCCACA
This sequence comes from Mustelus asterias, assembly GCF_964213995.1. NCBI lineage: Eukaryota > Metazoa > Chordata > Chondrichthyes > Carcharhiniformes > Triakidae > Mustelus > Mustelus asterias. Next base: position 80,842,097 of record NC_135815.1, on the reverse strand, counting down.
CCATTAGTACTCTCTAATATGCATGTGTATATGTATTACACATACACACAAACACACATATATATTATATGTATATATATATAAAATACTTTTCCTCAGCATGCAAACATAACAGTCGTATCGTCCAGCTCAGTGCTTCTCTTCCAATATCGAGCATCCATTCTTCTTTCAAAGTCATGATAAAGCAATCACGTTCTCTCTTCCTTCTTTTCTTGACGCACTGCTGTTGTTCAGCTGTTGGTTCTTTCTTTTTAAAACCTCCTTCTGTTCTTCATCCTGCTTTGATTCCAAATCCGAGCTCGATTCTGTTGTCATAATTATCATGATCCGGAGGGTGAAATTTTACATTGAATGCAAACTGGCACAAACCACTTTGGATTTGCTTTTCTTTTCTTCACTGAATGCAACAATTATTTTCAGTTTCAGAGTCCCAAAATGTCAAAGCAAAATGATTTTTGCATAGGGTTAAGCTGTTCGCAGACATTGTCAAAGCATACCTGCCCTTTGTACGCTGTCTTAGCTTCACATGTATGCGTCCAGGGCCACCCAGGATGTTTGCTTTATCACTGTCCCCTTGCTTGTTAACTGACCTTACTTCCTCTGTCAGGCAACTCCACCTTCTGTTGCAAAATGATAGCTCAAAGTTTTTTCAAGTCTCCAATTGTATAGCTGTCTGTTCCAAGATAGTTTATTAATTCCTTTGTTTATTCTGGATCTTCATCATCATTTTCTGCATGTTCCTTGGAAAAGATATATAGCAGATTGACTTCTTTGGTGTCAGGATTTGTTGTAATTATCTTTTGCACGATCATTTTGGCAGTCATGCTGTTGTCGAAACCATCGTAAGTTACTCGAACCTCAGCTACGAAGAGTCTTGTTTTTCTGGGTATCCATGTCTGTGCAAACTGCATAGATTCATTATCCCAGCAGTTCATTTTGAATGATGGTAACGTTTCATCAAAGTCTTACTTCACGTCGTTGTCCTTTTCTTCTGCCTGTGGTAGTAAAATACTTCTGCTCCTCAATCTCCATCTCGAGATCACTTATGACTTGGGGGGGCACGGTGACACAGTGGTCAGCACTGCTGCCTCACAGCACCAGGGTCCAGGTTCGATTCCTGGCTTGAGTCACTGTCTGTGCAGAGCTTGCACATTCTCCCCATGTCTGCGTGGGTTCCCTCTGGGTGCTCCGGTTTCCTCCCACAATCTGAAAGACATGCTGGTTAGGTGCATTGACCCGAACAGGCGCCGGAGTGTGGCGACTAGGGGGAATTTCACAGGAACTTAATTGCAGTGTTAATGTAAGCCTTATTTGTGACTAATAAATAAATTTACTTTACTTACATTCTGATTGAGCTACATTTTTCTTTTCCAACTTTAGCAGTTTTACATGGCACTCATTTGCCTCCATTCGTGTCTTCATTATCTGAGATTTGTAATTTGTTTGAGATTTCAGGCTGTTGCCACAGATAATAATACAAACTCGCAAAACTAGAATTTTTTTATTTCTGATCTGCTTATTTTTTCATCGCATGCTATGCCATTTTCAATGCTATCTAGCCAACTCACCAGCCCTCGTGAATCTCTCCCGAAAGTTTGATACATAGTCCAACAATGTAGTCTCAGAATGCTGACTCGACAATTTCTCCTTGAGCAAGTTAAGTGGCCTTCATTTCTCATGGCACGGTGGCACAGTGGTAAGCACTGCTGTCTCACAGCTCCAGGCACCTGGGTCCAATTCACGGCTTGGGACACTGACTGTGTGGAGTTTGCACATTCTCACCGTGTCTCCGTGAGTTTCCTATGGGTGCTCCGGTTTCCTCCCACATTCCAAAGATGTGCATGTTCGGTGCACTGGCCTAGCTAAATTGCCCCTCAGTGTCCCGGGATGCGTAGGTTAGAGGGATTAGCGGGGTGAATATGTGGGGTTACGGGGATAGGGCCGAGTTGGGATTGCTGTCAGTGCAGACACGATGGGCCGAATGGCCTCCTTCTGCACCGTAATAATTCATTGATTCTATGATTCTAACACTGGGAAATTGATCAAGGTTCCGAGGCTAACAATAGTGGGAGTTCAGATGAGGTATTCTAGATTTTCAATATTCAGTGTTTGGTCGAGGTGTCGTCCCTCCCGTCTTTGGATGCTTTGCGGAGAGTAAGGTGCTAGAAGGTGTGCTGAGTTGGAAAAATATCAGTCTGCAGACATTCGGACTCAGTTTGAGTCACACAAACTCCATGGTCTCATCCAGTGGCTTGCGTTTCAAGTCTGGCACAGTGGCTTCATTCGCCGGATAACCAACTGGATGCAACAACAACAATGTACCTTTAAGACTTGATTACCTGTAAAGACTCGCATTCCAACCATTATTTTGTAAATTGAGTTTGTGACTTTATATGCCCTGTTTGTGAACAGAACTCCCACTCACCTGATGAAGGAGCAGCGCTCTGAAAGATCGTGGCTTGTGCGACCAAATAAACCTGTTGGACTTTAACCTGGTGTTGTGAGATTTCTTACTGGGGGCCAGTGCCATGGTACTAACTGAGACGGCAACTGACTCCCAGGCCGCATTGCCGTCAGCTCCCCCCCCCCCCCCCCCGCCCCCCGCCGGTCTGCATCCTGCTAGGGGGAAGAGGGTGACCCGAACTGGCTCTGCCGCAACCAGCAGCCTCCCGGTATCGCTCTCAGTAAATTGGGGGACTAGTCGAGTGCTCATTTTTTCTTGCACTGCCTATCTGCCTGTCCATCCTTGGGGATTTTTTGGTGGTCTGGCTGCAAAAGCTGGGAGGGAAGGGGACGGGATCACTTTGCCTGCGATCGATAGGGGGTGAGGGGGGGGGGGCTGCTGCCACTCTGCCTGCGATCAGAGGGCGGAGGGCAGCCTCGATGGGGGAGTGGGGGATAAGGTTGTCAGTAATGTTGGGGGGTCCAATGTCCGTGGGGGACAGGGGGAGACATTATTTGGCCCGGGAGGGATGGGGCAGGGGAAAAGCATTATTTTATTTTATTTTCTCTGCGCATGCACAGTTGAAGGCTCCAATCGGAATGACTGGGTTTCCGCCTTGTTCAGCCTGTTCTTGTTCTTTTCCAAACATCTGATCAAAAATTGTTCCTTTTGTAACTTTCTTATCTTTACTCTTTAATTTCTCCTCTTGTCTTAACCTATGACTTTGTGACCTTGTTACTACACAATCCGGAAAAATCGCAGGATATGCATCCTTCAAAAACTCAGTTGTTTGATTTCCACTGGCTTTTCAACCACAGTAGGAATCGTTCCCACCTGTGATCCAGCTACACAATTACCCAAGATACACTGTATTCCTAGACAAGATAATTCCTCTGTTACTCCTATTCCAACTTTACCACTCTTCACTTGACTCTCCAACCTCTCCTTATATAATGGAACACTACTCTTCTCACCATGAATTCCATAAGTTAGCACCTTTTCTGGTAATACTCCTTCCAAACTGCATAACTCCTTTCTCTTATCATCAAAGATTGACTTGCTCCTGATTCTCTCCCTCCTGGCACATGAGTAAACTTTACCCGCACAAGTGAACTCTTAAGAGGGATCTGGCACCTTCTTATCAATCAACTCCTGGTCAAGCTGTACATTCTTTTGCACCTCTTTCACTTTAATTGGGCTTTCCTTTACCACTTTAACAGAACCCATTGGCTTATCCTATTTTATCATGTCAGTCGTCCCAATGCTTTTCTTAAAACACCAACGCTGCGACTTTGCGTGGCTTAATTTATTACAGTGAAAACTTCTGAGGCTTTTAATTTCTCTTCCACCCTCCTGCTTGCTTTTTAACCTGAGGTACACTGATCTTATTATCTCCCACGAGAACTTCCTTTACCTTTAACACCTGAGAATTTCTCTTTTCCCCAGTTTCTATCCCTCAGGCTGAAAATGATGTTGGGAACCAAACTTTGATTTATAAACTAATTCGTAATCATCTGCCATTTCTGCAGCTAACCTCTCAGTTTTAACACTCTGATCTTCCACTTTAAATTCTCATTACCTCAGGAAGTACATTTTTAAACTCCTCCAAAATAATAATTTCTCCAAGAGCTTCTTATGCCTGGTCTATTTTCAAAGCCCTTATCCACCTATCAAAATTACTCTGTTTGATCCTTTCACGTTCTATGTACTTTTACCAGGTTCTTGCCTTAGAATTCTAAAGTGTTGCCTGTCGGCTTCTGGCACTGGTTCATATGCACTTCAGATGCATTTTTTTCACTTCATCACAAATCCCAGATATCTCCTCTGAGAGTGATACAAACACTTCACTAACTCTACCTACCAGCTTTGTTTTAATCAGTAATTCCTACATGGTCTGTGGTCATTTCATTTGTTTAGCCACTTTCTCAAAGGAAATGAAAAAGGCTTCTAAATCCTTCTCATGAAACTTTGGCAATACTTGGACATATTTAAATATATCCCTTCCAAGCTTTTGACTCCGACACTCTCGCACTTCTTCACCATCCTCATCACTATAGTCAAAATGTACTTTTCCCTTGACCTCCGCCAATTTTAACTGATGTTCACTTTTTATTGTCAGTTTCTGAAGTTCAAATTTTTTCCATTATTCTTTCTGCCTTGTCTGCAATGCAGGCAGTCCATTTCTTGTGCTGTTTCTTCCTCCCTTTCTCCATTTTTTTTCTATGGCAATGGCCTCCCTTTCTTTTATTTTGAATTCAAACTGCTTTAGTTCTTTGCGATGTTCAAGCTGTGCATTTGTAAATGAATTCTCGCCATTTCCAGTGATTCTGACTGTGTTTCTGGCCGTTTTAAATGCTGAGCTATTGCCACAACAACCGCCCCCCCCCCCCCCCCACTTTTTACACCATCAGGTAATGTCAGTTGCAACATTTTTGCCAATTGCAAAAGTTTTATTTTAGTCACCTTTTGGAAACCACCCTGCTTGACACCTTCCACTCCCAGGAACTTTTTACCCTCTGAAAGAGCTATTATTCCACAAGGCACTCCCTATTTAAACCTGAACACAACACCCAAAAAGAAAACACAAATATGCTCACCAGTCACTGTCTTTGAGTCCATTAATCCCAAATTAATCAAGAAACAGATTTTAATCCCAGACAAGCCCCCAATTGTTATAATTCGGGTCAAGAACTGCAAAGTATTTAATGAAGTCGCCTGGATATTAAATTTTGCTATTTGAATTTATTTAGGTTAAGGATGAGATGCTACATTTCAGGTATGTTTCAACTGACCTGCAAGGGAGCTTTTATCAAACAAATATTTTTTTTCAAATACAGTTAACATGTGTTTACAATAAACTTTACCAATTACAAACAAGAATAACAATAACCATGATATTGTATAACCCTTAATGCATGTAGGAAATGTTCCAATCAAACAAACTTCCCTAAACAAAAACAAAGAACAAAGAACAAAGAAAATTACAGCACAGAAACAGGCCCTTCGGCCCTCCAAGCTTGCACCTACCATGCTGCCCGACTTAACTAAAGCCCTCTACCCTTCGGGGGACCATATCCCTCTATTCCCATCCTTTTCATGTATTTGTCAAGACACACCTTAAAGGTCACGACCGTATCCGCTTCCACTACCTCCCGCGACAACAAGTTCCAGGAACCCACTCCTCTCTGTGTAAAAAACTTGCCTCATACATCTCCTTCAAACCTTACCCCTCACACCTTAAGCCTGTGCCTCCTAGTAATTGACTCTTCCACCCTGGGAAAAAGCTCCTGACTATCCACTCTGCCCGTAGCTCTCATAGTCTTGTAGACTTCTATCAGATCACCCCTCAACCTCCGTCGTTCCAGTGAGAACAAACCAAGTTTCTCCAACCTCTCCTCATAGCTAATGGCCTCAACACCAGACAACATCCTGGTAAATCTTTTCTGTACCCTCTCCAAAACCTTGCCACACGTTTAGTGCAGAAAATACAAATGCTCACGTGATGCTGGAACTTAATTCTTTGGTTGAATTCTGCACCTCTCTTGATGCACACACAGGCACGCTTGGGAAGGGGTAGAGAACGGCTCTAGGTACTAACTTGCAACTCACCAGCTGCAGAATTTTCACTCGCGGAAGGCCAGGAATCCTTGCTTCCCGCTAGCCAGCAGAACGTACAATACCAGGGAGTGAGAGAGAGCCAAACACAGCTTTTCAGTTTGATGTCCACACTCCTTCGAAGCTAAAGCAGCAGCTCAAAACTGAAAGCAAAAGAACTCCTGTCACCTTACCTGTCAATCATTCTTCCCCAAACAATGCAAGGGCATAAAAAATCCCAGAAAGTACCTGAGGCCCGGAGTAAAAATAAACAAATCCCAATTTAAGGCATTGAAGCAGCAATGAAAGGACTTGTAGCAGACAGCCCAGCAACAATGAGAAAAAAACGAACCTGTTATAGCTGCAGAGAACATGATTTAAAAAAAACATTTCTTAAAGGTACACTAACGTCACAGCACCACACATGTGCGTTGGGGCAACACGCAGGTCCTGATGCAAGGACATGCATGGTGGAAGCGCCAAGTTGAAACAATTTTGTGAAAATCTGCTCTGTTTCCATTAGAAAACTGCTGTTTCCAAGCAAGGTCTCAACAGAAGATCCCAAGCTGGCCCCATTATAAGAGAGCGTGGATAGAGTTCTCCTGTGTCGCACTGGAGCCTCCGGAGATTGTATTGCAGAAAGCCGAAGGCTTCTTCTCCCATTGGGAACTGGATGTCAACTTTTGAACAAAGGTATGCAGCATGCTGCTGTGCAGAGGGACCTGGGTGTCCTTCTGCAAGAATCGCAGGGAGTTGGTTTGCAGGTGCAACAGGTAATTAAGAAGGCAAGTGGAATTTTGTCCTTCATTGCGAGAGGATTGGAGTTTAAACACAGCGAGGTTACGTTGCAGCTGTATAAGGTGCTGGTAAGGCCACACCTGGAGTACTCTGTACAGTTTTGGTCTCCTTACTTGAGAAATGATATACTGGCACTGGAGGGGGTGCAGAGGGGACTCACTAGGTTGATTCCAGAGTTGAGAGGATTGGCTTATGAGGAGACTGCGTAGAAAGGGGCTATATTCATTGGAATTCAGAAGAATGAAGGGAGATCTTATAGAAATATATAAGATTAAGAAGGGAATAGATAAGTTAGAAGCAGGGAAATTGTTTCCACTGGCAGGTGAAATTAGAACTAGGGGGCATCGCCTCAAAATAAGGGGAAGCAGATTTAGGACTGAGTTGAGGAGGAACTTCTTCACACAAAGGGTTGTGAATCTGTGGAATTCCCTGCCCAATGAAGCAGTTGAGGCTACCCCATTGAATGTTTTTAAGGCAAGGATAGATACATTTTTGAACAGTGAAAGAATGAAGGGTTATGGTGAGCGGGCGGGTAAGTGGAGGTGAGTCCACAAAACGATCAGCCATGATCTTATTGAATGGTGGAGCAGGCTCAAGGGGCCAGAAGGCCGACTCCTGCTCCCAGTTCTTATGTTTTGATGTAAGAGGGCAAAAATACTTCTATATTTGGCAGCCCGGGGCTTTTTGCCACTAATCGGATGTTATGCGTCATTGTTAAACTGAATTCAGAATTTATCACATATGAATTTGGAAATTGGGTTTGTGAGTGGAACTCTGCCTACAAAGAGCAAAAGAGACAACATGACTGTTGGTTTAAATAAAATATTATTTTCTGTGTTAAAAAAACTGGAAACTAGGAGAAAATGAAACACAGGACTTGAGTTATGACAATGCTATCATGTGCAGATGGTGATAATGTTGTTACATTGGGTGATTTTGTTTTGGTTCAGTTCTTGTAATTATGCGATACAATGTGTAATTGTGAAATAAGCAGAGGCTCCGTGCATGATGTAACACGTTATGTTGTGAGGTATTTGTGACGATTAGTTTGTGTGAAGTGGATGCAACACCAGGGTAAAGAAATCTTCATGGTTATGAAGTAAGCAAGGCAGAGGAATACAGGGCCCAAAATGTGAACTCTACACCTGACACTGACTGGAATTTGTTCATGAGGCGACACATGTGGTGTGTGGGGAAATACAGTGGACGGTGTGTACATGGATCTTCAGAAAGTTTGAGTAAGGGGGTGATTCTCCCACGCCACTGCGCTAATTTGTTAATGCGGCAGATTAGGAGATTCGCATGTTGGCCAATTCGCAGGATTCTAGCGAGCGTTCGCGCCGCAATTGCACCTCCCAAGCCCAGATTTCCAGTGGCGTCTGCGCAATGCTGGAAATTGGCTGGGAGGAGGGGCTAATATTTAAATAGCCTTTAAAATAACAGCGGGCCTGGGACTGAATTCTCCCGGCCCGCTCGCGTCTCCCACACCGCCACTATTTCACTCCAGCGGGGTTTGCACTCGCTCCTCATTTTCAGGGAAATAATGGGACAATCCCCCTGGAGTGAACGGGGGCAATCAGGGCCCCCAAGGCGACGGGCAGCGGGGGATAGTGACCTCTAGGAATGGGCACCCTTTGAATATTGATTCAATAGAAAAAATACTGAACCACCCTGATCTATGAGATCATGATAACTCGTGTGATACTCCAATATATCATCCATAAGCTGGTCCTCTAGTCTATTAGTCAGACATCATGTCTCTATTTTGATAGCAGCCTCACAAAGCATCTTCATTCAAACAGTCTCACATGGGCACCTCTCAATTGATAAATGGGGCCTACAAAAGCTAGGAGTATTTAATGGCCTTGTCAGTGAGGTCAGTGAATCTCGAAGGAATGTGGTCAACTCAACTTGCCTTCAGGATATTTCCCAATTATAGCCTTGATAAGTTTGTTTAGAGCCATCATAATGAAACACGTGTATATATTGCTTATCAATTCAATGACTGAGCTTTTTATCACAACTACAATTTTGAGGGGTATCATCATAATACCATTAATTCTTGTCAGTTCCCACTAAGTCCCTTACCATAACTTTTTTGTTCGCTAAGACATTAATGTCTTTCTGACTGTTAAGATTAGAAACTGCGAAGGCAGCTTCATTAAAATTCACTCTTGTATCAGTTGTTTTCGATCAAGTGTCTGGTAAAGCAAATAGTGTCCTTTATGGCCTTGTGATTCCAATAACTGGGTGCTTTAAAGGAATGTATCTAACATATGTTTAGTATCCACTGTGATGCAACTGTCCATCAAAGTTTATTTGTTTAACTTCTAAAAATGTATAGAAGATATATTTATATGTATGGACTAATTAACGGTATTACATGTACCTTTAAAACTACAAAGCATTTAAAACACCTCATTACAATTACTAACAAACTTGCTCCCTTTTGATTTAAAGTGAATTCTACATCTAAGTTGATTAAACAAAATCCCTCGCAGAGTCTGCCACACTTATCGTAGCCCTTTTCTCTTCTATCTTTCTACATTGGACAGCAAAATGCAGGCTGACAGTTCGGGGCCACTGCGCATGAACAGAGGACCGGAACTGTCAGCCTCCGGTGTGAATAGGCCTCACCCCCCGAGCTTCAAAAGATAGTTCCAATTGTGATCTCTGCATTATAGTGTGAGAGATTCTTGTCTGAAGTTGCACTGAAAGAAACAGCTTTGCCGCGAATCCAACACTTCAAACTTTTTAGGGAGAATCGCGGCCAAAGATACCACACAGGCTTCAACTGGAGAAAATGAAATCAGGGGGAGGGAAGCAAACTGTTTAGATGGGAAGAAGCAATGGGAGTTTCTCCGAGTGCTTGGAATGAGGCAGTGGAGATCCAGAGGGTTTTGCTCTGGACTCAACCCTGTTAACTTTACACAATAATCTGGATACAAGGCTCGAAACAGTGGTGTAGACATTTGCAGACAATATTAAAATAGGAAGCATCGTCATGAATTCTGAAGCTCAAAGCAACGTGGCTGAGATAAATGGGTCAATGAGTAACAATGGAATTTAATGTCAGTAAGTGTGAGGTTTTACATTTCATTGAAAACATATTTGGAATGGGGGAAAGCTGGATGATATCAAAAAGCTGAAAGGTTTGGGGATTTTGGCTCCCAACAGCTCCTCAAGTGGATCAAGATAAAGAGCCAATGAGATACTGACTTTTACGGCAGTATGTATCGAATATTAAAGTCAAGACGTAATGGTGAATTTAGATAAAACCTCCATAAACCCACAGTTAGAGAAATATTTGTGGATTTTGATTTCCCATTACAAGAAGATGTTGCTGCGATTCAGAGGATCCAACACAGATTGCCCAATATGTTTCATGGCATTGTAAGGTCTTGTCTTGTCGAACAGTTTACTGAATTCAGACATCTGGAAGAAAGAATTGGACACAAGGGCCCTTAACTTCCTCAGCGTGGGAATCAGTGGTGGAGTGACATTCCGTAACGACTCACATGCTTGAAACAGGAACCCCCCAATATCCCACACTCAGGAGCCAGGTGGTTGTGGCCCAAAGAGTTTCAATTGATTTTAAGTTCGAGTGACTGGATCAAAAGCCACATATGTACGAACAAGAGCAAGTGGTCAGTTCGGCAGTGATTCAACATTGATGTTTAATTTGTGACTGACCATTTTGGCCTTGATTCCAGCTCCAAATACCATTTAAAGATATTCAAAGTGAGCTCCTCATATTACCCACCCTCCAGGAGATATTAGTGCCTTTGCTCATTCCTTCTGTCTTTGATTAACCAGGCCTTTATCTCCTCTTCCCTTAACCCATCCTGTGCTGCTCCCATGATGAGTTCCACAACTCCTTTCATACATCCCAGCCGGGATTTTCCCCAATTCACATGAAAACGGGATTTAATTTCACTGATTATTTTTAGTGTGATTTTCAGATTGAATCTCCAACACTCTGAACTTCACAGAATGGTCGAGTGGGATTCCCTCTGAGAATCTGGGTGCGGGGTCTATTCCCACTGGAGAAGTTGGCAGCATAGCGCTGAGCGGGCCACTGCACATGCGCCAATCTGCCAGTCCAGAGATCGGTGCATGCGCAATGGCCCCACATTGCCGGCCTCCTGATTGCGAGCCAGCCCGATCACTGGCCTTCCTTGCAACCCCCCATCGATGTCCTTGCAGAGCCCCAAATCCCCCGAACATCTACCTCCTAAACCTCCTCGGGCAAGCCCCAATACCCCCATCCGCGACCATCCCCCATCTCCCCGAGAACACTAAGCATGCTGGTACATCAAATTTGGTCAGTTTTTAAGTTTATTACAAATTACAGCAAAATGTAGCAGAGTGACATGAATATTAACAGTGTGAAGAAAGACAGATAAGAAGAGAGCCTTGGACAATTGCTTTCTTACCAAGGTGATTGGACACAATTTTAAATTATGAAATGAAGGGACAGGACAGACAGAAACAGGCTGTAGAGGATAATTGGACATAGGTGTAAGATTAATTGGAAGAGAATTGGACAAGAGCAGGAGATACATTTAAACACAGAAGAATGCGCGTCTTTGGAATTAATACTTGTATCTAGATACTGTCCCAAATTGGGGTCGGATCATTGGGTTTTTGGCATTTTTTCAATGGTGGGGCAACTCTGCATCCTGTGAGAAGCCATCAGTTAATTGGAGATGGCCACCATGTGATAGTCCAGGGGGGATATCACAACCAGAGACTGAGGATCCCACAGATGGGGACACGGGCAGGAAAGGTCCCACTTTTTAAATGTATTTTTGTGAACATTTCCTGCCCAGTTCCTGAGGTTTCTTCCTGGCTGAGCAGTGAGAATCTCTCCCAATGGAGAGACAGAGCGGCAGCATCAGGAGCCTGGCTTAGAATAGTGAAAACACCCGTGACCAATTAGAGCCCAACACCCAACCTGTTTATCATTTGTTGAGAAGTAGAATCCTTATCATCCTTGTCAATCATTCCTGAATCCTCCTTGGTGCTTCTATATCCTTTTGATAATGTGGTGACCAGAACCATACACAGAGCTCCACGTGCGGTCTGAGCATGCTTTGTACAGGTTTAACTGCAATTCTCTAATATTTATTTCCAATTCTCGAGAATTAAAACCGAATGATTGGTTTACTCCTGTAACAGACTTAACACTTTGCTCACCAAAAATCTGAGATCTCTTTGCATCTCTGCCTCATTTAGATTCTTATTTTCCATCTTTTATCTGATCTAATGATTCTGAGCACATTGTAAAGCAATAGACCTCAGGATTGGGAGCAGTTTAAAATTCAGCAAAGGAGGACCAAGGGATCGATAAAGAAGGCAAAAATGGAGTATGAAGGAAAGATGGCAGGGAACATAATAACTGACTGTCAATGTTTCTATAGGTATCTAAAGGGAAAAAGATTGACAAAAATGAATATAGACACTTTACAGTCAGAAATGGGCAAATTCATAACGGGGAATAAAGAAATGGCTGAGGAATTAAACTTGTGCTTTGCTTCAGTCTTCACAAAGGAAGACATGAATAATGTGCCAGAAGTGCTGAGAGAAACATGTTCTAGTGAGGAGCTGAAGGAAATCAGCATTAATAAACAAATGGTTTTGTAGAAATTGATGGGACTGAAGGTGGATAAATCTCCGGGTCTTAATAATCTCCATCCCAGAGTACTTAAGGAACTGACTCTGGAAATAATAGATCCATTGGTGAATATTTTCCAAATTTCTTTGGACTCTGGAATAGTTCCTACAGTTTGGACGGTAGTTAATGTCAGCCCGTTATTCAAAAAATGAGATGGAGAGAAAGCAGGGAACTATAGACCTGTGAGCCTAACGTGGGTCCGAGGGAAGTTGATAAAGTCTCTGATCAAGGATTTCATAACTCAGCCTTTGGAAGGCAGTGGTATAATCAGACAAAGTCAGCATGTATTTACAAAAGGGAAATCATGCTTGATGAATCTATTGGAATTTTATGAAGATGTGACTTGTAGAGTTGACCAAGGAAAGCCAGTGAATGTGGTTTATTGAGACTTTCAGAAGGCTTTCGACAAAGTCTCACATAACAGACTACTATGTAAAGTTGAAGCACAAGCCATTGCAGGTAATGTCTTGAGATGGATAGAAAGCTGGTTAGCAGATAGGAAGCAAAGAGTTGGCATAAATGGGTCCTTTTCTGATGGGCACTCAGTGACTAGGGGGGTTCGCAGGGATCTGTGTTAGGACCCCAGCTGTTCATATTATATATCAATGATTTGGAAGAAGAAGCTAAATGTATTATCTCCAAATTTGCAGATGATACAAAGTGGGGTGGGAGGGTGAGCTGTGAGGAGGATGCAGAGATGCTTCAGCGTGATGTGGGCAGGCTGAGTGTGTGGGCATCTGCATGGCAGACGCAGTATAATGCGGATAAATGTGAATTATCCACTTTGGGAGCAATCATAGAAAGATAGATTATTAAATGAATGGATGTAAATTGAGAGAGCTGGATACTCAACGAGACATTGGAGTCCTTGTGCATTAGTCGCTGAAAGTAAGCTCGCAGGTACAGCAGGCAGTAAAGAAAGCAAATGATATGTTGGCCTTCATAGTGGGAGGATTTGAGTGCAGAGATAGCGATGATTTTCTGCAACTGTATAGGGCATTGTTGAGGGCATAGTTGGAATTTGTGTGCAGTTTTGGTGTCCTTATCTGAGGAAGGATGTCCTTGCTATCGAGGGAGTACAGCGAAGATTTACCAGGCTGATTTCTGGGATGGCAGATCTGTCATATGAGGAGAGGTTAAGTTGGTTAGGATTATATTCATTCGCATTTAGAGGAGTGAGAAGGAATTGTTTTCAGCATGTTTTGACAGAGTAGAATGAGAAAGAATGTTCCCAATCGTGGGGGAGTCCAGAACTAGGGGCTGTAGTTTGAAGATAAGGGGTAAACCTTTTCGAACTGAGGTGAGGAGAAACTTCTTCACCCAGAGGGTGGTGAATGCATTGAATTCATGACTAAAATGGCCAAAATGTTGTCTGATTTCAAGAAATTAGATACAACTCTTGGGGCTAAAGGGATGAGGGGATATGGGAGGAAGGGGGAATCAGGATATTGAATTTGATAATCAGCCATGTTCAAGATAAATGGCGGAGCAGGTTCGAAGGGCCAAATGGCCTATTCCAGCTTCTAGTTTCCATGTTTCTATATTTCTATGTAATGCCTCCATCATCAATCATGAAATTAATTTGAAATGCCTCTTCCGGAAGTTTATTAATGTTTTCTCCTCATGTGTGGCAGTCCCCCCTCAGTATCGACAATGCTCCTCAATGTTGTGTCATCTACAAATGTGAAAATTCTGTTGTTGGTTTCATCCACATTTCACTGTCCCCCAGTTTGGTTGTCATTGTGAATATTGTTCATGTTGTTAATATGAATAGGGAACAACAATGTTCCAGCATTGTTCTTGTGGGAGCCGCTTTCCACTTCCTGCCAATCTGAATGGCTACGCTTTACCCCAACTCCCAGTTTCCTGTCTTGCAGTCAGCTCTCTGTCCATTCCAAATTGCCAGAGGAATATACCATGTAGAACGTCGAGCAATATGTCTGATTGTTGGCTGGAGGAATGGAGAGAAAGAGATATGGGAACAGCAGAGACACATGGGATGATGACTATTGATCACTGAATGCACTGGATGGGCTGTACAACTTGTTTCAGGATGTTTGCTCACACTCCATTTTCTGAATCTCGTACAAGAGAGATGGTTCAAAGTCCCCTTTCCCAATGCTGTTTGTTCTCCCCAGGTTGATGATTCAGCAATTGTCTCCATGTTCCTGCTTTCCAGGAGTTTTCAAATGATCGACATTCTAAATTCCTCACAAAGCTTTCACTTTCCCCGAAAAGGCAGTTTTCAGACTATTTTTATTGTCAGTTCTCAACAACTGTAATCATCATCTCGACGCAGCTTCTTCGATTTTTCTGCTTCTCACTGAATCAGTTGTTTCAATTCCTTTCAAACTCACAGTATTTATTCTCTGTGGTGAGAAGTGCAAACTGTGTCATCTGAATCTTTGCCTTTGAGTTGTCTGAATGCATTCAGTATAACCAATTAAACTGGTGGCACATTGGCACAGTGGTTAGCATTGCTGCCTCATAGCAGCAGGGACGCAGGTTTGGTTTCAGCCTTGGGTGACTGTCTGTGCGGAGTTTGCACAATTTCCATGTATCTGTGTGGGTTTCCTCCAGGTGGCCCACTGTCCTCCCACAGACCAAAGGCAGCTTAGATGGATTGGTCATGCTGAATTGCCTCTAAGTGTCTCAGGATGTGAAGATTAGAAGGATTAGCGGGCTAAATGTGTGGGGTTTCAGTGATTCTGATTCTCATTTTCAAAGCCCTTTGGATATGTTTATTCAACAGGGGTTGAGCTGGATAGGAACAATATCTTTGTGACCAACTCTTTCTTTAAATTTTCCAGCTTTCTTCCCGTCATTTCATGAAATTCCGGATGACAGTAAAGGGATATTTCACAGCATTCATCACCTCCTCTCTGAACTTCCTCTGTGTGACTGCGTAAATAAATGTGTTGGTGCAGGAACTGGATAACTGGAGCATTAATCCTATCTTATCTGTTACAAGACCATCAGTTGTCCAAATATTAAACATCCCAATAATCCGCTGAGTCGATAGAAATATGACACGTGTTATCCATAACAGGATAAAACTGCCCGATATGGTGAAGAGTAAAATGATGGATCTTCTTCGATTCCTCATTTCTGGATCGTTCTGCTCCCCCCCGTTTCGCTGTCCCCTCAGTTTCCTGCGGACTGCACTGGCCAGCAGGATGTGCCTGACAGTGAGAGTATTGAGCAGCAGTAGCAGCACGAAGGGGAGCACTGGAGTTAAAATGCTGTCCACCCAGCCAAAGATTTTCCATGTAAGAAAAGTACTGAACCTGTATGATACCCTGCAGTAATAGGGTTCATACTTAAAAACTATTGGGATTTTGGTTAGTAAACACAGTAAACTCACCGTTGTGATAACGATGGCTGCTGTTTTCTCAGTGCAGTATTTCATCTTCAGTTTCTGGAAGCAAATGGCCACCATTCGGTCAAAGGTGAAGGCGACTGTGAGCCAGACAGAGCTGCTAACAACTGCGGAAGTGAGGCCGTCCCTGAAACCACAGAAATTTAGTTCGGAACTGAGTTGAAAGTACAGATTGAAGCGCCCAATTTTCTCCAAAATGACCTGAATAATGACAACCAGCAGATCGGCGACAGCCATTGCCACCAGGTACCGAGTGACACCTCTGGAAAGACCGCACCTCCCTCGAGATAGAGTCACAATTGCGACGAAGTTAGCTGTAAGTTTAAAACAGATGGTAAAACAAAGTTGTCCAGTGAGAAGCAACAAAGATATGAAAAGCAAATAGAGAAAATGTTCGAATTTACATTTTTACAACTTTTCTTTTTATCCGTACATGAGATGTGGGTGTCGCTGGCTGGGTCAGCATTTATTGCCAAAAACTGAGTGTATTTGAGAGTCAACCACATTTCTGTGGCTCTGGAGTCATATGCAGGCCAGAAAAGGGGAGGATGACAGATTTCCTTCCCTGAAGACAACAGTGAACCAGACAGGTTTTATCCACCAATCAACCATGGTTTTGTGGTCAACAACAGACCTTTAATTCCAGATTGTTGATGAATTCAAATATCACCATCTGCAATGGTGAGAATTGAACCCGGGTACCCAGAACATTACCTTAGGTTTCTGGACGACTCGTCCAGAATATGCAACCTCACATGAAACAAAGAGCCTGTTACTCAATGGGTCAGCAGATAAGTTTCTCATTGAACAAGGAGAATGTCTTTAGTGCAGAAATATAGTAGCTGAGATCAGGTTAAATTCATCGACACAGACTCACGGGTGAGACCAGCGGGGTTTCCGTATTTAGTTTCAGCTCCTTGGATTGGAGATTGGATCTGGTTCACTGTTGAATCAGTTGAATAACCTACAGGAGCTCTGAATTTGGGCTGTAATAGTGAGCACGTGGATAACTCATGAATCCAATAACGGAGTCACAGCTCATTACTTGCCAATTTTTTCCGAGCATTCCGGGAAGGTGGAAAATGGTGCAGCAAATAATTTACATTCTGTTCACCACAGAACACACCCTCACAATCAACTCCAACAAAACAGCGACACAACACTGAGATTCTCCTTGTATTTGTTAGCTGGCTCTCAGTGGCAGCACACATACAATTGAGGCTGGGAATTGTGATTTGAGTGGAGGAGGAGGTGGCTCTCAGAGACAAGGTGAGCTGTAGAAGGCATGCTGGGAGAGAACTACTATGATGTGAGTGTACCTTTCAGATATGTTTTTTTAAAATCATGATCTCTGCAGCTCCCACAGTCAGTGTTTCGCAGCTCAGCCTGAGCTGATGTAATTATGGCACCGGTTTGATTGGAGATGTCATTTTACTGTGAATTAAACCGGGGTTTGTTTATTTTTTACTGGGATGTTTATGACTCTGCATTTTTAGGGGAAAAGCTGGTTGGCAGGTCAGGTGATGGGAGTTTTTTTTCATTTTCAGTTTGGAGCTTCAGTTTGGGTTATAGTTTAGAAGGGAGTGGACATCCGACTGAAAGCAGCCTCTCTCGTTCTCTCTCTCTCTCCCTGGTTTTGGGAAATTCTACTGTTTAGCTGAAAGCTTTTCTGAAGTAGAAATTCTGCTTTTGGTGGCTTGACCAGAGAGTCTCCCTGGTCAGGGAAGCAGTTCTGACTTCAAGCTGTTCTGAGTCTATCAAGAGAACTGCAGACTTCATCTGAAGATCTCAGGTCCAGTATCACGTGAGCATGAGTCTTTGCTGCATTACACCTGGGAAATGGGTCGTTTGTCTTCGGGGTTAGTTTGATTGGAACACATTAGGTACATTTGTTCAGGGTGATACATTATCGTGGTTGTTTTCATAGAATCATAGAATCGCTACAGTGCAGAAGGAGGCCATTGGGCCCATCGAGTCTGCACTGACCACAATCCCACCCAGGACCTATCCCCATCACCCCACATATTTAAATTGCTCATCTCCCTGACACTAAGGGGCAATTTATCATGGCCAATCAACCTAACCCACACAACTTTGGACTGTGGGAAGAAACCCAGACACGGGGAGAATGTGCATGCTCCACACAGACAGTAACCCTAGTTGGGAATTGAACCCAGGTCCCTGGCACTGTGAGGCAGCAATGCTAACCACTGTGCCACCGTGCCACCCAGTGAATTCAGGGCTACGACAGGGGGAATGTCAGGGCACGATAGACTAGATGGAGACGTCACAACAGTGGTTACATTTCAAAGGTACTTTATCGCATGCAAAGAGCTTTAGGATGAACTAAATTTGTGAAAGACATTATATAAATGCACGTTCTTTCTGAACCAAAATTCTTTGGCAAGACATAGCAAACAATTCAAAGACATTGGGAGGACAGCTTACCACTTGTCCAATCATTTCAGGAAACTGCATCCACTAATATAGGTGTATATATAGAGAGAGAGACAGAGGGAGAGATGAAAAACACAATGGACCCTCACTGAAACCCGGTCAAATCAAACAGATCATGAACATCAATAAACACATGGTTAGTTAGGATTCAACTCCTGAAATAAAACATTACCTGCAATAAAATAATGATCAACATGATTGGAAATAATAACTTCAAACATACGACTGTGTAACAAGCCCAACACCAACAAGTTCCACTGTCAGAGCAGCCAAACCAGCAATGTTTATAATAACTCACACAGAACTCCAACCACTGCAAGGATGCGATAGAAAATGGGTTCAACATCAAAGAGCAGATATAATAGATCCAAAAGATGCATGTCCTGTGATGAACTCTATTGTCCTTTAGTTTTCATTGACTCTCTGAGCTCACTCACTCAGTGGAACCCTTTATTAATACAGGTCAGTGACACCCACTGAGACCATGAGGCTGATATATACATTGTTATTCATTCCAGTAATTGGGGTAAACATGATTAGACATGCATGAAACCTCGATTAGTTAAAGAAAAACAGAATTGTTTTATTTACACTTGATAAACACCAGCAGAAGCACTGGAATAGAAACATCATGGAACTGGCGACAGAAAAGAGACCATTCAACCTCTCATACCTGCTCTGGCTGTTGAAAGAATGATCCACTCACACCCATTTCCTCTACTTTCCCCATAGCTTTTCCCCTTTGAAAATCTTTCATACATTCACTGTCGTGTTGGGTGCTTCAAACTCTAACAACAATTTTGTGTAAATGTCTGTGTGTTTATCGAATCTCTTGGACTCTGCATCCCAACTAGTGCAGATTAAATTAAATTGATGTGTGGGATTTTACCACTTTGCGTGCCCAGCAATCAGTGCGGTGAGCTGGGGAAACAGTATGTGAAGCTAAAAATTCAATTAGCAAGGCCTGGTGCCAAAGGCCTTGCTATTTTCTCAACCCCTTTTTCATGGAGCAAACCACATCGCACCCAGCAAGAGCGCAAAGCTTATGAGCTTGAAATTGACTGGATTTCAATATCATTCACGAGTTCGGCACACAATAGTTTCCCACTCCCGAATGCCTCCCACCTCTCCGGAGTGATGTCACAGCGGTGCCAATCAATATTGCTCTTTAAAAGTGTAGCTCAGACACAGCAGGAGTGAAGGAGAGCGAGGAGGTGAGAACCACTGAGCATCAACCCCCGGCTGCAGGGGGGTCTCAGCAGCTGCCATGGTGCGGGGAGGGGTGGGGGACTTGCATGGGTGCAGGAGCTTGTTGTTGGGCTCAGTCCACATCAAAGTAATGAATTGGCTGCACGGGTGAACAGGGAATCTGTCACCTTATTATGCTCCAGGCGGTGGGCCTCATCGGGGTCGTCTCCTGCTAAATAAGACACAAGGTTCAGTGCATGGGAGGGACAATTATCTGACTTGAAAAAGGTCGTATGGATGAAGGTTTTGTGGTCCTCACTTCTGTGGCAAACGCCACCCTGGCTGTGGGTCATGGCTCTCTCCTCGGCCTCCCCTGACAACACCATGGCACGCTCCTCGAAGGCAGTCAGGAGCCGCAGCTCACAGACCCCAATGCGCGCCTCCTCCCACTCCCTCCCTTTATGGGCCATCTGCTCCTGTGGGTTCAGACAAGGGGAGTGAAAGCCTGATGGCTGGAAGGGCACCAGATGTCAGGAGTGTCAGGAATGGGGCAATTGAGTGGTATATGTCAGTACTATGCCTCAGCAAGCAGGGTTTGTGATGGGGTGCCAGAGGAGTTGGAGGCAGGTGCTAGGGGTGCTCGTGTGCTGGAAGGCCGTGGGGTATCAGGGAGAGGAGTGGCGTGGACATTCCAGGTGTAATGGATGGGGCTGATGCCAGGATGGGATGTTCAATCACCCTTGCTGTCCGAATGAGGCCATTCATTTTATTCCAGCATTGAGCACTGGTCCACTGTGCCAGTACGCGAGCAGTGACTGCTGCTGCCACCTCTGCCCAGTCTGCATTGCTGGCCCGGCCCCTACCTTCGACCATCTCTGGGGAAGTAGATGGCCCTCTTCTCCTCTAAGGCATCCTGTGCCCTCCCAGATCTCCCTCCGTGAATCATGGCACAGCTCTGTGTGGTGCCATCTTCCTGGCATGACTGATTGTGTGGCATCGTTAGTGTTTAAATGCAGCTCCTCCTTGTTAATGGGGAACAGCTGCAGCCGTATTGGGTGAGTCATGTTGGTGGAGCCTCCAGAATGGCGTGATGTATGTGGAGGCTCTTTCATTGCACTGTTGGAAAGATTACGATGTGGAGGGTGCCTGAGAGGCCAGCGCACAAAACCCCTGTGTTCTCACCGTTATGGCAGTGGGGAAATCTTTGGGAAAATTCTGCCCATAACCATAACCCTAACCATGTCAAAATACTAAATGCTGAATATACAGCATAACACGGGGAGGCTGGAGAGTTGTTGGAGGGAGCCTTTGGGAAAGGACGGAGGGAGGTTGTGAGGGGAGTTTTGAGTGCTGGTTGAGGGGAGGTTGGGGATGGGGGGAGGTTGGACTGAGGGGTTGGGCACGTGGGGGTTTTGCGGGGAGGTTTGAGTTCTGTCTGGGAGAGGTGTGGGGTTGAATGGATGATGGAGTGGGGATTGAGGGGAGGTTTCGGGAGGGTGTGAGGGACGTTAGCTACAAGTTGAATTGTGCGAATGTAGTGATTTCTTTGTAGCAACTTTCCCAACATCCGTTTATTGTTCTGTCATCAATTATCTTTTGAGAATCAGCATTGGGCCTTCAATTTCACCTGCATTACAGTCACTGCTTGCTGCATGTAGCTTTAATGAAATAAAGACGAACCCTGATTTGTCTTTTACAATTTTCCAAATCACTTTACAGCCAATTAAATACTTTGTAGATGTACTCACTGATATAATGGAGGGAATGTCATCAAATGGCAAGAGCAGATCGAGGGCTGAGTGGCCTCCTCCTGTTAAACAATATGAGTGTGTGTATGTCTTTCTGGGATGGCTGAAATGAACAGAGTGAGATAGTGTTTGTCATCCTGTCATAAGTTTGTCATAATAATCTTGCGATTAGAATGTGGAATCATGGCTGGAATTCTGTTTATTGTGATATTAATGAAAGTTTACTGTGAGCGGGATTTGTGGGGTGAAATTGCCAGGACAGGAGTGTATAATAGCCTCATAGTGAATCAGTAACCTGTTTCACACTGCACATGATTCTCAAGAGACTTTCCCATTGACTTCAACCTTGTCCATTTGTCCACTTCTCGATTATCCCTCTCTGTCTTGGTGCTTTTAATTTACTTTTTGAGGTACTGAAATGTCATGGCAAAGTTGTATTGTATTGTAAGTGTTGAATATTTACTGTAATGAGAAGCAGCAGTCAGCGTAGTCTCCAGGCTTGGTGATTAACAAGACAACGACACATTTGTGAACCATTCAGTCTTTGACATCTGACCTCTTAAATGTTGTGTTGCACAGATACACCTGAGGGCTCCAATGTTTTTAACTGACAGTGAAGAACTGTGTTGTTCAGCCATTGCACTTTTCTGTTCTGGATTTATTTGAACTTTTGACCCTGTGAGAATACTGGCAAAATAAAATGTAACCATACCATTTGTATGAAATAATATTGCATCATATCATACACCCAGGCAGGACAAATTCTTCTATTCCTATAGAATGGAAAAGGTCTTGTGCAGTTTATCTAATGCAAATATTCCAACATTTCCAAGTATCAATGCACTGTTACCTTGTCCACATGGTTCAATGTGCAGAATGTATTGGTAAGGGCGAAGGCAGTCACAAAGATCAATGTTTTATTTGCACAATTTTATAAATAACCAATTGAATATTCCCGTGTCAATATTCACAATGCTGTTAAAGTACATTTTTACTGTCTGGTTTGGTTAATAGTCACACTGAGGTCACCTATCGAGTGCACACCAGCTAACATTGCATTATATCATTGCTGCCCTTCAATACTAGTGCTGCATTCTTTGGTTGCTATTTCTAATCAAATGCCAGCAATGGGTGCCATCTTTTAATAGGACCTCTCTGTGATTGTTTGATGAATATTGCTGAGTATAGAATGGGGAAAGTATCATGTAAGACTGAGGGGGAGGTTTCATGTGGAGTGTGGGGGCGCTGGGAGAAGGAGGGAAGGAACACGGGGCCTGGGAACAGGAGAAAGTTCCGGGGCCCATGATTTCTCTCCCTTGCAAAGGAATTCAGCACCAGGATGACTAAGGCCACAGCTGTCATGTCAAAGTTGTGAATTCGAGTTTGGACAAACAGCAAACTAACTGAAAATACAAAGCTCCATGTGAAGCAGATTTCTGTTCTCAGCAAATTCCTTTACAATTAGCGAGGCACAGACAGCTTATAGAAGGCAAGAAAAATGGTTGAATATGTTTCACCTGCTCTGCTTCAGACAATATTGGGCATCTCCCGGTAAGTGTGATGATACTGTGCCTTTAAGAAATGATTTTTCGTCATGTTTCTTGTTTAGTATATGTTTTAGTTATTTTCGGTGCTATTGTTATTGCAGGGGCATAATTGATCTTAACTGCTGCAATACTTGTTTTAATCTGAACTAATGCAGGGTTGTAATTTTTGAGATTTCCACTGGGGTTTCGCAGAGTCGGACCGGATAGGTTGATTGGCAGGTAGAGTCACATGACTGGGTGGAGCTAGGCTTATACAGATAATTCAAGTTTAGTTGCAGTTTAGATGCTGCTTGGAGCTGAGAGAGCAGTGCTTCTCTTATCCCCTCTCTGAAGTTGGAGACTGGAATCAGCCAGGAGATAAATCTCTTTCTCTGAGCTTCTCATAAAGGAGAGTGTTTCTTTCTCTGAGCCTTGCTGTTTGAGGTTATATCCTTCTCTGCAACCTTTACCTGGATCCCTGTCCAGAAGTGTTAAAGGTTGGAAATCCAGCACCATGTGAGCATACTTGTTGTTGTGCTAACTAATTCTGAAGAAGGTTGTATGTTTATGGAGATATTGGTTTACATTGGAACTATAGAGATTGCGAGTTGTTAAGAATTATATTTTGTCATGTTTAAGTATTTTGATTATGCTAGTCAAAGTTATGCTAATTCATTTTGTTATATCCTAATTGTATTCCTAAAAAAAGTTTGTTTTGATAAAAGCTTCTTATTGGGTCAATTGAACCATCGGGCAGTGCCCACCTGGTGGGGCCCACCAGGCACACGAACAGTAGCCACCAGGCAGTGTGCCAGAAGTGGTGCCAAGGGGGTGGGGCCTGAGTGGTGGCTATGATGGCTATGTCAAGAGGGAATGTTGGGTGGGGTATGCAGTGGGGTCAAGCAGGGATGGACAATGTCAGGGGTGATGATGGAAGGGCATGTCGAGGGTTTTGACCTGGGGCAAATGGCAAGGCTATGTTGGGGGGAATGTTGAGTGTTACGACATGGGGGGAATGGCGGGACTATGATGGAGGGGATTATCGAGTGTTATAACGTGGGGTATTGCTGGGGTTATGATGGAGGGGTGCGTTGGGGGTTATGACATGAAATGATATGAAATGAAAAGTGGAACTTTTTCAAGGAACAAATACTGGATGTCCTTGATAGGTATGTCCCTGTCAGGCAGGGAGGAAATGGCCAAGTGAGGGAACCATGGTTCACGAAAGAGGTGGAATGTCTTGTGAAAAGCAAGAGGGAAGCTTATGTAGGGATGAGGAAACAAGGTTCAGATGGCTCGATTGAGGGTTACAAGTTAGCAAGGAATGAGCTGAAAAAGGGGCTTAGGAGAGCTAGGAGGGGACACGAGAAGTCCTTGGCGGGTCGGATCAAGGAAAACCCCAAGGCTTTTTACTCTTATGTTAGGAATAAAAGAATGACCAGGGTGAGGTTAGGGCCGGTCAAGGACAGTAGTGGGAACTTGTGTATGGAGTCAGTAGAGATAGGCGAGGTGATGAATGAATACTTTTCTTCAGTGTTCACCAAGGAGAGGGGCCACGTTTTTGAGGAAGAGAAGGTGTTACAGGCTAATAGGCTGGAGGAAATAGATGTTCGGAGGGAGGATGTCCTGGCAGTGTTGAATAAACTGAAGGTCGATAAGTCCCCTGGGCCTGATGAAATGTATCCGAGGATTCTTTGGGAGGCAAGGGATGAGATTGCAGAGCCTTTGGCTTTGATCTTTGGGTCTTCGCTGTCCACGGGGATGGTGCCAGAAGACTGGAGAATGGCGAATGTTGTTCCTCTGTTTAAAAAAGGGAATAGAAATGACCCTGGTAATTATAGACCGGTTAGTCTTACTTCGGTGGTTGGTAAATTGATGGAAAAGGTCCTTAGGGATGGGATTTACGACCATTTAGAAAGATGCGGATTAATCCGGGATAGTCAGCACAGATTTGTGAAGGGCAAGTCGTGCCTCACAAATTTGATAGAATTTTTTGAGGAGGTAACTAAGTGTGTTGATGAAGGTAGGGCAGTTGATGTCATATACATGGATTTTAGTAAGGCGTTTGATAAGGTCCCCCATGGTCGGCTTATGATGAAAGTGAGGAGGTGTGGGATAGAGGGAAAGTTGGCCAATTGGATAGGTTACTGGCTGTCTGATCGAAGACAGAGGGTGGTGGTGGATGGAAATTTTTCGGATTGGAGGCAGATTGCTAGCGGAGTGCCGCAGGGATCAGTGCTTGGTCCTCTGCTCTTTGTGATTTTTATTAATGACTTCGAGGAGGGGGCTGAAGGGTGGATCAGTAAATTTGCTGATGACACCAAGATTGGTGGAGTAGTGGATGAGGTGGAGGGCTGTTGTAGGCTGCAAAGAGACATAGATAGGATGCAAAGCTGGGCTGAAAAATGGCAAATGGAGTTTAACCCTGATAAATGTGAGGTGATTCATTTTGGTAGGACTAATTTAAATGTGGATTATAGGGTCAAAGGTAGGGTTCTGAAGACTGTGGAGGAACAGAGAGATCTTGGGGTTCATATCAACAGATCTCTAAAGGTTGCCACTCAAGTGGCTTTTAGTAACAAGGGGTTGGAGATGAAGAGCCGTGGGGTTATGCTGCAACTGTCCAGGACCTTGGTGAGACCACATTTGGAATATTGTGTGCAGTTCTGGTCACCTCACTATAAGAAGGATGTGGAAGCGCTGGAAAGAGTGCAGAGGAGATTTATCAGGATGCTGCCTGGTTTGGAGGGTAGGTCTTATGAGGAAAGGTTGAGGGAGCTCGGGCTGTTCTCACTGGAGCGGAGGAGGCTGAGGGGAGACTTAATAGAGGTTTATAAAATGATGAAGGGGATAGATAGAGTGAACGTTCAAAGACTATTTCCTCGGGTGGATGGAGCTATTACAAGGGGGCATAACTATAGGGTTCGTGGTGGGAGATATAGGAAGGATATCAGAGGTAGGTTCTTTACGCAGAGAGTGGTTGGGGTGTGGAATGGACTGCCTGCAGTGATAGTGGAGTCAGACACTTTAGGAACATTTAAGCGGTTATTGGATAGGCACATGGAGCACACCAGGATGATAGGGAGTGGGATAGCTTGATCTTGGTTTCAGATAAAGCTCGGCACAACATCGTGGGCCGAAGGGCCTGTTCTGTGCTGTACTGTACTGTACTATGACATGAGGGGAATGTCGGGGTTATGACGGAGGGGTGTATCGGAGCTTACGATGGAGAGACACATTTGGAGGGCCCTGATGCCAGGATGCTGGCGACCCATGATGAGAAGCAGATTGGGGAACATGCCGCTGTTGACATTGGGGTCCTTATGTGCATGGGGGATGGAGAGTGCACTGTGAGATTGGGGGGCCTTGCTAAACAGCACCAGAGCCAAGTCAATGGTGTGTTTAGCCCTCACCCCAGCACCAGCATGAACTCCCAACTTTCCAATAAAGTGACTGAGTGTGGGATGATTGCGATGTGGAACACGCCTGAGAGAGTGGCTCAACTCACTCCATTATTCTCACTGTTATGTGACTTAATAAACTTCCAGGTAGTGATAGTCCCAGAAATCTGCTGCCCCCATCCTGCTAGCTGCTGTGGTCGTGTGTTTGGAAGGTGCCGGCTAAGGAGCTTTGCTGAATTCCTGTAGTGTATCATTCAGATGGTACAAATGGCTGCCATTGTTCATCGGCGGTGGAGGGAATGGATGTTTGCGGAAGGGGTGCCAATCAGGCGGGCTGCTTTGTCTTGGATGATTTTAACCTTCTTGTGAGTAGCTGGAGCTGCACTCGCCCAGGCAAGAGGAGAGCATTCCATCACATTCTTGACTTGTGTCTTGTAGATGAACAAGTTTTTGAGAGTCAGGAGGTGAGCCACTCGCTGCTGCATCCTAAGCATCTGACCTGCACTTGTAACCACAGTGTTGATAAGGTGAGCCCAGTTCAATTTCTGGTCAATGGTAACCATAAGAACATTGAAAGTTGGGATTCAGCAATGGTAATAACATTGTATGTCAAGAGGCGATAGTTAGATTCTCTCTTGTTGGAGGTGGTCATAGCCAGGCACTTCTGTCATGTGACTGTCACATGGCAATTGTCAGCCCAAGCCAGGATATTGCCATGGTCTTGTATTTGGGCATGGACTCCTTCAGTATCTGAGGAGGCTCAAACTGCTGCAATCATCAGCGAACATCCCTACTTCTGACCGTATGATGGACAGATGATCATTGATGAAGCAGTTGAAAATGGTTGGGCCTGAGGAACTCCTGCAGTGATGTCCTGAAACGGTTCCGAATCAGCTTCACTGCTCGTCTGATGATGTTTTAATTGCTCATATTCCTAAAAAAACACGAGGATTTTCAGATTCTCAGCTACTAAACTAATCTTGCGTTTTCATTTCATGTTTTCATGTATCCCTTTTGACTTTTATATTTATTCTGATTCTCCTCTGTCCTACATCCTCTTCTTGTGCCTCATCCTATTCTTTGATTGGATTTGATTTATTATTGTCACATGTATTGGTATACAGTGAAAAGTTTTGTTTCTTGTGCACGATAGAATCAAAATATACATTCCAGAGAGAAGGTAGGAAGAGGATGCAGAATGTGATGTTACAGTCATAGCTGAGATATAGAGAAAGATCAACTTAATGTAAGGTAGGTCCATTCAAAAGTCTGATGGCAGTAGAGAAGAAGCTGTTCTTGAGTCAGCTGGTACATGACATGAGACTTCTGTATCTTGTTCCTGATGGGAGAAGGTGGAAGAGAGTCTGTTTGGGGTGCATTGGGTCCTTGGTTATGCTGGCTGCTTTTCCATGGCAGTGGTCAGGGAAGTCAGAATCACTGGATGGGAGGCTGGTTTGCATAATGGACTGGGCTTCATTCCCGACTCTTTGTAGTTTCTTGAGGTCTTGGACAAAGCAGAGACATACCAAGCTGTGATGCATCCGGAAAGGATGCCTTCTATGGTGCATATCTGTAAAAGTTGGTGAGAGTCGTAGCGGACATGTCAGATTTTCTGAGCCTCCTGAGAAAGTAAAGGCGTTGGTGGGCTTTCTTAACTATAGCATCGGCATGGAGGGATTAGAACAGCTTGTTGGTGACCTGGACACCTAGAAACCTAAAGCTCTCGACCATTTGCACTTCATCCCGATTGATGTAGACAGGGGCATGTCGTCCACTACGCTTCCTGAAGTCAATGACTATCTGATTCCTTTAACTCCTTCACCATCCAGGAAACTCTGAATTTTTTGCCCTCTATTTCTCCTTTGAATAAGTGTTCCTGAAGTGGATCTCAATCATCTCCTCCTCAAAGACCATCCATTGCTCCATGACATTTCTATCTGCCAGTATTTGACTCCAAACCAGATCCCTCTTCAATTTTTTGAAGTTATCCCTCCTATTTATAAATATTTTCATTCTAGTTTTATCCTTGCTATCTCTAACGCCCATCTAAACCTTCTGATATGATGATCACTATTCCCAAAATGCTCTCAGAATTTCATTCTTCGCTTTTCACCTTTCATTGCCCAGAACTGGAATCTGAAATACCTCATTGTCCTTGGGCTGGAACAGACTAATCAAAAACATTCTCCTGAAAACATTCCAGAATTTTCTCTTCTTCACTGTCCTTAACCCAATGACTGTCTGATTCTTTATTGGAGTAGTTAAAGTCTCCCATTGTCAATACTCTCATGTTCTTTCAGCTAAGTAATATTTTTGCACATATGATACTCTATCCTTTTGCCAGTGTTTGGTGGCCGTCAGAAAAGACCAAAGAGCTCAATAGTTTGATGTATCGTAACTCCAATGAACGATTGTCTCTTTTGACATCTCAAGGATGTTCTTTCCTTTGAGCACTGTATTATTTCCATCATTCATTATCAAAACAAACATTTCCATTTATCGCCTCCACATCAAAAACTATATAAATTTATATCACTTGAGCTGTCTTTCAAACTGCGAAAGGACAGGTCCCCCACTGTGTTAAGGATAGGTTGTGGATGCATGTAGCAGTACTGATACTTTAATGATGGCCCTGAGGATTATGTCAACAAACATCCATTCAAATTTCAAGCACCATTTTTTGTTCAACCAAGAGTCAAAGCAGCCTTTTTAAGTACAGGAGATTTAAATGACTTGACAGCTTGATGGCTCCACAGACCGTATCCACCATTTACACACATTGATGACTCCTCTTGACTAAACCAGAGGTAACTGGACCCCTCCAAACGGACACCTTATTTCTCCAAAGAATACCAGTAGGATTAGAAATTTTCCTCAAATTCATGGAGCCAAAAAGTTGAATTTAAGCAAGGTGTGTGACAAAATTGCTTCCAAGAGTGGTCACTTGCACTTTTGAATATTCTTTTGCCTCTGTGAAATGCAGATGTGTAAAATACGTCCTATCCACATATCCCCCACCCACTCTGGTGAAACTAGCGGTGCCGGATTTGGGGGGGCGGGACATCTGGATTCGGGGCTCGGGTGAAATTTTGGATAAGGAGTGGAGCCGTTCCAGCTCTGTGAAACTTTGGATCCCAGGTCTTCATGGCCAGACCCCTGTCAAATGAATTGAAACCCTCCCCCATTAAACCAGCTGACCATCCCACAAGGATACTGATGCCAGATCTGTTCAGGTCAGGCAGACGGCTGCTCACCATTACATTCTCAAGGGAAATTAGGGATGGGAAACAAGTTCTGGCCATGTCAGCGATGCTCATATCCCTCTCTGGCATTTTTAATAATTCCTGCCTCATCTCTGTCTATAAACACATTTCTCTCTCTCTCTCTCTCTTAATCTCTCATTGTTCCCACCCTCTTCCTCTCCCTAACATCCAATTCTTCTGAGCTCCAATCTATCTTGTCTCTGCTTTTCTGATAAGTTAATCTACCAGGTCAGCTTCTCTACTCACCTCCTTCATTCTGCCATGTGAGTGTACCTTTAATCCCTGCCTTCTCCCAATAACCTTTCACCCCCTTGTTCATCTGGAATTTATCCACCTCTTCCTTAAAAGTATTCAAAGAGTGGAATTTCCCACCCTGCCCTCCACGGGAATAGTAGCAAGTGTTGGAGGGGTGGGGGGAACCACGCACAGGTCCGATGACCTTGATGGTATTTTCCAGTCTTGGGACGGGCGCTGCTGGAAAATGCCACCTAAAGATTGTGTTTCCACTGTCGATTGAATTGAATTGATTTGTTATTGTCACATGTATTGGGATATAGGGAAAGTATTGTTTCTTGCGAGAAATACAAACAAAAACATACCGTTCATAGAGCACATAGGGAGACGGAAAGGAGGGTGCAGAATTTAATGGTGCAATTCCAGGGAGCGTGAAGAGAAAGATCAGCTCACTATGTGATAAGACCATTCAAAATTTTGATGACAGCAGGAAAGAAGTTGTTCTTGAGTCGTTTGATACGTGTTTTCAGACTTCTGTATCTTTTTTCCCATCAGAAGAAGGTGGAAGAGAGTATGCCTGGAAAGCGTGGGTGCCTTGATTATACTGGCTGCTTTGCCGAGGCAGCAAGAAGTGTAGATTTTGTCACTGGATGGGAGGTTGGTTTGCATTATGGACCGGGCTACGTTCACAATTCTTTGTAGTTTCTTGCAGTCTTGGTCAGAACAGTAGCCATACCAAACTGTGATGGATCCGGAAAGGATGCTTTCCATGGAGCATCTGTAAGAATTGGTGAGCGTCGTAGTGAAAATGCTGAATTTCCTTAGCTTCTGAGAAAGTAGAGGTGTTGATGTGTTTTCTTAACTATAGCTTCAGCAAGTTTGTGATCTGAACACCTAGAAACTTGAAGTTCTCGAACATTTCCCTTCACCACCTTTGTTGTCGGCAGGGGCATGATATCCTGAAGTCGATGACTGTCTCCTTCATTTTATTGACATTGAGGGAGAGATTATTGTCATTGCACCATTTCACCAGATTCTCTATCTCCTTCCTTTACTTCGTCTCGTCATTATTTGAGATCCGACCCACTAAGGTGGTGTCATCAGCAAACTCGATAATGGAGTTGGAGCAGAATTTGGTCGCACAGTCATAAGTGTATAAGGAGTATAGTATGGGGCTAAGGACACAGCTCTGGTGTTGAGGATAAACAAGGAAGAGGTATCATTGTCTATCCTTACTGGTTGTAGTCTGTTGGTTTGAAAGTCTAGGATCCAGTCGCAGAGGGAGGAGCCTAGCCCGAGGCAATGGAGTTTGGAGATGAATTTTGTTCGGATAATGGAGTTGAAGACTGAGCTGTAGTCAATAATTAGCAATCTGGCATTGGTATCTTTGAAATCCAGGTGTTCCAAGTTTGAGTGTGGAGCCAGCAAAGTGGCGTCTGCTGTGGACCTGTTGTGGCGATAGTCGAACTGTAGTGGATCCAGGCAATCTGAGAGACCAGAGCTGATGTGTGCCATGACTAACCTTTCGAAGCACTTCATAATGATGGATGTCAGAACCACTGGGCAGTAGTCATAAAGGCACGCTGTCTAGCTTTTCTTTGGGACAGGGATGATGGTTGTCTTCTTGAAGCAGGTAGGGACCTCAGATCAGTGTAAGGAGACGTAAAAGAGATCTGTGAATACCCCCACCAGCTGGCCTGTGGGGGACCTAAGTTCTCCTCTGGGCACCCTATCCGGGCCAGTCGCTTTCCCTGGGTTGACTCTCACGAAGGCTGATCTGACGTCTGCGATGATGAGGTTGTTGGAGTAAAGACGTGCTCTCGCTAACCTCTTGCTCAAAACGGGCTTAGCATATATTGAGCTATTCGGAGAGGGCTGCGTAGGTGCCAGTCACACTGCTCATCTTCGCCTTGCAGCTTGTTAAGTCTTGCGGACCTTGCCATAATCACTGAGTGTTTGTGTGGCGAGCCTGGGACTCCAGCTTGTTCTGATATTGTCTCTTCGCATCTTTGATGGTTCTCCATAGATCATATCTGGATTTCTTGGATAGGTAAGGGTCACCTGACTTGAATGCCTCAGACTTGGACTTCAGAAGGCAGTGGATATCCCTCTTCATCCACGGTTTCTGGTTGAGAAACATTCGGATTAGCCTTTTTGGCACACAGTCTTCTATGAACTTACTAAGGAAGTCTGTCACTGCTGTGGGACATGCAATCAGGTTGGTCGCTGAGTTCTTGAATATTGACCAGTCCACCGACTCAAAGCAGTCCCGTAGGAAATCATCCAATTCCTCAGACCAACATTACACGAGTTTCTATATCAGATTCTCCCGTTTCGGTTTTGATTGTAAGCTGGAAGCAGGCGTACAGGAGACGTGTTGATGGTATCTTGGGACATTCTTAAGCTTGGCCTGGTTGAAGTCCCTGAACAAGGTGAACAAGGCCACGAGATGTTTTGTCTCAAGGCTGTTTGTGGTGGTATATATTTCTTCCAGCACAGTCTTCACCTCCAAATGGGGTGAGATGTAAACTGCTGTCAGGATAACAGAGGTGAACTCCCACGGCAGGTAGTAGGAGCGGCATTTCATGTCAGATACTCTTGGTCCAGGGATTAGAAACTCGCCAGTGTTGTCACGTCTGAGCACCCAGAGGTGTTGATTAGAAGGCAGGCCCCACCTCCACTCGCCTTTCCTGAGGCTGCCGTGTGGACCACTTGATAGATTGAGAGACCCTCCGTTTGTAGGGCACAGTCTGGGTAGCGTGGGAGTGAGCCATGTCTCCGTGAAACAGAGCACACAGCAATCTCTCAGTTCCCTTTGATAATGTGGCTTTAAGTTCATCCAGCTTGTTTTCCGGAGATTGGACATGTGCCGGGAGTCAGCTGGGGAAGGGGGTTTTGGGACCATGTTGTTTCGATCTCACCGGCAGGCCTGCGCGTTTCCCACGCTCCTGGATGAGTGGCTGCTTCTGGTCGGCCTGGGACACTGTGTGAGTAGGCTATGGTATCACGGGTATAGGTGCTTCCACTGAGGTTCTTCTCTTTGGTCGGTGTGTGGATAGAGGATTTGTTGCCATGGCTGTGGTTCTGCATCGGCAGTTGGGTGTGCGCGATCAAGCGTTCCGGGTCAGAGGGGTTGGGGGCCGGTGGAGTGAAGGCCCCGGTTCCAGAGTTGCTGTGCCGGCCTCGGGCCCACGGGGTCCGGGTCGCTTACAGGTCAGGAGTCTTTGCAGTTCGGAGGATCACCAAATCTGTAAGATATTTAAAAAGAACATTATTGGCGAGTTTAAAAGAGTTCGGGTACAGTTTTAGGAGCTTAGAATGAGATTAAAAGATGTATTAGAGGGTTCGCTGGGAACAGCTCGCAAGAGGTTGCCTCACTCCGGCACCATCTTGAAATGGAGGGATCTGAGCACAAAGAAGAACTTGTGATAAATATGAGGCAGTGTCAGAGCAGGAGCCAATGTAGATCAGAGAGCACAGGGTGATGGCTGAGCGAGACTTGGTGTGAGAATAAGATCTTTAAATGAAAATAACCAAACACAAATCTTTTCTCTATTTTCCAGTTGTGGTGAGCCATAGATGGTTACCACTATGGGTACTGAACCATAGATGGTTACCACTATGGGTACTGAACCATAGATGGTTACCACTATGGGTACTGAACCATAGATGGTTACCACTATGGATACTGAACCATAGATGGTTAGCACTATGGGTACTTGTACATATGTTACTGTTGTTACTGTTGGGGTTAGGGTTGGGGTGTTCCACCTGTTGGTATTGTTCTGTGGTACACTCCGGTTGGCTCCGCCTACCTGTAGGAGTATAAAGGTCACTGCACTGCCTAGTGACCCTTTAGTCTGGGATTGTATTGTTAAGTTGTATGCTCCATTCTTGTTACTAATAAAAGCCTTTATTTCCCGGGTACGATCAAGCCTCCCGAGTGAATTAATCGCGCATCAATTTTATTAGTAACAAGTTTCGGTTGAAAAAAAAAACCATGGAGCAAATGTTAAAACCCGATCGGCTTACCTTAGATCCGCGTGCAGCTGGAGCATCGAACACTTTCGACCATTGGTTGAAGTGTTTCCAAGATTATATCGACAACTCAACAGCCATTCAAAACGACGCCGATAGATTGCGGGTCCTCCACGCAAGGGTAAGTGACACTGTGTATGCAACAATCCGCGATGCCCAAGATTACAAAGGGGCCATCGAACTACTTAAGAAACTGTACAACAAACCGCCAAACGAGATTAATGCTCGGCACCGACTAGCCACTCGACGGCGACAGCACGGCGTAGCGACGGGACAGTACCTGCGCGAACTTCAGCAGCGAGCCAGAGCCTGCAATTGCAAGCCAGTGTCGGCGAACCAGTATACTAACGATTTGATCCGAGATGCGTTCGTGGCGGGAATCGGCTCATCCTATATTCGCCTGCGGCTGCTAGAGCAAGGTAACTTAGACCTAGCTAAGACGGTGGAATTGGCCGATGCGATGGAAACGGCCTCCAGAAGTCTTGACACTTACCCCACCGACCACGTGGGAACATCGTGGCAAGTACAGCCACCGACTCAACTCTTCCCAGCGGCTCCTAGGAACTGCACGATCGTGCTTTCAAACTCGGATCTGACGCCGGCGGCAGCTCCAGGTGGCCCGCGGTGCTATTTCTGTGGATTGGCAAAGCACCCTTTTCAGCAATGTCCGGCCAGAACGGTATTTTGCTCCGCGTGTGGGAAGAAAGGGCACTATGCTAAAGTGTGCCGAGCTAAACCACCTTCGAAGCCAAGCAGTGCGGCGTGTGACTCTCCAGGATCTGTCTCCTCGTCTCCGGCTTCGTCGAGGTCTTCCACCACGTGCGATTCACGAGCGCCGCCATTCCTGAGGATGACGACGCAAGACACGTGCGACCTGCGAGTGCCGCCACTTTCAACGCCATCGACCATGTGCGATCCATGGGCGCAGCCATTTTGGTCGACACCAACCGCAGACGACCAGCAGGGGTCATCACCATCGACCATCTCAGCTGCCTGCAGTTGCACTCAAGATTCAACGATGGCGTCAATCATCCTGGACCAGGCCAAGCCTCACAGACTCGACAAGTCCATGATGGACATAGAGGTAAACGGACGCCTGATACATTGTCTGTTTGACAGCGGGAGCACGGAGAGTTTCATTCATCCTGACACCGTGAAACGGTGCGGTCTCCGAGTACAGACTGTCAGACAGACAATTTCTATGGCGTCGAGGTCCCGATCTGTTACCGTTCTTGGGAGCTGCGTGGTAAACCTAACGGTGTGGGCACAGTTTATGAGAACTTCAGGCTCCTCGTGTTACCGCACCATTGCGCTCCGGTACTCCTGGGACTAGACTTTATGGTCCACCTGAGGAGTGTGACCCTGCAGTACGATGGGCCACTCCCTCCACTTTCAGTGGGAGAACAGCAGCCTCCAAATTGCCCAGCGCGCTCCACGTACAGTCTCTCGACACTCAGAATCACCCCGCCATCTTTATTTGAGAATCTCGTGCCAGGCTGCAAGCCCATCACAACTAAGAGCAAGCGTTACAGCGCTGAGGATCGGATCTTTATTCGATCTGAGGTTCAGCGGCTCCTCAGGGAAGGGATCATTCAACCAAGCACGAGCCCATGGAGAGCACAAGTCGTGGTGGTTAAAACTGGAGACAAGCCCTGGATGGCCATAGACTATAGTCAGACCATTAATAGGTACACGCAGCTGGACGCGTACCCTCTCCCGCGCATATCTGACATGGTCAACCAGATTGCGCAGTACCGGGTGTTCTCCACCATCGACTTGAAGTCAGCCTATCACCAGCTCCCCATTCGCCCAGAGGACCAAAAATATACGGCCTTTGAGGCGGATGGTCGTCTCTACCACTACTTAAGGGTCCCCTTTGGCGTCACAAATGGGGTCTCGGTCTTCCAGCGTGCAATGGACCGAATGGTGGACCAACACGGGCTACGGGCTACCTTCCCGTACCTGGACAACGTCACTATCTGCGGCCATGACCAGCAGGACCACGATGCCAACCTCCTAAAGTTCTTACGCACTGCGTCTCACCTGAATCTGACCTATAACAGGGAGAAGTGTGTATTCAGCAAGCGCCGCCTAGCAATTCTCGGATACGTGGTGGAAAACGGGGTCCTTGGCTCTGATCCAGACCGTATGCATCCCCTCCTTGAACTTCCCCTACCCACTAGCATCAAAGCACTGAGAAGATGCTTAGGCTTCTTTTCGTATTACGCACAGTGGGTTCCCAATTACGCGGACAAAGCCCGTCCGCTCATAAAGTCTACCTCTTTTCCCCTGGCAGCAGAGGCTCGCTGAGCCTTTGAAGGGATAAAAGCTGACATCACGAAAGCCACGATGCACGCTGTCGATGAGTCCATCCCCTTCCAGGTGGAGAGTGATGCATCTGATTTCGCCCTGGCTGCCACACTTAACCAGGCGGGCAGGCCCGTCGCCTTTTTCTCTCGCACCCTCCAAGGCCCTGAAATTCGGCACTCCGCTGTGGAAAAAGAGGCTCAGGCCATTGTGGAGGCCGTCCGGCATTGGCGCCATTACTTGGCTGGAAAACGATTCACCCTTCTCACGGACCAGCGGTCCGTGGCGTTCATGTTCAACAACACATTAAGGGGTAAAATCAAAAATGATAAAATCTTGAGGTGGAGAATCGAACTCTCCACCTACAACTATGATATCATGTACCGTCCGGGGAAGCTCAATGAGCCCTCAGACGCCCTGTCGCGTGGAACACGTGCCACTGTGCAGGAGGACCGGCTACAGGCCCCCCACAATGATCTCTGCCATCCGGGGATCACTCGGCTCTTGCATTTTGTAAAGGCCCGGAATCTACCCTACTCTGTAGAGGATGTCAGGTCGATAACTCGAAGCTGCCAGGTATGTGCTGAATGCAAGCCGCACTTCTACCGACCTGACAGGGCACACCTCATTAAAGCCACTCGCCCTTTTGAAAGACTGAGTGTTGATTTCAAGGGCCCCCTTCCTTCAACAGATCGGAATGTGTACTTACTCAACGTGGTTGACGAGTACTCCCGATTCCCTTTTGCCATTCCCTGTTCAGACATGACCGCTGCCACGGTTATCAAAGCATTGCGGGATCTTTTCACCCTGTTTGGTTACCCCAGTTATATCCACAGTGATAGGGGTTCGTCGTTTATGAGTGACGACTTGAGGCAATACGTGCTCTCAAAAGGGATTGCCTCAAGTAGGACTACGAGCTACAACCCCAGGGGTAACGGGTAGGTCGAAAGAGAAAACGCGACAGTCTGGAAGGCTGTCTTACTGGCGTTGAGGTCTAAGGGTCTTCCAGTCTCCCGTTGCGCTCCATGCAATCCGGTCCCTCCTGTGTACGGCAACCAACGCTACCCCACATGAGCGGATGTTTACCGTCCCTGGGAAGTCTTCGTCTGGGACCTCACTGCCGTCTTGGTTGACGTACTCAGGACCTGTCCTCCTGCGGCGGCATGTTAGGACTCGCAAGTCCGACTCTTTGGTTGAACAGGTCCATCTCCTCCATGCCAACCCTCAATATGCCTATGTGGCATATCCTGACGGGCGAGAGGACACGGTCTCTATTCGAGATCTGGCGCCTGCAGGGGACCTGGAAACCCCCGTCGCTCCCGCACCCCTGGTTAGGGACCCCTTGCCCTTTATCTCCCCTCCTGACACGGCGCGGGCAGTATCGGGACCACCACTTAATCCTCTTACTCCCGTGTACAGCTTGCCTGAGTCCAGGAGATTGTCGCCACCTCGGGGCGTTCCTGAGTCCAGGAGATTGTCGCCACCTCGTGGTCCACCCGTCTGTGAGGAATTGGAGGAGTCACTGGACACCGCCTTGGAGAGAGGGTCGTCACGGTCACCAGAACCGGCGTGACTGCCAGTGTTGAGGAGGTCGCAGAGACGGTGCGGCCCTCCGATACGACTGAACTTGTGAATATATGGACAGTTCGTACTGTTCTTTTGCCCCACTGGCCTTTGTTTTAAAGGAGGGGTGAATGTGGTGAACCATAGATGGTTACCACTATGGGTACTGAACCATAGATGGTTACCACTATGGGTACTGAACCATAGATGGTTACCACTATGGGTACTGAACCATAGATGGTTAGCACTATGGGTACTTGTACATATGTTACTGTTGTCACTGTTGGGGTTAGGGTTGGGGTGTTCTACCTGTTGGTATTGTTCTGTGGTACACTCCGGTTGGCTCCGCGTACCTGTAGGAGTATAAAGGTCACTGCACTGCCTGGTGACCATTTGGTCTGGGATTGTATTGTTAAGCAGGATGCTCCATTCTTGTTACTAATAAAAGCCTTTATTTCCCGGGTACGATCCAGCCTCCCGAGTGATTTAATCGTGCACCATAGACCACACAAAAACACTGCAACACAAAAACAACACAAATTATCAGCTCAACTTCAGGTTTCCTCCAATCAGCCTTGTGTTTTAAATGTGCTCACAGAATGAAACAATTCAAAAATCTTCCCCAGGCTTTTAATTAGCGTTTTCCAAACATGTGTTTTCGGATTTGTAACTGAGCTGGGTTTCTCGCCATGTTTACTGCACAGAGGTGGACCTGTAAAATATTTTCGCTCCTCGTCAAATAATTGACAATATTTCCCTGGTAAGGTGAGAAGACATAGTTCCATTGTAACTCTATTCTGTAACACCACACTCCCCCAACCGCTCTTTTGTCCTTTGATGTAAATGGCCCCTTGGTGGTCTTTACGGTGTAAGTGAGGGTTTGAGCTCCTGCTCCTTGCCCCATATGGTCTGTTTCAATGGGGTTCATGGGCATAGCATTTTCTAAAAACACAAGACTATCCATTGGTGGGGGCTGGTTAACTCTGTATTTGGAACTACATGTGGAGTTGGGGTACTTTAAGGCATTCATTCCTTTGTCTCGTGGCAATTCCGTGCTTTCCTTGCAACTAGTAGTCACAGGATTCATCGGGACAGGGGCAAGTTCTCAGCGTTCTGAGCGATTAGGAGCCTCCGGAAAGGGAGGTGGGGGCCCCCAGTCAGCACCATGTGTGACACATTGCCAAACATTCTCTTCTAGATATATCCCATAAACCAATCCACAATCATCACCTCCCTCAAACTCAACTGTCCCAAATACAGACATCATCCCTTTCTGCTTTGACAGCTGAGATTTTAATTTATTAATCTCCTGCTGGCACTGGGAGTGATCAGAGTTTCGGTTCACTTCACGAACTTGATATGCTTTCTCACATTGAATTTTAAACTGACTCATAAACAATATTTATATTTGATTCTTTTGCTCCTGCTTCAATACTTTTCCACAGAACAGCTCATTTTCTTCTCTTAACTTCTCAACTACTCTCATATTTTCTAAATCATCTTTTAACTTCATTTTTCCTGATTTCTCGCTTTCTAACTCTTCGAACAAAATAACAATCAGGGCAGCATTACTTAATTTCAAAGTGTTTTTTCCTTGATCTCTGTTTCTCTCATTCCAACGTCTCTGACCTGCGGATCCCAGACCCACGAACAACTTACTGCAGTGTTCTGCCCACTTGGGCCATTTCTTATTCAGATACTTTCTCAGTGTCTGTTCCCACTCTTGGGGTTCTCCCATTTCTCTGGTCCCAGGGGCACGGGATGTGGCTGATAGGGGTACAGCTACTGCTAATTTCCCAGTCAATCCCCCTCAGTCAGGTTGTATCGGGAGCACAATGAATACTCCCTCGCTACTCCAAAAGCTGCGCTTTTGTTTAGCGCAGCAGGCCAGGAGATTCAAGCGGTGCCACATGCACGGGATCTAAGCTGGGCATCCCGCCCCGGTAGCATCTGCCAGCACCAGATTTCTGGCGGCGTCAGCTCCACGCTGGAACTCGGCTGGGAGCCGCATGTATTATTTAGATAAGAATTTAAATCTAAGTTAAATGTCATTAGTGGGTCCGGGACTGAAGTCTCCGGACTTGCTCGCCTCCCTGCCCCCGCAAGGAGTATTTCACTCCAACAGTTTAGTTTCAGTCCACCCCTTCAAACTCCAATGGGGTTTACAGTAGCTCCCCACTTTTGGGGAGCTGGTGTCTCAACCCCACTGGAATGAAAGGGGGCAATTGGGGCCCCCCAGGGCCCAGAGGGCAGGACTCGAGGAGCGAGTAGTGAGTGGAGTGCCCTGTTTGAGAGCAGATTTCCACTCCATCTGACGAAGGAGTAGCGCTCCGAAAGCTAATGGTATTTGCTACCACATAAACCTGTTGGATTTTAACCTGGTGTTGTTAAAACTGTTACAAACAGACAACACAGCCGTCTGGACTCTGTCCCTTTGCTGCAGGGAGCTGTGACAATCCCCGTCACTATACTGTCCCCCAAGGACCAAAATACTCATTTTTGTTCCCTTCACTTGAATGGCCTCCTGGACCATGGTGCCAGGGTGAGTCAGCTCATCCTCCCTGCAACCCCCACTCCCATCCAAACAAGCTGAGAGAACCTCAAAGCTGTGAGACAATGACCGAGACTGACAGTCCTGCCCTCCTGACCCCCTGACCTGCCTCACTCACAGTCACAGCCTCATTCCCCTGACCACTGACCAAATCAGCTCTTGCTGCCACTGACAGTCTCAGATCCGATCTCAGGGTCCATCCCTCTATAGATCAAAGTGACCATCTCCCTTAACAGGGGGGATCCTTCTTCTGCACCGATACTTTGTCATGTCCAGCTACGTGGCTCTTACTCAATAGTCTCTGCCAGCTGGGTAATGGTGCCTCCACTGGCCTCTTCAATCTTCACAACCCTCACTGGCCTTCACCCTCTTCAGGGTGATCTGCTCTGTCTAGTGGGCAGACACGTTGATGCTGTCTCCGGCTAGCTGGGCTTCTCTCTCTTCTCCTCATCCCCTCTTCACCTGAGGAAGAGCCTCCACCTGACAGAAGCATCATTACATTGAAGCCATTCGATTGTTGACGTGCTGACTGACTGATGTGATGCTCAATCTGTTTGTGGGTCTTTCAAGACAGAAGACAGTTTACAATTACACCCATTAATTTCTATCAAGAGTGATTCACCAGAATTGGGTCTAAATGCCCACGTCAGCAGGAAAACCAGAGTGTTTCCCATTGGCGCTGCCAGTGTCTGTCATCTGGGATTCACCCATCTGAAAAATGCAAAGGAGTTCATCCCAGAAAACCTGCCGGCCAGCCCTGCTGTGAGAGATCGAGGTGTCCTTTTTAAAGGGTGCGCTGAACTCCCTCCCTCCAATAAATGAAATGGTGATTCCGCCCTCCCCACTCCCTGCTGACCAGGGGCGCACCACCAACCACTCAGCAAAGGGTGGCATCCACTCTCCCTCCACTTAAATAACAGGTCAACCCCACACCACCACCATATTCATCACACAGGCATGAGTGTGAGCCATTCCTTCCACCCTCAGGCCTCCCACAATCCCCTCTCAGGTCCCCCACTCATATCCCTCCCCCTCCCACTCAGTCCCCTCCCCCGTCAAACCGCTAATCAGGTCCCCTTCAAGCCACGCACCTTTGCAATGCTGACGGTGCACTGCTCCCGATACCATAGCATTGACAAACTGACCTAGCACCATGGGCCAGAGGGAATCAAGGAGGTGGGTCCAGTGGCCCTTTGCACCTCTGCTGCTGCCCGAGGAAGGGTCCCTCAAAGGTTCTGGGGGTTGGGTGTGATCGGATGGGGGAAAGGGGGTCACCTCGCCACACTTCGCCAGGGTGGGGGACTCATGGATGGACAACCCCTTCTAGCACTGACAGAACTGAAGATCACCCCTGGCATGGTGATTTCAGGCATCTCAGTGATCAACATCTTCATTCCTGCCTGTCAGCACAGAAAGTTTGAAGTGACCGAATAACTTTAATTTCCATGGCCCCTGGACAGCTGTCCGGCTTTTAAATCACTGCAGCACTCCATTCTGCAGCAGGAATTTCCATTTCTCTCTGCAAGAAGCTGCAGGTGTGAGCAGACCCCTTTGGGTTGAGATGTCAATTTCTCTGGCTGAGTGGGGATAGGGGGGAGGGGGGGTTCCATTCTCCACAGCTGTGCAATCATCCCCAGTGTATTCACACAGCTTTGCATTAAAGTCTCTGATCCTTACTATCAAGCTGAAACCTTTGAAACCCCTTTCTATTCCATTGAAAACCTTTGATCTCATGTCAATTTCTTGGTGCAGTGCATTGAAATAGATTTCCATTGGCAGCTTAATGAATTTCAACTCAGGCGCCAGTCAGCTCTGTTTATTTACCTTTCCCTTTATGCTTGAATATATCTCAAATACCTTCATTGTTCCCTAACTGCAATGTTCACAAAGACTCTTAGTCTGATTCACAGCTCTATGTTTGAGTGTGTGAGTGAAGTGTGTATGTGTGGCATGTATGATTGCATCTGTTACTGCGAGTGTGCGTGTTTGTGAGACTGTGTGTGATTGCGTGTGGGAGCGTGTGTGGGAGCATGCGCGCAAATGTGCATGGGAGTGTGCATGATGGTCCTGGAGAATCCCACTCCATGTGTTTTTTTCTGAGTCCCAAAAATTTCATGACAATGCAGGCATCGAAACAAACAGAATGACACATGGACAACCGTTAAGAAGGGTGGATGGTGTTGAGTAATCGAAGCTGAGATTTTTCAGCAACATTTTACTTATTTTGCATCCGAAAGAAAATGAGAGAGTGGGAGAGGTCCAGGTTCTCTGTTCCAGAACCTCGGGCCAGGCAATCTCAATCCAATGCTGTCAATATTGAAGCCATGACAAGGTGCAACAGGTCAGAATTCTTGGAGGAAATATTTCAGAGGAATGTAGTGTTGGGGTCTTTACAGAGACTGAGTAAAGTGAAGACATGGAGGGATCTGAGCACAAAGTAAAATAAATGATAAATATGAGGCAGTGTCAGAGCAGGAGCCAATGTAAATCAGAGAGCACAGAGGTGATGGTTGAGTGAGACTCAGTGCGAGAATAAGCGGGTGGGATTCTCTCAGCACGCTGGCATCAGCAGGGGACCTGTAGGAGGACTTGCAACCGGCGTCCAGCTGATCGCGAGTGTCCAATGCCTTTTTCTTTTACATAATCAGCCTTGTTCTTGAAAACAGCGTGAGTATGATTACCATAAAATTCACGAGCCAGGGATGGTATTCCTCAAACTCGCGATTGTCTCTCCCCAGCTGGGAGCGGTTCCCATCAGCAGGAATTAAAGCTGGCCCCATCCACGAGAACCAGGCGTGATCACCTCTCTGGTGGGCACAGAGGCCATTCAGGCGCCCTCTCGCCCCACGCCCCACGCCGGGTGCGTTTTTCCCCTTGGACAGTGCCAACATGGCACTGCCAGCCTGGCACCCTGGCGCTGTCCACAGGGCACCCCAGCACTGCTCATTGGGCACCGGATAATGCCAAGGGGGTTTAACACAAGAGTATGGGGCCTACCAGGTGGGCCGACCGGCAGTGGTGGGAGACGTGCCCACTGCACTCTGCATTATCGATCGATGGGAGAGGGAGGGAGGACGGCGGGCAGAGCTGCACATGGCATGGGGTTTGGGGGTGCGCATGGCAGTGCATGGATCAGGGCTGGTCATGGGTGGTTGGCGATTGGGGACAGTTGTCAGGGAGGCCAGCAATCGGTGGGGTTGGTCGGTTGGTCGGGGAGTCCAGCGATCGGGAGGGAGGAGCGTGTTGGGAAGCTGGTGATCGGGAGAAGGGGGCCTGGCAAGAAACCAGGAGGCCAGCGATCGGGAGGCCAGCGATGGGAGACCAGTGCGCAGGTCAGCACATGCACACTGGCCCACACAGCGCACTGATGCCAGTCTCTTGGCTGGGATGAGGCCCCCCTGACGGGCGTGAATCTCTCTCTGAGGCACTTTGTGGAGCACAGAGCGCTGGAGATTCATTCAACTCAGTACAGCCAAACAAAAGGGCAGGAAAAATCCGTTTTCCCAACTGTTGGGCACTTAGTTTCTTTTTGGGAGAATCACCCCCCAGATCTTTACATGAAACTATCCAAACACAAATCTGTTCTCTACTTTTTCCACTAATAGCTGTCCCTGTTAAATGAGAAACTAAGCATTAAATGATTTGCATTGCTCTGCAATTATTCAATTCAAAATATTCACAATAAATTGTCTGTGTGTCAATACCTTCAATCGAAAAACATCTCCCAAATTGCTTCTCAGGAAGATTATCACTCAAAATATCAGATTGATCCATCTAAGGAAAGATTAGGACACTTTGTCAAAGGGAGAGGTTTTGAAGAGTTCACTAAAGGAGGAGAGAAATGGAAAAGTTTAGGAGTCATTGAGAGAGAATTTCCAGGGCAGTGTTCTCAGAGGGTTTTAGGGCTGGAAGATGTTAACTGTGAAATAAATAAAATATCTTGGTAAAATTATCATTCTAATTTAGAATCTTACAGCTCACTCTGCATCCACCTCAATATTTTCCTTCATCACTCACTACCACCTCACTTTTTTTTCCTCATTCTGCTCCTGTCTCATTCCATTCCCACTTCACTCTGTCCTTTCTTCCTTCCATTCCCTCCTCACTCTGTCCTTTTCTCCCTCCATTCGCTCCTCACTCTGTCCTTTCCTCCCTCCATTCCCCCTCACTCTTCATTTCTCCCTCCATTCCCCCTCACTCAGTCCTTTCCTCCCTCCATTCCCTCCTCCCTCTGTCCTCTTCTCCGTCTATTCCCCGGTCACTCTGTCCTTTCCTCCCTCCATTCTCTCCTCACTCTGTCCCTCCTTTCCTCCTCACTCTGGCCTGTCCTCCCTCCATTCCTTCCTCACTCTGTTTCAGGTTCACTCGGGCTCTCAGCTCAATCTTGAACTCTCCCCTCTACCTTACTTTAGAAACCTCTCTCTCTGTATCACCCCCTCTTGTCAGGGATGATGCTGCAGCACATCCTCTGGTGGGAGGTTCTCATTACAGTGTGACTTTTGACATTGGCAGCTTCCATTATCAATGTGGCTTTCGGAAATTCCACTGGAAAAAGTTATCAGGAAATTTGTACAGATTCCTAACATGTTTTATTTGTCAGTGTTCTTTACTCTACAAAGGTTTCAGCAGATTGACACACAAATGATGAGGGATGAAGACAATGGAAAAGTCTCACTCACTGTTCCATTGGTATAGAGAATTTAAAATTCATTCAATCCAGATTAGATGGAATGCAGAGTCTAGGAGATTGACGCACGCACACACAAACACA
Organism: Mustelus asterias; assembly: GCF_964213995.1. NCBI lineage: Eukaryota > Metazoa > Chordata > Chondrichthyes > Carcharhiniformes > Triakidae > Mustelus > Mustelus asterias. Next base: position 80,797,159 of record NC_135815.1, on the reverse strand, counting down.
GACACAAACACACACACACGCACACACACAAAGCCATTATTAGATTTTGCAGCACCTAGCAGGACAGTGAATCCATTAAATGTTTTTCAAAGGAGAAAAGGTATGGGGAAAGGAGAGGGAAATGGACGTGAGTGGACCATTCCTTCAACAGCCAGAGCAGGTATGAGAAGTTGAATGGTCGCTTTGTTGTAGCCAGTTCCATGATGTTTCAATTCCAGTGCTTGTGCTGGTGTTCATCAAGTGAGAAGTTTAACAACACCAGGTTAAAGTCCAACAGGTTTATTTGGTAGCAAAAGCCACACAAGCTTTCGAAGCTCTAAGCCCCTACTTCAGGTGAGAAGCTTAGAGCTTAGAGGGTTGTTAAACTTCTTACTGTGTTTACCCCAGTCCAACGCCGGCATCTCCACATCATGACTACGTTCATCAAGTGTACATACAACAACTCTGTTTTTCTTCAATTAAGGTTCCGTGCCTGTCTAATCTGTTTACTCCAATTAATGAAACTAATAACAATGTTTACGTAAGTCTCATGGTCTCAGTGGGTGTCACTCGCTTGTATTAATAAAGGGTTCCACTGAGTGAGTGAGCTCAGAGTCAATGAAAACTAAAGGACAATAGAGTTCATCACAGAACATGCATCTGGTGGATTTATTATTTCTACTCTTTGATGTCGAACCCATTTTCTATCGCATCCTTGCAGTGGTTGGAGTTCTGTGTGAGTTATTGTAATCATTGCTGGTTTGGCTGCTCTGATAGTGGAACTTGTTGGTGTCGGGCATGTTACACAGTCGTATGCTTGAAGTTATTATTTCCAATCATGATGATCATTATTTTATTTCAGGCAATGTTTTATTTCAGGCATTGAATCCAAACTAAACATGTGTTTACTGGTGTTCAGGATCTGTTTGACTTTGTCCAGGTTTCAGTGGGGCACTTGTATAATTCAGGTCAGAAACTCCAAAGTGTTTTATGAAGTCCGCCTGGATCATAGGTTTTGCAATTTGAATTTGGCTCGGGTGAGCATGAGATGTTTGACCTCAGGTATGATTCAAATGAACCACTAGGGAGCTTCTATCAAACAAAGTTTATTTAAGAATACTGTTAACATGTAGAGAAAGAAAATGAGCAATAACCCCTGCCACGAACAAACAAGAAAAAAACAACCATGATATTGTATTAAACCTTAACAGCTAAATAAACAATTCCCATAAACAAAATCCTTGCCACAGGTTTAACACAGAAAATACGAATGCTCAGTGATGCTGGATGCATCATGGTTGGATGCTGCAGTTCTCTTGATATACACTCAGACAAGCTTGGTATCAGAAAAGCTTGCCAAATACATCATGGAGCGAGAGAGGGAGACTCTCGGTACTTGCTAGCAAAACCACCAACAGCATAATTTTCATTGCAGGAAGGCCAGAAGCCGAGATTCCAGCTGGCTAGCAGAATTTACAATGCCAAGGACAGAGTGAGAGAAACACTGATTTTCAGTCTGATGTCCACACCCCTTCTAAGTTAAACCAGCAGCTCAAAACTGAGACAGAAGAACTCTTGTCACCTGACCTGTTAATTATTCTCCCCTCTAACAATGCAGGGTCATAAAAAATGCCAGAAAGCACCTGAGGCCCAGAACTAAACAGAACCCATTTAAGCCACTGAAGGAACAAAAAAAGAATTCTCGCAAATAGCCCAGCAGCAACAAGATATAAAAAAGCTGTTTCACTGCAGAGAACATAAATTTAAAAAAATACATTTCTCAAAGGTACACTAGCATCACAATACATTATATTTTTCATCACTGCCTCTTTCTATATACATTTATATCAGTGGATGCAGTTTCTTGAAATGATTGGACAAGTGGGAATATGTCCTCCCAATATCTTTGAGTTGTTTGCTAACTCTTGCCAATGAATTTTGGATGTGAAAGAACATGTCTTGACAGTATGTCTTTCAGAATTTTAGTTCATCCTAAAGCTCTTTGCACGCTATAAAGGACTTTTGAAATTTAATGACTGTTGCGATGTCTGCATATAGTCTACATTGCCCTGAAGCCCCCCCTGTCCTAGTCCTGAACACATATCTTTGCTTAGTTCTTTCCCATCATTCCTTCTGCAGCTCATCTTGTCTCTGAGAGCCACCTCCTGCTCCCCTCAACCCACAATTCTCAGTCTCAAGTGTATGTCTGCTGTGTTATAATTCAGGTTAGAAACTCCAAAGCATTTTATATGCCTGGATCATAAGCTTTGCAAATTTGAATTTGGCTAGGTTAAGCAAGAGGTGTTCCACTTCAGGTATGATTCAAATGACCCACTCCGGAGCTTTTATCGAACAAATTTTATTTAAGAATACTGTGAACACGTTGAAAGAATAATAGCAATAGTTTTTACCAATTACAAGCAAGGTTAAAAATAAACAAACATGATATTGTATAAACCTTAACAACTACATGCACTGTTCCAATACAAACCTGCTTATAACATACACCCGCCACAGGTTTAGCACAGAAAGTAAGAATGCTCACGTGATGCTGAAACTTAGTCCATTGGCTGGAGAATTGAAACTCTGACTTCCCAGCCTTGTAACTTCTCACAGACCTCGAGGCAGGGGCAGAGCCACCGCTGGCCTCCAGCTTTAGCCTGAAAACCACTGCAAGAGTGAGAGGCAATCCTTGCCTCAAATTCCCAGCTGGAAAACCACCAACAGCAGAATTTTCACTCCAGAGAGAGGCAAGACTGCTTCCAGTCCTGAGTTTGAAACAGATTCTAGCTAACCAGCAGCCAAAACTGAAAGGAAGAAACTCTTATGAGAGGAAAAAAAACTATCCTACTTGACCTTTCAATCATCCTTCCCACAACAATCCAAATGGTCAGAAACTCCCTGAAGGCCAAGATTTTTTAAAAAACATTTAAACAATTTAAGCAGAAATAACAGGATCTCTAATAAGACAGCCGGTGCCACGATAAAAAAACAAAGCTGCTTATAACTGCAGTGAACATATTAAAAACTACATTTCTTAAAGTCACAGTAGCATCACACCTGCCACTGAGTAACAACTAACAAATACAAGGGGAGTCTCAGTGTAGACAGATAGAGACATCACATACATTTCTAAGGTCCTTATGGCATGAAAAAAGCTTCAGGATAAACTACAGTTGTGAAAGACATTCGATAAATGCACTTGTAGCTGTTTTCTTGGAGTTGATTGTGAGGGTGTGTTCTGTGGTGAACAGAATGTAAATTATTTGCTGTACCATTTTCCATCTTCCCGGAATGCTCTGAAAGAATTGATAAGTAATAAGCTGTGATTCCGTTATTGGATTCATGAGTTATCCACATGCTCACTATTACAGCCCAAATTCAGAGCTCCTGTAGATTATTCAACTGATTCAACAGTGAATCAGATCTAATCTCCAACCCAAGGAGCTGAAACTAAATATAGAAACCCCGCCTGTCTCACCAGTGAGTCTGTTTCGATTAATTTAACCTGAACTCAGTTGCTATATTTCTGCACTAATGTCATTCTCCTTGTTCATTGAGAAACTTATCTGCTGACCCATTGGGCTGTTTCTTTAAGTGAGTTGTAAAACTGCAACTTTTAACATTTTCTCTACTTGTTCTTTATATCTTTGCTTCTTCTCACTGGACAACTTTGTTTTACGGTCTGTTTTAAATTTACAGCTGACTTAGTCGCGATTGTGACTCTATCTCGAGGGAGGTGCGGTCTTTCCAAAGGTGTCACTCGGTACCTGGTGGCGATGGCTGCAGCCGATCTGCTGGTTGTCATTATTCGGGTCATACTGGAGAAAATTAATCCCTTCAAACTGAGCGTTGTATTATATTACAGTCGTCATGCCTATGGCATCAGAGAAGTTATTGCTACCGCAGTTGTTAGCAGCTCTGTCTGGCTCACAATCGCCTTCACCTTTGACCGAATGGTGGCGATTTGCTTCCAGAAACTGAAGATGAAATACTGCACTGAGAAAACAGCAGCCATCGTTATCACAACGGTGAGTTTACTGTGTTTATTCACCAAAATCCCGGTGTTTTTTAAGTATGACCCCTATTACCGCAGGGTATCAGACGAGTACTACTTTTATCCTGTGTGGAAAGTCTTTGACTGGGTGGACCGCATTTTAACTCCAGTGCTCCCCTTCGTGCTGCTACTGCTGCTCAATACTCTCACTGTCAGGCACATCCTGCTGGCCAGTGCAGTCCGCAGGAAACTGAGGGGACAGCGAAACGGGGGGGAGCAGAATGATCCAGAAATGAAGAATCGAAGAAGATCCATCATTTTACTCTTCACCATATCAGGCAGTTTTATCCTGTTATGGGTGACACGTGTTGTATTTCTATCGATTCAACGAATAACTGATATGTATGATTTTTGGGCAACTGATGAACTTGTAATAGATAAGATAGGATCAATGCTCCAGTTATCCAGTTCCTGCACCAACACATTTATTTACGCAGTCACACAGAGGAAGTTCAGAGAGGAGGTGATGAATGCTCTGAAATATCCCGTTACTGTCATCCGGAATTTCATTAAATGATGGGATGAAATCTGGAAAATATAAACGCGGAGTGGGTCGCAAAGTTATGGTTCCTATCCAGCTCAACTCCTGTTGAATAAACATGTCCAAAGGGCTTTGAAAATGAGAATCAAAATCTTCCTCAAATCTACAAGTTCTGGTCAGGTGGAAGTTTGAAAGTGAATTCTTCATGTTCTGAGAAATAATTGATTTGCGGATATTGCGATGAATTTTATTTTGTCTAAAATACAAAGTTTAAATGAGATCTGGTTCTAATATACACATTCTTACTAGTCAAAGGCAAGATTCAAATGACACAGATTTCACTTCTCACTAACTCCACAGTATAAACACTGTGAGTTTGAAAGGATTGGAAGCAACTGATTCCGAGAGAAGCAGAAACATTGAAGCAGCTGTATAGAGATGATGATTGCAGTTGTTGAGAACTGACAATGAAAATAGTTTGAAAACTGCCTTACCAGGGGAAGTGAAGTCTTTGTGAGGAATTTAGAATAGCAACAAACTGAGAGATCCTGGAAAGGAGCAACATGGAGACAATTGCTGAATCATCAACCTAAGGAGAACAAACAGAATTGGGAAAGGGCACTTTGAGCCATCGCACTTGTGCTAAGTTTAGAAAATGGAATGTGGGCAAACATTCTGAAACAGGTTGTACAGCCCATCCAATTCATTCAATGATCAATAGTCATCATCCCATGTGTTTCTGCTGTTCCCATATCTCTTTATCTACATTCCCACAGTCACCAATCAAACATATTGCTCAATGTTCTACACTGTATATTCCTCTGGCAATGTGGAATGGTCAGAGAGCTGACTGCAAGACATTGCTGTAAGCCAGGCTCCAGATGCTGCCGCTCTGTTACTCCTTTGGGAGAGATTCTCACTGCTCAGCCAGGAAGAAACCTCAGGAACTGGCCTGGAAATGTTGACAAATATAGATTTAAAATGCGGAATGTTCTCTGCCCGTGTCCCCATCTGTGGGATTCTTAGTCTCTGGTATTGATGTCCCCCTGGACTTTCACATGGTGGTCACCGCCAATTAACTGATGGCTCCTCACAAGATGCAGAGCTGCCCCACCATTGAAAAAATGCCAAGAGCCCAATGAATTGACACCTATTTGGGACAGTGTCTCGATAGAAACATATAATTCCAAATACGCACATCCTCGATGTATAAATGTATCACCTGCTCCTGTCCAAGTCTCTTCCATTTAATCTTACATCCATGTGCCATCAGCCTCTACTGCCTTTTTCCATCAATCCTGTCCCATCACTTCATAATTTAAAATTGTATCCAATCACCTTGGGAACAAAACAATTGTCCAAGGTTGTCTTTCTATCTGTCTTTCTTCACACTGTTAATATTCAGATTACTGTTGTACATTTTGCTGCAATTCGACCAAACCTAATAATTAACCACATTTTATCTCAATAGCAGCAAAGTAGAAGATAATTGTTGAATGTTGCAAGCTGTTTTTCACAGACAAGGAAAGCCCTGGCCAGGAATGAACTGTTGGAAATGATGAAAAACATGAGCATCTCCAGATCACAGCGTGTCCAGATTTAATCCCAAGGGAATGAGTGATTGATGAGGTACAAGAGGAAAAAGAACTTTCCAATTCTGGAGTGTGGAAGTTATTGATTCCGTGTGAGGGTTGGAGCAGATAGTCATTACGAGAAGCACTAAACAGGCAAAGATGCACAGTGACTCTCCTGAAATTGAGTTTGAGGGTTGGAGATAGGATGTTGGGCAGGAGAATTAGGGGGTATATGAGGAAAAACCTTTTCATCCAGTGGGTGGTAATGGTCTGGAATGCGCTGCCTGGGGGGCTGGTACAGGCAAGAGACCTCACATCCTTTAAAACATCTCTGCATGAGCACTTGGCACATCATAACATTCAGGGCTATGGGCCAAATGCTGGCTCATGTGATTAGGTGGAAGTTCAGGTGCTTGTGATGTGTTGGTGCAGAGTCGATGGGTCAAAGGGCCCCTTCTCTGCTGTCTGATTCCATGACTCTACGTTTGAAAGCATTTGTGGATCTGGTCATGGGGAATATCACAGGATGGGATAAGGGAAGAGGAGATAAAGGCCTGGTTAATCAAAGATATAAGGAATGAGCAAAGGCACTAAAATCTCCTGAAGGGTGGGTAACATTAGGGCTCACTTTGAATATCTTTGAAAGGTATTTGGAGCTGTAGCCAGGGCCAAAATGGTCAGTCACAAATTAAACATCGATGTTGAGTAACTGCCGAACTGACCACTTGCTCTTGTTCATTAATATCTGGCTTTTGATTACAGTCACGAGAACTTAAAATCAATGGAAACTCTTTGGGCCATAACCACCTGGCTACCCGATGTGGGATTTTGGGGGGTTTCCATTTCCAGCATGTGAGTCGTTACGGAATGTCACTCCACCACTGATTGCCACGCTGAAGACGGGTCTTTGTTTCCAATTCTTTCTTCCAGATATCTGAACTCAGTAAACTGTTTAGACAAGACAACACCTTACAATGGCAGAAAATACCTTGGGGAATCTGTGTTGTATCCTCTCGATTGCAGCAACATCTCCCTAAAATCCACACATATTTCTCCAACTGTGGGTTGACGGAGGTTTTATTTCGATTCACCATTATATCTTGACTTTAATGTTCTATACCGACTGGGCAGCATGGACGAGTTGGACCGAATAGCCGTTTCCATGCTGTAAACCTCTACGACTCTCTGACTGCCATCAAAGTCAGGATCTTTTTGGTTCTTTATCTTTATCCACTTGAGGAGCTGTTTTTAATGTTGGGAGCCGGAATCCCCAAACCCTTCAGCTTCTTGATATCATCCAAATTTCCCCCATTCAAAATATTTTTTCAGTGAAATGTAAAACCTCACACTTACTGACATTAAATTCCATTGTTATTCATTGGCCCATTTATCTCAGCCACGTTGCTTTGATCCTCAGAATTCATTACTGTGCTTCCTATTTTAATATTGTCTGCAAATTTCTACATCACTCCCTCTCGCCCTGTATCCTTTTCATTGTTTTACGCAGTTAACAGGAGTGAGTCCAGAGCAAAACCCTTCTGGGTCTCCACTGCCTCATTCCAAACATGCAGAGGAACTGCTCTGAACTCCCATTGTTTCTTCCCATCTCAGCAGTTTGCTTCCCTCCCCCTGATTTAATTCTGCTTCATTTTCTCCAATCAGATTCTAATTGGTTAAATCAAAATACTGCGGATGCTGGAATTGGAAACAAGAATGAAAAATGCTGGAAAATCTCAGCAGGTCTGACAGCATCTGTGAGGAGAGAATAGAGCCAACGTTTCGAATCTCGATGACTCTTCATTCAGCTGTGACGAAGGGTCATCTAGACTCAAACGTTGTCTCTATTCTCTCACCATAGATGCTGTCAGACCTACTGAGATTTTCTAGCATTTTCGGATCCTGTGAGGTATTGTACTTAAGCTTTCTGAAGATCCATGTACACAACATGCACTGCATTTCTCCACACGCCACATGTGTCACGGATTCCAGTCAGTGTCAGGTGTAGAGTTCACATTTTGGGCCATGGAAAATCTAAATGTGTGTATCATTAATATTCATCTGCCGTGCTGACTTCATAACCATGAAGGTTTCTTTACACTGGTGTTACATCCACTTCACACAAACTGATCGTCACAAATACCTCACAACATAACTTGTTACATCATGCATGTAGACTTCTCTCATTTCACAATTACATGTTGTATCGCATCATTCCAAGGATTTAACCAAAACCAAAGCACCCAATGTAATAACATTGGGCCTGATTTTACCATTTTGAGTCCAAGTGCCGAATCTGGGCATCAAATAGATCCGAGCCTGGAATCCTCTTTCCAGCGCACCCATACGTGTTTTGCCGGCTCCGATCCGATTCACGCTGTGGGCGGGGCTTAGCGCTGGCAGACCAATCGGAGCTCTGAACTGCGCATGCGCAGTTCGAAAAAAATCTGACAGCGCGCCTGTGTGCGAAAGAAAAAAAATCAGGAAGCGGAGAGAGCGGCTCTCTGACGATCCTCTGGGGTGGGGGGGGGGGGGGGGGGGTGTGGGTGGGGGAGGTGCGGGGGGGGTGGGGGGGCGTGGAGGAGGAGGGTGGGTGGTACCCACATCATCCTCTGGTTGGGGGGGATGTCGGGGGGGGGGGGGGGGCGGATCCAGATCATCCTCTGATAGGGGGGAGGGTTCCTCTGTCAGTCTGCGGCCGATCAGTGGGGAGGGAGGGGGCAGGGGGGTCCGCCGCCACTCTGTGGGCGATCCCTCCTCCCCACCGGAGGAACGAATCCCTCCTGCCGGAGTGGACGTGCGGCCATGCCATCCCACAAAACCTTCAGGATGAAGCGATTCCTCGCTAAGAAGATGAAGCAAAACCGGCCGATTCCACAGTGGATCCGTGTGAAAACCGGCTACAAGATCAGTACAAGTCCAAGAGGAGACACTGGAGAAGGACCAAGCTGGGCCTGTAAAGGGATACACCATCACTGGTACACTACCAGCCACAGATTACTCTACCCTGCAGGGGCAAGAGAGCGGGAGAGATGGCTGTGGCTGGTAGTGTACCAGTGATGGTGTCTCCCTTTACAGGCCCAGCTTGGTCCTTCTCCAGTGTCTCCTCTTGGACTTGTACTGATCTTGTAGCCGGTTTTCATACGGATCCACTGTGGAATCGGCCGGTTTTGCTTCATCTTCTTAGCGAGGAATCACTTCATCCTGAAGGTTTTGTGGGATGGCATGGCCGCACGTCCACTCCGGCAGGAGGGATTCGTTCCTCCAGTGGGGAGGAGGGATTGCCCGTAGAGTGGCGGCGGACGCCCCTGCCCCCTCCCTCCCCACCGATCGGCCGCAGACTGGCAGCAGAGCCCCCTCCCCGACCCGAAGATGATCTGGGTCCCGCCCCCGCCCCCCCGCCCCTCCCCCCTTTCATGCTAATGCGTTTAAATCATCGGGCCGCCCGATTTGGGCGCGGGTCCATCGGGTGTTGGTAAAGCCGTGATCTGCTTGGAATCGGGTGCAGATCGCGGTATAGGCCCGATGCCCAACTTCACCGCGATTTCGCGCCCGGAAACGGGTGCGATGTTTTGTTAAAATCAGGGCCATTATCCGAATCTGCACATGATAGCCTCCTCATAACTCAAGTATTGAATTGCATTTTCTTCTGGTTTTCAGTTTTTTTTTACACAGAAAAGAATGTTTTATTTAAACCCACAGTCTTATTGTCCTTTTTGCTCTTTATAGGCAGAGTTCCACTCACAATCCCAATTTCCAAATTTACATGCGGTAAATTCTCTGTTCAAGTTAACAATGACCCATAACTTACGATTAACGGCGGAAAGCCAGAGGCGACCAAATACAGAAGTTTTTTTGCCCTCTTACCTGTGTTCAAAAATTGCCATCCAACTCCCAATTGGAGCAGCAGCCTTCAGCCTTCAGCGATACAATCACCACAGGCCCCAGTGCGACACAGGAGGACTCTCTCCACCCTCTCTTATGATGGACAAGCTTGGGAACTCCCTTTGAGGTCTTGCTTGGAAATAGCAGTTTTCCACTGAAAACAGAGCAGAAGGATTCCCTGCTCTTAGAAAAGGAACGTTGAAGATTGTTGATTTTTTTTTTGCTATTTCTTTTAAGGAGTGAATCCTATTGTTATTGGCTCATTTATAGTGTAATTTTTTAATTTTATTTTTCTGATTGAAGATGAGTATTATTTAATATATATATAAATGGACATAAGTTTTGTTGTTTGTTTTAAATCTGTGAATCTCCAATTTAAATCTGCATTATATTATTATTTAACTTTACGTGTGGCATGCTTATAAGTGTTCGGATGTTTTAATTTAGAATATGGAAACTGAAAATTTAAATGGGAAGATGAGTGGTCAGAACTTCGTGGTCAATGATTTGGAAACCTGCATGAGGCTGAGCAAAGGAGAGTTCACATTTTGGGCTGTGGAAAATTTCAATGTGTTTATTATTAGTATGCTTCTGTCTTGCTTCCTTCATTTATATTTACCTTATATTTCACTCTTCTGCTTTGATGTTTCAATAAAGTATTTGTATTATTCCATATTTAAATGTTTTGTTTTAATGTGTTTTGTTTTAATGTTTTAATGAAACATTAGTAGAATTCTGTGACGTTTCATGGAATACTTTTATGAACAAAAATAATGTTATAAATACAAAACTTTGATACTATGTAAACATTTGACTAAACATTTTACTCAGCAGCCGCCCCATGACATTTTGTTTAAATGCCTCATCTTTTCAAATTTCTCATAAAATATATTTTCCTCTTGAAGACAACAATCAATCAAATATTTTTATACATTAGCGCAATAGTTCTGTTGTCTCTAAACAAGGAGGTCAGGGAGGGAGGTATATGAGGAGGGGAAAGGAGGAGAAGGTGAGGATGGGAGAATGAGGAGAAGGGAGGGAGGGGAGAGTGGAGAGTTTGAACATCAAAAAATTACATGTTACATGTAGCCTGACTCCTCTGTGCCTCGGTTAAAGCCTCAAAAGAACTTCAGTTAAAAAGCCTAGCTGAAAGCGTGATGTACCAGAGGTGGTGGAACATGACTCCAGATTTTCAATCTGCCCTGAATTCTGCAATCCCTAACAGACAGTGTTCACATCAGCTTACAGGAGACTTGCAAATGTCATCTTAAGGAATAGTTACCTAAAGCATTTGATCTAGCCAAGTTGCATTCTTCCCACTGTAAAGTTAGAGCTCATTTCTCCAAGGGGTTTCGAAGGATCAACATTGCATCAGGGAGACTCTTAAAATTAGGATAAACACTTCTTAAAATACATAGCCAATTCCAAATGGACTTTAGCTGAAACTTATTCCGGACACTAACGTCCTAAATTATATACGTATGTTATATATATATGTTATATATTAATATACTTTTTTTCCTGGACTTAATGGCCCTATTTTACCATTGCGTCGCGCGTGGTAAAGTCGGGTGTGAGGCATTAACGTGATCCGCGCCCACGCAGCTGGCCACTTTACCGAAACCGGGGAATGGTGGCAATCCGATTGACGCCCAAAATGGGCACAACGGCGTTTTAAATGCATTTGCATGCATTTCAATTGAATTAATGAACCGCCCACCCAACTTAATCAGCATTTGTCCCTTTACTGCCGCGTTCGCCGATCCGGAATCGCGCCAAAATGAACCTGATGAATAAAAGTCTGAATCGGGCGCTCCAGCTGCTGAAGAGCGAGTTCAGAGCTTCCATCGGCTCTCTGACTCAGATTGGTGGTGGGGGGGGAAAGGGAGGCGGGTCAGATCATTCTCTGGTTGGGGGCGGGGGGAGTGAGGCCAGATCGTTGTCTGGTTGGGGGGGCGGGGAGGAGGCAGGTCAGATCTATCTCCAGTGGGGAGGGGGTGGAGGGAGGCCTGATCGTTGGCTGGTGGTGGGGGGAAGGGCCGATCGTTGGCTGGGGGGGGAAGGAGGAGGAGGCGGGTCAGATGTTCCTTTGGGAGGGGGCGATGAGTGAGGCCAGACCATTCTCTGGGGAGGGGGTGGGGGGGCGATGAGTGAGGCCAGATCGTTGTCTGGGGTTGGGGGGCTAAGTGAGGCCAGACCATTCTCTGGGGGGGTGGGGGGTGAATGAGGCCAGATCATTGTCTGGGGTGCGAGGGTGGTGGGGTGGTGAGTGAGGCCAGATCGTTGTCTGGGGGTAGCTGGGGTGAGTGAGGCCAGACCATTCTCGGGGAGGGGGGGGAAGTGAGGCCAGATCGTTGTCTGGGGAGCGCGTGGGGGAGGGGGCAGTGAGTGAGGCCAGACTATTCTTGGGGTGGGGGGAGTGAGGCCAGATCGTTCTCTGAGGGGGTGGGGTGGAGGAGGGAGGCGGGTAAGATGTACCTTTGGTGGGGGGGGTGGGTCGGCCCAATCGCTCACTGGTTGGGGGGGGCAGATCGATCTCTGGTGGGGGGGGAAGGGGGCAGGGGTTGCGACCAATCTGGGTGGCAGGGGGTGGGTGGATAAGGGGGACAGTGATGTCTGTGGGGGCCAATGATCCCGCTTTTCGCTCCCGGGCCACTTTCTCCGCTTTCTGCGGCCCAGGAGCGATCTGACGTGGCCGCGCTTTTACAAATGTTTTTCCGACTGCGCTTGTGCAGTTCAGAGCTCTGATCGTTTCGGGCGCACTGAGCCCCGTCCACAGCGACACTCAGACTCGCCATTTTTTTTTCAGGCTCAGTGCGTATGGGGGCGCCTGAAAGCAGATTTCCAAGTCGGATCTGAATTACGCCGATTCAGCACTGAGAATGAAAATGGTAAAATCAGGCCCAAGATGTCATGACAAAATTGTAAAAAATATTTTCATAAATCTGTCTTTCAATTTCTGTGTATTATGTCTATTTAAAGATCTTTTTAAATCATTTACATAAAAATTAACCCAGCCAAAGAATGCCTGCTGCTTCTACTCACTGCAGTTCGACCAATAAATGTGTGGAAATAAATAAGGGTAAAAACTCACCTGTCAACAGCGCATGTGAGGGAAGTTAGGAAGAGATTGCAGCTCAGCGCTCCAATACCGGCAGCTTCTCAAAACTGTTTCAACTTGGCGCTTCCAGCACGGATGTCGCTGCCTCCAGACTTGCGTATTTTCCCGACACGCATGTGTGGCGCACAGTCCACTCAAGTCAAGATTGGGGCTGGAAGTTGCGGGCCAATGTGAAAATGGCATTTTTGTGCATTAACGTCTCATTTCTTCTCTTGTCAAAATCTCATTGAACTGTTTCCAGATGCTTCTTCTGTTGACTCAAATGGTTTTGTGTTCCTGCTGACTTTGTTCATTGAACCTCTTCTGATCTTGTTGTTTCCTCCAGTCCCATTTCCAATGGATTCTTTTCAGTTCTGTTTGGAATGTTCTCACCTTTTCTCATCCTTTTGCCTTTTCCTCCAATTCAAGTTTTTCACTTCCATTTCTCTTTCTGTTTCTAATTTGTTCATTTGTGATTGAAGTTTTGCCAATTTAATTGCCTCGTCCTTTGGAGAACTTGCTTTTCAGACTCTCTCAGCACAATAGGGGCAAAGTGTAAAATCAAAGCAACACCTCCATCCATGCAAACACCTTTATTTAACATGAATCTAACTCGCGTTTTAAACTTTTCTTACACAGCAATTTGACTGACTTAAATCTATGGGTGAGATTCTCTGGCCTCCCCTCAGCATTTTTCTCAGCAGGGGTATGTGACACGCCGTTCACTGGTGGTGGATCCTCGAGTTGCGCCCCTTTCCATGGGAATTCCCATTGAAGCCAATCCACACCGCCAGGAAACCCACCACAGGGGGTGCACCATCAGCAAGACCAGGGAATGCCACGGCGTGAATGGCTGGAGAATCCTGGCCTGTAACTTCTTTCAAATATCCAACAATACAATCATAGATTGCTAAAACTACCTCCGCTTCCTGACTGGCAGATAAAGTAAGAAATAAAGTTTATTTGTTAGTCACAAGTAAGGCTCACATTAACACTGCAATGAAGTTATTGTGAAATTCCCCTGTGTGTGGAACGTTTAAGTTGGCAATTCATTGAAAGCCCCTGGGGGTGATTCTCCCTGCCCGCTGCGCTGCTCCAGCAGCCAAATAGGCAGCGAGGCAGAATCGGAGGCCATTTGGGGGGCTTTCCGTGGGGTGCCACATCCTCTGCGCATCTCCGTGGTCCAGATTTGTGGCGCCGTCAGCTCCGCGCTGGAAATCGGCGCAGATCTGATTTAAATATTATAATCGGCATTTACATCCTATTCGCGGGCCGGGACTGAAGTCTCCGGGCTGCGAGCCTCTTCCTCCCACCAGGTGTGGTTCACTCCAGCGGGGTGTACAACAGCTCCCCACTAACTGGGAGGTGGCAGCCTGACCCTGTGGACTGAAGGGAGGACATGGAGGCCCCCTAGGAGGTCGGGGTAATGGGGAGCCCCCTGGACATTGCCAGCCTAGCAGTGCCAGCCTGGCCCTCTGGTACTGCCCAAACGGCAAACTGGCAATGCCTAAGGGGCACCTTGACATTGCCTACCAGTCATCGGGCAGTGTCAAGGGACCCAGAGGCAGAGAAAGTAGGGCCTATTGGGGATGGGGCTATGGGGTGCGATCAGTGGTGTGTCCTGTTGCCACTCTGCAGTCAGAATCAGTGGCAGAGGGAGTTAAGGTGCTGAAAGGGGCTGGTCATCATGATCAGGGGGGCTGCCAGGTAGGTCCGGCTGCGTGGAGGTTGCCAGGACTGCGGGTGGTGGGGGGTCGGGACTGCTGGAGTTGTGGGTGGTCGGGGAGTTCGGGCTTGGCGGGTGGTCACATTGGGAGATTTCTGGGAGGCCAGCGATTGGGGGACCACCGGGTTGGCCAGCGATGGAGCTGACCAGTGACTGAGAGGCCGGCAATGCTGGGCTACTGCGCATGCATCGATCTCCGCCATGACAGATTGGAGCATGCACAGTGGTCAGCGCTATGCTGCTGGCCTCTCCAGCGGGAAAAGACCCCACCCCTGATTTTCAGTGTGAATCTCCTTCAGATTGTGGAAGACTCATTTTGAAAATCCCGCTAAAAGAAACAGCAGAGGTTACTCCACTTTTTTACGCAAATTCGGCACTTAGAACCTTCTTGAGAGAATCCCTGCCTGGACCTTCTTTCAAATATCCAATAATACAAACATAGATTGCTAAAATTATCTCTGCTTCCTGACATAGGGATATGGTCTGTGGAACTATGAAGCTGTCAAGTCATTTCAAGCCCCTGTCTTTAAATTTTGATGCAAAGAATGACTGCTCTGACTCTCGGTTGAAAAGAAGTTGGTGTTTGCAATTTCAGTAGATGTTTCAGATAAACCTGAAGCTCATCATTAAAATATTAGTACTGCTTGGTTGTATCAACAACATATCCTTCACACAGCGGGGGACCTGTACTTTTGCAGTTTCATAGAGTCATAGTCATAAAGTTATAAAGTAGAGAAGAGGCTCTTTAACCCATTGGGTGGACACAAACAAAACTACACAAAACCTACATTAATTCCACTTTCCAGCATTTGACCCATAGCCTTGAATGCCATGACATTTCAAGCACTCATCCACATACCTTTTAAAGGCTTTGAGGTTTCCCTTCTCGACTAACCTCCAGGCAGTGCATTCCAGACTCCCACCGTCCTCTCGGTGAATAACATTTTCCTCAATTCCGCCACCCTCCTCCAGCTGTCTGCACCTTAACTTAAAATTATGCCCCCTCATTATTGACCCCTCAACTGAGGGGAACAGCTGTTTCTTATCCACCCTGCCATTACCCCCTCGTAATCTTATACACCTCAATCAGGTCCCCACTCAGCCTTCTCTGCTCTAAAGAAAACAACACAAGCCTATCCAGCCTCTTGTCATCGCTCAAATGCTCCATCCCAGGAAACATTCTGGTGAATATCCTCTGCCCTGTCTCAAGTGCAATCACATCGTTTCCATAGTGAAGTGATGTTAGATAGTTAAGTGGTTGCATTATAGTTTTAGCCACATGATTCGATGGTGATGTCACTGAGGTGTTTTGCAGCCTCCTGCTTTAGTTTCATTCATACTCGATGAAGGCAACAGCTCCTGCAATAAATCTGTTGTTGTTATTTTGAATCTATGTGTGCAAAGCACATCTGTTTCTTTTTGTTTAAACCAACAGCTCTTAACCGAGTTAGGAATGACAAAAAGAAAATTGGTGTTGAGTCAGGAATTTGTATCATTGTGAACATCAAAAAAAGACCTTGGGGCGATTATCCCCGGGAGAATCACGTGCCGGCCAATTCGTGGGATTCGCACATGCATTCCCGGCATGCATGCATCACCCAGCGCCGGATATCCGGCACAGTCGGGACCATGCTGGAAACCGATGGGAACAGCAGGGAAGTCATTTCAATCTATTTTTACTCTTATTTAAACGTGATTATCGGGCCCGGGACTGAAGTCTCTGGGCTCGCCAGCATCTCCCACCCAGCCAGTACAACTTCACTCTGGCAGGGTTCAGACTAGCTCCACACTATCGGGGAACTAGCAGCCTGACCCTGCTGGAGTTAAGGGAGGGCAATCGGGGCACCCAGGGGGTCAGTCATCAAGGGCGTGGTGCTCCCTGGAGGTGGGCACACGGGCAGCGCCAGCCTGTGTCCCCCAGCACTGCCCAAGTGGCAAAATACCCATGCCCAGGGGCATATTGGCACTGCCCATCAGGAAAGGTTAAGTGCCAATGGGGTCGGGCCTGGGGGCAGCGAGAGCTGGGGGTGGGGCCTAGGGGCTGATTGGGGGCTGCCACTCTGCATGGGGATCAGTCGAGGCTGGAGGGAGGCCAGCGATCGGGGCGGGCTGGGAGTTGGATCTGCCAGGGGTCTGCATCTTCCGGGGGTGGCTCGACCAGGTGTAGGTGTGTCTTCGGGGGGGATCTGCCTCCCGTGGAGGGGGGGGGGGGTGGCAGCTGCCGGGGAGATTGTCATTGCTGAGTGGCGGGGGGTGAAGATCGGGCGATCCAGGATGGGAGGAGAGTCGGGGCTTGCCCGGGAATGGCCGTGCAGACTGCGATCGGACTGGAGTGGGGGCGTTGATTAGGGGGAAAGCACTGCGAGGGTCCCAGAATGGCCAGCTTTCAAACTGGTCAGCAAACGGCAGGATGACAGTTCGGGGCCACTGCGCTTGCACAGAGGCCCTGAGCTGTCAGACCCTGGCAAAAATAGCTCCCTCCCACCCGCCGCCCCCCTCCAAGCTTTTAATAACGTTCATGATTGTGACCTTTGCATTGCACAGAGTGCGGGAGATTCTAATGTGAACTCCCACTGAATAAACAATTGTGATTTACCCCAGTTTTCCCATAAATTCAACACTTAGAATTGGGAGAATCACCCCCCTTAAGTGTGAGAAAAGATTGTGGGTGTGATTTTCCAGGCCTGTTGAGCTGCTTGAGTAGCGCAGCGAGTCGGGAAATGTCAGCAGGAGGTCCCAAACAGGAATCACAACCGGCGTCATGTCACTTGTGATCTTCCCAGACTATTTTCATTAACGTAATCAGCTGGACACCAGGGAACAGCATGAGGCTGATTACACAATGCAAATGCTTATTTGCAACACATAGCAATCTGGGGAAGCAATCATCTGGGCTCGGTAAAGATTCTGACCCCTCCAGAGGAGGTCCACACCAGCGGGGATCACATGTGGTCCCCAGCAACAGGGACCTAACGTGTCGGCCTTGCGGGTGGGAGCAATGGCCATAGAGGCCCCTGGGTGGGTGGGGACTGCGGTTCACCCCTTGGGCAGAGCCAGCCTGGCATCCTGACATGCCAATGGGCACCCTAGCATTGCCCACAGGGCACCCTGGCATTGCCAGCCTGGCACCCTGGCAGTGCACAACGGGGACCAGGGATTGCCAAGAGGGAGTGGGGCCTGAGGGTGCAGGGCCAGATGGGGTGGAACCAAAATGGGGGTGGGGCAAGTTTGGAGGGGAGGAAATGAGGCAAGTCTTCATTGCGTTGTGTGGGCTGGTGGTGGGACAAGGCTCGGAAGCTGGAACCGGCCACCAGGGGGGTGGCCATCAGGGGTCGGGACCAGTCTGTGGGGGAGTTTATGGCTGGTAATCGGGGAGGGTCGCACCCCGTCCCCCCCACTCAGTGCTGTGGGGATTCAGGGCCAGCAATGTCAGAGGGGAAGGAGTCTGGGCTGGCGATCGGAATGCCGGCAATGTCCCAGGTAGGCGCATGTCAACCTATCTCTCTATCTAATGAGTGCTAGCCCCCTCAGCCATCCGATACCGGACTCCTGGATGAGAGCAGGCTCCAACACTGCCCCCCGCCCCTTCCACCGGTGTGAGCTCCGTGATGGACTCTGTAATGCACAGAGGGCCATAAAGAAAAGAAGCAGTGACAGGCTAAATAGTTGGCTTTGTCCAGGGAAGGTCTTGTCTCACCAACTTGATCGAGTTTTTTGAAGAAGTGACAAAGATAAATGATGGGGGAAGGGCTGTGGATGCAGCTTATATGGAATTCAATAAGGCATTTGACAAGGTCCCAAATGACAGACTGGGATGAAAACTAAAATCACCTGGTATTCGAGGTGGGCTGGCAAGATGGATACAGAACTGATTTGGTCACAGAAGACAGACAGCAGGAGTGGAAGGGTGCTTTTCAGAATTGAGACCTGTTGCTAGTGGTGTTGCGCAGCGATCAGCGCTGGGACCTCTGTTGTTCATAGTATATATAAATGATCTGGTGAAAAATATGGGTGGTTTGATTAGTCAGTTTGCAGATGACACGAAGATTGATGCATTTGCTGATCGTGCTGGGGATTGCCAGAGGAGACAACAGGATAAAGATTTATTGGAAACTTGGGCACAGAAATGGCAGATGGAGTTTAATCTGGACAATTGCGAAGTGTTACATTTAAGAGGATTAATTTTAAGTGTGAATTACACTGTAAATGGCAGAGCCGTTAAGAACATTAACATACAGAGGGATCTGGGTGTGCAAGTCCACAGTTCCCTAAAAGTGGCAACACAGGTAGCCAAGGTGATTAAGAAGGTCTACGGCATGCTTGTCTTCATCAGTCAGGGCATTGAGTACAAAAGTTGGCAAATCATGTTGCAGCTATATAAAACCTTGCTCAGGCCGCATTTGGAGTGTTGCGTGCAGTTCTGGTCACCATGCCACTAGAAAGATGGAGAACATTTGCAGAGAGTGCAAAAAACTGTTCACCAGGATGCTGCCTGGCCATGGGAGTGTTGGCTTTGAGGAGAGGTTGAATAAATAAGGATTGTTTTCACTGGAAAGGCGGAGGCTGAGGGGATACCTGACAGAGGTCTACAAAATTATGAGAGGCAGAGGCAAGGTGGATACTGAGAAGCTTTTTTCTCAGGGTGGAAGTGTCAATTACAAGGGGGCAGAGGTTCAAGGTGAGAGGGGGAAAGTTTAAGCGAGATATGCGGAGAAGTTTATCATGCAGAGAGTAGTGGGTGTCAGGAATGTGCTGCCAGAGGAGGTGGTGGAACCAGGCACATTAGCAACATTGAAGAGAAATCTGGATGGGTGCATGAATAGGAAGGGAATAAAGGGATATGGTGCGAGTGAGGGCAGAAATTCCTCTTTAGTTTAGTTAGGGCATCAATGATCAGCACAGGCTTGGAAGGCCGAATGGCCTATTCCTGTGCTGTACTGTTCTTTGATCTTTCTTCTGAAATTCAGAGGTGGAAACAAATAATTGGAGAATTGATGTTGGAGTCATTCCCAGCGTAAAGATGGTTGTGATGGCTGGTGGTCAATCGTTTCAGTTCAAGGACATCTCACTGCAGTTCTTCAATGTAGTGGCCAAGACTTCAACCATCTTCAGCTGCTTCATCAATGACTTTCCTGGACAACATCCAGGGTTGTCCTGACAAGTGGCAAGCGTCATTCACATTACACACGTGTCAGGCAATGACCATCGACAACAAAACAGAATCTAACCATCGCCCCATGACATTCAACGGCATTCCCATTGCTGAACTCTCCCCTATCAAGATCCTGGGCATTATCATTGACCAGAAACTGAACAGGACTCAACATATAAATGCTTGTCTCCAGGACACTCCCTCCCAGACTGGGAAATATGTCGGTGTTCCTGCACTGTCACTGGGTCAAAATCCTGGAACTCAATCCCTAACACCACATGGACTGCAGCAGGTCAAGAAGACAGTTCAACAGCACCTTCTCTATGCCAGCTTGATATGGACAATAAATGTACTTTCAGCATTCAGTGTTTTGGCAAGGGGAGGATTCTTCATGAGAATTATTTAGGTTTTCCTGCCAGTGTGACTGGGCTCCCATTTAGTTTTCAGCAATCTGCCCAAATGTGACCCAGCTTGTTATGATGGAAACACGCAGTCCCTTGAATGTCACTTCCACCCTCAGCATTTCCTCTCTGGATTGAAAAGTGATTTCCTGACCATTCCCAACTGACCCTTCTGCTTTTTACTGAACCCAACAGGGCAGTGAATCTATTCAAGGTTTTTCAAAGGGGAAAAGATAGGGGGAAAGGAGAGGGGAATGGGTGTGAGTGGATCATTCATCCAACAGCCAGAGCAGTTCTGAGAAGTTGAATGATCTCTTTTCTGTAGCCAGTTCCGTAATGTTTCTATTCCAGTGCTTGTGTTGGTGTTTATCAATTGGAAATAAAACAATTCTGTCTTTCTTTAAATTATCGAGGTTAACATCACAATACATTGTATTTTTCATCTCTCCCTCTGCCTCTTGTGTTATATTAGTGGATGCAGATTCCTGAAATGATTGGACAAGTGAGAAGCTGTCCTCCCAATGTCTTTGAATTGTTCGTTCTGTCTTGCCAAGGAATTTTGGATGAGAAAGAACGTACACTTATAGAATGTCTTTCACAACTTTAGTTCATCCTAAAGGTCTTTGCGATAAAGATTGAAATGTAATCACTGTTGGGACACCTCCATCTCGTCTACCATGTCCTGATGTCCACCTGTCCCAGCCCTGAACTCACATCTTTGTGTAGTTCTCTCCTATCGTGCCTTCCACAGCTCACCTTGTCTCTGAGAGCCTCTTCCTGCTCCCCACAGCCCATAATTCTCAGTCTCAAATGTATGTGCGCTGCCACTGAGAACCAGCTAACAAATGCAAGGAAAGTCTCAGTGTTGTGTGTCACTATTTGTAGGAGTTGATTGTGAGGGTGATTTCTGCCGTGAACAGAATGTAAATGTAACATTTTCCACCTTCCTGGAATGCTCTGAAAGCATTGCTAAGTAATGGGCTGTGACCCCATTATTGGATTCATGAGCTATCCACGTGCTCACTATTACAGCCCAAGTTGAGAGACCTTGTAGATTATTCAACTGATTCAACAGTGAATCAGATCCAATCATCAACCCAATGCGCTGAAACTAAATATAGAAACCCCGCCTGTTTCTCCAATGAGTCTGTTTCGATGAATTCAACCTGATCTCAGTTACTATATTTCTGCATGAATAACATTCTCCTTGTTCATTGAGAAACCTATCGGTTGACCCATTGGGTAACAGGCTCCACCCTGTTTCTTTAATGTGAGTTGTAAAACTGTAACTTTTAACATTTTCTCTATTTGCTCTTCATATTTTTGCTTCTTCTCACTGGATAACTTTGTTTTACCGCTTATCTCAAGGGACATGTGGTCTTTCCAAAGATGCCACTCGGTACCTGGTGGCGATGGCTGTAGTGAATCTGTTGGTTGTTATTATTTGGGTCATACTGGTGAAAATTAACACCTTCAATCTGCACATTGGATTGAACTTGTGCACACATGCCAATGGCAGCAGAGACGTCATTGCTTTTGCAGCTGTTAGCAGCTCGGCCTGGCTCACAGTCGCCTTCACCTTTGACCGAATGGTGGCCATTTGCTTCCAGAAACTGAGGATGAAATACTGCACTGAAAAAACAGCAGCCATTGTTATCACAACGGTGAGTTTACTGTGTTTATTCACCAAACTCCCCGTGTTTTTTAAGTATGAACCATATTTCTGCCAAATAGTACCCAAGTTCTACATTTTTCTTGCATGGCAATTCTTTGACTGGACGGACCGCATTTTAAGTCCACTGCTCCCCTTCGTGCTGCTACTGCTGCTCAATACTCTCACTGTCAGGCACATCCTGCTGGCCAGTGCAGTCCGCAGGAAACTGAGGGGACAGCGAAACGGGGAGGAGCAGAATGATCCAGAAATGAAGAATCGAAGAAGATCTTTCATTTTAGTCTTCACCATATCGGGCAGTTTTATCCTGTTATTTACACAGTGACATAGAGGAAGTTGAGAGAGGAGGAGATGAATATTGTGAAATATCCCTTTACTCTCATCCGGAATTTCATTAAACAATGCTGCGAAAGCAGAAAAATTTAAACCTGGACTGGATAGCAAAGTTATTGTTCCAATCCAGCTCAACTCCTGTTGAATAAACGTATCCAAAGGACTTTGAAAATGAGAATCAGAATCTTCTTCAAATCTACAGATGAGAGACGATCTTACTATCAGGTTGCGCCCGTTTCCGTGAGCCGAGTAGTGCAATCTGCGCCCGCCTCTGCGCCCGTTTCCCCTTTACCAAGGGCCAAAAATGGCTGCTGTCAGGACCATTGTTGTTGGGACGCGGTGGTGGGGGGGTGGTTGGGGGTAAGTGGCAGAGGGTCACGGGGATTCCCCTGCCACTCCTCTGCATGATCGATGGAGGGGGGGGGCGGGTGAGGTTGGTCCCCTGCCATTTGCATGCATTTAAATTGACTTAATTGGCTGCATGCCCAAACTTACCGGCACTTCCACCTTTACTGCCGCGTTTGCCTGTCCAGATTCGGCGTGAAACTGTCATGGCCTGCAAAGGTCTGATTTGCGCACTCCAGCTTCTGAGGAGGTAAGTTCTGAGCTTCCGGCGGCTCTCTGACTCAGATCGGTGGTGGGGGGGAGCGGGGAAGGTGAGTCAGGTGGCTCTCTGGTGGTGGAGGGAGGTGGTCAGATTGCGCTCAGGTGGCGGGGGGAGGGAGGTGGGTCAGATGGCTCACTGGTGGGGGGGAGGGAGGCAGATCAGATGGCTCTCTGGTGGGGGGCAGAGAGGTGGGTCAGATGGCTCTCTGGTGGAGGAGGGAGGAGGGTCAGATGGCTCTCTAGTGGGGGGGGGAAACAGGTCAGATGGCTCACTGGTGGGGGGGCGGTTGACGGGTCAGATGGCTCTCTGATGGGGGACAGGGGTGCGGGGGACAGGGGCGGGGGGACGAGGGGGTCCGCTGCCACTGTGTGTGTGATTGGTGGGGGGAAGGGAGGGTCCGCTGCCACTCTGCGTGTGATCACTGGGGGGGGGAAGGGAGATGGGGCCATGATCATTCTGGGTAGTGGGGGGGGGGGTGGTGCGGGGATAAGGGGGTCAGTAATGTTGTGGGGGTTGGGAAATGTCTGTGGGGAGCCAGGTGGAGGCAATATCCGGCCCGGGAGCGATGTGGCAGGGGAGCACTTTTCTAATCATTTTACTGTGCATGCGCAGTTGAAGGCTCCGATTGGAGCTGCAGTGTTTCAGGTGCGATAAGCCCCATCCACAGGCTTCTGCAGCACGATTCAGAATCATTGCTATGTTTTTCGGGCAGTGTATGGAGGCGCCTCAGAACGGGTCTAAAAGTCGGATCTGAAACACTCCCAGCTTCTAGTTCGCCCAGCACTTAGAATTAAAATGGTAAAATAGGGTCCATTATAGTAAGGTAACAGTTTAAAAGTGGATTTTCTCGGTTCTGAGAAACAATTGATTTGAAGATATTCGGAAGAATTTTAGTTTGTCTCAAACAGAAAGACATTCTGACAAGCCAAAAGCACAGAATCAAATGAAACAGATTTCATCTCTCACTAACTCTACAGAAGAAATACTGTGAGTCTGAAAGGAATGGAAGCAACTGATTCAGTGAGAAACAGAAAAATTGAGGAAGCCGTGTAGAGATGATGATTGTTGTTGTTGAGAACTGATAATGAAAATAGCTTGAAAACTGCCTTTTCAGGAAAAGTGAAATCTATGTGAGGAATTTAGAATGTCGACAAATTGAAAACTCTTTGAAAGCAGGAACATGGAGACAATTGCTGAATCATCAACCTGGGAAGAACAAACAGCATTGGGAAAGGGGACTTTGAACCATCTCAAGTGTACCAGATTTAGAAAATGGAGTGTGACCAAATATTCTGAAGTAAGTTGTCCAGTCCATCCAGTGCATTCAGTGATCAATAGTCATCATCCGATGTGTTTCTGCTGTTCCCATATCTCATTATCTCCATTCCTACAAGTTTAAAGTTTATTAATTAGTGTCATAAGTAGGTTTACATGAACACTGCAATGAAGTTACTGTGAAAATCCCCCAGTCGCAACACTCCAATGCTTGTTCAGGTACACTGAGGAGTTAACATGGCGATTGACTCAAACAGCATGCCTTTCGGACTGTGGGAGGAAACCAGAGCACCCAGAGGAAACCGACACAGACAAGGTGAACGTGCGGACTCCACACAGACAGTGACCAAGCCGGAAATTGAACCCAGGTCCCTGGCATTGTTAGACAGCAGTGCTAACCACTATGCCACCATACTGCCCCGCCAGGTACCAATCAAACATATTGCTCAATGTTCTATATGGGATATTCCCCTGGCAATGTGGAATGGACAGAGAGCTGACAAGGATGATAAGGATTATAATTCTCATGAAATGATAAACAGGCTGGGACTCTTTGCTCTTCAGACTGAGGAATGATGTATCACTGTCAGTAAAACAATGAAAATTTTTGATAGACACAAAGAGAATAAGCTGATTTAAAACATTTTTAAAACAGTTCCCTCCTAATAAGCCACTTGTGTTCAGATTGGAGGTCACCTCCAATGTGGCCTCCCCAGATGCTGCATGGTTCCCCATCATTGAAAACCATGCCTGAAACACCATCACATTTTCCTATTTGAGACTATGGCGAGATGCAAACATATAATTCCACTGACTCACATTCCTTTGTGTAAAAATGAATTTCCTGCTCTTGTCCAAGTCTCTCCCATTTGTGTCTGTGCCCCATCAACCTCTACCGTTTGTTTCTGTCGACCCTGTTCCATCACTTCATAATTTAAAATGTTTTTAAACCACCCTGAATTACATCCTTGCAAACAAAATCAATTGATCACAGCTTTCTTTCTATTTTTCTACCTTCAGACTGTAAGACTTCAGACAGGACTGTACGGGAGTGCAGTGGTTGGCACTGCTGCCTCACTGCGCCAGGGACAGATTTGTTTTCTGGCCTGGGTACAGAGTCTGTACGTTCTCCCCATGTCTGCATGAGTTTCCTCTGAATGCTCCGGTTTCCTCCCACAGTATGAAAAATGTGCTGGTTAGATGCATTGGTCATGCTAAATTGTCCCTCAGTGTACCCGAATAGGTGACGGAGTGTGGCGACAAGGGGATTTTCACAGTAACTCAATTGCTGTGTTAATGTAAGCCTATCTGTGACACTAAAAATAAACTTTAAACTTCACTGTTCTACATTTTGCTGCAATTTGACCAATTTTAAAAAACAATTTTTATGTACCAGCATGCTTTGCAAAAAATGTTTCAAGGTGAAATATAATTGTTGAATGTTGCGAGCTGTTATTCACAGACAAGAAAAACCCTGGGCAGGAATGAACTGTTGGAAATGATGGAAAACATGAGCATTTCCAGATTATGGCATGTTTTTTGAATTCATTCGTGGGAAATGAGTGTCGCTGGCTCACCAGCCCTCACTGCCCAGACCTCGTTGCTCTTGAGAAGATGGTTGTGAGCTGCCTTTTTGAATTGCTGCAATCCATGTGCTGTGAGTTGACCCACAATGCTGTTAGGGATGGAATTCCAGGATTTTAACCCAGCGACTGCGAAGGAATAGTGATATATTTCCAAGTCATGACAGAGAGTGGCTGGGAGGTGAACCAGATATGGTGTTCCCATATCTGTTGCCCTTGTCCTTCTAGAGGGAAGTGGCTGTGGGTTTGGAAGGTGCTGTCGAAGGACCTTTGGTGAATTGCTGCATTGTAGCTTGTAGACAGTACACACTGCTGCTACTGAGCATTAGTGGTGAAGGGACTGGGTGTTTGTGGATGTGGTGCCAATCAAACGGGCTCCTTTTTCCTGGATGGTGTCAAGCTTCTTGAGTGTTTTTGGAGTTGCACCCATCCAGGCAAACGGAGAGTATTCCATCACACTTCCTATCTTGTGCCTGGTAGATGGATAGGCTTTGGGGTGTCAGGAGTTGAGTTACTCGCCACAGTTTTCCTAGCCTCTGACCTGCTCTTGTAGCATACTGTGTTTGTGTGGTGAATGCAGTTGAGTTTCTGACCAATGATAACCCAAGAATGTCGACAGTCGGGGATTTGGTTATGGAAGCACCATTGGATGTCAAGAGGTGGTATTTAGAATGTCTCTTATTGTTGATGGTCATTGCCTGGCATTTGTGTGGCATGAGTGTTACTTGCCACTTGTCAGCCCAAGCCTGGGTATTGTCCAGATCTTGTTGCATTTGAACATGGACTGCGTCAGTATCTGAGGAGTCACGAATGTTGCTGAACATTGTGCAATCATTGGCAAACATCCCCACTTCTGACCTGATGATAGAAGGAAGGTCATTGATGAAGCAGCTAAAGATTGTTGGGCCTAGGACACTACCCTGAGGGACTCCTGCAGAGATGTCATGGAGCTGAGATGACTGACCCTCCACAACCACAACCATGTTCTTATATACCAGGTATAACTCAAACCAATCGAGTTGCCCCGATACCCATTGATTCTGATTCTGCTAGGCCTCCTTGATGCCACACTTGGTCGAATGCAGCCTTGATGTCAAGGGCTATCACTCTCACCTCACCTCCAGAGTTCAGCTCTTTCATCCATATTTGAACCAAGGCTGTAATGAGATGGCCCTGGTGAAACCCAAACTGGGCATCACTGAGCAGGTTAATGGTGAGCAGATGCTGTTAGATAGCACTGTCGATGACCCCTTCCATCACGTTATCGATGATCACGAGTAGACTGATTGGGCAGTAATTGGCTGGATTGGATTTGTCCTGCTTTTTGTATACAGGACATACCTGGGCAATTTTCCACATTGTTGGGAAGATGCCAGTGTTGTAACTGTCCTGAAAGAGCTTGGATAGGGGAGTGGTAAGTTCTGGAGCAGAAGTCTTCAGTACTATTGCTGGAATGTTATCAGGGCTCATTCCCTTTGCAGTATCCAGTGCCTGCAACCGTTTCTTGACATCATGCGGAGTGAATCGAATTGGCTGGAGACCAGCATCTGAGATGCTGGGGACCACTGGAGGAGGTCACAAAGAATCATCCACTTGGCCCTTCTGGCTGAAGATTGCTGCGAATACTTCAGCCTTATCTTTTGCACTGATGTGCTGGGCTCCTCCATCATTGAAGGTGGGAATATTTGAGGAGCCTCCTCCAGTGAGTTGTTTAATTGTTCATCACCATTCATGAAAGGATGTGGAAGGACTGCAGAGCTTAGATCTCATCCACATCCCGATTTGATCCCAGTGGAATAAGTGATTGATGAGTTACAAGAGGAAAAAGAACTTTCCAATTCTGGAATGTGGAAGTTACAGATTTCATGTAAGGCTTGGATTAGACCGTCATTAGGAGAAGCACTAAACAGGCAAAGATGCACAGTGAATATCCGGAAATTGAGTTTGAGGGCTGGAGATAGGATGTTTGAATGGAGTTGTAGAATTGATCATGGGGAAGAGTGTGGAATGGGATAAAGGAAGAGGAGATAAAGGCCTGAGTAATCAAAAACAGAAGGAATAAGCAACGGCACTAAAATCCACTCAGAGGGATATACCTCACCTCATAATCTTGCACGGGTGTGTGAGGTGGTAGGAAGTGATTGGTTTTGAACAATTAACAGAACTTTATTTTTTAAGCTGGTGACAACCTCATTCAAACAATTAACAAACTGAATAAAATCCCAATAGAATGCTGCACAAATACTACAAGACTAACTTAGGAATAGTGAAATAAGTCATGACAGAATTTAATCACTCTCAAGTAAAATACAAACAGGCATCTTTGGAAATATGACCTTTATTCAATGATGTTCACATCTGGAACACTTTGGGTTGGTATTTCTCTCTATTCGAATGGTAGTTTACAAAGACATTCATGAAACTGCAGGATTTCCACAAGAGCCTCGCCTACCTTCAGACTGAAGAGGTGGCATAATACTCTACCAGTTACCCCCCTTGTCTGGATTTATATACCTGGACTTACCTCACGGTATTCCTGCAATCTGAATGGCTTGCAGCTGTCAGTAACCTTCACATTTGAATTCCATTGCTTCTGTGATTCTGCGTGCTTGCTTTAAACTCATTTGTATCATTCAAAAGCCTGATTGGAAGACTACTAGTTTTTAATACAATGTTACAAAGACCTGCTTCTGCAATTTGAAGATTTCAGCATTGAACTCCAAGCAGCTTTTCTCAGGCACTGACACAATCAGCATTTAAAGGAGTCCTGCCCTGTCGTTTGCCCTTTGGTATTTTACACTCTTTACAGACATTCTGTACATCTTTATAAACTCAACTTCACAACAATCTCATGGAGGATGGGTATGTTCGGACATAGTAATATTTCTAAAAATACACTTTGTGTCTTTCATTGATGTCAACATGGGCAGTCACCCATTAAACATCTATATTGAGGCACTGCTGATTCTCTCTTATATGGACATCTGTGGGTTCTGATTGTATTCACCTGAATTTGAAGTGAATGTTTAACTTGAAGTTCAAGTTCTGTTTCCAAATCTTTCTTCCAGGTGTCTGAACGCGATAAACTATTTGATAAGACAACACCGGAGGATACCAGGAAATATTTTGGGGAATCTGTATTGTATCCTCTTGATTCCCGCAAAATCTTCCAAGAGTGGGAATTCAAAATACACACATAGTTCTCCAACTGTGGGTTGACGGAGGTTTTATCTAGAGTCACCATTAAATCTTGACTGCAATATTCTATACCTACTTCCTTCAAACTCAGTATCTCATTGAGTCTTTATCTTCATCCACTTGCGGTGGTGTTATAAGTGTTGGGAGGCGGAATACTCAAACCCTTCAGATTGTTGATACCATCTAGCTGTGAAATGCAAAACCTCTCAACTTTTAAATACTTAAACATGACAAGAATACAATTCTTAATTGCTAAGCTTTCTCAATTAGTTTCAATTCAAGCAATACTCCTCTTAAAGACTTAAATTCCTCTTCACTATCAGTTGGCAGCACACATGCTGACCTGCTTGCACTTGGAGTGCCAGTCCTGAGCCCTCCAGAACACCTGTGGAGAGAGAGAGAGAGACAGACAGAGAGGGCGACAGAGACACCTTACAGAACTTGGCAGGAACTGCCAGAATTTCCCTGTAAGCTTGGTCCCTCCCCTTAATCACTTGACTATCAATCAACCGAATCAAAACTCTGTGAAACTCCTTGGGAAAACTAAAACAAACAAAAATGCATGAACTCAGATTAAAACAAGCACATCCCTATCTTAAATTAATTTTATTAGCTTGCATTCTCAGCATATGAGCTGCCTGGTGACCAGACAAAATCAACGCCATATGAAGTTAGTCCTGGTATCATCTCTGGTCTCCCAGATTGCCTGGATCCACTACAGTTCACCTCTCACTGCAACAGGTCCACAGCAGACACCATCTCTCTGGCCCTACATTCAACCAAGGACACTTTGTCTTCCATTTATTGACTACAGCTCAGCCTTCAACGCCATTATCCCAACAAAACTCATCTCCAAACCCCGTGGCCTAGGGCCCAGCTCCTCTCTCTAATACTGGATCCTAGATTTCCTAATACACAGACCGCACTCAGTTAAGGATTGCAATGACACCTCCTCCAATGTTAACTTCAACAGTGGTGCCCTGCAAGGCTGTGTCCTCAGCTTCTTACGATACTCCTTATACACCTATGACTGCAAAGCCAAATTCTGTTCCAACTCCATTTTCAAATTTGCTGACACCACCAGAGTTCAATTCCAAATCCAAGCTCAATTCTATTGTCACGATTATAAATTAGTTCTGGTAATGTCTTCAGAGAGCTGGGCAGCATCCAGAGGGTGAAACTTTACATTGAATGCAAACTGGCACAAACCACTTTGGATTTGCTTTATTTTTTCTTCACCAAATACAACCAATTCTGTTGAGTTTCAGAGTCCTGAAATGTCCAAATCAAAGTGATCTTTTTCCAGAAGGCTGAGCGCTCGCAGACATTGTCAAAGTGAACCTGCCCCTTTGTATGCTGTCTCAGCTTCACATGTATGTGTCCAGGGCCATCCAGAAAGGTCACTTTACTGCTGCCTCCTTTCTTGTTAACTGGCCTTAGATCCTGTCAGGCAGTCCAACTCCACCTTCTGTTGTGAAATGGTATGCTCAAAATTATTTCCAGAATCGCCAATTGTACAGCTTTTTATGCCAAGATAGTTTACCAATTCCCTTGCTTGTTTTGGCTCTGGATCATTTTCTGCATATTCTTTGGCAAGGATGTATAGCAG
The DNA here is from genome assembly GCF_964213995.1 of Mustelus asterias. Classification (NCBI taxonomy): domain Eukaryota; kingdom Metazoa; phylum Chordata; class Chondrichthyes; order Carcharhiniformes; family Triakidae; genus Mustelus; species Mustelus asterias. Next base: position 80,766,530 of record NC_135815.1, on the reverse strand, counting down.
ATTGCCTTTGGTGTCAGGATTTGTTGTAATTATTGTTTTCGCAATCAATGTGGCAGTCATGCTGCTGTCAAAACCATCATAATTTACCTGAACACCAGCTATGAAGAGCACTATTTCTCTGGGTATCCATGTCTGTGCAAGCTGTATTGATTCATTATCCCAGCAGTTCATTTTGAATGATGGTAGCGTTTCATTAAACAGTCTTACTTCATGTCATTGTCCTTTTCTTCTGTATGCGATAGTAAATTACTTCTGCTCCTCAATCTCCATCTTGAGATCACATATAACTTCTGATTGAGCTACACTTTCTTTCTCTGCCTCCATCAGTTTCATATGGCACTCATTTGCCTCCATTTGTGTCTTCCTTATCCAAGATTTGTAACTATCCACCTGCCCTTTGTCGCGTTTGTTCGAGACTTTTGGCTGCTGCATCTCAGACTGAACAAACAGCAGCTTCTCCTTCTGAACCTGTGCAAACTTGAGTGGATTAAGTCAATATGAATATTGCTCAATTGGAACAGAATTTTCTGTATCTGCTTCACACACAATTACTTGAGTAGTTTCCAGTTTGTTCACACATATAGCTTCATGTGTTTGTAATTACTCTTTCAGGCAATTTTGATTTTCCTCTGGAACATAACTCAGTCATTTATTCCAATTGATTACTTCCCTATTATCCAATTTAATTTGAGGAATGTCAAATTCAGAATCATCTGGATTGGTCTGCTTTCCTTCCCACTCACAAATATTGTTTCAGCAGATTCGCATGACACACTAAGTTTCCTTCTATCTGGCATTCTTATCAAATAATTCAACTGACTCACTTTTCTTTTGATTTGATAAGGCTCACTGAACCTTGTTTTTAATGGTTCAACTAACATTGGAAATAACATTTTTTCCGCACGAGCAAAAATTCAAAATTTTGATTTCTTATCCACTGATTTTCCCATCACATGCTGTGCTCTTTTAAATGTTGTCCAGCCGACTCACCAGCCAGCCCGAGTAAATCTCTCCCAAAGGTTTGACACATTGGGCCCAGTTTTACCATCGAGTTGCGCCTGTTTTCAGGTGCGAAAACTTGGGTAAAGTCGGGGATGAGGTGAGTAGCACGATAAACGAACCCCTCCGCGCCGGTTCCCCCTTTACCAAGGACCGATCGGGACCACGCCTGAAATGGTCGCGACAGCCATTTAAATGCATCTGCATGCATTTCAATTGACTTAATGGGCTGCATGCACAACTTTACTGGCACTTCCCCCTTTTCCACCGCATTCGCCAATCTAGAATCGGTGCGAAATAGGCATGCTCCGTACAAGTCCAATTCGGGCATTCCATCAGTGAGGGTTAGTGAGTAGGGAAGTGCCTAACATCTGATGGCTCTGTGCTGCTTTTGTTGAGGCCATTTTGTTTCTCGAGTCGGAGGGGGGGAGGGGGCGGAGCTCTGTGAGGAGCTGTTGCTCAGCAAGGTGTCCAATGTCTGATTTGTAGCATGGACCCAGATCTCAGCACTGACTTCGTGTCTTGTGGATGCTGCTGGGTCCTAGTGCACTCAGCACTCTTCAGCTGAAGGATCTGCACAAAGCCCTTTTAAATTGCACTCCTGCAGTGTCTGAACTTTTCAAGGAGTTGTGATACTGGGGGGCATGTGGGTGGGAGAATGGGGTGGTCTGTGATTCTGGGGAGCATGTGGGCAGTACGGACAGTGACTGTTGCTCGGCGAGGGGCAAGCAGCGTTCCTTAACCTCCACACGTGTTCCTCTCCATCGCCAACCACCCCCAATCCCCCCGGCCCCACCACCCCCTCTCCTTCAGAGTGATGAGATGGCTTTTGCGATGCAACCAATTGATCTTGCTGTTCGTTTGGTTGCTGCTGGAGCTGAGGAGGAGGAGCAGGAGGAGGAATTGTTGGCACAGCAGGCCCAGGTCTTACCACTTGCAGGAGTAGAGGGATATGGCCACCATTCGCCCAGAGGAGGGGCGCAGAAGAAGAAGCGAGCATTGACCCCAACAGTTGTGCACAAATGTCATTTCAACAGACGTCGGACACTGTGGGCTGCCAAAGGCTCGGCCTCCGAAAGAACACAGTTCAACACCTGTGCCACCTCCAAGCAGGATGTGGCCCCTCAGGGCAGGGGGGCACCCACTCTCAGTGGCTGTCAAATTGATGACTGCTCTGAACCTTTATGCAACTGGCTCCTTCCGGACACCAAGTGGAGATGCCTGTGGCATCTCCCAATCAGCTGTGCACACCTGTATCAAGCAGGTCACAGAAGCCCTGTATGCCCAGGCTAGGTGATACCTCAAATTTAACCTGGACCAGGCCCATCAGGAACCCCAGGCAGCAAGGTTCACGGCCATTGCGGGGATGCTTAATGTAACGTGCATTGCGGGGATGCTTCATGTAACGTGCATTGCGGGGATGCTTAATGTAACGTGCATTGCGGGGATGCTTCATGTAACGTGCATTGCGGGGATGCTTAATGTAACGTGCATTGCGGGGATGCTTAATGTAACGTGCATTGCGGGGATGCTTAATGTAACGTGCATTGCGGGGATGCTTAATGTAACGTGCATTGCGGGGATGCTTCATGTAACGTGCATTGCGGGGATGCTTAATGTAACGTGCATTGCGGGGATGCTTCATGTAACGTGCATTGCGGGGATGCTTCATGTAACGTGCATTGCGGGGATGCCTAATGTAATGTGCAAACTCCAGACAGGCAGTCACCTAAGGCCGGAATTGAACCCGGGTCCCTGGTGCTGAGAGGCAGCTGTGCTAATGTGCCACCGTACCGCTCCGTGTGAATAAGAGCCCAGGACCTCAACACAAAAATCAAGGCTGATCTTTCAGTTTCAGTACTGAGGGGAACAGCAGCACCCCAAACACTGTAAATTCACTCAATACCACTGTATTATCAGTCTCCATTTTGGGGATTTGGTAGTACAGAACTTGAGGATTGCTGAAGAAAGAGACACACTGTTGAACATTCTCATCTTACACTCATCTGGACATTTCACACGAACATCAATTTTAAAGAGAAAAACAATGTATACTGCATGGGAAGAGAGAGCTGATTGGTAGGCAAGTGGACTCGACAGAATCTCAGTTGTAATGGTTTAAATTCCAACATTTATCCTTTTAGCTTCTCACATTTCTCGTCCTATACAATGGACAATTTTAATCTTTTTTAATCTTTACTCTTTTAATCTTTTCAATTTTTAAAAAATCTACAGCTAACGTAGTCGCAATTGTGATTCTATCTCGAGGGAGATGTGGCCTATCCAAAGGTGTCGCTTGGTATCTGGTTTCTATGGCCCTGGCGGATCTACTGGTCATCATTATTGATGTCATAGTGTGCAAAATGAATTTCTTAAATCTGAATCATTTATTCTTCTACCGCACTCCGTTCTGTAACATCAGAGACGTGATATCATCCACCACCGTAGAGAGCTCTGTCTGGCTCACAGTCGCCTTCACCTTTGACCGAATGGTGGCCATTTGCTTCCAGAAACTGAAGATGAAATACTGCACTGAGAAAACAGCAGCCATCGTTATCACAACGGTGAGTGTGTTGAGTTTGTTAATCAACATCCCGGTGTTTTTCAAATACAGAGTGCATGAATTCAGTTATGTTTGTTATGTATCAGATGACGACTACGATGCACCTGTGTGGATAGCTTTCGACTGGACAGATCGCATTTTAACTCCCGTGCTCCCATTCGTGCTGCTACTGCTGCTCAATACTCTCACTGTCAGGCACATCCTGCTGGCCAGTGCAGTCCGCAGGAAACTGAGGGGACAGCGAAACGGGGAGGAGCAGAATGATCCAGAAATGAAGAATCGAAGACAATCCATCATTTTACTCTTCACCATATCGGGGAGTTTTATCCTGTTATAGGTGACACGTGTCGCAATTCTATCATATCAACGAATCACTGGAATGTATCATGTGTAGACAACTCCGACCCTGATGGCAGATATGATGGGATTAATGCTTCAATTATCCAGTTCCTGCACCAACACATTTATTTACGCAATCACACAGAGGAAGTTCAGAGAGGAGCTGATGAATGCTGTGAAATATCCCTTTACTGTCATCCGGAATTTCATTAAACGATCGGGAGCAAGCTGGAAAATTTAAACCCGACTGGATAGCAATGTTATTGTTCCTATCCAGCTCAGCTCCTGTTGAATAAACATATCCAAAGGGCTTTGAAAATGAGAATCAGAATCTTCCTCAAATCTACACGTTACAGTCAGGTGGAAATTAAAACGGAATTGATCAGGATCAGAAATATAGATTGTTGGATAAAAGGGAACCTTTTGAGTTTAAACAAAAACCCAGTGCTTGGATCAGATAACTGATGGATGAGATTGTGGGGAAATGAATTCTATTTCTCACTAATTCCACAGCTTTGAAAGGAAATGAAGAAACTGGTTCAGGAAGTATAATGGGTTGATCTTGATTTTGAGGAATAGATTTTACCGGTGATGGTGAGTCAACAGCCTGTTTCACATTCTCCCCATTCTCATTGCACAAAGTCCACATTCCCCACCACAAAACTTTCACATCATTTCTGTGGCCATTTCGGGAAAAGAGAGAGAATTCCAAACAGAAAGTAACAGATATTTTCATGCCATTAGGTGCCAATGGCTCAGTTGGCAGCACTCTTGGCTCTTCAACAATTTCAGTGAAGAAGAATTGAGTCTGCACTCTCTGACAGAGCACTCCACCCAGACCCCATCCCTGTAACCCCACGCATTTACATCCCCCTATCCTGCACAGCTTAGGACACTCAGGGGCAACTGAGCAAGGTCAATCCACCTGACCTGCATACCTTTGGACTGTGGGAGGAAATCGGAGCACCCGGAGGAAACGCGCAGGCACAGGGAGAACGTGCAAACTAATGACTATTCTTGCTGACTTGAAGCCACTCAGCAGTTCAAACGTAGTTAGCGACAGGCAACAAATGCTGGTCATGCCAACAATCCCATCCACCAGTTATTTGATCCAAGCATTAGGTTTCGGACGATCGTAAAACCTTCCCTTTTCTCCAACAATCAGATCCTGACAAATTCAATTTTAACTGAAAACAATGGACCCGATTTTACCAACAAGCTGCGCCTGTTTTCGGGCACGAAAACTTGGTAAACTTGGGTGTGAGGCAAGTAGTGCGATCTGCGCCCGCCTCCATGCCTGGTCCCCCTTTACCAAGCGGCTAAAATGGCCGTGATCGACGCCGTGTCCAAACTTACCTGTATTTCTCCCTTGACCATCGTGTTCGCCCGTCTAGATTCGGTGCGAAATAGAGATGGTCCAAAAAGGCCTGTCTCGGGCACTCCAGCTTCTGAGGAGGTGAGTTCAGAGTTTCCAGCGGCTCTCCAACTCAAATCGGTGGGAGGGGGGGTGAGGGCGGGTGGTGGTGGTGGAGGGTGGAGAGGCAGGTCAGATCGTTTCTGGTTCGGGGGCAGGGAGACAGGTCAGATGGACCTTTGGGGGGTGGGAGTGGGGAGGAAGCGGGCCAGATGGATCTCTGGTGGGGGGGAGGAGGAGGGAGGTGGGTCAGATGGATCTCTGGTGGGGGGTGGAGGAGGAGGGAGGCGGGTCAGATCGTTCTCTTGTGGGAGGGAGGGAGGCGGGCCAGATGGATCTCTGGTGTGGGGGAGGGAGGCAGGTCAGATTATTCTCTGGTGGGGTGAGGAGGAGGGAGGCGGGTCAGATTGTTCTCTGGTGGGAGGGGAAGAGGGGGTCTGCCGCCACTCTCCTGCGATAGGAGGGGGCGGGAGTGGGGCAGGGGGGCTGAGATCGGTCTGGGTAGCAGCCAGTGGGTGGATAAGGGGGACAGTTATGTTGTGGGGGTGGGGCAATGTCTGTGCGGCCTGGGAGTGATGTGGCAGGGGAGTGGTTTTCAATGTTATTCACTGCGCATGTGCAGTTGGTGGCTCCGATCGGAGCAGCAGCGATAAGCCCCACCCACAGGGTTGTGCAGTGCGATGCGGAATTGCTGCTTTTTTTTCAGGTAGAGTCCGTATGGGGGCGCCGGAGAAAGGTTTACAAGTCGGGTCTGGATCACCCCCAGATTCAGCACATAGAATCCAAATGGTAAAATCGGGCCCAATGTGTGAACTGTACATTTACACTCTTGGTTTGGTTCCGCAAATTGAACTCAGGTTTTTGGAATGTTGATGAGTCTAGTAACACTGTGAACAGGGGCTTACATTGTTGTACAAAACTGTGTGTTTTATCTCTACTGGCGAAGAGACACAAAGTCAACCTCAGATCGTTAAACACAATTTCCTTTATTTTGTAGCTGCTAAGACAATAGTAAATACTTGCAATGCATAAATCAAGACTCACTATCTGTCACTTTACTTACCTTAAGTTTGATTTCCACTTGTGTATGAAACCTGGCCAGGAATTTGTCACATGGATATCACCTAAAGTGTCTTGTTGTTCATCCATTACATTTAATATCAACTCTTGTCTTTCATGTATTTCAACCAATTCACCACAGAACTATTCTTGCTGGTGTCTGTGGAGTCACACAAAAAATTGTTGAAGTAATATTACAAACCAAAGCTTCATATTGATAATGGTCTAATGAAGGAGTAATGCAACATTCACCTTTTTCTCTGTAAGATACTTTCATGATGTCTGTATCTGGATGCCTAACTTCCATAGCACAACTTAAATTGTCATCAACTTTAAACCCACAAGAAGCCTGTTCATTTGAATATATGGGATACGGACAAACAATTATTCTTTCTGATTCTTGGCATCCTCTTAAGCTGGTACCCACGAAATTTCCCTCTCTTTCTACAGCATATTGTAGAGCATTATCATATCCCATCCATTAACCATCCATAATGATACCAATGTTCTGAACCTCTGATACCTTCTATCATTGGAATCACTGGAATCCCTACTATTAACTTCAAAGCTTTGTGCAATGTTCCACCACAATTAATCTCAAACTAAACTTCGGTCAATCACCGAAACTGACATTGAGACACATTGGAATGTCTTTGTCCACGACTAAAATAATGTAACTGTTCATTAATCCAGGAAGGAACCTGCCCCTGATCAGCCAGTTCTCAATTCCCTCCAAGTTGCTCTCCCATCCAATTCCCATAAACACTACATACGTTTCTATTCTGTTGTTTCCCATCATCAATTGCCTTGTCTTTAATAATTAGATGAATGGTTTCAGCATGCCCATCTAATATCATTCCCATATATTAATCAGCACGTTAGAGGAAGAAAGATCCTGTTGCAGCATTCTGATTATTGTTATTTACCTCAGTATTACTTGTCTAACCTATTGGGTTAATGTTTGAAGTTTAATGTCCAGTTTTGCCAAATCCGGAGTGTTAACTGTGGACTCTCCTGCACTGTAAACAGTTCCTAAATCATTAATTAACTACCTCCTCTGGCGAACGTTTGAATCACCAAGCCATTCTTGCTCTTCATTTGTCGCTTCTTGATTTAACAACCTCTGTGTTAAATGAACATATAATTCCCTAGTTGAGAGGGACACCAATCTGGTAAATAAATTTTAGTGAAATCCAATACAACTGGCACCAATTCATAATGAATATTTTCATACTGAATCTTGTCTGTATTTGTTATTCCTAAATCGTTTTCAGGTCCAACAGTATTCACAGCACAAGAATATACCATTTGTGGAGATGAGAGAGCAGAGTAAAATTCAAATCCAGATTTAGGAGGGTCATTTACCAAAAGTTACTGAAGGGGTAGGTTTGACTCTCCCACATATTTGATATTAAAAATGATCCATATCTGCATAATGCATCCCTTTGTCACAACTACAATGGTAAATCTAAATTGCCAACAGTCACAGCTCAAAATGTGTCTCCTATTAACATACACATGCTATATTATTTCAAGGCTCAATTAACCCAATATACCTCATGCACAAGAAAGACGTAACTTAAGTGATTTTATGCCAGTTTAACAAATTGTAGAGGAAGCTCCTTCATTATTTGATCAGCTTTTGACTATTTGTTATTAGGTAATGTATAGCATGATCTGCACACATGGTTTATTTTATTCCATAACCCCAGATAACTCAACAATAGGAAAATCCTGTCATCTGTTGCAGTGTCATTGACATTCCCCAGATTTAATACTATCTCCAAATACAGATCAGCCAACCCATAAACACTCAGGAGCCCTTATCTTTCACAGAAAGATTAGTTCCCAAATTATCAGCATTTAGGCACATTGAATCAAAACAGATTTTACATGTTACCATGTGCATTACCTTAAATAACATGTACTCAATCTCAGTAACATAAAAAATAAAACAAATATTACTTTATAAAATTATCCCAGCTTCAAATGGTGACATCGTGACCTGAGAATATGTTTCAATTTATCTCTCTTCAATAACAAACCCATGCAGATTCTCTTTCCATTACACTTTCATTGTCAAAAATTAAAATGTATTTATCCCCTTAAACTTTGGGTAACTTCCCATTTATATGAGTTGGCTATTCTCTGCACTCAATTTATTCAATCAATTAAATATCAGAAACAGTAATGCCGACAATTCAGTGTAACTAATCATCTTAATTCATAAGATAACAGGGAGAAAATCGGAATGAGTTAAACCCTTCCACAAAGGCAAAGCCTTTAGGTCTCGTTATCACTATGTTGTGAAAAACAATCTTGAAGTTGCTCGACTTGTTTATTATCTGTTATTCACGATGCACTTATTTAAAACTGAACAGAAAAATACATTCAGCTTGGAGCCAAATTCGTTAATTTGGTTTAGAAATCTCTTTGAAATTAAAAATAAAAAGAAAGTTAATAATCTCCAGTGTGTATAAATTCTCAATCGCCAAATTAGGTCAGTAGTGAATCAAAGAGAAAATGGTGAAATCTCTGCCAGTTGAAAAGATAAGAGAGGTGAAGCAGTTTCTGATGTAACAACATCACCACCCCTTCAAACGAGACAAAGGGAAGTGAGCACAAGTTCCTTGCCAATATTTATAAATCCTTTACTTTCACAATTTGAACCCAGGATCATTCAAAGTTCATATTAGTTACTCACAAACTCCTGTTTCTAAACTTGGTTTATGACATTTCAATTTACTTTCCAAAATTTGTTTTAAAGGAACGTCCCACATGTATATCCTGTACCTCTTGAGAACAACCATGGCCATCGATTATACTCAAGATGAAGGAATTTCAAAAACATTATCTTATTTCACTTTACATTTTTAATCAACTCACAACTCCCATTTGACTTTAAACTCTGTATCAAACCAGTATTGTAAAATCACAATTGGGGGAAAACATTAAAGCATTAAAGGAAGCAACATAACAAAGAACATCCACACAAATTTTATTCAACACATTCACTCATGGAAGCTCACAACTCCACAGCATTTTGCTGCCATTCAATCTTAATGTTTTAAACTTGAATAAAAATAAAACATTCAAAGAAAATAAAGAAATAGATTAAGACAGTCGTCTTCATTCTTCTTTCTTCAAAACTATCATCAAACTCAAAGAAGAGATAAATTCTTAAGAAATGTTAAACTTAAGTTTAACTCTCTCTCAGTCCCCTTTGAACTTAAACTAATGTGTAAAGCATCACATTTATTACCCACAATCACGACTCTCACAAGAACAAAGCAATGGCTTTTAACAACTCCTCTTCGCAATCTCATTCAACAACAATCACATACATTTAACAAGCAACACAATTTGTGGAAAGTAAATTGAAATGTTATAATCCAAGTATATAAACTGGAGTTTGTAAGTAACCGATTCAAACTTTGAATGATCCTGGGTTCAAATTGTGAAAGTAAAGGATTTATAAAGTTTGGCAGGAAACCGTGTGCTCACTTCCCTTTGTCTCGTTTGAAGGGGTGGTGATGTTATTACATTGGAAACTGCTTCACGTCTCTTGTCTTTTCAACTGGCAGAGGTTTCACCATTTTCTCTTTGATTCATTACCGACCTAATTTGGTGATTGAGAATTCATACACGCTGGAGATTACGAATTTTATTTTTGTGTTTAATTTGACAGAGATTTCTAGACCACTCAAAAACACTGCAACACAGAAACAACACAAATTATCAGCTCAACTTCAGGTTTCCTCCAATCAGCCTTGTGTTTTAAATGTGCTCTCTGAATGAAACAATTCAAAAATCTTCCCCAGGCTTTTAATTAGCGTTTTCCAAACATGTGTTTTCTGATTTGTAACTGAGCTGGGTTTCTCACCATGTTTACTGCACAGAGGTGGACCTGTAGAATATTTTCGCACCTCGCCAAATAATTGACAATATTTCCCTGGTAAGGTGAGAAGACATAGTTCCATTGTAACTCTATTCTGTAACACCACACTCCCCTAACCGCTCTTCAGTCCTTTGATGTAAATGGCCCCTTGGTGGTCTTTACGGTGTAAGTGAGGGTTTGAGCTCCTGCTCCTTGCCCCATATGGTCTGTTTCAATGGGGTTCATGGGCATAGCATTTTCTAAAAACACAGGACTATCCATTGGTGGAGAGTTTGGTTAACTCTGTATTTGGAACTACATGTGGAGTTGGGGTACTTTAAGGCATTCATTGCTTTGCTTCGTGGCAATTCCGTGCTTTCCTTGCGACTAGTTGTCACAGGATTCATCGGAACAGGGGCAAGTTCTCAGGGTGCTGAGCGATGAGGAGCCTCCGGAAAGGGAGGTGGGGGCCCCCAGTCAGCACCATGTGTGACAAATTGCCAAACATTCTCTTCTAGATATATCCCATAAACCAATCCACAATCATTACCTCCCTCAAACTCAACTGTCCCAATTACCGACATCATCCCTTTCTGCTTTGACAGCTGAGATTTTAATTGATTAATCTCCTGCTGGCACTGGGAGTGATCAGAGTTTCGGTTCACTTCACGAACTTGATCTGCTTTCTCACATTGAATTTTAAACTGACTCATAAACAATATTTATATTTGATTCTTTTGCTCCTGCTTCAACACTTTTCCACAGAACAGCTCATTTTCTTCTCTTAACTTCTCAACTACTTCTCTCATATTTTCTCAATCATCTTTGAACTTCATTTTTTCTGATTTCTTGCTTTCTAACTCTTCTATCAAAATAACAATCAGGGCAGCATTACTTAATTTCAAAGTGTTTTTTCCTTGATCTCTGTTTCTCTCATTCCAACGTCTCTGACCTGCGGATCCCAGGCCCGCGAACAACTTACTGCACTGTTCTGCCCACTTGGGCCATTTCTTATTCAGATACTTTCTCAGTGTCTGTTCCCACTCTTGGGGTTCTCCCATTTCTCTGGTCCCAGGGGCACGGGATGTGGCTGATAGGGGTACAGCTACTGCTAATTTCCCAGTCAATCCCTCTCAGTCTGGTTGTATCGGGAGCACAATGAATACTCCCTCGCTACTCCAAAAGCTGCGCTTTTGTTTAGCGCAGCAGGCCAGGAGATTCAAGAGGTGCCAGATGCATGGGATCTAAGCTGGGCATCCCGCCCCGGTAGCATCTGCCAGCACCAGATTTCTGGCGGCGTCAGCTCCACGCTGGAACTCGGCTGGGAGCCGCATATATTATTTAGATAAGAATTTAAATCTAAGTTAAATGTCATTAGTGGGTCTGGGACTGAAGTCTCCGGACTTGCTCGCCTCCCTGCCCCCGCAAGGAGTATTTCACTCCAAAGGGGTTTACAGTAGCTCCCCACTTTTGGGGAGCTGGTGTCTCAACCCCCCTGGAATGAAAGGGGGCAATTGGGGCCCCCCAGGGGGTCGGGAACTGGGGCAGCGCCCCATGAGCATTGGCACCTTGGCAGTGCCAGCCTGTTCCCCTAGCTCGTGCCCAAAGGGCAAAGTGCCAATGCCCCGGGGGCAGCTTGCAACTGCCCATCTCCAGCCAAACAGGTTCTGCATCCTGATCTCCTGAACCAGGGTCATCACTAACTATTGCAGCATTGATACCCTCGAGTAACAATGCTACCCCTCCACCATTATCTCACTCCCAATTCTTCTTGAATGTCATAAGCCCCTCAATATTCAGAACCCAATACTTGTCATTCTGCAGCCAGGTCTCTGTCATGACGACCAATCATATTTATTGACTTCAATGTGAGTGATCAATTCTTTTATTTTGAAATGAATGTTGTGTGAATTCAGATACAGAGCCTTCCATTTTGCCTCATTGTTATCTTTGTCTTTATTCTTTGTCCATCCTTAGTTTTTTTTTCATTCTGTCCCTTGGTGCCATTGTCTGACCCTTATTTCCGATTTTACTATTATCCTCTCTTACCCTGGGCGGAATTCTCCAAACTCGCCACGGCTGGGATTTTCCGGTCCAGCTGTACTGAAGGGAGATCTGGCTGAGTGCCAAATTCTCCGTTCTCACCGACAGTGATGTCGAGGCAAATGAGATTGGAGAATTCCGGCTCTTGTCTCGACGCTTCGATGTACCACAGGCGGGATTTTCCATGCAACCCGCTGTGTGTTTTGCTGGGGCTGAGCTGGCCTGGCATTGGCTGATGCTGGTCTGGTCCCACCGTTCTCAAGGAGGTTTCCCGTTGAATGCACCCTCGCTGCTGGGAAACCCGTGTTGGGAATATGCTATCGGCAGGACTGGAAGATCCCACTGGTGTGATTGGCTGGAAAATTCCAGCCCACATCTTTCAACATTTGATATCTTGTGCGCTCGTATTTCATTTCAATCCCTCTCTTCTCTAGTGATGTGTCTCGCTAGAACACTGGTCCCAGCATGGTTCAGGTGTGTACAGAACTCTGTATTCTCTGTACAGAGCCTCTTTCCTAGTTCTTCCTCTGCCATTGGTACCTACATGAACCAGGACAACGGGATCCTCCCTCTCCCACTGCAAGTTCCTCTCCAGCCCTGAGCAGATGTCCTGAACCCTGACACAGACAAACAACACAGCCATCTGGACTCTGTCCCTTTCCTGCAGAGATTGGTGTCAATCCCCGTCACTAAGCTGTCCCCCAAGGACAAAAATGTTCCCTTTTTTCCCCTTCACTTGAATGGCCTCCTGTACCATGGTGCCAGGGTGAGTCAGCTCATCCACCCTGCAACCCCCACTCCCATCCAAACAAGCTGAGAGAACCTCAAAGCTGTGAGACAATGGCAGTGACCGACAGTCCTGCCCTCCTGACCCCCTGACCTGCCTCACTCACAGTCACAGCCTCCTTTCCCTGACCACTGACCAAATCAGCTCTTGCTGCCACTGGCAGTCTCAGAGCCGAACTCAGGACACATCCCTTTATAGATCAAAGAGACCGTCTCCCTTAACAGAGTGGATCCTTCTTCTGCACCGATCCTCTGTCATGTCCAGCTACGTGGCTCTTACTCAATAGTCTCTGCCAGCTGGTAATGGTGCCTCCGCTGGCCTCTTCAATCTTGGTAAGATGTCTCACAACACCAGGTTGAAGTCCAACAGGTTTATTTGGTAGCAAAAGCCACTAGCTTTTGGAGCGCTGCTCCTTCATCAGGTAAGTGGGAATTCTGTTCACAAACAGGGCATATCAAGACACAAACTCAATTTACAAAATAATGGTTGGAATGCGAGTCTTTACAGGTGATCAAGTCTTAAAGGTACAGACAATGTGAGTGGAGAGAGCGTTAAGCACAGGTTGAAGAGATGTGTATTGTCTCCAGACAGGACAGTTAGTGAGATTTTGCAAGCCCAGGCAAGTCGTGGGAGTTACAGATAGTGTGACATGAACCCAAGATCCCGGTTGAGGACGTCCCCATGTGTGCGGAACTTGGCTATCATTTTCTGATGTGGAGATGCCGGCGTTGGACTGGGGTAAACACAGTAAGAAGTTTAACAACACCAGGTTAAAGTCCAACAGGTTTATTTGGTAGCAAAAGCCACACAAGCTTTCGGAGCTGCAAGCCCCTTCTTCAGGTGAGTGGGAATTCTGTTCACAAACAGAGCATATAAAGACTTTATATTGAGCTAAATATATATATATATATATATATTTATATAGAGCTAAATATTGATAGGGTCTTTATATGCTCTGTTTGTGAACAGAATTCCCACTCACCTGAATAAGGGGCTTGCAGCTCCGAAAGCTGTGTGGCTTTTGCTACCAAATAAACCTGCTGGACTTTAACCTGGTGTTGTTAAACTTCTTACTGTATCATTTTCTGCTCAGCGATTCTGCATTGTCGTGTGTCATGAAGGCTGCCTTGGAGAACGCTTACCCGAAGATCAGAGGCCGAATGCCCGTGACCCCTGAAGTGTTCCCCAACAGGAAGAGAACACTCTTGCCTGATGATTGTCGAGCGGTGTTCATTCATCCGTTGTCATAGTGTCTGCATGATCTCCCCAATGTCCCATGCCTCTGGACATCCTTTCCTGCAGCGTATCAGGTAGACAATGTTGGCCGAGTTGCAAGAGTATGTACTGTGTACCTGGTGGATGGTGTTCTCACGTGAGATGATGGCATCCGTGTCGATGATCCGGCATGTCTTGCATGGTTGCTGTGGCAGGATTGTGTGGTGTCGTGGTCACTGTTCTCCTGAAGGCTAGTTAGTTTGCTGCGGACAATGGTCTGTTTGAGGTTATGCGGTTGTTTGAAGACATGAAGTGGGGGTGTGGGGATGGCCTTGGCGAGATGTTCATCTTCATCAACGACATGTTGAAGGCTCCGGAGGAGATGCCGTAGCTTCTCCGCTCCGGGGAAGTACTGGACGACGAAGGGTACTCTGTCCGCCATGTCCTGTGTTTGTCTTCTGAGGAGGTCGGTGCAGTTTTTCGCTGTGGCGCGTCAGAACTGTCGATCGATGAGTCGAGCGCCATGTCTTGTTCTTATGAGGGCATCTTTCTGCATCTGGAGGTGTCTGTTACGATCCTCCTCATCTGAGCATTATGGATATGTGTGGGGGTCACAGGGTAGTTGTCATGGGGGACTTTAACTTTCCAAATATTGATTGGAACCTTTGTAGGTCAAATAGTTCGGATGGGGCAGTTTTTGTGCAGTTTGTGCAGGAAGGTTTCCTGACACAATATGTGGATAGGCCGACAAGAGGTGAGGCCACATTGGATTTGGTACTGGGAAATGAACCGGGCCAGGTGTTAGATTTGGTTGTGGGAGAGCACTTTGGAGATAGTGACCACAATTCGGTGTCTTTTGTTATTGCAATGGAGAGGGATAGGGCCGTATGGCAGGGCAAGGTTTACAATTGGGGGAGAGGTAATTACGATGCGATTAGGCAAGAATTAGGGGGCATAAGTTGGGAACAGAAACTGTCAGAGAAAGGAACTAATGAAAAGTGGAACTTTTTCAAGGAACAAATACTGGGTGTCCTTGATAGGTATGTCCCTGTCAGGCAGGGAGGAAATGGCCGAGTGAGGGAACCATGGTTCATGAAAGAGGTGGAATGTCTTGTGAAAAGGAAGAGGGAAGCTTATGTAGGGATGAGGAAACAAGGTTCAGATGGCTCGATTGAGGGTTACAAGTTAGCAAGGAATGAGCTAAAAAGGGGCTTAGGAGAGCTAGGAGGGGACACGAGAAGTCCTTGGCGGGTCGGATCAAGGAAAACCCCAAGGCTTTTTACTCTTATGTGAGGAATAAAAGAATGACCAGGGTGTGGTTAGGGCCAGTCAAGGACAGTAGTGGGAACTTGTGTATGGAGTCAGTAGAGATAGGCGAGGTGATGAATGAATACTTTTCTTCAGTGTTCACCAAGGAGAGGGGCCATGTTTTTGAGGAAGAGAAGGTGTTACAGGCTAATAGGCTGGAGGAAATAGATGTTCAGAGGGAGGATGTCCTGGCAGTTTTGAATAAACTGAAGGTTGATAAGTCCCCTGGGCCTGATGAAATGTATCCTAAGATTCTTTGGGAGGCAAGGGATGAGATTGCAGAGCCTTTGGCTTTGATCTTTGGGTCCTCGCTGTCCACGGGGAGGGTGCCAGAGGACTGGAGAATGGCGAATGTCGTTCCTCTGTTTAAGAAAGGGAATAGAAATGACCCTGGTAATTATAGACCGGTTAGTCTTACTTCGGTGGTTGGTAAATTGATGGAAAAGGTCCGTAGAGATGGGATTTACGACCATTTAGAAAGATGCGGATTAATCCGGGATAGTCAGCACGGATTCGTGAAGGGCAAGTCGTGCCTCACAAATTTGATAGAATTTTTTGAGGAGGTAACTAAGTGTGTTGATGAAGGTAGGGCAGTTGATGTCACATACATGGATTTTAGTAAGGCGTTTGATAAGGTCCCCCATGGTCGGCTTATGATGAAAGTGAGGAGGTGTGGGATAGAGGGAAAGTTGGCCGATTGGATAGGTAACTGGCTGTCTGATCGAAGACAGAGGGTGGTGGTCAATGGAAAATTTTCGGATTGGAGGCAGGTTGCTAGCGGAGTGCCGCAGGGATTGGTGCTTCGTCCTCTGCTCTTTGTGATTTTTATTAATGACTCAGAGGAGGGGGCTGAAGGGTGGATCAGTAAATTTGCTGATGACACCAAGATTGGTGGAGTAGTGGATGAGGTGGAGGGCTGTTGTAGGCTGCAAAGAGACATAGATAGGATGCAAAGCTGGGCTGAAAAATGGCAAATGGAGTTTAACCCTGATAAATGTGAGGTGATTCATTTTGGTAGGACTAATTTAAATGTGGATTACAGGGTCAAAGGTAGGGTTCTGAAGACTGTGGAGGAACAGAGAGATCTTGGGGTTCATATCCACAGATCTCTAAAGGTTGCCACTCAAGTGGATAGAGCTGTGAAGAAGGCCTATAGTGTGTTAGCTTTTATTAACAGGAGGTTGGAGTTTATGAGCCGTGGGGTTATGCTGCAACTGTACAGGACCTAGGTTAGGCCACATTTGGAATATTGTGTGCAGTTCTGGTCACCTCACTATAAGAAGGATGTGGAAGCGCTGGAAAGAGTGCAGAGGAGATTTACCAGGATGCTGCCTGGTTTGGAGGGTAGGTCTTATGAGGAAAGGTTGAGGGAGCTAGGGCTGTTCTCTCTGGAGCGGAGGAGGCTAAGGGGAGACGTAATAGAGGTTTATAAAATGATGAAGGGGATAGATAGAGTGAACGTTCAAAGACTATTTCCTCGGGTGGATGAAGCTATTACAAGGGGGCATAACTATAGGGTTCATGGTGGGAGATACAGGAAGGATATCAGAGGTAGGTTCTTTACGCAGAGAGTGGTTGGGGTGTGGAATGAACTGCCTGCAGTGATAGTGGAGTCAGACACTTTAGGAACATTTAAGCGGTTATTGGATAGGCACATTGAGCACACCAGGATGATAGGGAGGGGATAGTTTGATCTTGGTTTCAGATAAAGCTCGGCACAACATCGTGGGCCGAAGGGGCTGTTCTCTGCTGTATTGCGGTACAGTGAAGTGCTGAGGTGACCGTCCTTGATGGAGATGCGTGTGTCCAAGAATGCAACTGATTCCGGAGAGTAGTCCATGGTGAGTCTGATGGTGGGATGGAAATTGTTGATGTCATCATATCGTTGTTTCAGTGATTGTTCACCATGAGTCCAAAGGAAGAAAATGTCATCGATGTATCTAGTGTATGGCATCGGTTGAAGGTCCTGTGCAGTGAAGAAGTCTTGTTCAAACCTGTGCATGAAGATGTTGGCATATTGAGGTGCGAATTTGGTCCCCATGGCTGTTCCGTGTGTCTGGATGAAGAACTGGTTGTTGAAGGTGAAGACATTGTGGTCCAGGATGAAGAGGATGAGTTGCAAAATTGCATCTGGAGACTGGCAGTTGTCAGCGTTGAGTACTGAGGCAGTTGCAGCAATGCCATCATCGTGGGGGATGCTGGTGTAGAGTGCCGAGACATCCATTGTGACGAGGAGTGATCCTGGTTCAACTGCTCCATGCTCAACTGCTGAGTTTCTGTAGGAAATCCGTGGTGTCGTGACAAAATCTGGGAATGCTTTGTACAATGGGTTTCAGGATGCCCTCGACGTAGCCGGAGATGTTCTCGCACAGGGTCCCATTGCCCGATACGATGGGACGGCCGGGTGTGTTTGCCTTGTGTCTCTTCGGGTGGCAGTAGAGATCTCCAACGCGGGGAGTACGTGGGATGAGAGCACGGAGGGTGCTCTGAAGGTCTGGATCAAAGGTCTTGATCAGTCTGTTGAGTTGACGGGTGTGTTCTTTGGTCGGATCTGCGGGTAACTGTCTGGAGTGTTCCTCGTTGTTCAGTTGTCGGTACACTTCTTTGCAGTAATCCGTTCTGTTCAGTATGACGATGGCCCCTCCTTTGTCTGTTGGTTTGATGACAATGTTGCGGTTGGTCTTGAGAGCGTGGATGCTGTTGCATTGTGCTTGGGTGATGTTCGGGGCTGTCTTGTGAGAGCGTTTGATGAATCTGGTGTTGACTCACCTCCTGACCGCTTGGGCATACATGTCGAGTCGAGGGCAGCGGCCTTCCGGAGGAGTCCAATTCGACTCTTTCCTCTTTGGTTGCTGCACTGCGGATCTTTCTGTCGGCTGTTCCGGTTCATTGGCTGCCTCATTGTGTTCACTGTTGGCCTCTTGGGGTTTGTGGAAGAACTCCCACAGCCTCATTCGCCTGATGAATTCCTCTGTGTCTGCTGCGAGACTGATGGGGTCTATTTTGGTGGTGGGGCAGAAATTGAGCCCTCGGCTGAGAACTTCGATTTCATCTGGTTGAAGTGTGCAGTCCGACAAGTTGACAATGGACTTCCCTGCAGTGGTACTGTTTTCTACTGTGGTACCAGGGGAGGCTTGGTTGCTGCTGGTGGTGATGCCGAGTTTCTCAAGTTTCCTGTTCTTGGTGTGCATGTCGATGGCGTAGTTCCTTTGTCTCGTCTGCTTGGCAGAGTTTCGCAGCTGGTCTGTGTCCTGAGCGCAAGTTGAGAATATGGACTTGATCTTGGTTTCCAGGCTGCCCCGTTTGCTGTAGAGCTGGTGTGTGAGGTGATTGAGGAGTGTGAGAGAGGTGCGACGGCAAAGTCTCTCAGTGTAGTCTGTGTTATAGGTTGACCTGAGTGGGTTCGTAATCTGAAGTCCTTTCGGTATCTTGTCTGCTTTCTTGCATCTTTGTAGAAACTTGATGTCTGTGTCGATATGCGCGACCTTCTTGGAGATCCTCTCCACTTGGAGCCGGCAGTTTGCGGTGTCGATGGTAGTCAATCTTCACAACTCTCACTGGCCTTCACCCCCTTCAGGGTGATCTGCTCTCTCTAGTGGGCAGATACGTTGATGCTATCCGTGGCCAGCTGGTCTTCTC
This sequence comes from Mustelus asterias, assembly GCF_964213995.1. Lineage (NCBI taxonomy): Eukaryota > Metazoa > Chordata > Chondrichthyes > Carcharhiniformes > Triakidae > Mustelus > Mustelus asterias. Next base: position 80,747,287 of record NC_135815.1, on the reverse strand, counting down.
TCTCTTCTCCTCATCCCCTCTTCACCTGAGGAAGAGTCTCCACCTGACAGAAGCATCACCACATTGAAGCTATTGGATTGTTGACGTGCCGACTGACTGATGTGATGCTCAGTCTGTTTGTGGGTCTTAAAGACAGAAGCCAGTTTATAATTACACCCATTAATTTCTATCGAGTGCGATTCACCTGAATTGGATCTAAATGCCCACATCAGCAGGAAAACCAGAGTGTTCCCCACTGGCGCTGCCAGCGTCTGTCAGCTGGGATTCACCCACCTGAAAAACGCAAAAGAGTTAATCGTGGAAAAACTGCCGGCCAGCCCTGCTGTTCAGAGATCAAGGTGTCATTTTTAAAGGGTGCGCTGAACTCCTCCCTCCAATAAATGAAATGGTGACACCCCTCTCCCCACTCCCTGCTGACTAGGGGTGCATCACCAACCACTCAGCAAAGGGTGGCATCCGCTCTCCCTCCACTTAAATAACAGGTCAACCCCCCCCCCCCCCCCCCACCACCACCACACTTACCACACAGGCATGAGTGTGAGCCATCCCTTTCACCCTCAGGCCCCCCACAATCCCATCTCAGGTCCCCCACTCATATCCCTCCCCCTCCCACTCAGTCCCCTCCCCCCTCAAATCCCTAATCAGGCCCCCTTCAAGCCGTGCACCTTTGCAATGCTGACGGTGCACTGCTCCCGATGCCCTCGCACTGACAACCTGACTGAGCACCATGGGTCAGAGGGAATCAAGGAGGTGGGCCCAGTGGCCCTTTGCACCTCTGCTCCTGCCAAAGGAAGGGTCCCTCAAAGGTCCTGCGGGTTGGGTGTGATCAGATGGGGCTGCCTCGCCACTCTCCGCCAGGGTCAGGGACTCGTGGATGGACAACCCCTTCTAGCACTGACAGAACTGAAGATCACCACTGGCATGATGATTTCAGGCAGCTCAGTGATCAACATCTTCATTCCTGCCTGTCAGCACAGAAAGTTTGAAGTGACCGAATAACTTTAATTTCCATGGCCCCTGGACAGCTGTCCGGCTTTTAAATCACTGCAGCACTCCATTCTGCAGCAGGAATTTCCATTTCTCTCTGTAAGAAGCTGCAGGTTTTGGCAGACCCCTTTGGGTTCCTCTGACAGGGAGATGTCAATTTCTCTGGGTGGGTGGGGATAGGGGGGAGGGGGGGTTCCATTCTCCACAGCTGTGCAATCATCCCCAATGTATTCATACAGCTTTGCGTTGAAGTCTCTGAGCTTTACTAGCAAGCTGAAACCTTTGAAACCCTCTCTATTCCATTGAAAACCTTTGATATTTTGTTAATTTCTTGCTGCAGTGCTTTGAAATAGACTTCCATTGGCAGCTTAATGAATTTCAACTCAGGCGCCAGTCAGCTCTGTTTATTTACCTTTCCCTTTATGTTTGAATATATCTCAAGTACCTCCATTGTTCCCTAACTGCAATGTTTACAAAGACTCTTAGTCTGATTCAGAGATCTATGTTTGAGAGTGTGAGTCGACTGTGTATGTGTGGCATGTATGATTGCATCTGTTACTGCGAGTGTGCGTGTTTGTGAGACTGTGTGTGATTGCGTGTGGGAGCGTGTGTGGGAGCATGCTTGCAAATGTGCATGGGAGTGTGCATGATGGTCCTGGAGAATCCCACTCCATGTGTTTTTTTCTGAGTCCCAAAAATTTCATGACAATGCAGGCATCTAAACAAACAGAATGACACATGGACAACCGTTAAGAAGGGTGGATGGTGTTGAGTAATCGAAGCTGAGATTTTTCAGCAACATTTTACTTATTTAGCATCCTAAAGAAAATGAGAGAGTGGGAGAGGTCCAGGCTCTCTGTTCCAGAACCTAGGGCCAGGCAATCTCAATCCAATGCTGTCAATATTGAAGCCATGACAAGGTGCAACAGGTCAGAATTCTTGGAGGAAATATTTCAGAGGAATGTAGTGTTGGGGACTTTACAGAGACTGAGTAAAGTGAAGACATGGAGGGACCTGAGCACAAAGTAGAATAAATGATAAATATGAGGCAGTGTCAGAGCAGGAGCCAATTTAAATCAGAGAGCACAGAGGTGATGGTTGAGTGAGACTCAGTGCGAGAATAAGCGGGTGGGATTCTCTCAGCACGCTGGCATCAGCAGGGGACCTGTAGGAGGACTTGCAACCGGCGTGCAGCTGATCGCGAGTGTCCAATGCCTTTTTCTTTTACATAATCAGCCTTGTTCTTGAAAACAGCGTGAGTATGATGACCATAAAATTCACGAGCCAGGGATGGTATTCCTCAAACTCGCTATTGTCTCCCCGCAGCTGGGAGAGGTTCCCATCAGCAGGAATTAAAGCTGGCCCCATCCACGAGAACCAGGCGTGATCACCTCTCTGGTGGGCACAGAGGCCATTCAGGCGCCCTCTCGCCCCACGCCGGGTGCGTTTTTCCCCTTGGACAGTGCCAACATGGCACTGCCAGCCTGGCACCCTGGCGCTGTCCACAGGGCACCCCAGCACTGCTCATTGGGCACCGGGTAATGCCAAGGGGGTTTAACACAAGAGTATGGGGCCTACCAGGTGGGCCGACCGGCAGTGGTGGGAGATGTGTCCACTGCACTCTGCATTATCGATCGATGGGAGAGGGAGGGAGGAGGGCGGGCAGAGCTGCACATGGCATGGGGTTTGGGGGTGCACATGGCAGTGCATGGATCAGGGCTGGCCATGGGTGGCTGGCGATTGGGGACAGTTGTCAGGGAGGCCAGCAATCGGTGGGGTTGGTCGGGTGGTCGGGGAGTCCAGCGATCGGGAGGGAGGAGCGTGTTGGGAAGCTGGCGATCGGGAGAAGGGGGCCTGGCAAGAAGAGGCCAGTGATCGGGAGGCCAGCGATGGGAGACCAGTGCGCAAGTCAGCACATGCACACTGCCCCACACAGCGCACTGATGCCAGTCTCTTGGCTGGGCTGAGGCCCCCCTGACGGGCGTGAATCTCCCTCTGAGGCACTTTGTGGAGCACAGAGCGCTGGAGATTCATTCAACTAAATAAAGCCAAACAAAAGGGCAGGAAAAATCCGTTTTCCCAACTGTTGGGCGCTCAGTTTCTTTATTGGGAGAATCACCCCCCAGATCTTGAAATGAATTTATCCAAACACAAACCTGTTCTCTCCTTTTTCCACTAATAGCTGTCCCTGTTAAATGAGAAACTAAGCATTAAATGATTTGCATTGCTCTGTAATTATTCAATTTAAAATATTCACAATAACTTGTCTGTGTGTCAATACCTTCAATCGAGAAACATCTCCCAAATTGCTTCTCAGGAAGATTATCACTGAAAATATCAGATTGATCCATCTAAGGAAAGATTAGGACACTTTGTCAAAGGGAGAGGTTTTGAAGAGTTCACGAAAGGAGGAGAGAAATGGAAAAGTTTAGGAGTCATTGAGAGAGAATTCCAGGGCAGTGTTCTCAGAGGGTTTTAGGGCTGGAAGATGTTAACTGTGAAATAAATAAAATAACTTGGTAAAATTCTCATTCTAATTTAGAATCTTACAGCTCACTCTGCATCCACCTCAATATTTTCCTTCATCACTCACTGCCACCTCACTTTTTTTTTCCTCATTCTGCTCCTATCTCACTCCATTCCCACTTCACTCTGTCCTTTCTTCCTTCCATTCCCTCCTCACTCTGTCCTTTTCTCCCTCCATTCGCTCCTCACTCTGTCCTTTTCTCCCTCCATTCCCCCCCACTCTTCTTTTGTCCCTCCATTCCCCCTCACTCTGTCCTTTCCTCCCTCCATTCCCTCCTCCCTCTGTCCTTTTCTCCGAGCATTCCCCGGTCACTCTGTCCTTTCCTCCCTCCATTCTATCCTCACTCTGTCCCTCCCTTCCTCCTCACTCTGGCCTTTCCTCCCTCCATTCCTTCCTCACTCTGTTTCAGGTTCACTCGGGCTCTCAGCTCAATCTTGAACTCTCCCCTCTACCTTACTTTAGAAACCTCTCTCTCTGTATCACCCCCTCTCGTCAGGGATGATGCTGCAGCACATCCTCTGGTGGGAGGTTCTCATTACAGTGTGACTTTTGACATTGGCAGCTTCCATTATCAATGTGGCTTTCGGAAATTCCACTGGGAAAAGTTATCAGGAAATTTGTACAGATTCCTAACATATTTTATTTCTCGGAGCTCTTTACTCTACAAAGGTTTCAGCAGATTGACACACAAATGATGAGGGATGAAGACAATGGAAAAGTCTCACTCACTGTTCCATTGGTAGAGAGAATTTAAAATTCATTTAATCCATATTAGATGGATTGCAGAGTCGAGGAGATTGACGCACGCACACACAAACACAGACACATACACACACACACACGCACGCACACACACAAAGCCATTATTAGATTTTGCAGCATCTAGCAGGGCAGTGAATCCATTACATGCTTTCCAAAGGAGATAAGGTATGGGGAAAGGAGAGGGAAATGGACGTGAGTGGACCATTCCTTCAACAGCCAGAGCAGGTATGAGAAGTTGAATGGTCGCTTTGTTGTAGCCAGTTCCATGATGTTTCAATTCCAGTGCTTGTGCTGGTGTTCATCAAGTGTACATACAACAATTCTGTTTTTCTTCAATTAAGGTTCCGTGCCTGTCTAATCTGTTTACTCCAATTAGTGGAACTAATAACAATGTTTACGTAAGTCACATGGTCTCAGTGGGTGTCACTCGCTTGTATTAATAAAGGGTCCCACTGAGTGAGTGAGCTCAGAGTCAATGAAAACTAAAGGACAATAGAGTTCATCACAGAACATGCATCTGGTGGATTTATTATTTCTACTCTTTGATGTCGAACCCATTTTCTATCGCATCCTTGCAGTGGTTGGAGTTCTGTGTGAGTTATTAGAATCATTGCTGGTTTGGCTGCTCTGATAGTGGAACTTGTTGGTGTCGGGCATGTTACACAGTCGTATGCTTGAAGTTATTATTTCCAATCATGATGATCATTATTTTATTTCAGGCAATGTTTTATTTCAGGCATTGAATCCAAACTAAACATGTGTTTACTGAAGTTCAGGATCTGTTTGACTTTGTCCAGGGTTCAGTGGGGCACTTGTATAATTCAGGTCAGAAACTCCAAAGTGTTTTATGAAGTCCACCTGGATCATAGGTTTTGCAATTTGAATTTGGCTAGGGTGAGCATGAGATGTTTGACCTCAGGTATGATTCAAATGACCCACTAGGGAGCTTCTATCAAACAAAGTTTATTTAAGAATACTGTTAACATGTATAGAAAGAAAATGAGCAATAACCTCTGCCACGTACAAACACAAAAAAAACAACCATGATATTGTATTAAACCTCAACAGCTAAATAAACAATTCCCATAAACAAAATCCTTGCCACAGGTTTAACACAGAAAATACGAATGCTCAGTGATGCTGGATGCATCATGGTTAGATGCTGCAGTTCTCTTGATATACACGCAGACAAGCTTGGTATCAGAAAAGCTTGCCAAAAACATCATGCAGCGAGAGAGGGAGACTCTCGGTACTTGCTAGCAAAACCACCAACAGCAGAATTTTCATTCCAGGAAGGCCAGAAGCCGAGCTTCCAGCTGGCCAGCAGAATTTACAATGCCAAGGACAGAGTGAGAAAAACACTGATTTTCAGTCTGATGTCCACACCCCTTCTAAGTTAAACCAGCAGCTCAAAACTGAGACAGAAGAACTCTTGTCACCTGACCTGTTAATTATTTTTCCCTCTAACAATGCAAGGTCATAAAAAATGCCAGAAAGCACCTGAGGCCCAGAACTAAACAGAACCCATTTAAGCCATTGAAGGAACAAAAAAAGAATTTGAGCAGATAGCCCAGCAACAAGATATAAAAAAGCTGTTTAACTGCAGAGAACATAAATTTTAAAAAATACATTTCTCAAAGGTACACTAGCATCACAATACATTATATTTTTCATATCTGCCTCTTTCTATATACATTTATATCAGTGGATGCAGTTTCTTGAAATGATTGGACAAGTGGGAATATGTCCTCCCAATATCTTTGAGTTGTTTGCTAAGTCTTGCCAATGAATTTTGGATGTGAAAGAACATGTCTTGACAGTATGCCTTTCAGAATTTTAGTTCATTCTAAAGCTCTTTGCACACTATAAAGGACCTTTGAAATTTAATGACTGTTGCGATGTCTGCATATAGTCTACCTTGCCCTGAAGCCCCCCCTGTCCTAGCCCTGAACACATATCTTTGCTTAGTTCTTTCCCACCATTCCTTCTGCAGCTCATCTTGTCTCTGAGAGCCATCTCCTGCTCCCCTCAACCCACAATTCTCAGTCTCAAATGTATGTCTGCTGTGTTATAATTCAGGTTAGAAACTCCAAAGCATTTTATATGCCTGGATCATAAGCTTTGCAAATTTGAATTTGGCTAGGTTAAGCAAGAGGTGTTTCACTTCAGGTATGATTCAAATGACCCACTCCGGAGCTTTTATCGAACAAATTTTATTTAAGAATACTGTGAACACGTTGAAAGAATAATAGCAATAGTTTTTAACAATTACAAGCAAGGTTAAAAATAAACAAACATGACATTGTACAAAGCTTAACAACGACATGCACTGTTCCAATACAAACCTGCTTATAACATACACCCGCCACAGGTTTAGCACAGAAAGTAAGAATGGTCACGTGATGCTGAAACCTAGCCCATTGGCTGGAGAATTGAAACTCTGACTTCCCAGCCTTGTAACTTCTCACAGACCTCGAGGCAGGGGCAGAGCCACCGCTGGCCTCCAGCTTTAGCCTGAAAACCACTGCAAGAGTGAGAGGCAATCCTTGCCTCAAATTCCCAGCTAGAAAACCACCGACCGCAGAATTTTCACTCCAGAGAGAGGCAAGACAGCTTCCAGTCCTGAGTCGAAACAGATTCTAGCTAACCAGCAGCCAAAACTGAAAGGAAGAAACTCTTACGAGAGGAAAAAAAAACTATCCTTCTTGACCTTTCAATCATTCTTCCCACAACAATCCAAATGGTCAGAAACTCCCTGAAGGCCAAGATTTTTTAAAAAACATTTAAACAATTTAAGCAGAAATAAAAGGATCTCTAATAAGACAGCCGGTGCAACGATAAAAAAACAAAGCTGCTTATAACTGCAGTGAACATATTAAAAACTACATTTCTTAAAGTCACAGTAGCATCACACCTGCCACTGAGTAACAACTAACAAATACAAGGGGAGTCTCAGTGTAGACAGATAGAGATGTCACATACATTTCTAAGGTCCTTATGGCATGAAAAAAGCTTCAGGATAAACTACAGTTGTGAAAGACATTCGATAAATGCACTTGTAGCTGTTTTCTTGGAGTTGATTGTGAGGGTGTGTTCTGTGGTGAACACAATGTAAATTATTTGCCGTACCATTTTCCATCTTCCCGGAATGCTCTGAAAGAATTGATAAGTAATAAGCTGTGACTCCGTTATTGGATTCATGAGTTATCCACGTGCTCACTATTACAGCCCAAATTCAGAGCTCCTGTAGATTATTCAACTGATTCAACAGTGAATCAGATCCAATCTCCAACCCAAGGAGCTGAAACTAAATATAGAAACCCCGCCTGTCTCACCAGTGAGTCTGTTTCGATTAATTTAACCTGAACTCAGTTGCTATATTTCTGCACTAATGACATTCTCCTTGTTCATTGAGAAACTTATCTGCTGACCCATTGGGCTGTTTCTTTAAGTGAGTTGTAAAACTGCAACTTTTAACATTTTCTCTACTTGTTCTTTATATCTTTGCTTCTTCTCACTGGACAACTTTGTTTTACGATCTGTTTTAAATTTACAGCTAACTTAGTCGCGATTGTGACTCTATCTCGAGGGAGGTGCGGTCTTTCCAAAGGTGTCACTCGGTACCTGGTGGCGATGGCTGCAGCCGATCTGCTGGTTGTCATTATTCGGGTCATACTGGAGAAAATTAATCCCTTCAAACTGAGCGTTGTATTATATTACAGTCGTCATGCCTGTGGCATCAGAGAAGTTATTGCCACCGCAGTTGTTAGCAGCTCTGTCTGGCTCACAGTCGCCTTCACCTTTGACCGAATGGTGACCATTTGCTTCCAGAAACTGAAGATGAAATACTGCACTGAGAAAACAGCAGCCATCGTTATCACAACGGTGAGTTTACTGTGTTTATTCACCAAAATCCCGGTGTTTTTTAAGTATGAACCCTATTACTGCAGGGTATCAGACGAGTACTACTATAATCCTGTGTGGAAAGTCTTTGACTGGATTGACCGCATTTTAACTCCAGTGCTCCCCTTCGTGCTGCTACTGCTGCTCAATACTCTCACTGTCAGGCACATCCTGCTGGCCAGTGCAGTCCGCAGGAAACTGAGGGGACAGCGAAACGGGGGGGAGCAGAATGATCCAGAAATGAAGAATAGAAGAAGATCCATCATTTTACTCTTCACCATATCGGGCAGTTTTATCCTGTTATGGGTGACACGTGTTGTATTTCTATCGATTCAACGAATAACTGCGATGTATGATTTTTGGGAAACTGATGAATATGTAATAGATAAGATAGGATCAATGCTCCAGTTATCCAGTTCCTGCACCAACACATTTATTTACGCAGTCACACAGAGGAAGTTCAGAGAAGAGGTGATGAATGCTGTGAAATATCCATTTACTGTCATCCGGAATTTCATTAAATGATGGGATGAAAGCTGGAAAATTTAAACCCGGAGTGGGTCGCAAAATTATTGTTCCTGTCCAGCTCAACTCCTCTTGAATAAACATGTCCAAAGGTCTTTGAAAATGAGAAGCAGAATCTTCCTCAAATCTACACATTATCGTCAGGTGGAAGTTTAAAAGTGAATTCTCCAGGTTCTGAGAAATAATTGATTTGAGGATATTGGGATGAATATTATTTTGTCTCAAATACAAAGTTGAAATGAGATCTGATTATAATTTAAACATTCTGACAAGTCAAAGGGAAAGATTCGAACGACACAGATTTCACTTCTCACTAACTCCACAGAATAAATACAGTGAGTTTGAAAGGAATGGAAACAACTGATTCAGTGAGACGCAGAAAAATTGAAGAAGCCGCGTCGAAACGATGATTGTTGTTGTTGAGAACTGACAATAAAAATCGTTTGAAAACTGCCTTTTCAGGGAAAGTGAAATCTTTGTGAGGAATTTAGAATGTCGACAAATTGAAAACTCCTGGAAAGCAGGAACATGGAGACAATTGCTGAATCATCAACCTGGGGAGAACAAACAGCATTGGGAAAGGGGACTTTGAACCAGCTCACTTGAACTAGATTCAGAAAATGGAGTTTGAACAAACATTGGACAGGGTGGACAGCCCATCCAGTTCATTCAGTGATCAAGAGTCATCATCCCACGTGTTTCTGTGCTTCCATGTCTCTTTATCTCCATTCCACCAGCCACCAATCAAACATATTGCTCAATGTTCTACATGGCATATTTCTCTGGCAATATGGAATGGACAGAGAGCTGACTGCAAGACAGGAAACTGGGAGATCCTTTCACGTACCTCCAACATTCTGCCTCCAATTGGACACCCCTACCGGGACAATTACTTTTCCTCGATCTTTTCATTGGGAACTGTCGTCGGGACATAGAACATTGAAAGCCACAGCACAAACAGGCCCTTCGGCCCACAAGTTGCGCCGATCACATCCCCACCTCTAGGCCTATCTATAGCCCTCAATCCCATTAAATCCCATGTACTCATCCAGAAGTCTCTTAAAAGACCCCAACGAGTTTGCCTCCACCACCACCGACGTCAGCCGATTCCACTCACCCACCACCCTCTGAGTGAAAAACTTACCCCTGACATCTCCTCTGTACCTACCCCCCAGCACCTTAAACCTGTGTCCTTTCGTAGCCACCATTTCAGCCCTTGGAAATAGCATCTGAGAGTCTACCCTATCCAGACCTCTCAACATCTTGTAAACCTCTATCAGGTCACCTCTCATCCTTCGTCTCTCCAGGGAGAAGAGACCAAGCTCCCTCAACCTATCCTCATAAGGCATGCCCCCCAATCCAGGCAACATCCTTGTAAATCTCCTCTGCACCCTTTCAATGGCTTCAACATCTTTCCTGTAATGAGGTGACCAGAACTGCGCGCAGTACTCCAAGTGGGGTCTAACCAGGGTCCTATAAAGCTGCAGCATTATCTCCCGACTCCTAAACTCAATCCCTCGATTAATGAAGGCCAGTACGCCGTACGCCTTCTTGACCGCATCCTCCACCTGCGAGGCCGATTTAAGAGTCCTATGGAACCGGACCCCAAGGCCCTTCTGATCCTCTACACTGCTAAGAATGGTACCCTTCATATTATACTGCTGCTTCATCCCATTGGATCTGCCAAAATGGATCACCACACACTTATCCGGGTTGAAGTCCATCTGCCACTTCTCCGTCCAGTCTTGCATTCTATCTATGTCTCGCTGCAACTTCTGACATCCCTCCAAACTATCCACAACACCACCTACCTTGGTGTCGTCAGCAAACTTACCAACCCATCCCTCCACTTCCTCATCCAGGTCATTTATGAAAATGACAAACAGCAAGGGTCCCAGAACAGATCCCTGGGGCACTCCACTGGTCACTGACCTCCATGCAGAGAAAGACCCCTCCACAGCCACTCTCTGCCTTCTGCAGGCAAGCCAGTTCTGGATCCACAAGGCAACAGCCCCTTGGATCCCATGCCCTCTCACTTTCTCAAGAAGTCTTGCATGGGGGACCTTATCGAACGCCTTGCTGAAGTCCATATAGACCACATCCACCGCTCTTCCTTCGTCAATGTGTTTGGTCACATTTTCAAAGAACTCAACCAGGCTCGTAAGGCACGACCTGCCCTTGACAAAGCCGTGCTGACTACTTTTGATCATACTAAACTTCTCTAGATGATCATAAATCCTGTCTCTCAGGATCCTCTCCATCAACTTACCAACCACTGAGGTTAGACTCACCGGTCGGTAATTTCCCGGGCTGTCCCTGTTCCCTTTCTTGAATATAGGGACCACATCTGCAATCCTCCAATCCTCCAGAACCTCTCCCGTCTCCATCGACGATGCAAAGATCATCGCTAAAGGCTCCGCAATCTCCTCCCTCGCCTCCCACAGTAACCTGGGGTACATCCCATCCGGTCCCGGCGACTTACCAACCTTGATGCCATTCAATAGTTCCAACACATCCTCTTTCTTTATGTCCACATGCTCGATCCTTTCTGTCCACCGCAAACCAGCAGTACAACCACCCAGATCCCTTTCCACCGTGAATACCGAGGTAAAGTATTCATTAAGCACCTCCGCCATTTCTAACGGTTCCGCACAAACTTTTCCCCCTTCACCTTTTAAGGGTCCTATGCCTTCACATCTCATCCTTTTACTCTTGACATATTTGTAGAAAGCCTTGGGATTCTCCTTAATCTTACCCGCCAAGGCCTTCTCATGACCCCTTCTCGCTCTCCTAATTTCCTTCTTAAGCTCCTTCCTACATCCCGTATACTCCTCTAAATCCTTAACACCTCCTAGCTCTCTGAACCTTCTGTACGCCTCTCTTTTCTTATTCACCAGGTTCATCACAACCTTCGTGCACCACGGTTCCCGTACCCTACCAACACCCCACTGTCTCATCGGAACGTTGTCATGCAGAGCTCCAGACAAACATTCCTTGAAAATCCTCCACTTTCCTTCGGTACTTTTCCCCAAGAATGCCTCCTTCCAATTTACCCGTCTAATTTCCTCCCTGATGACACTGTATTTCCCTTTACTCCAGAGAAACACTTTCCTAGCCTGCCTGATCCTATCTCTTTCCAATGCTATCGTGAAGGAGATAGAATTATGATCGCTATCCCCAAGATGCTCACCCACCGAGAGATCCTCCACCTGTCCAGGTTCATTAGCCAGCACCAGATCAAGTACAGCCTCTCCTCTAGTAGGCTTATCCACATACTGTGTCAGGAAACTCTCCTGGACACACCTAACAAACTCCTCTCCATCCAAACCCCTAGCCCTAGGGATATTCCAATCTATGTTTGGGAAATTAAAATCTCCCATCACGACAACTCTGTTATTCCTACATCTCTCCAGGATCTGTTTCCCCATCTGCTCCTCAACATCTCTGTTACTATTGGGCGGCCTATAGAAAACACCCAGCAACGTTACCGACCCCTTCCTGTTTCTAACCTCCACCCACAGAGACTCCGTAGTCAATCCCTCCACGGCGTCCACCTTCTCTACAGCCGTGACACTATCCCTGATCAACAGTGCCACTCCCCCCCCTCTCTTGCCTCCCTCCCTGTCCTTCCTGAAACATCTAAAACCCGGCACCTGAAGCACCCAGTCCTGTCCCTGAGACATCCAAGTCTCCATAATGGCCATCTCAATTTTTCTGCCCCCCTCACCCATTCCAATCTCTCTCCTTCCGAACTTTCCGCCCTTCGCTCCCTCAGGTCCAACCCTGACATTGTCATCAAACCTGCCAACAAAGGGGGTGCTGTTGCCGTCTGGCGTACTGACCTCCACCTTGCCGAGGCTGAGCGCCAACTCTCAGGTAGTTCCTCCTACCTCCCCCTGGACCATGATCACATCACTGAACATCAAGCCATTATCTCCAACACAGTCACTTACCTCATTTCCTCCAGATGCCTTCCCCCCACAGCTTCCAACCTCATGGTCTCCCAATTCCGGACAGCCCACTTCCACCTACTTCCCAAAATCCACAAAAAGGACTGTCCTGGTAGGTCCATTGTGTCCGCATGCTTCTGCCCCACTGAACTTATTTCCTCTTATCTTGACTCCATCCTCACTCCTCTGGTCCATTCCCCCCCCACCTGTATCTGGGATTCCTCTGATGTCCTGCATCATATTGCCAGCTTCCAGTCCGCAGGCCCGAACCACCTCCTATTCACCATGGATGTGCAATCTCTCTACACCTCCATTCCACACCAGGGTGGCCTGAGAGCTCTTCGCTTCTTTCTTGAAAAGAGGCCTGAACAATTCCCATCCACTATCACTCTCCTCCGCCTGGCTGAAGTCATTCTATCTCTCAACAACCTCTCCTTTAACTCCTCCCATTTTCTCCAAATCAAAGAAGTAGCAATGGGTATCCACATGGGTCCTAGCTATGCTTGTCTTTTTATGGGGTATGTGGAACATTCCTTGTTCCAGGCCTACCCAGGTCTCCTCCCACAACTCCTTTACTGTACATTGATGACAATATTGGTTCCGCTGCATGCTCTCATCCAGACCTTGAAAAATTCATCAACTTCACTTCCAGTTTCCTCCCCTCCATCGCCTTCAGCTGGTCCATCTCAGACACTTCCCTTCCCTTCCTTGACCTTTCTGTCTCCATTTCCGACAATAGACTATCTACCAGTATCCATTACAAGCCCAGTGACTCCCACAACTATCTGGACGACTGCTCTTCATACTCCACATCCTGTAAGGACTCCATCCCTTTCACTCAGCTCCTTCACCTCCATCGCATTTGTTCCAATGATGCCACTTTCCAAAGTTGTGCTTCTAATATGTGCTCCTTTTTCCTCAACTGTGGATTCCCATCTACAGTTAACGACAGGGCCCTCAACAGCGTGCAGTCCATCTCCCGCACCATGACCCTCACCCCCTCCCCTCCCTCCCAGAACAAGGATAGAGTCTTCCTTATTCTCACATTTCACCCCGCCAGACTCCGCATGCAAAGCATAATCCTCCGATGTTTTCGCCAACTCCAGCATGATGCCAACACCAAACACATCTTCCCTTCATTCCACAGAGACCATTCCTTCCAGGATAACCTAGTCCACTCCTTCACTAAACCAACACCTCTCCCGTCACTCATGGCACCTTCCCATGCAATCACAGAAGGTGTAACACCAGCTCCTTTACCTCTCCTATGTTCACCATCCACGGTCCAAAACATTCATTCCAGGTTAAGCAGCGTTTCACTTGCACCTCTTTCAATTTGGTCTATTGCATTCGCTGCTCCCAATGTGGTCTCCTCTGTATCAGAGAGAACAAACGTAGACTGGGTGATCGCTTTGCTGAGCACCTTCGCTCTGTGCGCAATCAGGATCCTGACCTTCCGGTTGCTTGCCATTTTAACACACGATTCTGCTCCCATGCCCACATGTCTGTCCTTGGCTTGCTGCAATGTTCCAGTGAAGCTCAACACAAACTGGAGGAGCAGCATCTCATCTTCCGGCTCAGTAATTTACAGCCTTCCGGTCTCAACATCGATCCCCACCCCACAACATCTCCATCTGTCACAGCTTACAGCTTCTCTGCCGTTTGACCATTCAAACCCTTTATTCTCTCTGTGGATAGCTATTAGCAGTCTTTTCCCCTGTTTTCTATGGCTATGACTCATCTTTCATTCCTTCCCCCTGCAGTATAAATATCTCCCACTTTCTATGCCTTTCAGCTTTGACAGAGGGTCATCTGGACTCGAAACGTCAGCTCTTTTCTCTCCTTACAGATGCTGCCAGACCTGCTGAGATTTTCCAGCGTTTTCCCTTTTGGCTTCTGGAAACTGGGAGTTGGGTTAAAATCAATCAGATTGGCAGGAAGTGGGAAGTGGCTACCAAAAGGACCAATGCTGGAACATTGTTGTTCCCAATTCATATTAACAACATGAACAATATTCACAATGAAGAACAAACTGTGGGGACAGTGAAATGTGGATGAAACCAACAATGCAATTTCCACATTTGTAGATGACACAACATTGAGCAGCATTGTCGATACTGAGGGGGGACTGCCACACATGAGGAGAAAACATTCATAAATGTACAGAAGAGGCATTTCAAATTAATTTCAACATTGATAAGTGTGAGGCATTACAATTTGCTCAGAATCATAAGATCAGAAAAAAGATGGAAAATAAGAATCTAAATGAGGCAGAGATGCAAAGAGGTCTTAGATTTTCGGTGACCAAGGTATTAAAGCTGTTACAGGAGCAAACAAAACATTAGGGTTTAATTCTTGAGGATTGGAATTGAAAATTAAAGAATTGCAGTAAAACCTGTACAAAGCACGGTCCGACCGCACGTGGCGCTCTGTGTATGGTTCTGGTCACCACATTATAAAAAGGATATAGAAGCACCAAGGAGGATACAGAAATGATTGACAAGGATGATAAGGATTCTACTTCTCAACAAATGATAAACAGGCTGGGTGTCGGGCTCTAATTGGTCACTGGTGTTTTCACTTCTAAGCCAGGCTCCAGATGCTGCCGCTCCGTTACTCCATTGGGAGAGATTATCACCGCTCAGCCAGGAAGAAACCTCAGGAACTGGGCAGGAAATGTTCACAAAAATACTTTTAAAATGTGGGATCTTCCTTGCCCGTGTCCCCATCTGTGGGATCCTCAGTCTCTGGTTGTGATATCCCCCTGGACTATCACATGGTGGCCATCTCCAATTAACTGATGACTCCTCACAGGATGCAGAGCTGCCCCAACATTGAAAAAACGCCAAGAGCCCAATGTATTGACCCCTATTTGGGACAGGGTCTCGATACAAGCATTAATTCTAAATACGTGCATTCCTCTGTGTACAAATATATCTCCTGCTCTTGTCCAAGTCTCTTCAAATTAACATCACATCGATGTTTCCTCAGAATCTACAGCCTGTTTCTATCTGTCCTGTCCCATCACTTTATAATTTAAAATTGTATCCAATCACCTTGGTAACAAAACAGTTGTCCTTGTCCAAGGCTGTCTTTGTATCTGCCTTTCTTCACACTGTTAATATTCAGATTACTGTTGTACATTTTGCTGTAATTTGACCAATCCTAAGAATTGACCTTACTTTATCTAAGTTGCAGCAAAATAAAATATGATTGTTGAATGTTGCAAGCTGTTTTTCACAGACAAGGAAAGCTCTGGGCAGGAATGAACTGTTGGAAATTATGAAAAACATGAGCATCCCCAGATCACGTCGTGTCCAGTTTTGATCCAAATGGAATGAGTGATTGATGAGCTAGAAGAGGAAAAATAACTTTCCAATTCTGGAATGTGGAAGTTATTGATTCTGTGTGAGGGTTGGAGCAGATAGCGATTTGGAGAACCACTAAACAGGCAAAGACTCACAGTGAATCTGCTGAAATTGAGTTTGAGGGCTGGAGATAGGATGTTGGGCAGGAGGTTTAGGGGTATGTGAGGAAGCACTTTTTTATCCAGTGGGTGGTGATGGTCTGGAATGCGCTACCTGGGAGGCTGGTACAGGCAGGTTGCCTCACATCTCTGGATGAGCACTTGGCACATCATAACATTCAGGGCTATGGGCAACTGCTGGCTGATGTGATTAGGTGGGAGTTGAGGTGTTTCAAACGTGTTAGTGCTGAGTCGATTGGACAAAGGGTCTCTTCTGCGCTGTCTGATGCTATGATTCTATGTTTGAAAGCATCTGTGGAACCGGTCATGGGGAACAGCGCAGGATGGGATAAGGGAAGAGGAGTTAAAGGCCTGGTTAATCAAAGACAGAAGGAATGAGCAAAGGCACTAAAATCTCCTGGAGGGTGGGTAACATTAGGGCACACTTTGAATATCTTTAAAAGGTATTTGGAGCTGCAGCCAAGGCCAAAATGGTCAGTCACAAATTAAACATCGATGTTGAGTAACTGCCGAACTGACCACTTGCTCTTGTTCGTACATATGTGATTACAGTCACTAGAACTTAAAATCAATTGAAACTCTTTGGGCCACAATCACCTGGCTCCCCTGTGTGACGCTTTTTGGGGTTCAATTCCCCGAACTAGATCTTTAAATGTCTCATTGTTCTTGGGCTGGAAACTGATCAAAAACATTGTTCTGAAGACATTCCAGAATGTTCTCTCCTTCGCTGTCCTTAACCCAATGACTGTCTGATTTTATGTGGGAATAGTTAAAGTCACCCATTGTCAATACTCAAAAGTCCTTTCACCTCAGTAATTTCATTGCACATTTGATCATCTATTACTTTCCCATTGATTGGTAGTTCACAAAATAGACCAAATAGCAGAAGAGCTTGTTGTTTCTTAACTCGAACTAAATGATTGTCTCTTTTGACTTCTCAAGGATGTTTTTCCTTTCAGCACTGTGATACTTCCATCATGCATTATCAAAGCAAACATTTCTATTCATAGCCACATTTCACAGACTAACTCACTTGAAAGATTTGAGCTGTCATTGAAACTGCGAAAGTACAGGTCCCCCACTGTGTTAAGGATAGAACAAAGAACAAAGAACAAAGAACAATACAGCACAGGAACAGGCCCTTCGGCCCTCCAAGCCCGCGCCGCTCCCTGGTCCAAACTAGACCATTCTATTGAATCCCTCCATTCCCACTCCGTTCATGTGGCTATCTAGATAAGTCTTAAACGTTCCCAGTGTGTCCGCCTTCACCACCTTGCCTGGCAGCGCATTCCAGGCCCCCACCACCCTCTGTGTAAAATATGTCCGTCTGATATCTGTGTTAAACCTCCCCCCCTTCACCTTGAACCTATGACCCATCGTGAACGTCACCACCGACCTGGGGAAAAGCTTCCCACCGTTCACCCTATCTATGCCTTTCATAATTTTATACACCTCTATTAAGTCTCCCCTCATCCTCCGTCTTTCCAGGGAGAACAACCCCAGTTTACCCAATCTCTCCTCATAACTAAGCCCCTCCATACCAGGTAACATCCTGGTAAACCTCCTCTGTACTCTCTCCAAAGCCTCCACGTCCTTCTGGTAGTGTGGCGACCAGAACTGGACGCAGTATTCCAGATGCGGCCGAACCAACGTTCTATACATCTGCAACATCAGACCCCAACTTTTATACTCTATGCCCTGTCCCATAAAGGCAAGCATGCCATGTGCCTTCTTCACCGCCTTCTCCAACTGTGACGTCACTTTCAAGGATCTGTGGACTTGCACACCCAGGTCCCTCTGCGTATCTACACCCTTTATGGTTCTGCCATTTATCATATAGCTCCTCCCTTCATTATTTCTACCAAAAAGCATCACTTTGCATTTATCAGGATTGAACTCCATCTGCCATTTCTTTGCCCAAATTTCCAGCCTATCTATATTCTTCTGTAGCTTCTGACAATGCTCCTCACTATCTGCAAGTCCTGCCAATTTTGTGTCGTCCGCAAACTTACTGATCACCCCAGTTACACCTTCTTCCAGATCATTTATATAAATCACAACAGATAGGTTGTGGAAGCATGCCAAGCAGTATCAATACTTCTTTGTTGGCTCTGCAGAGGATGTCAACAAATATCTATTCAAATTTCAAGCACCAATTTTCTTTTCAACCAAGAGTCACAGCAGCCTTTGTTCTCTTCAAAATTAAACTGAGGGGATTTCAATGACTTGACGGCTAGAGAGCTCCACAGAACGAATCCACCATTTATACACATTGATGACTCCTGTTGACTAAAACAAAGAGATTACCTAACCCCTCCAAAAGGCCACCTTATTTCTCAAAGAACACTGTCAGGTTTAGAAATTTTGTTTATTTTCATGGAGTCAAAGAGTTGAGTATTAGAAAGGCGTGTGACAAACTTCCTCCTAAGAATGGCCATTTGCACTTTTGAATATTATTTTGCCTCTGTGAAGTGTGGATGTATAAAATACATCCTGTCCACATATTCCCCCACCCACCCTGGTGAAAATGGCAGTGCCGGGTTTGGGGGCAGGAAATCTAGGTTCAGGGCTCATTTTGGATCAGGAGTGGAGCCATTCCATCTCTGTGTAAATTTGGGCCCAGGTCTTCATGGCCAAACCCCTGTTAAATGAAATGAAAATCTCCCCCATTACACCAGCTAACCATCCCACAAGGATATTGATGGCAGATCTGTTCAGGTAAAACACGCCAATACTCAACAGATGCTTTCTGTCACAGAACTGGTCCCAATATCCCAGGAGCCAGAGGCTCTCTCTCTCTGGAACCACCTCTCTATCCACACAATTACCTGCTATGTCCATCTATTTCTGTCATATTAGCATGTGGCACCAGGAATAATTCAGAGATTACTGTTCTGCTTTTGTAACGTTTTCTCTCAATCCTTAAACTCACATGAAAGGACCTCGTCTCTCATCCTCTTGATGTCATTGGTTCCACCATGGACCATATTTCTGCCTCCTCCCCTTTCACTCCCCCCCCCGCCCCGCCCCCCCACCCCCCACCCCGCACCCCTCCCCCCCCCCCCAACCCCCCGCCCCCGCCCCCCCACCCCCCCACCCCCCGGCCCTCCCATCAGAATGTTCCACTCCCTCTCCATGATGTCTCTTACCCTGACACTGGGGAGGCACCGCCCCAAACAGGAGTC
This sequence comes from Mustelus asterias, assembly GCF_964213995.1. Lineage (NCBI taxonomy): Eukaryota > Metazoa > Chordata > Chondrichthyes > Carcharhiniformes > Triakidae > Mustelus > Mustelus asterias. Next base: position 80,727,961 of record NC_135815.1, on the reverse strand, counting down.
ACATCAACAGTAACAGAGCTGCTTTCCTGTCCCCGTGACTTTCAAATCCAGAATTACTGCTGAATTTCTTCAATTTGCTGTGTATTCCTCTGTCTCAGGGTATCAGGCTCAGGGCTGTGCTCCTCCAGATGGTCGTCACACTCACCAGTACCCAATGCTGAATATCAATGAGAGATTGCCCCATTCTCAGTGGATTCCTGCCCCTCGTGTCCCTCTCTGCCCTCCCACGGTGAGCAGCCACTTGCTATTTTGGCCTCTAACTGGCTGTGGGCTGAGCAGTTCCCTGAAACTGTGACCTGGGAATGTTCAGTCGCCCACCTGCCCTGAATGAACCCTCTCATCCCCAGAATCCTCAGCGTGATTCCAATCTACTGGAGGCAGTTCCTCCAAACTCAGGCCTCCCGGAAACATGAAGATCCTGAGGTTAGCACACGGCACAAGGACTGCAGGCTACAGGGTGAAGCGCTTCCTACATTTCTATTGGAACAATCACCAATGTTATGAACCTGGACATTGAGTTGTGACACTCACCCTCTCCATTCATTCACTCACTCACTCGCTCGCTTGCTTGCTTGCTCACTCACTCATTCACTCACTTACTTATTCACTCGGGCCCTGTGTCTTCCCCGAGTCTGCTGCAAAAGACCATTTCCAGGCTTGCTTGAAGTCTATCTGGGTCCACTGTAAAAAGGTCCCCCTAAGGTCGACGTGAGGCCTCCACAGGCCCATCTGGAGACCCTGAGCTCTGCTCACCTTCCTCCCCACCACCGGCACCCCCACCTCACCACACCTCGGATTAAATTATAGTAAGGGCAGCCTGATGCCCCCAGGGTCCAGCTGGGCCACATCCCATCATCTCCCCGCCCCACACGGGCTTGTTGTAGCTGCTCTGAGCTCCCCCATGCTGCAACCCATCATTCAAAGATATCTGGAAATTGACTGCATTTGACGTCCCATGGAGTGACCCCGGGGCCTCTGGACACCCCAAGGGAGGAGGAAGAGCTTGAGCCCCTGCCAGTGTCTTCCACCCAGGAGATCCCGGACAACCACAGACCTTCCTCATAGCGGGGCATATAGGACCAACGAGATGAACAGAGTGGCACCGAAACAGTGCCATCCGCAAGTCAGCCGGGCCCTCCAGTTCCCGGCCACCCAGGGGACGTCCGCCTTGGGCATCACAGGCAACGGAGCGGGTATCACAGCTGGACACCTCCACCTCCAATGTGCATCCTGTGGTAGCACCAAGAAGAAGTAGGAGACAGCACAAAGTTAGAAAGTTGTAATTCACTAGAGGGCACGGGTGAAGGTCGGCATTCGTCAGGGTTTGGTAATCATTTAGGGGAAGAGCACAATAAACTGTTAATTGCACATCATGCTGTGAGTAATGTGTCTCTGATTCTCTTCCCCCGCCCCCCCCTCCCCCCCCCCCCCCCCCCCGCCCCCACCTCAGTGCTCCCGACTCCCAAACACAGAGGTGCTGTCTGTTGAGCCTTGCAGACTCAGCCCATGTTTCAGAGTGCCTGTCCTACCTTCCCCAACATTCACCAGACCCTTGGTGCAAGTGCCCGCAACCCCCCCCCCCCCCAACCCCCTCCCATCTGTTGGCCAAAAACATGTGTCCCCAACCCTTCCAGCTCCCTGGGCCAGGGTGGCAGCGTGCATTCAGAGTACAGGTAGGAGTCAGACTTGAATTGCACCAGGGGCAGGATCCCAGTGTGCACAAGAGTGAGTCGTCATCATCTTCCAGCCTTCAAACAAGACTCACTATCATTGCCAGCTCAGGCACATTAATATGGTCGGATGTTTCTGGGGGAAAGGGTGGTGGGATGACAGGAGCAGGGGAAGGGTGATGTGGTGGTTTGAGAGCCCAGGTCGATGTGGAGGGGGAGTAGCGGCTGCACTTGTTCCTGGGGTGTGGTGGGTGTGTGTTGGTTGCACCCCCCCTCACTGCACAGCACTAGCTCGGTGAAGCGGGCTGCAATCAAGGCGTCCCTTGCTGCCCTTCCCTGCCGGACAGTTGCCATTGCTGTCTTTCCTCCAGCTCTTCATGTGGTGGGGCGGCCACATCGCCCCCTCGCTGCTGCTCCTCCTCCCCCTCCTCCTCCTCCTGCTCCAGCTGGTCTCCCCACTGCTGGGTGATGTTGTGCAGAGTGCAGCAAATGATCATGATGCATGAAGCACACACAGGGTCACACTGGAGGACCCCCCCCGCAGAGCAGTCCAAGCAGCGGAACCACATCTTCAGCAGGCTGACCACTCAACGGCGGACCGGGTGGCTGCATGGGCCTCATTGTAGCGGGTCTCCGCCTCAGTCTGGGGCCTGCACACAGGCATCATCAGCCATGGCCTTAGCGAGTAACCCTTGTCACCCAGTAGCCATCCCGGGAGCCTGGGCTAGTCTTAAAAGAGCCCAGGGATGTCCGACTGCCGGAGCACAAAGCTGTCATGGACACTCCCTGGGTGGCGTGCATCGACCTGCATGATCTTCAGCCGATGGTCGCACACGATTTGAACGTTCAGGGAGTGGAACCCCTTCCGGTTCACAAATCGCTGTCGCCCTGTGTGGGGGCGCCTGCAAGGCGATGTGTGTGCCATCCACTGCGCCCTGCACATTCGGAATCCTGGCGATGGAGGCGAAGCCGAGAGCCCGGCCTCCTGCTGTGCACGGCCCACATCAAAATTAATGAACTGCTCTGCCCGGGCATCTGTGACCTGCCGCACACATCTGTGCACGGAGGCCTGGGAGATCCCAGTTAGGTCGCCACTAGGAGCCTGGAATGACCCGGAGGCATAGAAATTGAGGGCTGCCATCATCTTCACATCTTCAGGGAGTGGGTGGCTGCTGCTCCCTCGAGGTGCCAGGTATGAGAGTACCTCACAAATGTGACGCACTGTGGTCTTGAACAAGTGCAGCTGGCGACAGCACATTTCCTCCGAGGGTCTCGAAGGAATTGCGGGCCCTGTTACTCCTTGGCCTTGGCATCCTCCGCCTTCTCTGCACCCCCTCGGGATCCTGCTCACCCACCTTCTGACCCTCAGCGGCAGCCCCCCGCCCTCCTTCCTGAGGGTCTGATGGTGCCTCCTCTTGCGGTGGTCTGTCCATGCTCGCCAACTCCTGACCCGCGCCGTCTCCTCCCCCTCCTCTGCCCCTGCTGCCACCAACATGGCCAGCTCCAGGTCAAGCAAACCGAGATCCATCTGCACAGTGTGGTTTGGAAAAAGCATAGAATGATGGATTATGACCATTGGCTGCAAAGACCCAGCACCACCCCGATCCCTCACTTGGGCCAGAATCCCCACTTGTGGGAGCTGGCAACCCTACACAATTCATGGTGCCATATGTGGCCCGACTAGGGTTGTGTAAGATTCCCATCATGGCAAATGCTGGCACAGATTATGCAGGTCAGTGTGCTGACGTGGGCAATGCACAACCTTGAGCCAATGCGATGTGTGCAACTGCAGAATCTGTGACAGGCATGTGTTGCTGGTCCGTGTCACAGGGCAGGGACAAACTGCAAAGCAGCACCAGATGTGAGCCCAGTGACAGCAGATTCCATGCAGTCCATGTCTGAACCTCTGCAACCCAGCCTGGAGCAGCAGCTGCTTCATCTGGTTTGGCCTCAGTCAGCACGTGGTACACTCCTCCCCTTCCCCGGAACACCAGCACTTAGTAGAGTCCCTGAACCACACCCCGCAGAAAGACAATGCCACTGCAAAGTGCTGTGGGGGGTGGGGTGGAAGCAGGACCCCTGGAGACTGCTTCCAACAGTCAGCCTCAGCGCTGCTTGGAGAGGGGGTGAGGGGAGCAGGAGCCCTCGAGGCTGCTTCCCATGGTCAGCCTCAGCACTGCTTGGAGAGTGCGGGGGGATGGGGGAATGGGACTCCCTGATGGAACTTCACCCAGGGAGCTGTGAGGAAAGGGAGGCCCTCCTGGCCATCCCCCCGCCACCACCACAGCCGCCCCCCACCCCGCCAGATGTCACTGAATGGGCCAAAACATGAAGGTGGCAGGAGGAAGGCTACCAGGCATCTCCAGGGCCTGCCTGCAACATCCCCGCACTCCGCGAGTAGCACTTACCTCCTCACGCCAGTTCAAGGCTGCCACTCCAGGTTGTGACTCTTAAATACCTGTTCTGATTCGCACCAAAATTAAATCACGCCAAAAAGTTGGGAGACACAGATATGAATCATAGAAACCCTACAGTGCAGAAGGAGGCCATTCGGCCCATCGAGTCTGCACCGACCAGAATCCCACCCCACATATTTACCCGCTAATCCCTCTAACCTACACATCCCAGGACTCTAAGGGGCAATTTCTAACCTGGCCAATCAACCTAACCCGCACATCTTTGGACAGAGATTGTCATGTGGATTCTGATAATCGCATGCAAAAGGATGTAAACTTATGTTAAACAGCGACCCTCCGATTTTCCGCGGGATCCCAGCGGTGCCATTTTTCTCCAGCTTGGAGATTTGCGCAGGCCGAAAAAACTAGCGGGGAACCCGTGAAATGGCCGACACGCACATCTCCTGGCCGGACCCGCCAGAAAAATGGCAGTCGTGGATGGGAGAATCGCGGCCGTTAAGTCTGTTGCTCTCCACATGCCAGAGCTGCTGAGTTTATCCAGCATTTTCTGTTTTTATTTCTATTTAATGTACACCGACAGCTACAAAGTGAGGTCGATAAAACTCCAAACACTTTTTTGTTGTGAGACGTGCAAATTGGAAGGTCCCGGAACTCCAGTTCTGTTGTGCAGCATAAATTTGAGATTTGTATGGGATATAATTTGTGAAAAGCTACTATTCAGTAATCAGCAGCGTTACATTGCACTCAGCAATCGGTGATCAGCAATACACCAGGGAGTCAAAATCAATTTCTCCAGCCTGAGATGATGGAGGGATCACTCGTGTTTCTGAACACAGTGATGTTATTCAGTCAACGCAGCCCAGAAATTACAAAGAAGCCGAACACATTTGGAGCGCATCACTCTTCACCTGTAATAGTATAGGAGCATTCCTGCATTGATTGTGAAATGTGTTGACTAGTTAGTTACCTCACAGGTTAGACCGGCATTAAAGTTCCCTCCACACTGTCCAGTCAAACACTTCTGATGATTAACTGTGCAAATTATTGATATCGTGAGAAGTGCATAAAATTGGCAACAGATTATCAGGAATGATGGGAACCACATGAAGAGGCTGAGGTGGATCATCCACTGGGCACTTCTGGCTGAAGATTGTTGGAAATATTGCAGCCTTGTCTTTTGCACTGATGTGCCGGGCTCCCCCATCATTGAGGATGTGAATATTTGTGGAGCCTCCTCTTCCTGTCAATTGTTTAATTATCCGTCACCATTCACGACTGGATGTGTCAGGACTACAGAACTTAGACTTGATCTATTGTTTCTGGGATCGCTTAGCTCTGTCTATCGCATAGTGCTTCTACTATTTGGCCTGCCTGCAAGTAATGCTGTGTTGTCCCTTCACCAAGTTGACACCTCATTTTTTGGACATGCCTGGTATTGCTCCTGGCATGCCCTCCTGCAGTCTTCATTGAACCAAGGTTGATCCCCTGGCTTGTTGGTGATGGTAGAGTGGGGAAAATGCAGGGCGGATTGTAGTTGAGTAAAATTCTGCTGCTGCTGATGGCCCACAGAGCCTCATGAATGCCCAGTTTTGAGTGTTAGACCTGTTTGGAATCTATCACATTTATTACGGTGGTGGAGCCACACAATATGATGAGTGATATCCTCAATGTGAAGATAGGACTTCATTTCCACAAGGACTCAGCATCATTATCCAATACCAATTAATGGCCATTTAAAAAGCTCAATCCAACTCCACTGCCATTATCCTCTGGGCAGTGGGATTCAGATGGGACTGGGAAGACCATTCTTCCATCAAAGGTGGTGAAAGGGTGGAGAGGAAGGGGTTGGGGTACACCCTTTAGGGTGCCTTTTGTACAATGGGGACATCCCGCCTCTCTTTGTGTCTTCCCACCTGGCAGCCTCCAAACCAGATTTCCCCCGAGGAGAAGTGGGCGCTGTAGTGTTGGGATGGTCCACACCTGAACCCAGCTGGACCAGCCATCCATATAACGTGGCAAGTAGAGAGGGCCAAACGAGTCGGGGGTTTAAAATATATCAGATTAGACCTCAGTCACACCCATCAGCAGCTGGAGTTGGATGAGGATTCACAAAGGCTGCTTACTATCAACACCCACAAGGGTTTGTACCAGTATACACAGTTACCTATTGGAGTCTCATCAGCCTGTGCCATTTCCCAGCATACATTGGAGAGCCAATTACAAGGCATCTCTAATTTAGTGGTTTATCTTGATGACGTACTAATGACAGGAACCTCACCTGAAGAACACAGATAAAATTTGGAAGAAGTATTGAGAAGGTTTTAGAAGCAGGGGTTTGGTTGGAATGGGAGAAATGTATGTTCCAAGCAGAGGGAGTTACATATTTGGGTTTTAGGGGAGACACAAAGGGCTACATCCTTTGGAAGAGAAAGTTAAAGTCATGAACAAGGTTCCACAGCCGAAAGACGCATCAGAGTTGAAATCATTTCTGGGCATGGTAAGCTATTATGGTAGATTTTTAATCAACATATCTACCAAAGTTAAAGAAACATCAGCATGGGAGGTGGGGAAACCTTTGTAAAAATTAAGCAGCTTCTGCGGTCGTCGGCTTTGTTGATGCTCTTCAATCCAACCAAAGCTTTGGTAATAACCTGCGATTCATCACCGTATGGAGTGGGAGCAGTGTCGTCCCACCTGGTGCCTGATGGAATGAAAGGGCCTTGCCTTTGCTTCTAGAACGTTATCAGAGGCAGAATAAAAGTATTCCAAGATAGCTAAAGGAAGCTTGTCAGTCATCTGTGCAATGAAAACATTTCATCAGTATATTTATGACAACACATTATGATAGTTTCCAAACACAAACCATTGTTATGTCAAAGATAAACCAGAGCCACCAATTGCCTCTTCAAGGCTGCAGAGATAGGCTCTCTTGTCAGCAGCGTACAGTTATATATTTCAGCATCACTCTGGAACACAGATATCACTCAGCCAGTTGCCCTTGCCACAGCTAGTAGCATCACCACCAGTCCCACAACAGATAGTCCTCAGTCTGGTCGAGACTTTACCAGTCTCTGCCAAACACATAAAGGTGCAGACAGAAAGAGACCCTGCATTGTAGAAAGTTAAAAAGATGGTCATGCAAAGGTGAGAAGTCGGAGTTGCTTAAACCACTAACTAGAGAAGGATGGAAATAACCTGTGTTATTGTGGGGGGGGGCTAGAGTTCCAGTCCCACCCCAGGGGAGATGACTTTTATTACAGGAACAGCACTACTCCAATCCAGGGCAAAGCAGGATGAAGGCCCAAGCCAGAGGTTATGTCTGGTGGCCGGGTCTTGATAAGGAAATAGAAAGGATATTTTGTCAACACCCCAACTGAGAAGCTCAACAGGCCTTGCCGCCACTGCTGGTGAATTGGCATCCATGAGAATGGCCTGGTAGACCCTGTCCAAGGAGACATATCGACTTTGCAGGATCATTTATGGGTCATATGTTTCTTATATTAGTAGACGTACACTCAAAGAGGTTCAATGTGCAGTTGAAGTCCACAATAGCCACTGCCACCATTGACAAATTAAGGAAAGATTTTCCCATTCATGATATTCGGGAAGTCTTCGTGTCAGGCAACAGGACATCATTCACAGCGGAGTAATTCCAAAAATTCATCAATCAAATTTATCACCCTCCATGTTAAGTCAGCACCCAGCCTCAAATGGGCGAGTGGAGCATGAGGTACAAACATTCAAGTCATTGATGGAGAATCAAGTCAATCGGCCTCTTCCTCTCCGCACAGCCAGTTTTTTGTTGTCTTATAACACCACATCAAATGCAACCACAGGCGTCACGGCAGCTGAGCTACTAATGGGATGCAGCTTAAGAGAACGGTTGGATATGATATTCCCAGATTTGGTGGGGAGGGTGGGGGAGTTGGCAAGCCTCTCAGAGAGAAAATCACGATTCAAAGAAAAAAGACAGACTGTTCCGAGTTGAGGTCATGGTCAGAAACTTTGCAGCAGGACCGGCTTGTGTGGCTGGTAAGATTGTGGAGAGAATAGGAACGGTCTCCCATGTGATGGAGATACAAGGCTGTCATCACAAGAAACATGTAGACCACCTGAGTAGGAGAGCAGTGACCGATACAGGGGATCAACCGGCGCCCCCTGCTGTGAATTCCAAGTTGCAACGATTGGTTACCGGGATTCCAGTTGGAAACAAGGGATCTGAGCAACCAGTGGTTACTGTAACTGAGGAATCAGCAGCTACAGAGGAGGAGCTTGACCCCGGATTGATGAGTTTGTCTTTTGCATCTGTCCGGCTGGATTCTTCAAATTCTGAAGAGTCTCCCACAGAACTGAGGCATTCTACGAGGGTCCGGAATCCCCGGACCAACTAAACTTATGATGGGTTTTTCTCGGGGGTATTCCCGCTGCCCTTTAATAAAACATTGTTTGTCTGTGCTGAATTCCTCCATTGTGGAATTCATGAGTTAGGGGGGAAGGATTGTGCCAGCGTTACCCCTTTTTAAGGGAGCTCTCCCTGAGGGCCACGCGATCAGCCCGGACCCTATGGACTGTCAAGGTGGGAAGCTGAGCCAATTGGGGGCAAGGTTGCGTATCCCAGTCGAGGAGGTCCCGTGGCTGGATCCTGGGAAGAGAGTTGTACAGTCGCATCGTTGATTCAATCTGACATTCTGTTGTAAATATTATTTATCATTGGCATTAAATCCCTTGTTACTTTGAACCACATCGAGTTGCCCTCGATTTATTACAGAGTCATAAAGTCAGAGCCATAATTTCAAATTCACAACACGGTGTTAAATTATAAATGTTGCAATGCCAATCATCATAACTCAAATGTCCTGAAGTCAAGAACTTTTCTATAGCTCCACCTTTGATCAGGTTTCCACTCCTGCCACAGCTCTGAAACAGCCCTTATTCATGTTCCAAATGATATCCGTGTGGCTGTGACCACAGCAAACTCTCCCTCCTCTTCCTTCTCAGCCTGTCTGCAGCTTTGACATGGTTAACATTCCCATCCTCCACCAATGCCTCATTTCCAGTTTCTCCTCCCTGGTTCCATTCTTCTGTGTCCAGTCATTGTAGAAACTCACTCACACTGGCTTCTCTTCACACTCTCACACTTTTTTTAAATATCCAATTCAATCCAATCAAAGCCCAATTCAGAGTCTCATCAAGTGAGACATTCCCGATCCAAGCTGACAAGACAGGGCTCTCAGCTCCTGTCTTGGGTTGGATCTACATGATCCAAGCTGATTGGAGTCGGCATAGCACCTTCTCCAAGGCTTGATCTCTTTGCATCTTAGCCAATACGCCAAGATGTCGCTTTTAAAAATTGCTTCAAATGAAGCCACAATGTTACCTTATGACTTCAACCAAGTACAGCATGTCGATACTACACTTGATTTTATTTGTCAAATATCTTTCCTTGGTCATCCACATGCTCAGCTCCAACCCATCTGAATACACCTCACGTTCCACATGTGCTCCGACTCCATCTTTACCACCGATTTCCTCAGTCCCAACTTGAACTTGAAGGGCCGAATGGATTTGAATATTGAATCTTAATAGCGCTGGAGGTCAGAATTTTACAATTACAGCTTTCAAAAAAAGAAAGAACGGACTTTCGTCATTCCCATGCTCCAGAACGTGAATTGGAAAGGGCTCCGGGATGATTCAATCTCTTTGTCTGTGTTAAACTCATCCTTGAGAGATGGTTAGAGATCTCTGAAATGATAGAAATACCTTGTATCCCAGAAAGAGAATCTGTGTTTTTATTTGTATCACTATTGTGAGATTGCACGATTCACATTGATCATTACTGCAGGAATAACAATCATAGTAACATTCTGGCTTTTATAAAATTTCCCGATGCATTTGCACAGTCGATGGAAAGGGATATTTTTAACGTGCTTGTTCAATGAGTGGAATTAATATCAGTCAGCATGGGAACAAATTGTCTTTGTGTGTTCTTAGTTACCGTCAGCTGAACAAATTCACACTGTATTCCTTCCAGTGCTGATTCTGGAACAGAATATATTTTAACTGAATATTTTGAACTCACATTCAGCTCAATCAGTAATTCCCAGCAATTTAATCACTAATCTCTCTGGTGTCAGTAACGGAGAACTTTCTGCCCATCACCATAAATGTTGTAAGAATAAAAGAACAAGGAATTGGAATACATGGGGGGCAATATTGCCATTGCATTGTGCCCATTTTCAGGTGCGACGCGGTGGTAAAGTCGGGTGTAAAGCACTTAGCGTGATTGGCACCGGTTTTCACGACCAGTGCCATTTTACGAGCGCTGGATTTCCGACACCATCAGCCTCCCGTCAGAAATGGGCGGGAGGCAGGTTAATATATGGAAATTTATTATAATGCTATTTTACATCTGTTTAGCGAGCCCGGCACTCAGTAGTCCAGGCCCGCGTCCCGTTATGACCTAGCTAGGAAAGGTTCATGCCGGGTCGAATTCGCTGAAATGATGGAAATACCTTGTATCCCAGAAAGAGAATCTGTGTCTTTATTTGTATCGGTGTTGTGAGAATGCACGATTCACATTAAGGCATGCTGCCTGGCTTTTCATTGGTATAGGGATGATTGTTGTCTTCTTGAAGCAGGTAGGGACCTCAGATCGGTATAAGGAGAGGTTAAAGATGTCTGCGAATACCCCTGCCATCTGGTCAGTGTAAGGTCTGAATGCTTGTCTGGATACCCCATCCGGACCGGTTGCTTTCCATGGGTTCACTCCCATGAAGGCCGATGTAATGTCTGCGATGTGACCTTGGATACCGGTTCCACTGAGGTTGTCGGGGTGAAAGACGTGCTCTCGCTAACCTCTTGCTCAAAACGGGCATAGACTACATTGAGCTCTTCGGGGAGGGGTGCATTGCTGCCAATGATTCTACTCATCTTCACCTTGTAACCTGTTAGATCTTACAGGCCTTGCCATAATCAATGAGTGTTCATGTGGCTAGCCTGGGATTCTAGCTTGTTCCAGTATTGTCTCTGAGCATCTTTGATGGTTCTCCATAGATCGTATTGGATTTCTTGGGTAGGCAAGGGTCACCTGACTTGAATGCCTCAGACCTGGACTTGAGTAAGCAGTGGATATCCCTGTTCATCCATGATTTCCTGTTGGGAAACACTCGGATTAGCTTCTTTGGCACACAGTATTCAACAGTCTTCTAACACTAATGAAGTCTGGTACTGTAGTGGCCAACTCATTCAGGTTAGTCACTGAGTTCTTGAATGTTGACCAGTCCACTGACTTGAAGCAGTCCGTAGGAGATCATCCAATTCCTCAGACCAACATTACACGAGTTTCTTTATTGGATTCTCCCATTTCAGTTTTGTTTGTAAGCTGGGAGCAGGAGTACAGGAGACATGTTGATGGTATATTGGTGGGACACTCCTAAGCTTGGCCTAGTTGAAGTCCCCGGCCACAATGAACAAAGCCTCGGGATGTTTTGTCCCAAGGCTGTTTGTGGTGGTATATATTTCTTCCAGCACAGTCTTCATGTCCATATGGGGTGAGATGTAAACTGCTGTCAGGATAACAGAGGTGAACTCCCACGGCAGGTAGTAGGGGCGGCATTTCATGTCAGATACTCTTGGTCCAGGCAGCAGAAACTCGCCAGTATTGTTACGTCTGAGCACCCAGAAGTGTTGATTAGAAGGCAGGCTCCACCTCCCCTAGCCTTGCCTGAGGCTGCCGTGCAGACCACTTGCTGGATTGAGAGACCCTCCGGTTATAGGGCACAGTCTGATGGGGCGGGATTGAGCCATGTCTCCGTGAAACAGAGTCCACACCAATCTCTCAGTTCCCTTTGGAAAGTGAGTCTGGCTTTAAGTTCATCGAGCTTGTTTTCCAGAGATTGGACATTTGCCGGGAGTAAGCTGGGGAGGGGGATTTGGTACCACGTTGTTTCAATCTCACCGGCAGACCTGTGCATTTCCCATGCTTCTGGATGAGTGGCTGCTTCCGGTCAGGCCCTGGGGTCGGTGTGAGCAGACTACGGTATCACGGGTATAGGTGCGTCCAGTGAGGTTCTTCACGTTGGTCGGTGTGTGGGTAGAGGATTGGTTGCCATGATTGTGGTTTCACCTCGGCAGTCGGGTCTGCTTGGTCAAGCATTCCGGGTCGCTGTCGGGCTGTGAATTGACTTCAGAGGTCGGAGGATGTCCAGATGACCAGTAACTGGATGGTGTCTCTGGAGTCGAGGTCATGGATGAGCTGATGGCTGGGTCCACGTATAGGGTTCTCCAGGACTCTGCCAGGTCAGGGTCTCCCTTCGGAGGTCGAAGGATTTTGAGATTTCCAGGTAGATTTAAAAGAGCAGTATTAGTCATTTTTAAACGGTGGGAATTGATTTTTAGAAATGTGGGGCGATTATAAAGTGGGGCAGGGTTGGAGGGAATGCTTGGGCCCTGCAGAGAGTCGCAATGCTCCGGGTCGGTGGGGTTGGGGGCCGGTGGAGTGAGGGCCCGAGCTCCGGAGTTGCTGCGCTGTTTAGTGGGGGTGGTTGGGGACGGGTGGAGTGAAGGTCCCGGTTCCGAAATTGCTGTGCCGGCTGTCGGGCCCACGGGGTCCGGGTCGCTTACAGGTCAGGAGTCTTTGCAGTTCGGAGGATCACCAAATCTGTAAGAGATTTTAAAAGAGCTTATTGGATAGTTTAAAAGAGTTTGGGTACAGTTTTAGGAGCTTAGAACAAGACTGAAAGATGGTCTCAGTGGATATGCTGGGAACAGCTCGCAAGAGGCTGCATCGCTCCAGCGCCATCTTGAAATGGAGGGGTTGAGCACAAAGAAGAACTTGTTATAAATATGAGGCAGTGTCAGAGCAGGAGCCAATGTAGATCAGAGAGCACAGGGTGATGGCTGAGCGAGACTTGGTGTGAGAATAAGATCTTTAAATGAAAATATCCAAACACAAATCCTTTCCCTAGTTTCCAGTAATAGCTATCCCTATTCCTCTGTGAATGAGCAGCTCCTTCCCAATCACTGCAGAATTCCCAAATTCACCAAGTTCCCACTTTAGAATCTTACAGTTCACTCTGTATCCACCTCAGCCTTTTCCTTCATCACCCATTTCCACCTCACTCTCATTCTGATCTCACCCTGCTCCTCACTCACTCTCATTCTGATCTCACTCTGCTCCTCACTCACTCCATTCCCTTCTCATTCTATCCTTCCCTCCCTCCATTCCCTCCTCACTCTGGCCTTCCCTCCCTCCATTCCCTCCTCACTCTGGCCTTCCCTCCCTCCATTCCCTCCTCACTCTGTCCTTTCCTCCCTCCATTCCCTCCTCACTCTGTCCATTCCTCCCTCCATTCGCTCCTCACTCTGACCTTTCCTCCCTCCATTCCCTCCTCATTCTATTTCAGTTTCACTCATGCTCTCAGCTCAATCTTGAACTCTCCCCCACCTCCCTTTAGAAATCTCTCTCTCTGTATCACCCCCTCTCATCAGGGGATGCTGCAGCACATCCTCTGGTGGGAGGCTCTCATTACAGTGTGACCTTTTGACATTGGCAGCTTCCAATAACAGTGTGGCTTCAGGAAATTTCAGAGGGAAAAGTTGTCAGGAAATTTGTACAGATTCCGAATATATTTTATTAGTCTGTGCTCTTTACTCGACAAAACATTTCAGCAGATTTGACACTCAAATGATGCGGGATGAAGACAATGGAAAAGTCTCGCTCACTGTTCCATCAGTATAGAGAATCTAAGTTTCATTTAAACCGCAGTATCGGAGTCCAGGAGATTCACACACACACTCACTCACATTAACGCACACACTCGCACACGCACACACACAGACACACACACTCATGCACATACACACACTCGCATCACACTCATACATACACACAGACTCATCCACAACACACACTCACACACAATCAGAAGCACTCACACACACAGAACACACACGTACACACACAAACACACACACTCACTCACACACACACACGCACACAAAACTGTTATGAGATTTTTCAGCACCCAACAGGACAGTTAATCCATTGAAGGTTGATCCAAGGATAAAAGCTATGGGGAAAGGAGAGGGAAATGGATGTGAGTGGATCATTCTTTTAACAGCAAGAGCAGGTGTGAGAAGTTGAATGGTCCCTTTTCTGTCGCCAGTTCCATGATGTTTCTATTCCAGCGTTTGTGCTGGTGTTTATCAAGTGTGAATAAAACAATTCTGTTTTTCTTTAACTGATCGAGATTTCATGCATGTCTAATCTGTTTACTCCAATTACTGGAACTAATAACAATGTTTATGTAAGCCTCATGGTCTCAGTGGGTGTCACTCACCTGTATTAATAAAAGGTTCCACTGAGTGAGTGAGCTCAGAGAGTCAATGAAAACTAAAGGACAATAGAGTTCATCACAGGACATGGTTCAGGTGGATCTACTCTTTCTGGCCAATGATGTCGTACCCGTTTTCTATCACATCCTTGGAGTGGTTGGAGTTCTATGTAAGTTATTATAACCATTGCTGGTTTGACTGCTCTAATAGTGGAACTTGTTGGTGTTGAATTTGTTACAGGTACATATATTTGTGGTGATTATTTCAAATCCTGTTGATCATTGATACTCCTCAATATCCTTTATTGCAGCCTCTCCACTGCTTCAGATATTCAGACTGGAGTCAATCTGCTTCATTCAATATTGCTGTGTTTGTTCTGCCACAGTCAGTGGATTCTAACTAACCATGGATTGATTTCCAGGATCCAGTTGATTTATTTCCAGGCTGGAGTGAGGATCCATTGTAATTTTTATTCTCTCCCTCTATTTATACAGGTTTATGTCTCGGACCATATTAGTGGGTGCAATTTTCTTCAATGGTGTGAGATATGTGATTAAAGATCTTTTCAATGATTTTGAAATGTTTTATAACACAGGCTAATGAATTATCGACAAGAAATAGTTGGAATTCATACAGTGCTCTTCACAACTTTAGGATGTCTGAAAGTCTTTTACAGTCAATGGATTGATATTGAAGTGACATCCCGAGGATGGGAACGAAACATTGAGGAGTATTCAGTGTTTAGGATTGACAGACAGAAAGGAAAAGGTGGTGGAGTTGCATTGTTGATTAAAGAAAATATTGACATAATATTGAGGAAAGATATCAGCACAGACAATGTGGGATCTGTATGGGTCGAGTTAAGAAACACCAAGGGGCAAAAAACATTTGTGGGAGTGGTTTACAGACCACCAAACAAGTAATAATGTTGGGAATAGCATTAGACAGGAAATCAGAGATGCATGTGTTAAAGGAACAAATGTGATTATGGGTGACTTTAATCTGCATTTAGATTGGGAAAGTCAAATTAGTCACAGTACAATAGAGTAGGAATTTCTGGAGTGTATACAGAATGGTTTTCTGGACCAATACATTGAGGAACCAACAAGGGAGCAAGCCATCCTGGATTGGATACTGTGCAATGAGAAAGGATTAGTTGGCAATCGAGTTGTGAGAGAACCCTAAGAGATGAGTGACCATAATATGATAGAATTCATCCTCAAAGTGAATAATGACGTAGTTGATTCTGAAACAAGGGTCTTGAATCTCAATAAAGGAACCATGATGGTATGAGGTATGAATTGGCTATGATGGATTGGGAAACATTACTGAAAGGAAGGATCGTGGATAGGCAATGGCAGGCATTTAAGGAACGAGTAGATGAACTCGAGGAGGTGTTTATTCCTGTTTGTTGGTCAGGGAATTGTGGCCATACCATGAATTAAAAGGGAAGTTAGAGATAGTGTTAGATTTAAGCATACAAATTTGCAAGATAAAGCAATAGAACTGAGGATTAGGAGCAGCGATTAGCACTCTCAGCTCCAGGGACCCAGGTTCAATTCCTGGCTTCGGTCACTGTCTGTGCAGAGTCTGCACGTTCTCCCTGTGACTGCATGGGTTTTCTATGGCTCTGGCTTTCTCCCACAGTCCAAAACACGTGCTGGTTGGGTGCATTAGTCATGCTAAATTCTCCCTCAGGGTACCTGAACAGGTGCCAGATTGTGGCAACGAGGGGATCTTCATGGTAAATTCATTGAAGTGTGAACATAAGCCTACTTGTGACACTAATAAATAAACTTTAATCTGTAAATTCAGCAAAGGAGGATCAAGGGATTGATTTAATTGGAAAAAAGAGAGTATGGAAGTTCGCTAGTGGTGAACATAAAAACTGACTGTAAATGTTTTTAAAAATATATTCAGAGAATAAGATTGACAAAAACGAAAGTAGGCCCCTTACAGACAGAAACAGGAGAATTCAGAATTTGGAACAAAGAAATGGCTGAGGAACTAAATTCATACTTTGCTTCTGTCTTTGCAAAGGGAGACATAAATAATGTACAGAAGTTCAGAGAGAAACAAGTTTTAGCGAGGAGTTGAAGGAGATCAGTATTAGTAGAGTTTATGGTTTGAGGGAAATTGATAGGATTGAAGGTGGATGAATCTCCAGGGCCTGATAATCTTCATCTCAGAGTGCTTAAGGAAGTGGCCCTGGAAATAGTGGATCCATTGGTGGTCATTTTTCAAAATTCTTTGGACTCTGGACAGATTTCTATTGATTGGAGGACAGCTAATGTAAGTCCACAATTCAAAAAGGGAGCTGGAGAGATAAAAGGGAACTATAGAACAGTGAGCCTAACGTTGGTATTGGGGAAGTTGCTAGAGTCCATTATCAAGCATTTCATAGCTCAGCATTTGGAAAGCAGTGGTCTCATCAGACAAAGTCAACATGGTTTCCAAAAGGGAACTCACTTTTGATTAATCTGTTGGAATTCTTTGAAAATGTAACAAGTAGAGTTGACCGGGGGAGTCGGTGGATGTGGTTTATTTAGACTTTCAGAATGCTTTCGACAAGGTCTCACATAGCAGACTACTATGTAAAGTTACAGCGCATCGGGTTGCGGGTGGTGATTTGAGATGGATCGAACCATAGAACCATAGAAAATTACAGCTCAGAAACAGGCCTTTTGGCCCTTCTTGTCTGTGCCGAACCATTTTTTGCCGAGTCCCACTGACCTGCATTTGGACCATATCCCTCCACACCCCTCTCATCCATGAACCCGTCCAAGTTTTTTTTTAATGTTAAAAGTGACCCCGCATTCACCACTTTATCCGGCAGCTCATTCCAACTCCCACCACTCGCTGCGTGAAGAAGCCCCCCTAATATTCCCTTTAAACTTTTCTCCTTTCACCCTTAACTCATGCCCTCTGGTTTTTTTTTCCCCTAGCCTCAGCGGAAAAAGCCTGCTTGCATTCACTCTATCTATACCCATCAAAATCTTATACACCTCTATCAAATCTCCCCTCAATCTTCTACGCTTCAGGGAATAAAGTCCCAACCTATTCAATCTCTCTCTGTAACTCAGCTTCTCAAGTCCCGGCAACATCCTTGTGAATCTTCTCTGCACTCTTTCAACCTTATTTACATCCTTCCTGTAACGCGGTGACCAAAATTGTACACAATACTCCAAATTCGGCCTCACCAATGCCTTATATAACCTTACCATAACACTCCAACTTTTATACTCGATACTCCGATTTATAAAGGCCAATGTACCAAAGGCACTCTTTACGACCCTATCCACCTGTGACGTCACTCTTAGGGAATTCTGTACCTGTATTCACAGATCCCTCTGTTCAACTGCACTCTTCAGAGCCCTACCATTTACCCTGTACGTTCTACTTTGGTTTGTCCTTCCAATGTGCAATATCTCACACTTGTCTGCGTTAAATTCCATTTGCCATTTTTCAGCCCATTTTTCTAGTTGGTCCAAATCCCTCTGCAAGCTTTGAAAACCTTCCTCACTGTCCACTACACCTCCAATCTTTGTGTCAGCAGCAAACTTGCTGATCCAATTTACCACATTATCATCCAGATCATTGATATAGATGACAAACAACAATGGACCCAACACCGATCCCTGCGGCACACCACTACTCACAGGCCTCCACTCAGAGAAGCAATCCTCCACAACCACTCTCTGGCTTCTTCCATTGAGCCAGTGTCTAATCCAATTTACTACCTCCCCATGTATACCGAGCGACTGAACCTTCCGAACTAACCTCCCATGAGGGACCTTGTCAAAGGCCTTGCTGAAATCCAGGTAGACAACATCCACCGCCTTCCCTTCATCCACTTTCCTGGTAACCTCCTCGAAAAACTCTAATAGATTGGTCAAACATGACCTACCACGCACAAAGCCATGTTGACTCTCCCTAATAAGTCCCTGTCTATCCAAATATTTGTAGATCCTATCCCTTATCACACCTTCCAATAACTTGCCCACCACCGACGTCAAACTTACTGGCCTATAATTTCCCGGATTTCTTTTGGAACCTTTTTTAAACAACGGAACAACATGAGCCACCCTCCAATCATCCGGCACCTCCCCCGTGAATACTGACATTTTAAATATGTCTGCCAGGGCCCCTGCAAGTTCAACACTAGCTTCCCTCAAGGTCCGTGGGAATACCCTGTCCGGTCCTGGGGATTTATCCACTCTGATTTGCCTCAAGACAGCGAGCACCTCCTCCCCTTTAATCTGTAAAGGTTCCATGACCTCCCTACCAGTTTGCCCTATTTCCGTAGACTCCATGCCCGTTTCCTCAGTAAATACGGATGCAAAAAAACCATTTAGTATCTCCCCCATCTCTTTTGGTTCCATACACAAGTCTACCACTCTGGTCTTCAAGAGGACCAATTTTATCCCTCACTATCCTTTTGCTCCTAACATACCTATAGAAGCTCTTTGGATTTTCCTTCACTCTGTCTGCCAAAGCAACCTCATGTCTTCTTTTAACTCTCCTGATTTCCCTCTTAAGTTGCTTCTTGCACTTTTTATACTCCTCGAGCATCTGATCTGTTCCTTGCTGCCTGTACATTTCATACAACTCTCTCTTCCTCTTAATCAGTGTTACAATCTCCCACGAGAACCAAGGTTCCTTATTCCTATTTACTTTGCCTTTAATCCTGACAGGAACATACAAACTCTGCACTCTCAAAATTTCTCCTTTGAAGGCCTCCCGCTTTCCATTTACATCCTTACCAGAGAACAGCCTGTGCCAATCCACACTTCCCAGATCCCTTCTCATTTCATCAAATTTGGCCTTTTTCAAGTTCAGAACTTGAACCCGAGGACCAGATCTATCCTTATCCACGATCAGGTTGAAACTAATGGCATTATGATCAGTGAATCCAAAGTGTTCCCTCACCCTCACATCCATCACCTGCCCTCACTCATTTCCCAATCGGAGATCCAATATCGCATCCCCTCTCGTTGGGACCTCTATATACTGATGTAGAAAATTCTCCTGAACACATTTTACAAACTCTACCCCGTCTAAACCTTTAACAGTATGCGAGTCCCAATCTATATGTGGAAAATTAAAATCCCCTACTATCACAACTTTGTGTTTCTTGCAGTTGTCAGCTATCTCTCTGCTGATTTGCTCCTCCAATTCTCGCTGACTATTGGGTGGTCTATAATACAACCCCATTAATGTGGTCATACCTTTCTTGTTTCTCAGCTCCACCCATAGGGCCTCTGTAGACAAGCTCCCTAATCTATCCTGCCTCAGTACCGCTGTAACATTTTCCCTGACCAACAATGCCACCCCCCCACCTTTTAAGCCTCTGCCTCTATCCCGCCTGAAACATTGGAACCCTGGAACATTGAGCTGCCAGTCCTGCCCCTCCTGAAGCCAAGTTTCACTAATGGCTACAATGTCATATTTCCATGTGTCTATCCACGCCTTCAGCTCATCTGCCTTCCCCACAATACTCCTGGCATTGAAATAGACACACCTCAAAAGATTATTTCCACCGCACTGTACCCTTCCATTTGTGATTTTGCTTGAACTAACCTGTCCTTTTACCCCTGCTCCACTATCTGCTCTAGCACTCTGGTTCCCATCCCCCTGCAAATCTAGTTTCAACGCTCCCCAATAACACTAGCAAATCTCCCTGCAAGTGTATTGGTCCCCTTGTAGTTTAGGTGTAACCCGTCTCTCTTGTACAGGTCCCACCTGCCCCAGAATGGTCCCAATGATCCAAGAATTGGAAACCCTGCTCCCTGCACCAGATCCTCAGCCACGTGTTCATCTGCCCAAGCATCCTACTCCTGCCCTCACTGGCATGTGGCTCAGGTAGCAATCCTGAGATTACTACCCTCGGGGTCCTGCTTTTTAACTTCCTTCCAAGCTCTTTGTACTCACTCTTTAGGACCTCCTCACTCTTCCTTCCCACGTCATTGGTACCGATGAGTACCACGACATCTGGCTGATCACCTTCCCACTTTAGAACGCTGTGCACTCGATCAGAGACATCGCTGACCTTGGCACCTGGGAGGCAACAAACCATGCGGGAGTCTCTGTCCCGACCACAGAACCTCCTGTCCGTACCTCTGACCATTGAGTCCCCTATCACTACTGCTCTCCTCTTCTTCATCCCAACCTTTTGCGCTGTAGAACCAGACTCAGTATCAGAGTTCCGGCTGTCGCAGCTTGTCCCAGGTAAAGCATCTGCCACAACAGTATCCAATTCAGTATACCTGTTGTGGAGGGGTATGGCCACAGGGGAACCCTGCTCTGCCTGTCCTTTCACACTGCCATTTCCTCTCCTTACAGTAACCCAATTTCCTGTGCTCTGCTGCTTAGGTGTAACTATCTCCCTCAAGCTACTGTCTATATAATTCTCATTCTCCCGAATTAGATGGAGGTCATCAAGCTCCTTCTCCAGTTCCCTAACACGCTTTGCTAGCAGCTGCAGCTGAATGCATCTTTTGCAGGTGCTGTCGTCAGGGATACCGGAGGTCTCCCTGATCTCCCACATCCTGCAAGAGGAGCATTCCAACATCTTGCCTGGCATTTTTTTTTTACTCTGGGGAAATACAGGAATAAACTTTCTGAAAAAGAAAAAAAAAACGACTCTCGCCTCTGACAAAGCTGGTTGGCAGAAAGGAGTCAAAGAGCTGGCAGAAATGGGTATTTTTCCAATTGGCAGACGGTGACTAGTGGGGAACTGCAGAGATCTGTGCTAGCACTCAATTGTTCACATTATATATCAATGATTTGGGAGAGGGAACTAAATGTATTATCTCCACATTTGCAGATGATACAAAGTTGGGTGGGAGGGTGAGCTGTGGGGAGGATGCAGAGATGCTTCAGTGTGATTTGGACAGGCTGAGTGAGTGGGCATATGCATAGCTGATGCAGTATAATGTGGATATCTGTGACGGTATCCACTTGGATAGCAAAAATAAGAAGGCAGATTATTATTGAATGGGTATAAATTGAGAGTGTTGGATACTCAGTGAGACCTTGGTGTCCTCATGCATCAGTCACTGAAAGTAAGTGTGCAGCTACAGCAAGAAGCTCAACTTCAGGTTTCCTCCAATCAGCCTTGTGTTTTAAATATGCTGTCAGAATGAAACAATTCAAAAATCTTCCCCAGGCTTTTAATTAGCGTTTTCCAAACATGTGTTTTCTGATTTGTAACTGAGCTGGGTTTCTCACCATGTTTACTGCACAGAGGTGGACCTGTAGAATATTTTCGCACCTCGCCAAAAAATTGACAATATTTCCCTGTTAAGGTGAGAAGACATAGTTCCATTGTAACTCTATTCTGTAACACCACATTCCCCCAACCGCTCTTTTGGCCTTTGATGTAAATGGCCCCTTGGTGGTCTTTACGGTGTAAGTGAGGGTTTGAGCTCCTGCTCCTTGCTCCATATGGTCTGTTTCAATGGGGTTCATGGGTATAGCATTTTCTAAAAACACAAGACTATCCATTGGTGGGGGCTGGTTAACTCTGTATTTGGAACTACATGTGGAGTTGGGGTACTTTAAGGCATTCATTCCTTTGTCTCGTGGCAATTCTGTGCTTTCCTTGCGACTAGTAGTCACAGGATTCATCGGGACAGGGGCAAGTTCTCAGGGTGCTGAGCGATTAGGAGCCTCCGGAAAGGGAGGTGGGGGCCCCCAGTCAGCACCATGTGTGACACATTGCCAAACATTCTCTTCTAGATATATCCCATAAACCAATCCACAATCATCACCTCCCTCAAACTCAACTGTCCCAAATACAGACATCATCCCTTTCTGCTTTGACAGCTGAGATTTTAATTTATTAATCTCCTGCTGGCACTGGGAGTGATCAGAGTTTCGGTTCACTTCACGAACTTGATATACTTTCTCACATTGAATTTTAAACTGACTCATAAACAATATTTATATTTGATTCTTTTGCTCCTGCTTCAATACTTTTCATGATGTGGAGATGCCGGCGTTGGACTGGGGTGAACACAGTAAGAAGTCTCACAACATCAGGTTAAAGTCCAACAGGTTTATTTGGTCGCAAATACCATAAGCTTTTGGACCGCTGCTCCTTCGTCAGATGGAGTGGAAATGTGCACATTTCAACCAAATGCACAGGGTCTAAGCTGGGCATCCTGCCCCGGTAGCATCTGCCAGCACCAGATTTCTGGCGGCGTCAGCTCCACGCTGGAACTCGGCTGGGAGCCGCATATATTATTTAGATAAGAATTTAAATATAAGTTAAATGTCATTCGTGGGTCCGGGACTGAAGTCTCCGGACTTGCTCGCCTCCCTGCCCCCGCAAGGAGTATTTCACTCCAATGGGGTTTACAGGAGCTCCCCACTTTTGGGGAGCTTGTGTCTCAACCCCACTGGAATGAAAGGGGGCAATTGGGGCCCCCCAGGGAGTCGGGAACTGGGGGGGGCGCCCCATGAGCATTGGCACCTTGGCAGTGCCAGCCTGTTCCCCTAGCAGTGCCCAAAGGGCAAAGTGTCAATGCCCCGGGGGCAGCTTGTAACTGCCCATCTCCAGCCAAACAGGTTCTGCATCCTGATCTCCTGAACCAGGGTCATCACTGACTATTGCAGCATTGATACCCTCGAGTAACAATGCTGCCCCTCCACCATTATCTCACTCCCATCTTCTTGAATGTCATAAGCCCCTCAATATTCAGAACCCAATCCTTGTCATCCTGCAGCCAGGTCTATGTCATGACGACCAATCATATTTATTGACTTCAATGTGAGCTGTTGTGGGAAAAATCCACTCGGAGTCAGATCTCGAGATTCA
Organism: Mustelus asterias; assembly: GCF_964213995.1. Lineage (NCBI taxonomy): Eukaryota > Metazoa > Chordata > Chondrichthyes > Carcharhiniformes > Triakidae > Mustelus > Mustelus asterias. The sequence goes on along the minus strand of NC_135815.1, from coordinate 80,704,718 downwards.
AAACACAATTTATTCAACGGAGCTGCGTGGATACAAGGCACATGTCTGTAGAAAACCTTCTCTCAGTAAAATCTCGGGAACGGTCCATCTTTATACTTTTTACACAATAGATGGACCGGTGATTTGAACATTCTCACATCGTTATAGGCAGATACAAACAGATACAGACATTTAACATAGTATTGTTCTTATGAATGGGTACATTTCCTATGTCTGTGGCTATCAATGGTTGGTTTCGGCTCATTCAGGTGCTAATCAGTTTCCCTGCATTCATATTTTCCCGCTCTTCCTATGACTAATCTATTCCCTTTGTCTCGGGTTTTCCTCATCTAAAAGATGTCTCGATCCTTGGCTTGGCTTCCTGAGGTGTTTGTTTCCTTTAAGTCACTGTCTGTGATTTAGAAATGGCTTGTCTGTTGGGTTTGATTTGAAGTGATCTTTGTATAAGTGGAAGCCGGTGTCTGCTTTATGGTTCCTTTCCCAGTTAACTTGTTATGTGCCAGGCAGCCATTTTAAAGTGTGCTTTCCTTACATTTTTCCCCTTACAGAGCTATCAATTCTTTTATTTTGTAATGAATGTTGTGTGAATTCAGATACAGAGCCTTCCATTTTGCCTCATTGTTATCTTTGTCTTTATTCTTTGTTCATCCTTAGTTTTTTTTTCATTCTGTTCCTTGCTGCCATTCTCTGACCCTTATTTCCCATTTTACTATTATCCTCTCTTACCCTGGCCGGAATTCTCCAAATTCGCCACGGCTGGGATTTTCCGGTCCAGCTGTACTGAAGGGAGATCTGGCTGAGTGCCAAATTCTCCGTTCTCAACGACAGTGATGTCGAGGCAAATGAGATTGGAGAATTCCGGCTCTTGTCTCGACGCTTCGATGTACCACAGGCGGGATTTTCCATGCAACCCGCTGTGTGTTTTGCTGGGGCTGAGCTGGCCTGGCATTGGCTGATGCTGGTCTGGATCAACCGTTCTCAAGGAGGTTTCCCATTGAATGCACCCTCGCTGCTGGGAAACCCGTGGTGGGAATATGCTATCGGCAGGACTGGAAGATCCCACTGGTGTGATTAGCTGGAAAATTCCAACCCACATCTTTCAACATTTGATATCTTGTGCACTCTTATTTCATTTCAATCCCTCTCTTCTCTAGTGATGTGTCTCGCTAGAACACTGGTCCCAGCATGGTTCAGGTGTGTACAGAACTGTGTATTCTCTATACAGAACCTCTTTCCTAGTTCTTCCTCTGCCATTGGTACCTACATGAACCGGGGCAACTTGTTTTTCTCCCTCCCACTGCAAGTTCCTCTCCAGCCCTGAGCAGATGTCCTGAACCCTGACACAGACAAACAACAAAGCCAGCTGGACTCTGTCCCTTTGCTGCAGAGATTGGTGTCAATCCCCGTCACTAAGCTGTCCCCCAAGGACCAAAAGATTCCTTTTTTTCCCCTTCACTTGAATGGCCTCCTGTACCACGGTGCCAGGGTGAGTCAGCTCATCCTCCCTGCAACCCCCACTCCCATCCAAACAAGCTGAGAGAACCTCAAAGCTGTGAGACAATGGCAGTGACCGACAGTCCTGCCCTCCTGACCCCCTGACCTGCCTCACTCACAGTCACAGCCTCCTTTCCCTGACCACTGACCAAATCAGCTCTTGCTGCCACTGGCAGTCTCAGAGCCGATCTCAGGACACATCCCTTTAGAGATCAAAATGACTGTCTCCCTTAACAGAGTGGATCCTTCTTCTGCACCGATCCTCTGTCATGTCCAGCTACGTGGCTCTTACTCAATAGTCTCTGCCAGCTGGTAATGGTGCCTCCACTGGCCTCTTCAATCTTGGTAAGAAGTCTCACAACACCAGGTTAAAGTCCAACAGGTTTATTTGGTAGCAAAAGCCACTAGCTTTCGGAGCGCTGCTCCTTCATCAGGTAAGTAGGGAGTTCTGTTCACAAACAGGGCATATAAAGACACAAACTCAATTTACAGAATAATGGTTGGAATGCGAGTCTTTACAGGTAATCAAGTCTGAAAGGTACAGACAATGTGAGTGGAGAGAGCGTTAAGCACAGGTTAAAGAGATGTGTATTGTCTCCAGACAGGATAGTTAGTGCGATTTTGCAAGCCCCGACAAGTCGTGGGGGTTACAGATAGTGTGACATGAACCCAAGATCCCGGTTGAGGACGTCCTCATGTGTGCGGAACTTGGCTATCATTTTCTGCTCAGCGACTCTGCGTTGTCGTGTGTCATGAAGGCCACCTTGGAGAACGCTTACCCGAAGATCAGAGGCCGAATGCCCGTGACCGCTGAAGTGTTCCCCAACAGGAAGAGAACACTCTTGCCTGATGATTGTCGAGCGGTGTTCATTCATCCGTTGTCATAGTGTCTGCATGGTCTCCCCAATGTACCATGCCTCCTTTCCTGCACCGTATCAGGTAGACAATGTTGGCCGAATTGCAAGAGTATGTACCGTGTACCTGGTGGATGGTGTTACATAAGAACATAAGAAATAGGAGCAGGAGTAGGCCATCTAGCCCCTCGAGCCTGCCCCGCCATTCAATAAGATCATGGCTGATCTGACGTGGATCAGTACCACTTACCCGCCTGATCCCCATAACCCTTAATTCCCTTACCGATCAGGAATCCATCCATCCGCGCTTTAAACATATTCAGCGAGGTAGCCTCCACCACCTCAGTGGGCAGAGAATTCCAGAGATTCACCACCCTCTGGGAGAAGAAGTTCCTCCTCAACTCTGTCTTAAACCGACCCCCCTTTATTTTGAGGCTGTGTCCTCTAGTTTTAACTTCCTTACTCAGTGGAAAGAATCTCTCCGCCTCCACCCTATCCAGCCCCCGCATTATCTTATAAGTCTCCATAAGATCCCCCCTCATCCTTCTAAACTCCAACGAGTACAAACCCAATCTCCTCAGCCTCTCCTCATAATCCAAACCCCTCATCTCCGGTATCAACCTGGTGAACCTTCTCTGCACTCCCTCCAATGCCAATATATCCTTCCTCATATAAGGGGACCAATACTGCACACAGTATTCCAGCTGCGGCCTCACCAATGCCCTGTACAGGTGCATCAAGACATCCCTGCTTTTATATTCTATCCCCTTCGCAATATAGGCCAACATCCCATTTGCCTTCTTGATCACCTGTTGTACCTGCAGACTGGGCTTTTGCGTCTCATGCACAAGGACCCCCAGGTCCCTTTGCACGGTAGCATGTTTTAATTTGTTTCCATTGAGATAGTAATCCCATTTCTTATTATTTCCTCCAAAGTGTATAACCTCGCATTTATCAACGTTATACTCCATTTGCCATATCCTCGCCCACTCACTCAGCCTGTCCAAATCTCTCTGCAGATCTTCTCCGTCCTCCACACGATTCACTTTTCCACTTATCTTTGTGTCGTCTGCAAACTTCGTTACCCTACACTCCGTCCCCTCCTCCAGATCATCTATATAAATGGTAAATAGTTACGGCCCGAGTACCGATCCCTGCGGCACGCCACTAGTTACCTTCCTCCAACCGGAAAAACACCCATTTATTCCGACTCTTTGCTTCCTGTCAGATAGCCAGTCCCCAATCCACTTTAACACACTACCCCCGACTCCGTGTGCCCTAATCTTCTTCAGCAGCCTTTTATGGGGCACCTTATCAAACGCCTTTTGGAAATCCAAAAACACCGCATCCACCGGTTCTCCTCCATCAACCGCCCTAGTCACATCTTCATAAAAATCCAACATGTTCGTCAAGCACGACTTTCCCCTCATGAATCCATGCTGCGTCTGATTGATCGAACCATTTCTATCCAGATGCCCTGCTATCTCCTCTTTAATAATGGATTCCAGCATTTTCCCTACTACAGACGTTAAGCTGACCGGCCTATAGTTACCCTCCTTTTGTCTCCTTCCTTTTTTAAACAGCGGCGTAACATTAGCCGTTTTCCAATCAACCGGCACTACCCCAGAATGCAACGAGTTTTGATAAATAATCACTAACGCATCCACTATTACCTCTGACATTTCTTTCAATACCCTGGGATGCATTCCATCCGGACCCGGGGACTTGTCCACCTTCAGTCCCATTAGTCTACCCAGCACTGCCTCTCTGGTAACATTAATTGTATTAAGTATTTCTCCTGCTGCCAACCCTCTATCGTTAATATTTGGCAAACTATTTGTGTCCTCCACCGTGAAGACCGACACAAAAAACTTATTTAAAGACTCAGCCATATCCTCATTTCCCACTATTAACTCCCCCCTCTCGTCCTCCAAGGGTCCAACATTCACTCTAGCCACTCTATTCCTTTTTATATATTTATTAAAACTTTTACTATCATTTTTTATATTAATTGCTAGCCTTGCTTCATAGTCTATCCTTCCTTTCTTTATCGCTTTCTTAGTCTCTCTTTGTTGTTTCTTAAATTTTTCCCAATCACTTGTTTCTCCACTATTTTTGGCCACTCTGTACGCAGCTGTTTTTATTTTAATACTCTCCTTTATTTCCTTCGTTATCCATGGCTGGTTCTCCCTTTTCTTACAATCCTTGTTTTTTGCTGGAATATATTTTTGCTGAGAACTGAAAAGGATCTCCTTAAAAATCCTCCACTGTTCCTCAGCTATCCTACCTGCCAGCCTGCTCTCCCAGTCTACCTTAGCCAATTCATCCCTCATCCTATCATATTTCCCTCTGTTCAAACAGAGGACACTGGTTTGGGACCAAACTTTCTCCTCTTCCATCACGTGTGATGATGGCATCCGTGTCGATGATCCGGCACGTCTTGCATGGTTGCTGTGGCAGGGTTGTGTGGTGTCGTGGTCACTGTTCTCCTGAAGGCTAGTTAGTTTGCTGCGGACAATGGTCTGTTTGAGGTTATGCGGTTGTTTGAAGACATGAAGTGGGGGTGTGGGGATGGCCTTGGCGAGATGTTCATCTTCATCAATGACATGTTGAAGGCTCCGGAGAAGATGTCGTAGCTTCTCCGCTCCGGGGAAGTACTGGATGACAAAGGGTACTCTGTGCGCCATGTCCTGTGTTTGTCTTCTGAGGAGGTCGGTGCAGTTGTTCGCTGTGGCGCGTCAGAACTGTCGATCGATGAGTCGAGCGCCATATCCTGTTCTTATGAGGGCATCTTTCAGTGTCTGGAGGTGTCTGTTGCGATCCTCCTCATCTGAGCAGATCCTATGTATACTGAGGGCTTGTCTGCAGAGGATGGCTTCTTTAACGTGTTTAGGGTGGAAGCTGGAGAAGTGGAGCATCGTGAGGTTATCCATGGGCTTGCGGTACAGTGAAGTGCTGAGGTGACCGTCCTTGATGGAGTGTCCAAGAATGCAACTGATTCCGGAGAGTGGTCCATGGTGAGTCTGATGGTGGGATGGAAATTGTTGATGTCATCATATAGTTGTTTCAGTGATTGTTCACCATGAGTCCAAAGGAGGAAAATGTCATCGATGTATCCAGTGTATAGCATCGGTTGAAGGTCCTGTGCAGTGAAGAAGTCTTGTTCAAACCTGTGCATGAAGATGTTGGCATATTGAGGTGCGCATTTGGTCCCCATGGCTGTTCCGTGTGTCTGGATGAAGAACTGGTTGTTGAAGGTGAAGACATTGTGGTCCAGAATGAAGCGGATGAGTTGCAAAATTGCATCTGGAGACTGGCAGTTGTCGGCGTTGAGTACTGAGGCAGTTGCAGGAATGCCATCATTGTGGGGGATGCTGGTGTAGAGTGCCGAGACATCCATTGTGATGAGGAATGATCCTGGTTCAACTGCTCCATGCTCAACTGCTGAGTTTCTGTAGGAAGTCCGTAGTGTTGCGACAAAAGCTGGGGGTTCTTTGTACAATGGGTTTCAGGATGCCCTCGACGGAGTCGGAGATGTTCTCACACAGGAATGCTCTGAAAGAATTGATAATAAGCTGTGACCCCATTATTGGATTCATGAGTTATCCACGTGCTCACTATTACAGCCCAAATTCAGAGCTCCTGTAGATTATTCAACTGATTCAACAGTGAATCAGATCCAATCTCCAACCCAAGGAGCTGAAACTAAATATAGAAACCCCGCCGGTCTCACCAGTGAGTCTGTTTCGATTAATTTAACCTGAACTCAGTTGCTATATTTCTGCACTAAAGACATTCTCCTTGTTCATTCAGAAACTTATCTGCTGACCCATTGGGCTGTTTCTTTAAGTGAGTTGTAAAACTGCAACTTTTAACATTTTCTCTACTTGTTCTTTATATCTTTGCTTCTTCTCACTGGACAACTTTGTTTTACGATCTGTTTTAAATTTACAGCTAACTTAGTTGCGATTGTGACTCTATCTCGAGGGAGGTGCGGTCTTTCCAAAGGTGTCACTCGGTACCTGGTGGCGATGGCTGCAGCCGATCTGCTGGTTGTCATTATTCGGGTCATACTGGAGAAAATTAATCCCTTCAAACTGAGCGTTGTATTATATTACAGTCGTCATGCCTGTGGCATCAGAGAAGTTATTGCCACCGCAGTTGTTAGCAGCTCTGTCTGGCTCACAGTCGCCTTCACCTTTGACCGAATGGTGACCATTTGCTTCCAGAAACTGAAGATAAAATACTGCACTGAGAAAACAGCAGCCATCGTTATCACAACGGTGAGTTTACTGTGTTTATTAACCAAAATCCCGGTGTTTGTTAAGTATGAACCCTATTACTGCAGGGTATCAGACGAGTACCACTTTTATCCTGTGTGGAAAGTCTTTGACTGGATAGACCGCATTTTAACTCCAGTGCTCCCCTTCGTGCTGCTACTGCTGCTCAATACTCTCACTGTCAGGTACATCCTGCTGGCCAGTGCAGTCCGCAGGAAACTGAGGAGACATCGAAACGGGGGGGAGCAGAATGATCCAGAAATGAAGAATCGAAGAAGATCCATCATTTTACTCTTCACCATATCGGGCAGTTTTATCCTGTTATGGGTGACACGTGTTGTATTTCTATCGATTCAACGAATATCTGGGATGTATGATTCTTGGACACCTGATGGATTTGTATTAGATCTGATGGGATCAATGCTCCAGTTATCCAGTTCCTGCACCAACACATTTATTTACGCAGTCACACAGAGGAAGTTCAGAGAGGAGGTGATGAATGCTGTGAAATATCCCTTTACTGTCATCCGGAATTTCATTAAATGATGGGAAGAAAGCTGGAAAATTTAAACCGGGACTGGGTAGCAAAATTATTCTTCCTGTCCAGCTCAACTCCTGTTGAATAAACATGTCCAAAGGGCTTTGAAAATGAGAAGTAGAATCTTCCTCAAATCTACACATTCTAGTCAGGTGGAAGTTTAAAAGTGAATTCTCCAGGTTCTGAGAAATAATTGATTTGAGGATATTGGGATGAATATTATTTTGTCTCAAATACAAAGTTTAAATGAGATCTGATTATAATTTAAACATTCTGACAAATCAAAGGCAAAAATTCGAACGACACAGATTTCACTTCTCACTAACTCCACAGAATAAATACAGTGAGTTTGAAAGGAATGGAAACAACTGATTCAGTGAGACGCAGAAAAATTGAAGAAGCCGCGTCGAAACGATGATTGTTGTTGTTGAGAACTGACAATAAAAATAGTTTGAAAACTGCCTTTTCAGGGAAAGTGAAATCTTTGTGAGGAATTTAGAATGTCGACAAATTGAAAACTCCTGGAAAGCAGGAACATGGAGACAATTGCTGAATCATCAACCTGGGGAGAATAAACAGCATTGGGAAAGGGGACTTAAAACCAGCTCACTTGTACTAGATTCAGAAAATGGAGTTTGAACAAACATTGGACAGGTTGGACAGCCCATCCAGTTCATTCAGTGATCAATAGTCATCATCCCATGTGTTTCTGTGCTTCCATGTCTCTTTATCTCCATTCCACCAGCCACCAATCAAACATATTGCTCAATGTTCTACATGGCATATTTCTCTGGCAATATGGAATGGACAGAGAGCTGACTGCAAGACAGGAAACTGGGAGAAACTTTCACGTACCTCCAACATTCTGCCTCCAATTGGACACCCCCACCGGGACAATTACTTTTCCTCGATCTTTTCATTGGGAACTGTCGTCGGGACATTGGCCATCTCAATTTTTCTGCTCCCCTCACCCATTCCAATCTCTCTCCTTCCGAACTTTCCGCCCTTCGCTCCCTCAGGTCCAACCCTGACATTGTCATCAAACCTGCCAACAAAGGGGGTGCTGTTGTCGTCTGGCGTACTGACCTCCACCTCGCAGAGGCTGAGCGCCAACTCTCAGATACTTCCTCCTACCTCCCCCTGGACCATGATCACACCACTGAACATCAAGCCATTATCTCCAACACAGTCACTGACCTCATTTCCTCCAGATGCCTTCCCCCCACAGCTTCCAACCTCATGGTCTCCCAATTCCAAGCCCACTTTGACCTACTTCCCAAAATCCACAAAAAGGACTGTCCTGGTAGGTCCATTGTGTCCGCATCCTTCTGCCCCACTGAACTTATTTCCTCTTACCTTGACTCCATCCTCACTCCCCTGGTCCATTCACTCCCCACCTATATCTGGGATTCCTCTGATGTCCTGCATCATATTGCCAGCTTCCAGTCCGCAGGCCCTAACCACCTCCTATTCACCATGGATGTGCAATCTCTCTACACCTCCATTCCACACCAGGGCGGCCTGAGAGCTCTTCGCTTCTTTCTTGAAAAGAGGCCTGAACAATTCCCATCCACCATCACTCTCCTCCGCTTGGCTGAAGTCATTCTATCTCTCAACAAACTCTCCTTCAACTCCTCCCATTTTCTCCAAATCAAAGAAGTAGCAATGGGTATCCACATGGGTCCTAGCTATGCTTGTCTTTTTATGGGGTATGTGGAACATTCCTTGTTCCAGGCCTACCCAGGTCTCCTCCCACAATTCCTTTACTGCACATTGATGACAATTTTGGTTCCGCTTCATGCTCTCATCCAGACCTTGAAAAATTCATCAACTTCACTTCCAGTTTCCTCCCTCCATCGCCTTCACCTGGTCCATCTCAGACACTTCCCTTCCCTTCCTTGACCTTTCTGTCTCCATTTCCGACAATAGACTATCTACCAGTATCCATTACAAGCCCACTGACTCCCACAACTATCTGGACTACAGCTCTTCGCACTCCACATCCTGTAAGGACTCTATCCCTTTCACTCAGCTCCTTCACCTCCATCGCATTTGTTCCAATGATGCCACTTTCCAAAGTTGTGTTTCTAATATGTGCTCCTTTTTCCTCAACTGTGGATTCCCATCTACAGTTAACGACAGGGCCCTCAACAGCGTGCAGTCCATCTCCCGCACCACGACCCTCACCCCCTCCCCTCCCTCCCAGAACAAGGATAGAGTCTTCCTTATTCTCACATTTCACCCCGCCAGCCTCCGCATGCAAAGCATAATCCTCCGCCATTTTCGCCAACTCCAGCGTGATGCCAACACCAAACACATCTTCCCTTCATTCCACAGAGACCATTCCTTCCAGGATAACCTAGTCCACTCCTTCACTAAACCAACACCTCTCTCGTCACTCATGGCACCTTCCCATGCAATCGCAGAAGGTGTAACACCAGCTCCTTTTCCTCTTCTATGTTCACCGTCCACGGTCCAAAACATTCATTCCAGGTTAAGCAGCGTTTCACTTGCACCTCTTTCAATTTGGTCTATTGCATTCGCTGCTCCCAATGTGGTCTCCTCTGTATCAGAGAGACCAGACATAGACTGGGAGATAACTTTGCTGAGCACCTTCGCTCTGTGCGCAATCAGGATCCTGATCTTCCGGTTGCTTGCCATTTTAACACACGATTCTGCTCCCATGCCCACATGTCTGTCCATGGCTTGCTGCAATGTTCCAGTGAAGCTCAACACAAACTGGAGGAACAGCATCTCATCTTCCGGCTCAGTAATTTACAGCCTTCCGGTCTCAACATCGATCCCCATCCCACAACATCTCCATCTGTCACAGCTTACAGCTTCTCTGCCGTTTGACCATTCAAACCCTTTATTCTCTCTGTGGATAGCTATTAGCAGTCTTTTCCCCTGTTTTCTATGGCTATGACTCATCTTTCATTCCTTCCCCCTGCAGTATAAATATCTCCCACTTTCAATGCCTTTTAGCTTTGACAGAGGGTCATCTGGACTCGAAACGTCAGTTCTTTCCCCTCCTTACAGATGCTGCCAGACCTGCTGAGATTTTCCAGCGTTTTCCCTTTTGGCTTCAGGAAACTGGGAGTTGGGTTAAAGTCATTCAGATTGGCAGGAAGTGGGAAGTGGCTACCAAAAGGACCAATGCTGGAACATTGTTGTTCCCAATTCATATTAACAACATGAACAATATTCACAATGAAGAACAAACTGTGGGGACAGTGAAATGTGGATGAAACCAACAATGCAATTTCCACATTTGTAGATGACACAACATTGAGCAGCATTGTCGATACTGAGGGGGGACTGCCACACATGAGGAGAAAACATTCATAAATGTACAGAAGAGGCATTTCAAATTAATTTCAACATTGATAAGTGTGAGGCATTACAATTTGCTCAGAATCATAAGATCAGAAAAAAGATGGAAAATCAGAATCTAAATGAGGCAGAGATGCAAAGAGGTCTTAGATTTTTGGTGACCAAGGTATTAAAGCTGTTACAGGAGCAAACAAAACATTAGGGTTTAATTCTTGAGGATTGGAATTGAAAATTAAAGAATTGCAGTTAAACCTGTACAAAGCACGGTCCGACCGCACGTGGAGCTCTGTGTATGGTTCTGGTCACCACATTATAAAAAGGATATAGAAGCACCAAGGAGGATACAGAAATGATTGACAAGGATGATAAGGATTCTACTTCTCAACAAATGATAAACAGGCTGGGTGTCGGGCTCTAATTGGTCACTGGTGTTTTCACTTCTAAGCCAGGCTCCAGATGCTGCCGCTCTGTTACTCCATTGGGAGAGATTATCACTGCTCAGCCAGGAAGAAACATCAGGAACTGGGCAGGAAATGTTCACAAAAATACTTTTGAAATGTGGGATCTTCCCTGCCCGTGTCCCCATCTGTGGGATCCTCAGTCTCTGGTTGTGATATCCCCCTGGACTATCACATGGTGGCCATCTCCAATTAACTGATGACTCCTCACAGGATGCAGAGCTGCCCCACCATTGAAAAAACGCCAAGAGCCCAATGTATTGACCCCTATTTGGGACAGGGTCTCGATACAAGCATTAATTCTAAATACGTGCATTCCTCTGTGTACAAATATATCTCCTGCTCTTGTCCAAGTCTCTTCAAACTCACATCACATCGATGTTCCCTCAGAATCTACAGCCTGTTTCTATCTGTCCTGTCCCATCACTTTATAATTTAAAATTGTATCCAATCACCTTGGGAACAAAACAGTTGTCCTTGTCCAAGGCTGTCTTTGTATCTGCCTTTCTTCACACTGTTAATATTCAGATTACTGTTGTACATTTTGCTGTAATTTGACCAATCCGAAGAATTGACCTTACTTTATCTAAGTAGCAGCAAAGTAAAATATAATTGTTGAATGTTGCAAGCTGTTTTTCACAGACAAGGAAAGCTCTGGGCAGGAATGAACTGTTGGAAATTATGAAAAACATGAGCATCCCCAGATCACGTCGTGTCCAGTTTTGATCCGAATGGAATGAGTGATTGATGAGCTCGAAGAAGAAATATAACTTTCCAATTCTGGAATGTGGAAGTTATTGATTCTGTGTGAGGGTTGGAGCAGATAGCGATTTGGAGAACCACTAAACAGGCAAAGACTCACAGTGAATCTGCTGAAATTGAGTTTGAGGGCTGGAGATAGGATGTTGGGCACGAGGTTTAGGGGTATGTGAGGAAGCACTTTTTTATCCAGTGGGCTGTGATGGTCTGGAATGCGCTACCTGGGAGGCTGGTACAGGCAGGTTGCCTCACATCTCTGGATGAGCACTTGGCACATCATAACATTCAGGGCTATGGGCAACTGCTGGCTGATGTGATTAGGTGGGAGTTGAGGTGTTTCAAACGTGTTAGTGCTGAGTCGATTGGACAAAGGGTCTCTTCTGCGCTGTCTGATTCTATGATTCTATGTTTGAAAGCATCTGTGGAACTGGTCATGGGGAACAGCGCAGGATGGGATAAGGGAAGAGGAGTTAAAGGCCTGGTTAATCAAAGACAGAAGGAATGAGCAAAGGCACCAAAATCTCCTGGAGGGTGGGTAACATTAAGGCACACTTTGAATGTCTTTAAAAGGTACTTGGAGCTGCAGCCAAGGCCAAAATGGTCAGTCACAAATTATACATCGATGTTGAGTAACTGCCGAACTGACCACTTGCTCTTGTTTGTACATATGTGGCTTTTGATTACAGTCACTAGAACTTAAAATCAATTGAAACTCTTTGGGCCACAATCACCTGGTTCCCCTGTGTCGGGTTTTTGGGGGTTCAATTCCCCAGAACTAGATCTTTAAATGTCTCATTGTTCTTGGATTGGAAACAGACTGATCAAAAACATTGTTCTGAAGACATTCCAGAATGTTCTCTCCTTCGCTGTCCTTAACCCAACGACTGTCTGATCTGATGTGGGAATAGTTAAAGTCACCCACCGTCAATACTCAAAGGTCCTTTCATCTCAGTAATTTCATCGCACATTTGATAATCTATTACTTTCCCATTGTTTGGTAGTTCACAAAATAGACCAAATAGCAGAAGAGCTTGTTATTTCTTAACTCGAACCAAATGATTGTCTCTTTTGACTTCTCAAGGATGTTTTTCCTTTCAGCACTGTGATACTTCCATCATGCATTATCAAACCAATCATTTCTATTCATAGCCGCATATCACAGACGAACTCACTTGAAAGATTTGAGCTGTCATTGAAACTGCGAAAGTACAGGTACCCCACTGTGTTAAGGATAGGTTGTGGAAGCATGCCAAGCAGTATCAATACTTCTTTGTTGGCTCTGCAGAGAATGTCAACAAATATCTATTCAAATTTCAAGCACCAATTTTCTTTTCAACCAAGAGTCACAGCAGCCTTTTTTCTCTTCAGAATTAAACTGAGGGGATTTAAATGACTTGACAGCGAGAGAGCTCCACAGAACGAATCCACCATTTATACACATTGATGACTTCGGTTGACTAAAACAAAGAGATTACCTAACCCCTCCAAAAGGCCACCTGATTTCTCAAAGAACACTGTCAGGTTTAGAAATTTTGTTTAATTTCATGGAGCCAAAGAGTTGAGCGTTAGAAAGGCGTGTGACAAAATTCCTTCGAACAATGGCCATTTGCACGTTTGAATATTATTTTGCCTCTGTGAAGTGTGGATGTATAAAATACATCCTGTCCACATATTCCCCCACCCACCCTGGTGAAAATGGCAGTGCCGGGTTTGGGGGCAGGAAATCTCGGTTCGGGGCTCATTTTGGATCAGGAGTGGAGCCATTCCATCTCCGTGTAAATTTGGGCCCAGGTCTTCATGGCCAAACCCCTGTTAAATGAAATGAAAATCTCCCCCATTGCACCAGCGAACCATCCCACAAGGATATTGATGGCAGATCTGTTCAGGTAAAACACGCCAATACTCAACAGATGCTTTTTGTCACAGAACTGGTCCCAATATCCCAGGAGCCAGAGGCTCTCTCTCTCTGGAACCACCTCTCTATCCACACAATTACCTGCTATGTCCATCTATTTCTCTCATATTAGCATGTGGCACCAGGAATAATTCAGAGATTACTGTTCTGCTTTTGAAACGTTTTCTCTCAATCCTTAAACTCACATGAAAGGACCTCGTCTCTCACCCTCTTGATGTCACTGGTTCCACCATGGACCATATTTCTGCCTCCTCCCCTTTCACCCCACCGCCCCCCCCCCCCCCCCCCCACCCCCCCACCCCCCACCCCCCGGCCCTCCCATCAGAATGTTCCACTCCCTCTCCGTGATGTCTCTTACCCTGACACTGGGGAGGCACCGCCCCAAACAGGAGTCACATCAACAGTAACAGAGCTGCTTTCCTGTCCCCGTGACTTTCAAATCCAGAACTACTGCTGAATGTCTTCAATTTGCTGTGTATTCCTCTGTCTCAGGGTATCAGGCTCAGGGCTGTGCTCCTCCAGATGGTCATCACACTCACCAGTACCCAATGCTGAATATCAATGAGAGATTGCCCCATTCTCAGTGGATTCCTGCCCCTCGTGTCCCTCTCTGCCCTCCCACGGTGAGCAGCCACTTGCTATTTTGGCCTCTAACTGGCTGTGGGCTGAGCAGTTCCCTGAAACTGTGACCTGGGAATGTTCAGTCGCCCACCTGCCCTGAATGAACCCTCTCATCCCCAGAATCCTCAGTGTGATTCCAATCTATTGGAGGCAGTTCCTCCAAACTCAGGCCTCCCGGGAACATGAAGATCCTGAGGTTAGCACACGGCACAAGGACTGCAGGCTACAGGGTGAAACGCTTCCTACATTTCTATTGGAACAATCACCAATGTTATGAACCTGGACATTGAGTTGTGACACTCACCCTCTCCATTCATTCACTCACTCACTCGCTCGCTTGCTTGCTTGCTCACTCACTCATTCACTCACTTACTTATTCACTCGGGCCCTGTGTCTTCCCCGGGTCTGCTGCAAAAGACTATTTCCAGGCTTGCTTGAAGTCTATCTGGGTCCATTGTAAAAAGGTCCCCCTAAGGTCGACGTGAGGCCTCCACAGGCCCACCTGGAGACCCTGAGCTCTGCTCACCTTCCTCCCCACCACCGGCACCCCCACCTCACCACACCTCGGATTAAATTATAGTAAGGGCAGCCTGATGCCCCCAGGGTCCAGCTGGGCCACATCCCATCATCTTCCCGCCCCACACGGGCCTGTTGTAGCTGCTCTGATCTCCCCCATGCTGCAACCCATCATTCAAAGATATCTGGAAATTGACTGCATTTGACGTCCCATGGAGTGACCCCGGGGCCTCTGAACACCCCAAGGGAGGAGGAAGAGCTTGAGCCCCTGCCAGTGTCTTCCACCCAGGAGATCCCGGACAACCACAGACCTTCCTCACACCGGGGTATATAGGACCAGGGAGATGAACAGAGTGGCACCGAAACAGTGCCATCCGCAAGTCAGCCGGGCCCTCCAGTTCCCGGCCACCCAGGGGACGTCCGCCTTGGGCATCACAGGCAACGGGGCGGGTATCACAGCTGGACACCTCCACCTCCAATGTGCATCCTGTGGTAACATCCAGAAGAAGTAGTAGACAGCACAAAGTTAGAAAGTTGTAATTCACTCAAGGGCACGGGTGAAGGTCGGCATTCGTCAGGGTTTGGTAATCATTTAGGGGAAGAGCACAATAAACTGTTAATTGCACATCATGCTGTGATTAATGTGTCTCTGATTCCCTTCCCCCCCCACCCGCCCCCCCACCCCCACCTCAGTGCTCCCGACTCCCAAACACAGAGGTGCTGTCTGTTGAGCCTTGCAGACTCAGCCCATGTTTCAGAGTGCCTGTCCTACCTTCCCCAACATTCACCAGACCCTTGGTGCAAGTGCCCGCAACCCCCCCACCCCCCTCCAATCTGTTGGCCAAAAACACGTGTCCCCAACCCTTCCAGCTCCCTGGGCCAGGGTGGCAGCGTGCATTCAGAGTACAGGTAGGAGTCAGACTTGAATTGCACCAGGGGCAGGATCCCAGTGTGCACAAGAGTGAGTCGTCATCATCTTCCAGCCTTCAAACAAGACTCACTATCATTGCCAGCTCAGGCACATTAATATGGTCGGATGTTTCTGGGGGAAAGGGTGGTGGGATGACAGGAGCAGAGGAAGGGTGATGTGGTGGTTTGAGGGCCCAGGTCGATGTGGAGGGGGAATAGCGGCTGCACTTGCTCCTGGGGTGTGGTGGGTGTGTGTTGGTTGCACCCCCCCTCACTGCACAGCACTAGCTCGGTGAAGCGGGCTGCAATCAAGGCGTCCCTTGCTGCCCTTCCCTGCCGGACAGTTGCCATTGCTGTCTTTCCTCCAGCTCTTCATGTGGTGGGGCGGCCACATCGCCCCCTCGCTGCTGCTCCTCCTCCCCCTCCTCCTCCTCCTGCTCCAGCTGGTCTCCCCACTGCTGGGTGATGTTGTGCAGAGTGCAGCAAATGATCATGATGCATGAAGCACGCACAGGGTCACACTGGAGGACCCCACCCCCCAGAGCAGTCCAAGCAGCGGAACCACATCTTCAGCAGGCTGATCACTCAACGGCGGACCGGGTGGCTGCATGGGCCTCATTGTAGCGGGTCTCCGCCTCAGTCTGGGGCCTCCACACAGGCATCATCAGCCATGGCCTTAGCGAGTAACCCTTGTCACCCAGTAGCCATCCCGGGAGCCTGGGCTAGACTTAAAAGAGCCCAGGGATGTCCGACTGCCGGAGCACAAAGCTGTCATGGACACTCCCTGGGTGGCGCGCATCGACCTGCATGATCTTCAGCCGATGGTCGCACACGATTTGAACGTTCAGGGAGTGGAACCCCTTCCGGTTCACAAATCGCTGTCGCCCTGCGTGGGGGCGCCCGCAAGGCGATGTGTGTGCCATCCACTGCGCCCTGCACATTCGGAATCCTGGCGATGGAGGCGAAGCCGAGAGCCCGGCCTCCTGCTGTGCACGGCCCACATCAAAATTAATGAACTGCTCTGCCCGGGCATCTGTGACCTGCCGCACACATCTGTGCACGGAGGCCTGGGAGATCCCAGTTAGGTCGCCACTAGGAGCCTGGAATGACCCGGAGGCATAGAAATTGAGGGCTGCCATCATCTTCACATCTTCAGGGAGTGGGTGGCTGCTGCTCCCTCGAGGTGCCAGGTATGAGAGTACCTCACAAATGTGCCGCACTGCGGTCTTGAACAAGTGCAGCCGGCGACGGCACATTTCCTCCGAGGGTCTCGAAGGAATTGCGGGCCCTGTAACTCCTTGGCCTTGGCATCCTCCGCCTTCTGTGCACCCCCTCGGGAGCCTGCTCACCCACCTTCTGACCCTCAGCGGCAGCCCCCCGCCCTCCTTCCTGAGGGTCTGATGGTGCCTCCTCTTGCGGTGGTCTCTCCATGCTCACCACCTCCTGACCCGCGCCGTCTCCTCCCCCTCCTCTGCCCCTGCTGCCACCAACATGGCCAGCTCCAGGTCAAGCAAACCGAGATCCATCTGCACAGTGTGGTTTGGATAAAGCATAGAATGATGGATTATGACCATTGGCTGAATAGACCCAGCACCACCCCGATCCCTCACTTGGGCCAGAATCCCCACTTGTGGGAGCTGGCAACCCCACACAATTCATGGTGCCATATGTGGCCCGATTAGGGTTGTGTAAGATTCCCATCATGGCAAATGCTGGCACAGATTATGCAGGTCACTGTGCTGACGTGGGCAATGCACACACTTGAGCCATTGCGATGTGTGCAACTGCAGAATCTGTGAGAGGCATGTGTTGCTGGTCCGTGTCACAGGGCAGGGACAAACTGCAAAGCAGCACCAGATGTGAGCCCAGTGACAGCAGATTCCATGCAGTCCATGTCTGAACCTCTGCAACCCGGCCTGGAGCAGCAGCTGCTTCATCTGGTTTGGCCTCAGTCAGCACGTGGTACACTCCTCCCCTTCCCCGGAACACCAGCACTTAGTAGAGTCCCTGACCACACCCCGCAGAAAGACAATGCCACTGCAAAGTGCTGTGGGGGGTGGGGGGGAAGCAGGATCCCTCGAGACTGCTTCCAACAGTCAGCCTCAGCGCTGCTTGGAGAGGGGGTGGGAGGCAGCAGGAGCCCTCGAGGCTGCTTCCCATGGTCAGCCTCAGCACTGCTTGGAGAGTGCGGGGGACGGGGGAATGGGACTCCCTGATGGAACTTCACCCAGGGAGCTGTGAGGAAAGGGAAGCCCTCCTGGCCATCGCCCCGCCACCACCACCTGCCTCCCCCACCGCCACCCCCAGATGTCACTCAACGGGCCAAACCATGATGGTGGCAGGAGGAAGGCTACCAGACATCTCCAGGGCCTGCCTGCAACATCCCCGCACTCCGCGAGTAGCACTTACCTCCTCACGCCAGTTCAAGGCTGCCACTCCAGGTTGTGACTCTTAAATACCTGTTCTGATTCGCACCAAAATTAAATCACGCCAAAAAGTTGGGAGACGCAGATATGGGCAGAGATTGTCATGTGGATTCTGATAATGGCATGCAAAGGGATGTAAACTTATGTTAAACAGCGACCCGCCGATTTTCCGTGAGATCCCAGCGGCACCATTTTTCTCCAGCTGGGAGATGTGCGCAGGCCAAAAAAACTGGCGGGGAACCCGTGAAATGGCCGACACGCACATCTCCTGGCCGGACCCGCCAGAACAATGGCGGTCGTGGATGGGAGAATCGCGGCCGTTAAGTCTGTTTCTCTCCACATGCCAGAGCTGCTGAGTTTATCCAGCATTTTCTGTTTTTTATTTCTACTTAATGTACACCGACAGCTACAAAGTGAGGTCGACAAAACTCCAAACACTTTTTTGTTGCGAGACGTGCAAATTGGCAGGTCCCGGAACTCCAGTTCTGTTGTGTAGCATAAATTTGAGATTTGTATGGGACATAATTGTTTTTAAAGTTACTATTCAGTAATCAGCAGCGTTACATTGCACTCAGCAATCGGTGATCAGCAATACACCAGGGAGTCAAAATCAATTTCTCCAGCCTGAGATGATGGAGGGATCACTCGTGTTTCTGAACACAGTGATGTTATTCAGTCAATGCAGCCCAGAAATTACAAAGAAGCCGAACACATTTGGAGCGCATCAATCTTCACCTGTAATAGTATAGGAGCATTCCTGCATTCATTGTGAAATGTGTTGACGAGTTAGTTACCTCACAGGTTAGACCGGGATTAAAGTTCCCTCCACACTGTCCAGTCAAACACTTCTGATCATTAACTGTGCAAATTATTGATATCGTGAGAAGTGCATAAAATTGGCAACAGATTATCAGGAATGATGGGGACCACATGAAGAGGCTGAGATGGATCATCCACTGGGCACTTCTGGCTGAAGATTGTTGGAAATATTTCAGCCTTGTCTTTTGCACTGATGTGCCGGGCTCCCCCATCATTGAGGATGTGAATATTTGTGGAGCCTCCTCTTCCTGTCAATTGTTTCATTGTCCGTCACCATTCGCGACTGGATGTGTCAGGACTACAGAACTTAGACTTGATCTATTGTTTGTGGGATCGCTTAGCTCTGTCTATCGCATCGTGCTTCTACTGTTTGGCCTGCCTGCAAGTAATCCTGTGTTGTAGCTTCACCAGGTTAGAAACATAGAAACATAGAAACCCTACAGTGCAGAAGGAGGCCATTCGGCCCATCGAGTCTGCACCGACCATAATCCCACCCAGGCCCTACCCCCACACATTTTACCCGCTAATCCCTCTAACCTACACATTCCAGGACTCTAAGGGACAATTTTTAACCTGGCCAATCAACCTAACCCGCACATCTTTGGACTGTGGGAGGAAACCGGAGCACCCGGAGGAAACCCACGCAGACACGAGGAGAATGTGCAAACTCCACACAGACAGTGACCCGAGCCGGGAAACGAACCCGGGACCCTGCAGCTGTGAAGCAGCAGTGCTAACCACTGTGCTACCGTGCCTCATTTTTTGGGTATGCCTGGTATTGCTCCTGGCATGCCCTCCTGCAGTCTTCATTGAACCAAGGTTGATCCCCTGGCGTGTTGGTGATGGTAGAGTGGGGAAAATGCAGGGCGGATTGTAGTTGAGTAAAATTCTGCTGCTGCTGGTGGCCCACAGAGCCTCATGAATGCCCAATTTTGAGTGTTAGACCTGTTTGGAATCTATCACATTTATTACGATGAGTGATATCCTCAATGTGAAGATAGGACTTCATTTCCACAAGGACTCAGCATCATTATCCAATACCAATTAATGGCCATTTAAAGAGCTCAATCCACCTCCGCTGCCATTATCCTCTGGGCAGTGGGATTCAGATGGGACTGGGAAGACCATTCTTCCATCAAATGTGGTGAAAGGGTGGAGAGGAAGGGGTTGGGGTACACCCTTTAGGGTGCCTTTTGTACAATGGGGACATCCCGCCTCTCTTTGTGTCTTCCCACCTGGCAGCCTCCAAACCAGATTTCCCCCTGGGAGAAGTGGGAGCTGTACTGTTGGGAGGGTCCACACCTGAACCCTGCTGGACCAGCCATCTGTATAACGTGGCAAGTAGAGAGGGCCAAACTAGTCGGGGGTTTAAAATATATCAGATTAGACCTCAGTCACACCCATCAGCAGCTGGAGTTGGATGAGGATTCACAAAGGCTGCTTACTATCAACACCCACAAGGGTTTGTACCAGTATACACAGTTACCTATTGGAGTCTCATCAGCCTGTGCCATTTCCCAGCATACATTGGAGAGCCAATTACAAGGCATCTCTAATGTTGTGGTTTATCTTGATGACGTACTAATGACAGGAACCTCACCTGATGAACACAGATCAAATTTGGAAGAAGTATTGCGAAGGTTTTAAGAAGCAGGGGTTAGGTTGGAATGGGAGAAATGTATGTTCCAAGCAGAGGAAGTTACATATTTGGGTTTTAGGGGAGACACAAAGGGCTACATCCTTTGGAAGAGAAAGTTAAAGTCATTAACGAGGTTCCACAGCCGAAAGACGCATCAGAGTTGAAATCATTTCTGGGCATGGTAAGCTATTATGGTAGATTTTTAATAAACATATCTACCAAAGTTAAAGAAACATCAGCATGGGAGGTGGGGAAACCTTTGTAAAAATTAAGCAGCTTCTGCGGTCGTCGGCTTTGTTGATGCTCTTCAATCCAACCAAAGCTTTGGTAATAACCTGCGATGCATCACCGTATGGAGTGGGAGCAGTGTCGTCCCACCTGGTGCCTGATGGAACGAAAGGGCCTTGCCTTTGCTTCTAGAACGTTATCAGGTGCAGAATAAAAGTATTCCAAGATAGCTAAAGGAAGCTTGTCGGTCATCTGTGCAATGAAAACATTTCATCAGTATCTTTATGACAACACATTATGATAGTTTCCAAACACAAACCATTGTGATGTCAAAGATAAACCAGAGCCACCAATTGCCTCTTCAAGGCTGCAGAGATAGGCTCTCTTGTCAGCAGCGTACATTTATATATTTCAGCATCACTCTGGAACACAGATATCACTCAGCCAGTTGCCCTTGCCACAGCTAGTAGCATCACCACCAATCCCACAACAGATAGTCCTCAGTCTGATCGAGACTTTACCAGTCTCTGCCAAACACATAAAGGTGTGGACAGAAAGAGACCCTGCATTGTAGAAAGTTAAAAAGATGGTCATGCAAAG
This sequence comes from Mustelus asterias, assembly GCF_964213995.1. Classification (NCBI taxonomy): domain Eukaryota; kingdom Metazoa; phylum Chordata; class Chondrichthyes; order Carcharhiniformes; family Triakidae; genus Mustelus; species Mustelus asterias. The sequence goes on along the minus strand of NC_135815.1, from coordinate 80,683,329 downwards.
GTGAGAAGTCAGAGTTGCTCAAACCACTAACCAGAGAAGGATGGAAATAACCTGTGTTATTGTGGGGGGGCTAGAGTTCCAGTTCCACCCCAGGGGAGATGACTTTTATTACAGGAACAGCACTACTCCAATCCAGAGCAAAGCAGGATGAAGGCCCAAACCAGAGGTTATGTCTGGTGGCCGGGTCTTGATAAGGAAATAGAAAGGATATTTGGTCAACACCCCAATTGAGAAGCTCAACAGGCCTTGCCGCCACTGCTGGTGAATTGGCATCCATGAGAATGGCCTGGTAGACCCTGTGCAAGGAGACATATCGACTTTGCAGGATCATTTATGGGTCATATGTTTCTTATATTAGTAGACGTACATTCAAAGAGGTTCAATGTGCAGTTGAAGTCCACAATAGCCACTGCCACCATTGACAAATTAAGGAAAGATTTTGCTGTTCATGATATTCGGGAAGTCTTCGTGTCAGACAACAGGCCATCATTCACAGCGGAGTAATTCCAAAAATTTATCAATCAAATTTATCACCCTCCATGTTAAGTCAGCACCCAGCCTCAAATGGGCTAGTGGAGCATGAGGTACAAACATTCAAGTCATTGATGGAGAATCAAGTCAATCGGCCTCTTCCTCTAAGCACAGCCAGTTTTTTGTTGTCTTATAACAGCACATCAAATGCAACCACAGGCGTCACGGCAGCTGAGCTACTAATGGGATGCAGCTTAAGAGAACGGTTGGATATGATATTCCCAGATTTGGTGGGGAGGGTGGGGGAGTTGGCAAGCCTCTCAGAGAGAAAATCACGATTCAAAGAACAAAGACAGACTGTTCCGAGTTGAGTTCATGGTCAGAAACTTTGCAGCAGGACCGGCTTGTGTGGCTGGTAAGATTGTGGAGAGAATAGGAATGGTCTCCCATGTGATGGAGATACAAGGCTGTCATCACAAGAAACATGTAGACCACCTGAGGAGGAGAGCAGTGACCGATACAGGGGATCAACCGGCGCCCCCTGCTGTGAATTCCAAGTTGCAACGATTGGTTACCGGGATTCCAGTTGGAAACAAGGGATCTGAGCAACCAGTGGTTACTGTAACTGAGGAATCAGCAGCTCCAGAGGAGGAGCTTGACCCCGGATTGATGAGTTTGTCTTTTGCATCTGTCCGGCTGGATTCTTCAAATTCTGAAGAGTCTCCCACAGAACTGAGGCATTCTACGCGGGTCCGGAATCCCCGGACCAACTAAACTTATGATGGGTTTTTCTCGGGGGTATTCCCGCTGCCCTTTAATAAAACATTGTTTGTCTGTGCTGAATTCCTCCATTGTTGAATTCATGAGTTAGGGGGGAAGGATTGTGCCAGCATTACCCCTTTTTAAGGGAGCTCTCCCTGAGGGCCACGCGATCAGCCCGGACCCTATGGACTGTCAAGGTGGGAAGCTGAGCCAATTGGGGGCAAGGTTGCGTATCCCAGTCGAGGAGGTCCCGTGGCTGGATCCTGGGAAGAGAGTTGTACAGTCGCATCGTTGATTCAATCTGACATTCTGTTGTAAATATTATTTATCATTGGCATTAAATCCCTTGTTACTTTGAACCACATCGAGTTGCCCTCGATTTATTACAGAGTCATAAAGTCAGAGCCATAATTTCAAATTCACAACACGGTGTTAAATTATAAATGTTGCAATGCCAATCATCATAACTCAAATGTCCTGAAGTCAAGAACTTTTCTATAGCTCCACCTTTGATCAGGTTTCCACTCCTGCCACAGCTCTGAAACAGCCCTTATTCATGTTACAAAAGATATCCGTGTGGCTGTGACCAGAGCAAACTCTCCCTCCTCTTCCTTCTCAGCCTGTCTGCAGCTTTGACATGGTTAACATTCCCATCCTCCACCAATGCCTCATTTCCAGTTTCTCCTCCCTGGTTCCATTCTTCTGTGTCCAGTCATTGTAGAAACTCACTCACACTGGCTTCTCTTCACACTCTCACACTTTTTTTAAATATCCAATTCAATCCAATCAAAGCCCAATTCAGAGTCTCATCAAGTGAGACATTCCCGATCCAAGCTGACAAGACAGGGCTCTCAGCTCCTGTCTTGTGTTGGATCTACATGATCCAAGCTGATTGGAGTAGGCATTGCACCTTCTCCAAGGCTTGATCTCTTTGCATCTTAGCCAATACGCCAAGATGTCGCTTTTAAAAATTGCTTCAAATGAAGCCACAATGTTACCTTATGACTTCAACCAAGTACAGCATGTCGATACTACACTTGATTTTATTTGTCAAATATCTTTCCTTGGTCATCCACATGCTCAGCTCCAACCCATCTGAATACACCTCACGTTCCACATGTGCTCCGACTCCATCTTTACCACCGATTTCCTCAGTCCCAACTTGAACTTGAAGGGCCGAATGGATTTGAATATTGAATCTTAATAGCGCTGGAGGTCCGAATTTTACAATTACAGCTTTCAAAAAAAGAAAGAATGGACTTTCGTCATTCTCATGCTCGAGAACGTGAATTGGAAAGGGCTCCGGGATGATTCAATCTCTTTGTCTGTGTTAAACTCACCCTTGAGAGATGGTTAGAGATCTCTGAAATGATAGAAATACCTTGTATCCCAGAAAGAGAATCTGTGTTTTTATTTGTATCAGTATTGTGAGATTGCACGATTCACATTGATCATTACTGCAGGAACAACAATCATAGTAACATTCTGGCTTTTATAAAATTTCCCGATGCATTTGCACAGTCGATGGAAAGGGATATTTTTAACGTGCTTGTTCAATGAGTGGAATTAATATCAGTCAGCATGGGAACAAATTGTCTTTGTGTGTTCTTAGTTACCGTCAGCTGAACAAATTCACACTGTATTCCTTCCAGTGCTGATTCTGGAACAGAATATATTTTAACTGAATATTTTGAACTCACATTCAGCTCAATCAGTAATTAAATTCCCAGCAATTTAATCACTAATCTCTCTGGTGTCAGTAACGGAGAACTTTCTGCCCATCACCATAAATGTTGTAAGAATAAAAGAACAAGGAATTGGAATACATGGGGGGCAATATTGCCATTGCATTGTGCCCATTTTCAGGTGCGACGCGGTGGTAAAGTCGGGTGTAAAGCACTTAGCGTGATTGGCACCGGTTTTCACGACCAGTGCCATTTTACGAGCGCTGGATTTCCGACACCATCAGCCTCCCGTCAGAAATGGGCGGGAGGCAGGTTAATATATGGAAATTTATTATAATGCTATTTTACATCTGTTTAGCGAGCCCGGCACTCAGTAGTCCAGGCCCGCGTCCCGTTATGACCTAGCTAGGAAAGGTTCATGCCGGGTAGAGATCTCTGAAATGATGGAAATACCTTGTATCCCAGAAAGAGAATCTGTGTCTTTATTTGTATCGGTGTTGTGAGAATGCACGATTCACATTAAGGCATGCTGCCTGGCTTTTCATTGGTATAGGGATGATTGTTGTCTTCTTGAAGCAGGTAGGGACCTCAGATCGGTATAAGGAGAGGTTAAAGATGTCTGCGAATACCCCTGCCATCTGGTCAGTGTAAAGTCTGAATGCTTGTCTGGATACCCCATCCGGACCGGTTGCTTTCCATGGGTTCACTCCCATGAAGGCCGATGTAATGTCTGCGATGTGACCTTGGATACCGGTTCCACTGAGGTTGTCGGGGCGAAAGACGTGCTCTCGCTAACCTCTTGCTCAAAACGGGCATAGACTACATTGAGCTCTTCGGGGAGGGGTGCATTGCTGCCAATGATTCTACTCATCTTCACCTTGTAACCTGTTAGATCTTACAGGCCTTGCCATAATCAATGAGTGTTCATGTGGCTAGCCTGGGATTCTAGCTTGTTCCAGTATTGTCTCTGAGCATCTTTGATGGTTCTCCACAGATCGTATTGGATTTCTTGGGTAGGCAAGGGTCACCTGACTTGAATGCCTCAGACCTGGACTTGAGTAAGCAGTGGATATCCCTGTTCATCCATGATTTCCTGTTGGGAAACACTCGGATTAGCTTCTTTGGCACACAGTATTCAACAGTCTTTTAACACTAATGAAGTCTGGTACTGTAGTGGCCAACTCATTCAGGTTAGTCACTGAGTTCTTGAATGTTGACCAGTCCACTGACTTGAAGCAGTCCGTAGGAGATCATCCAATTCCTCAGACCAACATTACACGAGTTTCTTTATTGGATTCTCCCATTTCAGTTTTGTTTGTAAGCTGGGAGCAGGAGTACAGGAGACATGTTGATGGTATATTGGTGGGACACTCCTAAGCTTGGCCTAGTTGAAGTCCCCGGCCACAATGAACAAAGCCTCGGGATGTTTTGTCCCAAGGCTATTTGTGGTGGTATATATTTCTTCCAGCACAGTCTTCATGTCCATATGGGGTGAGATGTAAACTGCTGTCAGGATAACAGAGGTGAACTCCCACGGCAGGTAGTAGGGGCGGCATTTCATGTCAGATACTCTTGGTCCAGGCAGCAGAAACTCGCCAGTATTGTTACGTCTGAGCACCCAGAAGTGTTGATTAGAAGGCAGGCTCCACCTCCCCTAGCCTTGCCTGAGGCTGCCGTGCAGACCACTTGCTGGATTGAGAGACCCTCCGGTTATAGGGCACAGTCTGGTGGGGCGGGATTGAGCCATGTCTCCGTGAAACAGAGTCCACACCAATCTCTCAGTTCCCTTTGGAAAGTGAGTCTGGCTTTAAGTTCATGTAGCTTGTTTTCCAGAGATTGGACATTTGCCGGGAGTAAGCTGGGGAGGGGGCTTTGGTACCACGTTGTTTCAATCTCACCGGCAGACCTGTGCATTTCCCATGCTTCTGGATGAGTGGCTGCTTCCGGTCAGGCCCTGGGGTCGGTGTGAGCAGACTACGGTATCACGGGTATAGGTGCGTCCAGTGAGGTTCTTCACGTTGGTCGGTGTGTGGGTAGAGGATTGGTTGCCATGATTGTGGTTTCACCTCGGCAGTCGAGTCTGCTTGGTCAAGCATTCCGGGCTGTGAATTGACTTCAGAGGTCGGAGGATGTCCAGATGACCAGTAACTGGATGGTGTCTCTGGAGTCGTGGTCACGGATGAGCTGATGGCTGGGTCCACGTATAGGGTTCTCCAGGACTCTGCCAGGTCAGGGTCTACCTTCGGAGGTCGAAGGATTTTGAGATTTCCAGGTAGATTTAAAAGAGCAGTATTAGTCATTTTTAAACGGTGGGAATTGATTTTTAGAAATGTGGGGCGATTATAAAGTGGGGCAGGGTTGGAGGGAATGCTTGGGCCCTGCAGAGAGTCGCAATGCTCCGGGTCGGTGGGGTTGGGGGCCGGTGGAGTGAGGGCCCGAGCTCTGGAGTTGCTGCGCTGTTCAGTGGGGGTGGTTGGGGACGGGTGGAGTGAAGGTCCCGGTTCCGAAATTGCTGTGCCGGCCGTCGGGCCCACGGGGTCCGGGTCGCTTACAGGTCAGGAGTCTTTGCAGTTCGGAGGATCACCAAATCTGTAAGAGATTTTAAAAGAGCTTATTGGATAGTTTAAAAGAGTTTGGGTACAGTTTTAGGAGCTTAGAACAAGACTGAAAGATGGTCTCAGTGGATATGCTGGGAACAGCTCGCAAGAGGCTGCATCGCTCCAGCGCCATCTTGAAATGGAGGGGTTGAGCACAAAGAAGAACTTGTTATAAATATGAGGCAGTGTCAGAGCAGGAGCCAATGTAGATCAGAGAGCACAGGGTGGTGGCTGAGCGAGAATTGGTGTGAGAATAAGATCTTTAAATGAAAATATCCAAACACAAATTCTTTCCCTAGTTTCCAGTAATAGCTATCCCTATTCTTCTGTGAATGAGCAGCTCCTTCCCAATCACTGCAGAATTCCCAAATTCACCAAGTTCCCACTTTAGAATCTTACAGTTCACTCTGTATCCACCTCAGCCTTTTCCTTCATCACCCATTTCCACCTCACTCTCATTCTGATCTCACCCTGCTCCTCACTCACTCTCATTCTGATCTCACTCTGCTCCTCACTCACTCCATTCCCTTCTCATTCTATCCTTCCCTCCCTCCATTCCCTCCTCACTCTGGCCTTCCCTCCCTCCATTCCCTCCTCACTCTGGCCTTCCCTCCCTCCATTCCCTCCTCACTCTGTCCTTTCCTCCCTCCATTCCCTCCTCACTCTGTCCATTCCTCCCTCCATTCGCTCCTCACTCTGACCTTTCCTCCCTCCATTCCCTCCTCACTCTATTTCAGTTTCACTCATGCTCTCAGCTCAATCTTGAACTCTCCCCCACCTCCCTTTAGAAATCTCTCTCTCTGTATCACCCCCTCTCATCAGGGGATGCTGCAGCACATCCTCTGGTGGGAGGCTCTCATTACAGTGTGACCTTTTGACATTGGCAGCTTCCAATAACAGTGTGGCTTCAGGAAATTTCAGAGGGAAAAGTTGTCAGGAAATTTGTACAGATTCCGAATATATTTTATTAGTCTGTGCTCTTTACTCGACAAAACATTTCAGCAGATTTGACACTCAAATGATGCGGGATGAAGACAATGGAAAAGTCTCGCTCACTGTTCCATCAGTATAGAGAATCTAAGTTTCACTTAAACCGCAGTATCGGAGTCCAGGAGATTCGCACACACACTCACTCACATTAACGCACACACTCGCAGACACACACACACACAGACACACACACACACTCATGCACATACACACACTCGCATCACACTCATACATACACACAGACTCATCCACAACACACACTCACACACAATCAGAAGCACTCACACACACAGAACACACACGTACACACACAAACACACACACTCACTCACACACACACACGCACACAAAACTGTTATGAGATTTTTCAGCATCCAACAGGACAGTTAATCCATTGAAGGTTGATCCAAGGATAAAAGCTATGGGGAAAGGAGAGGGAAATGGATGTGAGTGGATCATTCTTTTAACAGCAAGAGCAGGTGTGAGAAGTTGAATGGTCCCTTTTCTGTCGCCAGTTCCATGATGTTTCTATTCCAGCGTTTGTGCTGGTGTTTATCAAGTGTGAATAAAACAATTCTGTTTTTCTTTAACTAATCGAGATTTCATGCATGTCTAATCTGTTTACTCCAATTACTGGAACTAATAACAATGTTTATGTAAGCCTCATGGTCTCAGTGGGTGTCACTCACCTGTATTAATAAAAGGTTCCACTGAGTGAGTGAGCTCAGAGAGTCAATGAAAACTAAAGGACAATAGAGTTCATCACAGGACATGGTTCAGGTGGATCTACTCTTTCTGGCCAATGATGTCGTACCCGTTTTCTATCACATCCTTGGAGTGGTTGGAGTTCTATGTAAGTTATTATAACCATTGCTGGTTTGACTGCTCGGATAGTGGAACTTGTTGGTGTTGAATTTGTTACAGGTACGTAGATTTGTGGTGATTATTTCAAATCCTGTTGATCATTGATATTCCTCAATATCCTTTATTGCAGCCTCTCCACTGCTTCAGATATTCAGACTGGAGTCAATCTGCTTCATTCAATATTGCTGTGTTTGTTCTGCCACAGTCAGTGGATTCTAACTAACCATGGATTGATTTCCAGGGTCCAGTTGATTTATTTCCAGGCTGGAGTGAGGATCCATTGTAATTTTTATTCTCTCCCTCTCTTTATACTGGTTTATATCTCAGCCCATATTCGTGGGTGCAATTTTCTTCAATGGTGTGAGATATGTGATTAAAGATCTTTTCAATGATTTTGAAATGTTTTATAACACAGGCTAATGAATTATCTACAAGAAATAGTTGGAATTCATACAGTGCTCTTCACAACTTTAGGATGTCTGAAAGTCTTTTACAGTCAATGGATTGATATTGAAGTGACATCCCAAGGATGGGAACGAAACATTGAGGAGTATTCAGTGTTTAGGATTGACAGACAGAAAGGAAAAGGTGGTGGAGTTGCATTGTTGATTAAAGAAAATATTGACATAATATTGAGGAAAGATATCAGCACAGACAATGTGGGATCTGTATGGGTCGAGTTAAGAAACACCAAGGGGCAAAAAACATTTGTGGGAGTGGTTTACAGACCACCAAACAAGTAATAATGTTGGGAATAGCATTAGACAGGAAATCAGAGATGCATGTGTTAAAGGAACAAATGTGATTATGGGTGACTTTAATCTGCATTTAGATTGGGAAAGTCAAATTAGTCACAGTACAATAGAGTAGGAATTTCTGGAGTGTATACAGAATGGTTTTCTGGACCAATACATTGAGGAACCAACAAGGGAGCAAGCCATCCTGGATTGGATACTGTGCAATGAGAAAGGATTAGTTGGCAATCGAGTTGTGAGAGAACCCTAAGAGATGAGTGACCATAATATGATAGAATTCATCCTCAAAGTGAATAATGACGTAGTTGATTCTGAAACAAGGGTCTTGAATCTCAATAAAGGAACCATGATGGTATGAGGTATGAATTGGCTATGATGGATTGGGAAACATTACTGAAAGGAAGGATCGTGGATAGGCAATGGCAGGCATTTAAGGAACGAGTAGATGAACTCGAGGAGGTGTTTATTCCTGTTTGTTGGTCAGGGAATTGTGGCCAAACCATGAATTAAAAGGGAAGTTAGAGATAGTGTTAGATTTAAGCATACAAATTTGCAAGATAAAGCAATAGAACTGAGGATTAGGAGCAGCGATTAGCACTCTCAGCTCCAGGGACCCAGGTTCAATTCCTGGCTTCGGTCACTGTCTGTGCAGAGTCTGCACGTTCTCCCTGTGACTGCATGGGTTTTCTATGGCTCTGGCTTTCTCCCACAGTCCAAAACACGTGCTGGTTGGGTGCATTAGTCATGCTAAATTCTCCCTCAGGGTACCTGAACAGGTGCCAGATTGTGGCAACGAGGGGATCTTCATGGTAAATTCATTGAAGTGTGAACATAAGCCTACTTGTGACACTAATAAATAAACTTGAATCTGTAAATTCAGCAAAGGAGGATCAAGGGATTGATTTAATTGGAAAAAAGAGAGTATGGAAGTTCGCTAGTGGTGAACATAAAAACTGACTGTAAATGTTTTAAAAAATATATTAAGAGAATAAGATTGACAAAAACGAAAGTAGGCCCCTTACAGACAGAAACAGGAGAATTCAGAATTTGGAACAAAGAAATGGCTGAGGAACTAAATTCATACTTTGCTTCTGTCTTTGCAAAGGGAGACATAAATAATGTACAGAAGTTCAGAGAGAAACAAGTTTTAGCGAGGAGTTGAAGGAGATCAGTATTAGTAGAGTTTATGGTTTGAGGGAAATTGATAGGATTGAAGGTGGATGAATCTCCAGGGCCTGATAATCTTCATCTCAGAGTGCTTAAGGAAGTGGCCCTGGAAATAGTGGATCCATTGGTGGTCATTTTTCAAAATTCCTTGGACTCTGGACAGATTTCTATTGATTGGAGGACAGCTAATGTAAGTCCACAATTCAAAAAGGGAGCTGGAGAGATAAAAGGGAACTGTAGAACAGTGAGCCTAACGTTGGTATTGGGGAAGTTGCTAGAGTCCATTATCAAGCATTTCATAGCTCAGCATTTGGAAAGGAGTGGTCTCATCAGACAAAGTCAACATGGTTTCCAAAAGGGAACTCACTTTTGATTAATCTGTTGGAATTCTTTGAAAATGTAACAAGTAGAGTTGACCGGGGGAGTCGGTGGATGTGGTTTATTTAGACTTTCAGAATGCTTTCGACAAGGTCTCACATAGCAGACTACTATGTAAAGTTACAGCGCATCGGGTTGCGGGTGGTGATTTGAGATGGATCGAACCATAGAACCATAGAAAATTACAGCTCAGAAACAGGCCTTTTGGCCCTTCTTGTCTGTGCCGAACCATTTTTTGCCGAGTCCCACTGACCTGCATTTGGACCATATCCCTCCACACCCCTCTCATCCATGAACCCGTCCAAGTTTTTTTTTAATGTTAAAAGTGACCCCGCATTCACCACTTTATCCGGCAGCTCATTCCAACTCCCACCACTCGCTGCGTGAAGAAGCCCCCCTAATATTCCCTTTAAACTTTTCTCCTTTCACCCTTAACTCATGCCCTCTGGTTTTTTTCTCCCCTAGCCTCAGCGGAAAAAGCCTGCTTGCATTCACTCTATCTATACCCATCAAAATCTTATACACCTCTATCAAATCTCCCCTCAATCTTCTACGCTTCAGGGAATAAAGTCCCAACCTATTCAATCTCTCTCTGTAACTCAGCTTCTCAAGTCCCGACAACATCCTTGTGAATCTTCTCTGCACTCTTTCAACGTTATTTACATCCTTCCTGTAACGCGGTGACCAAAATTGTACACAATACTCCAAATTCGGCCTCACCAATGCCTTATATAACCTTACCATAACACTCCAACTTTTATACTCGATACTCCGATTTATAAAGGCCAATTAACCAAAGGCACTCTTTACGACCCTATCCACCTGTGACGTCACTCTTAGGGAATTCTGTACCTGTATTCACAGATCCCTCTGTTCAACTGCACTCTTCAGAGTCCTACCATTTACCCTGTACGTTCTACTTTGGTTTGTCCTTCCAATGTGCAATATCTCACACTTGTCTGCGTTAAATTCCATTTGCCATTTTTCAGCCCATTTTTCTAGTTGGTCCAAATCCCTCTGCAAGCTTTGAAAACCTTCCTCACTGTCCACTACACCTCCAATCTTTGTGTCAGCAGCAAACTTGCTGATCCAATTTACCACATTATCATCCAGATCATTGATATAGATGACAAACAACAATGGACCCAACACCGATCCCTGCGGCACACCACTACTCACAGGCCTCCACTCAGAGAAGCAATCCTCCACAACCACTCTCTGGCTTCTTCCATTGAGCCAGTGTCTAATCCAATTTACTACCTCCCCATGTATACCGAGCGACTGAACCTTCCGAACTAACCTCCCATGAGGGACCTTGTCAAAGGCCTTGCTGAAATCCAGGTAGACAACATCCACCGCCTTCCCTTCATCCACTTTCCTGGTAACCTCCTCGAAAAACTCTCATAGATTGGTCAAACATGACCTACCACGCACAAAACCATGTTGACTCTCCCTAATAAGTCCCTGTCTATCCAAATATTTGTAGATCCTATCCCTTATCACACCTTCCAATAACTTGCCCACCACCGACGTCAAACTTACTGGCCTATAATTTCCCAGATTTCTTTTGGAACCTTTTTTAAACAACGGAACAACATGAGCCACCCTCCAATCATCCGGCACCTCCCCCGTGAATACTGACATTTTAAATATGTCTGCCAGGGCCCCTGCAAGTTCAACACTAGCTTCCCTCAAGGTCCGTGGGAAAACCCTGTCCGGTCCTGGGGATTTATCCACTCTGATTTGCCTCAAGACAGCGAGCACCTCCTCCCCTTTAATCTGTAAAGGTTCCATGACCTCCCTACCAGTTTGCCCTATTTCCGTAGACTCCATGCCCGTTTCCTCAGTAAATACGGATGCAAAAAAACCATTTAGTATCTCCCCCATCTCTTTTGGTTCCATACACAAGTCTACCACTCTGGTCTTCAAGAGGACCAATTTTATCCCTCACTATCCTTTTGCTCCTAACATACCTATAGAAGCTCTTTGGATTTTCCTTCACTCTGTCTGCCAAAGCAACCTCATGTCTTCTTTTAGCTCTCCTGATTTCCCTCTTAAGTTGCTTCTTGCACTTTTTATACTCCTCGAGCATCTGATCTGTTCCTTGCTGCCTGTACATTTCATACAACTCTCTCTTCCTCTTAATCAGTGTTACAATCTCCCACGAGAACCAAGGTTCCTTATTCCTATTTACTTTGCCTTTAATCCTGACAGGAACATACAAACTCTGCACTCTCAAAATTTCTCCTTTGAAGGCCTCCCGCTTTCCATTTACATCCTTACCAGAGAACAGCCTGTGCCAATCCACACTTCCCAGATCCCTTCTCATTTCATCAAATTTGGCCTTTTTCAAGTTCAGAACTTGAACCCGAGGACCAGATCTATCCTTATCCATGATCAGGTTGAAACTAATGGCATTATGATCAGTGAATCCAAAGCGTTCCCTCACACTCACATCCATCACCTGCCCTCACTCATTTCCCAATCGGAGATCCAATATCGCATCCCCTCTCGTTGGGACCTCTATATACTGATGTAGAAAATTCTCCTGAACACATTTTACAAACTCTACCCCGTCTAAACCTTTAACAGTATGCGAGTCCCAATCTATATGTGGAAAATTAAAATCCCCTACTATCACAACTTTGTGTTTCTTGCAGTTGTCAGCTATCTCTCCGCTGATTTGCTCCTCCAATTCTCGCTGACTATTGGGTGGTCTATAATACAACCCCATTAATGTGGTCATACCTTTCTTGTTTCTCAGCTCCACCCATAGGGCCTCTGTAGACAAGCTCCCTAATCTATCCTGCCTGAGTACCGCTGTAACATTTTCCCTGACCAACAATGCCACCCCCCCACCTTTTAAGCCTCTGCCTCTATCCCGCCTGAAACATTGGAACCCTGGAACATTGAGCTGCCAGTCCTGCCCCTCCTGAAGCCAAGTTTCACTAATGGCTACAATGTCATATTTCCATGTGTCTATCCACGCCTTCAGCTCATCTGCCTTCCCCACAATACTCCTGGCATTGAAATAGACACACCTCAAAAGATTATTTCCACCGCACTGTACCCTTCCATTTGTGATTTTGCTTGAACTAACCTGTCCTTTTACCCCTGCTCCACTATCTGCTCTAGCACTCTGGTTCCCATCCCCCTGCAAATCTAGTTTAAACGCTCCCCAATAACACTAGCAAATCTCCCTGCAAGTGTATTGGTCCCCTTGTAGTTTAGGTGTAACCCGTCTCTCTTGTACAGGTCCCACCTGCCCCAGAATGGTCCCAATGATCCAAGAATTGGAAACCCTGCTCCCTGCACCAGATCCTCAGCCACGTGTTCATCTGCCCAAGCATCCTACTCCTGCCCTCACTGGCATGTGGCTCAGGTAGCAATCCTGAGATTACTACCCTCGGGGTCCTGCTTTTTAACTTCCTTCCAAGCTCTTTGTACTCACTCTTTAGGACCTCCTCACTCTTCCTTCCCACGCCATTGGTACCGATGTGTACCACGACATCTGGCTGATCACCTTCCCACTTTAGAACGCTGTGCACTCGATCAGAGACATCGCTGACCTTGGCACCTGGGAGGCAACAAACCATGCGGGAGTCTCTGTCCCGACCACAGAACCTCCTGTCCGTACCTCTGACCATTGAGTCCCCTATCACTACTGCTCTCCTCTTCTTCATCCCAACCTTTTGCGCTGTAGAACCAGACTCAGTATCAGAGTTCCGGCTGTCGCAGCTTGTCCCAGGTAAAGCATCTGCCACAACAGTATCCAATTCAGTATACCTGTTGTGGAGGGGTATGTCCACAGGGGAACCCTGCTCTGCCTGTCCTTTCACACTGCCATTTCCTCTCCTTACAGTAACCCAATTTCCTGTGCTCTGCTGCTTAGGTGTAACTATCTCCCTAAAGCTACTGTCTATATAATTCTCATTCTCCCGAATTAGATGGAGGTCATCAAGCTCCTTCTCCAGTTCCCTAACACGCTTTGCTAGCAGCTGCAGCTGAATGCATCTTTTGCAGGTGCTGTCGTCAGGAATACCGGAGGTCTCCCTGATCTCCCACATCCTGCAAGAGGAGCATTCCAACATCTTTCCTGGCATTTTTTTTTTACTCTGGGGAAATACAGGAATAAACTTTCTGAAAAAGAAAAAAAAAACGACTCTCGCCTCTGACAAAGCTGGTTGGCAGAAAGGAGTCAAAGAGCTGGCAGAAATGGGTATTTTTCCAATTGGCAGACGGTGACTAGTGGGGAACTGCAGAGATCTGTGCTAGCACTCAATTGTTCACATTATATATCAATGATTTGGGAGAGGGAACTAAATGTATTATCTCCACATTTGCAGATGATACAAAGTTGGGTGGGAGGGTGAGCTGTGGGGAGGATGCAGAGATGCTTCAGTGTGATTTTTACAGGCTGAGTGAGTGGGCATATGCATAGCAGATGCAGTATAATGTGGATATCTGTGACGGTATCCACTTGGATAGCAAAAATAAGAAGGCAGATTATTATTGAATGGGTATAAATTGAGAGTGTTGGATACTCAGTGAGACCTTGGTGTCCTCATGCATCAGTCACTGAAAGGAAGTGTGCAGCTACAGCAAGAAGCTCAACTTCAGGTTTCCTCCAATCAGCCTTGTGTTTTAAATATGCTGTCAGAATGAAACAATTCAAAAATCTTCCCAGGCTTTTAATTCGCGTTTTCCAAACATGTGTTTTCTGATTTGTAACTGAGCTGGGTTTCTCACCATGTTTACTGCACAGAGGTGGACCTGTAGAATATTTTCGCACCTCGCCAAATAATTGACAATATTTCCCTGGTAAGGTGAGAAGACATAGTTCCATTGTAACTCTATTCTGTAACACCACATTCCCCAAACCGCTCTTTTGTCCTTTGATGTAAATGGCCCCTTGGTGGTCTTTACGGTGTAAGTGAGGGTTTGAGCTCCTGCTCCTTGCTCCATATGGTCTGTTTCAATGGGGTTCATGGGTATAGCATTTTCTAAAAACACAAGAGTATACATTGGTGGGAGCTGGTTAACTCTGTATTTGGAACTACATGTGGAGTTGGGGTACTTTAAGGCATTCATTCCTTTGTCTCGTGGCAATTCCGTGCTTTCCTTGCGACTAGTAGTCACAGGATTCATCGGAACAGGGGCAAGTTCTCAGGGTGCTGAGCGATTAGGAGCCTCCGGAAAGGGAGGTGGGGGCCCCCAGTCAGCACCATGTGTGACACATTGCCAAACATTCTCTTCTAGATATATCCCATAAACCAAACCACAATCATCACCTCCCTCAAACTCAACTGTCCCAAATACAGACATCATCCCTTTCTGCTTTGACAGCTGAGATTTTAATTTATTAATCTCCTGCTGGCACTGGGAGTGATCAGAGTTTCGGTTCACTTCACGAACTTGATATACTTTCTCACATTGAATTTTAAACTGACTCATAAACAATATTTATATTTGATTCTTTTGCTCCTGCTTCAATACTTTTCATGATGTGGAGATGCCGGCGTTGGACTGGGGTGAACACAGTAAGAAGTCTCACAACATCAGGTTAAAGTCCAACAGGTTTATTTGGTCGCAAATACCATAAGCTTTTGGAGCGCTGCTCCTTCGTCAGATGGAGTGGAAATGTGCACATTTCAACCAAATGCACAGGGTCTAAGCTGGGCATCCCGCCCCGGTAGCATCTGCCAGCACAGATTTCTGGCGGCGTCAGCTCCACGCTGGAACGCGGCTGGGAGCCGCATATATTATTTAGATAAGAATTTAAATATAAGTTAAAAGTCATTCGTGGGTCCGGGACTGAAGTCTCCGGACTTGCTCGCCTCCCTGCCCCCGCAAGGAGTATTTCACTCCAACGGGGTTTACAGTAGCTCCCCACTTTTGGGGAGCTGGTGTCTCAACCCCACTGGAATGAAAGGGGGCAATTGGGGCCCCCCAGGGAGTCGGGAACTGGGGGGGCGCCCCATGAGCATTGGCACCTTGGCAGTGCCAGCCTGTTCCCCTAGCAGTGCCCAAAGGGCAAAGTGCCAATGCCCCGGGGGCAGCTTGTAACTGCCCATCTCCAGCCAAACAGGTTCTGCATCCTGATCTCCTGAACCAGGGTCATCACTAACTATTGCAGCATTGATACCCTCGAGTAACAATGCTGCCCCTCCACCATTATCTCACTCCCATCTTCTTGAATGTCATAAGCCCCTCAATATTCAGAACCCAATCCTTGTCATCCTGCAGCCAGGTCTATGTCATGACGACCAATCATATTTATTGACTTCAATGTGATCTGTTGTGGGAAAAATCCACTCGTAGTCAGATCTCGAGATTCAAAACACAATTTATTCAACGGAGCTGCGTGGATACAAG
Source organism: Mustelus asterias (assembly GCF_964213995.1). Classification (NCBI taxonomy): domain Eukaryota; kingdom Metazoa; phylum Chordata; class Chondrichthyes; order Carcharhiniformes; family Triakidae; genus Mustelus; species Mustelus asterias. The sequence continues at coordinate 80,667,285 of NC_135815.1, read as the reverse complement.
GCACATGTCTGTAGAAAACCTTCTCTCAGTAAAATGTCGGGAACGGTCCATCTTTTTACTTTTTACACAATAGATGGACCGGTGATTTGAACATTATCACATCGTTATAGGCAGATACAAACAGATACAGACATTTAACATCGTATTGTTCTTATGAATGGGTACATTTCCTCTGTCTGTGGCTATCAATGGTTGGTTTCGGCTCATTCAGGTGCTAATAAGTTTCCCTGCATTCATATTTTCCCGCTCTTCCTATGACTAATCTATTCCCTTTGTCTCGGGTTTTTCCTCATCTAAAATATGTCTCGATCCTTGGCTTGGCTTCCTGAGGTGTTTGTTTCCTTTAAGTCACTGTCTGTGATTTAGAAATGGCTTGTCTGTTGGGTTTGATTTGAAGTGATCTTTGTATAAGTGGAAGCCGGTGTCTGCTTTATGGTTCCTTTCCCAGTTAACTCTTTATGTGCCAGGCAGCCATTTTAAAGTGTGCTTTCCTTACATTTTTCCCCTTACAGAGCGATCAATTCTTTTATTTTGTAATGAATGTTGTGTGAATTCAGATACAGAGCCTTCCATTTTGCCTCATTGTTATCTTTGTCTTTATTCTTTGTTCATCCTTAGTTTTTTTTTCATTCTGTCCCTTGCTGCCATTCTCTGACCCTTATTTCCCATTTTACTATTATCCTCTCTTACCCTGGCCGGAATTCTCCAAACTCGCCACGGCTGGGATTTTCCGGTCCAGCTGTACTGAAGGGAGATCTGGCTGAGTGCCAAATTCTCCGTTCTCACCGACAGTGATGTCGAGGTAAATGAGATTGGAGAATTCCGGCTCTTGACTCGACGCTTCGATGTACCACAGGCGGGATTTTCCATGCAACTCGCTGTGTGTTTTGCTGGGGCTGAGCTGGCCTGGCATTGGCTGATGCTGGTCTGGTCCCACCGTTCTCAAGGAGGTTTCCCATTGAATGCACCCTCGCTGCTGGGAAACCCGTGTTGGGAATATGCTCTCGGCAGGACTGGAAGATCCCGCTGGTGTGATTAGCTGGAAAATTCCAACCCACATCTTTCAACATTTGATATCTTGTGCGCTCGTATTTCATTTCAATCCCTCTCTTCTCTCGTGATGTGTCTCGCTAGAACACTGGTCCCAGCATGGTTCAGGTGTGTACAGAACTGTGTATTCTCTGTACAGAACCTCTTTCCTAGTTCTTCCTCTGCCATTGGTACCTACATGAACCGGGGCAACTGGTTTTTCTCCCTCCCACTGCAAGTTCCTCTCCAGCCCTGAGCAGATGTCCTGAACCCTGACACAGACAAACAACACAGCCATCTGGACTCTGTCCCTTTGCTGGAGGGATTGGTGTCAATCCCCGTCACTAAGCTGTCCCCCAAGGACCAAAATATTCCTTTTTTTCCCCTTCACTTGAATGGCCTCCTGTACCACGGTGCCAGGGTGAGTCAGCTCATCCTCCCTGCAACCCCCACTCCCATCCAAACAAGCTGAGAGAACCTCAAAGCTGTGAGGCAATGGCAGAGACCGACAGTCCTGCCCCCCTGACCCCCTGACCTGCCTCACTCACAGTCACAGCCTCCTTTCCCTGACCACTGACCAAATCAGCTCTTGCTGCCACTGGCAGTCTCAGAGCCGATCTCAGGACACATCCCTTTAGAGATCAAAGTGACCGTCTCCCTGACAGAGTGGATCCTTCTTCTGCACCGATCCTCTGTCATGTCCAGCTACGTGGCTCTTACTCAATAGTCTCTGCCAGCTGGTAATGGTGCCTCCACTGGCCTCTTCAATCTTGGTAAGAAGTCTCACAACACCAGGTTAAAGTCCAACAGGTTTATTTGGTAGCAAAAGCCACTAGCTTTCGGAGCGCTGCTCCTTCATCAGGTAAGTAGGGAGTTCTGTTCACAAACAGGGCATATAAAGACACAAACTCAATTTACAAAATAATGGTTGGAATGCGAGTCTTTACAGGTAATCAAGTCTGAAACTTACAGACAATGTGAGTGGAGAGAGCGTTAAGCACAGGTTAAAGAGATGTGTATTGTCTCCAGACAGGATAGTTAGTGCGATTTTGCAAGCCCAGACAAGTCGTGGGGGTTACAGATAGTGTGACATGAACCCAAGATCCCGGTTGAGGACGTCCTCATGTGTGCGGAACTTGGCTATCATTTTCTGCTCATCGACTCTGCGTTGTCGTGTGTCATGAAGGCCGCCTTGGAGAACGCTTACCCGAAGATCAGAGGCCGAATGCCCGTGACCGCTGAAGTGTTCCCCAACAGGAAGAGAACACTCTTGCCTGATGATTGTCGAGCGGTGTTCATTCATCCGTTGTCATAGTGTCTGCATGGTCTGCCCAATGTACCATGCCTCCTTTCCTGCACCGTATCAGGTAGACAATGTTGGCCGAATTGCAAGAGTATGTACCGTGTACCTGGTGGATGGTGTTACATAAGAACATAAGAAATAGGAGCAGGAGTAGGTCATCTAGCCCCTCGAGCCTGCCCCGCCATTCAATAAGATCATGGCTGATCTGACGTGGATCAGTACCACTTACCCGCCTGATCCCCATAACCCTTAATTCCCTTACCCATCAGGAATCCACCCATCCGCGCTTTAAACATATTCAGCGAGGTAGCCTCCACCACCTCAGTGGGCAGAGAATTCCAGAGATTCACCACCCTCTGGGAGAAGAAGTTCCTCCTCAACTCTGTCTTAAACCGACCCCCCTTTATTTTGAGGCTGTGTCCTCTAGTTTTAACTTCCTTACTAAGTGGAAAGAATCTCTCCGCCTCCACCCTATCCAGCCCCCGCATTATCTTATAAGTCTCCATAAGATCCCCCCTCATCCTTCTAAACTCCAACGAGTACAAACCCAATCTCCTCAGCCTCTCCTCATAATCCAAACCCCTCATCTCCGGTATCAACCTGGTGAACCTTCTCTGCACTCCCTCCAATGCCAATATATCCTTCCTCATATAAGGGGACCAATACTGCACACAGTATTCCAGCTGCGGCCTCACCAATGCCCTGTACAGGTGCATCAAGACATCCCTGCTTTTATATTCTATCCCCCTCGCGATATAGGCCAACATCCCATTTGCCTTCTTGATCACCTGTTGTACCTGCAGACTGGGCTTTTGCGTCTCATGCACAAGGACCCCCAGGTCCCTTTGCACGGTAGCATGTTTTAATTTGTTTCCATTGAGATAGTAATCCCATTTCTTATTATTTCCTCCAAAGTGTATAACCTCGCATTTATCAACGTTATACTCCATTTGCCATATCCTCGCCCACTCACTCAGCCTGTCCAAATCTCTCTGCAGATCTTCTCCGTCCTCCACACGATTCACTTTTCCACTTATCTTTGTGTCGTCTGCAAACTTCGTTACCCTACACTCCGTCCCCTTCTCCAGATCATCTATATAAATGGTAAATAGTTGCGGCCCAAGTACCGATCCCTGCGGCACGCCACTAGTTACATTCCTCCAACCGGAAAAACACCCATTTATTCCGACTCTTTGCTTCCTGTCGGATAGCCAGTCCCCAATCCACTTTAACACACTACCCCCAACTCCGTGTGCCCTAATCTTCTTCAGCAGTCTTTTATGGGGCACCTTATCAAACGCCTTTTGGAAATCCAAAAACACCGCATCCACCGGTTCTCCTCCATCAACCGCCCTAGTCACATCTTCATAAAAATCCAACATGTTCGTCAAGCACGACTTTCCCCTCATGAATCCATGCTGCGTCTGATTGATCGAACCATTTCTATCCAGATGCCCTGCTATCTCCTCTTTAATAATGGATTCCAGCATTTTCCCTACTACAGACGTTAAGCTGACCGGCCTATAGTTACCCTCCTTTTGTCTCCTTCCTTTTTTAAACAGCAGCGTAACATTAGCCGTTTTCCAATCAACCGGCACTACCCCAGAACGCAATGAGTTTTGATAAATAATCACTAACGCATCCACTATTACCTCTGACATTTCTTTCAATACCCTGGGATGCATTCCATCCGGACCCGGGGACTTGTCCACCTTCAGTCCCATTAGTCTACCCAGCACTGCCTCTCTGGTAACATTAATTGTATTAAGTATTTCTCCTGCTGCCAACCCTCTATCGTTAATATTTGGCAAACTATTTGTGTCCTCCACCGTGAAGACCGACACAAAAAACTTATTTAAAGACTCAGCCATATCCTCATTTCCCACTATTAACTCCCCCCTCTCGTCCTCCAAGGGTCCAACATTCACTCTAGCCACTCTATTCCTTTTTATATATTTATAAAAACTTTTACTATCATTTTTTATATTAATTGCTAGCCTTGCTTCATAGTCTATCCTTCCTTTCTTTATCGCTTTCTTAGTCTCTCTTTGTTGTTTCTTAAATTTTTCCCAATCACTTGTTTCTCCACTATTTTTGGCCACTCTGTACGCAGCTGTTTTTATTTTAATACTCTCCTTTATTTCCTTCGTTATCCATGGCTGGTTCTCCCTTTTCTTACAATCCTTGTTTTTTGCTGGAATATATTTTTGCTGAGAACTGAAAAGGATCTCCTTAAAAATCCTCCACTGTTCCTCAGCTATCCTACCTGCCAGCCTGCTCTCCCAGTCTACCTTAGCCAATTCATCCCTCATCCTATCATATTTCCCTCTGTTCAAACAGAGGACACTGGTTTGGGACCAAACTTTCTCCTCTTCCATCACGTGTGATGATGGCATCCGTGTCGATGATCCGGCACGTCTTGCTTGGTTGCTGTGGCAGGGTTGTGTGGTGTCGTGGTCACTGTTCTCCTGAAGGCTGGGTAGTTTGCTGCAGACAATGGTCTGTTTGAGGTTATGCGGTTGTTTGAAGACATGAAGTGGGGGTGTGGGGATGGCCTTGGCGAGATGTTCATCTTCATCAACGACATGTTGAAGGCTCCGGAGAAGATGTCGTAGCTTCTCCGCTCCGGGGAAGTACTGGATGACGAAGGGTACTCTGTCCGCCATGTCCTGTGTTTGTCTTCTGAGGAGGTCGGTGTAGTTGTTCGCTGTGGCGCGTCAGAACTGTCGATCGATGAGTCGAGCGCCATATCCTGTTCTTATGAGGGCATCTTTCAGTGTCTGGAGGTGTCTGTTGTGATCCTCCTCATCTGAGCAGATCCTGTGTATACTGAGGGCTTGTCCGTAGAGGATGGCTTCTTTAATGTGTTTAGGGTGGAAGCTGGAGAAGTGGAGCATCGTGAGGTTATCCATGGGCTTGCGGTACAGTGAAGTGCTGAGGTGACCGTCCTTGATGGAGATGTGTGTGTCCAAGAATGCAACTGATTCCGGAGAGTGGTCCATGGTGAGTCTGATGGTGGGATGGAAATTGTTGATGTCATCACATAGTTGGTTCAGTGATTGTTCACCATGAGTCCAAAGGAAGAAAATGTCATCGATGTATCTAGTGTATAGCATCGGTTGAAGGTCCTGTGCAGTGAAGAGGTCTTGTTCAAACCTGTGCATGAAGATGTTGTCATATTGAGGTGCCAAATTGGTCCCCATGGCTGTTCCGTGTGTCTGGATGAAGAACTGGTTGTTGAAGGTGAAGACATTGTGGTCCAGAATGAAGCGGATGAGTTGCAAAATTGCATCTGGAGACTGGCAGTTGTTGGCGTTGAGTACTGAGGCAGGAATGCCATCATTGTGGGGGATGCTGGTGTAGAGTGCCGAGACATCCATTGTGATGAGGAATGATCCTGGTTCAACTGCTCCATGCTCAACTGCTGAGTTTCTGTAGGAAGTCCGTAGTGTCGCGACAAAAGCTGGGGGTTCTTTGTACAATGGGTTTCAGGATGCCCTCGACGTAGTCGGAGATGTTCTCACACAGGAATGCTCTGAAAGAATTGATAAGTAATAAGCTGTGACCCCATTATTGGATTCATGAGTTATCCACGTGCTCACTATTACAGCCCAAATTCAGAGCTCCTGTAGATTATTCAACTGATTCAACAGTGAATCAGATCCAATCTCCAACCCAAGGAGCTGAAACTAAATACACAAACTCCGCCTGTCTCACCAGTGAGTCTGTTTCGATTAATTTAACCTGAACTCAGTTGCTATATTTCTGCACTAATGACATTCTCCTTGTTCATTGAGAAACTTATCTGCTGACCCATTGGGCTGTTTCTTTAAGTGAGTTGTAAAACTGCAACTTTTAACATTTTCTCTACTTGTTCTTTATATCTTTGCTTCTTCTCACTGGACAACTTTGTTTTACGATCTGTTTTAAATTTACAGCTAACTTAGTCGCGATTGTGACTCTATCTCGAGGGAGGTGCGGTCTTTCCAAAGGTGTCACTCGGTACCTGGTGGCGATGGCTGCAGCCGATCTGCTGGTTGTCATTATTCGGGTCATACTGGAGAAAATTAATCCCTTCAAACTGAGCGCTGTATTATATTACAGTCGTCATGCCTGTGGCATCAGAGAATTCATTGCTACCGCAGTTGTTAGCAGCTCTGTCTGGCTCACAGTCGCCTTCACCTTTGACCGAATGGTGACCATTTGCTTCCAGAAACTGAAGATGAAATACTGCACTGAGAAAACAGCAGCCATCGTTATCACAACGGTGAGTTTACTGTGTTTATTCACCAAAATCCCGGTGTTTTTTAAGTATGACCCCTATTACCGCAGGGTATCAGACGAGTACTACTATAATCCTGTGTGGAAAGTCTTTGACTGGACGGACCGCATTTTAACTCCAGTGCTCCCCTTTGTGCTGCTACTGCTGCTCAATACTCTCACCGTCAGGCACATCCTGCTGGCCAGTGCAATCCGCAGGAAACTGAGGAGACAGCGAAACGGGGAGGAGCAGAATGATCCAGAAATGAAGAATCGAAGAAGATCCATCATTTTACTCTTCACCATATCGGGCAGTTTTATCCTGTTACGGGTGACACATGTTGTATATCTATCGATTCAACGAATATCTGGGATGTTTAATGTTTGGACACCTGATGGACTTGTATTAGATCTGATTGGATCAATGCTCCAGTTATCCAGTTCCTGCACCAACACATTTATTTACGCAGTCACACAGAGGAAGTTCAGAGAGGAGGTGATGAATGCTGTGAAATATCCCTTTACTGTCATCCGGAATTTCATTAAATGATGGGAAGAAAGCTGGAAAATTTAAACCGGGACTGGGTCGCAAAATTATTGTTCCTGTCCAGCTCAACTCCTGTTGAAGAAACATGTCCAAAGGGCTTTGAAAATGAGAAGCAGAATCTTCCTCAAATCTACACAGCTGGAAGTTTAAAAGTGAATTCTCCAGGTTCTGAGAAATAATTGATTTGAGGATATTGGGATGAATATTATTTTGTCTCAAATACAAAGTTTAAATGAGATCTGATTATAATTTAAACATTCTGACAAGTCAAAGGCAAAGATTCGAATGACACAGATTTCGCTTCTCACTAACTTCACAGAATAAATACAGTGAGTTTGAAAGGAATGGAAACAACTGATTCAGTGAGACGCAGAAAAATTGAAGAAGCCGCGTCGAAACGATGATTGTTGTTGTTGAGAACTGACAATAAAAATAGTTTGAAAACTGCCTTTTCAGGGAAAGTGAAATCTTTGTGAGGAATTTAGAATGTCGACAAATTGAAAACTCCTGGAAAGCAGGAACATGGAGACAATTGCTGAATCATCAACCTGGGGAGAACAAACAGCATTGGGAAAGGGGACTTTGAACCAACTCACTTGTACTAGATTCAGAAAATGGAGTTTGAACAAACATTGGAGAGGTTGGACATCCCATCCAGTTCATTCAGTGATCAATAGTCATCATCCCATGTGTTTCTATGCTTCCATGTCTCTTTATCTCCATTCCACCAGCCACCAATCAAACATATTGCTCAATGTTCTACATGGCATATTTCTCTGGCAATATGGAATGGACAGAGAGCTGACTGCAAGACAGGAAACTGGGAGATCTTTTCACGTACCTGCAACATTCTGCCACCAATTGGACACTCCCACCGGGACAATTACTTTTCCTCGATCTTTTCATTGGGAACTGTCGTCGGGACATTGGCCATCTCAATTTTTCTGCCCCCCTCACCCATTCCAATCTCTCTCCTTCCGAACTTTCCGCCCTTCGCTCCCTCAGGTCCAACCCTGACATTGTCATCAAACCTGCCAACAAAGGGGGTGCTGTTGTCGTCTGGCGTACTGACCTCCACCTCGCAGAGGCTGAGCGCCAACTCTCAGATACTTCCTCCTACCTCCCCCTGGAGCATGATCACACCACTGAACATCAAGCCATTATCTCCAACACAGTCACTGACCTCATTTCCTCCAGATGCCATCCCCCCACAGCTTCCAACCTCATGGTCTCCCAATTCCGGACAGCCCACTTCGACCTTCTTCCCAAAATCCACAAAAAGGACTGTCCTGGTAGGTCCATTGTGTCCGCATGCTTCTGCCCTACTGAACGTATTTCCTCTTATCTTGACTCCATCCTCACTCCCCTGGTCCATTCCCTCCCCACCTATATCAGGGATTCCTCTGATGTCCTGCATCATATTGCCAGCTTCCAGTCCGCAGGCCCTAACCACCTCCTATTCACCATGGATGTGCAATCTCTCTACACCTCCATTCCACACCAGGGCGGCCTGAGAGCCCACATGTCTGTCCTTGGCTTGCTGCAATGTTCCAGTGAAGCTCAACACAAAACTGGAGGAGCAGCATCTCATCTTCCGGCTCGGTAATTTACAGCCTTCCGGTCTCAACATCGATCCCCACCCCACAACATCTCCATCTGTCACAGCTTACAGCTTCTCTGCCGTTTGACCATTCAAACCCTTTATTCTCTCTGTGGATAGCTATTAGCAGTCTTTTCCCCTGTTTTCTATGGCTATGACTCATCTTTCATTCCTTCCCCCTGCAGTATAAATATCTCCCACTTTCTATGCCTTTTAGCTTTGACAGAGGGTCATCTGGACTCGAAACGTCAGTTCTTTTCTCTCCTTACAGATGCTGCCAGACCTGCTGAGATTTTCCAGCATTTTCCCTTTTGGCTTCAGGAAACTGGGAGTTGGGTTAAAGTCATTCAGATTGGCAGGAAGTGGGAAGTGGCTACCAAAAGGACCAATGCTGGAACATTGTTGTTCCCAATTCATATTAACAACATGAACAATATTCACAATGAAGAACAAACTGTGGGGACAGTGAAATGTGGATGAAACCAACAATGCAATTTCCACATTTGTAGATGACACAACATTGAGGAGCATTGTCGATACTGAGGGGGGACTGCCACACATGAGGAGAAAACATTCATAAATGTACAGAAGCGGCATTTCAAATTAATTTCAACATTGATAAGTGTGAGGCATTACAATTTGCTCAGAATCATAAGATCAGAAAAAAGATGGAAAATCAGAATCTAAATGAGGCAGAGATGCAAAGAGGTCTTAGATTTTCGGTGACCAAGGTATTAAAGCTGTTACAGGAGCAAACAAAACACGAGGGTTTAAATCTTGAGGATTGGAAGTGAAAATTAAAGAATTGCAGTTAAACCTGTACAAAGCACGGTCCGACCGCACGTGGAGCTCTGTGTATGGTTCTGGTCACCACATTATAAAAAGGATATAGAAGCTCCAAGGAGGTTACAGAAATGATTGACAAGGATGTTAAGGATTCTACTTCTCAACAAATGATAAACAGGCTGGGTGTCGGGCTCTAATTGGTCACTGGTGTTTTCACTTCTAAGCCAAGCTCCAGATGCTGCCGCTCTGTTACTCCATTGGGAGAGTGATGCGCGATTGATTCACACGGGAGGCTAGGACGTACCCGGGAATAAAGGCTTTTATTCACAACAAGATTGGAGCACACTACTTAACAATATTATCCCAGACCAAGGGCTACTAGGAAGTAGCAGTGACCTTTATACTCCTGTAAGAAGGCGGAGCCGAACGGAGTGTACCACATAAACAATAATAACAGGTGGAACACCCAAACCCTAACCCCAACAGTAACAAGAGTAACATATGTACAAGTACCCATAGTGGTAACCATCTATGGTTCACCACATTCACCCCTCCTTTAAAAACAAAGGCCGGTGGGGTAAGGAGGCAATATGAACTGTCCACATGTTCACAAGTTCAGCCGTCTCGGGGGTCCGCACCGTCTCTGCGACCTCCGCAGCACTGACTCCAATGCCGGTTCTGGTGACCGTGGTGACGACCCTCTCTCTGAGGTGGTGTCCACTGACTCGTCCAGTTCCTCACACGCCTGTCGACCTCGAGGTGGCGACAATCTCCTGGACTCAGGCAAGCTGTACACGGGAGTAAGAGGATGAAGTTGAGGTCCCGATGCTGCCCGCGCCGTGTCAGGAGGGGAGAGAATGGGCAAAGGAATCCTAACCAGGGGTGCGGGAGTGACGGGGGTTTCCAGGTCCCCTGCAGGCGCTAGATCTCTGATAGAGACCGTGTCCTCTCGCCCGTCAGGATATGCCACACAGGCATATTGAGGGTTGGCGTGGAGGAGATGGACCTGTTCAACCAAAGCGTCGGACTTGCGGGTCCTAACATGCCGCTGCAGGAGGACAGGTCCTGAGTACGTCAACCAAGACGGCAGTGAGGTCCCAGAGGAAGACTTCCAAGGGAAGGTAAACATCCGCTCATGTGGGGTAGCATTGGTTGCCGAACTCAGGAGGGACCGGATTGAATGGAGCGCATCAGAAAGTACCTCTTGCCAACGGGTGACTGGAAGACCCCTAGACCTTAGCGCCAGTAAAACAGCCTTCCAGACTGTAGCATTTTCTCTCTCGACCTGTCCGTTACTCCTGGGGTTGTAACTCGTAGTCCTACTTGAGGCAATTCCCTTAGAGAGCAGGTATTGTCTCAAGTCGTCGCTCATAAACGACGAACCACTATCACTGTGGATATAACTGGGGTAGCCGAACAGGGTAAAAAGACTCCGCAGGGCTTTGATGACCGTGGCAGAGGACATGTCAGAACAGGGGATGGCAAAGGGGAATCGGGAGTATTCGTCAACCACGTTGAGGAAATACACATTCCGATCTGTCGAAGGAAGGGGCCCCTTGAAGTCGACACTCAGTTGTTCAAAAGGGCGAGTGGCCTTAATGAGGTGTGCCCTGTCAGGCCGGTAGAAGTGTGGCTTGCACTCTGCACAAACCTGGCAGCTTCGAGTTATCGACCTGACATCCTCTATGGATAGGGCAGATTCCGAGCCTTTACAAAATGGAAAAACCGAGTGATCCCCGGATGGCAGAGATCATCGTGGAGGGCCTGTAATCGATCCTCCTGCACACTGGCACATGTTCCACGTGACAGGGCACCTGAGGGCTCATTGAGCTTCCCCGGACGGTACATGCTATCATAGTTGTAGGTGGAGAGTTCGATTCTCCACCTCAAGATTTTATCATTCTTAATTTTTCCCTTTAACGTGTTGTTGAACATGAAGGGCACGGACCGCTGGTCCGTGAGCAGGGTAAACCGTTTGCCAGCCAAATAATGACGCAAATGCCGTACAGCCTCCACAATGGCCTGAGCCTCTTTCTCCACAGAGGAGTGCCGAATTTCAGGGCCTTGGAGGGTGCGAGAGAAAAAGGCGACAGGCCTGCCCGCCTGGTTAAGTGTGGCGGCCAGGGCGAAATCAGATGCATCACTCTCCACTTGAAAAGGGATGGACTCATCAACAGCGTGCATCGTGGCTTTCGCGATGTCGGCTTTTATCCCTGCAAAGGCTAGGCAAGCCTATGCTGTCAGGGGAAAAGAGGTAGATTTTATGAGCGGACGGGCTTTGTCCGCGTAATTGGGGACCCACTGTGCATAGTACGAGAAGAAGCCTAAGCATCTTCTCAGTGCTTTGATGCTAGTGGGTAGGGGAAGTTCAAGGAGGAGACGCATCCGGTCTGGATCGGGGCCGATGACCCCGTTTTCCACCACGTATCCGAGGATTGCTAGGCGGTGCTTGCTGAATACGCACTTCTCCTTGTTATAGGTCAGGTTCAGGAGAGTCGCAGTGCGTAAAAACTTCTGGAGGTTGGCGTCGTGGTCCTGCTGGTCATGGCCGCAGATAGTGACGTTGTCCAGGTACAGGAAGGTAGCCCGTAGCCCGTTTTGGTCCACCATTCGGTCCATCTCACGCTGGAAGACTGAGACCCCATTAGTGACGCCGAAAGGGACTCTTAAAAAGTGGTGGAGACGGCCATCCGCCTCAAAGGCCGTGTATTTGCGGTCCTCTGGGCGAATGGGGAGCTGGTGGTAGGCTGACTTCAAGTCGATGGTGGAGAACATCCGGTACTGCGCAATCTGGTTGACCATGTCAGATATGCGCAGGAGAGGGTACGCGTCCAGCTGCGTGTACCTATTAATGGTCTGACTATAGTCTATGACCATCCGGGGCTTGTCTCCAGTCTTAACCACCACGACTTGTGCTCTCCATGAGCTAGGTTGAATGACCCCTTCCCTGAGGAGCCGCTGAACCTCAGATCTAATAAAGATCCGATCCTCAGCGCTGTAACACCTGCTCTTAGTCGCGATGGGCTTGCAGCCTGGCACGAGATTTTCGAATAGGGAAGTCGGGGTAATTTTGAGTGTTGAGAGGCCGCATGTGGAGCACGCTGGACAATTTGGAGGCTGCTGTTCTCCCACTGAAAGTGGAGGGAGTGGCCCATCGTACTGCAGCGTCACACTCTTCAGGTGGACCATAAAGTCTAGCCCCAGGAGTACCGGAGCGCAAAGGTGTGGTAACACGAGGAGCCTGAAGTTCTAGTAGACTGTGCCCCGCACCGTTAAGGTTACCACACAGCTCCCAAGAACGAGGACAGATCGGGACCTCGACGCCATGGAGATTGTCTGCCTGACAGTTTGCACACGGAGAGCGCACCGTTTCACTGTATCCGGATGGATGAAGCGCTCCGTGCTCCCGCTGTCAAACAGGCAATGTGCCAGGCGCCCGTTTACCTCTATGTCCATCATGGACTTGTCGAGTCTATGAGGCTTGGCCTGGTCCAGGATGATTGATGCCACTGTTGGATCCCGAGTGTAATTGCAGGCAGGCTGAGATAGCCGACGACAAGGACCCCTGCTGGTCTTCTGCGGCCGGTGTCAACCAAAATGGCTGCGCCCACGAATCGCACGTGGTCGATGATGTTGAAAACGGCGGCACCCGCAGGTCGCACGTGGCTTGCCTCGTCGTCGTAGGAAATGGCGGCGCCCATGGATCGCACGTGGCTGAAGACATTGACGAGGCCGGAGACGAGGAGATGGATCCAGGGGAGTCACACGCAGCACTGCTGGGCTTGGAAGGGGTCTTTGCTCAGCACACTTTTGCATAGTGCCCTTTCTTCCCACAGGCGGAGCAAAACATCGTCCTGGCCGGACATCTCTGGCGTGGATGCTTCGCCAATCCGCAGAAATAGCACCGTGGGCCTCCAGGAGCTGCCGCAGCCGTCAGGTCTGAAGTTGGGAGCATTATCGCGCAGTTCCGAGGAGCCGCCGAGTACAGTTGAGGCGGTGGCTGTGCTTGCCACGATGTTCCCACGTGGTCGGTGGGGTAGGTTTTGAGACTTCTGGAGGCCGTTTCCATTGCATCGGCCAATTCTACCGTCTTAGCCAGGTCCAAGGTACCCTGCTCTAGCAGCCGCAGGCGAATATAGGATGAGCCGATTCCCGCCACGAACGCGTCCCGAATAAGATCGTTGGTGTATTGAGTAGCCGACACCTCTTTGCAGTTGCAGGCTCTGGCTAGCTGTTGAAGTTCGCGCAGGTACTGTCCCGTAGTTTCGCCGGGCTGCCGCCGTCGAGTGGCAAATAGGTGACGAGCATGAATTTCGTTCGGCTGTTTATTGTACAGCTTCTTGAGTAATTCGATGGCGTCTTTGTAATTTTGGGAATCGCGAATTGTTGCACACACAGTGTCGCTCACCCTGGCATGGAGGACCCGCAATCTGTCGGCGTCGGACTGGACTGCTGTCGAGGCCTCAATGTAATCCTCGAAGCACTTCAACCAATGGTCGAAAGTATTCGATGCCCCAGCGGCACGCGGATCCAAGGTTAGCCGATCGGGTTTCAGCATCTGCTCCATTTTTTCCTCGAACAAAATTTTCGGTATTTTGTTGCGAATAAAATTGATGCGCGATTGATTCACACGGGAGGCTAGGACGTACCCGGGAATAAAGGCTTTTATTCACAACAAGATTGGAGCACACTACTTAACAATACTGTCCCAGACTAAGGGCTACTAGGAAGTAGCAGTGACCTTTATACTCCAGTAAGAAGGCGGAGCCGAACGGAGTGTACCACATAAACAATGATAACAGGTGGAACACCCCAACCCTAACCCCAACAGTAACAAGAGTAACATATGTACAAGTACCCATAGTGGTAACCATCTATGGTTCACCACAGTGACTGAAGTCGGGAATGGGTTAATGAACTTTGTCACACTTAAGCATTAAGACCCGAACTCTGTGATTTTGTTGAGAACACTGCAGAGTTCATGTTTTTGTCAGAGTTCGGTGTTTTTCATGTCTGTGCCAGATAAGAGGAACAGCTATTCTTGTTATTAAGAAATGCGATTAACCCAGCTCGAAATAAGCTGAACAGTCTCCATTTTCATGTACCTTTGTTTAACACGATGGAGTTGACATGTATGCCTTCTGACTTTGTATAACCATAGATTTATATATATATATTCATCATATGTTATTCATCTTATTCTGATATAAAGTATTATACAAACTTGTATGTATATTAGTTAACTTGTTTGTGCAAAACCTGTGATGTTGTTTCAAGGATATAAATGATGAACAATCGTGGCCTTGGTGATCGAACAAACTACGCAGAGGAAGATACTGCTAATACAACAAGAACCTCACCATGAACAATGACAGACATCTTAAAGAATTGCAATGTAATGAGGGCAGGGCCCGGGACATATATAAACTCTGTTCTTACTTGTGTTCGAGGAAAAGGCTGGGGGTCCACTGTTCGGAACCTCACTTCTCCCACAATTGTGAAAATAAACCTGCATTTTGATCCACTAATAGTGTCAGAGGTTTTTTACCTACAACAATTGGGGGCTCGTCCGGGATAATCTGTTTACGGTCCGGTCGAATGGCCACGACCGGGACACCGGAATAGATTATCGAACTCTAAATAGAGTGGGTCAAAATGCAGTGGGTCATCATCTGTGATAAGAGTGTGTGATGTTCAGACGTGAGTGAGATAGAGACTGTCTGAGTGATCGCCGGAATTTGAAGGAAAAGCCTTCATGTGAAAGAGTTGGAAGGAAAAGCCTTCTGAGGAGAAGCCGGCTTAAACAAATATATAGTATAAGCGGTGGTACGGAGGGATCTGATCAACCCTTTTACAGGTATCACCGGACTCCGATAAGAGCAACCTGGGAGGGGGAGAGTGAGAAAGGAGAACAAATCACTCCAGGTGGTGAGTATAAACTTATCAGTGTTACGGCAGGACAAAGACAGTGGGGACCCCCTGGGTCCCTAATAAATGAATTTATGATTAAGAGGGACAGACTCATAAAACAGATGATAAAAGGGGGATGGGATTTAGACCACCCACCACACCAACAACGAAAGTGGTTGGAAAAGGAAAAGAAAAACAAAACTAAGAAAATTGGAGTTCTCTTAGTTCATCAATTGGCCGGATTACTTAAGAGAGAGAGAGAGAGCGATGTAAGATGTAATTGCGATCGAGAGCCTCATGTGATGGAATGGGGTATAGCAGATCAATGCGAGTTTAATAAATTACGTTCCCCAGTAAATTTTACGCTAATGCGTCGGACAGAGATTTGGGGAATGTGGGAATAATAGCATTAGATTACATCTGAAGAGTCGTAAGGGGAGTTAACCATTGAAGCACACAGTAGATTCGATCTTGCATCTGCCTCTGTAAAGATAATTAATTTAGTAGGGATATTTAAAAGTGATAAAATAAATGGATTATTTGGACCAGGCTTTGTTAAATTTGAAAATGTATTTTTGATAGAACTGAAGATGAAAAGATAAATAGAAAGAATTATTCCTGCGTATTTGAAATGATGATTAATCACTTGTTTATATTCCTCTGAGTTATAAGACTTGCAGTAACTTTAAGATATAGTCAAAATTTAACAGAGAAGGGAGTTACATAAGGTAGAATGGGAGTGCGTGTGCCATACTGGGAATTATTATACTGCCATAATGCATTCTAATTAAAATGTGTTACATGGATCAACCATGAAACTGTATTAAATGACAGACAGGCTAAAAGGGAGTGCCCGCCTATAATACCAAATTGACAAATCAATATAATTAGAGATGAGGGAAATAATTTAGTGGAATAATGAGATAAGAAAATGCTGGGGAAGTATTTGTTACAAACGGTTAAAGATTAAAGTGATAGGATTCCTTGAATTTAGTTCTGTTTTGAGTTGAATTACAGCTTGGAAGGCAGCAGCATAAAAGCGACTGTTAATCAACGGTCTGTATTCTTAAATGTTTTACTTCCATCCCAGTTTAAGATGTTAAGTCTGAATAAATGTTGGAAGCTTCCATGTGTATCTGTGTGTTTAACAACGTGATTGCGTGAATGTTTTGTTGTTGTTCGTTTTAATGTTGAGAAAGGAGTTAAACCTTGGAAGGACCATGTGCTCTTTCCTTGTCTTGAAGTTGAAATTATAAGAGTGTAGTTGAGAAGTTAAAAAAATAAGAAGTAAATTTGTGAAAAATAGGAAAGCAGGAACAAAAGAATGAGGTGAATATACTGTCTCTGAGTCAGTTTAAAGTCTATCAAATCAATGAATCATAGTTCCGATTATCCCAATTTACAGCAGGAGATTAATCAATTAAAACCTCAGTTGTTAATACAAATAAAAATGTTGTCCTTGAGTATTTTTAATTTGCATTTGATGCCAACCATTGAACACCATGAATTATTGGAACTTGTGTTGCCAATTAGTTACCGATATGAAATTCAAGACTTGTGTGATGTTCCGATAACATGCAACAAATTACATCATTTAAATCATCTAACATTGATGATAGTCCTGATAGTGTAACTAGTTAAAACTATATACTGCCGTTGGAATTGTGCCATCTATTGTTCAAGGTTTTCCAAATCTAAGAACACTGCAAAGCTTAAAACCGAGCCAGCTAGGGAGCAAACCAAAACATTTCCAATCAAGTAACTCTTGTTATTGTTATATGTATTGTGCTTGTTATTGTTCTAAAAGTGCAAGGAATTCTGATCTGGAGCTCAGTTTAAAAATGGAAACAGATTAATTTAAAAATTAAATTAAGAGGGTTTTGAGATACCCGAGAAAAATCAAATCCTGAAGAGCCTTAACCAATTTTATAAAATATATTGTGTATTGATAAAAACATAATTCTGTGGGGGAAAAGGCTAGTTATTCCAAACATGTAACCATTCTTTGCCATAATTTGTAATAACTTGCACAATTAACATTAACATGACAGGAAGTGAAACCGGATTAGTTGAGAGAGAGAAAGAGTTGGAGACTGGCTTTGCAGCCAGACTCAGAAATCTTGCATCATTTCGGTTATCTGTGTTTTTAAAGAGCTATATATGGCAGCATGCAATTGGCATCTATAACCCGAAACACTGGTGTTTACCTTATGAGACAATCTGTCTATAGAAGGATCATTTCTGCTTAAACATTGCACTTTCAAATGTGGACAAACAAATGATCAAATTAGATATAATGTAAGAATACATCATATAAAGATCGGAGCTGTATGGCATGTGATCTTAATGGGGAAAGCGATGTCTTTTGATAGAATTCGCCAGCTGCAGCCAGTGCAAAGTGTTGTTTGATTCGCACTAAGCCTGTTTATTTCTTCAGAATAAACTCGACTGATCTGAAGTAAATATGCCTTTCTTTAAACATTGTTTTCAAAATAACGGTGATTTTAGAGAAAGAAGGAGAGAGAGAGAGCAGCCAAAAACCAGCGGTGAGATTGAACAAAACAAAACATCTGTTTCTAAAGCGTAACTAAATTAGATATTATTATTACATACAAGCAGTCTCCAGCTACATCAACAACTTGACCATGAGAAAGTTTGTTTACCTTACATTGTACTATCAGAGAATGCAGCTAAGTTTCTAAGTTGGACTCAGAATTCCAAGCTGATGAGGCCAAATTAGCTTAAATTAACTTAAAGCATAGCACAATTAATTACATTGGGCAAAAATACTTTGCACTCGCGAAAGCCATACAGACATCGGGGAAAACAAACGTGGATGAAGGTATTGCCCACCATACTAAATGAGATTAAGGGTTGCTACAAACCGCACAACCGGATTAACCCCTTATGAGCTCATGACAGGACGGACGATGCAATTACCAGAAAGCATCATAACAGGTGGGACCGATGTAGGTCCACTAAAAGATAAAATCAGGAGATATGTTTTGGAACTAAGCACCCAACTAAAAGGGATGCATAAATCGGTAAAAGACAATCAAGAAATAAGAGATGCAGAGAGAGCTTGAAATGCTCCCTGACAGTCCCAACAGTGGGATGTCCCAGTAAAAATATTACCTAACAAATCAGGGCTTGTACAAAAATGAAATGAGCCGTATGAAGTTATAATGAGTAGAGATATCTGTGCCTGTATATACTCAGTTGAATATGCTGAAATTAATCGGAAAATATGTGTCAAAGACTACTTTCCTGGAGTCTATTTTCACTTCTTTATTTCCTAGTTTATAGGCAGTAACCAGTTTCTCATCCTCCAATGCCATGCTGAAGTAATCCTTGGAAGTATCTTTGTTACCCAGGTACAAAACAAACAGATCCAATTGCAAACATTGACCTACAAGCAAGCTGAACGGGTTTGCGGTGTCACGCATGGGTGATATAGCCTTTGGACCATTGTATAATGGTCACGCGGGATATTAGTAAGTGATAAGATGCTTCTCATGCTGATTCTCACAACCCTGGCCCTGTTAGCCATAGCGGGAAAGGATAACTGGAATTATGAGGATTTGGGGATGGGACACAGTGAACATCTCTGCAATGATGACTCTGTCTATTGTATGAACACCTGTGTGTATATGTCTTATCTGTATGCATCACTATCAAATTTGAGCAAGTGCTGGGTCTGTTCACACATTCCCATGCACGGAGGAAAGGGAGGAATTCCCTTATTTCCTATCCCTTTATCAGCTCCAGAAGTAATTGAATGGGTTTTAAATCAGAATGGAACCCAGAAAGGGTCAAGGAAACTGACATTTAAAACCCCATTGGGTACCACTATGCAGGGTATCAGCAACAGTGATGTTGTTTCAAGGCTAGGGGGCGGAGGGTTCACTTTATCGTCCTTTAAGAAGAATTACCAGCCCAGTTACGACAGATCAGATTCCCCACCCTACTTCATTGTGAAAAATCAACAAAGGGGAGTTATCTGCCTGACAAGAAATGGAACCATACCTGTTGGCCGTAGCTACTGTATACAGCTGATTGATATCACTGATGACGCTGAGGCCATGATACAGGTCACAATCCAGTGCCCCATAGCCACCGTCCCGGTTAATCTCTCCTCCGCTTATATAAGCACGATGACTGCATATAATGGTGCCTATTTTGTCTGTGGAAACAATGCCTATCCGTGGCTTCCCTGGAATTGGACAGGATCGTGTTATTTGGCATATGTGGTGCCTTATATTCACCATTACACTGACTTACGGGACCACCCTGAGATACACCTGCTTAGGGCGAAGCGAGCCATTAGTGAGACAGAACGATTCTTCATGATAGCCTACCCATTTTTTGGGACGGCAAGCGCAGCACAGGAACATATACGGATGGCCTCAACCCTAGAGAAAGTTGCAAATAAGACTAAGGATGGGTTCGAGGAGGTGAGCACGGCCATCTCTGAAATGTCAGCAGAGGTCGTAGCTATTCGAACTGTGGTGTTACAGAACTGATTGGCACTCGATTATCTGCTCGCCTCCCAAGGTGGAACGTGTGCCATAGTTGGCTCGAAATGTTGTACGTATATTCCCGAAGCTTCGGAGAATATAACTCGCTTAGCAGATCATATTAAACAAGTAGCAAAAGCAATTCAGGAAGAAGGGAACCAATATCATGATTATAACCCTCCGGGCTGGCTGGGGCAATGGTTCGGGTCGTGGGGTTCATACCTGATGCATGGATTGATTGTATTAATTGTAATTGTAATTACTTGCTGTGTTTGTATGGCATTATTGAACGCCTGTTGCAAAACAGTAACAGCACGAATTATGATGGTCGCAAGTGTACAGGCGGAGGGGGCAGACCTCCCGACTAAGGAGCGAGGCCCATTCCCCGATAACATGTGGTTCTGAGTTGGTCATAGGGGCCATGTGGAGACCACCTGGCACCCGACCAAAAAGGGGGGAGTGAAGCCGGGAATGGGTTAATAAACTTCAGGACTCAAAGTGTCAAAGTGACCTCTGCGATATTTAGAGCTTGTATGAGAAGTGCTGTAGAATTCATTGTTTTGGTTAGAATTCATTGTTTCTTACATTTGGACCAGATAAGGGAAAACCGTTGTCTCCTGAATGTATATCAGGTTAACTTGTTTGTGCAAAACCTGTGATATTGTTTCATGGCAATGACGAACGATCGCGGCCTTGGAGATTGCTCACACAGCGGGAATCTGTATACCGATAGGAATAAAACTCTGTTCTTAACTTATATTCGATGAGAAGGCTGGGGATCCATTGTTAGGAACCTCACTTCTCCCACAATTGTGAAAATAAACCTGCACTTTGATCCACTAATAGTGTCAGAGGTTTTTTTTACCTACAACACACCTCACACCACATGCGTCACTTCCTGATGAATTCCATGATGTTTTGTTAAGCCTGATACTTTCATGATTTGATATCTGTACAGATCATGGAGAGAAATAAGGATGGGGGACTAGAGCAGTCAGAGACAGCGAGGTTGCGAGGGAATCAGTATGAATATTGAGGCTGTGAATTTAGTCATATAAATATTCAGGAGCAGTGGTTCCTGTAACTCTCTCTGACTCATTTTCTTTCTGCCTCTATTTATACCACAGTCTATCTGTCTGTTCATGTAAAAGAAATAGCTTAATGTCACCTTACAAGGAAGCGTGTGTGTGGTAATTCTACAGGTAAATTATCTATAACAACGGCTAGATCACTAAATTAGTGTCAAAGCTAAAAGCAAGACAATTTGATGAAAATGAATGAACATTAACTTTAATTTTATATGTTGATATAATTATTATCAATATTTCAGTAATGTTAAGGTACCAGATCAGAAACCCCAAAGTTTGTTATGAAGCACGACGAGACCCCAACAGTCTTTTTTTATTTTGACTTTCATGTGAGGATCAGGTGTTTCACTCCAGGTGCGATTCTATTGACACACTCGGATGTTTTCACAATACAATCTTTATTTAACAATATGGTTTGACAATAACACATGAATTAGCTTAACCTTTACCAACTTAAACACTTAAGCATGACAAGATACAATCCTTAACTGCTAAGCTTTCTCTATTAGATCCAATTCAAGCAATTTTCCTCTTAGAGACTTAAATTCCTCTTTAAAATGAGTTAGCACCACAAATGCTAATGTGCTTGCACTTGGGGTGCCAGTCCTGAGGCCTCCAGCACACCTATGGAGAACGAGACAGTGAGAGAAACCCATTTCCTCTGGCAGGAACCAAAGAGCAGCCTCCAGAGTGAGATAGAGAGACCTCTTGCATCTTACAGAACCCATCAGTAACTCCCTGTGCTTCCCTGTAGGCTTAGCCCCTCCCCTTACTCACATGACATTGTCAATCAACCTAATCAAAACTCGACTGTGTAACCTCAGGGGAAAAAACAAAATAAACAAAAATGCATGAACTCAGATTAAAACAAACACATCCCGAGCTAAAATCAATCATTAGCCTGCATTCTCAGCATGTGAGCTGCCTGGTGCACAGTCAGTTTGGCATCATATGAGATTAGTCATGGCATTCATCATCTCCAGACTCCCAGGTTGTCTGGATCCACTGCAGTTGACCTATCACTGCAACAGGTCCACAGCAGACACCATCTCCCTGGCCCTACATGCAACCAAAGACACTCATGTCAGCTTCCTATTTATTGACTACAGCTCAGCCTTCAACACCATTATCCCAACAAAACTCATCTCCAAACCCCGTGGCCTTGGGTTCCTCCCTCCAAGACTGGATCTGAGACTTCTTAACATGCAGACCACAATCCGTAAGGATAGGCAATGACACCTCCTCAACAATTATCCTTAACATTGGTGCCCCGTGAGGCTGTGCCCTCAGCTTCTGACTATACTCATACAGTTATGACTGTGTGGTCAAATTCCACTCCGACTCCATTTTCAAGTTTGCTGATCACACCTCTGTAATGAGTTGGATCTCAAACACTGACCAGACGGAGTATAGGAAACAGATAGACAATCGGGTGAAATGGTGTGATGGCACTAATGTCTCTGTCAGTGTTAGCAAAATGAAGGAGATATTCATTAACTTCAGGAAACGTAGTGGAGGACATGTGCCCGTGGAAATGATTGAGAGTTTCAAGTTTCTAGTTATTCAGATCATGACCAATCTGTCCTGGTCCCCCAAGCTGATGCGATAGTTATGAAAACCCACCAACACCTCTACTTTCACACGAGGCTAAGGAAATTTGGCATGTCTGCTACGAGTCTCATCAGGTTTTACATATGCACCACAGAAAGCATCCTTTCTGGAGTTATCACAGCTTGGCCTCTGCTCTGACCAGGACAACAAGAAACTACAAAATGTTGTAAAATTAGTCCAGTCCATCACAAAAAACAGCCTCCCATCCAATGATTCTGTCTGCACTTCCCGCTGCCTTGGAAAAGCAGCCAGCAGAGTCAAGTACCGCACACACCCTGGACATAGTCTCTTTCACCTTCTTCTATCGCGATAAAGATACAAAAAAACTGAGAACACATAGCACCCAACTCAAGAACAGTTTCTTTCCTGCTGCCATCAGAATTTTGAATGGAGCTACCGTATATTAAGCTGATCTCTCTCAACACCCTAGCTATGACTGTTACCCTACAGTCTGCACACTCATCTTTCCTCTTCCCCTATGTACTCTATGAACAATGTGTTTTGTCTGTATAGCATGCAAGCAAAATACTTTTGTGTGTATTCCCATTACATGTGACAATAATAAATCAAGTAAAATATGAAAAGGAGCTGAATTTTAAACATATCCCTGACAAGAAACATGATATAAATACATTGCTTAAAGGCACAGTACCATCACACACACCCTTTAAAAGTGAACAATATAAAAAGATGACTTCATTTTTCAAAACCTCTAGTTTCCACACCATTAGTACTCTCTAATATGCATGTGTATATGTATTACACATACACACAAACACACATATATATTATATGTATATATATATATAAAATACTTTTCCTCAGCATGCAAACATAACAGTCGTATAGTCCAGCTCAGTGCTTCTCTTCCAATATCGAGCATCCATTCTTCTTTCAAAGTCATGATAAAGCAATCACGTTCTCTCTTCCTTCTTTTCTTGACGCACTGCTGTTGTTCAGCTGTTGGTTCTTTCTTTTTAAAACCTCCTTCTGCTCTTCATCCTGCTTTGATTCCAAATCTGAGCTCGATTCTGTTGTCATAATTATCATGATCCGGAGGGTGAAATTTTACATTGAATGCAAACTGGCACAAACCACTTTGGATTTGCTTTTCTTTTCTTCACTGAATGCAACAATTATTTTCAGTTTCAGAGTCCCAAAATGTCAAAGCAAAATGATTTTTGCATAGGGTTAAGCTGTTCGCAGACATTGTCAAAGCATACCTGCCCTTTGTACGCTGTCTTAGCTTCACATGTATGCGTCCAGGGCCACCCAGAATGTTTGCTTTATCACTGTCCCCTTGCTTGTTAACTGACCTTACTTCCTCTATCAGGCAACTCCACCTTCTGTTGCCAAATGATAGCTCAAAGTTTTTTCAAGTCTCCAATTGTATAGCTGTCTGTTCCAAGATAGTTTATTAATCCCTTTGTTTATTCTGGATCTTCATCATCATTTTCTGCATGTTCCTTGGAAAAGATATATAGCAGATTGACTTCTTTGGTGTCAGGATTTGTTGTAATTATCTTTTGCACGATCATTTTGGCAGTCATGCTGTTGTCGAAACCATCGTAAGTTACTCGAACCTCAGCTACGAAAAGTCTTGTTTTTCTGGGTATCCATGTCTGTGTAAACTGCATAGATTCATTATCCCAGCAGTTCATTTTGAATGATGGTAACGTTTCATCAAAGTCTTACTTCACGTCGTTGTCCTTTTCTTCTGCCTGTGGTAGTAAAATACTTCTGCTCCTCAATCTCCATCTCGAGATCACTTATGACTTGGGGGGGCACGGTGACACAGCGGTCAGCACTGCTGCCTCACAGCACCAGGGTCCAGGTTCGATTCCTGGCTTGAGTCACTGTCTGTGTGGAGTTTGCACATTCTCCCCATGTCTGCGTGGGTTCCCTCTGGGTGCTCCGGTTTCCTCCCACAATCTGAAAGACATGCTGGTTAGGTGCATTGACCTGAACAGGCGCCGGAGTGTGGCGACTAGGGGGAATTTCACAGTAACTTCATTGCAGTGTTAATGTAAGCCTTATTTGTGACTAATAAATAAATTTACTTTACTTACATTCTGATTGAGCTACATTTTTCTTTTCCAACTTTAGCAGTTTTACATGGCACTCATTTGCCTCCATTCGTGTCTTCATTATCTGAGATTTGTAATTTGTTTGAGACTTTAGGCTGTTGCATCTCATACTGAACAAATATCAACTTCTCCTTCTGAACCTGTGCCAACTTGAGTGGATTCAGTCTATCCGAATATTGCTCAAATGGAACAGATTTTTTTCTGCATCTACATCTTGCACAATTACTTCAGTACTTTCCAGTTTGTTCACACATATATCTTCATGTGTTGTCATAACTCTTTCAGGTAATTTTGATTTTCCTCTGGAAGATAGCTCAGTAATTTATCCCAATTTTTGATTCCTTCCCCATTATCCAATTTAATTTCAGGAATGTCAAATTCAGAGTCATCTGGATTGGTTTCCTCATTCTGAGTTGTGACAACCAACACATCCTACTTCTGCTTTCCTTCCATCTCAAAATATAATTTGAGCAGATTCACATGGCACACTCTGTAAGTTTCCTTCTATCTGGCATTCTTATCAAATAATTCAACTTACTTAATTTTATTTTGAGTTGATATGGCCCACGAAGCCTTGTTTTTAATGGTTCAGTTGCCACTGATCATAATACTAACTCGCAAAACTACAATTCTTTAATTTCTGATCTGCTTATTTTTTCATTGCATGCTGTACCGTTTTCAATGCTATCTCGCCAACCCACCAGCCCTCGTGAATCTCTCCCGAAAGTTTGATACATAGTCCAACAATGTAGTCTCAGAATGCTGACTCAACAATTTATCCTTGATCAAGTTAAGTGGCCTTCATTTCTCATGGTACGGTGGCACAGTGGTAAGCACTGCTGTCTCACAGCTCCAGGCACCTGGGTCCAATTCACGGCTTGGGACACTGACTGTGTGGAGTTTGCACATTCTCACCGTGTCTCCGTGAGTTTCCTATGGGTGTTCCGGTTTCCTCCCACATTCCAAAGATGTGTATGTTCGGTGCATTGGCCTAGCTAAATTGCCCCTCAGTGTCCCGGGGTGCATAGGTTAGAGGGATTAGCGGGGTGAATATGTGGGGTTACGGGGATAGGGCCGAGTTGGGATTGCTGTCAGTGCAGACACGATGGGCCGAATGGCCTCCTTCTGCACCGTAATAACTCATTGATTCTATGATTCTAACACTGGGAAATTGATCAAGGTTCCGAGGCTAACAATAGTGGGAGTTCAGATGAGGTATTCTAGATTTTCAATATTCAGTGTTTGGTCGAGGTGTCGTCCCTCCCGTCTTTGGATGCTTTGCGGAGAGTAAGGTGCTAGAAGGTGTGCTGAGTTGGAAAAGTATCAGTCTGCAGACATTCGGACTCAGTTTGAGTCACACAAACTCCATGGTCTCATCCAGTGGCTTGCGTTTCAAGTCTGGCACAGTGGCTTCATTCGCTGGATAACCAACTGGATGCAACAACAACAATGTACCTTTAAGACTTGATTACCTGTAAAGACTCGCATTCCAACCATTATTTTGTAAATTGAGTTTGTGACTTTATATGCCCTGTTTGTGAACAGAACTCCCACTCACCTGATGAAGGAGCAGCGCTCTGAAAGATCGTGGCTTGTGCTACCAAATAAACCTGTTGGACTTTAACCTGGTGTTGTGAGATTTCTTACTGGGGGCCAGTGCCATGGCACTAACTGAGACGGCAACTGACTCCCAGGCCGCATTGCCGTCAGCCCCCCCACCCCCCCCCCCCCCCCCCCCCCGCCCCCCGCCGGTCTGCATCCTGCTAGGGGGAAGAGGGTGACCCGAACTGGCTCTGCCGCAACCAGCAGCCTCCCGGTATCGCCCTCAGTAAGTCGGGGGACTAGTCTTGTGCTCATTTTTTCTTGCACTGCCTATCTGCCTGTCCATCCTTGGGGATTTTTTGGTGCTCTGGCTGCAAAAGCTGGGAGGGAAGGGGACGGGGTCACTTTGCCTGCGATCGATGGGGGGTGAGGGTGGGGCTGCTGCCACTCTGCCTGCGATCAGAGGGCGGAGGGCAGCCTCGATGGGGGAGTGGGGGATAAGGTTGTCAGTAATGTTGGGGGGTCCAATGTCCGTGGGGGACAGGGGGAGATATTATTTGGCCCAGGAGGGATGGGGCAGGGGAAAAGCATTATTTTATTTTATTTTCTCTGCGCATGCACAGTTGAAGGCTCCAATCGGAACGATTGGGTTTCCGCCTTGTTCAGCCTGTTCTTGTTCTTTTCCAAACATCTGATCAAAAATTGTTCCTTTTGTAACTTTCTTATCTTTACTCTTTAATTTCTCCTCTTGTCTTAACCTATGACTTTGTGACCTTGTTACTACACAATCCGGAAAAATCCCAGGATATGCATCCTTCAAAAACTCAGTTGTTTGATTTCCACTGGCTTTTCAACCACAGTAGGAATCATTCCCACCTGTGATCCAGCTACACAATTACCCAAGATACACTGTATTCCTAGACAAGATAATTCCTCTGTTACTCCTATTCCAACTTTACCACTCTTCACTTGACTCTCCAACCTCTCCTTATATAATGGAACACTACTCTTCTCACCATGAATTCCATAAGTTATC
Organism: Mustelus asterias; assembly: GCF_964213995.1. NCBI lineage: Eukaryota > Metazoa > Chordata > Chondrichthyes > Carcharhiniformes > Triakidae > Mustelus > Mustelus asterias. The sequence continues at coordinate 80,639,969 of NC_135815.1, read as the reverse complement.
ACCTTTTCTGGTAATACTCCTTCCAAACTGCATAACTCCTATCTCTTATCATCTAAGATTGACTTGCTCCTGATTCTCTCCCTCCTGGCACATGAGTAAACTTTACCCGCACAAGTGAACTCTTAAGAGAGATCTGGCACCTTCTTATCAATCAACTCCTGGTCAAGCTGTACATTCTTTTGCACCTCTTTCACTTTAATTGGGGTTTCCTTTACCACTTTAACAGAACCCATTGGCTTATCCTATTTTATCATGTCAGTCGTCCCAATGTTTTTCTTAAAACACCAACGCTGCGACTTTGCGTGGCTTAATTTATTACAGTGAAAACTTCTGAGGCTTTTAATTTCTCTTCCACCCTCCTGTTTCCTTTTTAACCTGAGGTACACTGTCCTTATTATCTCCCACGAGAACTTCCTTTACCTTTAACACCTGAGAATTTCTCTTTTCCCCAGTTTCTATCCCTCAGGCTGAAAATGATGTCGGAAACCAAACTTTGATTTATAAACTAATTCGTAATCATCTGCCATTTCTGCAGCTAACCTCTCAGTTTTAACACTCTGCTCTTCCACATTAAATTCTCATTACCTCAGGAAGTACATTTTTAAACTCCTCCAAAATAATAATTTCTCCAAGAGCTTCTTATGCCTGGTCTATTTTCAAAGCCCTTATCCATCTACCAAATTACTCTGTTTGATCCTTTCACGTTCTATGTACTTTACCAGGTTCTTTCCTTAGAATTCTAAAGTGTTGCCTGTCGGCTTCTGGCACTGGTTCATATGCACTTCAGATGCATTTTTTTCACTTCATCACAAATCCCAGATATCTCCTCTGAGAATGATACAAACACTTCACTAACTCTACCTACCAGCTTTGTTTTAATCAGTAATTCCTACATGGTCTGTGGTCATTTCATTTGTTTAGCCACTTTCTCAAAGGAAATGAAAAAGGCTTCTAAATCCTTCTCATGAAACTTTGGCAATACTTGGACATATTTAAATATATCCCTTCCAAGCTTTTGACTCCGACACTCTCGCACTTCTTCACCATCCTCATCACTATAGTCAAAATGTACTTTTCCCTTGACCACCGCCAATTTTAACTGATGTTCACTTTTTATTGTCAGTTTCTGAAGTTCAAATTTTTTCCATTATTCTTTCTGCCTTGTCTGCAATGCAGGCAGTCCATTTCTTGTGCTGTTTCTTCCTCCCTTTCTCCGTTTTTTTTCTATGGCAATGGCCTCCCTTTCTTTTATTTTGAATTCAAACTGCTTTAGTTCTTTGCGATGTTCAAGCTGTGCATTTGTAAATGAATTCTCACCATTTCCAGTGATTCTGACTGTGTTTCTGGCCGTTTTAAATGCTGAGCTATTGCCACAACAACCGCCCCCCCCCCCCCTCCCCCACTTTTTACACCATCAGGCAATGTCAGTTGCAACATTTTTGCCAATTGCAAAAGTTTTATTTTAGTCACCTTTTGGAAACCACCCTGCTTGACATCTTCCAATCCCAGGAACTTTTTACCCTCTGAAAGAGCTATTATTCCACAAGGCACTCCCTATTTAAACCTGAACACAACACCCAAAAAGAAAACACAAATATGCTCACCAGTCACTGTCTTTGAGTCCATTAATCCCAAATTAATCAAGAAATAGATTTTAATCCCAGACGAGTCCCCAATTGTTATAATTCAGGTCAAGAACTGCACAGTATTTAATGAAGTCGCCTGGATATTAAATTTTGCAATTTGAATTTATTTAGGTTAAGGATGAGATGCTCCATTTCAGGTATGTTTCAACTGACCTACAAGGGAGCTTTTATCAAACAAATATTTTTTTTCAAACACAGTTGACATGTGTGGAACGAAAATGTACAATAACCTTTACCAATTACAAACAAGAATAACAACAACCATGATATTGCATAACCCTTAATGCATGTAGGAAATGTTCCAATCAAACAAACTTCCCTAAACAAAAACAAAGAACAAAGAAAATTACAGCACAGAAACAGGCCCTTCGGCCCTCCAAGCTTGCACCGACCATGCTGCCCGATTTAACTAAAGCCCTCTACCCTTCGGGGGACCATATCCCTCTATTCCCATCCTTTTCATGTATTTGTCAAGACACACCTTAAAGGTCACTACCGTATCTGCTTCCACTACCTCCCGCGGCAACAAGTTCCAGGAACCCACTCCTCTCTGTGTAAAAAACTTGCCTCATACATCTCCTTCAAACCTTGCCCCTCGCACCTTAAGCCTGTGCCTCCTAGTAATTGACTCTTCCACCCTGGGAAAAAGCTCCTGACTATCCACTCTGCCCGTGGCTCTCATAGTCTTGTAGACTTCTATCAGATCACCCCTCAACCTCCGTCGTTCCAGTGAGAACAAACCAAGTTTCTTCAACCTCTCCTCATAGCTAATGGCCTCCACACCAGACAACATCCTGGTAAATCTTTTCTGTACCCTCTCCAAAACCTTGCCACACGTTTAGTGCAGAAAATACAAATGCTCACGTGATGCTGGAACTTAACTCTTTGGTTGAATTCTGCACCTCTCTTGATGCACACACAGGCACGCTTGGGAAGGGGTAGAGAACGGCTCTAGGTACTAACTTGCAACTCACCAGCTGCAGAATTTTCACTCGCGGAAGGCCAGGAATCCTTGCTTCCCGCTAGCCAGCAGAACGTACAATATCAGGGAGTGAGAGAGAGCCAAACACAGCTTTTCAGTTTGATGTCCACACTCCTTCGAAGCTAAAGCAGCAGTTCAAAACTGAAAGCAAAAGAACTCCTGTCACCTTACCTGTCAATCATTCTTCCCCAAACAATGCAAGGGCATAAAAAATCCCAGAAAGTACCTGAGGCCCGGAGTAAAAATAAACAAATCCCAATTTAAGGCATTGACGCAGCAATGAAAGGACTTGTAGCAGACAGCCCAGCAACAATGAGAAAAAAACGAACCTGTTATAGCTGCAGAGAACATGATTTAAAAAAAACATTTCTTAAAGGTACACTAACGTCACAGCACCACACATGTGCGTTGGGACAACACGCAGGTCCTGATGCAAGGACATGCATGGTGGAAGCGCCAAGTTGAAACAATTTTGTGAAAATCTGCTATGTTTCCATTAGAAAACTGCTGTTTCCAAGCAAGGTCTCAACAGAAGATCCCAAGCTGGCCCCATTATAAGAGAGCGTGGATAGAGTTCTCCTGTGTCGCACTGGAGCCTCCATATTGCAGAAAGCCGAAGGCTTCTTCTCCCATTGGGAACTGGATGTCAACTTTTGAACAAAGGTATGCAGCATGCTGCTGTGCAGAGGGACCTGGGTGTCCTTCTGCAAGAATCGCAGGGAGTTGGTTTGCAGGTGCAACAGGTAATTAAGAAGGCAAATGGAATTTTGTCCTTCATTGCTAGAGGATTGGAGTTTAAACACAGCGAGGTTACGTTGCAGCTGTATAAGGTGCTGGTAAGGCCACACCTGGAGTACTCTGTACAGTTTTGGTCTCCTTACTTGAGAAATGATATACTGGCACTGGAGGGGGTGCAGAGGGGACTCACTAGGTTGATTCCAGAGTTGAGAGGATTGGCTTATGAGGAGAGACTGCGTAGAAAGGGGCTATACTCATTGGAATTCAGAAGAATGAAGGGAGATCTTATAGAAACATATAAGATTAAGAAGGGAATAGATAAGTTAGAAGCAGGGAAGTTGTTTCCACTGGCAGGTGAAATTAGAACTAGGGGGCATCGCCTCAAAATAAGGGGAAGCAGATTTAGGACTGAGTTGAGGAGGAACTTCTTCACCCAAAGGGTTGTGAATCTGTGGAATTCCCTGCCCAGTGAAGCAGTTGAGGCTACCCCATTGAATGTTTTTAAGGCAAGGATAGATACATTTTTGAACAGTGAAAGAATGAAGGGTTATGGTGAGCGGGCGGGTAAGTGGAGGTGAGTCCACAAAACGATCAGCCATGATCTTATTGAATGGTGGAGCAGGCTCGAGGGGCCAGAAGGCCGACTCCTGCTTCTAGTTCTTATGTTCTGATGTAAGAGAGCAAAAATACTTCTATATTTGGCAGCCCGGGGCTTTTTGCCACTAATCGGAAGTTATGCATCATTGTTAAACTGAATTCAGAATTTATCACATATGAATTTGGAAATTGGGTTTGTGAGTGGAACTCTGCCTACAAAGAGCAAAAGAGACAACATGACTGTTGGTTTAAATAAAATATTATTTTCTGTGTTAAAAATACTGGAAACTAGGAGAAAATGAAACACAGGACTTGAGTTATGACAATGCTATCATGTGCAGATGCTGATAATGTTGTTACATTGGGTGTTTTTGTTTTGGTTAAGTTCTTGTAATTATGCGATACAATGTGTAATTGTGAAATAAGCAGAGGCTCCGTGCATGATGTAACAAGTTATGTTGTGAGGTATTTGTGACGATTAGTTTGTATGAAGTGGATGCAACACCAGGGTAAAGAAATCTTCCTGGTTATGAAGTAAGCAAGGCAGAGGAATACTAATGCTACATTTTCCAGGGCCCCAAATGTGATCTCGACACCTGACACTGACTGGAATTTGTTCATGAGGCGACACATGTGGTGTGTGGGGAAACACAGTGGACGGTGTGTACATGGATCTTCAGAAAGTTTGAGTAAGGGGGTGATTCTCCCACGCCACTGCGCTAATTTGTTAATGCGGCAGATTAGGAGATTCGCATGTTGGCCAATTCGCAGGATTCTAGCGCGCGTTCGCGCCGCAATTGCACCTCCCAAGCCCAGATTTCCAGTGGCGTCTGCGCAAGGCTGGAAATTGGCTGGGAGGAGGGGCTAATATTTAAATAGCCTTTAAAATAACAGCGGGCCTGGGACTGAATTCTCCCGGCCCGCTCGCGTCTCCCACACCGCCACTATTTCACTCCAGCGGGGTTTGCACTCGCTCCTCATTTTCAGGGAAATAATGGGACAATCCCCCTGGAGTGAACGGGGGCAATCAGGGCCCCCAAGGCGACGGGCAGCGGGGGATAGTGACCTCTAGGAATGGGCACCCTGGCAGTGCCAGCCTGTACCCATGTCCAGGGGGCACCTTGGCACTGCCTCCTGGGAATGGGGCAGTGCTAGGGGGCGAGGCCAGCTGGGGGCAGGGCCGAGGGGGGCAATCTGTCGAGGTGGGTGTTCCGGTGCCACTCTGCATGGGGATGGGTCGGGGCAGGATGAAGCCCAGCGAACAGGGCAGCCTGGGAGGGTGGTGGACAGCATGGGTGGTCTGCCGGAGAGGGGGTCTGCCGGGTGGGGTTCTTCCTCCCTGGGGTCTGCGAGGAGTGGGAGAGATTGTTACTGCTGGGGACGGGCTGGATATCGGGGTGCTCCAGGACGTGAGAGCGTTTGGGGCTGGCCTGGGAATGCCCTTGCGGGTCGCGATCAGGCTGTGGGGGTGGGTGGTGTCGAAATCTCGACTTCCGAGTTTGACTTTAGCATAAACACACGTTAACACAAGATACTTAACTGACAGATTGTCTTTATTTCATTTGATAGCAAGTGGGGAGGTTCTTGACAAATGGGTCAGAGACACCACTCCACCGGACAAAGAAAATCATCCTGGTTTATACAGTTCTGCAGCTCACAGTCAGTTGGACACAATCCAAAGAAAAGTGTTACAAATGATATACTTTGAATATTGATCCAATAGGAAAAATACTGAACCACCCTGATCTATGAGATCATGATAACTCGTGTGATACTCCAATATATCACCCCTAAGCCTGTCCTCTAGTCTCTTAGTCAGACATCATATCTCTATTTTGATAGCAGCCTCACAAAGCATCTTCATTCAAACAGTCTCACATGGGCACCTCTTAATTGATAAATGGGGCCTACAAAAGCCAGGAGTATTTAATGGCCTTGTCAGTGAGGTCAGTGAATCTCGAAGGAATGTGGTCAACTCAACTTGCCTTCAGGATATTTCCCAATTATAGCCTTGATAAGTTTGTTTAGAGCCATCATAATGAAACACGTGTATATATTGCTTATCAATTCAATGACTGAGCTTTTTATCACACCTACAATTTTGAGGGGTATCATCATGATACCATTAATTCTTGTCAGTTCCCACTAAGTCCCTTACCATAACTCTTTTGTTCGCTAAGACATTAATGTCTTTCTGACTGTTAAGATTAGAAACTGCGAAGGCAGCTTCATTAAAATTCACTCTTGAATCAGTTGTTTTCAATCAAGTGTCTGGTGAAGCAAATAAGTGTCCTTTATGGCCTTGTGATTCCAATAACTGGGTGCTTTAAAGGAATGTATCTAACATATGTTTAGTATCAACTGTGATGCAACTGTACATCAAAGTTTCTTTGTTTAACTTCTAAAAATGTATCGAAGATATATTTATATGTATGGACTAATTAAAGGTATTACATGTACCTTTAAAACTACAAAGCATTTAAAACACCTCATTACAATTACTAACAAACTTGCTCCCCTTTGACTTAAAGTGAATTCTACATCTAAGTTGATTAAACAAAATCCCTAGCAGAGTCTGCCACACTTATCGTGGCCCTTTTCTCTTCTATCTTTCTACATTGGACAGCAAAATGCAGGCTGACAGTTCGGGGCCACTGCGCATGAACAGAGGACCGGAACTGTCAGCCTCCGGTGTGAATAGGCCTCACCCCCCGAGCTTCAAAAGATAGTTCCAATTGTGATCTCTGCATTATAGTGTGAGAGATTCTTGTCTGAAGTTGCACTGAAAAAAACAGCTTTGCCGCGAATCCAACACTTCAAACTTTTTAGGGAGAATCGCGGCCAAAGATACCACACAGGCTTCAACTGGAGAAAATGAAATCAGGGGGAGGGAAGCAAACTGTTTAGATGGGAAGAAGCAATGGGAGTTTCTCCGAGTGCTTGGAATGAGGCAGTGGAGATCCAGAGGGTTTTGCTCTGGACTCAACCCTGTTAACTTTACACAATAATCTGGATACAAGGCTCGAAACAGTGGTGTAGAAATTTGCAGACAATATTAAAATAGGAAGCATCGTCATGAATTCTGAAGCTCAAAGCAACGTGGCTGAGATAAATGGGCCAATGAGTAACAATGGAATTTAATGTCAGTAAGTGTGAGGTTTTACATTTCATTGAAAACATATTTGGAATGGGGGAAAGCTGGATGATATCAAAAAGCTGAAAGGTTTGGGGATTTTGGTTCCCAACATTAAAAACAGCTCCTCAAGTGGATCAAGATAAAGAGCCAATGAGATACTGACTTTTACGGCAGTATGTATCAAATATTAAAGTCAAGACGTAATGGTGAATTTAGATAAAACCTCCATAAACCCACAGTTAGAGAAATATTTGTGGATTTTGATTTCCCATTACAAGAAGATGTTGCTGCGATTCAGAGGATCCAACACAGATTGCCCAATATGTTTCCTGGCATTGTAAGGTGTTGTCTTGTCGAACAGTTTACTGAATTCAGACATCTGGAAGAAAGAATTGGACACAAGGGCCCTTAACTTCCTCAGTGTGGGAATCAGTGGTGGAGTGACATTCCGTAATGACTCACATGCTTGAAACAGGAACCCTCCAATATCCCACACTCAGGAGCCAGGTGGTTATGGCCCAAAGAGTTTCAATTGATTTTAAGTTCGAGTGACTGGATCAAAAGCCACATATGTACGAACAAGAGCAAGTAGTCAGTTCGGCAGTGATTCAACATTGATGTTTAATTTGTGACTGACCATTTTGGCCTTGATTCCAGCTCCAAATACCATTTAAAGATATTCAAAGTGAGCTCCTCATATTACCCACCCTCCAGGAGATATTAGTGCCTTTGCTCATTCCTTCTGTCTTTGATAAACCAGGCCTTTATCTCCTCTTCCCTTAACCCATCCTGTGCTGCTCCCATGATGAGTTCCACAACTCCTTTCATACATCCCAGCCGGGATTTTCCCCAATTCACATGAAAACGGGATTTAATTTCACTGATTATTTTTAGTGTGATTTTCAGATTGAATCTCCAACACTCTGAACTTCACAGAATGGTCGAGTGGGATTCCCTCTGAGAATCTGGGTGCGGGGTCTATTCCCACTGGAGAAGTTGGCAGCATAGCGCTGAGCGGGCCACTGCACATGCGCCAATCTGCCAGTCCAGAGATCGGTGCATGCGCAATGGCCCCACATTGCCGGCCTCCTGATTGCGAGCCAGCCCGATCACTGGCCTTCCTTGCAACCCCCCATCGATGTCCTTGCAGAGCCCCAAATCCCCCGAACACCTACCTCCTAAACCTCCTCGCGCAAGCCCCAATACCCCCATCCGCGACCATCCCCCATCTCCCCGAGAACACTAAGCATGCTGGCACATCAAATTTGGTCAGTTTTTAAGTTTATTACAAATTACAGCAAAATGTAGCAGAGTGACATGAATATTAACAGTGTGAAGAAAGACAGATAAGAAGAGAGCCTTGGACAATTGCTTTCTTACCAAGGTGATTGGACACAATTTTAAATTATGAAATGAAGGGACAGGACAGACAGAAACAGGCTGTAGAGGATAATTGGACATAGATGTAAGATTAATTGGAAGAGAATTGGACAAGAGCAGGAGACACATTTAAACACAGAAGAATGCGCGTCTTTGGAATTAATACTTGTATCTAGATACTGTCCCAAATTGGGGTCAGAACATTGGGTTTTTGGCATTTTCTCAATGGTGGGGCAACTCTGCATCCTGTGAGGAGCCATCAGTTAATTGGAGATGGCCACCATGTGATAGTCCAGGGGGATATCACAACCAGAGACTGAGGATCCCACAGATGGGGACACGGGCAGGAACGGTCCCACTTTTTTAATGTATTTTTGTGAACATTTCCTGCCCAGTTCCTGAGGTTTCTTCCTGGCTGAGCAGTGAGAATCTCTCCCAATGGAGAGACAGAGCGGCAGCATCAGGAGCCTGGCTTAGAATAGTGAAAACACCAGTGACCAATTAGAGCCCGACACCCAGCCTGTTTATCATTTGTTGAGAAGTAGAATCCTTATCATCCTTGTCAATCATTCCTGCATCCTCCTTGGTGCTTCTATATTCTTTTGATAATGTGGTGACCAGAACCATACACAGAACTCCAAGTGCTGTCTGAGCATGCTTTGTACAGGTTTAACTGCAATTCTCTAATATTTATTTCCAATTCTCGAGAATTAAAACCGAATGATTGGTTTACTCCTGTAACAGACTTAACACTTTGCTCACCAAAAATCTGAGATCTCTTTGCATCTCTGCCTCATTTAGATTGTTATTTTCCATCTTTTATCTGATCTAATGATTCTGAGCACATTGTAAAGCAATAGACCTAAGGATTGGGAGCAGTTTAAAATTCAGCAAAGGAGGAATCATAGAAATCATAGAAACCCTACAGTGCAGAAGGAGGCCATTCGGCCCATCGAGTCTGCACCGACAACAATCCCACCCAGGCCCTACCCCCACACATTTACCCGCTAATCCCGCTAACCTACGCATCTCAGGACTCTAAGGGGCAATTTTTAACCTGGCCAATCAACCTAACCCGCACATCTTTGGACTGTGGGAGGAAACCGGAGCACCCGGAGGAAACCCACGCAGACACGAGGAGAATGTGCAAACTCCACACAGACAGTGACCCGAGCCGGGAATCGAACCCGGGACCCCGGACCAAGGGATCGATAAAGAAGGCAAAAATGGAGTATGAAGGAAAGATGGCAGGGAACATAATAACTGACTGTCAATGTTTCTATCGGTATCTAAAGGGAAAAAGATTGACAAAAATGAATATAGGCACCTTACAGTCAGAAACGGGCAAATTCATAACGGGGAATAAAGAAATGGCTGAGGAATTAAACTTGTGCTTTGCTTCAGTCTTCACAAAGGAAGACATGAATAATGTGCCAGAAGTGCTGAGAGAAACATGTTCTAGTGAGGAGCTGAAGGAAATCAGCATTAATAGACAAATGGTTTTGTAGAAATTGATGGGACTGAAGGTGGATAAATCTCCGGGTCTTAATAATCTCCATCCCAGAGTACTTAAGGAACTGACTCTGGAAATAATAGATCCATTGGTGAATATTTTCCAAATTTCTTTGGACTCTGGAATAGTTCCTACAGTTTGGACGGTAGTTAATGTCAGCCCGTTATTCAAAAAATGAGATGGAGAGAAAGCAGGGAACTATAGACCTGTGAGCCTAACGTGGGTCCGAGGGAAGTTGATAAAGTCTCTGATCAAGGATTTCATAACTCAGCCTTTGGAAGGCAGTGGTATAATCAGACAAAGTCAGCATGTATTTACAAAAGGGAAATCATGCTTGATGAATCTATTGGAATTTTATGAAGATGTGACTCGTAGAGTTGACCAAGGAAAGCCAGTGAATGTGGTTTATTGAGACTTTCAGAAGACTTTCGACAAAGTCTCACATAACAGACTACTATGTAAAGTTGAAGCACAAGCCATTGCAGGTAATGTCTTGAGATGGATAGAAAGCTGGTTAGCAGATAGGAAGCAAAGAGTTGGCATAAATGGGTCCTTTTCTGATGGGCAGTCAGTGACTAGGGGGGTTCGCAGGGATCTGTGTTAGGACCCCAGCTGTTCATATTATATATCAATGATTTGGAAGAAGAAGCTAAATGTATTATCTCCAAATTTGCAGATGATACAAAGTGGGGTGGGAGGGTGAGCTGTGAGGAGGATGCAGAGATGCTTCAGCGTGATGTGGGCAGGCTGAGTGTGTGGGCATCTGCATGGCAGACGCAGTATAATGCGGATAAATGTGAATTATCCACTTTGGGAGCAATCATAGAAAGATAGATTATTAAATGAATGGATGTAAATTGAGAGAGCTGGATACTCAACGAGACATTGGAGTCCTTGTGCATTAGTCGCTGAAAGTAAGCTCGCAGGTACAGCAGGCAGTAAAGAAAGCAAATGATATGTTGGCCTTCATAGTGGGAGGATTTGAGTGCAGAGATAGCGATGATTTTCTGCAACTGTATAGGGCATTGTTGAGGGCATAGTTGGAATTTGTGTGCAGTTTTGGTGTCCTTATCTGAGGAAGGATGTCCTTGCTATCGAGGGAGTATAGCGAAGATTTACCAGGCTGATTTCTGGGATGGCAGATCTGTCATATGAGGAGAGGTTAAGTTGGTTAGGATTATATTCATTCGCATTTAGAGGAGTGAGAAGGAATTGCATCAAAAGTTATAAAATTCAGCATGTTTTGACAGAGTAGAATGAGAAAGAATGTTCCCAATCGTGGGGGAGTCCAGAACTAGGGGCTGTAGTTTGAAGATAAGGGGTAAACATTTTCGAACTGAGGTGAGGAGAAACTTCTTCACCCAGAGGGTGGTGAATGCATTGAATTCACGACTAAAATGGCCAAAATGTTGTCTGATTTCAAGAAATTAGATACAACTCTTGGGGCTAAAGGGATGAGGGGATATGGGAGGAAGGGGGAATCAGGATATTGAATTTGATAATCAGCCATGTTCAAGATAAATGGCGGAGCAGGTTCGAAGGGCCAAATGGCCTATTCCAGCTTCTAGTTTCCATGTTTCTATATTTCTATGTAATGCCTCCATCATCAATCATGAAATTAATTTGAAATGCCTCTTCCGTAAGTTTATTAATGTTTTCTCCTCATGTGTGGCAGTCCCCCCTCAGTATCGACAATGCTCCTCAATGTTGTGTCATCTCCAAATGTGGAAATTCTGTTGTTGGTTTCATCAACATTTCACTGTCCCCCAGTTTGTTTGTCATTGTGAATATTGTTCATGTTGTTAATATGAATAGGGAACAACAATGTTCCAGCATTGTTCTTGTGGGAGCCGCTTTCCACTTCCTGCCAATCTGAATGGCTACGCTTTACCCCGACTCCCAGTTTCCTGTCTTGCAGTCAGCTCTTTGGCCATTCCAAATTGCCAGAGGAATATACCATGTAGAACGTCGAGCAATATGTCTGATTGTTAGCTGGAGGAATGGAGATAAGAGATATGGGAACAGCAGAAACACATGGGATGATGACTATTGGTCATTGAATGAACTGGATGGGCTGTACAACTTGTTTCAGGATGTTTGCTCACACTCCATTTTCTGAATCTAGTACAAGAGAGATGGTTCAAAGTCCCCTTTCCCAATGCTGTTTGTTCTCCCCAGGTTGATGATTCAGCAATTGTCTCCATGTTCCTGCTTTCCAGGAGTTTTCAAATGATCGACATTCTAAATTCCTCACAAAGCTTTCACATTCCTGGAAAAGGCAGTTTTCAGACTATTTTTATTGTCAGTTCTCAACAACTGTAATCATCATCTCGACGCAGCTTCTTCGATTTTTCTGCTTCTCACTGAATCAGTTGTTTCAATTCCTTTCAAACTCACAGTATTTATTTCTCTGTGGTGAGAAGTGCAAACTGTGTCATCTGAATCTTTGCCTTTGAGTTGTCTGAATGCATTCAGTATAACCAATTAAACTGGTGGCACATTGGCACAGTGGTTAGCATTGCTGCCTCATAGCAGCAGGGACGCAGGTTTGGTTTCAGCCTTGGGTGACTGTCTGTGCGGAGTTTGCACAATTTCCATGTATCTGTGTGGGTTTCCTCCAGGTGCCCCACTGTCCTCCCACAGACCAAAGGCAGCTTAGATGGATTGGTCATGCTAAATTGCCTCTAAGTGTCTCAGGATGTGAAGATTAGAAGGATGAGCGGGCTAAATGTGTGGGGTTTCAGTGATTCTGATTCTCATTTTCAAAGCCCTTTGGATATGTTTATTCACCAGGGGTTGAGCTGGATAGGAACAATATCTTTGTGACCAACTCTTTCTTTAAATTTTCCAGCTTTCTTCCCATCATTTAATGAAATTCCGGATGACTGTAAAGGGATATTTTACAGTATTCATCACCTCCTCTCTGAACTTCCTCTGTGTGACTGCGTAAATAAATGTGTTGGTGCAGGAACTGGATAACTGAAGCATTGATCCCACCATATCTGTTACAAGACCATCAGTTGTCCAATAATTATACATCCCACTAATCCGCTGAGTCGATAGAAATATGACACGTGTCATCCATAACAGGATAAAACTGCCCGATATGGTGAAGAGTAAAATGATGGATCTTCTTCGATTCCTCATTTCTGGATCATTCTGCTCCTTCCCGTTTCGCTGTCCCCTCAGTTTCCTGCGGACTGCACTGGCCAGCAGGATGTACCTGACAGTGAGAGTATTGAGCAGCAGTAGCAGCACGAAGGGGAGCACTGGAGTTAAAATGCTGTCCACCCAGCCAAAGATTTCCCATGTAAGAAAAGTGCTGAACCCGTATGATACCCTGCAGTCATAGGGTTCATACTTAAAAACTATTGGGATTTTGGTTAGTAAACACAGTAAACTCACCGTTGTGATAACGATGGCTGCTGTTTTCTCAGTGCAGTATTTCATCTTCAGTTTCTGGAAGCAAATGGCCACCATTCGGTCAAAGGTGAAGGCGACTGTGAGCCAGACAGAGCTGCTAACAACTGCGGAAGTGAGGCCGTCCCTGAAACCACAGGAATTTAGTTCGGAACTGAGTTGAAAGTACAGATTGAAGGGCCTAATTTTCTCCAAAATGACCTGAATAATGACAACCAGCAGATCGGCTACAGCCATTGCCACCAGGTACCGAGTGACACCTCTGGAAAGACCGCACCTCCCTCGAGATAGAGTCATAATTGCGACGAAGTTAGCTGTAAGTTTAAAACAGATGGTAAAACAAAGTTGTCCAGTGAGAAGCAACAAAGATATGAAAAGCAAATAGAGAAAATGTTTGAATTTACATTTTTACAACTTTTCTTTTTATCCGTACATGAGATGTGGGTGTCGCTGGCTGGGTCAGCATTTACTGCCCAAAACTGAGTGTATTTGAGAGTCAACCACATTTCTGTGGCTCTGGAGTCATATGCAGGCCAGAAAAGGGGAGGATGACAGATTTCCTTCCCTGAAGACAACAGTGAACCAGACAGGTTTTATCCACCAATCAACCATGATTTTGTGGTCAACAACAGACCTTTAATTCCAGATTGTTGTTGAATTCAAATATCACCATCTGCAATGGTGAGAATTGAACCCGGGTACCCAGAGCATTACCTTAGGTTTCTGGACGACTGGTCCAGAATATGCAACCTCACATGAAACAAAGAGCCTGTTACTCAATGGGTCAGCAGATAAGTTTCTCATTGAACAAGGAGAATGTCTTTAGTGCAGAAATATAGTAGCTGAGATCAGGTTAAATTCATCGACACAGACTCACTGGTGAGACCAGCGGGGTTTCCGTATTTAGTTTCAGCTTCTTGGATTGGAGATTGGATCTGGTTCACTGTTGAATCAGTTGAATAACCTCCAGAAGCTCAGAATTTGGGCTGTAGTAGTGAGTACGTGGATCATTCATGAATCCATTAATGGGGTCACAGCTCATTACTTGCCAATTTTTTCAGAGCATTCCGGGAAGATGGAAAATGGTGCAGCAAATAATTTACATTCTGTTCACCACAGAACACACCCTCACAATCAACCCCAGCAAAACAGCGACACAACACTGAGATTCTCCTTGTATTTGTTAGCTGGCTCTCAGTGGCAGCACACATACAATTGAGGCTGGGAATTGTGGTTTGAGTGGAGGAGGAGGTGGCTCTCAGAGACAAGGTGAGCTGTAGAAGGCATGCTGGGAGAGAACTACTATGATGTGAGTGTACCTTTCAGATATGTTTTTTTAAAATCATGATCTCTGCAGCTCCCACAGTCAGTGTTTCACAGCTCAGCCTGAGCTGATGTAATTATGGCACCGGTTTGATTGGAGATGTCATTTTACTGTGAATTAAACCGGGGTTTGTTTATTTTTTACTGGGATGTTTATGACTCTGCATTTTTAGGGGAAAAGCTGGTTGGCAGGTCAGGTGATGGTAGTTTTTTTTCATTTTCAGTTTGGAGCTGCAGTTTGGGTTATAGTTTAGAAGGGAGTGGACATCCGACTGAAAGCAGCCTCTCTCTCTCTCTCTCTCTCCCTGGTTTTGGGAAATTCTACTGTTTAGCTGAAAGCTTTTCTGAAGTAGAAATTCTGCTTTTGGTGGCTTGACCAGAGAGTCTCCCGGGTCAGGGAAGCAGTTCTGACTTCAAGCTGTTCTGAGTCTATCAAGAGAACTGCAGACTTCATCTGAAGATCTCAGGTCCAGTATCACGTGAGCATGAGTCTTTGCTGCATTACACCTGGGAAATGGGTCGTTTGTCTTCGGGGTTAGTTTGATTGGAACACATTAGGTACATTTGTTCAGGGTGATACATTATCGTGGTTGTTTTCATAGAATCATAGAATCGCTACAGTGCAGAAGGAGGCCATTGGGCCCATCGAGTCTGCACTGACCACAATCCCACCCAGGACCTATCCCCATCACCCCACATATTTAAATTGCTCATCTCCCTGACACTAAGGGGCAATTTATCATGGCCAATCAACCTAACCCACACAACGTTGGACTGTGGGAAGAAACCCAGACAGACACGGGGAGAATGTGCATGCTCCACACAGACAGTAACCCTAGTTGGGAATTGAACCCAGGTCCCTGGCACTGTGAGGCAGCAATGCTACCACTGTGCCACCGTGCCACCCAGTGAATTCAGGGCTACGACAGGGGGAATGTCAGGGCACGATAGACTAGATGGAGACGTCACAACAGTGGTTACATTTCAAAGGTACTTTATCGCATGCAAAGAGCTTTAGGATGAACTAAATTTGTGAAAGACATTATATAAATGCACGTTCTTTCTGAACCAAAATTCTTTGGCAAGACATTACAAACAATTCAAAGACATTGGGAGGACAGCTTACCACTTGTCCAATCATTTCAGGAAACTGCATCCACTAATATAGGTGTATGTAGAGAGAGAGACAGAGGGAGAGATGAAAAACACAATGGACCCTCACTGAAACCCGGTCAAATCAAACAGATCATGAACATCAATAAACACATGGTTAGTTAGGATTCAACTCCTGAAATAAAACATTACCTGGAATAAAATAATGATCAACATGATTGGAAATAATAACTTCAAACAAACGACTGTGTAACAAGCCCAACACCAACAAGTTCCACTGTCAGAGCAGCCAAACCAGCAATGTTTATAATAACTCACACAGAACTCCAACCACTGCAAGGATGCGATAGAAAATGGGTTCAACATCAAAGAGCAGATATAATAGATCCAAAAGATGCATGTCCTGTGATGAACTCTATTGTCCTTTAGTTTTCATTGACTCTCTGAGCTCACTCACTCAGTGGAACCCTTTATTAATACAGGTCAGTGACACCCACTGAGACCATGAGGCTGATATATACATTGTTATTCATTCCAGTAATTGGGGTAAACATGATTAGACATGCATGAAACCTCGATTAGTTAAAGAAAAACAGAATTGTTTTATTTACACTTGATAAACACCAGCAGAAGCACTGGAATAGAAACATCATGGAACTGGCGACAGAAAAGAGACCATTCAACCTCTCATACCTGCTCTGGCTGTTGAAAGAATGATCCACTCACACCCATTTCCTCTACTTTCCCCATAGCTTTTCCCCTTTGAAAATCTTTCATACATTCACTGTCGTGTTGGGTGCTTCAAACTCTAACAACAATTTTGTGTAAATGTCTGTGTGTTTATCGAATCTCTTGGACTCTGCATCCCAACTAGTGCAGATTAAATTAAATTGATGTGCGGGATTTTACCACTTTGCGTGCCCAGCAATCAGTGCGGTGAGCTGGGGAAACAGTATGTGAAGCTAAAAATCCAATTCACGCCTGGTGCCAAAGGCCTTGCTATTTTCCCAACCCCTTTTTCATGGAGCAAACCACATCGCACCCAGCAAGAGCGCAAAGCTTATGAGCTTGAAATTGACTGGATTTCAATATCATTCACGAGTTCGGCACACAATAGTTTCCCACTCCCGAATGCCTCCCACCTCTCCGGAGTGATGTCACAGCGGTGCCAATCAATATTGCTCTTTAAAAGTGTAGCTCAGACACAGCAGGAGTGAAGGAGAGCGAGGAGGTGAGAACCACTGAGCATCAACCCCCGGGCTGCAGGGGGGTCTCAGCAGCTGCCATGGTGCGGGGAGGGGTGGGGGACTTGCATGGGTGCAGGAGCTTGTTGTTGGGCTCAGTCCACATCAAAGTGATGAATTGGCTGCACGGGTGAACAGGGAATCTGTCACCTTATTATGCTCCAGGCGGTGGGCCTCATCGGGGTCGTCTCCTGCTAAACAAGACACAAGGTTCAGTGCATGGGAGGGACAATTATCTTACTTGAAAAAGGTCGTATGGATGAAGGTTTTGTGGTCCTCACTTCTGTGGCGAACGCCACCCTGGCTGTGGGTCATGGCTCTCTCCTCGGCCTCCCCTGACAACACCATGGCACGCTCCTCAAAGGCAGTCAGGAGCCGCAGCTCACAGACCCCAATGCGCGCCTCCTCCCACTCCCTCCCTTTATGGGCCATCTGCTCCTGTGGGTTCAGACAAGGGGAGTGAAAGCCTGATGGCTGGAAGGGCACCAGATGTCAGGAGTGTCAGGAATGGGGCAATTGAGTGGTATATGTCAGTACTATGCCCCAGCAAGCAGGGTTTGTGATGGGGTGCCAGAGGAGTTGGAGGCAGGTGCTAGGGGAGCTCGGGTGCTGGAAGGCCGTGGGGTATCAGGGAGAGGAGTGGCGTGGACATTCCAGGTGTAATGGATGGGGCTGATGCCAGGATGGGATGTTCAATCACCCTTGCTGTCCGAATGAGGCCATTCATTTTATTCCAGCATTGAGCACTGGTCCACTGTGCCAGTACGCGAGCAGTGACTGCTGCTGCCACCTCTGCCCAGTCTGCATTGCTGGCCCGGCCCCTACCTTCGACCATCTCTGGGGAAGTAGATGGCCCTCTTCTCCTCTAAGGCATCCTGTGCCCTCCCAGATCTCCCTCCGTGAATCATGGCACAGCTCTGTGTGGTGCCATCTTCCTGGCATGACTGACTGTGTGGCATCGTTAGTGTTTAAATGCAGCTCCTCCTTGTTAATGGGGAACAGCTGCAGCCGCATTGGGTGAGTCATGTTGGTGGAGCCTCCAGAATGGCGTGATGTATGTGGAGGCTCTTTCATTGCACTGTTGGAAAGATTACGATGTGGAGGGTGCCTGAGAGGCCAGCGCACAAAACCCCTGTGTTCTCACCGTTATGGCAGTGGGGAAATTTTTGGGAAAATTCTGCCCATAACCATAACCCTAACCATGTCAAAATACTAAATGCTGAATATACAGCATAACACGGGGAGGCTGGAGGGCTGTTGGGGGGAGCCTTTGGGAAAGGATGGAGGGAAGTTGTGAGGGGAGTTTTGAGTGCTGGTTGAGGGGAGGTTGGGGATGGGGGGAGGTTGGGCTGAGGGGTTGGGCACGTGGGGGTTTTGCGGGGAGGTTTGAGTTCTGTCTGGGAGAGGTGTGGGGTTGAATGGATGATGGAGTGGGGATTGAGGGGAGGTTTCGGGAGGGTGTGAGGGACGTTAGCTACAAGTTGAATTGTGCGAATGTCGTGATTTCTTTGTAGCAACTTTCCCAACATCCGTTTATTGTTCTGTCATCAATTATCTTTTGAGAATCAGCATTGAGCCTTCAATTTCACCTGCATTACAGTCACTGCTTGCTGCATGGAGCTTTAATGAAATAAAGACGAACCCTGATTTGTCTTTCACAATTTTCCAAATCACTTTACAGCCAATTAAATACTTTGTAGATGTACTCACTGATATAATGGAGGAAATGTCATCAAATGGCAAGAGCAGATCGAGGGCTGAGTGGCCTCCTCCTGTTAAACAATATGAGTGTGTGTATGTCTTTCTGGGATGGCTGAAATGAACAGAGTGAGATAGTGTTTGTCATCCTGTCATAAGTTTGTCATAATTATCTTGCGATTAGAATATGGAATCATGGCTGGAATTCTGTTTATTGTGATATTAATGAAAGTTTACTGTGAGCGGGATTTGTGGGGTGAAATTGCCAGGACAGGAGTGTGTAATAGCCTCATAGTGAATCAGTAACCTGTTTCACACTGCACATGACTCTCAAGAGACTTTTCCATTGACTTCAATCTTGTCCACTTGTCCACTCGTCGATTATCCCTCTCTGTCTTCGTGCTTTTAATTTACTTTTTGAGGTACTGAAATGTCATGGCAAAGTTGTATTGTATTGTAAGTGTTGAATATTTACTGTAATGAGAAGCAGCAGTCAGCGTAGTCTCCAGGCTTGGTGATTAACAAGACAACGACACATTTGTGAACCATTCAGTCTTTGACATCTGACCTCTTAAATGTTGTGTTGCACAGATACACCTGAGGGCTCCAATGTTTTTAACTGACAGTGAAGAACTGTGTTGTTCAGCCATTGCACTTTTCTGTTCAGGATTTATTTGAACTTTTGACCCTGTGAGAATACTGGCAAAATAAAATGTAACCATACCATTTGTATGAAATAATATTGCATAATATCATGCACCCAGGCAGCACAAATTCTTCTATTCCTATAGAATGGAAAAGGTCTTGTGCAGTTTATCTAATGCAAATATTCCAACATTTCCAAATATCAATGCACTGTTACCTTGTCCACATGGTTCAATGTGCAGAATGTATTGGTAAGGGCTAAGGTAGTCACAAAGATCAATGGTTCATTTGCACAATTTTATAAATAACCAATTGAATATTCCCGCGTCAATATTCACAATGCTGTTAAAGTACATTTTTACTGTCTGGTTTGGTTAATAGTCACACTGAGGTCACCTATCGAGTGCACACCAGCTAACATTGCATTATATCATTGCTGCCCTTCAATACTAGTGCTGCATTTTTTGGTTGCTATTTCTAATCAAATGCCAGCAATGGGTGCCATCTTTTAATAGGACCTCTCTGTGATTGTTTGATGAATATTGCTGAGTATAGAATGGGGAAAAGTATCATGTAAGACTGAGGGGGACGTTTCATGTGGAGTGTGGGGGCGCTGGGAGAAGGAGGGAAGGAACACGGGGCCTGGGAACAGGAGAAAGTTCCGGGGCCCATGATTTCTCTCCCTTGCAAAGGAATTCAGCACCAGGATGACTAAGGCCACAGCTGTCATGTCAAAGTTGTGAATTCGAGTTTGGACAAACAGCAAACTAACTGAAAATACAAAGCTCCATGTGAAGCAGATTTCTGTTCTCAGCAAATTCCTTTACAATTAGCGAGGCACAGACAGCTTATAGAAGGCAAGAAAAATGGTTGAATATGTTTCACCTGCTCTGCTTCAGACAATATTGGGCATCTCCTGGTAAGTGTGATGATACTGTGCCTTTAAGAAATGATTTTTCGTCATGTTTCTTGTTTAGCATATGTTTTAGTTATTTTCGGTGCTATTGTTATTGCAGGGGCATAATTGATCTTAACTGCTGCAATGCTTGTTTTAATCTGAACTAATGCAGGGTTGTTATTTTTGAGATTTCCACTGGGGTTTCGCAGAGTCGGACCGGATAGGTTGATTGACAGGTAGAGTCACATGACTGGGTGGAGCTAGGCTTATACAGATAATTCAAGTTTAGTTGCAGTTTAGATGCTGCTTGGAGCTGAGAGAGCAGTGCTTCTCTTGTCCCCTCTCTGAAGTTGGAGACTGGAATCTGCCAGGAGATAAATCTCTTTCTCTGAGGTTCTCATAAAGGAGAGTGTTTCTTTCTCTGAGCCTTGCTGTTTGAGGTTATATCCTTCTCTGCAGCCTTTACCTGGATCCCTGTCCAGAAGTGTTAAAGGTTGGAAACCCAGCACCATGTGAGCATACTTGTTGTTGTGCTAACTAATTCTGAAGAAGGTTGTATGTTTATGGAGATATTGGTTTACATTGGAACTCGAGAGATTGCGAGTTGTTCAGAATTATATTTTGTCATGTTTAAGTATTTTGATTATGCGAGTCAAAGTTATGCTAATTCATTTTGTTATATCCTCATTGTATTCTTAAAAAAAGTTTGTTTTGATAAAAGCTTCTTATTGGGTCAATTGAACCATCGGGCAGTGCCCACCTGGTGGGGCCCACCAGGCACACGAACAGTAGCCACCAGGCAGTGTGCCAGAAGTGGTGCCAAGGGGGTGGGGCCTGAGTGGTGGCTATGATGGCTATGTCAAGAGGGAATGTTGGGTGGGGTATGCAGTGGGGTCAAGCAGGGATGGATAATGTCAGGGGTGATGATGGAAGGGCATGTCGAGGGTTTTGACCTGGGGCAAATGGCGGGGCTATGTTGGGGGGAATGTTGAGTGTTACGACATGGGGGGAATGGCGGGACTATGATGGAGGGGATTATCGAGTGTTATAACGTGGGGTATTGCTGGGGTTATGATGGAGGGGTGCGTTGGGGGTTATGACATGAAATGATATGAAATGAAAAGTGGAACTTTTTCAAGGAACAAATACTGGATGTCCTTGATAGGTATGTCCCTGTCAGGCAGGGAGGAAATGGCCGAGTGAGGGAACCATGGTTCACGAAAGAGGTGGAATGTCTTGTGAAAAGGAAGAGGGAAGCTTATGTAGGGATGAGGAAACAAGGTTCAGATGGCTCGATTGAGGGTTACAAGTTAGCAAGGAATGAGCTGAAAAAGGGGCTTAGGAGAGCTAGGAGGGGACACGAGAAGTCCTTGGCGGGTCGGATCAAGGAAAACCCCAAGGCTTTTTACTCTTATGTGAGGAATAAAAGAATGACCAGGGTGAGGTTAGGGCCGGTCAAGGACAGTAGTGGGAACTTGTGTATGGAGTCAGTAGAGATAGGCGAGGTGATGAATGAATACTTTTCTTCAGTGTTCACCAAGGAGAGGGGCCACGTTTTTGAGGAAGAGAAGGTGTTACAGGCTAATAGGCTGGAGGAAATAGATGTTCGGAGGGAGGATGTCCTGGCAGTGTTGAATAAACTGAAGGTCGATAAGTCCCCTGGGCCTGATGAAATGTATCCGAGGATTCTTTGGGAGGCAAGGGATGAGATTGCAGAGCCTTTGGCTTTGATCTTTGGGTCTTCGCTGTCCACGGGGATGGTGCCAGAAGACTGGAGAATGGCGAATGTTGTTCCTCTGTTTAAGAAAGGGAATAGAAATGACCCTGGTAATTATAGACCGGTTAGTCTTACTTCGGTGGTTGGTAAATTGATGGAAAGGTTCCTTAGGGATGGGATTTACGACCATTTAGAAAGATGCGGATTAATCCGGGATAGTCAGCACGGATTCGTGAAGGGCAAGTCGTGCCTCACAAATTTGATAGAATTTTTTGAGGAGGTAACTAAGTGTGTTGATGAAGGTAGGGCAGTTGATGTCATATACATGGATTTTAGTAAGGCGTTTGATAAGGTCCCCCATGGTCGGCTTATGATGAAAGTGAGGAGGTGTGGGATAGAGGGAAAGGTGGCCGATTGGATAGGTTACTGGCTGTCTGATCGAAGACAGAGGGTGGTGGTCGATGGAAATTTTTCGGATTGGAGGCAGGTTGCTAGCGGAGTGCCGCAGGGATCAGTGCTTGGTCCTCTGCTCTTTGTGATTTTTATTAATGACTTTGAGGAGGGGGCTGAAGGGTGGATCAGTAAATTTGCTGATGACACCAAGATTGGTGGAGTAGTGGATGAGGTGGAGGGCTGTTGTAGGCTGCAAAGAGACATAGATAGGATGCAAAGCTGGGCTGAAAAATGGCAAATGGAGTTTAACCCTGATAAATGTGAGGTGATTCATTTTGGTAGGACTAATTTAAATGTGGATTACAGGGTCAAAGGTAGGGTTCTGAAGACTGTGGAGGAACAGAGAGATC
Source organism: Mustelus asterias (assembly GCF_964213995.1). Lineage (NCBI taxonomy): Eukaryota > Metazoa > Chordata > Chondrichthyes > Carcharhiniformes > Triakidae > Mustelus > Mustelus asterias. The sequence goes on along the minus strand of NC_135815.1, from coordinate 80,617,116 downwards.
TTGGGGTTCATATCCACAGATCTCTAAAGGTTGCCACTCAAGTGGCTTTTAGTAACAAGGGGTTGGAGATGAATAGCCGTGGGGTTATGCTGCAACTGTCCAGGACCTTGGTGAGACCACATTTGGAATATTGTGTGCAGTTCTGGTCACCTCACTATAAGAAGGATGTGGAAGCGCTGGAAAGAGTGCAGAGGAGATTTATCAGGATGCTGCCTGGTTTGGAGGGTAGGTCTTATGAGGAAAGGTTGAGGGAGCTCGGGCTGTTCTCACTGGAGCGGAGGAGGCTGAGGGGAGACTTAATAGAGGTTTATAAAATGATGAAGGGGATAGATAGAGTGAACGTTCAAAGACTATTTCCTCGGGTGGATGGAGCTATTACAAGGGGGCATAACTATAGGGTTCGTGGTGGGAGATATAGGAAGGATATCAGAGGTAGGTTCTTTACGCAGAGAGTAGTTGGGGTGTGGAATGGACTGCCTGCAGTGATAGTGGAGTCAGACACTTTAGGAACATTTAAGCGGTTATTGGATAGGCACATGGAGCACACCAGGATGATAGGGAGTGGGATAGCTTGATCTTGGTTTCAGATAAAGCTCGGCACAACATCGTGGGCCGAAGGGCCTGTTCTGTGCTGTACTGTACTGTACTATGACATGAGGGGAATGTCGTGGCTATGACGGAGGGGTGCATCGGAGCTTACGATGGAGAGACACATTTGGAGGGCCCTGATGCCAGGATGCTGGCGACCCATGATGAGAAGCAGATTGGGGAACATGCCGCTGTTGACATTGGGGTCCTTATGTGCATGGGGGATGGAGAGTGCACTGTGAGATTGGGGGGCCTTGCTAAACAGCACCAGAGCCAAGTCAATGGTGTGTTTAGCCCTCACCCCAGCACCAGCATGAACTCCCAACTTTCCAATAAAGTGATTGAGTGTGGGATGATTGCGTTGTGGAACACGCCTGAGAGAGTGGCTCAACTCACTCCATTATTCTCACTATTATGTGACTTAATAAACTTCCAGGTAGTGATAGTCCCAGAAATCTGCTGCCCCCATCCTGCTAGCTGCTGTGGTCGTGTGTTTGGAAGGTGCCGGCTAAGGAGCTTTGCTGAATTCCTGTAGTGTATCATTCAGATGGTACAAATGGCTGCCATTGTTCATCGGCGGTGGAGGGAATGGATGTTTGCGGAAGGGGTGCCAATCAGGCGGGCTGCTTTGTCTTGGATGATTTTAACCTTCTTGTGAGTAGCTGGAGCTGCACTCGCCCAGGCAAGAGGAGAGCATTCCATCACATTCTTGACTTGTGTCTTGTAGATGAACAAGTTTTTGAGAGTCAGGAGGTGAGCCACTCGCTGCTGCATCCTAAGCATCTGACCTGCACTTGTAACCACAGTGTTGATAAGGTGAGCCCAGTTCAATTTCTGGTCAATGGTAACCATAAGAACATTGAAAGTTGGGATTCAGCAATGGTAATAACATTGTATGTCAAGAGGCGATAGTTAGATTCTCTCTTGTTGGAGGTGGTCATAGCCAGGCACTTCTGTCATGTGACTGTCACATGGCAATTGTCAGCCCAAGCCAGGATATTGCCATGGTCTTGTATTTGGGCATGGACTCCTTCAGTATCTGAGGAGGCTCAAACTGGTGCAATCATCAGCGAACATCCCTACTTCTGACCGTATGATGGACAGATGATCATTGATGAAGCAGTTGAAAATGGTTGGGCCTGAGGAACTCCTGCAGTGATGTCCTGAAACGGTTCCGAATCAGCTTCACTGCTCGTCTGATGATGTTTTAATTGCTCATATTCCTAAAAAACACATGAGGATTTTCAGATTCTCAGCTACTAAACTAATCTTGCGTTTTCATTTCATGTTTTCATGTATCCCTTTTGACTTTTATATTTATTCTGATTCTCCTCTGTCCTACATCCTCTTCTTGTGCCTCATCCTATTCTTTGATTGGATTTGATTTATTATTGTCACATTTATTGGTATACAGTGAAAAGTTTTGTTTCTTGTGCACGATAGAATCAAAATATACCTTCCAGAGAGAAGGTAGGAAGAGGATGCAGAATGTGATGTTACAGTCATAGCTGAGATATAGAGAAAGATCAACTTAATGTAAGGTAGGTCCATTCAAAAGTCTGATGGCAGTAGAGAAGAAGCTGTTCTTGAGTCAGCTGGTACATGACATGAGACTTCTGTATCTTGTTCCTGATGGGAGAAGGTGGAAGAGAGTCTGTTTGGGGTGCATTGGGTCCTTGGTTATGCTGGCTGCTTTTCCAAGGCAGTGGTAAGGGAAGTCAGAATCACTGGATGGGAGGCTGGTTTGTATAATGGACTGGGCTTCATTCCCGACTCTTTGTAGTTTCTTGAGGTCTTGGACAAAGCAGAGACATACCAAGCTGTGATGCATCCGGAAAGGATGCCTTCTATGGTGCATATCTGTAAATGTTGGTGAGAGTCATAGCGGACATGTCAGATTTTCTGAGCCTCCTGAGAAAGTAAAGGCGTTGGTGGGCTTTCTTAACTATAGCATCGGCATGGAGGGATTAGAACAGCTTGTTGGTGACCTGGACACCTAGAAACCTAAAGCTCTCAACCATTTGCACTTCATCCCGATTGATGTAGACAGGGGCTTCCTGAAGTTAATGACTATCTGATTCCTTTAACTCCTTCACCATCCAGGAAACTCTGAATTTTTTGCCCTCAATTTCTCCCTTGAATAAGTTTTCCTGAAGTGGATCTCAATCATCTCCTCCTCAAAGACCATCCATTGCTCCATGACATTTCTATCTGCCAGTATTTGACTCCAAACCAGATCCCTCTTCAATTTTTTGAAGTTATCCCTCCTACTTATAAATATTTTCATTCTAGTTTTATCCTTGCTATCTCTAACGCCCATCTAAACCTTCTGATATGATGATCACTATTCCCAAAATGCTCTCAGAATTTCATTCTTCGCTTTTCACCTTTCATTGCCCAGAACTGGAATCTGAAATACATCATTGTCCTTGGGCTGGAACAGACTAATCAAAAACATTCTCCTGAAAACATTCCAGAATTTTCTCTTCTTCACTGTCCTTAACCCAATGACTGTCTGATTCTTTATTGGAGTAGTTAAAGTCTCCCATTGTCAATACTCTCATGTTCTTTCAGCTAAGTAATATTTTTGCACATATGATACTCTATCCTTTTGCCAGTGTTTGGTGGCCGTCAGAAAAGACCAAAGAGCTCAATAGCTTGATGTATCGTAACTCCAATGAACGATTGTCTCTTTTGACATCTCAAGGATGTTCTTTCCTTTGAGTACTGTATTACTTCCATCATTCATTATCAAAACAAACATTTCCATTCATCGCCCCCACATCAAAAACTATATAAATTTATATCACTTGAGCTGTCTTTAAAACTGCGAAAGGTCAGGTCCCCCACTGTGTTAAGGATAGGTTGTGGATGCATGTAGCAGTACTGATACTTTAATGATGGCCCTGAGGATTATGTCAACAAACATCCATTCAAATTCCAAGCACCATTTTTTGTTCAACCAGGAGTCACAGCAGCCTTTTTAAGTACAGGAGATTTAAATGACTTGACAGCTTGATGGCTCCACAGACCGTATCCACCATTTACACACATTGATGACTCCTCTTGACTAAACCAGAGGTAACTGGACCCCTCCAAACAGAAACCTTATTTCTCCAAAGAATACCAGTAGGATTAGAAATTTTCCTCAAATTCATGGAGCCAAAAAGTTGAATTTAAGCAAGGTGTGTGACAAAATTGCTTCCAAGAGTGGCCACTTGCACTTTTGAATATTCTTTTGCCTCTGTGAAATGCAGATGTGTAAAATACGTCCTATCCACATATCCCCCACCCACTCTGGTGAAACTAGCGGTGCCGGATTTGGGGGGCGGGACATCTGGATTCGGGGCTTGGGTGAAATTTTGGATAAGGAGTGGAGCCGTTCCAGCTCTGTGAAACTTTGGATCCCAGGTCTTCATGGCCAGACCCCTGTCAAATGAATTGAAACCCTCCCCCATTAAACCAGCTGACCATCCCACAAGGATACTGATGCCAGATCTGTTCAGGTCAGGCAGACGGCTGCTCACCATTACGTTCTCAAGGGAAATTAGGGATGGGAAACAAGTTCTGGCCCTGTCAGCGATGCTCATATCCCTCTCTGGCATTTTTAATAATTCCTGCCTCATCTCTGTCTATAAACACATTTCTCTCTCTCTCTTAATCTCTCATTGTTCCCACCCTCTTCCTCTCCCTAACATCCAATCCTTCTGAGCTCCAATCTATCTTGTCTCTGCTTTTCTGATAAGTTAATCTACCAGGTCAGCTTCTCTACTCACCTCCTTCATTCTGCCATGTGAGTGTACCTTTAATCCCTGCCTTCTCCCAATAACCTTTCACCCCCTTGTTCATCTGGAATTTATCCACCTCTTCCTTAAAAGTATTCAAAGAGTGGAATTTCCCACCCTGCCCTCCACGGGAATAGTAGCAAGTGTTGGAGGGGTGGGGGGAACCACGCACAGGTCCGATGACCTTGATGGTATTTTCCAGTCTTGGGACGGGCGCTGCTGGAAAATGCCACCTAAAGATTGTGTTTCCACTGTCGATTGAATTGAATTGATTTGTTATTGTCACATGTATTGGGATATAGGGAAAGTATTGTTTCTTGCGAGAAATACAAACAAAAACATACCGTTCATAGAGCACATAGGGAGACGGAAAGGAGGGTGCAGAATTTAATGGTGCAATTCCAGGGAGCGTGAAGAGAAAGATCAGCTCACTATGTGATAAGACCATTCAAAATTTTGATGACAGCAGGGAAGAAGTTGTTCTTGAGTCGTTTGATACGTGTTTTCAGACTTCTGTATCTTTTTTCCCATCAGAAGAAGGTGGAAGAGAGTATGCCTGGAAAGCGTGGGTGCCTTGATTATACTGGCTGCTTTGCCGAGGCAGCAAGAAGTGTAGATTTTGTCACTGGATGGGAGGTTGGTTTGCATTATGGACCGGGCTACGTTCACAATTCTTTGTAGTTTCTTGCAGTCTTGGTCAGAACAGTAGCCGTACCAAATTGTGATGGATCCGGAAAGGATGCTTTCCATGGAGCATCTGTAAGAATTGGTGAGCGTCGTAGTGAAAATGCTGAATTTCCTTAGCTTCTGAGAAAGTAGAGGTGTTGATGTGTTTTCTTAACTATAGCTTCAGCAAGTTTGTGATCTGAACACCTAGAAACTTGAAGTTCTCGAACATTTCCCTTCACCACCTTTGTTGTCGGCAGGGGCATGATATCCTGAAGTCGATGACTGTCTCCTTCATTTTATTGACATTGAGGGAGAGATTATTGTCATTGCACCATTTCACCAGATTCTCTATCTCCTTCCTTTACTTCGTCTCGTCATTATTTGAGATCCGACCCACTAAGGTGGTGTCATCAGCAAACACGATAATGGAGTTGGAGCAGAATTTGGTCGCACAGTCATAAGTGTATAAGGAGTATAGTATGGGGCTAAGGACACAGCTCTGGTGTTGAGGATAAACAAGGAAGAGGTATCATTGTCTATCCTTACTGGTTGTGGTCTGTTGGTTTGAAAGTCTAGGATCCAGTCGCAGAGGGAGGAGCCTAGCCCGAGGCAATGGAGTTTGGAGATGAATTTTGTTCGGATAATGGAGTTGAAGACTGAGCTGTAGTCAATAATTAGCAATCTGGCATTGGTATCTTTGAAATCCAGGTGTTCCAAGTTTGAGTGTGGAGCCAGCAAAGTGGCGTCTGCTGTGGACCTGCTGTGGCGATAGTCGAACTGTAGTGGATCCAGGCAATCTGAGAGACCAGAGCTGATCTGTGCCATGACTAACCTTTCGAAGCACTTCATAATGATGGATGTCAGAACCACTGGGCAGTAGTCATAAAGGCACGCTGTCTAGCTTTTCTTTGGGACAGGGATGATGGTTGTCTTCTTGAAGCAGGTAGGGACCTCAGATCAGTGTAAGGAGAGGTAAAAGAGATCTGTGAATACCCCCACCAGCTGGCCTGTGGGGGACCTAAGTTCTCCTCTGGGCACCCTATCCGGGCCAGTCGCTTTCCCTGGGTTGACTCTCACGAAGGCTGATCTGACGTCTGCGATGATGAGGTTGTTGGAGTAAAGACGTGCTCTCGCTAACCTCTTGCTCAAAACGGGCTTAGCATATATTGAGCTATTCGGAGAGGGCTGCGTAGGTGCCAGTCACACTGCTCATCTTCGCCTTGCAGCTTGTTAAGTCTTGCGGACCTTGCCATAATCACTGAGTGTTTGTGTGGCTAGCCTGGGACTCCAGCTTGTTCTGATATTGTCTCTTCGCATCTTTGATGGTTCTCCATAGATCATATCTGGATTTCTTGGATAGGTAAGGGTCACCTGACTTGAATGCCTCAGACTTGGACTTCAGAAGGCAGTGGATATCCCTCTTCATCCACGGTTTCTGGTTGAGAAACATTCGGATTAGCCTTTTTGGCACACAGTTTTCTATGAACTTACTAAGGAAGTCTGTCACTGCTGTGGGATATGCAATCAGGTTGGTCGCTGAGTTCTTGAATATTGACCAGTCCACTGACTCAAAGCAATCCCGTAGGAAATCATCCAATTCCTCAGACCAACATTACACGAGTTTCTATATCAGATTCTCCCATTTCGGTTTTGATTGTAAGCTGGAAGCAGGCGTACAGGAAACGTGTTGATGGTATCTTGGGACATTCTTAAGCTTGGCCTGGTTGAAGTCCCTGAACAAGGTGAACAAGGCCACGAGATGTTTTGTCTCAAGGCTATTTGTGGTGGTATATATTTCTTCCAGCACAGTCTTCACCTCCATATGGGGTGAGATGTAAACTGCTGTCAGGATAACCGAGGTGAACTCCCACGGCAGGTAGTAGGAGCGGCATTTCATGTCAGATACTCTTGGTCCAGGGATTAGAAACTCGCCAGTGTTGTCACGTCTGAGCACCCAGAGGTGTTGATTAGAAGGCAGACCCCACCTCCACTCGCCTTTCCTGAGGCTGCCGTGTGGACCACTTGATAGATTGAGAGACCCTCCGTTTGTAGGGCACAGTCTGGGTAGCGTGGGAGTGAGCCATGTCTCCGTGAAACAGAGCACACAGCAATCTCTCAGTTCCCTTTGATAAGTGAATGTGGCTTTAAGTTCATCCAGCTTGTTTTCCGGAGATTGGACATGTGCCGGGAGTCAGCTGGGGAAGGGGGTTTTGGGACCATGTTGTTTCGATCTCACTGGCAGGCCTGCGCGTTTCCCACGCTCCTGGATGAGTGGCTGCTTCTGGTCGGCCTGGGACACTGTGTGAGTAGGCTATGGTATCACGGGTATAGGTGCTTCCACTGAGGTTCTTCTCTTTGGTCGGTGTGTGGATAGAGGATTTGTTGCCATGGCTGTGGTTCTGCATCGGCAGTTGGGTGTGCGCGATCAAGCGTTCCGGGTCAGAGGGGTTGGGGGCCGGTGGAGTGAAGGCCCCGGTTCCAGAGTTGCTGTGCTGGCCTCGGGCCCACGGGGTCCGGGTCGCTTACAGGTCAGGAGTCTTTGCAGTTCGGAGGATCACCAAATCTGTAAGATATTTAAAAAGAACATTATTGGCGAGTTTAAAAGAGTTTGGGTACAGTTTTAGGAGCTTAGAATGAGATTAAAAGATGTATTAGAGGGTTCGCTGGGAACAGCTCGCAAGAGGTTTCCTCATTCCGGCACCATCTTGAAATGGAGGGATCTGAGCACAAAGAAGAACGTGTGATAAATATGAGGCAGTGTCAGAGCAGGAGCCAATGTAGATCAGAGAGCACAGGGTGGTGGCTGAGCGAGACTTGGTGTGAGAATAAGATCTTTAAATGAAAATAACCAAACACAAATCTTTTCTCTATTTTCCAGTTGTGGTGAGCCATAGATGGTTAGCACTATGGGTACTGAACCATAGATGGTTAGCACTATGGGTACTGAACCATAGATGGTTAGCACTATGGGTACTTGTACATATGTTACTGTTGTTACTGTTGGGGTTAGGGTTGGGGTGTTCTACCTGTTGGTATTGTTCTGTGGTACACTCCGGTTGGCTCCGCCTTCCTATAGGAGTATAAAGGTCACTGCACTGCCTAGTGACCCTTTAGTCTGGGATTGTATTGTTAAGTAGTATGCTCCATTCTTGTTACTAATAAAAGCCTTTATTTCCCGGGTACGATCAAGCCGCCCGAGTGAATTAATCGCGCATCAATTTTATTAGTAACAAGTTTCGGTTGAAAAAAAAAACCATGGAGCAAATGTTAAAACCCGATCGGCTTACCTTAGATCCGCGTGCAGCTGGAGCGTCGAACACCTTTGACCATTGGTTGAAGTGCTTCCAAGATTATATCGACACCTCAACAGCCATTCAAAACGACACCGATAGATTGCGGGTCCTCCACGCAAGGGTAAGCGACACTGTGTATGCAACAATCCGCGATGCCCAAGATTACAAAGGGGCCATCGAACTACTTAAGAAACTGTACAACAAACCGCCAAACGAGATTAATGCTCGGCACCGACTAGCCACTCGACGGCGGCAGCCCGGTGAAACGACGGGACAGTACCTGCGTGAACCTCAGCAGCTAGCCAGAGCCTGCAATTGCAAGCCAGTGTCGGCGAACCAGTATACTAACGATTTGATCCGAGATGCGTTCGTGGCAGGAATCGGCTCATCCTATATTCGCCTGCGGCTGCTAGAGCAAGGTAACTTAGACCTAGCTAAGACGGTGGAATTGGCCGATGCGATGGAAACGGCCTCCAGAAGTCTTGACACTTACCCCACTGACCACGTGGGAACATCGTGGCAAGTACAGCCACCGACTCAACTCTTCCCAGCGGCTCCTAGGAACTGCGCGATCGTGCTTTCAAACTCGGATCTGACGCCGGCGGCAGCTCCAGGTGGCCCGCGGTGCTATTTCTGTGGATTGGCAAAGCACCCTTTTCAGCAATGTCCGGCCAGAACGGTATTTTGCTCCGCGTATGGGAAGAAAGGGCACAATGCTAAAGTGTGCCGAGCTAAACCACCTTCGAAGCCAAGCAGTGCGGTGTGTGACTCTCCAGGATCTGTCTCCTCGTCTCCGGCTTCGTCGAGGTCTTCCACCACGTGCGATTCACGAGCGCCGCCATTCCTGAGGATGACGACGCAAGACACGTGCGACCTGCGAGTGCCGCCACTTTCAACGCCATCGACCATGTGCGATCCATGGGCGCAGCCATTTTGGTCAACACCAACCGCAGACGACCATCAGGGGTCATCACCATCGACCATCTCAGCTGCCTGCAGTTGCACTCAAGATTCAACGATGGCGTCAATCATCCTGGACCAGGCCAAGCCTCACAGACTCGACAAGTCCATGATGGACATAGAGGTAAACGGACGCCTGATACATTGTCTGTTTGACAGCGGGAGCACGGAGAGTTTCATTCATCCTGACACCGTGGAACGGTGCGGTCTCCGAGTACAGACTGTCAGACAGACAATTTCTATGGCGTCGCAGTCCCGATCTGTTACCGTTCTTGGGAGCTGCGTGGTAAACCTAACGGTGCGGGGCACAGTTTATGAGAACTTCAGGCTCCTCGTGTTACCACACCATTGCGCTCCGGTACTCCTGGGGCTAGACTTTATGGTCCACCTGAGGAGTGTGACCCTGCAGTACGATGGGCCACTCCCTCCACTTTCAGTGGGAGAACAGCAGCCTCCAAATTGCCCAGCGCGCTCCACGTACAGTCTCTCGACACTCAGAATCACCCCGCCATCTTTATTTGAGAATCTCGTGCCAGGCTGCAAGCCCATCACAACTAAGAGCAGGCGTTACAGCGCTGAGGATCGGATCTTTATTCGATCTGAGGTTCAGCGGCTCCTCAGGGAAGGGATCATTCAACCTAGCACGAGCCCATGGAGAGCACAAGTCGTGGTGGTTAAAACTGGAGACAAGCCCTGGATGGCCATAGACTATAGTCAGACCATTAATAGGTACATGCAGCTGGACGCGTACCCTCTCCCGCGCATATCTGACATGGTCAACCAGATTGCGCAGTACCGGGTGTTCTCCACCATCGACTTGAAGTCAGCCTACCACCAGCTCCCCATTCGCCCAGAGGACCAAAAATATACGGCCTTTGAGGCGGATGGTCGTCTCTACCACTACTTAAGGGTCCCCTTTGGCGTCACGAATGGGGTCTCGGTCTTCCAGCGTGCAATGGACCGAATGGTGGACCAACACGGGCTACGGGCTACCTTCCCGTACCTGGACAACGTCACTATCTGTGGCCATGACCAGCAGGACCACGATGCCAACCTCCTAAAGTTCTTACGCACTGCGTCTCGCCTGAATCTGACCTATAACAGGGAGAAGTGTGTATTCAGCAAGCGCCGCCTAGCAATTCTCGGATACGTGGTGGAAAACGGGGTCCTTGGCTCTGATCCAGACCGTATGCATCCCCTCCTTGAACTTCCCCTACCCACTAGCATCAAAGCACTGAGAAGATGCTTAGGCTTCTTTTCGTATTACGCACAGTGGGTTCCCAATTACGCGGACAAAGCCCGTCCGCTCATAAAGTCTACCTCTTTTCCCCTGGCAGCAGAGGCTCGCTGAGCCTTTGAAGGGATAAAAGCTGACATCACGAAAGCCACGATGCACGCTGTCGATGAGTCCATCCCCTTCCAGGTGGAGAGTGATGCATCTGATTTCGCCCTGGCCGCCACACTTAACCAGGCGGGCAGGCCCGTCGCCTTTTTCTCTCGCACCCTCCAAGGCCCTGAAATTCGGCACTCCGCTGTGGAAAAAGAGGCTCAGGCCATTGTGGAGGCCGTCCGGCATTGGCGCCATTACTTGGCTGGAAAACGATTCATCCTTCTCACGGACCAGCGGTCCGTGGCGTTCATGTTCAACAACACATTAAGGGGTAAAATCAAAAATGATAAAATCTTGAGGTGGAGAATCGAACTCTCCACCTACAACTATGATATCATGTACCGTCCGGGGAAGCTCAATGAGCCCTCAGACGCCCTGTCGCGTGGAACACGTGCCACTGTGCAGGAGGACCGGCTACAGGCCCCCCACAATGATCTCTGCCATCCGGAGATCACTCGGCTCTTCCATTTTGTAAAGGTCCGGAATCTACCCTACTCTGTAGAGGATGTCAGGTCGATAACTCGAAGCTGCCAGGTATGTGCTGAATGCAAGCCGCACTTCTACCGACCTGACAGGGCACACCTCATTAAAGCCACTCGCCCTTTTGAAAGACTGAGTGTTGATTTCAAGGGCCCCCTTCCTTCAACAGATCGGAATGTGTACTTCCTCAACGTGGTTGACGAGTACTCCCGATTCCCTTTTGCCATTCCCTGTTCAGACATGACCGCTGCCACGGGTATCAAAGCATTGCGGGATCTTTTCACCCTGTTTGGTTACCCCAGTTATATCCACAGTGATAGGGGTTCGTCGTTTATGAGTGACGACTTGAGGCAATACGTGCTCTCAAAAGGGATTGCCTCAAGTAGGACTACGAGTTACAACCCCAGGGGTAACGGGCAGGTCGAAAGAGAAAACGCTACAGTCTGGAAGGCTGTCTTACTGGCGTTGAGGTCTAAGGGTCTTCCAGTCTCCCGTTGCGCTCCATGCAATCCGGTCCCTCCTGTGTACGGCAACCAACGCTACCCCACATGAGCGGATGTTTACCGTCCCTGGGAAGTCTTCGTCTGGGACCTCACTGCCGTCTTGGTTGACGCACTCAGGACCTGTCCTCCTGCGGCGGCATGTTAGGACCCGCAAGTCCGACCCTTTGGTTGAACAGGTCCATCTCCTCCATGCCAACCCTCAATATGCCTATGTGGCATATCCTGACGGGCGAGAGGACACGGTCTCTATTCGAGATCTGGCGCCTGCAGGGGACCTGGAAACCCCCGTCGCTCCCGCACCCCTGGTTAGGGACCCCTTGCCCTTTATCTCCCCTCCTGACACGGCGCGGGCAGTATCGGGACCACCACTTAATCCTCTTACTCCCGTGTACAGCTTGCCTGAGTCCAGGAGATTGTCGCCACCTCGGGGCGTTCCTGAGTCCAGGAGATTGTCGCCACCTCGGGGCGTTCCTGAGTCCAGGAGATTGTCGCCACCTCGTGGTCCACCCGTCCATGAGGAACTGGAGGAGTCACTGGACACCGCCTTGGAGAGAGGGTCATCACGGTCACCAGAACCGGCGCTACTGCCAGTGTTGAGGAGGTCGCAGAGACGGTGCGGCCCTCCGATACGACTGAACTTGTGAATATATGGACAGTTCGTACTGTTTTTTTGCCCCACCGGCCTTTGTTTTAAAGGAGGGGTGAATGTGGTGAACCATAGATGGTTACCACTATGGGTACTGAACCATAGATGGTTAGCACTATGGGTACTTGTACATATGTTACTGTTGTCACTGTTGGGGTTAGGGTTGGGGTGTTCTACCTGTTGGTATTGTTCTGTGGTACACTCCGGTTGGCTCCGCCTACCTGTAGGAGTATAAAGGTCACTGCACTGCCTGGTGACCATTTGGTCTGGGATTGTATTGTTAAGCAGGATGCTCCATTCTTGTTTCTAATAAAAGCCTTTATTTCCCGGGTACGATCCAGCCTCCCGAGTGATTTAATCGCGCATCATAGACCACACAAAAACACTGCAACACAAAAACAACACAAATTATCAGCTCAACTTCAGGTTTCCCCCAATCAGCCTTGTGTTTTAAATGTGCTCTCAGAATGAAACAATTCAAAAATCTTCCCCAGGCTTTTAATTTCCAAACATGTGTTTTCTGATTTGCAACTGAGCTGGGTTTCTCACCATGTTTACTGCACAGAGGTGGACCTGTAGAATATTTTCGCCCCTCGTCAAATAATTGACAATATTTCCCTGGTAAGGTGAGAAGACATAGTTCCATTGTAACTCTATTCTGTAACACCACACTCCCCCAACCGCTCTTTTGTCCTTTGATGGAAATGACCCCTTGGTGGTCTTTACGGTGTAAGTGAGGGTTTGAGCTCCTGCTCCTTGCTCCATATGGTCTGTTTCAATGGGGTTCATGGGCATCGCATTTTCTAAAAACACAAGACTATCCATTGGTGGGGGCTGGTTAACTCTGTATTTGGAACTACATGTGGAGTTGGGTTACTTTAAGGCATTCATTCCTTTGTCTCGTGGCAATTCCGTGCTTTCCTTGCGACTAGTATTCACAGGATTCATCGGGACAGGGGCAAGTTCTCAGGGTGCTGAGCGATTAGGAGCCTCCGGAAAGGGAGGTGGGGGCCCCCAGTCAGCACCATGTGTGACACATTGCCAAACATTCTCTTCTAGATATATCCCATAAACCAATCCACAATCATCACCTCCCTCAAACTCAACTGTCCCAAATACAGACATCATCCCTTTCTGCTTTGACAGCTGAGATTTTAATTTATTAATCTCCTGCTGGCACTGGGAGTGATCAGAGTTTCGGTTCACTTCACGAACTTGATATGCTTTCTCACATTGAATTTTAAACTGACTCATAAACAATATTTATATTTGATTCTTTTGCTCCTGCTCCAATACTTTTCCACAGAACAGCTCATTTTCTTCTCTTAACTTCTCAACTTCTCTCATATTTTCTAAATCATCTTTTAACTTCATTTTTCCTGATTTCTCGCTTTCTAACTCTTCGAACAAAATAACAATCAGGGCAGCATTACTTAATTTCAAAGTGTTTTTTCCTTGAACTCTGTTTCTCTCATTCCAACGTCTCTGACCTGCGGATCCCAGACCCGCGAACAACTTACTGCAGTGTTCTGCCCACTTGGGCCATTTCTTATTCAGATACTTTCTCAGTGTCTGTTCCCACTCTTGGGGTTCTCCCATTTCTCTGGTCCCAGGGGCACGGGATGTGGCTGATAGGGGTACAGTTACTGCTAATTTCCCAGTCAATCCCCCTCAGTCAGGTTGTATCGGGAGCACAATGAATACTCCCTCGCTACTCCAAAAGCTGCGCTTTTGTTTAGCGCAGCAGGCCAGGAGATTCAAGCGGTGCCAAATGCACGGGATCTAAGCTGGGCATCCCGCCCCGATAGCATCTGCCAGCACCAGATTTCTGGCGGCGTCAGCTCCACGCTGGAACTCGGCTGGGAGCCGCATATATTATTTAGATAAGAATTGAAATCTAAGTTAAATGTCATTAGTGGGTCCGGGACTGAAGTCTCCGGACTTGCTCGCCTCCCTGCCCCCACAAGGAGTATTTCACTCCAACTGGGTTTACAGTAGCTCCCCACTTTTGGGGAGCTGGTGTCTCAACCCCACTGGAATGAAAGGGGGCAATTGGGGCCACCCAGGGGGTCAGGAACTGGGGGGGCGCCCCATGAGCATTGGCACCTTGGCAGTGCCAGCCTGTTCCCCTGGCAGTGCCCAAAGGGCAAAGTGCCAATGCCCCGGGGGCAGCTTGTAACTGCCCATCTCCAGCCAAACAGGTTCTGCATCCTGATCTCCTGAACCAGGGTCATCACTAACTATTGCAGCATTGATACCCTCGAGTAACAATGCTACCCCTCCACCATTATCTCACTCCCAATTCTTCTTGAATGTCATAAGCCCCTCAATATTCAGAACCCAATCCTTGTCATCCTGCAGCCAGGTCTCTGTCATGCCGACCAATCATATTTATTGACTTCAATGTGAGCGATCAACTCTTTTATTTTGTAATGAATGTTGTGTGAATTCAGATACAGAGCCTTCCATTTTGCCTCATTGTTATCTTTGTCTTTATTCTTTGTCCATCCTTAGTTTTTTTTTCATTCTGTCCCTTGCTGCCATTCTCTGACCCTTATTTCCCATTTTACTATTATCCTCTCTTACCCTGGCCGGAATTCTCCAAACTCACCACGGCTGGGATTTTCCGGTCCAGCTGTACTGAAGGGAGATCTGGCTGAGTGCCAAATTCTCCGTTCTCACCGACAGTGATGTCGAGGCAAATGAGATTGGAGAATTCCGGCTCTTGTCTCGACGCTTCGATGTACCACAGGCGGGATTTTCCATGCAACCCGCTGTGTGTTTTGCTGGGGCTGAGCTGGCCTGGCATTGGCTGATGCTGGTCTGGTCCCACCGTTCTCAAGGAGGTTTCCCATTGAATGCACCCTCGCTGCTGGGAAACCCGTGTTAGGAATATGCTATCAGCAGGACTGGAAGATCCCACTGGTGTGATTGGCTGGAAAATTCCAGCCCACACCTTTCAACATTTGATATCTTGTGCACTCTTATTTCATTTCAATCCCTCTCTTCTCTCGTGATGTGTCTCGCTCGAACACTGGTCCCAGCACGGTTCAGGTGTGTACAGAACTGTGTATTCTCTGTACAGAACCTCTTTCCTAGTTCTTCCTCTGCCATTGATACCTACATGAACCAGGACAACGGGATCCTCCCTCTCCCACTGCAAGTTCGTCTCCCAGCCCTGAGCAGATGTCCTGAACCCTGACACAGACAAACAACACAGCCATCTGGACTCTGTCCCTTTGCTGCAGGGATTGGTGTCAATCCCCGTCACTAAGCTGTCCCCCAAGGACCAAAATGTTCCCTTTTTTCCCCTTCACTTGAATGGCCTCCTGCACCATGGTGCCAGGGTGAGTCAGCTCATCCACCCTGCAACCCCCACTCCCATCCAAACAAGCTGAGAGAACCTCAAAGCTGTTGGACAATGGCAGAGAGCGACAGTCCTGCCCTCCTGACCCCCTGACCTGCCTCACTCACAGTCACAGCCTCCTTTCCCTGACCACTGACCAAATCAGCTCTTGCTGCCACTGGCAGTCTCAGAGCCGATCTCAGGACACATCCCTTTATAGATCAAAGTGACCGTCTCCCTGACAGAGTGGATCCTTCTTCTGCACCGATCCTCTGTCATGTCCAGCTACGTGGCTCTTACTCAATAGTCTCTGCCAGCTGGTAATGGTGCCTCCACTGGCCTCTTCAATCTTGGTAAGAAGTCTCACAACACCAGGTTAAAGTCCAACAGGTTTATTTGGGAGCAAAAGCCACTAGCTTTCGGAGCGCTGCTCCTTCATCAGGTAAGTGGGAGTTCTGTTCACAAACAGGGCATATAAAGACACAAACTCAATTTACAAAATAATGGTTGGAATGCGAGTCTTTACAGGCAATCAAGTCTTAAAGGTACAGACAATGTGAGTGGAGAGAGCGTTAAGCACAGGTTAAAGAGATGTGTATTGTCTCCAGACAGGACAGTTAGTGAGATTTTGCAAGCCCAGACAAGTCCTGGGGGTTACAGATAGTGTGACATGAACCCAAGATCCCAGTTGAGGACGTCCTCATGTGTGTGGAACTTGGCTCTCATTTTCTCCTCTGCGACTCTGCGTTGTCATGTGTCATGAAGGCCGTCTTGGAGAACGCTTACCCAAAGATCAGAGGCCGAATGCCCGTGACCACTGAAGTGTTCCCCAACAGGAAGAGAACACTCTTGCCTGATGATTGTCGAGCGGTGTTCATTCATCCGTTGTCATAGTGTCTGCAGGGTCTCCCCAATGTACCATGCCTCGGGACATCCTTTCCTGCAGCGTATCAGGTCGACAATGTTGGCCGAGTTGCAAGAGTATGTACCGTGTACCTGGTGGATGGTGTTCTCACGTGAGATGATGGCATCCGTATCGATGATCCGGCACATCTTGCATGGTTGCTGTGGCAGGGCTGTGTGGTGTCGTGGTCACTGTTCTCCTGAAGGCTAGTTAGTTTGCTGCGGAGAATGGTCTGTTTGAGGTTATGCGGTTGTTTGAAGACATGAAGTGGGGGTGTGGGGATGGCCTTGGCGAGATGTTCATCTTCATCAATGACATGTTGAAGGCTCCGGAGAAGATGTCGTAGCTTCTCCGTTCCGGGGAAGTACTGGACGACGAAGGGTACTCTGTCCGCCATGTCCTGTGTTTGTCTTCTGCGGAGGTCGGTGCAGTTCTTCGCAGTGGCGCGTCAGAACTGTCGATCGATGAGTCGAGCGCCATATCCTGTTCTTATGAGGGCATCTTTCAGCGTCTGGAGGTGTCTGTTGCGATCCTCCTCATCTGAGCAGATCCTGTGTATACGGAGGGCTTGTCCGTAGGGGATGGCTTCTTTAACGTGTTTAGGGTGGAAGCTGGAGAAGTGGAGCATCGTGAGGTTATCCATGGGCTTGCGGTACAGTGAAGTGCTGAGGTGGCCGTCCTTGATGGAGACGCGTGTGTCCAAGAATGCAACTGATTCCGGAGAGTGGTCCATGGTGAGTCTGATGGTGGGATGGAAATTGTTGATGTCATCATATAGTTGTTTCAGTGATTGTTCACCATGAATGCAAAGGAAGAAAATGTCATCGATGTATCTAGTGTATAGCATCGGTTGAAGGTCCTGTGCAGTGAAGAGGTCTTGTTCAAACCTGTGCATGAAGATGTTGGCATATTGAGGTGCGAATTTGGTCCCCATGGCTGTTCCGTGTGTCTGGATGAAGAACTGATTGTTGAAGGTGAAGACATTGTGGTCCAGGATGAAGCGGATGAGTTGCAAAATTGCATCTGGAGACTGGCAGTTGTCGGCGTTGAGTACTGAGGCAGTTGCAGCAATGCCATTATCATGGGGGATGCTGGTGTAGAGTGCCGAGACATCCATTGTGACGAGGAGTGATCCTGGTTCAACTGCTCCATGCTCAACTGCCAAGTTTCTGTAGGAAGTCCGCAGTGTCGCGACAAAAGCTGGGGATTCTTTGTACAATGGGTTTCAGGATGCCCTCGACGTAGCCGGAGATGTTCTCGCACAGGGTCCTATTGCCCAATACGATGGGACGGCCGAGTGTGTTTGCCTTGTGTATCTTCGGGTGGCAGTAGAGATCTCCAACGCGGGGAGTACGTGGGATGAGAGCATGGAGGGTGCTCTGAAGGTCTGGATCAAAGATCTTGATCAGTCTGTTGAGTTGACGGGTGTGTTCTTTGGTCGGATCTGCGGGTAACTGTCTGGAGTGTTCCTTATTGTTCAGTTGTCGGTACACTTCTTTGCAGTAATCCGTTCTGTTCATTATGACGATGGCCCCTCCTTTGTCTGTTGGTTTGATGACAATGTTGCGGTTGGTCTTGAGAGCGTGGATGGTGTTGCATTGTGCTTGGGTAATGTTCGGGGCTGTCTTGTGAGTGTGGTTGATGAATCTGGTGTTGACTCACCTCCTGACCGCTTGGGCATACATGTCGAGTCGAGGGCAGCGGCCTTCCGGAGGAGTCCGATTCGACTCTTTCCTCTTCGGTTGCTGCACTGCGGATCTCTCTGTCGGCTGTTCCGGTTCATTGGCTGTCTCATTGTGTTCGCTGTTGGCCTCTTGGGGTTTGTGGAAGAACTCCCGCAGCATCATTCGCCTGATGAATTCCTCTGTGTCTGCTGCGAGACTGATGGGGTCTATTTTGGTGGTGGGGCAGAAATTGAGCCCTCGGCTGAGAACTTCGATTTCATCTGGTTGAAGTGTGCAGTCCGACAAGTTGACAATGGACTTCCCTGCAGTGGTACTGTTTTCTACTGTGGTACTAGGGGAGGCTTGGTTGCTGCTGGGTGAGAGAGGTGGGACGGCAAAGTCTCTCAGTGTAGTCTGTGTTATAGGTTGCCCTGAGTGGGTTCGTGATCTGGAGTCCTTTCGGTATCTTGTGTGCTTTCTTGCATCTTTGTAGAAACTTGATGTCTGTGTCGATATGCGCGATCTTCTTGGAGATCCTCTCCACTTGGAGCCGGCAGTTTGCGGTGTCGATGGTAGTCAATCTTCACAACTCTCACTGGCCTTCACCCCCTTCAGGGTGATCTGCTCTCTCTAGTGGGCAGATACGTTGATGCTGTCCGTGGCCAGCTGGTCTTCTCTCTCTTCTCCTCATCCCCTCTTCACCTGAGGAAGAGTCTCCACCTGACAGAGGCATCACTACATTGAAGCCATTGGATTGTTGACGTGCTGACTGACTGATGTGATGCTCAGTCTGTGGGTCTTTAAAGACAGAAGCCAGTTTATAATGACACCCATTAATTTCTATCGAGCGCGATTCACCTGAATTGGATCTAAATGCCCACATCAGCAGGAAAACCAGAGTGTTCCCCACTGGCGCTGCCAGCGTCTGTCAGCTGGGATTCACCCACCGGAACAACGCAAAGGAGTTAATCGTGGAAAAACTGCCGGCCACCCCTGCTGTTCAGAGATCAAGGTGTCCTTTTTAAAGGGTGCGCTGAACTCCCTCCCTCCAATAAATGAAATGGTGACCCCCTGATGCGCGACAATCAAGCGCGAGGTACAAGGCTTCAGCGATTGAAGGCTTTTATTGACAAACAATGGAACTATCTAACACGAGTACACCAATCCAGACTGGAGGGGTCCCGCCTGAGCAGAGGGTCTTATACCTCTCCCCAGGAGGCGGGGCCCGACCGGGATGTGCCATAACAGCATCCACCACAGGTATATTAATCCCACAGTGTAAACACCCTAACCCAACAACAACATTATAACAACCCCCACAGTGGCAACACCCTAACCCAACAGTATCATTGGAATAACCCCACAGTGGTAACCAACGATGGTTCACCACATTCACCCCTCCTTTAAAAACAAAGGCCGGCGGGGTGCGAAAACAGATCACATATATACAAAATTCACAAGTCCAGACGGTCTGGAGGACCGCACCGTCGCTGTGATCTCCTCAACACCGGTTGCGACACCGGAGCAGGTGCTTGCCGTGGCGTTCTCTCCAAAACAGCGTCCGGCTGTCCCCTCGAGGACTCCCGGGCCGGTTGACCCTGGTGAGGCGCTGATGCAGGGGATCCTGGTACCTTCTGTGGTGGCGCCGATCTCCGAGTCTCAGGCAAGCTGTACATGGGAGTATAACTGTTATGCACTGGTCCCGGTGCTGACCGCGCCACGTCTGGGGAAGAAAGAAGTGAAAGGGGGTTCGTGACAGGGGGTATAGGAGCGACAGGAGTTGCTACTTCCCCTGCGGGCGCCAGGTCTCGAATCGAGACTGTGTCCTCTCGCCCGTCAGGATATGCCACATAGGCATACTGAGGGTTGGCGTGGAGGAGTTGGACCGGTTCGACCAAGGGGTCGGACTTGCGGGCCCTCACATGTCGCCGCAGAAGGACGGGTCCTGGGTACGTCAACCAGGCTGGTAAGGAGATCCCCGAGGACGACTTCCGAGGGAATGAGAACATCCTCTCGTGGGGAGTAGCATTGGTTGCCGTACACAGGAGGGAGCAAATGGAATGAAGCGCATTTGGAAGGACCTCCTGCCAACGGGAGACTGGAAGGCCCCTGGACTTCAGCGCCAATAGGACAGCCTTCCAGACTGTAGCATTCTCCCTTTCCACCTGTCCGTTACCCCTAGGGTTGTAGCTCGTGGTTCTACTAGAGGCAATCCCGTATGAGAGCAGGAATTGCCTCAAGTCGTTACTCATGAACGACGAGCCCCTGTCGCTATGTATGTAGCAGGGGTACCCGAACAGGGTAAAAAGATCACTGAATGCCTTAATCACTGTGGCAGTCGACGTGTCCGCACAGGGGACAACAAACGGGAACCGGGAGTATTCATCTATGATATTGAGAAAATAGACATTCCGGTCCGTTGAGGGAAGGGGGCCCTTAAAACCCACACTCAGCCTCTCGAAGGGGCGAGTGGCCTTGACCAATTGTGCCCATGACCAATTGTGCCCAGTCCGGTCGATAAAAGTGCCGTTTGCATTCCGCGCAAATCCGACAGCTTCTCGTTACTGACCTGACATTCTCGACCGAGTAGGGCAGGTTGCGGGCTTTTATGAAGTGGTAGAGTCGAGTGACTCCAGGATGGCACAGGTCATTGTGGAGGGCCTTCAAGCGGTCCTCCTGCATGATAGCGCATGTTCCGCGCGAGAGGGCATCCGAGGGCTCATTGAGCTTCCCTGGACGATACATAATATCGTAATTATAGGTGGAGAGCTCAATTCTCCACCGCAAGATCTTATCATTCTTGATCTTGCCCCTCTGCGTATTACTGAACATAAACGCCACGGATCATTGATCCGTGATCAGGGTGAACCGCTTCCCCGCCAGGTAATGGCGCCAGTGTCTGATGGCCTCCACAATGGCCTGAGCCTCCTTCTCCACCGCTGAATGCCGAATTTCGGGACCTTGACGGGCCTGCCTGCCTGGTTCAGTGTGGCGGCCAGGGCGAAATCCGATGCATCACTTTCCACCTGAAAAGGGATGGATTCATCCACCGCGTGCATCGTGGCTTTCGCAATGTCGCTTTTCAAAGCCTGGAAGGCCAATTGGGCCTCCGGCGTGAGTGGGAAGGTCGTGGATTTGATGAGCGGACGGGCTTTGTCCGCGTAGTTGGGGACCCACTGCGCATAATAAGAAAAGAAGCCGAGGCATCTCCTCAGTGCTTTTGCGCTAGCGGGCAAGGGAAGTTCAGTAAGGGGGCGCATACGGTCTGGATCAGGGCCGATGACCCCGTTTTCCACCACGTATCCAAGGATAGCTAACCTGCGCGTACGGAATACACACTTCTCCCTGTTATAGGTCAGATTCAGGCGAGATGCAGTGCGCAGAAAGTTTTGGAGATTCGTGTCATGGTCCTGCTGGTCATGGCCGCAGATGGTGACGTTATCCAGGTACGGGAAGGTAGCCCGCAACCCGTTCTGGTCCACCATTCGGTCCATAGCACGCTGGAAGACCGAGACCCCATTGGTGACACCAAATGGAACCCTAAGAAACTGATATAGACGACCATCCGCCTCAAAAGCCGTGTATTGTCGGTCCTCTGGGCGGATGGGGAGTTGGTGGTAGGCGGACTTAAGGTCTATGGTGGAGAACACCCGGTACTGCGCAATCTGATTGACCATATCAGATATGCGCGGGAGAGGATACGCATCCAGCTGCGTATAACGGTTAATGGTCTGACTGTAGTCGATGACCATCCGGGGTTTGTTCCCGCTTTTAACCACCACGACCTGCACTCTCCACGGACTAGCACTGTGCTGTATGATCCCTTCTTTGAGGAGCCGCTGAACCTCAGATCTGATAAAGATCCGGTCTTCAGCGCTGTAACGCCTACTTTTAGTAGCGATGGGCTTGCAGCCTGGTACCAGATTCTTAAATAAAGAAGGTGTGGTGATCTTTAGTGTGGAAAGATTGCATGCGGGGCGCTTTGGGCAATTTGGAGGCTGCGGCTGATTCCCTACTGCCAGCGAAGGGAGTGGCCCACCGTACTGTAGGATCACACTCTTCATGTGGACCATAAAGTTTAGTCCGAGGAGAATTGGCGCGCAAAGGTGCGGCAACACAAGGAGCCTGTATCGCTCGTAAATTGTGCCCTGCACCTCTAGGGTTACCATACAACGTCCTTGGATCGGTACAGACCGGGACCGTGATGCCATAGAAATTGTCTGTTTGGCAGGTAGAACCCGGAGTCCACACCTTTTTGCAGTGTCAGGGTGAATAAAACTCTCGGTGCTCCCACTGTCAAACAGACAATACACAGTACGACCATTTACCTTGATGTTCATCATCGAACAGTCAAGCCTGTGATGCTTTGTCTGGTCCAGAGAGATCGACGCCACCGTTGGCCCTAGGGCGTCACTGCATGCAGCCGAGGTTGATACTGAGGACCCCTGCTGGTCGCTCCTGGTCATCGTCGACCATGATGGCCGCCCCCATGAATCGCACGTGGGTGAGGGCGCCAAGCGTAGCAACTCCTGGTGGTCATCCTCCTCCTCCGTCAGCCACGATGGCGCCGTCCTGGATTCGCACGTGGTCGGGCCTCGCGGGTACTGCGACGCCGAAGGAGATTGTCTCCGCTCTGGAGGGTCACAGGCTGCACTGCCGTTCTTGGGCTTCGACCTGCAGACTTTAGCATAGTGCCCCTTTTTACCGCACTGACTGCAGATCGCCGTTTTTGCTGGACACTGTTGCCGTGGATGCTTGGCTCCTCCGCAAAAATAGCATCGCTGGCCGCCTGGAGCTGCCGCCGTCGTCGGGTCGATATGGGAGCGCGAGCCCGTGGGGCGAGGAGGGATTTGTGCTTGCTCCTGCCACGTTGTCTCCACGTGGTCTTCGGGGTACAGAGCCAAGCTTTTCGACGCTGTCTCCAGCATCTCAGCCATCTCCATCGCTTGGGTCAAGTTGAGGTTCCCTTTCTCCAATAGCTTAAGCCGGATGTACGAGGACCCTACCCCTGCTACAAACGCATCTCGGGCGAGGTCGTACATATACTGCTCAGCCGACACAGCTTTGCAGTCGCAGCCCCTGGCAAGCTGCAAGAGCTCATTGGCGTAGTCCTCCATGGTTTCGCCCGACTGCCGACGTCGTGTAGCGAGGAGGTAACGAGCGTGAATCTCGTTGGGTGGTCTCGTGTATCGTTTCTTCAAGAGCTCGATGGCCCACGGGTAAGTGGTGGCCGCACGAATCGCGAGGTAGACCGTGTCGCTTACCCTCGCGTGGAGGACCTGGAGTCTGTCGTCGTCCGTAGTAACTGCTGCAGAGGCCGCCAGGTAGTCCTTGAAACACTTCAGCCAGTGGTCGAAGGTGTTAGAGGCACCGACCGCACGTGGGTCCAGCGTCAGACGCTCTGGTTTCAGCATTTGCTCCATAATCTCTTTACTGTCGAGAGTTTTATGTTTGTCAATAAAATTGATGCGCGACAATCAAGCACGAGGTACAAGGCTTCAGCGATTGAAGGCTTTTATTGACAAACAATGGAACTATCTAACATGAGTACACCAATCCAGACTGGAGGGGTCCCGCCTGAGCAGAGGGTCTTATACCTCTCCCAGGAGGCGGGGCCCGACCGGGATGTGCCATAACAGCATCCACCACAGGTATATTAATCCCACAGTGTAAACACCCTAGCCCAACAACAACATTATAACAACCCCCACAGTGGCAACACCCTAACCCAACAGTAACATTGGAATAACCCCACAGTGGTAACCAACGATGGTTCACCACACCCCCCTCTCCCCACTCCCTGCTGACCAGGGGTGCATCACCAACCACTCAGCAAAGGGTGGCATCCGCTCTCCCTCCACTGAAATAACAGGTCAACCCCCCACCACCACCACACTTACCACACAGGCATGAGCGTGAGCCATCCCTTTCACCCTCAGGCCCCCCACAATCCCATCTCAGGTCCCCCACTCATATCCCTCCCCCTCCCACTCAGTCCCCTCCCCCCTCAAATCCCTAATCAGGCCCCCTTCAAGCCACGCACCTTTGCAATGCTGACGGTGCACTGCTCCCGATACCCGAGCACTGACAACCTGACTTAGCACCATGGGTCAGAGGGAATCAAGGAGGTGGGTCCAGTGGCCCTTTGCACCTCTGCTGCTGCCAAAGGAAGGGTCCCTCAAGGGTCCTGGGGGTTGAGTGTGATCGGATGTGGGAAAGGGGGTCACCTCGCCACTCTCCGCCAGGGTGGGGGACTCGTGGATGGACAACCCCTTCTAGCACTGACAGAACTGAAGATCACCCCTGGCATGGTGATTTCAGGCATCTCAGTGATCAACATCTTCATTCCTGCCTGTCAGCACAGAAAGTTTGAAGTGACCGAATAACTTTAATTTCCATGGCCCCTGGACAGCTGTCCGGCTTTTAAATCACTGCAGCACTCCATTCTGCAGCAGGAATTTCCATTTCTCTCCGTAAGAAGCTGCAGGTTTGAGCAGACCCCTTTGGGTTCCTCTGACAGGGAGATGTCAATTTCTCTGGCTGGGTGGGGATAGGGGGGAGGGGGGGTTCCATTCTCCACAGCTGTGCAATCATCCCCAGTGTATTCACACAGCTTTGCGTTGAAGTCTCTGAGCTTTACCAGCAAGCTGAAACCTTTGAAACCCTCTCTATTCCATTGAAAACCTTTGATATTTTGTCAATTTCTTGGTGCAGTGCATTGAAATAGATTTCCACTGACAGCTTAATGAATTTCAACTCAGGCGCCAGTCAGCTCTGTTTATTTACCTTTCCCTTTATGCTTGAATATATCTCAAATACCTTCATTGTTGCCCAACTGCAATGTTCACAAAGACTCTTAGTCTGATTCACAGCTCTATGTTTGAGTGTGTGAGTGAAGTGTGTATGTGTGGCATGTATGATTGCATCTGTTACTGCGAGTGTGCGTGTTTGTGAGACTGTGTGTGTATGTGTGGTTGCGTGTGGGAGCGTGTGTGGGAGCATGCGCGCAAATCTGCATGGGAGTGTGCATGATGGTCCTGGAGAATCCCACTCCATGTGTTTTTTTCTGAGTCCCAAAAACCTCATGACAATGCAGGCATCGAAACAAACAGAATGACACATGGACAACCGTTAAGAAGGGTGGATGGTGTTGAGTAATCGAAGCTGAGATTTTTCAGCAACATTTTACTTATTTAGCATCCGAATGAAAATGAGAGAGTGAGAGAGGTCCAGGCGCTCTGTTCCAGAACCTAGGGCCAGGCAATCTCAATCCAATGTTGTCAATATTGAAGCCATGACAAGGTGCAACAGGTCAGAATTCTTGGAGGAAATATTTCAGAGGAATGTAGAGACTGAGTAAAGTGAAGACGTGGAGGGATCTGAGAGCAAAGTAGAATAAATGATAAATATGAGGCAGTGTCAGAGCAGGAGCCAATGTAAATCAGAGAGCACAGAGGTGATGGTTGAGTGAGACTCAGTGCGAGAATAAGCGGGTGGGACTCTCTCAGCACGCTGGCAACAGCAGGGGACCTGTAGGAGGACTTGCAACCGGCGTCCAGCTGATCGTGAGTGTCCAATGCCTTTTTCTTTTACATAATCAGCCTTGTTCTTGAAAACAGCGTGAGTATGATTACCATAAAATTCACGAGCCAGGGATGGTATTCCTCAAACTCGCTATTGTCTCCCCGCAGCTGGGAGAGGTTCCCATCAGCAGGAATTAAAGCTGGGCCCATCCACGAGAACCAGGCGTGATCACCTCTCTGGTGGGCACAGAGGCCATTCAGGCGCCCTCTCACCCCACCCCCCAGGGCGCCGGGTGTGTTTTTCCCCTTGGACAGTGCCAACATGGCACTGCCAGCCTGGCACCCTGGCGCTGTCCACAGGGCACCCCAGCACTGCTCATTGGGCACCAGGTAATGCCAAGGGGGTTTGACACAAGAGTATGGGGCCTACCAGGTGGGCCGACCGGCAGTGGTGGGAGATGTGCCCACTGCACTCTGCATTATCGATCGGTGGGAGAGGGAGGGAGGAGGGCGGGCAGAGCTGCACATGGCATGGGGTTTGGGGGTGCGCATGGCAGTGCATGGATCAGGGCTGGCCATGGGTGGCTGGCGATTGGGGACAGTTGTCAGGGAGGCCAGCAATTGGTGGGGTTGGTCGGTTGGTCGGGGAGTCCAGCGATCGGGAGGGAGGAGGGTGTTGGGAAGCTGGCGATCGGGAAAAGGGGGCCTGGCAAGAAACCAGGAGGCCAGTGATCGTGAGGCCAGCAATGGGAGACCAGTGCGCAGGTCAGCACATGCACACTGGCCCACACAGCGCACTGATGCCAGTCTCTTGGCTGGGATGAGGCCCCCCTGACAGGCGTGAATCTCCCTCTGAGGCACTTTGTGGAGCACAGAGCGCTGGAGATTCATTCAACTAAATAAAGCCAAACAAAAGGGCAGGAAAAATCCGTTTTCCCAACTGTTGGGCGCTTAGTTTCTTTTTGGGAGAATCATCCCCCAGATCTTTAAATGAAATTATCCAAACACAAATCTGTTCTCTACTTTTTCCATTAATAGCTGTCCCTGTTAAATGAGAAACTAAGCATTAAATGATTTGCATTGCTCTGCAATTATTCAATTGAAAATATTCACAATAACTTGTCTGTGTGTCAATACCTTCAATCGAGAAACATCTCCCAAATTGCTTCTCAGGAAGATTATCAGTCAAAATATCAGATTGATCCATCTAAGGAAAGATTAGGACACTTTGTCAAAGGGAGAGGTTTTGAAGAGTTCACTAAAGGAGGAGAGAAATGGAAAAGTTTAGTCGTCATTGAGAGAGAATTCCAGGGCAGTATTCTCAGAGGGTTTTAGGGCTGGAAGATGTTAACTGTGAAATAAATAAAATAACTTGGTAAAATGATCATTCTAATTTAGAATCTTACAGCTCACTCTGCATCCACCTCAATATTTTCCTTCATCACTCACTACCACCTCGCTTTTTTTTCCTCATTCTGCTCCTGTCTCACTCCATTCCCACCTCACTCTCTCCTTTCCTCCTTCCATTCCCTCCTCACTCTGGCCTTCCCTCCCTCCATTCCCTCCTCACTCTGTCCTTTTCTCCGTCCATTCCCCGGTCACTCTGTCCTTTCCTCCCTCCATTCTCTCTTCACTCTGTCCCTCCCTTCCTCCTCACTCTGGCCTTTCCTCCCTCCATTCCTTCCTCTTTCTGTTTTAGGTTCCCTCAGGCTCTCAGCTCAATCTTGAACACTCCCCTCTCCCTTACTTTAGAATCCTCTCTCTCTGTATCACCACCTCTCATCAGGGATGATGCTGCAGCACATCCTCTGGTGGGAGGTTCTCATTACAGTGTGACTTTTGACATTGGCAGCTTCCATGATCAATGTGGCTTTCGGAAATTCCACTGGGAAAAGTTATCAGGAAATTTGTACAGATTCCTAATATATTTTATTTCTTGGTGCTCTTTACTCTACAAAGGTTTCAGCAGATTGACACACAAATGATGAGGGATGAAGACAATGGAAAAGTCTCACTCACTGTTCCATTGGTGTGGAGAATTTAAAATTCATTGAATCCATATTAGATGGAATGCAGAGTCTCGGAGATTGACATACACTCTCTCACACACACACACACACACAAAACCATTATTAGATTTTGCAGCACCTAGCAGGACAGTGAATCCATTGAAAGTTTTCCAAAGGGGAAAAGGTATGGGGAAAGGAGAGGGAAATGGACGTGAGTGGACCATTCCTTCAACAGCCAGAGCAGTTATGAGAAGTTGAATGGTCGCTTTGTTGTAGCCAGTTCCATGATGTTTCAATTCCAGTGCTTGTGCTGGTGTTCATCAAGTGTACATACAACAATTCTGTTTTTCTTCAATTAAGGTTCCGTGCCTGTCTAATCTGTTTACTCCAATTAATGGAACTAATAACAATGTTTACATAAGTCTCATGGTCTCAGTGGGTGCCACTCGCTTGTATTAATAAAGGGTCCCACTGAGTGAGTGAGCTCAGAGTCAGTGAAAACTAAAGGACAATAGAGTTCATCACAGAACATGGATCTGGTGGATTTCTTATTTCTGCTCTTTGATGTCGAACCCATTTTCTATCGCATCCTTGCAGTGGTTGGAGTTCTGTGTGAGTTATTGTAATCATTGCTGGTTTGGCTGCTCTGATAGTGGAACTTGTTGGTGTCGGGCATGTTACACAGTCGTATGCTTGAAGTTATTATTTCCAATCATGATGATCATTATTTTATTTCAGGCAATGTTTTATTTCAGGCATTGAATCCAAACTAAACATGTGTTTACTGATGTTCAGGATCTGTTTGACTTTGTCCAGGTTTCAGTGGGGCACTTGTATAATTCAGGCCAGAAAATCCAAAGTGTTTTATGAAGTCCACCTGGATCATAGGTTTTGCTATTTGAATTTGGCTAGGGTGAGCATGAGGTGTTTGACCTCAGGTATGATTCAAATGACCCACTAGGGAGCTTCTATCAAACAAAGTTTATTTAAGAATACTGTTAATATGTATAGAAAAAAAATGAGCAATGACCTCTGCCACGTACAAACAAGAAAAAAACAACTATGATATTGTATTAAACCTCAACAGCTAAATAAACAATTCCCATAAACAAAATCCTTGCAACAGGTTTGACACAGAAAATACGAATGCTCAGTGATGCTGGATGCATCATGGTTAGATGCTGCAGTTCTCTTGATATACACGCAGACAAGCTTGGTATCAGAAACGCTTGCCAAAAACATCATGGAGCGAGAGAGGGAGACTCTCGGTACTAGCTAGCAAAACCACCAACGGCAGAATTTTCATTCCAGGAAGGCCAGAAGCCGAGCTTCCAGCTGGCCAGCAGAATTTACAATGCCAAGGACAGAGGGAGAAATACACTGATTTTCAGTCTGATGTCTACACCCCTTCTAAGTTAAACCAGCAGCTCAAAACTGAGACAAAAGAACTCTTGTCACCTGTCGGGTTAATTATTCTTCCCTCTAACAATGCAAGGTCATAAAAAATGCCAGAAAGCACCTGAGGCCCAGAACTAAACAGAACCCATTTAAGCCATTGAAGGAACAAAAAAAGAATTTGAGCAGATAGCCCAGCAGCAACAATATATAAAAAAGCTGTTTCACTGCAGAGGACATAAATTTGAAAAAATACATTTCTCAAAGGTACACGGGCATCACAATTCATTATATTTTTTCACCTCTGCCTCTTTCTATATACATTTATATCAGTGGATGCAGTTTCTTGAAATGATTGGACAAGTGGGAATATGTCCTCCCAATGTCTTTGAGTTGTTTGCTAAGTCTTGCCAATGAATTTTGGATGTGAAAGAACATGTCTTGACAGTATGTCTTTCAGAACTTTAGTTCATCCTAAAGCTCTTTGCACGCTATAAAGGACCTTTGAAATTTAATGACTGTTGCGATGTCTGCAAAGAGTCTACCTTGCCCTGAAGTCCAATTTGAGTCGACCAATCAATATGTAGGTTAAAATCCCCCATGATTATTGCCGTTCCACTTTTGCACGCATCCATTATTTGCTTGTTTATAGCCCTCCCCACCTCTAAGTTATTATTTGGGGGCCTATAGACCACGCCTACCAGTGTCTTTCTCCCCCTACTATTCCTTATCTCCACCCACAACGATTCCACGTTTTGCTCCTTAGAGCCTATGTCGTCTCTCACTCCCGTCCTGATATTATCCTTTATTAACAAAGCTACCCCACCTCCTTTTTCTACCTGTCTATCCTTCCTAAATGCCTGATAACCCTGTATATTCAGTTCCCAGTCCCGGTCACCCTGCAACCACGTTTCTGTGATGGACACTAGATCATATTCATTTGTATGGATTTGTGCCATCAACTCATTTACTTTGTTTCGAATGCTATGTGCATTCAGGCAAAGTGTCTTTATGCCAGCCTTTATCTGGACCCGGTTTGTTGAAGCGCTACTAACATCTCCCAAGCCCTCTCCTCCTTTAGCTAGCTGTTTATTCACTATGCTCCTGGCATTAGAGTAGACACCTCTCAATCCTATGGTCTGACCTCTCCCCTTCTCTGTTCCCAGTCCACCTGCCCTCTTGCACTGCCTATAACCCTTCTCTGTTTGCGAGCTACCTTCCTCACTCTCAGTCACGTCGCTTTGATCCCCTCCCCCCAACCTATCTAGTTTAAACTCTCCCCAGTAGCCTTAGCCAACCTTCCTGCCAGGATATTGGTCCCCCTGGGATTCAAGTGTCACCCGTTTTTAGTATACAGGTCACACCTGCCCCTAAAGAGGTCCCAATGGTCCAGGAACCTGAATCCCTGCCCCCTGCACCATTCCCTCAGCCACACATTCATCCTCCACCTCACTCCATTCCTTTGCTCACTTTCCCTTGGCACAGGCAGCAATCCCGAGATTACTACCTTTGCTTTCCTCCTTCTCAGCTGTCTCCCTAATTCCCTATACTCTTTTTTCATGTTCCCTTCCCCCTTCTTACCCACATCAGCGGTACCAATATGTACCGCTACCTCCGGCTCCTCTCCCTCCCACCTCAGGATTTCTGGGACTCGCCCAGCGACATCCTGGATCCCAGCCCCAGGGAGGCAGACCACCATGCGAGACTCCCGCCTGCCTCCGCAAAATCGCCTGTACGACCCCCTGACTGTCGAGTCCCCGATTAATACCGCCTTCCTCCTCCTTTCCTTAGCCCTCTGAGTTACAGGGCCGGACTCCACCCCGGAGACACGGCCACTGCTGCTTCCCCCAGATGGGCTGTCCCCCCCAACAGTAGTCAGACAGGAGTACTTGTTATGTAGGGGCACTTCCACCGGGGTGCTCTCAATCACCCGTGTTTTACCCTTCCTGGCTGTCACCCACTTGGCCTCCTCCCGTGGCCCTGGCGTGACCACCTGATGATAGCTCTTGTCTATCACCTCTTCATTCTCCCTCACCTGCCTAAGATCACCTCCTCATTCTCCCTCACCTGCCTAAGATCGTTTCATCCACATTTCACTGTCCCCACAGTTTGTTCTTCATTGTGAATATTGTTCATGTTGTTAATATGAATTGGGAACAACAATGTTCCAGCATTGGTCCTTTTGGTAGCCACTTCCCACTTCCTGCCAATCTGAATGACTTTAACCCAACTCCCAGTTTCCTGAAGCCAAAAGGGAAAACGCTGGAAAATCTCAGCAGGTCTGGCAGCATCTGTAAGGAGAGAAAAGTGCTGACGTTTCGAGTCCAGATGACCCACTGTCAAAGCTAAAAGGCATTGAAAGTGAGAGATATTTATACTGCAGGGGGAAGGAATGAAAGATGAGTAAAAGCCATAGAAAACCGGGGAAAAGACTGCTAATAGCTATCCACAGAGAGAATAAAGGGTTTGAACGGTCAAACGGCAGAGAAGCTGTAAGCTGTGACAGATGGAGATGTTGTGGGGTGGGGATCGATGTTGAGACTGGAAGGCTGTAAATGACTGAGCCGGAAGATGAGATGCTGTTCCTCCAGTTTGTGTTGAGCTTCACTGGAACATTGCAGCAAGACAAGGACAGACATGTGGGCATGGGAGCAGAATCGTGTGTTAAAATGGCAAGCAATCGGAAGGTCAGGATCCTGATTGCCCACAGAGCGAAGGTGCTCAGCAAAGTGATCACCCAGTCTATGTCTGGTCTCTCTGATACAGAGGAGACCACATTGGGAGCAGCGAATGCAATAGACCAAATTGAAAGAGGTGCAAGTGAAACGCTGCTTAACCTGGAATGAATGTTTTGGACCGTGGACGGTGAACATAGGAGAGGTAAAGGAGCTGGTGTTACACCTTCTGCGATTGCATGGGAAGGTGCCATGAGTGACGGGAGAGGTGTTGGTTTAGTGAAGGAGTGGACTAGGTTATCCTGGAGGGAATGGTCTCTGTGGAATGAAGGGAAGATGTGTTTGGTGTTGGCATCACGCTGGAGTTGGCGAAAATGGCGGAGGATTATGCTTTGCATGCGGAGGCTGGCGGGGTGAAATGTGAGAATAAGGAAGACTCTATCCTTGTTCTGGGAGGGAGGGGAGGGGGTGAGGGTCGTGGTGCGGGAGATGGACTGCACGCTGTTGAGGGCCCTGTCGTTAACTGTAGATGGGAATCCACAGTTGAGGAAAAAGGAGCACATATTAGAAGCACAACTTTAGAAATTAGCATCATTGGAACAAATGCGATGGAGGTGAAGGAGCTGAGTGAAAGGGATGGAGTCCTTACAGGATGTCGCGTGTGAAGAGCTGTAGTCCAGATAGTTGTGGGAGTCACTGTGCTTGTAATGGATACTGGTAGATAGTCTATTGTCGGAAATGGAGACAGAAAGGTCAAGGAAGGGAAGGGAAGTGTCTGAGATGGACCAGGTGAAGGCAATGGAGGGAGGAAACTGGAAGTGAAGTTGATGAATTTTTCAAGGTCTGGATGAGAGCATGAAGCGGAACCAAAATTGTCATCAATGTACTGTAAAGGAGTTGTGGGAGGAGACCTGGATAGGCCTGGAACAAGGAATGTTCCACATACCCCATAAAAAGACAAGCATAGCTCGGACCCATGTGGATACCCATTGCTACTTCTTTGATTTGGAGAAAATGGGAGGAGTTGAAGGAGAGGTTGTTGAGAGATAGAATGACTTCAGCCAGGCGGAGGAGAGTGATGGTGGATGGGAATTGTTCAGGCCTCTTTTCAAGAAAGAAGCAAAGAGCTCTCAGGCCGCCCTGGTGTGGAATGGAGGTGTAGAGAGATTGCACATCCATGGTGAATAGGAGGTGGTTAGGGCCTGCGGACTGGAAGCTGGCAATATGATGCAGGACATCAGAGGAATCCCAGATACAGGTGGGGAGGGATTGGACCAGGGGAGTGAGGATGGAGTCAAGGTAAGAGGAAATAAGTTCAGTGGGGCAGAAGCATGCGGACACAATGGACCTACCAGGACAGTCCTTTTTGTGGATTTTGGGAAGTAGGTCGAAGTGGGCGGTCTGGAAATGGGAGACCTTGAGGTTGGAAGCTGTGGGGGGAAGGCATCTGGAGGAAATGAGGTCAGTGACTGTGTTGGAGATAATGGCTTGATGTTCAGTGGTGTGATCATGGTCCAGGGGGAGGTAGGAGGAAGTGTCTGAGAGTTGGCGCTCAGCCTCTGCGAGGTGGAGGTCAGTACGCCAGACGACAACAGCACCCCCTTTGTTGGCAGGTTTGATGACAATGTCAGGGTTGGACCTGAGGGAGCGAAGGGCGGAAAGTTCGGAAGGAGAGAGATTGGAATGGGTGAGGGGGGCAGAAAAATTGAGATGGCCAATGTCCCGACGACAGTTCCCAATGAAAAGATCGAGGAAAAGTAATTGTCCCGGTGGGGGTGTCCAATTGGAAGCAGAATGTTGGAGTACGTGAAAGGATCTCCCAGTTTCCTGTCTTGCAGTCAGCTCTCTGTCCATTCCATATTGCCAGAGAAATATGCCATGTAGAACATTGAGCAATATGTTTGATTGGTAGCTGGTGGAATGGAGATAAAGAGACATGGAAGCACAGAAACACATGGGATGATGACTATTGATCACTGAATGAACTGGATGGGATGTCCCACCTGTCCAATGTTTGTTCAAACTCCATTTTCTGAATCTAGTACAAGTGAGTTGGTTCAAAGTCCCCTTTCCCAATGCTGTTTGTTCTCCCCAGGTTGATGATTCAGCAATTGTCTCCATGTTCCTGCTTTCCAGGAGTTTTCAATTTGTCGACATTCTAAATTCCTCACAAAGATTTCACTTTCCCTGAAAAGGCAGTTTTCAAACTATTTTTATTGTCAGTTCTCAACAACAACAATCATCGTTTCGACGCGGCTTCTTCAATTTTTCTGCGTCTCACTGAATCAGTTGTTTCCATTCCTTTCAAACTCACTGTATTTATTCTGTGGAGTTAGTGAGAAGTGAAATCTGTGTCGTTCGAATCTTTCCCTTTGACTTCTCAGAATGTTTAAATTATAATCAGATCTCATTTAAACTTTGTATTTGAGACAAAATAATATTCATCCCAATATCCTCAAATCAATTATTTCTCAGAACCTGGAGAATTCACTTTTAAACTTCCACCTGACTAGAATGTGTAGATTTGAGGAAGATTCTGCTTCTCATTTTCAAAGTCCTTTGGACATGTTTATTCAACAGGAGTTGAGCTGGACAGGAACAATAATTTTGCGACCCACTCCGTGTTTAAATTTTCCAGCTTTCATCCCATCATTTAATGAAATTCCGGATGACAGTAAATGGATATTTCACAGCATTCATCACCTCCTCTCTGAACTTCCTCTGTGTGACTGCGTAAATAAATGTGTTGGTGCAGGAACTGGATAACTGGAGCATTGATCCTATCTTATCTATTACAAATTCATCAGTTTCCCAAAAATCATACATCGCAGTTATTCGCTGAATCGATAGAAATACAACACGTGTCACCCATAACAGGATAAAACTGCCCGATATGGTGAAGAGTAAAATGATGGATCTTCTTCGATTCTTCATTTCTGGATCATTCTGCTCCCCGCCGTTTCGCTGTCCCCTCAGTTTCCTGCGGACTGCACTGGCCAGCAGGATGTACCTGACAGTGAGAGTATTGAGCAGCAGTAGCAGCACGAAGGGGAGCACTGGAGTTAAAATGCGGTCTATCCAGTCGAAGACTTTCCACACAGGATTATAGTAGTACTCGTCTGATACCCTGCGGTAATAGGGGTCATACTTAAAAAACACCGGGATTTTGGTGAATAAACACAGTAAACTCACCGTTGTGATAACGATGGCTGCTGTTTTCTCAGTGCAGTATTTCATCTTCAGTTTCTGGAAGCAAATGGTCACCATTCGGTCAAAGGTGAAGGCGACTGTGAGCCAGACAGAGCTGCTAACAACTGCGGTAGCAATAACTTCTCTGATACCACAGGCATGACGACTGTAATATAATACAACGCTCAGTTTGAAGGGATTAATTTTCTCCAGTATGACCCGAATAATGACAACCAGCAGATCGGCTGCAGCCATCGCCACCAGGTACCGAGTGACACCTTTGGAAAGACCGCACCTCCCTCGAGATAGAGTCACAATCGCGACTAAGTCAGCTGTAAATTTAAAACAGATCGTAAAACAAAGTTGTCCAGTGAGAAGAAGCAAAGATATAAAGAACAAGTAGAGAAAATGTTAAAAGTTGCAGTTTTACAACTCACTTAAAGAAACAGCCCAATGGGTCAGCAGATAAGTTTCTCAATGAACAAGGAGAATGTCTTTAGTGCAGAAATATAGCAACTGAGTTCAGGTTAAATTAATCGAAACAGACTCACTGGTGAGTTTCAGCTCCTTGGGTTGGAGATTCGATCTGATTCACTGTTGAATCAGTTGAATAATCTACAGGAGCTCTGAACTTGGGCTGTAATAGTGAGCACGTGGATAACTCATGAATCCAATAACGGAGTCACAGCTTATTACTTATCAATTCATTCAGAGCATCCCGGGAAGATGGAAAATGGTACAGCAAATAATTTACATTCTGTTCACCACAGGACACACCCTCACAATCAACTCCAAGAAATCAGCTACAAGTGCATTTATCGAATGTCTTTCACAACTGTAGTTTATCCTGAAGTTTTTTTCATGCCATAAGGACCTTAGAAATGTATGTGACGTCTCTATCTGTCTACACTGAGACTCCCCTTGTATTTGTTAGTTGTGACTCAGTGGCAAGTGTGATGCTACTGTGACTTTAAGAAATGTAGTTTTTAATATGTTCACTGCAGTTATAAGCAGCTTTGTTTTTTTATCGTGGCACCGGCTGTCTTATTAGAGATCCTTTTATTTCTGCTTAAATTGTTTAAATGTTTTTTAAAAAATCTTGGCCTTCAGGGAGTTTCTGACCATTTGGATTGTTGTGGGAAGAATGATTGAAAGGTCAAGTAGGAATGTTTTTTTTTCCTCTCGTAAGAGTTTCTTCCTTTCAGTTTTGGCTGCTGGTTAGCTAGAATCTGTTTCGACTCAGGACTGGAAGCAGTCTTGCCTCTCTCTGGAGTGAAAATTCTGCTGTTGGTGGTTTTCTAGCTGGGAATTTGAGGCAAGGATTGCCTCTCACTCTTGCAGTGGTTTTCAGGCTAAAGCTGGAGGCCAGCGGTGGCTCTGCCCCTGCCTCGAGGTCTGTGAGAAGTTACAAGGCTGGGAAGTCAGAGTTTCAATTCTCCAGCCAATGAACTAAGTTTCAGCATCACGTGAGCATTCTTACTTTCTGTGCTAAACCTGTGGCGGGTGTATGTTATAAGCAGGTTTGTATTGGAACAGTGCATGTAGTTGTTAAGCTTTATACAATACCATGTTTGTTTATTTTTAACCTTGCTTGTAATTGGTAAAAACTATTGCTATTATTCTTTCAACGTGTTCAACGTGTTAAATAAAATGTGTTTGATAAAAGCTCCTGAGTGGGTCATTTGAATCATACCTGAAGTGAAACACCTCTTGCTTAACCTAGCCAAATTCAAATTTGCAAAGCTTATGATCCAGGCATATCAAATGCTTTGGAGTTTCTAACCTGAATCATAACACAGCAGACATACATTTGAGACTGAGAATTGTGGGTTGAGGGGAGCAGGAGGTGGCTCTCAGAGACAAGATGAGCTGCAGAAGGAATGATGGGAAAGAACTAAGCAAAGAAATGTGTTCAGGACTAGGACAGGGGAGGGCTTGAGGAAGAGTTCTTGGAATGCTGTCGGGATTGTTTCATTGAACAGTATGTTACAGAACCTACGAGAGAGCGAGCTATCTTGGATCTGGTACTGTGCAATGAGACAGGTAGGATTAAGGATCTTCTTGTGAAGGTTCCTCTTGGGATGAGTGATCATAATATGGTGGAATTTCTGATACAGATGGAGGGTGAGAAAGTAGGGTCCCAAACCAGTGTCCTCTGCTTGAACAGAGGGGAGTCCGATAGGATGAGGGTGGAATTGGCTAATGTAGACTGGGCGAGCAGACTGGTAGGTAGGACAGCTGAGGAACAGTGGAGGATTTTTAAGGAGATTTTTTTAAGTACTCAGCAAAAATATATTCCGGTGATAAAGAAGGACTGTAAGAAAAAGGATAACCGGACGTGGATAACGAAGGAAATAAAGGAGAGTATTAAAATAAAATCAGATGCGTACAGAGTGGCCAAAAATAGTGGAGAATTAGTGGATTGGGAAAGCTTTAAAGAAAAACAAAGAACGACTAAGAAAGCGATTAAGAAAGGAAAGATAGATTATGAAACTAAACTAGCTCAAAATATAAAAAATGATAGTAAAAGTTTTTACAAGTATATAAAAAGGAATAGAGTGGCTCGAGTGAATGTTGGACCCTTGGAAGATGAGAGGGGGGATTTCATCGTGGAAAACGAGGAAATGGCTGAGACTTTAAATAAGTTCTTTGTGTCGGTCTTCACGGTGTAAGACACAAATAGTTTGCCGAATATTAGAGATCGAGAGTTGGTGGGAAGGGAGGTCCTTAATACAATTACTGTTACTAAGGAGGTGGTGCTTGGTAGACTAATAGGTATGAAGGTAGACAAGTCCCCAGGCCCGGATGGAATGCATCCCAGGGTACTGAAAGAAATGGCTGAGGTAATAGCAGATGCGTTAGTAGTAATTTATCAAAATTCGCTGGACTCTGGGGTAGTGCCGGCTGACTGGAAAACAGCTACTGTTACGCCGCTGTTTAAAAAAGGAAGTAGACAAAAGGCGGGTAACTACAGGCCGGTTAGCTTAACGTCCGTAGTTGTGAAGATGCTAGAGTCCATTATTAAAGAGGAAATAACAGAGCACCTGAATAAGAATGGTTCGATCAAGCAGACACAGCATGGATTCATGAAGGGAAAGTCGTGTTTGACGAATCTACTGGACCTTTATGAAGATGTCACTAGTGCGGTTGACAGAGGGGAACGGGTGGATGTGGTGTTTTTAGATTTCCAGAAGGCGTTCGATAAGGTGCCTCACAAAAGGTTGCTGCAGAAGATTGGGGTACACGGAGTTAGGGGTAAGGTGTTGGCGTGGATTGGGGATTGGCTATCTAACAGGAAGCAGAGAGTTGGGATAAATGGGTGCTTTTCTGGTTGGCAGTTGGTGACCAGTGGCGTGCCGCAGGGATTGGTGCTGAGGCCTCAATTGTTTACCATTTACATCGATGATCTGGAGGAGGGGACTGAATCTAGGGTATTCAAGTTTGCTGATGACACGAAGGTGAGTGGGAAAGCGAATTGCGTGGAGGACGCGGAAAGTCTGCAGAGAGATTTGGATAGGCTGAGCGAGTGGGCGAGGATCTGGCAGATGGAATATAACGTTAGCAAATGTGAGGTTATCCACTTTGGAAGAAATAATAGTAAATTGGAATATTATTTAAATGGAGAAAAATTACATCGTGCGACTGTGCAGAGGGACCTGGGGGTCCTTGTGCACGAATCGCAAAAACTCAGTCTGCAGGTGCAGCAGGTGATCAAAAAGGCCAATGGATTGTTGGCCTTTATTGCGAGGGGGATAGAATATAAAAGCAGGGAGGTCTTGCTGCAACTGTACAAGGCACTGGTGAGGCCGCAACTGGAGTACTGTGTGCAGTTTTGGTTCCCTTATTTGCGAAAGGATATATTGGCCTTGGAGGGAGTGCAGAGAAGGTTCACCAGGTTGATACCGGAGATGAGGGGTGTAGCTTATGAGGAGAGATTAAACAGATTGGGTCTGTACTCGTTGGAGTTTAGAAGGATGAGGGGTGATCTTATAGAGACATATAATATAATGAAGGGGCTGGATAGGGTAGAGGTGGAGAGATTCTTTCCACTTAGAAGGGAAACCAGAACTAGAGGGCACAGCCTCAAAATAACGGGGGGCCGGTTCAGAACAGAGTTGAGGGGGAACTTCTTCTCTCAGAGGGTAGTGAATCTCTGGAATTCTCTGCCCATTGAAATGGTGGAGGCTTCCTCGTTGAATATGTTTAAATCACGGGTAGATAGTTTTCTGATCGATAAGGGAATTAGGGGATATGGAGAGCAGGCGGGTAAGTGGAACTGATTCGCTTCAGATCAGCCATGATCTTGTTGAATGGCGGGGCAGGCTCGAAGGGCCAGATGGCCTACTCCTGCTCCTATTTCTTATGTTCTTATGTTCTTAAACCAACAATGCAATTTCCACATTTGTAGATGACACAACATTGAGCAGCATTGTCGAGACTGAGGGGGGACTGCCACACATGAGGAGAAAACATTCATAAATGTACAGAAGAGGCATTTCAAATTAATTTCAACATTGATAAGTGTGAGGCATTACAATTTGCTCAGAATCATAAGATCAGAAAAAAGATGGAAAATAAGAATCTAAATGAGGCAGAGATGCAAAGAGGTCTTAGATTTTCGGTGACCAATGTATTAAAGCTGTTACAGGAGCAAACAAAACATTAGGGTTTAATTCTTGAGGGTTGAAATTGAAAATTAAAGAATTGCAGTTAAACCTGTACAAAGCACGGTCCGACCGCACGTGGAGCTCTGTGTATGGTTCTGGTCACCACATTATAAAAAGGATATAGAAGCACCAAGGAGGATACACAAATAATTGACAAGGATGATAAGGATGACAAGATGTAGCCAAGGCCAAAATGGTCAGTCACAAATTAAACATCGATGTTGAGTAACTGCCGAACTGACCACTTGCTCTTGTTCGTACATATGTGATTACAGTCACTAGAACTTAAAATCAATTGAAACTCTTTGGGCCACAATCACCTGGCTCCCCTGTGTGGGGCTTTTGGGGGTTCAATTCCCCAAAACTAGATCTTTAAATGTCTCATTGTTCTTGGGCTGGAAACTGACTAATAAAAAACATTGTTCTGAAGACATTCCAGAATGTTCTCTCCTTCGCTGTCCTTAACCCAACGACTGTCTGATTTTATGTGGGAATCGTTAAAGTCACCCATTGTCAATACTCAAAGGTCCTTTCACCTCAGTAATTTCATTGCACATTTGATAATCTATTACTTTCCAATTGTTTGGTAGTTCACAAAATAGACAAAATAGCAGAAGAGCTTGTTGTTTCTTAACTCGAACCAAGTGATTGTCTCAGCAGCCACTTTTCTCTTCAAAATTAAACTGAGGGGATTTAAATGACTTGACAGCCAGAGAGCTCCACAGAACTTATCCACCATTTATACACATTGATGACTCCGGTTGACTAAAACAAAGAGATTACCTCACCCCTCCAAAAGGCCACCTTATTTCTCAAAGAACACTGTCAGGTTTAGAAATTTTGTTTAATTTCATGGAGTCAAAGAATTAAGTGTTAGAAAGGCGTGTGATAAAATTCCTTCCAAGAATGGCCATTTGCACTTTGAATTTTATTTTGCCTCTGTGAAGTGTGGATGTATAAAATACATCCTGTCCACATATTCCCCCAGCCACCCTGGTGAAAATGGCAGTGCCGGGTTTGGGGGCAGGAAATCTCGGTTCGGGGCTCATTTTGGATCAGGAGTGGAGCCATTCCATCTCTGTGTAAATTTGGGCCCAGGTCTTCATGGCCAAACCCCTGTTAAATGAAATGAAAATCTCCCCCATTGCACCAGCGAACCATCCCACAAGGATATTGATGGCAGATCTGTTCAGGTAAAACACGCCAATACTCAACAGATGCTTTCTGTCACAGAACTGGTCCCAATATCCCAGGAGCCAGAGGCTCTCTCTCTCTGGAAACACCTCTCTATCCACACAATTACCTGCTATGTCCATCTATTTCTCTCATATTAGCATGTGGCACCAGGAATAATTCAGAGATTACTGTTCTGCTTTTGTAACGTTTTCTCTCAATCCTTAAACTCATATTAAAGGACCTCGTCTCTCATCCTCTTGGTTTCATTGGTTCCACCATGGACCATATTTCTGCCTCCTCCCCTTCCACCCCACCGCCCTGGGGTTACGAACCTGGACATTGAGTTGTGACACTCACCCTCTCCATTCACTCACTCACTCACTCGCTCGCTTGCTTGCTCACTCACTCACTCATTCACTCACTTACTTATTCACTCGGGCCCTGTGTCTTCCCCGAGTCTGCTGCAAAAGGCCATTTCCAGGCTTGCTTGAAGTCTATCTGGGTCCACTGTAAAAAGGTCCCCCCAAGGTCGACGTGAGGCCTCCACAGGCCCATCTGGAGACCCTGAGCTCTGCTCACCTTCCTCCCCACCATCGGCACCCCCACCTCACCACACCTCGGTTTAAATTATAGTAAGGGCAGCCTGATGCCTCCAGGGTCCAGCTGGGCCACATCCCATCATCTTCCCGCCCCATACGGGCCTGTTGTAGCTGCTCTGAGCTCCAGATACCTGGAAATTGACTGCATTTGACGTCCCATCGAGTGCCCCCGGGGCCTCTGGGCACCCCAAGGGAGGAGGAAGAGCTTGAGCCCCTGCCAGTGTCTTCCACCCAGGAGATCCCGGACAACCACAGACCTTCCTCACACCGGGGCATATAGGACCAACGAGATGAACAGAGTGGCACCGAAACAGTGCCATCCTCAAGTCAGCCGGGGCCCTACAGTTCCCGGCCACCCAGGGGACGTCCGCCTAGGACATCACAGGCAACGGGGCGGGTATCACAGCTGGACACCTCCACCTCCAATGTGCATCCTGTGGTAGCACCTGGAAGACGTAGTAGACAGCACAAAGTTAGAAAGTTGTAATTCACTGGAGGGCACGGGTGAAGGTCAGCATTCGTCAGGGTTTGGTAATCATTTAGGGGGAGAGCACAATAAACTGTTAATTGCACATCATGCTGTGATTAATGTGTCTCTGATTCTCTTCCCCCGCCACCCCACCCCCACCTCAGTGCTCCCGACTCCCAAACACAGAGGTGCTGTCTGTTGAGCCTTGCAGACTCAGCCCATGTTTCAGAGTGCCTGTCCTACCTTCCCCAACATTCACCAGACCCTTGGTGCAAGTGCCCGCAACCCCCCCACCCCCCTCCAATCTGTTGGCCAAAAACATGCGTCCCCAACCCTTCCAGCTCCCTGGGCCAGGGTGGCAGCGTGCATTCAGAGTACAGGTAGGAGTCAGACTTGAATTGCACCAGGGGCAGGATCCCAGTGTGCACAAGAGTGAGTCGTCATCATCTTCCAGCCTTCAAACAAGACTCGCTATCATTGCCAGCTCAGGCACATTAATATGGTCGGATGTTTCTGGGGGAAAGGGTGGTGGGATGACAGGAGCAGGGGAAGGGTGATGTGGTGGTTTGAGGGCCCAGGTCGATGTGGAGGGGGAATAGCGGCTGCACTTGTTCCTGGGGTGTGGTGGGTGTGTGTTGGTTGCACCCCCCCTCACTGCACAGCACTAGCTCGGTGAAGCGGGCTGCAATCAAGGCGTCCCTTGCTGCCCTTCCCTGCCGGACAGTTGCCATTGCTGTCTTTCCTCCAGCTCTTCATGTGGTGGGGCGGCCACATCGCCCCCTCGCTGCTGCTCCTCCTCCCCCTCCTCCTCCTCCTGCTCCAGCTGGTCTCCCCACTGCTGGGTGATGTTGTGCAGAGTGCAGCAAATGATCATGATGCATGAAGCACGCACAGGGTCACACTGGAGGACCCCCCCCCCCGCAGAGCAGTCCAAGCAGCGGAACCACATCTTCAGCAGGCTGACCACTCAACGGCGGACCGGGTGGCTGCATGGGCCTCATTGTAGAGGGTCTCCGCCTCGGTCTGGGGCCTCCACACAGGCATCATCAGCCATGGCCTTAGCGAGTAACCCTTGTCACCCAGTAGCCATCCCGGGAGCCTGGGCTAGTCTTAAAAGAGCCCAGGGATGTCCGACTGCCGGAGCACAAAGCTGTCATGGACACTCCCTGGGTGGCGTGCATCGACCTGCATGATCTTCAGTCGATGGTCGCACACGATTTGAACGTTCAGGGAGTGGAACCCCTTCCGGTTCACAAATCGCTGTGGCCCTGCATGGGGGCGCCCGCAAGGTGATGTGTGTGCCATCCACTGCGCCCTGCACATTCGGAATCCTGGCGATGGAGGCGAAGCCGAGAGCCCGGCCTCCTGCTGTGCACGGCCCACATCAAAATTAATGAACTGCTCTGCCCGGGCATCTGTGACCTGCCGCACACATCTGTGCACGGAGGCCTGGGAGATCCCAGTTAGGTCGCCACTAGGAGCCTGGAATGACCCGGAGGCATAGAAATTGAGGGCTGCCATCATCTTCACATCTTCAGGGAGTGGGTGGCTGCTGCTCCCTCGAGGTGCCAGGTATGAGAGTACCTCACAAATGTGACGCACTGCGGTCTTGAACAATTGCAGCCGGCGACGGCACATTTCCTCCGAGGGTCTCGAAGGAATTGCGGGCCCTGTAACTCCTTGGCCTTGGCATCCTCCGCCTTCTGTGCACCCCCTCGGGAGCCTGCTCACCCACCTTCTGACCCTCAGCGGCAGCCCCCTGCCCTCCTTCCTGAGGGTCTGATGGTGCCTCCTCTTGCGGTGGTCTCTCCATGCTCGCCACCTCCTGACCGGCGCCGTCTCCTCCCCCTCCTCTGACCCTGCTGCCACCAACATGGCCAGCTCCAGGTCAAGCAAACCGAGATCCATCTGCACAGTGTGGTTTGGAAAAAGCATAGAATGATGGATTATGACCATTGGCTGCATAGACCCAGCACCACCCCGATCCCTCACTTGGGCCAGAATCCCCACTTGTGGGAGCTGGCAACCCCACACAATTCATGGTGCCATATGTGGCCCGACTAGGGTTGTGTAAGATTCCCATCATGGCAAATGCGGGCACAGATTATGCAGGTCAGTGTGCTGACGTGGGCAATGCACAACCTTGAGCCATTGCGATGTGTGCAACTGCAGAATCTGTGACAGGCATGTGTTGCTGGTCCGTGTCACAGGGCAGGGACAAACTGCAAAGCAGCACCAGATGTGAGCCCAGTGACAGCAGATTCCATGCAGTCCATGTCTGAACCTCTGCAACCCGGCCTGGAGCAGCAGCTGCTTCATCTGGTTTGGCCTCAGTCAGCACGTGGTACACTCCTCCCCTTCCCCGGAACACCAGCACTTAGTAGAGTCACTGACCACACCCCGCAGAAAGACAATGCC
Organism: Mustelus asterias; assembly: GCF_964213995.1. Lineage (NCBI taxonomy): Eukaryota > Metazoa > Chordata > Chondrichthyes > Carcharhiniformes > Triakidae > Mustelus > Mustelus asterias. The sequence continues at coordinate 80,572,768 of NC_135815.1, read as the reverse complement.
ACTGCAAAGTGCTGTGGGGGGTGGGGGGGAAGCAGGACCCCTCGAGACTGCTTCCAACAGTCAGCCTCAGCGCTGCTTGGAGAGTGCGGGGTGGGAGGGAGCAGGAGCCCTCGAGGCTCCTTCCCATGGTCAGCCTCAGCACTGCTTGGAGAGTGCGGGGGGATGGGGGAATGGGACTCCCTGATGGAACTTCACCCAGGGAGCTGTGAGGAAAGGGAAGCCCTCCTGGCCCTCCCCCCGCCACCACCACCTCCCCCCACCATCGCCACCCCCAGATGTCACTCAACTGGCCAAAACATGAAGGTGGCAGGAGGAAGGCGACCAGGCATCTCCAGGGCCTGCCTGCAACATCCCCGCACTCCGCGAGTAGCACTTACCTCCTCACGCCAGTTCAAGGCTGCCACTCCAGGTTGTGACTCTTAAATACCTGTTCTGATTCGCACCAAAATTAAATCACGCCAAAAAGTTGGGAGACGCAGATATGGGCAGAGATTGTCATGTGGATTCTGATAATGGCATGCAAAGGGATGAAAACTTGTGTTAAACAGCGACCTGCCGATTTTCCGCGGGATCCCAGCGGCGCCATTTTTCTCCAGCTGGGAGATGTGCGCAGGTCGAAAAAACTGGCGGGGAACCCGTGAAATGGCCGACACGCACATCTCCTGGCCGGACCCGCCAGAAAAATGGTGGGCGTGGATGGGAGAATCGCGGCCGTTAAGTCTGTTTCTCTCCACATGCCAGAGCTGCTGAGTTTATCCAGCATTTTCTGTTTTTATTTCTACTTAATGTACACCGACAGCTACAAAGTGAGGTCTACAAAACTAAAAGCACTTTTTTGTTGCGAGACGTGCAAATTGGAAGGTCCCGGAACTCCAGTTCTGTTGTGTAGCATAAATTTGAGATTTGTATGGGATATAATTTTTTAAAGCTACTATTCAGTAATCAGCAGCGTTACATTGCACTCAGCAATCGGTGATCAGCAATACACCAGGGAGTCAAAATCAATTTCTCCAGCCTGAGATGATGGAGGGATCACTCGTGTTTCTGAACACAGTGATGTTATTCAGTCAATGCAGCCCAGAAATTACAAAGAAGCCGAACACATTTGGAGCGCACCAATCTTCACCTGTAATAGTATAGGAGCATTCCTGCATTCATTGTGAAATGTGTTGACGAGTTAGTTACCTCACAGGTTAGACCGGGATGAAAGTTCCCTCCACACTGTCCAGTCAAACACTTCTGATGATTAACTGTGCACATTATTGATATCGTGAGAAGTGCATAAAATTGGCAACAGATTATTAGGAATGATGGGGACCACAAGAAGAGGCTGAGATGGATCATCCACTGGGCACTTCTGGCTGAAGATTGTTGGAAATATTGCAGCCTTGTCTTTTGCACTGATGTGCCGGGCTCCCCCATCATTGAGGATGTGAATATTTGTGGAGCCTCCTTTTCCTGTCAATTGTTTAATTGTCCGTCACCATTCACGACTAGATGTGTCAGGACGACAGAACTGAGACTTGATCTATTGTTTGTGGGATCGCTTAGCTCTGTCTATCGCATCGTGCTTCTACTATTTGGCCTGCCTGCAAGTAATCCTGTGTTGTAGCTTCACCAAGTTGACACCTCATTTTTGGGCATGCCTGGTATTGCTCCTGGCATGCCCTCCTGTAGTCTTCATTGAACCAAGGTTGATCCCCTGGTTTGTTGGTGATGGTAGAGTGGGGAAAATGCAGGGCGGATTGTAGTTGAGTAAAATTCTGCTGCTGCTGGTGGCCCACAGGGCCTCATGAATGCCCAGTTTTGAGTGTTAGACCTGTTTGGAATCTATCACATTTATTACGGTGGTGGAGCCACACAATATGATGAGTGATATCCTCAATGTGAAGATAGGACTTCATTTCCACAAGGACTCAGCATCATTATCCAATACCAATTAATGGCCATTTAAAGAGCTCAATCCACCTCCACTGCCATTATCCTCTGGGCAGTGGGATTCAGATGGGACTGGGAAGACCTTTCTTCCATCAAAGGTGGTGAAAGGGTGAGGAGGAAGGGGTTGTGGTTCACCCTTTAGGGTGCCTTTCGCACAATGGGGACATCCCGCCTCTCTTTGTGTCTTCCCACCTGGCAGCCTCCAAACCAGATTTCCCCCTGGGGAAACTGGGAGCTGGACTGTTGGGATGGTCCACACCTGAACCCAGCTGGACCAGCCATCCGTATAACGTGGCAAGGAGAGAGGGCCAAACTAGTCGGGGGTTTAAAATATATCAGATTAGACCTCAGTCACACCCATCAGCAGCTGGAGTTGGATGAGGATTCACAAAGGCTGCTTACTATCAACACCCACAAGGGTTTGTACCAGTATACACAGTTACCTATTGGAGTCTCATCAGCCTGTGCCATTTCCCAGCAGACATTGGAGAGCCAATTACAACGCATCTCTAATTTAGTGGTTTATCTTGATGATGTACTAATGACAGGAACCTCACCTGAAGAACACAGATCAAATTTGGAAGAAGTACTGAGAAGGTTTTAAGAAGCAGGGGTTAGGTTGGAATGGGAGAAACGTATGTTCCAAGCAGAGGGAGTTACATATTTGGATTTTAGGGTAGACACAAAGGGTTACATCCTTTGGAAGAGAAAGTTAAAGCAATTAAGGAGGTTCCACAGCCGAAAGACGCATCAGAGTTGAAATCATTTCTGGGCATGGTAAGCTATTATGGTAGATTTTTAATAAACATATCTACCAAAGTTAAAGAAACATCAGCATGGGAGGTGGGGAAGCCTTTGTAAAAATTAAGCAGCTTCTGCGGTCGTCGGCTTTGTTGATGCTCTTCAATCCAACCAAAGCTTTGGTAATAACCTGCGATGCATCACCGTATGGAGTGGGAGCAGTGTCGTCCCACCCGGTGCCTGATGGAATGAAAGGGCCTTGCCTTTGCTTCTAGAACGTTATCAGAGGCAGAATAAAAGTATTCCAAGAGAGCTCAAGGAAGCTTGTCGGTCATCTGTGCAATCAAAACATTTCATCAATATATTTATGACAACACATTATGATAGTTTCCAAACACAAACCATTGTTATGTCAAAGATAAACCAGAGCCACCAATCAAGTCAATCGGCCTCTTCCTCTCCGCACAGCCAGTTTTTTGTTGTCTTATAACAGCACATCAAATGCAACCACAGGCGTCACGGCAGCTGAGCTACTAATGGGATGCAGCTTAAGAGAACGGTTGGATATGATATTCCCAGATTTGGTGGGGAGGGTGGGGGAGTTGGCAAGCCTCTCAGAGAGAAAATCACGATTCAAAGAACAAAGACAGACTGTTCCGAGTTGAGTTCATGGTCAGAAACTTTGCAGCAGGACCGGCTTGTGTGGCTGGTAAGATTGTGGAGAGAATAGGAATGGTCTCCCATGTGATGGAGATACAAGGCTGTCATCACAAGAAACATGTAGACCACCTGAGGAGGAGAGCAGTGACCGATACAGGGGATCAACCGGCGCCCCCTGCTGTGAATTCCAAGTTGCCAGGATTGGTTACCGGGATTCCAGTTGGAAACAAGGGATCTGAGCAACCAGTGGTTACTGTAACTGAGGAATCAGCAGCTCCAGAAGAGGAGCTTGACCCCGGATTGATGAGTTTGCCTTTTGCATCTGTCCGGCTGGATTCTTCAAATTCTGAAGAGTCTCCCACAGAACTGAGGCATTCTACGCGGGTCCGGAATCCCCGGACCAACTACACTTATGATGGGTTTTTCTCAGGGGTATTCCCGCTGCCCTTTAATAAAACATTGTTTGTCTGTGCTGAATTCCTCCATTGTTGAATTCATGAGTTAGGGGGGAAGGATTGTGCCAGCGTTACCCCTTTTTAAGGGAGCTCTCCCTGAGGGCCACACGATCAGCCCGGACCCTATGGACTGTCGAGGTGGGAAGCTGAGCCAATTGGGGGCAAGGTTGCGTATCCCAGTCGAGGAGGTCCCGTGGCTGGATCCTGGGAAGAGAGTTGTACAGTCGCATCGTTGATTCAATCTGACATTCTGTTGTAAATATTATTGATCATTGGCATTAAATCCCTTGTTACTTTGAGCCACATCAAGTCGCCCTCGATTTATTACAGAGTCATAAAGTCAGAGCCATAATTTCAAATTCACAACATGGTGTTAAATTATAAATGTTGCAATGCCAATCATCGTAACTCAAATGTCCTGAAGTCAAAACTTTTCTATAGCTCCACCTTTGACCAGGTTTCCAATCCTGCCACAGCTCTGAAACAGCCCTTATTCATGTTACAAATGATATCCGTGTGGCTGTGACCACAGCAAACTCTCCCTCCTCTTCCTTCTCAGCCTGTCTGCAGCTTTGACATGGTTAACATTCCCATCCTCCAGCAATGCCTCATTTCCAGTTTCTCCTCCCTGGTTCCATTCTTCTGTGTCCAGGCATTGTAGAAACTCACTCACACTGGCTTCTCCTCACTCTCTCACACTGTTTTTCTTTGTTTATATCCAATTCAATCCAATCAAAGCCCAATTCAGAGTCTCATCAAGTGAGACATTCCCGATCCAAGCTGACAAGACAGGGCTCTCAGCTCCTGTCTTGGGCTTGATCTACATGATCCAAGCTGATTGGAGTAGGCATTGCACCTTTTCCAAGGCTTGATCTCATTTGCATCTTCGCCAAAATGCCAAGATGCCGCTTTTAAAAATTGCTTCAAATGAAGCCACAATGTTACCTTATGACTTCAACCAAGTACAGCATGTCGATACTACACTTGTTTTTTTTGTCAAATATCTTTCCTTGGTCATCCACATGCTCAGCTCCAAACCATCTGAATACACCTCACGTTCCACATGTGCTCCGACTCCATCATTACCACCGATTTCCTCAGTCCCAACTTGAACTTGAAGGGCCGAATGGATTTGAATATTGAATCTTAATAGCGCTGGAGGTCAGAATGTTACAATTACAGCTTTCAAAAAAACAACAAGAATGGACTTTCGTCATTCTCATGCTCGAGAACGTGAATTGGAAAGGGCTCCGGGATGATTCAATCTCTTTGTCTGTGTTAAACTCACCCTTGAGAGATGGTGAGAGATCTCTGAAATGATAGAAATACCTTGCATCCCAGAAAGAGAATCTGTGTTTTCATTTGTATCAGTATTGTGAGATTGCACGATTCACATTGATCATTATTGCAGGAACAACAATCATAGTAACATTCTGGCTTTTATAAAATTTCCCGATGCATTTGCACAGTCTATGGAAAGGGATATTTTTCACGTGCTTGTTCAATGAGTGGAATTAATATCAGTCAGCATGGGAACAAATTGTCTTTGTATGTTCTTAGTTACTGTCACCTGAACAAATTCACACTGTATTCCTTCTAGTGCTGATTCTGGAACAGAATATATTTTAACTGAATATTTTGAACTCACATTCAGCTCAATCAGTAATTAAATTCCCAGCAATTTAATCATTAATCTCTCTGGCGTCAGTAACGGAGACCTTTCTGCCCATCACCATAAATGTTGTAAGAATAAAAGAACAAGGAATTGGAATACATGGGGGGCAATATTGCCATTGCATTGTGCCCATTTCGGTTTTCGCGACCAGTACCATTTTACGAGCGCTGGATTTCCGACACCATCAGCCTCCCTTCGGAAATGGGCAGGAGGCAGGTTAATATATTTCACACCAATCTCTCAGTTCCCTTTGGAAAGTGAGTCTGGCTTTAAGTTCATCGAGCTTGTTTTCCAGAGATTGGACATTTGCCGGGAGTAAGCTGGGGAGGGGGGTTTGGTACCACGTTGTTTCAATCTCACCGGCAGACCTGTGCATTTCCCATGCTTCTGGATGAGTGGCTGCTTCCGGTCAGGCCCTGGGGTCGGTGTGAGCAGACTACGGTATCAAGGGTGTAGGTGTGTCCAGTGAGGTTCTTCACGTTGGTCGGTGTGTGGGTAGAGGATTGGTTGCCATGAGTGTGGTTTCACCTCGGCAGTCGGGTCTGCTTGGTCAAGCATTCCGGGTCGCTGTCGGGCTGAGAATTGACTTCAGAGATCGGAGGATGTCCAGATGACCAGTAACTGGATGGTGTCTCTGGAGTCGTGGTCACGGATGAGCTGATGGCTGGGTCCACGTATAGGGTTCTCCAGGACTCTGCCAGGTCAGGGTCTCCCTTCGGATGTCGAAGGATTTTGAGATTTACAGGTAGATTAAAAGGAGCAGTATTGGTCATTTTTAAACGGTGGGAATTGATTTTTAGAAATGTGGGGCGATTATAAAGTGGGGCAGCGTTGGAGGGAATGCTTGGGCTCTGCAGAGAGTCGCAATGCTCCGGGTCGGTGGGGTTGGGGGCCGGTGGAGTGAAGGCCCGAGCTCCGGAGTTTAGAACAAGACTGAAAGATGGTTTTAGTGGATATGCTGCAAAGAGCTCGCAAGAGGCTGCATCGCTCCAGCGCCATCTTGAAATGGAGGGGTTGAGCACAAAGAAGAACTTGTTATGAATATGAGGCAGTGTCAGAGCAGGAGCCAATGTAGATCAGAGAGCACAGGGTGATGGCTGAGCGAGACTTGGTGTGAGAATTAGATCTTTAAATGAAAATATCCAAACACAAATCCTTTCCCTACTTTCCAGTAAAAGCTATCCCTATTCTTCTGTGAATGAGCAGCTCCTTCCCAATCACTGCAGAATTCCCAAATTCACCAAGTTCCCACTTTAGAATCTTACAGTTCACTCTGTATCCACCTCAGTCTTTTCCTTCATCACCCATTTCCACCTCACTCTCATTCTGATCTCACTCTGCTCCTCACTCACTCCATTCCCTCCTCACTCTGGCCTTTCCTCCCTCCATTCCCTCCTCACTCTGTCCTTTCCTCCCTCCATTCTCTCCTCACTCTGTCTTTTCCTCCCTCCATTCCCTCCTCACTCTGTCCATTCCTCCCTCCATTCGCTCCTCACTCTGGCCTTTCCTCCCTCCATTCCCTCCTCACTCTATTTCAGGTACACTCGTGCTCTCAGCTCAATCTTGAACTCTCCCCCCCCACCTCCCTTGAGAAATCTCTCTCTCTGTATCACCCCCTCTCATCAGGGGATGCTGCAGCACATCCTCTGGTGGGAGGCTCTCATTACAGTGTGACCTTTTGACATTGGCAGCTTCCATTAACAATGTGGCTTCAGGAAATTTCAGAGGGAAAAGTTATCAGGATATTTGTACAGATTCCGAATATATTTTATTAGTCTGTGCTCTTTACTCTACAAAACGTTTCAGCAGATTTGACACTCAAATGATGCGGGATGAAGACAATGGAAAAGTCTCGCTCACTGTTCCATCAGTATAGAGAATCTAAGTTTCACTTGAACCGCAGTATCGGAGTCCAGGAGATTCACACACACACTCACTCACATTAACGCACACACTCGCACACACACACCCATGCACACACACACACACAGCCACACACACACACACTTATGCACATACACACACTCACATCACACTCATACATTCACACAGACTCATCCACAGACGCTGCGACTACGGATGAATGAACACCGCTCGACAATCACCAGGCAAGACTGTTCTCTTCCTGTTGGGGAGCACTTCAGCGGTCACGGGCATTTGGCCTCTGACATTCGGGTAAGCGTTCTCCAAGGCAGCCTTCGCGACACACGACGACGCAGAGTCGCTGAGCAGAAACTGACAGCCAAGTTCCGCACACACGAGGACGGCCTCAACCGGGATATTGGGTTCATGTCACACTATTTGTAACCCCCACAGTTTGCCTGGACCTGCAGAGTTTCACTGGCTGTCTTGTCTAGAGACAATACACATCTTTTTAGCCTGTCTTGATGCTCTCTCCACTCACGTTGTTTGTTTCTTAAAGACTTGATTAGCTGTAAGTATTCGCATTCCAACCATTATTCATGTAAATTGAGTCTGTGTCTTTATATGCCCTGTTTGTGAACAGAATTCCCACTCACCTGAAGAAGGGGCTTGGAGCTCCGAAAGCTTGTGTGGCTTTTGCTACCAAATAAACCTGTTGAAATTTAACCTGGTGTTGTTAAACTTCTTACTGTGTTTACCCCAGTCCAACGCCAGCATCTCCACATCGTGGGGGAGGGAGGCAGGTCATATTATTCTCTGGTGGGGGGAGGAGGAGGGAGGCGGGTCAGATTGTTCTCTGGTGGGGGGGGGGAAGAGGGCGTCTGCTGCCACTCTACGTGCGATAGGTGAAGCGGAGTGGGGCAGGGGGGCCAAGATCGGTCTGGGTAGCGGGCGGGTGGGTGGATAAGGGGGACGGTTATGTTGTGGGGGTGGGGCAATGTCTGTGCGGCCCGGGAGTGATGTGGCAGGGGAGTGGTTTTCAATGTTATTCACTGCGCATGTGCAGTTGGTGGCTCCGATCGGAGCAGCAGCGATAAGCCCCACCCACAGGGTTGTGCAGTGCGATGCGGAATTGCTGCTTTTTTTTCAGGTAGAGTACGTATGGGGGCGCCGGAGAAAGGTTTACAAGTCGGGTCTGGATCACCCCCAGATTCAGCACATAGAATCAAAATGGTAAAATCGGGCCCAATGTGTGAACTTTACATTTACACTCTTGGTTTGGTTCTGCAAATTGAACTCAGGTTTTTGGAATGTTGATGAGTCGAGTAACACTGTGAACAGGGGCTTACATTGTAATACAAAACTGTGTGTTTTACCTCTACTGGCGAATAGACACAAAGTCAACCTTAGATCCTGAAATACAATTTCCTTTATTTTGTAGCCACTGAGACAATAGTAAATACTTGCAATGCATAAATCAATACTCACTATCTGTCTCTTTGCTTACCTTAAGTTTGATTTCCACTTGTATATGAAACCTGGCCAGGAATTTGTCACAATGGATATCACCTAAAGTGTCTTGTTGTTCATCCATTACATTTAATATCAACTCTTGTCTTTCATGTATTTCAACCAATTCACTATAGCCCATTCTTACTGGTGTCTGTGGAGTAACACAAAAAATTGTTCAGGTAATAATACAAACCAAAGCTTCATATTGGTAATGGTCTAATGAAGGAGTAATGCAACATTCATCTTTTTCTCTGTAAGATACTTTCATGATGTCTGTATCTGGATGCCTAACTTCCACTGTACAACTTAAATTGTCATCAACTTTAAACCCACAAGAATCCTGTTCATTTGAATATTTGGGAGACAGACAAACAATTATTCTTTCTGATTGTTGGCATCCTCTTAAGCTGGTACCCACGAAATTGCCCTCTCTTTCTACAGCATATGGTAGAGCATTATCATATCCCATCCATTAACCATCCATAATGATACCAATGTTCTGAACCTCTGACACCTTCTATCATTGGAATCCCTGGAATCCCGACTATTAACTTCAAAGCTTTGTGCAATGTTCCACCACAATTAATCTCAAACTAAACTTCGGTCAATCATCGAAACTGACATTGAGACACATTAGGATGTCTTTGTCCACGACTAAAATAATGTTACTGCACATTAATCCAGGAAGGAACCTTCCCCTGATCAGCCAGTTCTCAATTCCCTCCAAGTTGCTCTCCCATCCAATTCCAATTAACACTACATACGTTTCTATTCTGTTGTTTTCCATCATCAATTGCCTTGTCTTTAATAATTAGATGAATGGTTTTAGCATGTCCATCTAATATCATTACCATATATTAATCAGCACGTTATAGGAAGAAAGATCCTGTTGCAGCATTCTGATTATTGTTATTGACCTCAGCATTACTTGTCTAACCTACTGGGTTAATGTTTGAAGTTTAATGTCCAGTTTTGCCAAATCCGGAGTGTTAACTGTGGACTCTCCTGCACTGTAAACAGTTGCTAAATCATTAATTAACTCCCTCCTCTGGCGAATGTTTGAATCACCAAACCATTCTTGTTCTTCATTTGTCGCTTCTTGTTTTAACAACCTCTGTGTTAAATGGACATATAATTCCCTAGTTGAGAGGGACACCAATCTGGTAAATACATTTTAGTGAAATCCAATACAACTGGCACCAATTCATAACGAATATTTTCATACAGAATCTTGTCTGTATTCGTGATTACTAAATCGTTTTCAGGTCCAACAGTATTCACAGGACAAGAATATACCATTTGTGGAGATGAGAGAGCAGAGTAAAATTCAAATCCAGATTTAGGAGGGTCATTTACCAAAAGGTACTGAAGGGGTAGGTTTGACTCTCCCACGTATTTGATATTAAAAATGATCCATATCTGCATAATGCATCCCTTTGTCACAACTACAATGGAAAATCTAAATTGCCAACAGTCACAGCTCAAAATGTGTCTCCTATTAACATACACATGCTATATTATTTTGAGGCTCAATTAACCCAATATACCTAATGCACAAGAAAGACGTAACTTAAGTGATTTTATGCCAGTTTAACAAATTGTAGAGGAAGCTCCTTCATTATTTGATCAGCTTTTGACTATTTGTTATTAGGTAATGTATAGCATGATCTGCACACATGGTTTATTTTATTCCATAACCCCAGATAACTAAACAATAGGAAAATCCTGTCATCTGTTGCAGTGTCATTGACATTCCCCAGATTTAATACGATCTCCAAATACAGATCACCCGACCCATAAACACTCAGGAACCCTTATCTTTCACAGAAAGATTAGTTCCCAAATTATCAGCTTTTAGGCACATTGAATCAAAACAGATTTTACATGTTACCATGTGCATTACCTTAAATAACATGAACTCAATATAAGTAACATAAAAAGTAAAACAAATATTACTTTATAAAATTATCCCAGCTTCAAATGGTGACATCGTGACCTGAGAATATGTTTCAATTTATCTCTCTTCAATAACAAACCCATGCAGATTCTCTTTCCATTACACTTTCATTCTCAAAAATTAAAATGTATTTATCCCCTTAAAATTTAGGTAACTTCCCATTTATATGAGTTGGCTATTCCCTGCACTCAATTTATTCAATCAATTAAATATGAGAAACTAATCACTTTAATTCATAAGATCAGAGGGAGAAAATTGAAATGAGTTAAACCCTTCCACAAAGGCAAAGCCTTTAGGTCTCGTCATCACGAGGTTGTGAAAAACAATCTTGAAGTTGCTGGACTTGCTTATTATCTGTTATTCACGATGCACTTATTTAAAACTAAACAGAAAAATCCATTCAGCTTGGAGCCAAATGAGTTAATTTACTTTAGAAATCTCTTTGAAATTAAAAATAAAAAGAAAGTTAATAATCTCCAGTGTGTATAAATTCTCAATCGCCAAATTAGATCGGTAATGAATCAAAGAGAAAATGGTGAAACCTCTGCCAGTTGAAAAGACAAGAGAGGTGAAGCAGTTTCTGATGTAACAACATCACCACCCCTTCAAACTGGACAAAGGGAAGTGAGCACATGGTTTCCTACCAAACTTTATAAATCCTTTACTTTCACAATTTGAACCCAGGATCATTCAAAGTTCAAATTAGTTACTCACAAACTCCTGTTTATAAACTTGGTTTATAACATTTCAATTTACTTTCCAAACGTTGTGTTCAAAGTAACGTCCCACATGTACATCCGATATCTCTCGAGAACAACCATGGCCATTGATTATACTCAGGGTTAAGGAATTTCAAAATAAATTAACTTAGTTCACTTTACATTTTTAATCAACTCACAACTCCCATTTGATTTTAAACTCTGTATCAAACCAGTATTGTAAAATCACAATTGGGGGAAACATTAAAGCATTAAAGGAAGCAACATAACAAAGAACATCCACACAAATTTTATTAAACACATTCACTCATGGAAGCTTCCAAGCTCACAACTCCATAGCATTTTGCTGCCATTCAATCTTAATGTTTTAAACTTGAATAAAAATAAAACATTCAAAGAAAATAAAGAAATAGATTAAGACAGTCATCTTCATTCTTCTTTCTTCAAAACTATCAAACTCAAAGAAGAGATAAATTCTTAAGAAATGTTAAACTTAAGTTTAACTCTCTCTCAGCTCCCTTTGAACTTAAACTAATGTGTAAAGCATCACATTTATTACCCACAATCACGACTCTCACAAGAACAAAGCAATGGCTTTTAACAACTCCTCTTCGCAATCTCATTCAACAACAACCACATACATTTAACAAGCAACACAATTTGTGGAAAGTAAATTGAAATGTTATAATCCAAGTATATAAACTGGAGTTTGTAAGTAACAGATTCAAAGTTTGAATGATCCTGGGTTCAAATTGTGAAAGTAAAGGATTTATAAAGTTTGGCAGGAAACATGTGCTCACTTCCCTTTGTCTAGTTTGAAGGGGTGGTGATGTTATTACATTGGAAACTGCTTCACCCCTCTTGTCTTTTCAAATGGCCGAGGTTTCACCATTTTCTCTTTGATTCATTACCAACCTAATTTAGTGATTGAGAATTTATACACGCTGGAGATTACAAATTTTATTTTTATGTTTAATTTGACAGAGATTTCGAGACCACACAAAAACACTGCAACACAAAAACAACACAAATTATCAGCTCAACTTCAGGTTTCCTCCAATCAGCCTTGTGTTTTAAATGTGCTCTCAGAATGAAACAATTCAAAAATCTTCCCCAGGCTTTTAATTAGCGTTTTCCAAACATGTGTTTTCTGATTTGTAACTGAGCTGGGTTTCTCACCATGTTTACTGCACCGAGGTGGATCTATAGAATATTTTCGCACCTCTTCAAATAATTGACAATATTTCCCTGGTAAGGTGAGAAGACATAGTTCCATTGTAACTCCATTCTGTAACACCACACTCCCCCAACCGCTCTTTTGTCCTTTGATGTAAATAGCCCCTTGGTGGTCTTTACGGTGTAAGTGAGGGTTTGAGCTCCTGCTCCTTGCCCCATATGGTCTGTTTCAATGGGGTTCATGGGCATAGCATTTTCTAAAATCACAAGACTATCCATTGGTGGGGGCTGGTTAACTCTGTATTTGGAACTATATGTGGAGTTGGGGTACTTTAAGGCATTCATTCCTTTGTCTCGTGGCAATTCTGTGCCTTCCTTGCGACTAGTAGTCACAGGATTCATCGGAACACGGGCAAGTTCTCAGGGTGCTGAGCGATTAGGAGCCTCCGGAAGGGAGGTGGGGGCCCCCAGTCAGCACCAAGTGTGACACATTGCCAAACATTCTCTTCTCGATATATCCCATAAACCAATCCACAATCATCACCTCCCTCAAACTCAACTGTCCCAAATACAGACATCATCCCTTTTCTGCTTTGACAGCTGAGATTTTAATTCATTAATCTCCTGCTGGCACTGGGAGTGATCAGAGTTTTGATTCTCTTCACGAACTTGATATGCTTTCTCACATTGAATTTTAAACTGACTCATATAAAATATTTTTATCTGATTCTTTTGCTCCTGCTCTACTACCTTTCCACAGAACAGCTCATTTTCTTCTCTTAACTTCTCAACTACTTCTCTCAAATTTTCTAAATAATCTTTTAACTTCATTTTCACTGATTTCTCGCTCTATAACTCTTCTAACAAAATAACAATCACGACAGCTTTACTCAATTTCAAAGTGTTTTTTCCTTGATCTCTGTTTCTCTCATTCCAACGTCTCTGACCTGCGGATCCCAGACCCGCGAATAACTTACTGCAGTGTTCTGCCCACTTGGGCCATTTCTTATTCAGATACTTTCTCAGTGTCTGTTCCCACTCTTGGGATTCTCCCATTTCTCTGGTCCCAGGGGCACGGGATGTGGCTGATAGGGGTACAGCTACTGCTAATTTCCCAGTCAATCGCCCTCAGTCAGGTTGTATCGGGACCACAATGAATACTCACTCGCTACTCCAAACATTGCGCTTCTTTTTTAGCGCAGCAGGCCAGGAGATTCAAGCGGTACCAGATGCGCAGGATCCAAGCTGGATATCCCGCCCCGATAGCATCTCCTGGCACCAGATTTCTGGCGGCGTCAGCTCCGTACTGGAAATCAACGGGGAGCCGCATGTATTATGTAAAAAACGATTTCAGTTTAAGTTAAATGTCATTTGTGGGTCCGGGACTGAAGTCTCCGGACTTGCTCGCCTCCCTGCCCCCGCAAGGAGTATTTCACTCCAATGGGGTTTACAGGAGCTCCCCACTTTTGGGGAGCTTGTGTCTCAACCCCACTGGAATGAAAGGGGGCAATTCGGGCCCCCCAGAGGGTCGGGAACTTGGGGGGGCGCCCCATGAGCATTGGCACCTTGGCAGTGCCAGCCTGTTCCCCCAGCAGTGCCCAAAGGGCAAAGTGCCAATGCCCCGGGGGCAGCTTGTAACTGCCCATCTCCAGCCAAACAGGTTCTGCATCCTGATCTCCTGAACCAGGGTCATCACTAACTATTGCAGCATTGATACCCTCGAGTAACAATGCTACCCCTCCACCATTATCTCACTCCCAATTCTTCTTGAATGTCATAAGCCCCTCAATATTCAGAACCCAATCCTTGTCATCCTGCAGCCAGGTCTATGTCATGACGACCAATCATATTTATTGACTTCAGTGTTTGCTATCAACTCTTTTATTTTGTAATGAATGTTGTGTGAATTCCGATACAGAGCCTTCCATTTTGCCTTTTTGTTATCTTTGTCTTTATTCTTTGTCCATCCGTCGGTTTTTTTTTTCATTCTGTCCCTTGCTGCCATTCTCTGACCCTTATTTCCCATTTTCCTATTATCCTCGCTTTCCCTGGCCGGAATTCTCCAAACTCGCCACGGCTGGGATTTTCCGGTCCAGCTGTACTGAAGGGAGATCTGGCTGAGTGCCAAATTCTCCGTTCTCACCGACAGTGATGTCGAGGCAAATGAGATTGGAGAATTCCGGCTCTTGTCTCGACGCTTCGATGTACCACAGGCGGGATTTTTCACGCAACCCGCTGTGTGTTTTGCCGGGGCTGAGCTGGCCTGGCATTGGCTGATGCTGGTCTGGTCCCACTGTTCTCAAGGAGGTTTCCCGTTGAATGCACCCTCGCTGCTGGGAAACCCATGGTGGGAATATGCTGTCATCAGGACTGGAAGAGCCCACTGGCGTGATTGGCTGGAAAATTCCAGCCCACATCTTTCTACATTTGATATCTTGCGCACTCTTATTTCATTTCAATCCCTCTCTTCTTCTCTCGTGATGTGTCTCGCTAGAACACTGGTCCCAGCACGGTTCAGGTGTGTACAGAACCTCTTTCCTCGTTCTTCCTCTGCCATTGATACCGACATGAACCAGGGCAACTGGATCCTCCCTCTCCCACTGCAAGTTCCTCTCCAACCCTGAGCAGATGTCCTGAACGCTGGCACAGACAGACAGGATGGGGAGATGCCAGCGTTGGACTGGGGTAAACACAGTAACAGTTTTAACAACACCAGGTTAAAGTCCAACAGGTTTATTTGGTCGCAAATACCATTAGCTTTCGGAGCGCTGCTCCTTTGTCAGATGGAGTGGAAATCTGATCGCAAACAGGGCACTCCACTCACTACTCGCTTCTCAAGTCCTGCCCTCTGGGCCCTGTTTGAGGCCCTGTTTTCTCATTTCCTCCCTCCATTCCCTCCTCATGTTGTTCTCTCTTCCCTTCATTCCCTCCTCACTCTGCCCTTTCCTTCCTACATTCCCTCTTCATTCTGTCATTTTCTCCCTCCATTCCCCCCTCAATCTGTCCTTTCCTCCCTCTATTCCCCCTCACTCTGCCCTTTCCTCCCTCTATTTACTCCTCACTCTGTCCTTTTCGCCCTCCATTCCCCGGTCACTCCGTCCTTCCCTCCTCCATTCTCTCTTCACTCTGTCCTTTCCTCCCTCCTCACTCTGGCCTTTCCTCCCTCCATTCCCTCCTCTTTCTGTTTTAGGTTCACTCGGGCTTTCAGCTCAATCTTGGCCTCTCAGCTCAATCTTGAACTCTCCCCTCTACCTTACTTTAGAAATCTCTCTCTCTGTATCACCCCCTCCCTGAAGAAGGGGCTTGGAACTCCGAAAGCTTGTGTGGCTTTTGCTACCAAATAAACCTGTTGGACTTTAACCTGTTGTTGTTAAACTTCTTACCGTGTTTACCCCAGTCCAACGCCGGCATCTCCACATCATCACCCACTCCCGTCAGAGATGATGCTGCAGCACATCCTCTGGTGGGAGGCTCTCATTACAGTGTGACCGTTTGACCTCGGCAGCTGCCATTATCAATGTGGCTTTCGGAAATTTCACAGGGAAAAGTTATCAGGAAATTTGTACAGATTCCTAGTATATTTTATTAGACAGTGTTCTTTACCCTACAAATGTTTCAGCAGATTTGAAGCACAAATTATAAGGGATGACGTCAATGGAAAGGTCTCACTCACCGTTCCATTGGTATAGAGAATCTAAAATTCATTTAATCCATATTAGATGGAATTCAGAGTCTAGGAGATTGACGCACGCACACACAAACACAGACACATACACACACACACACGCACGCACACACACAAAGCCACTATTAGATTTTGCAGCATCTCGCAGGGCATTGAATCCATTAAATGTTTTTCAAAGGAGAAAAGGTATGGGGAAAGGAGAGGGAAATGGACGTGAGTGGACCATTCCTTCAACAGCCAGAGCAGGTATGAGAAGTTGAATGGTCGCTTTGTTGTAGCCAGTTCCATGATGTTTCAATTCCTGTGCTTGTGCTGGTGTTCATCAAGTGTACATACAACGATTCTGTTTTTCTTCAATCAAGGTTCCGTGCCTGTCTAATCTGTTTACTCCAATCAGTGGAACTAATAACAATGTTTACGTAAGTCTCATGGTCTCAGTGGGTGTCACTCGCTTGTATTAATAAAGGGTCCCACTGAGTGAGTGAGCTCAGAGTCAATGAAAACTAAAGGACAATAGAGTTCATCACGGAACATGCATCTGGTGGATTTCTTATTTCTGCTCTTTGATGTCGAACCCATTTTCTATCACATCCTTGCAGTGGTTGGAGTTCTGTGTGAGTTATTAGAATCATTGCTGGTTTGGCTGCTCTGATAGTGGAACTTGTTGGTGTCGGGCATGTTACACAGTCGTATGCTTGAAGTTATTATTTCCAATCATGATGATCATTATTTTATTTCAGGCAATGTTTTATTTCAGGCATTGAATCCAAACTAAACATGTGTTTACTGATGTTCAGGATCTGTTTGACTTTGTGCAGGTTTCAGTGCGGCACTTGTATAATTCAGGTCAGAAACTCCAAAGTGTTTTATGAAGTCCACCTGGATCATAGGTTTTGCAATTTGAATTTGGCTAGGGTGAGCATGAGATGTTTGACCTCAGGTATGATTCAAATGACCCACTGGTCATTCTATCAAACAAAGTTTATTTAAGAATACTGTTAACATGTACAGACAGAAAATGAGCAATAACCTCTGCCATGCACAAACAAGAAAAAAACAACTATGATATTGTATTAAACCTTAACAGCTAAATAAACAATTCCCATTAAAAAAATACTTGCCACAGATTTAACACAAAAAATACGAATGTTCACAAGATGCTGGATGCATCATGGTTGGATGCTGCAGTTCTCTTGATATACACGCAGACAAGCTTGGTATCAGATAAGTTTGTCAAAAATATCAGGGAGCGAGAAAAGGAAACTCTGTTTTTGCCTGTTTTTGCCTGAAAGCCACTGCATGTGAGCGAGGAAATCCTTGCCTCAAATTCCAAGCTAGAAAACCACCGACAGCAGAATTTTCACTCCGGAGAGAGAGGCAAGGCTGCTTCCAGTCTTGAGTTGAAACAGATTCTAACCAACCAGCAACCAAAACCGAAAGGACAAAACTCTTGGGAGAGGAAAACAACTATCCTACTTGACCTTTCAATCATTCTGCCCACGACAATCCAAAAGGTCAGAAACTCCCTGAAAGGGCATTCGGTCAAGATTTAAAAAAAACATTTCAACCATTTAGCCGAAATAAAAGGATCTCTAATCAGACAGCCGATGCCACAATAAAAAAACAAAGCTGCTTATAACTGCAGTGAACATATTAAAAACTACATTTCTTAAAGTAACAGTAGCATCACACCTGCCACTGAGATCCAGCTCACAAATACAAGGGAAGTCTCAGTGTGGACAGATAACGACGTCACAACAGTGATTACATTTCAAAGGTCTTTTTATGGCATGAAAAGAGCTTCAGATCAACTACAGTTGTGAAAGACATTCGATAAATGCACTTGTAGCTGTTTTCTTGAAGTTGATTGTGAGGGTGTGTTCTGTGGTGAACAAAATGTAAATTATTTACCGTGCCATTTTCCAACTTCCTGGAAGGCTCTGAAAGAATTGACAAATAATCAGTTGTGACCCCATGATTGGATTCATGAGTTATCCACTTGCTCACTATTAGAGCTCAAATTCAGAGCTCCTGTACATTATTCAACTGATTCAACAGTGAATCAGATCCAATCTCCAACCCAAGGAGCTGAAACTAAATACACAAACTCCGCCTGTCTCACCAGTGAGTCTGTTTTGATTAATTTAACCTAATCGCAGTTACTATATTTCTGCAATAATGATATTCTCCTTGTTCATTGAGAAGCTTATTTGCTGACACATTGGATAACAGGCTCCACCCTGTTTCTTTAATGTGAGTTGTAAAACTGTAACTTTTCACATTTTCTCTTCTTGCTCTTCATATCTTTTCTTCCACTCACTGGACAACTTTGTTTTACCATCTGTTTTAAATTTACAGCTAACTTAGTCGCGATTGTGACTCTATCTCGAGGGAGGTGCGGTCTTTCCAAAGGTGTCACTCGGTACCTGGTGGCGATGGCTGCAGCCGATCTGCTGGTTGTCATTATTCGGGTCATACTGGAGAAAATTAATCCCTTCAAACTGAGCGTTGTATTATTTTTCTCTCATCATGCTTGTGGCATCAGAGAAGTTATTGCTACCGCAGTTGTTAGCAGCTCTGTCTGGCTCACAGTCGCCTTCACCTTTGACCGAATGGTGACCATTTGCTTCCAGAAACTGAAGATGAAATACTGCACTGAGAAAACAGCAGCCATCGTTATCACAACGGTGAGTTTACTGTGTTTATTCACCAAAATCCCGGTGTTTTTTACGTATGAGACCTATTACTGCTCAATATCAGGCAAATTCTACTACTTCCTTTCATGGCAAGTCTTTGACTGGATTGATCGCATTTTAACTCCAGTGCTCCCCTTCGTGCTGATACTGCTGCTCAATACTCTCACTGTCAGGTACATCCTGCTGGCCAGTGCAGTCCGCAGGAAACTGAGGGGACAGCGAATCGGGGAGGAGCAGAATGATCCAGAAATGAAGAATCGAAGGAGATCCATCATTTTCCTCTTCACCATATCGGGCAGCTTTATCCTGTTATGGGTGACACGTGTTGTATTTCTATCGATTCAACGAATCACTGTAATGTTTAATGTCTGGTCAACTGATGGACTTGTAATAGATATGATGGGATCAATGCTCCAGTTATCCAGTTCCTGCACCAACACATTTATTTACGCAGTCACACAGAGGAAGTTCAGAGAGGAGGTGATGAATGCTGTGAAATATCCCTTTACTGTCATCTGGAATTTCATTAAATGATGGGATGAAATCTGGAAAATTTAAACCCGGAGTGGGTAGCAAAGTTATGGTTCCTGTCCAGCTCAACTCCTGTTGAATAAACATGTCCAAAGGGCTTTGAAAATGAGAATCAAAATCTTCCACAAATCTACAAGTTCTGGTCAGGTGGAAGTTTGAAAGTGAATTCTTCATGTTCTGAGAAATAATTGATTTGCGGATATTGCGATGAATTTTATTTTGTCTCAAATACAAAGTTTAAATGAGATCTGGTTATCATATACACATTCTTACTCGTCATAAAACATAGATCATAGAACAGTACAGCACAGAACAGGCCCTTCGGCCCACGATGTTGTGCCGAGCTTTATCTGAATCCAAGATCAAGCTATCCCACTCCCTACCATCCTGGTGTGCTCCATGTGCCTATCCAATAACCGCTTAAATGTTCCTAAAGTGTCTGACTCCACTATCACTGCAGGCAGTCCATTCCACACCCCAACCACTCTCTGCGTAAAGAACCTACCTCTGATATCCTTCCTATATCTCCCACCATGAACCCTATAGTTATGACCCCTTGTAATAGCTCCATCCACCCGAGGAAATAGTCTTTGAACGTTCACTCTATCTATCCCCTTCATCATTTTATAAACCTCGATTAAGTCTCCCCTCAGCCTCCTCCGCTCCAGAGAGAACAGCCCTATCTCCCTCAATTTTCCTCATAAGACCTACCCTCCAAACCAGGCAGCATCCTGGTAAATTTCCTCTGCACTCTTTCCAGCGCTTCCACATCCTGCTTATAGTGAGGTGACCAGAACTGCACACAATATTCCAAATGTGGTCTCACCAAGGTCCTGTACAGTTGCAGCATAACCCCACGGCTCTTAAACTCCAACCCCCTGTTAATAAAAGCTAACACACTATAGGCCTTCTTCACAGCTCTATCCACTTGAGTGGCAACCTTTAGAGATCTGTGGATATGGACCTCAAGATCTCTCTGTTCCTCCACAGTCTTCAGAATCCTACCTTTGACCCTGTAATCCACATTTAAATTAGTCCTACCAAAATGAATCACCTCACATTTATCAGGGTTAAACTCCATTTGCCATTTTTCAGCCCAGCTTTGCATCCTATCTATGTCTCTTTGCAGCCTACAACAGCCCTTCACCTCATCCACTACTCCACCAATCTTGGTGTCATCAGCAAATTTACTGATCCACCCTTCAGCCCCCTCCTCTAAGTCATTAATAAAAATCACAAAGAGCAGAGGACCAAGCACTGATCCCTGTGGCACTCCGCTAGCAACCTGCCTCCAATCCGAAAAATTTTCCATCCACCATCACCCTCTGTCTTCGATCAGACAGCCAGTTACCTATCCAATCGGCCAACTTTCCCTCTATCCCACACCTCCTCACTTTCATCATAAGCCGACCATGGGGGACCTTATCAAACGCCTTACTAAAATCCATGTATATGACATCAACTGCCCTACCTTCATCAACACACTTAGTTACCTCCTCAAAAAATTCTATCAAATTTGTGAGGCACGACTTGCCCTTCACGAATCCGTGCTGACTATCCCGGATTAATCCGCATCTTTCTAAATGGTCGTAAATCCCATCCCCAAGGACCCTTTCCATCAATTTACCAACCACCGAAGTAAGACTAACCGGTCTATAATTACCAGGGTCATTTCTATTCCCTTTCTTAAACAGAGGAACAACATTCGCCACTCTCCAGTCCTCTGGCACCATCCCCGTGAGAAGTTTAACAACACCAGGTTATCGGCATCTCCACATCATGACTACCATCCCCGTGGACAGCGAGGACACAAAGATCAAAGCCAAAGGCTCTGCAATCTCATCCCTTGCCTCCCAAAGAATCCTAGGATATATTTCATCAGGCCCAGGGGACTTATCGACCTTCAGTTTATTCAAAACTGCCGGTACATCCTCCCTCCGAACATCTACTTCCTCCAGCCTATTAGCCTGTAACACCTTCTCTTCCTCAAAAACATGGCCCCTCTCCTTGGTGAACACTGAAGAAAAGTATTCATTCATCACCTCGCCTATCTCTACTGACTCCATACACAAGTTCCCACTACTGGCCTTGACCGGCCCTAACCTCACCCTGGTCATTCTTTTATTCCTCACATAAGAGTAAAAAGCCTTGGGGTTTTCCTTGATCCGACCCGCCAAGGACTTCTCATGTCCCCTCCTAGCTCTCCGAAGCCCCTTTTTCAGATCGTTCCTTGCTAACTTGTAACCCTCAATCGAGCCATCTGAACCTTGTTTCCTCATCCCTCCATAAGCTTCCCTCTTCCTTTTCACAAGACATTCCACCTCTTTCGTGAACCATGGCTCCCTCACTCGGCCATTTCCTCCCTGCCTGACAGGGACATGCCTATCAAGGACACCCAGTACAGTCAAAAGCAAGATTCAAATGACACAGATTTCACTTCTCACTAATTCCACAGAATAAACACTGAGTTTGAAAGGATTGGAAGCAACTGATTCAGCCAGGAAGAAACCTCAGGAACTGGCCTGGAAATGTTCACAAATATAGATTTAAAATGCGGAATGTTCTCTGCCCGTGTCCCCATCTGTGGGATTCTTAGTCTCTGGTATTGATGTCCCCCTGGACTTTCACATGGTGGTCACCGCCAATTAACTGATGGCTCCTCACAAGATGCAGAGCTGCCCCACCATTGAAAAAATGCCAAGAGCCCAATGAATTGACACCTATTTGGGACAGTGTCTCGATATAAACATATAATTCCAAATACGCACATCCTCGATGTATAAATGTATCACCTGCTCCTGTCCAAGTCTCTTCCATTTAATCTTACATCCATGTGCCATCAGCCTCGACTGCCTTTTTCCATCACTCCTGTCCCATCACTTCATAATTTAAAATTGTATCCAATCACCTTGGGAACAAGGTTGTCTTTCTATCTGTCTTTCTTCACACTGTTAATATTCAGATTACTGTTGTACATTTTGCTGTAATTCGACCAAACCTAAGAATTAACCACATTTTATCGAAATCGCAGCAAAGTAGAATATAATTGTTGAATGTTGCAAGCTGTTTTTCACAGACAAGGAAAGCCCTGGACAGGAAGGAACTGTTGGAAATGATGAAAAACATGAGCATCTCCAGATCACAGCGTGTCCAGATTTAATCCCAAGGGAATGAGTGATTGATGAGGTACAAGAGGAAAAAGAACTTTCCAATTCTGGAGTGTGGAGGTTATTGATTCCGTGTGAGGGTTGGAGCAGATAGTCATTACGAGAAGCACTAAACAGGCAAAGACGCACAGGGACTCTCCTGAAATTGAGTTTGGGGGTTGGAGATAGGATGTTGGGCAGGAGATTTAGGGGGTATATGAGGAAAAACCTTTTCATCCAGTGGGTGGTAATGGTCTGGAATGCGCTGCCTGGGGGGCTGGTACAGGCAAGCTACCTCACATCCTTTAAAACATCTCTGCATGAGCACTTGGCACATCATAACATTCAGGGCTATGGGCCAAATGCTGGCTGATGTGATTAGGTGGAAGTTCAGGTGCTTGTAATGTGTTGGTGCAGCGTCGATGGGTCAAAGGGCCCCTTCTCTGCTGTCTGATTCTATGACTCTACGTTTGAAAGCATTTGTGGATCTGGTCATGGGGAATATCACAGGGTGGGATGAGGGAAGAGGAGATAAAGGCCTGGTTAATCAAAGACAGAAGGAATGAGCAAAGGCACTAAAATCTCCTGAAGGGTGGGTAATATTAGGGCTCACTTTGAATATCTTTGAAAGGTATTTGGAGCTGTAGCCAAGGCCAAAATGGTCAGTCACAAATTAAACATCGATGTTTAGAAACTGCCGAACTGACCACTTGCTCTTTTTCATTAATATCTGGCTTTTGATTACAGTCACTAGAACTTAAAATCAATGGAAACTCTTTGGGCCATAACCACCTGGCTACCCGATGTGGGATTTTGGGGGGTTTCCATTTCCAGCATGTGAGTCGTTACGGAATGTCACTCCAACACTGATTGCCACGCTGAAGACGGGTCTTTGTTTTCAGTTCTTTCTTCCAGATCTCTGAACTCAGTAAACTGTTTAGACAAGACAACACCTTACAATGGCAGAAAATATCTTGGGGAATCTGTGTTGTATCCTCTCGATTGCAGCAACATCTTCCTAAAATCCACACATATTTCTCCAACTGTGGGTTTACGGAGGTTTTATTTAGATTCACCATTATATCTTGACTTTAATGTTCTATACCGACTGGGCAGCATGGACGAGTTGGGCCGAATAGCCGTTTCCATGCTGTAAACCTCTACGACTCTATGACTCTCTGACTGCCATCAAAGTCAGGATCTTATTGGTTCTTTATCTTTATCCACTTGAGGAGCTGTTTTTAATGTTGGGAGCCGGAATCCCCAAACCCTTCAGCTTCTTGATATCATCCAAATTTCCCCCATTCAAAATATTTTTTCAGTGAAATGTAAAACCTCACACTTACTGACATTAAATTCCATTGTTACTCATTGGTCCATTTATCTCAGCTACGTTGCTTTGATCCTCAGAATTCATTACTGTGCTTCCTATTTTAATATTGTCTGCAAATTTCTACATCACTCCCTCTCGCCCTGTATCCTGTTCATTGTTTTACGCAGTTAACAGGAGTGAGTCCAGAGCAAAACCCTTCTGGGTCTCCACTGCCTCATTCCAAACATGCAGAGGAACTGCTCTCAACTCCCATTGTTTCTTCCCATCTCAGCAGCTTGCTTCCCTCCCCCTGATTTAATTCTGCTTCATTTTCTCCAATCGGATTCTAATTGGTAAAATCAAAATACTGCGGATGCTGGAATCGGAAACAAAAATGAAAAATGCTGGAAAATCTCAGCAGGTCTGACAGCATCTGTGAGGAGAGAATAGAGCCAACGTTTTGAATCTCGATGACTCTTCATTCAGCTGTGACGAAGGGTCATCTAGACTTCAAACGTTGTCTCTATTCTCTCCCCATAGATGCTGTCAGACCTGCTGAGATTTTCCAGCATTTTCGGATCCTGTGAGGTATTGTACTGAAGCTTTCTGAAGATCCATGTACACAACATGCACTGCATTTCTCCACACGCCACATGTGTCACGGATTCCAGTAAGTGTCAGGTGTAGAGTTCACATTTTGGGCCATGGAAAATCTAAATGTGTGTATCATTAATATTCATCTGCCGTGCTTACTTCATAACCATGAAGCTTTCTTTACACTGGTGTTACATCCACTTCACACAAACTGATCGTCACAAATACCTCACAACATAACTTGTTACATCATGCATGTAGACTTCTCTCATTTCACAATTACATGTTGTATCGCATCATTCCAAGGACTTAACCAAAACCAAAGCACCCAATGTAAAAACATTGGGCCTGATTTTACCATATTGAATCCAAGTATCGAATTTGGGCGCCAAATAGATCCGAGCCTGGAATCCTCTTTCCAGCGCACCTATACGTGTTTTGCCGGCTCCGGTCCGATTCGTGCTGTGGGCGGGGCTTAGCGCTGGCGGACCGATCGGAGCTCTGAACTGCGCATGCACAGTTCGAAAAAAATCTGACAGCGCGCCCGGGCGCGAAAGAAAAAAAAGCAGAAAGTGGAGAGAGCGGCTCTCTGACGATCATCCTCGGGGTGGGGGGGGAGGTGGAGGGTGGGCGGGACCCAGATCATCCTCTATTCGGGGGGAGGGGTCTGCTGCCAGTCTGCGGCCGATCGGTGGGGAGGGAGGAGGCAGGGGGGTCCGCAGCCACTCTGCAGGCGATCCCTCCTCCCCACCGGAGGAACGAATCCCTCCTGCCGGAGTGGACGTGCGGCCATGCCATCCCACAAAACCTTCAGGATGAAGTGATTCCTCGCTAAGAAGATGAAGCAGAACCGGCCGATTCCACAGTGGATCCGTGTGAAAACCGGCTACAAGATCAGTACAAGTCCAAGAGGAGACACTGGAGAAGGACCAAGCTGGGCCTGTAAAGGGATACACCATCACTGGTACACTACCAGCCACAGATTACTCTACCCTGTAGGGGCAAGAGAGCGGGAGAGATGGCTCTGGCTGGTTTTGTGGGATGGCATGGCCGGACGTTCACTCCGGCAGGAGGGATTCGTTCCTCCGGTGGGGAGGAGGGATCGCCCGTAGAGTGGCGGCGGACCCCCCTGCCCTCTCCCTCCCCACCGATCGGCCGCAGACTGGCAGCAGCACCCCACCCCCCCCCCCCCACCCCACCCGCCCCCGACCAGTAGATGATCTGGGTCCCGCGCTCCCCCCCCCCCCCCTCCCCCCCCCGCCTTTCATGCTAATGCATTTAAATCATCGGGCCGCCCGATTTGGGCGCGGGCTGGACCCGCACCAGGATCGGTGTTGGTAAAGCCGCGATCTGTTTGGAATCGGGTGCAGATCGCGGTATAGACCCGACGCCCAACTTCACCGCGATTGCGCGCCTGAAAACGGGCGCGAAGTTTGAGTAAAATCAGGCCCATTATAATATATATAAATGGACATAAGTTTTGTTGTTTGTTTTAAATCTGTGGAACTCCAATTTAAATCTGCATTAAATTATTATATAACTTTACGTGTGGCATGCTTATAAGTGTTCGGATGTTTTAATTTAGAAGATGGAAATTGAAAATTTAAATGGGAAGATGAGTGGTCAGAACTTCGTGGACAATGATTTGGAAACCTGCATGAGGCTGAGCAAAGGAGAGTTCACATTTTGGGCTGTGGAAAATTTCAATGTGTTTATTATTAGTATGCTTCTGTCTTGCTTCCTTCATTTTTATTTACCTTATATTTCACTCTTCTGCTTTGATGTTTCAAAAGGTATTTGTATTATTCCATATTTAAATGTTTTGTTTTAATGTTTTAATGAAACATTAGTAGAATTCTGTGACATTTTATGGAATACTTTTATGAACAAAAATAATGTTATAAATACAAAACTTTGATACTATGTAAACATTTGACGAAACATTTTACTCAGCAGCCGCCCCATGACATTTTGTTTAATTGCCTCATCTTTTCAAATTTCTCACAAAGTATATTTTCCTCTTTAAGACAACAATCAATGAAATATTTTTATACATTAACGCAACAGTTCTGTTGTCTCTAAACAAGGAGGGCAGGGAGGGAGGTATATGAGGAGGGGAAAGGAGGAGAAGGTGAGGATGGGAGAATGAGGAGAAGGGAGGGAGGGGGGAGTGGAGAGTTTGAACATCAAGAAATTACATGTTACATGTAGCCTGACTCCTCTGTGCCTCGGATAAAGCCTCAAAAGAACTTCAGTTAAAAAGCCTACCTAAAAGCGTGATGTACCAGAGGTGGTGGAACATGACTCCAGATTTTCAATCTGCCCTGAATTCTGCAATCCCTAACAGACAGTGTTCACATCAGCTTACAGGAGACTTGCAAATGTCATCTTAAGGAATAGTTACCTAAAGCATTTGATCCAGCCAAGTTGCATTCTTCCCACTGTAAAGTTAGAGCTCATTTCTCCAAGGGGTTTCTAAGGATCAACATTGCTTCAGGGAGACTCTTAAAATTAGGATAAACACTTCTTAAAATACATCGCCAATTCCAAATGGACTTTAGCTGAAACTTATTCCAGACACTAACGTCCTAATTTATATACATATGTTATATATATATGTTATATATTAATATACTTTTTTTTCAGGACTTATTGGCCCTATTTTACCATTGCGTCGCGCGTGGTAAAGTCGGGTGTGAGGCCATTAACGTGATCCGCGTCCACGCAGCTGGCCACTTTACCGAAACCGGGGAATGGTGGCAATCCGATTCGCGCCCAAAATGGGCACAACGGCGTTTTAAATGCATTTGCATGCATTTCAATTGAATTAATGAACTGCCCACCCAACTTAATCAGCATTTCTCCCTTTACTGCCGCGTTCGCCGATCCGGAATCGCGCCAAAATGAACCTGCTGAATAAAAGTCTGAATCGGGCGCTCCAGCTGCTGAAGAGCGAGTTCAGAGCTTCCATCGGCTCTCTGACTCAGATTGGTGGTGGGGGGGGAAAGGGAGGCGGGTCAGATCATTCTCTGGTTGGGGGCGGGGGGAGTGAGGCCAGATCGCTGTCTGGTTGGCGGGGTGGGGGGGGCGGAGGAGGCAGGTCAGATCAATCTCCAGTGGGGAGGGGGTGGAGGGAGGCCTGATCGTTGGCTGGTGGTGGGGGGAAGGGCCAATCGTTTTCTGGGGGGCAGGGAAGAGGAGGCGGGTCAGATGTTCCTTTGGGAGGGGGTTGAGTGAGGCCAGACCATTCTCTGGGGCAGGGGGGGGGCGGTGCGATGAATGAGGCCAGATCGTTGTCTGGGGGTGGGTGGGGTGAGTGAGGCCAGACCGTCCTCGGGGACGGGGGGGGGGAAGTGAGGCCAGATCGTTGTCTGGGTGGGT
The DNA here is from genome assembly GCF_964213995.1 of Mustelus asterias. NCBI lineage: Eukaryota > Metazoa > Chordata > Chondrichthyes > Carcharhiniformes > Triakidae > Mustelus > Mustelus asterias. The sequence goes on along the minus strand of NC_135815.1, from coordinate 80,544,727 downwards.
GGGGGGGGGGGGGGGGGGGGGGGGGTGGGGGGGGCAGTGAGTGAGGCCAGACTATTCTTGGGGTGGGGGGAGTGAGGCCAGATCGTTCTCTGAGGGGGTGGGGCGGAGGAGGGAGGTGGGTAAGATGTATCTTTGGTGGGGGGGGGGGGGCGGGGGGGTCGGCCCAATCGCTCACTGGTTGGGGGGGGCAGATCGATCTCTGGTGGGGGGGGGGGGGGAGGGGGCAGGGGTTGCGACCAATCTGGGTAGCAGGGGGTGGGTGGATAAGAGGGACAGTGATGTCTGTGGGGGCCATTGATCCCGATTTTCACTCACGGGCCGCTTTCTCCGCTTTCTGCAGCCCAGGAGTGATCTGACGTGGTCGCGCTTTTACAAATTTTTTTCCGACTGCGCTTGTAAGGCTCACATTAACACTGCAATGAAGTTATTGTGAAATTCCCCTGTGTGTGGAACGTTTAAGTTGGCAATTCATTTTAAGCCCCTGGGGGCGATTCTCTCTGCCCGCTGCGCTGCTCCAGCAGCCAAATAGGCAGCGAGACAGAATCGGAGGCCATTTGGGGGGCTTTCCGTGGGGTGCCACATCCTCTGCGCATCTCCGTGGTCCAGATTTGTGGCGTCGTCAGCTCCGCGCTGGAAATCTGCGCAGATCTGATTTAAATATTATAATCTGCATTTACATCCTATTCGCGGGCCGGGACTGAAGTCTCCGGGCTGCGAGCCTCTTCCTCCCACCAGGTGTGGTTCACTCCAGCGGGGTGTACAACAGCTCCCCACTAACTGGGAGGTGGCAGCCCGACCCTGTGGACTGAAGGGAGGACATGGAGGCCCCCTAGGAGGTCGGGGTAACGGGGAGCCCCCTGGACATTGCCAGCCTAGCAGTGCCAGCCTGGCCCTCTGGCACTGCCCAAACGGCAAACTGGCAATGTCTAAGGGGCACCTTGGCATTGCCTACCAGTCATCGGGCAGTGTCAAGGGACCCAGAGGCAGAGAAAGTAGAGCCTATTGGGGATGGGGCTATGGGGTGCGATCAGTGGTGTGTCCTGTTGCCACTCTGCAGTCAGAATCAGTGGCAGAGGGAGTTAAGGTGCTGAAAGGGGCTGGTCATCATGATCAGGGGGGCTGCCAGGTCGGTCCGGCTGCGTGGAGGTTGCCAGGACTGCGGGTGGTGGGGGGTCGGGACTGCTGGAGTTGTGGGTGGTCGGGGAGTTCGGGGCTGGCGGGTGGGCACATTGGGAGATTTCTGGGAGGCCAGCGATTGGGGGACCACCGGGTTGGCCAGCGTTGGAGCTGACCAGTGACTGAGAGGCCGGCAATGCAGGGCTACTGCGCTTGCATCGATCTCCGCCATGACTGATTGGAGCATGCACAGTGGTCAGCGCTATGCTGCTGGCCTCTCCAGCGGGAAAAGACCCCACCCCTGACTTTCAGTGTGAATCTCCTTCAGATTGTGGAAGACTCATTTTGAAAATCCCGCTAAAAGAAACAGCAGAGGTTACTCCACCTTTTACGCAAATTCGGCACTTAGAACCTTCTTGAGAGAATCCCTGCCTGTACCTTCTTTCAAATATCCAACAATACAAACATAGATTGCTAACATTATCTCTGCTTCCTGACATGGGGATAAGGTCTGTGGAACTATGAAGCTGTCAAGTCATTTCAAGCCCCTGTCTTTAAATTTTGATGAAAAGAATGACTGCTCTGACTCTCGGTTGAAAAGAAGTTGGTGTTTGCAATTTCAGTCGATGTTTCAGATAAACCTGAAACTCATCATTAAAATATTAGCACTGCTTGGTTGCATCAACAACATATGCTTCACACAGCGGGGGACCTGTACTATTGTAGTTTCATAGAGTCATAGTCATAAAGTTATAAAGTAGAGAAGAGGCTCTCTGACCCATTGGGTGGACACAAACAAAACTACACAAAACCTACATTAATTCCACTTTCCAGCATTTGGCCCTTAGCCTTGAATGCGATGACATTTCAAGCACTCATCCACATACCTTTTAAAGGCTTTGAGGTTTCCCTTATCGACTAACCTCCAGGCAGTGCATTCCAGACTCTCACCGTCCTCTCGGTGAATAACATTTTCCTCAAATCCCACCCCTCCCCCTCCAGCTGTCTGCACCTTAACTTAAAATTATGCCCCCTCATTATTGACCCCTCAACTGAGGGGAACAGCTGTTTCTTATCCACCCTGCCATTACCCCCTCGTAATCTTATACACCTCAATCAGGTCCCCACTCAGCCTTCTCTGCTCTAAAGAAAACAACACAAGCCTATCCAGCCTCTTGTCATCGCTCAAATGCTCCATCCCAGGAAACATTCTGGTGAATATCCTCTGCCCTGTCTCAAGTGCAATCACATCGTTTCCATAGTGAAGTGATGTTAGATAGTTAAGTGGTTGCATTGTAGTTTTAGCCACATGATTCGATGGTGATGTCACTGAGGTGTTTTGCAGCCTCCTGCTTTAGTTTCATTCATACTCGATGAAGGCAACAGCTCCTGCAATAAATCTGTTGTTGTTATTTTGAATCTATGTGTGCAAAGCACATCTGTTTCTTTTTGTTGAAACCAACAGCTCTTAACCGAGTTAGGAATCACAAAAAGAAAATTGGTGTTGAGTCAGGAATTTGTATCATTGTGAACATCAAGAAAAGACCTTGGGGCGATTATCCCCGGGAGAATCACGTGCCGGACAATTCGTGGGATTCGCACATGCATTCCCGGCATGCATGCATCACCCAGCGCCGGATATCCGGCACAGTCGGGACCATGCTGGAAACCGATGGGAACAGCAGGTAAGTCATTTCAATCTATTTTACTCTTATTTAAACGTGATTATCGGGCCCGGGACTGAAGTCTCTGGGCTCGCCAGCATCTCCCACCCAGCCAGTACAATTTCACTCTGGCAGGGTTCAGACCAGCTCCACACTATCGGGGAACTAGCAGCCTGACCCTGCTGGAGTTAAGGGAGGGGCAATCGGGGCCCCCAGGGGGTCGGTCATCAGGGGAGTGGTGCTCCCTGGAGGTGGGCACACTGGCAGCGCAAGCCTGTGTCCCCCACCACTGCCCAAGTGGCAAAATACCCATGCCCTGGGGCATATTGGCACTGCCCATCAGGACTGGGTCAGTGCCAATGGGGTCGGGCCTGGGGGCAGCGAGAGCTGGGGGGGGGGGACTAGGGGCTGAGTGGGGGCTGCCAATCTGCATGGGGATCAGTCGAGGCTGGAGGGAGGCCAGCGATCGGGGTGGGCTGGGAGTTGGATCTGCCAGGGGTCTGCATCTTCCGGGGGTGGCTCCACCAGGTGTAGGTGTGTCTTCGGGGGGGGCTCTGCCTCCCGTGGAGGCGGGGGGTGGGGGGGCAGCTGCCGGGAAGATTGTCATTGTTGAGTGGGGGGGGGGGTGAAGATCGGGCGATCCACGATGGGAGGAGAGTCGGGGCTTGCCCGGGAATGGGCGTGCAGACTGCGATCGGACCGTAGTGGGGGGGGGGGCGGTGGGGGGTGGGGGGGGCGTTGATTAGGGGGAAAGCACTGCGTGGGTCCCAGAATGGCCAGCTTTCAAACTGGTCAGCAAACGGCAGGATGACAGTTCGGGGCCACTGCGCTTGCACAGAGGCCCTGAGCTGTCAGACCCTGGCACAAATAGCTCCCTCCCACCCACCACCCCCCTCCAAGCTTTTAATAATGTTCATGATTGTGACCTTTGCATTGCACAGAGTGCGGGAGATTCTAATGTGAACTCCCACTGAATAAACAATTGTGATTTACCCCAGTTTTCCCATAAATTCAACACTGAGAATTGGGAGAATCACCCCCCTTAAGTGTGAGAAAAGATTGTGGGTGTGATTTTCCAGGCCTGTTGAGCTGCTTGAGTAGCCCAGCGAGCCGGGAAATGTCAGCAGGAGGTCCCAAACAGGAATCACAACCGGCGTCATGTCACTTGTGATCTTCCTGGACTATTTTCATTAACGTAATCAGCTGGGCACCAGGGAACAGCATGAGGCTGATTGCACAATGCAAATGCTTATTTGCAACACATAGCAATCTGGGGAAGCAATCATCTGGGCTCGCTAAAGATTCTGACCCCTCCAGAGGAGGTCCACACCAGCGGGGATCACATGTGGTCCCCAGCAACAGGGACCTAACGTGTCGGCCTTGCGGGTGGGAGCAATGGCCATAGAGGCCCCTAGGTGGGTGGGGACTGGGGGTTACCCCTTGGGCAGAGCCAGCCTGGCACCCTGACATGCCCAATGAGCACCCTAGCACTGCCCACAGGGCACCCTGTGGTCGGTGCAGACTCGATGGGCCGAATGGCCTCTTTCTGTGCTGCAGGGTTTCTAAGATTCTAAAGGTCTTTGCGATAAAGATTGAAATGTAATCACTGTTGGGACACCTCCATCTCGTCTACCATGTCCTGATGTCCACCTGTCCCAGCCCTGAACTCACATCTTTGTGTAGTTCTCTCCTATCATGCCTTCTACAGCTCACCTTGAGTCTGAGAGCCACTTCCTGCTCCCCACAGCCCATAATTCTCAGTCTCAAATGTATGTGCGCTGCCACTGAGAACCAGCTAACAAATATAAGGAAAGTCTCAGTGTTGTGTGTCACTATTTGTAGGAGTTGATTGTGAGGGTGTTTTCTGCTGTGAACAGAATGTAAATGTAACATTTTCCACCTTCCTGGAATGCTCTGAAAGCATTGCTAAGGAATGAGCTGTGACCCCATTATTGGATTCATGAGTTATCCACGTGCTCACTATTACAGCCCAAGTTGAGAGACCTTGTAGATTATTCAACTGATTCAACAGTGAATCAGATCCAATCATCAACCCAAGGAGCTGAAACTAAATATAGAAACCCCGCCTGTCTCTCCAATGAGTCTGTTTCGGTGAATTCAACCTGATCTCAGTTACTATATTTCTGCATGAATAACATTCTCCTTGTTCATTGAGAAACCTATCTGTTGACCCATTGGGTAACAGGCTCCACCCTGTTTCTTTAATGTGAGTTGTAAAACTGTAACTTTTAACATTTTCTCTATTTGCTCTTCATATTTTTGCTTCTTCTCACTGGATAACTTTGTTTTACCGCTTATCTCAAGGGAGGTGTGGTCTTTCCAAAGATGCCACTCGGTACCTGGTGGCGATGGCTGTAGTGAATCTGCTGGTTGTTATTATTTGGGTCATACTGGTGAAAATTAATACCTTCAATCTGCACATTGGATTGAACTTGTGCACACATGCCAATGGCAGCAGAGACGTTATTGCTTTTGCAGCTGTTAGCAGCTCGGCCTGGCTCACAGTCGCCTTCACCTTTGACCGAATGGTGGCCATTTGCTTCCAGAAACTGAGGATGAAATACTGCACTGAGAAAACAGCAGCCATTGTTATCACAACGGTGAGTTTACTGTGTTTATTCAGTCTCATGGAGGATGGGTATGTTCAAAAACAGTCGATGAAGGAAGGGCCGTGGATGTCGTCTATATGGATTTCAGTAAGGCATTTGACAAAGTCCCACATGGCAGGTTGGTTAAGGAGGTTAAGGCTCATGGGATACAAGGAGAAGTGTCTAGATGGGTGGAGAACTGGCTTGGCCATAGGAGACAGAGGGTAGTGGTCGAAGGGTCTTTTTCCGGCTGGAGGTCTGTGACCAGTGGTGTTCTGCAGGGCTCTGTACTGGGACCTCTGCTATTTGTGATATATATAAATGATTTGGAAGAAGGTGTAACTGGTGTTATCAGCAAGTTTGCGGATGACACGAAGATGGCTGGAATTGCGGATAGTGAAGAGCATTGTCAGGCAATACAGCAGGATATAGATAGGCTGGAAAATTGGATGGAGAGGTGGCAGATGGAGTTTAATCCGGATAAATGCGAAGTGATGCATTTTGGAAGAAATAATGTAGGGAGGAGTTATACAATAAATGGCAGAGTCATCAGGAGTATAGAAACACAGAGGGACCTCGGTGTGCAAGTCCACAAATCCTTGAAGGTGGCAACACAGGTGGAGAAGGTGGTGAAGAAGGCATATGGTATGCTTGCCTTTATAGGACGGGGTATAGAGTATAAAAGCTGGAGTCTGATGATGCAGCTGTATAGAACGCTGGTTAGGCCACATTTGGAGTACTGTGTCCAGTTCTGGTCGCCACACTACCAGAAGGACGTGGAGGCATTGGAGAGAGTGCAGAGAAGGTTTACCAGGATGTTGCCTGGTATGGAGGGTCTTAGCTATGAGGAGAGATTGGGTAGACTGGGGTTGTTCTCCTTGGAAAGACGGAGAATGAGGGGAGATCTAATAGAGGTATACAAGATTATGAAGGGTATAGATAGGGTGAACAGTGGGAAGCTTTTTCCCAGGTCGGAGGTGACGATCACGAGGGGTCACGGGCTCAAGCTGAGAGGGGCGAAGTATAACTCAGACATCAGAGGGACGTTTTTTACACAGAGGGTGGTGGGGCCTGGAATGCGCTGCCAAGTAGGGTGGTGCAGGCAGGCACGCTGACATCGTTTAAGACTTACCTGGATAGTCACATGAGCAGCCTGGGAATGGAGGGATACAAACGATTGGTCTAGTTGGACCAAGGAGCGGCACAGGCTTGGAGGGCCGAAGGGCCTGTTTCCTGTGCTGTACTGTTCTTTGTTCTTTGTTCCTTGTTCGGACATAGTAATATTTCTAAAAATACACTTTGTGTCTTTCATTGATGTCAACATGGGCAGTCACCCATTAAACATCTATATTGAGGCACTGCTGATTCTCTCTTATATGGACATATGTGGGTTCTGATTGTATTCACCTGAATTTGAAGTGAATGTTTAACTTGAAGTTCAAGTTTTTGTTTCCAATTCTTTCTTCCAGGTGTCTGAATGCGATAAACTGTTCGACAAGACAACACCTGAGAATACCAGGAAATATTTTGGGGAATCTGTGTTGTATCCTCTTGATTCCAGCAAAATCTTCCAATAGTGGGAATTCAAAATACACACATAGTTCTCCAACTGTGGGTTGACGGAGGTTTTATCTAGAGTCACCATTTAAATCTTGACTGCAATATTCTATACCTACTTCCTTCAAACTTCGTATCTCATTGAGTCTTTATCTTCATCCACTTGAGGTGCTGTTATAAGTGTTGGGAGGTGGAATACCCAAACCCTTCAGATTGTTGATACCATCCAGCTGTGAAATGCAAAACCTTTCAACTTTTAAATACTTAAATATGACAAGAATACAATTCTTAATTGCTAAGCTTTCTCAATTAGTTTCAATTCAAGCAATACTCCTCTTAAAGACTTAAATTCCTCTTCACTATCAGTTGGCAGCACACATGCTGACCTGCTTGCACTTGGAGTGCCAGTCCTGAGCCCTCCAGAACACCTGTGGAGAGAGAGAGAGAGAGAGACAGAGAGGGCGACAGAGACACCTTACAGAACTTGGCAGGAACTGCCAGAATTTCCCTGTAAGCTTGGTCTCTCCCCTTAATCACTTGACTATCAATCAACCGAATCAAAACTCTGTGAAACTCCTTGGGAAAACTAAAACAAACAAAAATGCATGAACTCAGATTAAAACAAGCACATCCCGAGCTTAAATTAATTTTATTAGCTTGCATTCTCAGCATATGAGCTGCCTGGTGACCAGACAAAATCGGCATCATATGAAGTTAGTCCTGGTATCATCTCTGGTCTCCCAGATTGCCTGGATCCACTACAGTTCACCTCTCACTGCAACAGGTCCACAGCAGACACCATCTCTCTGGCCCTACATTCAACCAAGGGCACTTTGTCTTCCATTTATTGACGACAGCTCAGTCTTCAAGGCCATTATCCCAACAAAACTCATCTCCAAACCCCGTGGCCTAGGGCCCAGCTCCTCTCTCTAATACTGGATCCTAGATTTCCTAATACACAGACCGCACTCAGTTAAGGGTTGCAATGACACCTCCTCCAATGTCAACTTCAACAGTGGTGCCCTGCAAGGCTGTGTCCTCAGCTTCTTACTATACTCCTTATACACCTATGACTGCGAAGCCAAATTCTGTTCCAACTCCAGTTTCCAATTTGCTGACACCACCAGAGTTCAATTCCAAATCCAAGCTCAATTCTATTGTCACGATTATAAATTAGTTCTGGGAATGTCTTCAGAGAGCTGGGCAGCATCCAGAGGGTGAAACTTTACATTGAATGCAAACTGGCACAAACCACTTTGGATTTGCTTTATTTTTTCTTCACCAAATACAAACAATTCTGTTGAGTTTCAGAGTCCTGAAATGTCCAAATCAAAGTGATCTTTTAGCAGAAGGCTGAGCGCTCGCAGACATTGTCAAAGTGAACCTGCCCCTTTGTATGCTGTCTCAGCTTCACATGTATGTGTCCAGGGCCATCCAGAAAGGTCACTTTACTGCTGCCTCCTTTCTTGTTAACTGGCCTTAGATCCTGTCAGGCAGTCCAACTCCACCTTCTGTTGTGAAATGGTATGCTCAAAATTATTTCCAGAATCGCCAATTGTACAACTTTCTATGCCAAGATAGTTTACCAATTCCCTTGCTTGTTTTGGCTCTTGATCATTTTCTGCATATTCTTTGGCAAGGATGTATAGCAGATTGCCTTTGGTGTCAGGATTTGTTGTAAATATTGTTTTCGCAATCAATGTGGCAGTCATGCTGCTGTCAAAACCATCATAATTTACCTGAACACCAGCTATGAAGAGCACTATTTCTCTGGGTATCCATGTCTGTGCAAGCTGTATTGATTCATTATCCCAGCAGTTCATTTTGAATGATGGTACCGTTTCATTAAACAGTCTTACTTCATGTCATTGTCCTTTCCTTCTGTATGCGATAGTAAATTACTTCTGTTCCTCAATCTCCACCTTGAGATCACATATAACTTCTGATTGAGCTACACTTTCTTTCTCTGCCTCCATCAGTTTCATTTGGCACTCATTTGCCTCCATTTGTGTCTTCCTTATCCAAGATTTGTAACTATCCATCTGCCCTTTGTCGCGTTTGTTCGAGACTTTTGGCTGCTGCATCTCAGACTGAACAAACAGCAGCTTCTCCTTCTGAACCTGTGCAAACTTGAGTGGATTAAGTCTATAGGGAACAGCATGAGGCTGATTGAGTGGATTAAGTGGATTAAGTCTATAGGGAACAGCATGAGGCTGATTGCACAATGCAAATGCTTATTTGCAACACATAGCAATCTGGGGAAGCAATCATCTGGGCTCGCTAAAGATTCTGACCCCTCCAGAGGAGGTCCACACCAGCGGGGATCACATGTGGTCCCCAGCAACAGGGACCTAACGTGTCGGCCTTGCGGGTGGGAGCAATGGCCATAGAGGCCCCTAGGTGGGTGGGGACTGGGGGTTACCCCTTGGGCAGAGCCAGCCTGGCACCCTGACATGCCCAATGAGCACCCTAGCACTGCCCACAGGGCACCCTGTGGTCGGTGCAGACTCGATGGGCCGAATGGCCTCTTTCTGTGCTGCAGGGTTTCTAAGATTCTAAAGGTCTTTGCGATAAAGATTGAAATGTAATCACTGTTGGGACACCTCCATCTCGTCTACCATGTCCTGATGTCCACCTGTCCCAGCCCTGAACTCACATCTTTGTGTAGTTCTCTCCTATCATGCCTTCTACAGCTCACCTTGAGTCTGAGAGCCACTTCCTGCTCCCCACAGCCCATAATTCTCAGTCTCAAATGTATGTGCGCTGCCACTGAGAACCAGCTAACAAATATAAGGAAAGTCTCAGTGTTGTGTGTCACTATTTGTAGGAGTTGATTGTGAGGGTGTTTTCTGCTGTGAACAGAATGTAAATGTAACATTTTCCACCTTCCTGGAATGCTCTGAAAGCATTGCTAAGGAATGAGCTGTGACCCCATTATTGGATTCATGAGTTATCCACGTGCTCACTATTACAGCCCAAGTTGAGAGACCTTGTAGATTATTCAACTGATTCAACAGTGAATCAGATCCAATCATCAACCCAAGGAGCTGAAACTAAATATAGAAACCCCGCCTGTCTCTCCAATGAGTCTGTTTCGGTGAATTCAACCTGATCTCAGTTACTATATTTCTGCATGAATAACATTCTCCTTGTTCATTGAGAAACCTATCTGTTGACCCATTGGGTAACAGGCTCCACCCTGTTTCTTTAATGTGAGTTGTAAAACTGTAACTTTTAACATTTTCTCTATTTGCTCTTCATATTTTTGCTTCTTCTCACTGGATAACTTTGTTTTACCGCTTATCTCAAGGGAGGTGTGGTCTTTCCAAAGATGCCACTCGGTACCTGGTGGCGATGGCTGTAGTGAATCTGCTGGTTGTTATTATTTGGGTCATACTGGTGAAAATTAATACCTTCAATCTGCACATTGGATTGAACTTGTGCACACATGCCAATGGCAGCAGAGACGTTATTGCTTTTGCAGCTGTTAGCAGCTCGGCCTGGCTCACAGTCGCCTTCACCTTTGACCGAATGGTGGCCATTTGCTTCCAGAAACTGAGGATGAAATACTGCACTGAGAAAACAGCAGCCATTGTTATCACAACGGTGAGTTTACTGTGTTTATTCAGTCTCATGGAGGATGGGTATGTTCAAAAACAGTCGATGAAGGAAGGGCCGTGGATGTCGTCTATATGGATTTCAGTAAGGCATTTGACAAAGTCCCACATGGCAGGTTGGTTAAGGAGGTTAAGGCTCATGGGATACAAGGAGAAGTGTCTAGATGGGTGGAGAACTGGCTTGGCCATAGGAGACAGAGGGTAGTGGTCGAAGGGTCTTTTTCCGGCTGGAGGTCTGTGACCAGTGGTGTTCTGCAGGGCTCTGTACTGGGACCTCTGCTATTTGTGATATATATAAATGATTTGGAAGAAGGTGTAACTGGTGTTATCAGCAAGTTTGCGGATGACACGAAGATGGCTGGAATTGCGGATAGTGAAGAGCATTGTCAGGCAATACAGCAGGATATAGATAGGCTGGAAAATTGGATGGAGAGGTGGCAGATGGAGTTTAATCCGGATAAATGCGAAGTGATGCATTTTGGAAGAAATAATGTAGGGAGGAGTTATACAATAAATGGCAGAGTCATCAGGAGTATAGAAACACAGAGGGACCTCGGTGTGCAAGTCCACAAATCCTTGAAGGTGGCAACACAGGTGGAGAAGGTGGTGAAGAAGGCATATGGTATGCTTGCCTTTATAGGACGGGGTATAGAGTATAAAAGCTGGAGTCTGATGATGCAGCTGTATAGAACGCTGGTTAGGCCACATTTGGAGTACTGTGTCCAGTTCTGGTCGCCACACTACCAGAAGGACGTGGAGGCATTGGAGAGAGTGCAGAGAAGGTTTACCAGGATGTTGCCTGGTATGGAGGGTCTTAGCTATGAGGAGAGATTGGGTAGACTGGGGTTGTTCTCCTTGGAAAGACGGAGAATGAGGGGAGATCTAATAGAGGTATACAAGATTATGAAGGGTATAGATAGGGTGAACAGTGGGAAGCTTTTTCCCAGGTCGGAGGTGACGATCACGAGGGGTCACGGGCTCAAGCTGAGAGGGGCGAAGTATAACTCAGACATCAGAGGGACGTTTTTTACACAGAGGGTGGTGGGGCCTGGAATGCGCTGCCAAGTAGGGTGGTGCAGGCAGGCACGCTGACATCGTTTAAGACTTACCTGGATAGTCACATGAGCAGCCTGGGAATGGAGGGATACAAACGATTGGTCTAGTTGGACCAAGGAGCGGCACAGGCTTGGAGGGCCGAAGGGCCTGTTTCCTGTGCTGTACTGTTCTTTGTTCTTTGTTCCTTGTTCGGACATAGTAATATTTCTAAAAATACACTTTGTGTCTTTCATTGATGTCAACATGGGCAGTCACCCATTAAACATCTATATTGAGGCACTGCTGATTCTCTCTTATATGGACATATGTGGGTTCTGATTGTATTCACCTGAATTTGAAGTGAATGTTTAACTTGAAGTTCAAGTTTTTGTTTCCAATTCTTTCTTCCAGGTGTCTGAATGCGATAAACTGTTCGACAAGACAACACCTGAGAATACCAGGAAATATTTTGGGGAATCTGTGTTGTATCCTCTTGATTCCAGCAAAATCTTCCAATAGTGGGAATTCAAAATACACACATAGTTCTCCAACTGTGGGTTGACGGAGGTTTTATCTAGAGTCACCATTTAAATCTTGACTGCAATATTCTATACCTACTTCCTTCAAACTTCGTATCTCATTGAGTCTTTATCTTCATCCACTTGAGGTGCTGTTATAAGTGTTGGGAGGTGGAATACCCAAACCCTTCAGATTGTTGATACCATCCAGCTGTGAAATGCAAAACCTTTCAACTTTTAAATACTTAAATATGACAAGAATACAATTCTTAATTGCTAAGCTTTCTCAATTAGTTTCAATTCAAGCAATACTCCTCTTAAAGACTTAAATTCCTCTTCACTATCAGTTGGCAGCACACATGCTGACCTGCTTGCACTTGGAGTGCCAGTCCTGAGCCCTCCAGAACACCTGTGGAGAGAGAGAGAGAGAGAGACAGAGAGGGCGACAGAGACACCTTACAGAACTTGGCAGGAACTGCCAGAATTTCCCTGTAAGCTTGGTCTCTCCCCTTAATCACTTGACTATCAATCAACCGAATCAAAACTCTGTGAAACTCCTTGGGAAAACTAAAACAAACAAAAATGCATGAACTCAGATTAAAACAAGCACATCCCGAGCTTAAATTAATTTTATTAGCTTGCATTCTCAGCATATGAGCTGCCTGGTGACCAGACAAAATCGGCATCATATGAAGTTAGTCCTGGTATCATCTCTGGTCTCCCAGATTGCCTGGATCCACTACAGTTCACCTCTCACTGCAACAGGTCCACAGCAGACACCATCTCTCTGGCCCTACATTCAACCAAGGGCACTTTGTCTTCCATTTATTGACGACAGCTCAGTCTTCAAGGCCATTATCCCAACAAAACTCATCTCCAAACCCCGTGGCCTAGGGCCCAGCTCCTCTCTCTAATACTGGATCCTAGATTTCCTAATACACAGACCGCACTCAGTTAAGGGTTGCAATGACACCTCCTCCAATGTCAACTTCAACAGTGGTGCCCTGCAAGGCTGTGTCCTCAGCTTCTTACTATACTCCTTATACACCTATGACTGCGAAGCCAAATTCTGTTCCAACTCCAGTTTCCAATTTGCTGACACCACCAGAGTTCAATTCCAAATCCAAGCTCAATTCTATTGTCACGATTATAAATTAGTTCTGGGAATGTCTTCAGAGAGCTGGGCAGCATCCAGAGGGTGAAACTTTACATTGAATGCAAACTGGCACAAACCACTTTGGATTTGCTTTATTTTTTCTTCACCAAATACAAACAATTCTGTTGAGTTTCAGAGTCCTGAAATGTCCAAATCAAAGTGATCTTTTAGCAGAAGGCTGAGCGCTCGCAGACATTGTCAAAGTGAACCTGCCCCTTTGTATGCTGTCTCAGCTTCACATGTATGTGTCCAGGGCCATCCAGAAAGGTCACTTTACTGCTGCCTCCTTTCTTGTTAACTGGCCTTAGATCCTGTCAGGCAGTCCAACTCCACCTTCTGTTGTGAAATGGTATGCTCAAAATTATTTCCAGAATCGCCAATTGTACAACTTTCTATGCCAAGATAGTTTACCAATTCCCTTGCTTGTTTTGGCTCTTGATCATTTTCTGCATATTCTTTGGCAAGGATGTATAGCAGATTGACTATGGTGTCAGGATTTGTTGTAATTATTGTTTTCGCAATCAATGTGGCAGTCATGCTGCTGTCAAAACCATCATAATTTACCTGAACACCAGCTATGAAGAGCACTATTTCTCTGGGTCTCCATGTCTGTGCAAGCTGTATTGATTCATTATCCCAGCAGTTCATTTTGAATGATGGTACCGTTTCATTAAACAGTCTTACTTCATGTCATTGTCCTTTCCTTCTGTATGCGATAGTAAATTACTTCTGTTCCTCAATCTCCACCTTGAGATCACATATAACTTCTGATTGAGCTACACTTTCTTTCTCTGCCTCCATCAGTTTCATTTGGCACTCATTTGCCTCCATTTGTGTCTTCCTTATCCAAGATTTGTAACTATCCATCTGCCCTTTGTCGCGTTTGTTCGAGACTTTTGGCTGCTGCATCTCAGACTGAACAAACAGCAGCTTCTCCTTCTGAACCTGTGCAAACTTGAGTGGATTAAGTCTATAGGGAACAGCATGAGGCTGATTGAGTGGATTAAGTGGATTAAGTCTATAGGGAACAGCATGAGGCTGATTGCACAATGCAAATGCTTATTTGCAACACATAGCAATCTGGGGAAGCAATCATCTGGGCTCGCTAAAGATTCTGACCCCTCCAGAGGAGGTCCACACCAGCGGGGATCACATGTGGTCCCCAGCAACAGGGACCTAACGTGTCGGCCTTGCGGGTGGGAGCAATGGCCATAGAGGCCCCTAGGTGGGTGGGGACTGGGGGTTACCCCTTGGGCAGAGCCAGCCTGGCACCCTGACATGCCCAATGAGCACCCTAGCACTGCCCACAGGGCACCCTGTGGTCGGTGCAGACTCGATGGGCCGAATGGCCTCTTTCTGTGCTGCAGGGTTTCTAAGATTCTAAAGGTCTTTGCGATAAAGATTGAAATGTAATCACTGTTGGGACACCTCCATCTCGTCTACCATGTCCTGATGTCCACCTGTCCCAGCCCTGAACTCACATCTTTGTGTAGTTCTCTCCTATCATGCCTTCTACAGCTCACCTTGAGTCTGAGAGCCACTTCCTGCTCCCCACAGCCCATAATTCTCAGTCTCAAATGTATGTGCGCTGCCACTGAGAACCAGCTAACAAATATAAGGAAAGTCTCAGTGTTGTGTGTCACTATTTGTAGGAGTTGATTGTGAGGGTGTTTTCTGCTGTGAACAGAATGTAAATGTAACATTTTCCACCTTCCTGGAATGCTCTGAAAGCATTGCTAAGGAATGAGCTGTGACCCCATTATTGGATTCATGAGTTATCCACGTGCTCACTATTACAGCCCAAGTTGAGAGACCTTGTAGATTATTCAACTGATTCAACAGTGAATCAGATCCAATCATCAACCCAAGGAGCTGAAACTAAATATAGAAACCCCGCCTGTCTCTCCAATGAGTCTGTTTCGGTGAATTCAACCTGATCTCAGTTACTATATTTCTGCATGAATAACATTCTCCTTGTTCATTGAGAAACCTATCTGTTGACCCATTGGGTAACAGGCTCCACCCTGTTTCTTTAATGTGAGTTGTAAAACTGTAACTTTTAACATTTTCTCTATTTGCTCTTCATATTTTTGCTTCTTCTCACTGGATAACTTTGTTTTACCGCTTATCTCAAGGGAGGTGTGGTCTTTCCAAAGATGCCACTCGGTACCTGGTGGCGATGGCTGTAGTGAATCTGCTGGTTGTTATTATTTGGGTCATACTGGTGAAAATTAATACCTTCAATCTGCACATTGGATTGAACTTGTGCACACATGCCAATGGCAGCAGAGACGTTATTGCTTTTGCAGCTGTTAGCAGCTCGGCCTGGCTCACAGTCGCCTTCACCTTTGACCGAATGGTGGCCATTTGCTTCCAGAAACTGAGGATGAAATACTGCACTGAGAAAACAGCAGCCATTGTTATCACAACGGTGAGTTTACTGTGTTTATTCAGTCTCATGGAGGATGGGTATGTTCAAAAACAGTCGATGAAGGAAGGGCCGTGGATGTCGTCTATATGGATTTCAGTAAGGCATTTGACAAAGTCCCACATGGCAGGTTGGTTAAGGAGGTTAAGGCTCATGGGATACAAGGAGAAGTGTCTAGATGGGTGGAGAACTGGCTTGGCCATAGGAGACAGAGGGTAGTGGTCGAAGGGTCTTTTTCCGGCTGGAGGTCTGTGACCAGTGGTGTTCTGCAGGGCTCTGTACTGGGACCTCTGCTATTTGTGATATATATAAATGATTTGGAAGAAGGTGTAACTGGTGTTATCAGCAAGTTTGCGGATGACACGAAGATGGCTGGAATTGCGGATAGTGAAGAGCATTGTCAGGCAATACAGCAGGATATAGATAGGCTGGAAAATTGGATGGAGAGGTGGCAGATGGAGTTTAATCCGGATAAATGCGAAGTGATGCATTTTGGAAGAAATAATGTAGGGAGGAGTTATACAATAAATGGCAGAGTCATCAGGAGTATAGAAACACAGAGGGACCTCGGTGTGCAAGTCCACAAATCCTTGAAGGTGGCAACACAGGTGGAGAAGGTGGTGAAGAAGGCATATGGTATGCTTGCCTTTATAGGACGGGGTATAGAGTATAAAAGCTGGAGTCTGATGATGCAGCTGTATAGAACGCTGGTTAGGCCACATTTGGAGTACTGTGTCCAGTTCTGGTCGCCACACTACCAGAAGGACGTGGAGGCATTGGAGAGAGTGCAGAGAAGGTTTACCAGGATGTTGCCTGGTATGGAGGGTCTTAGCTATGAGGAGAGATTGGGTAGACTGGGGTTGTTCTCCTTGGAAAGACGGAGAATGAGGGGAGATCTAATAGAGGTATACAAGATTATGAAGGGTATAGATAGGGTGAACAGTGGGAAGCTTTTTCCCAGGTCGGAGGTGACGATCACGAGGGGTCACGGGCTCAAGCTGAGAGGGGCGAAGTATAACTCAGACATCAGAGGGACGTTTTTTACACAGAGGGTGGTGGGGCCTGGAATGCGCTGCCAAGTAGGGTGGTGCAGGCAGGCACGCTGACATCGTTTAAGACTTACCTGGATAGTCACATGAGCAGCCTGGGAATGGAGGGATACAAACGATTGGTCTAGTTGGACCAAGGAGCGGCACAGGCTTGGAGGGCCGAAGGGCCTGTTTCCTGTGCTGTACTGTTCTTTGTTCTTTGTTCCTTGTTCGGACATAGTAATATTTCTAAAAATACACTTTGTGTCTTTCATTGATGTCAACATGGGCAGTCACCCATTAAACATCTATATTGAGGCACTGCTGATTCTCTCTTATATGGACATATGTGGGTTCTGATTGTATTCACCTGAATTTGAAGTGAATGTTTAACTTGAAGTTCAAGTTTTTGTTTCCAATTCTTTCTTCCAGGTGTCTGAATGCGATAAACTGTTCGACAAGACAACACCTGAGAATACCAGGAAATATTTTGGGGAATCTGTGTTGTATCCTCTTGATTCCAGCAAAATCTTCCAATAGTGGGAATTCAAAATACACACATAGTTCTCCAACTGTGGGTTGACGGAGGTTTTATCTAGAGTCACCATTTAAATCTTGACTGCAATATTCTATACCTACTTCCTTCAAACTTCGTATCTCATTGAGTCTTTATCTTCATCCACTTGAGGTGCTGTTATAAGTGTTGGGAGGTGGAATACCCAAACCCTTCAGATTGTTGATACCATCCAGCTGTGAAATGCAAAACCTTTCAACTTTTAAATACTTAAATATGACAAGAATACAATTCTTAATTGCTAAGCTTTCTCAATTAGTTTCAATTCAAGCAATACTCCTCTTAAAGACTTAAATTCCTCTTCACTATCAGTTGGCAGCACACATGCTGACCTGCTTGCACTTGGAGTGCCAGTCCTGAGCCCTCCAGAACACCTGTGGAGAGAGAGAGAGAGAGAGACAGAGAGGGCGACAGAGACACCTTACAGAACTTGGCAGGAACTGCCAGAATTTCCCTGTAAGCTTGGTCTCTCCCCTTAATCACTTGACTATCAATCAACCGAATCAAAACTCTGTGAAACTCCTTGGGAAAACTAAAACAAACAAAAATGCATGAACTCAGATTAAAACAAGCACATCCCGAGCTTAAATTAATTTTATTAGCTTGCATTCTCAGCATATGAGCTGCCTGGTGACCAGACAAAATCGGCACCATATGAAGTTAGTCCTGGTATCATCTCTGGTCTCCCAGATTGCCTGGATCCACTACAGTTCACCTCTCACTGCAACAGGTCCACAGCAGACACCATCTCTCTGGCCCTACATTCAACCAAGGGCACTTTGTCTTCCATTTATTGACGACAGCTCAGTCTTCAAGGCCATTATCCCAACAAAACTCATCTCCAAACCCCGTGGCCTAGGGCCCAGCTCCTCTCTCTAATACTGGATCCTAGATTTCCTAATACACAGACCGCACTCAGTTAAGGGTTGCAATGACACCTCCTCCAATGTCAACTTCAACAGTGGTGCCCTGCAAGGCTGTGTCCTCAGCTTCTTACTATACTCCTTATACACCTATGACTGCGAAGCCAAATTCTGTTCCAACTCCAGTTTCCAATTTGCTGACACCACCAGAGTTCAATTCCAAATCCAAGCTCAATTCTATTGTCACGATTATAAATTAGTTCTGGGAATGTCTTCAGAGAGCTGGGCAGCATCCAGAGGGTGAAACTTTACATTGAATGCAAACTGGCACAAACCACTTTGGATTTGCTTTATTTTTTCTTCACCAAATACAAACAATTCTGTTGAGTTTCAGAGTCCTGAAATGTCCAAATCAAAGTGATCTTTTAGCAGAAGGCTGAGCGCTCGCAGACATTGTCAAAGTGAACCTGCCCCTTTGTATGCTGTCTCAGCTTCACATGTATGTGTCCAGGGCCATCCAGAAAGGTCACTTTACTGCTGCCTCCTTTCTTGTTAACTGGCCTTAGATCCTGTCAGGCAGTCCAACTCCACCTTCTGTTGTGAAATGGTATGCTCAAAATTATTTCCAGAATCGCCAATTGTACAACTTTCTATGCCAAGATAGTTTACCAATTCCCTTGCTTGTTTTGGCTCTTGATCATTTTCTGCATATTCTTTGGCAAGGATGTATAGCAGATTGCCTTTGGTGTCAGGATTTGTTGTAAATATTGTTTTCGCAATCAATGTGGCAGTCATGCTGCTGTCAAAACCATCATAATTTACCTGAACACCAGCTATGAAGAGCACTATTTCTCTGGGTATCCATGTCTGTGCAAGCTGTATTGATTCATTATCCCAGCAGTTCATTTTGAATGATGGTACCGTTTCATTAAACAGTCTTACTTCATGTCATTGTCCTTTCCTTCTGTATGCGATAGTAAATTACTTCTGTTCCTCAATCTCCACCTTGAGATCACATATAACTTCTGATTGAGCTACACTTTCTTTCTCTGCCTCCATCAGTTTCATTTGGCACTCATTTGCCTCCATTTGTGTCTTCCTTATCCAAGATTTGTAACTATCCATCTGCCCTTTGTCGCGTTTGTTCGAGACTTTTGGCTGCTGCATCTCAGACTGAACAAACAGCAGCTTCTCCTTCTGAACCTGTGCAAACTTGAGTGGATTAAGTCTATATGAATATTGCTCAATTGGAACAGAATTTTCTATATCTGCTTCACACACAATTACTTTCGTAGTTTCCAGTTTGTTCGCACATATAGCTTCATGTGTTTGTAATTACTCTTTCAGGCAATTTTGATTTTCCTCTGGAACATAACTCAGTAATTTATTCCAATTGATTACTTCCCTATTATCCAATTTAATTTGAGGAATGTCAAATTCAGAATCATCTGGATTGGTCTGCTTTCCTTCCCACTCACAAATATTGTTTCAGCAGATTCGCATGACACACTAAGTTTCCTTCTATCTGGCATTCTTATCAAACAATTCAACTGACTCACTTTTCTTTTGATTTGATAAGGCTCACTGAACCTTGTTTTTAATGGTTCAACTAACATTGGTAAGAACATTTTTTCCGCACGAGCAAAAATTCAAAATTTTGATTTCTTATCCACTGATTTTTTCATCACATGCTGTGCTCTTTTAAATGTTGTCCAGCCGACTCACCAGCCAGCCCGAGTAAATCTCTCCCAAAGGTTTGACACATTGGGCCCAGTTTTACCATCGAGTTGACCCTGTTTTCAGGTGCGAAAACTTGGGTAAAGTCGGGGATTAGGTGAGTAGCGCGATAAACGAACCCCTCCGCACCGGTTCCCCCTTTACCAAGGACCGATCGGGACCACGCCTGAAATGGTCGCGACAGCCATTTAAATGCATCTGCATGCATTTCAATTGACTTAATGGGCTGCATGCACAACTTTACTGGCACTTCCCCCTTTTCCACCGCGTTCGCCAATCTAGAATCGGTGCGAAATAGGCATGCTCCGTACAAGTCCAATTCGGGCATTCCATCAGTGAGGGTTAGTGAGTAGGGAAGTGCCTAACATCTGATGGCTCTGTGCTGCTTTTGTTGAGGCCATTTTGTTTCTCGAGTCGGAGGGGGGGAGGGGGCGGAGCTCTGTGAGGAGCTGTTGCTCAGCAAGGTGTCCAATGTCTGATTTGTAGCATGGACCCGGATCTCAGCACTGACTTCGTGTCTTGTGGATGCTGCTGGGTCCTAGTGCACTCAGCATTCTTCAGCTGAAGGATCTGCACAAAGCCCTTTTAAATTGCACTCCTGCAGTGTCTGAACTTTTCAAGGAGTTGTGATACTGGGGGGCATGTGGGTGGGAGAATGGGGTGGTCTGTGATTCTGGGGAGCATGTGGGCAGTACGGACAGTGACTGTTGCTGGGCGAGGGGCAAGCAGCGTTCCTTAACCTCCACACGTGTTCCTCTCCATCGCCAAACCCCCCAACCCCCCCCTCTCCTTCAGAGTGATGAGATGGCTTTTGCGATGCAACCAATTGATCTTGCTGTTCGTTTGGTTGCTGCTGGAGCTGAGGAGGAGGAGGAAGAATTGTTGGCACAGCAGGCCCAGGTCTTACCACTTGCAGGAGTAGAGGGATATGGCCACCATTCGCCCAGAGGAGGGGCGCAGAAGAAGAAGCGAGCATTGACCCCAACAGTTGTGCACAAATGTCATTTCAACAGGCGTCGGACACTGTGTGCTGCCAAAGGCTCGGCCTCCGAAAGAAGACAGTTCAACACCTGTGTCACCTCCAAGCAGGATGTGGCCCCTCAGGGCAGGGGGGCACCCACTCTCAGTGGCTGTCAAATTGATGGCTGCTCTGAACCTTGATGCAACTGGCTCCTTCCGGACACCAAGTGGAGATGCCTGTGGCATCTCCCAATCAGCTGTGCACACCTGTATCAAGCAGGTCACAGAAGCCCTGTATACCCAGGCTCGGTGATACGTCAAATTTAACCTGGACCAGGCCCATCAGGAACCCCAGGCAGCAAGGTTCACGGCCATTGCGGGGATGCTTAATGTAACGTGCATTGCGGGGATGCTTAATGTAACGTGCAAACTCCAGACAGACAGTCACCTAAGGCTGGAATTGAACCCGGGTCCCTGGTGCTGAGAGGCAGCTGTGCTAATGTGCCACCGTGCAGCTCCGTGTGAATAAGAGCCCAGGAACTCAACACAAAAATCAAGGCTGATCTTTCAGTTTCAGTACTGAGGGGAACAGCAGCACCCCAAACACTGTAATTTCCCTCAATACCACTGTATTGTCAGTCTCCATTTTTGGGATTTGGTAGTACAGAACTTGAGGATTGCTGAAGAAAGAGACACACTGTTGAACATTCTCATCTTACACTCATCTGGACATTTCACACGAACATCAATTTTAAAGAGAAGAACAATTTATACTGCATGGGAAGAGAGAGCTGATTGGTCGGCAAGTGGACTCGACACAATCTCAGTTGTAATGGTTTAAATTCCAACATTTATCGTTTTAGCTTCTCACATTTCTCGTCCGATACAATGGACAATTTAATCTTTTTTAATCTTTACTCTTTTTTAATCTTTTCAATTTTTTTTCAATCTACAGCTAACTTAGTCGCAATTGTGACTCTATCTCGAGGGAGATGTGGCCTATCCAAAGGTGTCACTTGGTATCTGGTTTCTATGGCCCTGGCGGATCTACTGGTCATCATTATTGATGTCATAGTGTGCAAAATGAATTTCTTAAATCTGTATCATTTATTCATCTACCGCACTCCGTTCTGTAACATCAGAGACGTGATATCATCCACCACCGTAGAGAGCTCTGTCTGGCTCACAGTCGCCTTCACCTTTGACCGAATGGTGGCCATTTGCTTCCAGAAACTGAAGATGAAATACTGCACTGAGAAAACAGCAGCCATCGTTATCACAACGGTGAGTGTGTTGAGTTTGTTAATCAACATCCCGGTGTTTTTCAAACACAGAGTGTATGAATTCAGTTATGTTTGTTATGTATCAGATGACTACTACGATTCACCTGTGTGGATAGCTTTCGACTGGACAGATCGCATTTTAACTCCAGTGCTCCCCTTTGTGCTGCTACTGCTGCTCAATACTCTCACTGTCAGGCACATCCTGCTGGCCAGTGCAGTCCGCAGGAAACTGAGGGGACAGCGAAACGGGGAGGAGCAGAATGATCCAGAAATGAAGAATCGAAGACAATCCATCATTTTACTCTTCACCATATCGGGGAGTTTTATCCTGTTATGGGGACACGTGTCGCAATTCTATCATATCAACGAATCACTGGAATGTATCATGTGTGGACAACTCCGACCCTGATGGCAGATATGATGGGATTAATGCTTCAATTATCCAGTTCCTGCACCAACACATTTATTCACGCAATCACACAGAGGAAGTTCAGAGAGGAGCTGATGAATGCTGTGAAATATCCCTTTACTGTCATCCGGAATCTCATTAAACAATCGGGAGCAAGCTGGAAAATTTAAACCCGACCGGATAGCAATGTTATTGTTCCTGTCCAGCTCAGCTTCTGTTGAATAAACATATCCAAGGGGCTTTGAAAATGAGAATCAGAATCTTCCTCAAATCTACACGTTACAGTCAGGTGGAAATTAAAACTGAATTGATCAGGATCAGAAATATAGATTGTTGGATAAAAGGGAATATTTTGAGTTTAAACAAAAACCCAGTGCTTGGATCAGATAACTGATGGATGAGATTGTGGGGAAATGAATTCTATTTCTCACTAATTCCACAGCTTTGAAAGGAAATGAAGAAACTGGTTCAGGAAGTATAATGGGTTGATCTTGATTTTGAGGAATAGATTTTACAGGTGATGGTGAGTCAACAGCCTGTTTCACATTCTCCCCATTCTCATTGCACAAAGTCCACATTCCCCACCACAAAACTTTCACATCATTTCTGTGGCCACTGAGGGAAAAGAGAGAGGATTCCAAACAGAAAGTAACAGATATTTTCATGCCATTAGGTGCCAATGGCTCAGTTGGCAGCACTCTTGACTCTTCAACACTTTCAGTGAAGAAGAATTGAGTCTGCACTCTCTGACAGAGCACTCCACCCAGACCCCATCCCTGTAACCCCACGCATTTACATCCCCCTATCCTACACAGCTTAAGTCACTAAGGGGCAACTTAGCAAGGTCAATCCACCTGACCTGCATACCTTTGGACTGTGGGAGGAAATCGGAGCACCCGAGGAAACGCGCAGGCACAGGGAGAACATGCAACCTAATGACTATTCTTGCTGACTTGTAGCCACTCAGCAGTTCAAACGTAGTTAGCGACAGGCAACAAATGCTGGTCATGCCGACAATCCCATCCACCAGTTATTTGATCCAAGCATTAGGTTTCGGACGATCGTAAAACCTTCCCTTTTCTCCAACAATCAGATCCTGACAAATTCAATTTTAACTGAAAACAATGGACCCGATTTTACCAACAAGCTGCGCCTGTTTTCGGGCACGAAAACTTGGTAAACTTGGGTGTGAGGCAAGTAGCGATCTGCGCCCGCCTCCATGCCTGGTCCCCCTTTACCAAGTGGCTAAAATGGCCGTGATCGGTGCCGTGTCCAAACTTACCTGCATTTCTCCCTTGACCATCGTGTTTGCCCGTCGAGATTCGGTGCGAAATAGAGATGGTCCAAAAAGGCCTGTCTCGGGCACTCCAGCTTCTGAGGAGGTAAGTTCAGAGTTTCCAGCGGCTCTCCAACTCAAATCGGTGGGAGGGGGGGTGAGGGCGGGTGGTGGTGGTGGAGGGTGGGGAGGCGGGTCAGATCGTTTCTGGTTCGGGGGCAGGGAGACAGGTTAGATGGACCTTTGGGGGGTTGGGGGGGGGGGTGGAGGCGGGTCAGATGGATCTCTTGTGGGAGGGAGGGAGGCGGGCCAGATGGATCTCTGGTGGAGGGTGGAGGAGGACGGAGGCGGGTCAGATCGTTCTCTTGTGGGAGGGAGGGAGGCGGGCCAGATGGATCTCTGGTGTGGGGGAGGGAGGCAGGTCAGATTATTCTCTGGTGGGGGGAGGAGGAGGGAGGCGGGTCAGATGGCTCTCTGGTGGAGGGTGGAGGAGGACGGAGGCGGGTCAGACCGTTCTCTTGTGGGAGGGAGGGAGGCGGGCCAGATGGATCTCTGGTGTGGGGGAGGGAGGCAGGTCAGATTATTCTCTGGTGGGGGGAGGAGGAGGGAGGCGGGTCAGATTGTTCTCTGGTCGGGGGGGAAGAGGGGGTCTGCCGCCACTCTCCTGCGATAGGAGGGGGCGGGAGTGGGGCAGGGGGGCTGAGATAGATCTGGGTAGCAGGCCAGTGGGTGGATAAGGGGGACAGTTATGTTTTGGGGGTGGGGCAATGTCTGTGCGGCCTGGGAGTGATGTGGCAGGGGAGTGCTTTTCAATGTTATTCACTGTGCATGTGCAGTTGGTGGCTCCGATCGGAGCAGCAGCGATAAGCCCCACCCACAGGGTTGTGCAGTGCGATGCGGAATTGCTGCTTTGTTTTCAGGTAGAGTACGTATGGGGGCGCCGGAGAAAGGTTTACAAGTCGGGTCTGGATCACCCCCAGATTCAGCACATAGAATCAAAATGGTAAAATCGGGCCCAATGTGTGAACTGTACATTTACACTCTTGGTTTGGTTCTGCAAATTGAACTCAGGTTTTTGGAATGTTGATGAGTCTAGTAACACTGTGAACAGGGGCTTACATTGTAATACAAAACTGTGTGTTTTATCTCTACTGGCGAATAAAGACACAAAGTCAACCTTAGATCGTTAAACACAATTTCCTTTATTTTGTAACTGCTAAGACAATAGTAAATACTTGCAATGCATAAATCAAGACTCACTATCTGTCACTTTACTTACCTTACGTTTGATTTCCACTTGTGTATGAAACCTGGCCAGGAATTTGTCACATGGATATCACCTAAAGTGTCTTGTTGTTCATCCATTACATTTCATATCAACTCTTGGCTTTCATGTATTTCAACCAATTCACCACAGAACTATTCTTGCTGGTGTCTGTGGAGTAACACAAAAAATTGTTGAGGTAATATTACAAACCAAAGCTTCATATTGATAATGGTCTAATGAAGGAGTAATGCAACATTCACCTTTTTCTCTGTAAGATACTTTCATGATGTCTGCATCTGGATGCCTAACTTCCATAGCACAACTTAAATTGTCATCAACTTTAAACCCACAAGAAGCCTGTTCATTTGAATAATTGGGATACAGACAAACAATTATTCTTTCTGATTCTTGGCATCCTCTTAAGCTGGTACCCACGAAATTTCCCTCTCTTTCGACAGCATATGGTAGAGCATTATCATATCCCATCCATTAACCATCCATAATGATACCAATGTTCTGAACCTCTGATACCTTCTATCATTGGAATCACTGGAATCCCTACTATCAACTTCAAAGCTTTGTGCAATGTTCCACCACAATTAATCTTAAACTAAACCTCGGGCAATCATCGAAACTGACATTGAGACACATTAGGATGTCTTTGTCCACGACTAAAATAATGTTACTGTACATTAATCCAGGAAGGAACCTGCCCCTGATCAGCCTGTTCTCAATTCCCTCCAAGTTGCTCTACCATCCAATTCCCATAAACACTACATACGTTTCTATTCTGTTGTTTCCCATCATCAATTGCCTTGTCTTTAATAATTAGATGAATGGTTTTAGCATGTCCATCTAATATCATTACCATATATTAATCAGCACGTTATAGGAAGAAAGCTCCTGTTGCAGCATTCTGATTATTGTTATTTACCTCAGCATTACTTGTCTAACCTACTGGGTTAATGTTTGAAGTTTAATGTCCAGTTTTGCCAAATCCGGAGTGTTAACTGTGGACTCTCCTGCACTGTAAGCAGTTGCTAAATCATTAATTAACTCCCTCCTCTGGCGAACCTTTGAATCACCAAACCATTCTTGCTCTTCATTTGTCGCTTCTTGATTTAACAACCTCTGTATTAAATGAACATATAATTCCCTAGTTGAGAGGGACACCAATCTGGTAAATAAATTTTAGTGAAATCCAATACAACTGGCACCAATTCATAACGAATATTTTCATACAGAATCTTGTCTGTATTCGTTATTACTAAATCGTTTTCAGGTCCAACAGTATTCACAGGACAAGAATATACCATTTGTGGAGATGAGAGAGCAGAGTAAAATTCAAATCCAGATTTAGGAGGGTCATTTACCAAAAGGTACTGAAGGGGTAGGTTTGACTCTCCCACGTATTTGAGATTAAAAATGATCCATATCTGCATAATGCATCCCTTTGTCACAACTACAATGGAAAATCTAAATTGCCAACAGTCACAGCTCAAAATGTGTCTCCTATTAACATACACATGCTATTTTATTTCAAGGCTCAATTCACCCAATATACCTAATGCACAAGAAAGACGTAACTTAAGTGATTTTATGCCAGTTTAACAAATTGTAGAGGAAGCTCCTTCATTATTTGATCAGCTTTTGACTATTTGTTATTAGGTAATGTATAGCATGATCTGCATACATGGTTTATTTTATTCCATAACCCCAGATAACTAAACAATAGGAAAATCCTGTCATCTGTTGCAGTGTCATTGACATTCCCCAGATTTAATACTATCTCCAAATACAGATCACCCGACCCATAAACACTCAGGAGCCCTTATCTTTCACAGAAAGATTAGTTCACAAATTATCAGCATTTAGGCACATTGAATCAAAACAGATTTTACATGTTACCGTGTGCATTACCTTAAATAACATGTACCCAATATAAGTAACATAAAAAATAAAACAAATATTACTTTATAAAATTATCCCAGCTTCAAATGGTGACATCGTGACCTGAGAATATGTTTCAATTTATCTCTCTTCAATAACAAACCCATGCAGATTCTCTTTCCATTACACTTTCATTGTCAAAAATTAAAATGTATTTATCCCCTTAAAATTTAGGTAACTTCCCATTTATATGAGTTGGCTATTCTCTGCAATCAATTTATTCAAACAATTAAATATCAGAAACAGTCATGCCAACAATTCAGTGTAACTAATCACCTTAATTCATAAGATAACAGGGAGAAAATCGGAATGAGTTAAACCCTTGCACAAAGGCAAAGCCTTTAGGTCTCGTTGTCACTATGTTGTGAAAAACAATCTTGAAGTTGCGAGACTTGTTTATTATCTCTTATTCACGATGCACTTATTTAAAACTAAACAGAAAAATACATTCAGCTTGGAGCCAAATGAGTTAATTTGGTTTAGAAATCTCTCTGAAATTAAAAATAAAAAGAAAGTTAATAATCTCCAGTTTGTATAAATTCTCAAACACCAAATTCGGTCAGTCATGAATCAAAGAGAAAATGGTGAAACCTCTGCCAG
This sequence comes from Mustelus asterias, assembly GCF_964213995.1. NCBI lineage: Eukaryota > Metazoa > Chordata > Chondrichthyes > Carcharhiniformes > Triakidae > Mustelus > Mustelus asterias. The sequence continues at coordinate 80,517,080 of NC_135815.1, read as the reverse complement.
TTGAAAAGACAAGAGAGGTGAAGCAGTTTCTGATGTAACAACATTACCACGCCTTCAAACTGGACAAAGGCAAGTGAGCACATGTTCCCTGCCAAACTTTATAAATCCTTTACTTTCACAATTTGAACCCAGGATCATTCAAAGTTCAAATTAGTTACTCACAAACTCCTGTTTATAAACTTGGTTTATAACATTTCAATTTACTTTCCAAAAATTGTTTTAAAGTAACGTCCCACATGTATATCCTGTACCTCTTGAGAACAACCATGGCCATCGATTATACTCAAGATGAAGGAATTTCAAAAACATTATCTTATTTCACTTTACATTTTTCATCAACTCACAACTCCCATTTGATTTTAAACTCTGTATCAAACCAGTATTGTAAAATCACAATTGGGGGAAAACATTCAAGCATTAAAGGAAGCAACATAACAAAGAACATCCACACAAATTTTATTAAACACATTCACTCATGGAAGCTTCCAAGCTCACAACTCCACAGCATTTTGCGGCCATTCCATCTTAATGTTTTAAATTTGAATAAAAATAAAACATTCAAAGAAAACAAAGAAATAGATTAAGACAGTCGTCTTCATTCTTCTTTCTTCAAAACTATCATCAAACTCAAAGAAGAGATAAATTCTTAAGAAATGTTAAACTTAAGTTTAACTCTCTCTCAGCTCCCTTTGAACTTAAACTAATGTGTAAAGCATCACATTTATTACCCACAATCACGACTCTCACAAGAACAAAGCAATGGCTTTTAACAACTCCTCTTCGCAATCTCATTCAACAACAACCACATACATTTAACAAGCAACACAATTTGTGGAAAGTAAATTGAAATGTTATAATCCAAGTGTATAAACTGGAGTTTGTAAGCAACCGATTCAAACTTTGAATGATCCTGGGTTCAAATTGTGAAAGTTAAGGATTTATAAAGTTTGGCAGGAAACATGTGCTCACTTCCCTTTGTCTAGTTTGAAGGGGTGGTGATGTTATTACATTGGAAACTGCTTCACCTCTCTTGTCTTTCCAACTGGCAGAGGTTTCACCATTTTCTCTTTGATTCATTACCAACCTAATTTGGTGATTGAGAATTTATACACACTGGAGATTACAAATTTTATTTTTATGTTTAATTTGACAGAGATTTCTCGACCACACAAAAACACTGCAACACAAAAACAACACAAATTATCAGCTCAACTTCAGGTTTCCCCCAATCAGCCTTGTGTTTTAAATGTGCTCTCAGAATGAAACAATTCAAAAATCTTCCCCAGGCGTTTAATTCGCGTTTTCCAAACATGTGTTTTCTGATTTGTAACTGAGCTGGGTTTCTCACCATGTTTACTGGACAGAGGTGGACCTGTAGAATATTTTCGCACCTCGTCAAATAATTGACAATATTTCCCTGGTAAGGTGAGAAGACATAGTTCCATTGTAACTCCATTCTGTAACACCACACTCCCCCAACCGCTCTTTTGTCCTTTGATGTAAATAGCCCCTTGGTGGTCTTTACGGTGTAAGTGAGGGTTTGAGCTCCTGCTCCTTGCCCCATATGGTCTGTTTCAATGGGGTTCATGGGCATCGCATTGTCTAAAAACACAAGACAATCCATTGGTGGGGAGTTTGGTTAACTCTGTATTTGGAACTTCTTGTGGAGTTGGGGTACTTTAAGGCATTCATTCCTTTAAGGATTCATCGGGACAGGAGCAAGTTCTCAGGGTGCTTAGTGATTAGGAGCCTCCGGAAAGGGAGGTGGGGGCCCCCAGTCAGCACCATGTGTGACACATTGCCAAACATTCTCTTCCAGATATATCCCATAAACCAATCCACAATCATCACCTCCCTCAAACTCAACTGTCCCAAATACAGACATCATCCCTTTCTGCTTTGACAGCTGAGATTTTAATTTATTAATCTCCTGCTGGCACTGGGAGTGATCAGAGTTTCGATCCTCTTCACGAACTTGATATGCTTTCTCACGTTGAATTTATAACTGACTCATAAACAATATTTATATTTGATTCTTTTGCTCCTGCTTCAATACTTTTCCACAGAACAGCTCATTTTCTTCTCTTAACTTCTCAACTACTTCCCTCATATTTTCTAAATCATCTTTTAACTTCATTTTTTCTGATTTCTCTCTTTCGAACTCTTCTAACAAAATCACAATCAGGGCAGCATTACTTAATTTCAAAGTGTTTTTTCCTTGATCTCTGTTTCTCTCATTCCAACGTCTCTGACCTGCGGATCCCAGGCCCGCGAACAACTTACTGCAGTGTTCTGCCCACTTGGGCCATTTCTTATTCAGATACTTTCTCAGTGTCTGTTCCCACTCTTGGGGTTCTCCCATTTCTCTGGTCCCAGGGGCACGGGATGTGGCTGATAGGGGTACAGCTACTGCTAATTTCCCAGTCAATCCCCCTCAGTCAGGTTGTATCGGGAGCACAATGAATACTCCCTCGCTACTCCAAAAGCTGCACTTTTGTTTAGCGCAGCAGGCCAGGAGATTCAAGCGGTGCCAAATGCACGGGATCTAAGCTGGGCATCCCGCCCCGGTAGCATCTGCCAGCACCAGATTTCTGGCGGCGTCAGCTCCACGCTGGAACTCGGCTGGGAGCCGCATATATTATTTAGATAAGAATTTAAATCTAAGTTAAATGTCATTAGTGGGTCCGGGACTGAAGTCTCCGGACTTGCTCGCCTCCCTGCCCCCGCAAGGAGTATTTCACTCCAATGGGTTTTACAGTAGCTCCCCACTTTTGGGGAGCTGGTGTCTCAACCCCACTGGAATGAAAGGGGGCAATTGGGGCCCCCAGGGGGTCGGGAACTGGGAGGGCGCCCCATGAGCATTGGCACCTTGGCAGTGCCAGCCTGTTCCCCTAGCAGTGCCCAAAGGGCAAAGTGCCAATGCCCTGGGGGCAGCTTGTAACTGCCCATCTCCAGGCAAACAGGTTCTGCATCCTGATCTCCTGAACCAGGGTCATCACTAACTATTGCAGCATTGATACCCTCGAGTAACAATGCTACCCCTCCACCATTATCTCACTCCCAATTCTTCTTGAATGTCATAAACCCCTCAATATTCAGAACCCAATCCTTGTCATCCTGCAGCCAGGTCTCTGTCATGACGACCAATCATATTTATTGACTTCAATGTGAGCTATCAATTCTTTGATTTTGTTATGAATGTTGTGTGAATTCAGATACAGAGCCTTCCATTTTGCCTCATTGTTATCTTTGTCTTTATTCTTTGTCCTTCCTTAGTTTTTTTTTTCATTCTGTCCCTTGCTGCCATTCTCTGACCCTTATTTCCCATTTTACTATTATCCTCTCTTACCCTGGCCGGAATTCTCCAAACTCACCACGGCTGGGATTTTCCGGTCCAGCTGCACTGAAGGGAGATCTGGCTGAGTGCCAAATTCTCCGTTCTCACCGACAGTGATGTCGAGGCAAATGAGATTGGAGAATTCCGGCTCTTGTCTCGACGCTTCGATGTACCACAGGCGGGATTTTCCATGCAACCCGCTGTGTGTTTTGCTGGGGCTGAGCTGGCCTGGCATTGGCTGATGCTGGTCTGGTCCCACCGTTCTCAAGGAGGTTTCCCATTGAATGCACCCTCGCTGCTGGGAAACCCGTGTTGGGAATATGCAATCGGCAGGACTGGAAGATCCCACTGGTGTGATTGGCTGGAAAATTCCAGCCCACATCTTTCAACATTTGATATCTTGTGCGCTCGTATTTCATTTCAATCCCTCTCTTCTCTCGTGATGTGTCTCGCTAGAACACTGGTCCCAGCATGGTTCAGGTGTGTACAGAACTGTGTATTCTCTGTACAGAGCCTCTTTCCTAGTTCTTCCTCTGCCATTGATACCTACATGAACCAGGACAACGGGATCCTCCCTCTCCCACTGCAAGTTCCTCTCCAGCCCTGAGCAGATGTCCTGAACCCTGACACAGACAAACAACATAACCACCTGGACTCTGTCCCTTTGCTGCAGAGATTGGTGTCAATCCCCGTCACTAAGCTGTCCCCCAAGGACCAGAATGTTCCCTTTTTGCCCCTTCACTTGAATGGCCTCCTGTACCATGGTGCCAGGGTGAGTCAGCTCATCCTCCCTGCAACCCCCACTCCCATCCAAACAAGCTGAGAGAACCTCAAAGCTGTGAGACAATGGCAGAGACCGACAGTCCTGCCCTCCTGACCCCCTGACCTGCCTCACTCACAGTCACAGCCTCCTTTCCCTGACCACTGACCAAATCAGCTCTTGCTGCCACTGGCAGTCTCAGAGCCGATCTCAGGACACATCCCTTTATAGATCAAAGTGACCGTCTCCCTTAACAGAGTGGATCCTTCTTCTGCACCGATCCTCTGTCATGTCCAGCTACGTGGCTCTTACTCAATAGTCTCTGCCAGCTGGTAATGGTGCCTCCACTGGCCTCTTCAATCTTGGTAAGAAGTCTCACAACACCAGGTTAAAGTCCAACAGGTTTATTTGGTAGCAAAAGCCACTCGCTTTCGGAGCGCTGCTCCTTCATCAGGGAAGTGGGAGTTCTGTTCACAAACAGGGCATGTAAAGACACAAACTCAATTTACAAAATAATGGTTGGAATGCGAGTCTTGACAGGCAATCAAGTCTTAAAGGTACAGACAATGTGAGTGGAGAGAGCATTAAGCACACATTAATGAGGTGTGTATTGTCTCCAGACAGGACAGTTAGAGAGATTTTGCAAGCCCAGGCAAGTCGTGGGGGTTACAGATAGTGTGACATGAACCCAAGATCTCGGTTGAGGACGTCCTCATGTGTGCGGAACTTGGCGATCATTTTCTGCTCAGCGACTCTGCGTTGTCGTGTGTCATGAAGGCTGCCTTGGAGAACGCTTACCCTAAGATCAGAGGCCGAATGCCCGTGACCGCTGAAGTGTTCCCCAACAGGAAGTGAACAGTCTTGCCTGATGATTGTCGAGCGGTGTTCATTCATCCGTTGTCATAGTGTCTGCATGGTCTCCCCAATGTACCATGCCTCGGGACATCCTTTCCTGCAACGTATCAGGTCGACAATGTTGGCCAAGTTGCAAGAGTATGTACCGTGTACCTGGTGGATGGTGTTCTCAAGTGAGATGATGGCATCCGTGTCGATGATCCGGCACATCTTGCATGGTTGCTGTGGCAGGGCTGTGTGGTGTCGTGGTCACTGTTCTCCTGAAGGCTGGGTAGTTTGCTGCGGACAATGGTCTGTTTGAGGTTATGCGGTTGTTTGAAGACATGAAGTGGGGGTGTGGGGATGGCCTTGGCGAGATGTTCATCCTCATCAATGACATGTTGAAGGCTCCGGAGAAGATGTCGTAGCTTCTCCGTTCCGGGGAAGTACTGGACGACGAAGGGTACTCTGTCCGCCATGTCCTGTGTTTGTCTTCTGAGGAGGTCGGTGCAGTTCTTCGCTGTGGCGCGTCAGAACTGTCGATCGATGAGTCGAGCGCCATATCCTGTTCTTATGAGGGCATCTTTCAGCGTCTGGAGGTGTCTGTTGCGATCCTCCTCATCCGAGCAGATCCTGTGTATACGGAGGGCTTGTCCGTAGAGGATGGCTTCTTTAACGTGTTTAGGGTGGAAGCTGGAGAAGTGGAGCATCGTGAGGTTATCCATGGGCTTGCAGTACAGTGAAGTGCTGAGGTGACCGTCCTTGATGGAGATGTGTGTGTCCAAGAATGCAACTGATTCCGGAGAGTAGTCCATGGTGAGTCTGATGGTGGGATGGAAATTGTTGATGTCATCATATAGTTGTTTCAGTGATTGTTCACCATGAGTCCAAAGGAAGAAAATGTCATCGATGTATCGAGTGTCTCGCATCGGTTGAAGGGCCTGTGCAGTGAAGAGGTCTTGTTCAAACCTGTGCATGAAGATGTTGGCATATTGAGGTGCAAATTTGGTCCCCATGGCTGTTCCGTGTGTCTGGATGAAGAACTGATTGTTGAAGGTGAAGACATTGTGGTCCAGGATGAAGCGGATGAGTTGCAAAATTGCATCTGGAGACTGGCAGTTGTCGGCGTTGAGTACTGAGGCAGTTGCAGCAATGCCATCATCGTGGGGGATGCTGGTGTAGAGTGCCGAGACATCCATTGTGACGAGGAGTGATCCTGGTTCAACTGCTCCATGCTCAACTGCCGAGTTTCTGTAGGAAGTCCGTAGTGTCGCGACAAAAGCTGGGGGTTCTTTGTACAATGGGTTTCAGGATGCCCTCGACGTAGCCGGAGATGTTCTCGCACAGCGTACCATTGCCCGATACGATGGGACGGCCGGGTGTGTTTGCCTTGTGTATCTTCGGGAGGCAGTAGAGATCTCCAACGCGGAGAGTACGTGGGATGAGAGCACGGAGGGTGCTCTGAAGGTCTGGATAAAAGGTCTTGATCAGTCTGATGAGTTGACGGGTGTGTTCTTTGGCCGGATCTGCGGGTAACTGTCTGGAGTGTTCCTTATTGTTCAGTTGTCGGTACACTTCTTTGCAGTAATCCGTTCTGTTCAGTATGACGATGGCCCCTCCTTTGTCTGCTGGTTTGATGACAATGTTGCGGTTGGTCTTGAGAGCGTGGATGGTGTTGCATTGTGCTTGGGTGATGTTCGGGGCTGTCTTGTGAGTGCGGTTGATGAATCTGGTGTTGACTCACCTCCTGACCGCTTGGGCATACATGTCGAGTCGAGGGCAGCGGCCTTCCGGAGGAGTCCGATTCGACTCTTTCCTCTTCGGTTGCTGCACTGCGGATCTCTCTGTCGGCTGTTCCGGTTCATTGGCTGTCTCATTGTGTTCGCTGTTGGCCTCTTGGGGTTTGTGGAAGAACTCCCGCAGCATCATTCGCCTGATGAATTCCTCTGTGCCTGCTGCGAGACTGATGGGGTCTATTTTGGTGGTGGGGCAGAAATTGAGCCCTCAGCTGAGAACTTCGATTTCATCTGGTTGAAGTGTGCAGTCCGACAAGTTGATAATGGACTTCCCTGCAGTGGTACTGTTTTCTACTGTGGTACCAGGGGAGGCTTGGTTTCTGCTGGGTGAGAGAGGTGGGACGGCAAAGTCTCTCAGTGTAGTCTGTGTTATAGGTTGACCTGAGTGGGTTCGTGATCTGTAGTCCTTTCGGTATCTTGTCTGCTTTCTTGCATCTTTCTAGAAACTTGATGTCTGTGTCGATATGCGCAATCTTCTTGGAGATCCTCTCCACTTGGAGCCAGCAGTTTGCGGTGTCGATGGTAGTCAATCTTCACAACTCTCACTGGCCTTCACCCCCTTCAGGGTGATCTGCTCTCTCTAGTGGGCAGATACGTTGATGCTATCCATGGCCAGCTGGTCTTCTCTCTCTTCTCCTCATCCCCTCTTCACCTGAGGAAGAGTCTCCACCTGACAGAAGCATCACCACATTGAAACCATTGGATTGTTGACGTGCCGACTGACTGATGTGATGCTCAGTCTGTTTGTGGGTCTTTAAAGACAGAAGCCAGTTTATAATGACACCCATTAATTTCTATCGAGTGCGATTCACCTGAATTGGATCTAAATGCCCACATCAGCAGGAAAACCAGAGTGTTCCCCACTGGCGCTGCCAGCGTCTGTCAGCTGGGATTCACCCACCTGGAAAACGCAAAGGAGTTAATCGTGGAAAAACTGCCGGCCACCCCTGCTGTTCAGAGATCAAGGTGTCCTTTTTAAAGGGTGCGCTGAACTCCCTCCCTCCAATAAATGAAATGGTGACCCCCCTCTCCCCACTCCCTGCTGATCAGGGGTGCATCAACAACCACTCAGCAAAGGGTGGCATCCGCTCTCCCTCCACTGAAATAACAGGTCAACCCCCCACCACCACCACACTTACCACACAGGCATGAGTGTGAGCCATCCCTTTCACCCTCAGGCCCCCCACAATCCCATCTCAGGTCCCCCACTCATATCCCTCCCCCTCCTACTCAGTCCCCTCCCCCCTCAAATCCCTAATCAGGCCCCCTTCAAGCCACGCACCTTTGCAATGCTGACGGTGCACTGCTCCCGATACCCTAGCACTGACAACCTGACCTAGCACCATGGGTCAGAGGGAATCAAGGAGGTGGGTCCAGTGGCCCTTTGCACCTCTGCTGATGCCAAAGGAAGGGTCCCTCAAGGGTCCTGGGGGTTGGGTGTGATCGGATGGGGGAAAGGAAGTCACCTCGCCACTCTCCGCCAGGGTGGGGGACTCGTGGATGGACAACCCCTTCTAGCACTACAAAACTGAAGATCACCACTGGCATGGTGATTTCAGGCATCTCAGTGATCAATATCTTCATTCCTGCCTGTCAGCACAGAAAGTTTGAAGTTTCCGAATAATTTTAATTTCCATGGCCCCTGGACAGCTGTCCGGCTTTTAAATCACTGCAGCACTCCATTCTGCAGCAGGAATTTCCATTTCTCTCTGTAAGAAGGTGCAGGTTTGAGCAGACCCTTTTGGGTTCCTCTGACAGGGAGATGTCAATTTCTCTGTCTGGGTGGGGATAGGGGGGAGGGGGGGTTCCATTCTCCACAGCTGTGCAATCATCCCCAGTGTATTCACACAGCTTTGCGTTGAAGTCTCTGAGCTTTACCAGCAAGCTGAAACCTTTGAAACCCTCTCTATTCCATTGAAAACCTTTGATATTTTGTCAATTTCTTGGTGCAGTGCATTGAAATAGATTTCCACTGACAGCTTAATGAATTTCAACTCAGGCGCCAGTCAGCTCTGTTTATTTACCTTTCCCTTCATGCTTGAATATATCTCAAATACCTTCATTGTTCCCTCACTGCAATGTTTCCAAAGACTCTTAGTCTGAAGCACAGCTCTATGTTTGAGTGTGTGAGTGGAGTGTGCATGTGTGGCATGTATGATTGCATCTGTTACTGCGAGTGTGCGTGTTTGTGAGACTGTGTGTGTATGTGTGATTGCGTGTGGGAGCGTGTGTGGGAGCATGCGCGCAAATGTGCATGGGAGTGTGCATGATGGTCCTGGAGAATCCCACTCCATGTGTTTTTTTCTGAGTCCCAAAAACCTCATGACAATGCAGGCATCGAAACAAACAGAATGACACATGGACAACCGTTAAGAAGGGTGGATGGTGTTGAGTAATCGAAGCTGAGATTTTTCAGCAACATTTTACTTATTCAGCATCCGAAAGAAAATGAGAGAGTGGGAGAGGTCCAGGCTCTCTGTTCCAGAACCTAGGGCCAGGCAATCTCAATCCAATGCTGTCAATATTGAAGCCATGACAAGGTGCAACAGGTCAGAATTCTTGGAGGAAATATTTCAGAGGAATGTAGTGTTGGGGACTTTACAGAGACTGAGTAAAGTGAAGACATGGAGGGATCTGAGCACAAAGTAGAATAAATGATAAATATGAGGCAGTGTCAGAGCAGGAGCCAATGTAAATCAGAGAGCACAGAGGTGATGGTTGAGTGAGACTCAGTGCGAGAATAAGCGGGTGGGACTCTCTCAGCACGCTGGCATCAGCAGGGGACCTGTAGGAGGACTTGCAACCGGCGTCCAGCTGATCGCGAGTGTCCAATGCCTTTTTCTTTTACATAATCAGCCTTGTTCTTGAAAACAGCGTGAGTATGATTACCATAAAATTCACGGGCCAGGGATGGTATTCCTCAAACTCGCTATTGTCTCCCCCCAGCTGGGAGAGGTTCCCATCAGCAGGAATTAAAGCTGGCCCCAGCCACGAGAACCAGGCGTGATCACCTCTCTGGTGGGCACAGAGGCCATTCAGGCGCCCTCTCGCCCCACCCCCCAGGGCGCCGGGTGCGTTTTTCCCCTTGGACAGTGCCAACATGGCACTGCCAGCCTGGCACCCTGGCGCTGTCCACAGGGCACCCCAGCACTGCTCATTGGGCACCAGGTAATGCCAAGGGGGTTTGACACAAGAGTATGGGGCCTACCAGGTGGGCCGACCGGCAGTGGTGGGAGACGTGCCCACTGCACTCTGCATTATCGATCGGTGTGAGAGGGAGGGAGGAGGGCGGGCAGAGCTGCACATGGCATGGGGTTTGGGGGTGCGCATGGCAGTGCATGGATCAGGGCTGGCCATGGGTGGCTGGCGATTGGGGACAGTTGTCAGGGAGGCCAGCAATCGGTGGGGTGGTCGGTTGGTTGGGGAGTCCAGCGATCGGGAGGGAGGAGGGTGTTGGGAAGCTGGCGATCGGGAAAAAGGGGCCTGGCCAGAAACCAGGAGGCCAGTGATCGGGAGGCCAGCGATGGGAGACCAGTGCGCAGGTCAGCACATGCACACTGCCCCACACAGCGCACTGATGCCAGTCTCTTGGCTGGGATGAGGCCCCCCTGACGGGCGTGAATCTCCCTCTGAGGCACTTTGTGGAGCACAGAGCGCTGGAGATTCATTCAACTAAATAAAGCCAAACAAAAGGGCAGGAAGAATCCGTTTTCCCAACTGTTGGGCGCTTAGTTTCCTTTTGGGAGAATTACCTCCCAGATCTTTAAATGAAATTATCCAAACACAAATCTGTTCTCTATTTTTTCCACTAATAGCTGTCCCTGTTAAATGAGAAACTAAGCATTAAATGATTTGCATTGCTCTGCAATTATTCAATTTAAAATATTCACAATAACTTGTCTGTGTGTCAATACCTTCAATCGAGAAACATCTCCCAAATTGCTTCTCAGGAAGATTATCACTCAAAATATCAGATTGATCCATCTAAGGAAAGATTAGGACACTTTGTCAAAGAGAGAGGTTTTGAAGAGTTCACTAAAGGAGGAGAGAAATGGAAAAGTTTAGTCGTCATTGAGAGAGAATTCCAGGGCAGTGTTCTCAGAGGGTTTTAGGGCTGGAAGATGTCAACTGTGAAATAAATAAAATGTCTTGGTAAAATGATCATTCTAATTTAGAATCTTACAGCTCACTCTGCACCCACCTCAATATTTTCCTTCATCACTCACTGCCACCTCACTTTTTTTTCTTCATTCTGCTCCTGTCTCACTCCATTCCCACTTCACTCTGTCCTTTCTTCCTTCCATTCCCTCCTCACTCTGTCCTTTTCTCCCTCCATTCCCCCTCACTCTTCTTTTCTCCCTCCATTCCCCCTCACTCTGTCCATTCCTCCCTCCATTCTATCCTCACTCTGTCCCTCCCTTCCTCCTCACTCTGGCCTCTCCTCCCTCCATTCCTTCCTCACTCTGTTTCAGGTTCACTCGGGCTCTCAGCTCAATCTTGAACTCTCCCCTCTACCTTACTTTAGAAACCTCTCTCTCTGTATCACAACCTCTCGTCAGGGATGATGCTGCAGCACATCCTCTGGTGGGAGGTTCTCATTACAGTGTGACCGTTTGACATTGGCAGCTTCCATTATCAATGTGGTTTTCGGAAATTCCACTGGGAAAAGTTATCAGGAAATTTGTACAGATTCCTAATATATTTTATTTGTCGGTGCTCTTTACTCTACAAAACGTTTCGGCAGATTTGACACATAAATGATGAGGGATGAAGACAATGGAAAAGTCTCACTCACTGTTCCATTGGTAGAGAGAATTTAAAATTCATTCAATCCAGATGAGATGGAATGCAGAGTCTAGGAGATTGACATACACTCTCACATACACACACACACACACACACAAAACCATTATTAGATTTTGCAGCACCGAGCAGGACAGTGAATCCATTAAATGCTTTCCAAAGGGGAAAAGGTATGGGGAAAGGAGAGGGAAATGGACGTGAGTGGACCATTCCTCCAACAGCCAGAGCAGGTATGAGAAGTTGAATGGTCGCTTTGTTGTAGCCAGTTCCATGATGTTTCAATCCCAGTGCTTGTGCTGGTGTTCATCAAGTGTACATACAACAATTCTGTTTTTCTTCAATCAAGGTTCCGTGCGTGTCTAATCTGTTTACTCCAATCAGTGGAACTAATAACAATGTTTACGTAAGTCTCATGGTCTCAGTGGGTGTCACTCGCTTGTATTAATAAAGGGTTCCACTGAGTGAGTGAGCTCAGAGTCAATGAAAACTAAAGGACAATAGAGTTCATCACAGAACATGCATCTGGTGGATTTATTATCTCTGCTCTTTGATGTCAAACCCATTTTCTATCGCATCCTTGGAGTGGTTGGAGTTCTGTGTGAGTTATTGTAATCATTGCTGATTTGGCTGCTCTGATAGTGGAACTTGTTGGTGTCGGGCATGTTACACAGTCGTATGCTTGAAGTTATTATTTCCAATCATGATGATCATTATTTTATTTCAGGCAATGTTTTATTTCAGGCATTGTATCCAAACTAAACATGTGTTTACTGATGTTCAGGATCTGTTTGACTTTGTCCAGGTTTCAGTGGGGCACTTGTATATTTCAGGTCAGAAACTCCAAAGTGTTTTATGAAGTCCGCCTGGATCATAGGTTTTGCAATTTGAATTTGGCTCGGGTGAGCATGAGATGTTTGACCTCAGGTATGATTCAAATGACCCACTAGGGAGCGTCTATCAAACAAAGTTTATTTAAGAATACTGTTAACATGTAGAGAAAGAAAATGAGCAATAACCTCTGCCACGTACAAACACAAATAAAACAACCATGATATTGTATTAAACCTCAACATCTAAATAAACAATTCCCATAAACAAAATCCTTGCCACAGGTTTAACACAGAAAATACGAATGCTCAGTGATGCTGGATGCATCATAGTTAGATGCTGCAGTTCTCTTGATATACACGCAGACAAGCTTGGTGTCAGAAAAGCTTGCCAAAAACATCATGGAGCGAGAGAGGGAGACTCTCGGTACTTGCTAGCAAAACCACCAACAGCAGAATTTTCATTCCAGGAAGGCCAGAAGCCTAGCTTCCAGCTGGCCAGCAGAATTTACAATGCCAAGGACAGAGTGAGAGAAACACTGATTTTCAGTCTGATGTCCACACCCCTTCTAAGTTAAACCAGCAGCTCAAAACTGAGACAAAAGAACTCTTGTAACCTGACGTGTTAATTATTCTTCCCTCTAACAATGCAAGGTCATAAAAATGCCAGAAAGCACCTGAGGCCCAGAACTAAACAGAACCCATTTAAGCCATTGTAGGAACAAAAAAAGAATTCTAGCAGATAGCCCAGCAACAATATACAAAAAAGCTGTTTACAAACTCCAAAGCATTTTATATGCCCGGATCATAAGCTTTGCAAATTTGAATTTGGCTCGGTTCAGCAAGAGGTGTTTCACTTCAGGTATGATTCAAATGACCCACTCGAGAGCTTTTATCAAACACATTTTATCTAAGAACACTATGAAGACGTTGAAAGAATAATAGCAATAGTTTTTACCAATTACAAGCAAGGTTAAAAATAAACAAACATGGTATTGTATAAACCTTAACAACTACATGCACTGTTCCAATACAAACCTGCTTATAACATACACCCGCCACAGGTTTAGCACAGAAAGTAAGAATGCTCACGTGATGCTGAAACTTAGTCCATTGGCTGGAGAATTGAAACTCTGACTTCCCAGCCTTGTAACTTCTCACAGACCTCGAGGCAGGGGCAGAGCCACCGCTGGCCTCCAGCTTTAGCCTGAAAACCACTGCAAGAGTGAGAGGCAATCCTTGCCTCAAATTCCCAGCTGGAAAACCACCAACAGCAGAATTTTCACCCCAGCGAGAGGCAAGACTGCTTCCAGTCCTGAGTCGAAACAGATTCTAGCTAACCAGCAGCCAAAACTGAAATGAAGAAATTCTTACGTGAAAAAAAACTATCCTACTTGACCTTTCAATCATTCTTCCCACAACAATCCAAATGGTCAGAAACTCCCTGAAGGCCAAGATTTTTAAAAAACATTTAAACAATTTAAGCAGAAATAAAAGGATCTCTAATAAGACAGCCGGTGCCACGATAAAAAAACAAAGCTGCTTATAACTGCAGTGAACATATTAAAAACTACATTTCTTAAAGTCACAGTAGCATCACACCTGCCACTGAGTAACAACTAACAAATACAAGGGGAGTCTCAGTGTAGACAGATAGAGACGTCACATACATTTCTAAGGTCCTTATGGCATGAAAAAAGCTTCAGGATAAAGTACAGTTGTGAAAGACATTCGATAAATGCACTTGAAGCTGTTTTCTTGGAGTTGATTGTGAGGGTGTGTTCTGTGGTGAACAGAATGTAAATTATTTGCTGTACCATTTTCCATCTTCCTGGAATGCTCTGAAAGAAATGATAAGTAATAAGCTGTGACTCCGTTATTGGATTCATGAGTTATCCACGTGCTCACTATTACAGCCCAAATTCAGAGCTCCTGTAGATTATTCAACTGATTCAACAGTGAATCAGATCCAATCTCCAACCCAAGGAGCTGAAACTAAATATAGAAACCCCGCCTGTCTCACCAGTGAGTCTGTTTCGATTAATTTAACCTGAACTCAGTTACTATATTTCTGCACTAATGACATTCTCCTTGTTCATTGAGAAACTTATCTGCTGACCCATTGGGCTGTTTCTTTAAGTGAGTTGTAAAACTGCAACTTTTAACATTTTCTCTGCTTGTTCTTTATATCTTTGCTTCTTCTCACTGGACAACTTTGTTTTATGATCTGTTTTAAATTTACAGCTAACTTAGTCGCGATTGTGACTCTATCTCAAGGGAGGTGCGGTCTTTCCAAAGGTGTCACTCGGTACCTGGTGGCGATGGCTGCAGCCGATCTGCTGGTTGTCATTATTCGGGTCATACTGGAGAAAATTAATCCCTTCAAACTGAGCGTTGTATTATATTACAGTCGTCATGCCTATGGCATCAGAGAAGTGATTGCCACCGCAGTTGTTAGCAGCTCTGTCTGGCTCACAGTCGCCTTCACCTTTGACCGAATGGTGACCATTTGCTTCCAGAAACTGAAGATGAAATACTGCACTGAGAAAACAGCAGCCATCGTTATCACAACGGTGAGTTTACTGTGTTTATTCACCAAAATCCCGGTGTTTTTTAAGTATGACCCCTATTACTGCTGGGTATCAGACGAGTACTACTATAATCCTGTGTGGAAAGTCTTTGACTGGACGGATCGCATTTTAACTCCAGTGCTCCCCTTCGTGCTGCTACTGCTGCTCAATACTCTCACTGTCAGGCACATCCTGCTGGCCAGTGCAGTCCGCAGGAAACTGAGGGGACAGCGAAACGGCGGGGAGCAGAATGATCCAGAAATGAAGAATCGAAGACAATCCATCATTTTACTCTTCACCATATCGGGCAGCTTTATCCTGTTATGGGTGACACATGTTGTATTTCAATCGAGTCAACGAATAACTGGGATGTTTAATATCTGGACACCTGATGTAGTTACATTAGATACGATGGGATCAATGCTCCAGTTATCCAGTTCCTGCACCAACACATTTATTTACGCAGTCACACAGAGGAAGTTCAGAGAGGAGGTGATGAATGCTGTGAAATATCCCTTTACTGTCATCCGGAATTTCATTAAATGATGGGAAGAAAGCTGGAAAATTTAAACCCGGAGTGGGTAGCAAAATTATTGTTCCTGTCCAGCTCAACTCCTGTTGAATAAACATATCCAAAGGGCTTTGAAAATGAGAAGCAGAATCTTCCTCAAATCTACACATTCTAGTCAGGTGGAAGTTTAAAAGTGAATTCTCCAGGTTCTGAGAAATAATTGATTTGAGGATATTGGGATGAATATTATTTTGTCTCAAATACAAAGTTTAAATGAGATCTGATTATAATTTAAACATTCTGACAAGTCAAAGGCAAAGATTCGAATGACACAGATTTCACTTCTCACTAACTTCACAGAATAAATACAGTGAGTTTGAAAGGAATGGAAACAACTGATTCAGTGAGACGCAGAAAAATTGAAGAAGCCGCGTCGAAACGATGATTGTTGTTGTTGAGAACTGACAATAAAAATAGTTTGAAAACTGCCTTTTCAGGGAAAGTGAAATCTTTGTGAGGAATTTAGAAAGTCGACAAATTGAAAACTCCTGGAAAGCAGGAACATGGAGACAATTGCTGAATCATCAACCTGGGGAGAACAAACAGCATTGGGAAAGGGGACTTTGAACCAGCTCACTTGTACGAGATTCAGAAAATTGAGTTTGAACAAACATTGGACAGGTTGGACATCCCATCCAGTTCATTCAGTGAACAATAGTCATCATCCCATGTGTTTCTGTGCTTCCATGTCTCTTTATCTCCATTCCACCAGCTACCAATCAAACATATTGCTCAATGTTCTACATGGCATATTTCTCTGGCAATATGGAATGGACAGAGAGCTGACTGCAAGACAGGAAACTGGGAGATCTTTTCACATACCTCCAACCTTCTGCCTCCAATTGGACACCCCCACCGGGACAATTACTTTTCCTCGATCTTTTCATTGGGAACAGTCGTCGGGACATTGGCCTTCTCAATTTTTCTGCCCCCCTCACCCATTCCTATCTCTCTCTTTCCGAACTTTCCGCCCTTCGCTCCCTCAGGTCCAACCCTGACATTGTCATCAAACCTGCCAACAAAGGGGGTGCTGTTGCCGTCTGGCGTACTGACCTCCACCTCGCAGAGGCTGAGCGCCAACTCTCAGATACTTCCTCCTACCTCCCCCTGGACCATGATCACACCACTGAACATCAAGCCATTATCTCCAACACAGTCACTGACCTAATTTCCTCCAGATGCCATCCCCCCACAGCTTCCAACCTCATGGTCTCCCATTTCCAGACAGCCCACTTCGACCTACTTCCCAAAATCCACAAAAAGGACTGTCCTGGTATGTCCATTGTGTCCGCATGCTTCTGCCCCACTGAACTTATTTCCTCTTACCTTGACTCCATCCTCACTCCCCTGGTCCATTCCCTCCCCACCTATTTCTGGGATTCCTCTGATGTCCTGCATCATATTGCCAGCTTCCAGTCCGCAGGCCCTAACCACCTCCTATTCACCATGGATGTGCAATCTCTCTACACCTCCATTCCACACCAGGGCGGCCTGAGAGCTCTTCGCTTCTTTCTTGAAAAGAGGCCTGAACAATTCTCATCCACCATCACTCTCCTCCGCCTGGCTGAAGTCATTCTATCTCTCAACAACCTCTCCTTTAACTCCTCCCATTTTCTCCAAATCAAAGAAGTAGCAATGGGTATCCACATGGTTCCGAGCTATGCTTGTCTTTTTATGGGGTATGTGGAACATTCCTTGTTCCAGGCCTACCCAGGTCTCCTCCCACAACTCCTTTACTGTACATTGATGACAATTTTAGTTCTGCTTCATACTCTCATCCAGACCTTGAAAAATTCATCAACTTCACTTCCAGTATCCTCCCTCCATTGCCTTCACCTGGTCCATCTCAGACACTTCCCTTCCCTTCCTTGACCTTTCTGTCTCCATTTCCGACAATAGACTATCTACCAGTATCCATTACAAGCCCACTGACTCCCACAACTATCTGGACTACAGCTCTTCACACGCGACATCCTGTAAGGACTCCATCCCTTTCACTCAGCTCCTTCACCTTCATTGCATTTGTTCCAATGATGCCACGTTCCAAAGTTGTGCTTCTAATATGTGCTCCTTTTTCCTCAACTGTGGATTCCCATCTACAGTTAACGACAGGGCCCTCAACAGCGTGCAGTCCACCTCCCGCACCACGACCCTCACCCCCTCCCCTCCCTCCCAGAACAAGGATAGAGTCCTCCTTATTCTCACATTTCACCCCGCCAGCCTCCGCATGCAAAGCATAATCCTCCGCCATTTTCGCCAACTCCAGCGTGATGCCAACACCAAACACATCTTCCCTTCATTCCACAGAGACCATTCCCTCCAGGATAACCTAGTCCACTCCTTCACTAAACCAACACCTCTCCCGTCACTCATGGCACCTTCCCATGCAATCGCAGAAGGTGTAACACCATCTCCTTTACCTCTTCTATGTTCACCGTCCACGGTCCAAAACATTCATTCCAGGTTAAGCAGTGTTTCACTTGCACCTCTTTCAATTTGGTCTATTGCATTCGCTGCTCCCAATGTGGTCTCCTCTGTATCAGAGAGACCAGACATAGACTGGGTGATCACTTTGCTGAGCACCTTCGCTCTGTGCGCAATCAGGATCCTGACCTTCCGGTTGCTTGCCATTTTAACACACGATTCTGCTCCCATGCCCACATGTCTGTCCTTGGCTTGCTGCAATGTTCCAGTGAAGCTCAACACAAACTGGAGGAACAGCATCTCATCTTCCGGCTCAGTAATTTACAGCCTTCCGGTCTCAACATCGATCCCCACCCCACAACATCTCCATCTGTCACAGCTTACAGCTTCTCTGCCGTTTGACCATTCAAACCCTTTATTCTCTCTGTGGATAGCTATTAGCAGTCTTTTCCCCTGTTTTCTATGGCTTTTACTCATCTTTCATTCCTTCCCCCTGCAGTATAAATATCTCTCACTTTCTATGCCAAGTGGGTGACAGCCAGGAAGGGTAAAACACGGGTGATTGAGAGCACCCCGGTGGAAGTGCCTCTGCATAACAAGTACTCCTGTCTGACTACTGTTGGGGGGGACAGCCCATCTGGGGGAAGCAGCAGTGGCCGTGTCTCCGGGGTGGAGTCCGGCCCTGTAACTCAGAGGGCTAAGGAAAGGAGGAGGAAGGCGGTATTAATCGGGGACTCGACAGTCAGGGGGACGGACAGGCGATTTTGCGGAGGCAGGCGGGAGTCTCGCATTGTGGTCTGCCTCCCTGGGGCTGGGATCCAGGATGTCGCTGGGCGAGTCCCAGAAATCCTGAGGTGGGAGGGAGAGGAGCCGGAGGTAGCGGTACATATTGGTACCGCTGATGTGGGTAAGAAGGGGGAAGGGAACATGAAAAAAGACTATAGGGAATTAGGGAGACAGCTGAGAAGGAGGAAAGCAAAGGTTGTAATCTCGGGATTGCTGCCTGTGCCACGGGAAGGTGAGGAAAGGAATGGAGTGAGGTGGAGGATGAATGTGTGGCTGAGGGAACGGTGCAGGGGGCAGGGA
This sequence comes from Mustelus asterias, assembly GCF_964213995.1. Classification (NCBI taxonomy): domain Eukaryota; kingdom Metazoa; phylum Chordata; class Chondrichthyes; order Carcharhiniformes; family Triakidae; genus Mustelus; species Mustelus asterias. The sequence goes on along the minus strand of NC_135815.1, from coordinate 80,498,072 downwards.
TTCAGGTTCCTGGACCATTGGGACCTCTTTAGGGGCAGGTGTGACCTGTATACTAAAAATGGGTGGCACTTGAATCCCAGGGGGACCAATATCCTGGCAGGAAGGTTGGCTAAGGCTACTGGGGAGAGTTTAAACTAGATAGGTTGGGGGGAGGGGATCAAAGCGACGTGACTGAGAGTGAGGAAGGTAGCTCGCAAACAGAGAAGGGTTATAGGCAGTGCAAGAGGGCAGGTGGACTGGGAACAGAGAAGGGGAGAGGTCAGACCATAGGATTGAGATGTGTCTACTCTAATGTCAGGAGTATAGTGAATAAACAACTAGCTAAAGGAGGAGAGGGCTTGGGAGATGTTAGTAGCGTTTCAACAAACCGGGTCCAGATAAAGGCTGGCATAAAGACACTTTGCCTGAATGCACGAAGCATTCGAAACAAAGTAAATGAGTTGATGGCACAAATCCATACAAATGAATATGATCTAGTGTCCATCACAGAAACGTGGTTGCAGGGTGACCGGGACTGGGAACTGAATATACAGGGTTATCAGGCATTTAGGAAGGATAAACAGGGAGAAAAAGGAGGTGGGGTAGCTTTGTTAATAAAGGATAATATCAGGACGGGAGTGAGAGACGACATAGGCTCTAAGGAGCAAAACGTGGAATCGTTGTGGGTGGAGATAAGGAATAGTAGGGGGAGAAAGACACTGGTAGGCGTGGTCTATAGGCCCCCAAATAATAACTTAGAGGTGGGGAGGGCTATAAACAAGCAAATAATGGATGCGTGCAAAAGTGGAATGGCAATAATCATGGGGGATTTTAACCTACATATTGATTGGTCGACTCAAATTGGACGTGGAGGGCTTGAGGAAGAGTTCTTGGAATGCTGTCGGGATTGTTTCATTGAACAGTATGTTACAGAACCTACGAGAGAGCGAGCTATCTTGGATCTGGTTCTGTGCAATGAGACAGGTAGGATTAAGGATCTTCTTGTGAAGGATCCTCTTGGGATGAGTGATCATAATATGGTGGAATTTCTGATACAGATGGAGGGTGAGAAAGTAGGGTCCCAAACCAGTGTCCTCTGCTTGAACAGAGGGGGGAACGATAGGATGAGGATGGAATTGGCTAATGTAGACTGGGCGAGCAGACTGGTAGGTAGGACAGCTGAGGAACAGTGGAGGATTTTTAAGGAGATTTTTTTAAGTACTCAGCAAAAATATATTCCGGTGATAAAGAAGGACTGTAAGAAAAAGGATAACCGGACGTGGATAACGAAGGAAATAAAGGAGAGTATTAAAATAAAATCAGATGCGTACAGAGTGGCCAAAAATAGTGGAGAATTAGTGGATTGGGAAAGCTTTAAAGAAAAACAAAGAACGACTAAGAAAGCGATTAAGAAAGGAAAGATAGATTATGAAACTAAACTAGCTCAAAATATAAAAAATGATAGTAAAAGTTTTTACAAGTATATAAAAAGGAATAGAGTGGCTGGAGTGAATGTTGGACCCTTGGAAGATGAGAGGGGGGATTTAATAGTGGAAAACGAGGAAATGGCTGAGACTTTAAATAAGTTCTTTGTGTCGGTCTTCAAGGTGGAAGACACAAATATTTTGCCAAATATTAGAGATCGAGAGTTGGTGGGAGGGGAGTCCTTAATACAATTACTGTTACTAAGGAGGTGGTGCTTGGTAGACTAATAGGACTGAAGGTAGACAAGTCCCTGGGCCCGGATGGAATGCATCCCAGGGTACTGAAAGAAATGGCTGAGGTAATAGCAGATGCGTTAGTAGTAATTTATCAAAATTCGCTGGACTCTGGGGTAGTGCCGGCTGACTGGAAAACAGCTACTGTTACGCCGCTGTTTAAAAAAGGAAGTAGACAAAAGGCGGGTAACTACAGGCCGGTTAGCTTAACGTCCGTAGTTGGGAAGATGCTCGAGTCCATTATTAAAGAGGAAATAACAGAGCACCTGAATAAGAATGGTTCGATCAAGCAGACGCAGCATGGATTCATGAAGGGAAAGTCGTGTTTAACGAATCTACTGGACTTTTATGAAGATGTCACTAGTGCGGTTGACAGAGGGGAACGGGTGGATGTGGTGTTTTTAGATTTCCAGAAGGCGTTCGATAAGGTGCCTCACAAAAGGTTGCTGCAGAAGATTGGGGTACACGGAGTTAGGGGTAAGGTGTTGCCGTGGATTGGGGATTGGCTATCTAACAGGAAGCAGAGAGTTGGGATAAATGGGTGCTTTTCTGGTTGGCAGTTGGTGACCAGTGGCGTGCCGCAGGGATCGGTGCTGAGGCCTCAATTGTTTACCATTTACATAGATGATCTGGAGGAGGGGACTGAATCTAGGGTATTCAAGTTTGCTGATGACACGAAGGTGAGTGGGAAAGCGAATTGCGTGGAGGACGCGGAAAGTCTGCAGAGAGATTTGGATAGGCTGAGCGAGTGGGCGAGGATCTGGCAGATGGAATATAACGTTCGCAAATGTGAGGTTATCCACTTTGGAAGAAATAATAGTAAATTGGAATATTATTTAAATGGAGAAAAATTACATCGTGCGACTGTGCAGAGGGACCTGGGGGTCCTTGTGCACGAATCGCAAAAACTCAGTCTGCAGGTGCAGCAGGTGATCAAAAAGGCGAATGGAATGTTGGCCTTTATCGCGAGGGGGATAGAATATAAAAGCAGGGAGGTCTTGCTGCAACTGTACAAGGCACTGGTGAGGCTGCAACTGGAGTACTGTGTGCAGTTTTGGTTCCCTTATTTGCGAAAGGATATATTGGCCTTGGAGGGAGTGCAGAGAAGGTTCACCAGGTTGATACCGGAGATGAGGGGTGTAGCTTATGAGGAGAGATTAAACAGATTGGGTCTGTACTCGTTGGAGTTTAGAAGGATGAGGGGTGATCTTATAGAGACATATAAGATAATGAAGGGGCTGGATAGGGTAGAGGTGGAGAGATTCTTTCCACTTAGAAGGGAAACCAGAACTAGAGGGCACAGCCTCAAAATAAGGGGGGGCCGGTTCAGAACAGAGTTGAGGGGGAACTTCTTCTCTCAGAGGGTAGTGAATCTCTGGAATTCTCTGCCCATTGAAGTGGTGGAGGCTTCCTCGTTGAATATGTTTAAATCACGGGTAGATAGTTTTCTGATCGATAAGGGAATTAGGGGATATGGAGAGCAGGCGGGTAAGTGGAACTAATTCCAGAGATTCACTACCCTCTGAGAGAAGAAGTTCCCCCTCAACTCTGTTCTGAACCGGCCCCCCCTTATTTTGAGGCTGTGCCCTCTAGTTCTGGTTTCCCTTCTAAGTGGAAAGAATCTCTCCACCTCTACCCTATCCAGCCCCTTCATTATTTTATACGTCTCTATAAGATCACCCCTCATCCTTCTAAACTCCAATGAGTACAGACCCAATCTGTTTAATCTCTCCTCATAAGCCACACCCCTCATCTCCAATATCAACCTAGTGAACCTTCTCTGCACTCCCTCCAAGGCCAATATATCCTTTCGCAAATAAGGGAACCAAAACTGCACACAGTACTCCAGTTGCGGCCTCACCAGTTCCTTGTACAGTTGCAGCAAGACCTCCCTGCTTTTATATTCTATCCCCCTCGCGATAAAGGCCAACATTCCATTCGCCTTCTTGATCACCTGCTGCACCTGCAGACTGAGTTTTTGCGATTCGTGCACAAGGACCCCCAGGTCCCTCTGCACAGTCGCACGATGTAATTTTTCTCCATTTAAATAATATTCCAATTTACTATTATTTCTTCCAAAGTGGATAACCTCACATTTGCTAATGTTATATTCCATCTGCCAGATCCTCGCCCACTCGCTCAGCCTATCCAAATCTCTCTGCAGACTTTCCGCGTCCTCCACGCAATTCGCTTTCCCACTCACCTTCGTGTCATCAGCAAACTTGAATACCCTAGATTCAGTCCCCTCCTCCAGATCATCTATGTAAATGATAAACAATAGAGACCCCAGCACCGATCCCTGCGGCACGCCACTGGTCACCAACTGCCAACCAGAAAAGCACCCATTTATCCCAACTCTCTGCTTCCTGTTAGATAGCCAATCCCCAATCCACGCCAATACCTTACCCCTAACTCCATGTACCCCAATCTTCTGCAGCAACCTTTTGTGAGGCACCTTATCGAACGCCTTCTGGAAATCCTAAAACACCACATCCACCCGTTCCCCTCTGTCAACCGCACTAGTGACATCTTCATAAAAGTCCAGTAGATTTGTCAAACACGACTTTCCCTTCATGAATCCATGCTGCGTCTGCTTGTTCGAACCATTCTTATTCAGGTGCTCTGTTATTTCCTATTTAATAATGGACTCTAGCATCTTCCCAACTACGGACGTTAAGCTAACCGGCCTGTAGTTACCCGCCTTTTGTCTACTTCCTTTTTTAAACAGCGGCGTAACAGTAGCTGTTTTCCAGTCAGCCGGCACTGCCCCAGAGTCCAGCGAATTTTGATAAATTACTACTAACGCATCTGCTATTACCTCAGCCATTTCTTTCAGTACCCTGGGATGCATTCCATCCGGGCCCGGGGACTTGTCTACCTTCTGTCCTATTAGTCTACCAAGCACCACCTCCTTAGTAACAGTCATTGTATTCAGGACCTCCCCTCCCACCAACTCTCGATCTCTAATATTCGGCAAACTATTTGTGTCTTCCACCGTGAAGACCGACACAAAGAACTTATTTAAAGTCTCAGCCATTTCCTCATTTTCCACTATTAAATCCCCCCTCTCATTTTCCAAGGGTCCAACATTCACTCCAGCCACTCTATTCCTTTTTATATACTTGTAAAAACTTTTACTATCATTTTTTATATTTTGAGCTAGTTTAGTTTCATAATCTATCTTTCCTTTCTTAATCGCTTTCTTAGTCGTTCTTTGTTTTTCTTTAAAGCTTTCCCAATCCACTAATTCTCCACTATTTTTGGCCACTCTGTACGCATCTGATTTTATTTTAATACTCTCCTTTATTTCCTTCGTTATCCACGTCCGGTTATCCTTTTTCTTACAGTCCTTCTTTATCACCGGAATATATTTTTGCTGAGTACTTAAAAAATCTCCTTAAAAATCCTCCACTGTTCCTCAGCTGTCCTACCTACCAGTCTGCTCGCCCAGTCTACATTAGCCAATTCCACCCTCATCCTATCGTACTCCCCTCTGTTCAAGCAGAGGACACTGGTTTGGGACCCTACTTTCTCACCCTCCATCTGTATCAGAAATTCCACCATATTATGATCACTCATCCCAAGAGGATCCTTCACAAGAAGATCCTTAATCCTACCTGTCTCATTGCACAGAACCAGATCCAAGATAGCTTGCTCTCTCGTAGGTTCTGTAACATACTGTTCAATGAAACAATCCCGACAGCATTCCAAGAACTCTTCCTCAAGCCCTCCACGTCCAATTTGAGTCGACCAATCAATATGTAGGTTAAAATCCCCCATGATAATTACCTATTGGAGTCTCATCAGCCTGTGCCATTTCCCAGCATACATTGGAGAGCCAATTACAAGGCATCTCTAATGTAGTGGTTTATCTTGATGACGTACTAATGACAGGAACGTCACCTGAAGAACACAGATCAAATTTGGAAGAAGTATTGAGCAAGTTTTAAGAAGCAGGGGTTAGGTTGGAATGGGAGAAATGTATGTTCCAAGCAGAGGAAGTTACATATTTGGGTTTTAGGGTAGACACAAAGGGCTGACATCCTTTGGAAGAGAAAGTTAAAGCAATTAAGGAGGTTCCACAGCCGAAAGACGCATCAGAGTTGAAATCATTTCTGGGCATGGTAAGCTATTATGGTAGATTTTTAAAAAACGTATCGACCAAAGTTAAAGAAACATCAGCATGGGAGGTGGGGAAGCCTTTGTAAAAGTTAAGCAGCTTCTGCAGTCGTCGGCTTTGTTGATGCTCTTCAATCCAACCAAAGCTTTGGTAATAACCTGTGATGCATCACCGTACGGAGTGGGAGCAGTGTCGTCCCACCTGGTGCCTGATGGAATGAAAGGGCCTTGCCTTTGCTTCTGGAATGTTATCAGAGGCAGAATAAAAGTATTCCAAGATAGCTAAAGGAAGCTTGTCGGTCATCTGTGCAATCAAAACATTTCGTCAGTATATTTATGACAACAGATTATGAGAGTTTCCAAACACAAACCATTGTGATGTCAAAGATAAACCAGAGCCACCAATTGCCTCTTCAAGGCTGCAGAGATAGGCTCCCTTGTCAGCAGCGTACAGTTATATATTTCAGCATCACTCTGGAACACAGATATCACTCAGCCAGTTGCCCTTGCCACAGCTAGTAGTATCACCACCAGTCCCACAACAGATAGTCCTCAATCTGGTCGAGACTTTACCAGTCTCTGCCAAACACATAAAGGTGTGGACAGAAAGAGACCCTGCATTGTAGAAAGTTAAAAAGATGGTCATGCAAAGGTGAGAAGTCAGAGTTGCTTAAACCACCAACGAGAGAAGGATGGAAATAACCTGTGTTATTGTGGGGGGGCTAGAGTTCCAGTCCCACCCCAGGGGAGATGACTTTTATTACAGGAACAGCACTACTCCAATCCAGGGCAAAGCAGGATGAAGGCCCAAGCCAGAGGTTATGTCTGGTGGCCGGGTCTTGATAAGGAAATCGAAAGGATATTTGGTCAACACCCCAACTGAGAAGCTCAACAGGCCTTGCCGCCACTGCTGGTGAATTGGCATCCATGAGAATGGCCTGGTAGACCCTGTCCAAGGAGACATATCGACTTTGCAGGATCATTTATGGCTCATATGTTTCTTATATTAGTAGACGTACACTCAATGTGCAGTTGAAGTCCACAATAGCCACTGCCACCATTGACAAATTAAGGAAAGATTTTGCTGTTCATGATATTCGGGAAGTCTTCGTGTCAGACAACAGGCCATCATTCACAGCGGAGTAATTCCAAAAATTTATCAATCAAATTTATCACCCTCCATGTTAAGTCAGCACCCAGCCTCAAATGGGCGAGTGGAGCATGAGGTACAAACATTCAAGTCATTGATGGAGAATCAAGTCAATCGGCTTCTTCCTCTCCGCACAGCCAGTTTTTTCTTGTCTTATAACACCACATCAAATGCAACCACAGGCGTCACGCCAGCTGAGCTACTAATGGGATGCAGCTTAAGAGAACGGTTGGATATGATATTCCCAGATTTGGTGGGGAGGGTGGGGGAGTTTGCAAGCCTCTCAGAGAGAAAATCACGATTCAAAGAACAAAGACAGACTGTTCCGAGTTGAGGTCATGGTCAGAAACTTTGCAGCAGGACCGGCTTGTGTGGCTGGTAAGATTGTGGAGAGAATAGGAACGGTCTCCCATGTGATGGAGATACAAGGCTGTCATCACAAGAAACATGTAGACCACCTGAGGAGGAGAGCAGTGACCGATACAGGGGATCAACCGGCGCCCCCTGCTGTGAATTCCAAGTTACCAGGGTTGGTTACCGGGATTCCAGTTGGAAACAAGGGATCTGAGCAACCAGTGGTTACTGGAACTGAGGAATCAGCAGCTACAGAGGAGGAGCTTGACCCCGGATTGATGAGTTTGCCTTTTGCATCTGTCCGGCTGGATTCTTCAAGTTCTGAAGAGTCTCCCACAGAACTGAGGCATTCTACGCGGGTCCGGAATCCCCGGACCAACTAAACTTATGATGGGTTTTTCTCGGGGGTATTCCCGCTGCCCTTTAATAAAACATTGTTTGTCTATGCTGAATTCCTCCATTGTTGAATTCATGAGTTAGGGGGGAAGGATTGTGCCAGCGTTACCCCTTTTTAAGGGAGCTCTCCCTGAGGGCCACACGATCAGCCCGGACCCTATGGACTGTCGAGGTGGGAAGCTGAGCCAATTGGGGGCAAGGTTGCGTATCCCAGTCGAGGAGGTCCCGTGGCTGGATCCTGGGAAGAGAGTTGTACAGTCGCATCATTGATTCAATCTGACATTCTGTTGTAAATATTATTTATCATTGGCATTAAATCCCTTGTTACTTTGAACCACATCGAGTCGCCCTCGATTTATGACAGAGTCATAAAGTCAGAGCTGAAATTTCAAATTCACGACACGGTGTTAAATTATAAATGTTGCAATGCCAATCATCATAACTCAAACGTCCTGAAGTCAAGAACTTTTCTATAGCTCCACCTTTGACCAGGTTTCCACTCCTGCCACAGCTCTGAAACAGCCCTTATTCATGTTACAAATGATATCCGTGTGGCTGTGACCAGAGCAAACTCTCCCTCCTCTTCCTTCTCAGCCTGTCTGCAGCTTTGACATGGTTAACATTCCCATCCTCCGTCAATGCCTCATTTCCAGTTTCTCCTCCCTGGTTCCATTCTTCTGTGTCCAGTCATTGTCAGAGACTCATTCACACTGGCTTCTCCTCACTCTCTCACACTGTTTTTAAATATCCAATTCAATCCAATCAAAGCCCAATTCAGAGTCTCATCAAGTGAGACATTCCCGATCCAAGCTGACAAGACAGGGCTCTCAGCTCCTGTCTTGGGCTTGATCTACATGATCCAAGCTGATTGGAGTAGGCATTGCACCTTCTCCAAGGCTTGATCTCATTTGCATCTTAGCCAAAACGCCAAGATGCCGCTTTAAAAAATTGCTTCAAATGAAGCCACAATGTTACCTTATGACTTCAACCAAGTCGATGTCGATACTACACTTGATTTTATTTGTCAAATATCTTTCCTTGGTCATCCACATGCTCAGCTCCAAACCATCTGAATACACCTCACGTTCCACATGTGCTCCGACTCCATCTTTACCACCGATTTCCTCAGTCCCAACTTGAACTTGAAGGGCCGAATGGATTTGAATATTGAATCTTAATAGCGCTGGAGATCAGAATTTTACAATTACAGCTTTCAAAAAAACAAGAACGGACTTTCGTCATTCTCATGCTCGAGAACGTGAATTGGAAAGGGCTCCGGGATGATTCAATCTCTTTGTCTGTGTTAAACTCACCCTTGAGAGATGGATAGAGATCTCTGAAATGATAGAAATACCTTGTATCCCAGAAAGAGAATCTGTGTTTTTATTTGTATCAGTATTGTGAGATTGCACGATTCACATTGATCATTATTGCAGGAACAACAATCATAGTAACATTCTGACTTTTATAAAATTTCCAGATGCATTTGCACAGTCGATGGAAAGGGATATTTTTAACGTGCTTGTTCAATGAGTGGAATTAATATCAGTCAGCATGGGAACAAATTGTCTTTGTATGTTCTTAGTTACTGTCAGCTGAACAAATTCACACTGTATTCCTTCTGGTGCTGATTCTGGAACAGAATATATTTTAACTGAATATTTTGAACTCACATTCAGCTCAATCAGTCATTAAATTCCCAGCAATTTAATCATTAATCTCTCTGGTGTCAGTAACGGAGAACTTTCTGCCCATCACCATAAATGTTGTAAGAATAAAAGAACAAGGAATTGGAATACATGGGGGGCAATATTGCCATTGCATTGTGCCCATTTTCAGGTACGACGCAGTGGTAAAGTCGGGTGTAAAGCACTTAGCGTGATTGGCACCGGTTTTCACGACCAGTGCCATTTTACGAGCGCTGGATTTCCGACACCATCAGCCTCCCGTCAGAAATGGGCGGGAGGCAGGTTAATATATGGAAATTTATTATAATGCTATTTTACATCTGTTTAGCGAGCCCGGCACTCAGTAGTCCAGGCCCCCCTCCCGTTATGACCTCGCAAGGAAAGGTTCATGCCGGATAGAGATCTCTGAAATGGTGGAAATACCTTGTATCCCAGAAAGAGAATCTGTGTCTTTATTTGTATCGGTGTTGTGAGAATGCACGATTCACATTAAGGCATGCTGCCTGGCTTTTCATTGGTATAGGGATGATTGTTGTCTTCTTGAAGCAGGTAGGGACCTCAGATCGGTATAAGGAGAGGTTAAAGATGTCTGCGAATACCCCTGCCATCTGGTCAGTGTAGGGTCTGAATGCTTGTCTGGATACTCCATCCGGACCAGTTGCTTTCCATGGGTTGACTCCCATGAAGGCCGATGTAATGTCTGCGATGTGACCTTGGATACCGGTTCCACTGACGTTGTCGGGGTGAAAGTCGTGCTCTCGCTAACCTCTTGCTCAAAACGGGCATAGACGACATTGAGCTCTTCGGGGAGGGGTGCATTGCTGCCAATGATTCTACTCATCTTCACCTTGTAACCTGTTAGATCTTACAGGCCTTGCCATCATCAATGAGTGTTCATGTGGCTAGCCTGGGATTCTAGCTTGTTGCAGTATTGTCTCTTAGCATCTTTGATGGTTCTCCATAGATCGTATTGGATTTCTTGGATAGGCAAGGGTCACCTGACTTGAATGCCTCAGACCTGGACTTGAGTAAGCAGTGGATATCCCTGTTCATCCATGATTTCCTGTTGGGAAACACTTGGATTAGCTTCTTTGGCACACAGTATTCAACAGTCTTCTAACAGTAATGAAGTCTGGTACTGCAGTGGCCAACTCATTCAGGTTGGTCACTGAGTTCTTGAATGTTGACCAGTTCACTGACTTGAAGCAGTCCGTAGGAGATCATCCAATTCCTCAGACCAACATTACACAAGTTTCTTTCTTGGATTCTCCCATTCATTTCAGTTTTGTTTGTAAGCTGGGAGCAGGAGTACAGGAGATGTGTTGATGGTATATTGGTGGGACACTCCTAAGCTTGGCCTCGTTGAAGTCCCCGGCCACAATGAACAAAGCCTCGGGATGTTTTGTCCCAAGGCTATTTGCGGTGGTATATATTTCTTCCAGCACAGTCTTCATGTCCATATGGGGTGAGATGTAAACTGCTGTCAGGATAACAGAGGTGAACTCCCACGGCAGGTAGTAGGGGTGGCATTTCATGTCAGATACTCTTGGTCCAGGCAGCAGAAACTCGCCAGTATTGTCATGTCTGAGCACCCAGAAGTGTTGATTAGAAGGCAGGCCCCACCTCCCCTAGCCTTGCCTGAGGCTGCCGTGCAGACCACTTGCTGGATTGAGAGACCGTCCGGTTATAGGGCACAGTCTGGTGGGGCGGGATTGAGCCATGTCTCCGTGAAACAGAGTCCACACCAATCTCTCAGTTCCCTTTGGAAAGTGAGTCTGGCTTTAAGTTCATGTAGCTTGTTTTCCAGAGATTGGACATTTGCCGGGAGTAAGCTGGGGAGGGGGATTTGGTACCACGTTGTTTCAATCTCACCGGCAGACCTGTGCATTTCCCATGCTTCTGGATGAGTGGCTGCTTCCGGTCAGGCCCTGGGGTCGGTGTGAGCAGACTACGGTATCATGGGTATAGGTGCGTCCAGTGAGGTTCTTCACGTTGGTCGGTGTGTGGGTAGAGGATTGGTTGCCATGATTGTGGTTTCACCTCGGCAGTCGGGTCTGCTTGGTCAAGCATTCCGGGTCGCTGTCGGGCTGAGAATTGACTTCAGAGGTCGGAGGATGTCCAGATGACCAGTAACTGGATGGTGTCTCTGGAGTCGTGGTCGCGGATGAGCTGATGGCTGGGTCCACGTATAGGGTTCTCCAGGACTCTGCCAGGTCAGGGTCTACCTTCGGAGGTCGAAGGATCTTGAGATTTCCAGGTAGATTTAAAAGAGCAGTATTAGTCATTTTTAAATGGTGGGAATTGATTTTTAGAAGTGTGGGGCGATTATAAAGTGGGGCAGGGTTGGAGGGAATGCTTGGGCCCTGCAGAGAGTCGCAATGCTCCGGGTCGGTGGGGTTGGGGGCCGGTGGAGTGAGGGCCCGAGCTCCGGAGTTGCTGCGCTGTTCAGTGGGGGTGGTTGGGGACGGGTGGAGTGAAGGTCCCGGTTCCGAAATTGCTGTGCCGGCCGTCGGGCCCACGGGGTCCGGGTCGCTTACAGGTCAGGAGTCTTTGCAGTTCGGAGGATCACCAAATCTGTAAGAGATTTTAAAAGAGCTTATTGGATAGTTTAAAAGAGTTCGGGTACAGTTTTAGGAGCTTAGAACAAGACTGAAAGATGGTTTTAGTGGATATGCTGGGAACAGCTCGCAAGAGGCTGCATCGCTCCAGCGCCATCTTGAAATGGAGGGATCTGTGCACAAAGAAGAACTTGTTATAAATATGAGGCAGTGTCAGAGCAGGAGCCAACGTAGATCAGAGAGCACAGGGTGATGGCTCAGCGAGACTTGGTGTGAGAATAAGATCTTTAAATGAAAATATCCAAACACAAATCCTTTCCCTAGTTTCCAGTAATAGCTATCCCTATTCTTCTGTGAATGAGCAGCTCCTTCCCAATCACTGCAGAATATCCAAATTCACCAAGTTCCCACTTTAGAATCTTACAGTTCACTCTGTATCCACCTCAGCCTTTTCCTTCATCACCCATTTCCACCTCACTCTCATTCTGATCTCACCCTGCTCCTCACTCACTCTCATTCTGATCTCACTCTGCTCCTCATTCACTCCATTCCCTTCTCATTCTGTCCTTCCCTCCCTCCATTCCCTCCTCACTCTGGCCTTCCCTCCCTCCATTCCCTCCTCACTCTATCCTTTCCTCCCTCCATTCCCTCCTCACTCTGTCCATTCCTCCCTCCATTCCCTCCTCACTCTGTCCATTCCTCCCTCCATTCGCTCCTCACTCTGGCCTTTCCTCCCTCCATTCCCTCCTCATTCTATTTCAGGTTCACTCGTGCTCTCAGCTCAATCTTGAACTCTCCCCCACCTCCCTTTAGAAATCTCTCTCTCTGTATCACCCCCTCTCATCAGGGGGTGCTGCAGCACATCCTCTGGTGGGAGGCTCTCATTACAGTGTGACCTTTTGACATTGGCAGCTTCCAATAACAGTGTGGCTTCAGGAAATTTCAGAGGGAAAAGTTGTCAGGAAATTTGTACAGATTCCGAATATATTTTATTCGTCTGTGCTCTTTACTCGACAAAACGTTTCAGCAGATTTGACACTCAAATGATGCGGGATGAAGACAATGGAAAAGTCTCGCTCACTGTTCCATCAGTATAGAGAATCTAAGTTTCACTTAAACCGCAGTATCGGAGTCCAGGAGATTCACACAGACACTCACTCACACTAACGCACACACTCGCACACACACAGACACACACACAGACACGCACTCATGCACATACACACACTCACATCACACTCATACATACACACAGACTCATCCACAACACACATTCACACACAATCAGAAGCACTCACACACACACAGAACACACACGTACACGCACAAACACACACACTCACTCACACACACACACGCACACAAAACTGTTATTAGATTTTTCAGCACCCAACAGGACAGTTAATCCATTGAAGGTTGATCCAAGGATAAAAGCTATGGGGAAAGGAGAGGGAAATGGATGTGAGTGGATCATTCTTTTAACAGCAAGAGCAGATGTGAGAAGTTGAATGGTCCCTTTTCTGTCGCCAGTTCCATGATGTTTCTATTCCAGTGTTTGTGCTGGTGTTTATCAAGTGTGAATAAAACAATTCTGTTTTTCTTTAACTAATCGAGATTTCATGCATGTCTAATCTGTTTCCTCCAATTACTGGAACTAATAACAATGTTTATGTAAGCCTCATGGTCTCAGAGGGTGTCACTCACCTGTATTAATAAAAGGTTCCACTGAGTGAGTGAGCTCAGAGAGTCAATGAAAATTAAAGGACAATAGAGTTCATCACAGAACATGGTTCAGGTGGATCTACTCTTTCTGGCCAATGATGTCGCACCCGTTTACTATCACATCCTTGGAGTGGTTGGAGTTCTATGTAAGTTATTATAACCATTGCTGGTTTGACTGCTCTAATAGTGGAACTTGTTGGTGTTGAATTTGTTACAGGTACATATATTTGTGGTGATTATTTCAAATCCTGTTGATCATTGATATTCCTCAATATCCTTTATTGCAGCCTCTCCACTGCTTCAGATATTCAGACTGGAGTCAATCTGCTTCATTCAATATTGCTGTGTTTGTTCTGCCACAGTCAGTGGATTCTAACTAACCATGGATTGATTTCCAGGATCCAGTTGATTTATTTCCAGGCTGGAGTGAGGATCCATTGTAATTTTTATTCTCTCCCTCTATTTATACAGGTTTATGTCTCGGACCATATTAGTGGGTGCAATTTTCTTCAATGGTGTGAGATATGTGATTAAAGATCTTTTCAATGATTTTGAAATGTTTTATAACACAGGCTAATGAATTATCTACAAGAAATAGTTGGAATTCATACAGTGCTCTTCACAACTTTAGGATGTCTGAAAGTCTTTTACAGTCAATGGATTGATATTGAAGTGACATCCCGAGGATGGGAACGAAACATTGAGGAGTATTCAGTGTTTAGGATTGACAGACAGAAAGGAAAAGGTGGTGGAGTTGCATTGTTGATTAAAGAAAATATTGACATAATATTGAGGAAAGATATCAGCACAGACAATGTGGGATCTGTATGGGTCGAGTTAAGAAACACCAAGGGGCAAAAAACATTTGTGGGAGTGGTTTACAGGCCACCAAACAAGTAATAATGTTGGGAATAGCATTAGACAGGAAATCAGAGATGCATGTGTTAAAGGAACAAATGTGATTATGGGTGACTTTAATCTGCATTTAGATTGGGAAAGTCAAATTAGTCACAGTACAATAGAGTAGGTATTTCTGGAGTGTATACAGAATGGTTTTCTGGACCAATACATTGAGGAACCAACAAGGGAGCAAGCCATCCTGGATTGGATACTGTGCAATGAGAAAGGATTAGTTGGCAATCTAGTTGTGAGAGAACCCTAAGAGATGAGTGACCATAATATGATAGAATTCATCCTCAAAGTGAATAATGACGTAGTTGATTCTGAAACAAGGGTCTTGAATCTCAATAAAGGAACCATGATGGTATGAGGTATGAATTGGCTATGATGGATTGGGAAACATTACTGAAAGGAAGGATCGTGGATAGGCAATGGCAGGCATTTAAGGAACGAATAGATGAACTCGAGGAGGTGTTTATTCCTGTTTGTTGGTCAGGGAATTGTGGCCAAACCATGAATTAAAAGGGAAGTTAGAGATAGTGTTAGATTTAAGCATACAAATTTGCAAGATAAAGCAATAGAACTGAGGATTAGGAGCAGCGATTAGCACTCTCAGCTCCAGGGACCCAGGTTCAATTCCTGGCTTCGGTCACTATCTGTGCAGAGTCTGCACGTTCTCCCTGTGACTGCATGGGTTTTCTATGGCTCTGGCTTTCTCCCACAGTCCAAAACACATGCTGGTTGGGTGCATTAGTCATGCTAAATTCTCCCTCAGGGTACCTGAACAGGTGCCAGATTGTGGCAACGAGGGGATCTTCATGGTAAATTCATTGAAGTGTGAACATAAGCCTACTTGTGACACTAATAAATAAACTTTAATCTGTAAATTCAGCAAAGGAGGATCAAGGGATTGATTTAATTGGAAAAAAGAGAGTATGGAAGTTCACTAGTGGTGAACATAAAAACTGACTGTAAATGTTTTTAAAAATATATTCAGAGAATAAGATTGACAAAAACGAAAGTAGGCCCTTACAGACAGAAACAGGAGAATTCAGAATTTGGAACAAAGAAATGGCTGAGGAACTAAATTCATACTTTGCTTCTGTCTTTGCAAAGGGAGACATAAATAATGTACAGAAGTTCAGAGAGAAACAAGTTTTAGTGAGGAGCTGAAGGAGATCAGTATTAGTAGAGTTTATGGTTTGAGGGAAATTGATAGGATTGAAGGTGGATAAATCTCCAGGGCCTGATAATCTTCATCTCAGAGTGCTTAAGGAAGTGGCCCTGGAAATAGTGGATCCATTGGTGGTCATTTTTCAAAATTCTTTGGACTCTGGACAGATTTCTACTGATTGGAGGACAGCTAATGTAAGTCCCCAATTCAAAAAGGGAGCTGGAGAGATAAAAGGGAACTATAGACCAGTGAGCCTAACGTTGGTATTGGGGAAGTTGCTGGAGTCCATTATCAAGCATTTCATAGCTCAGCATTTGGAAAGCAGTGGTCTCATCAGACAAAGTCAACATGGTTTCCAAAAAGGAACTCACTTTTGATTAATCTGTTGGAATTCTTTGAAAATGTAACAAGTAGAGTTGACCGGGGGAGTCGGTGGATGTGGTTTATTTCGACTTTCAGAACGCTTTCGACAAGGTCTCACATAGCAGACTACTATGTAAAGTTACAGCGCATCGGGTTGCGGGTGGTGATTTGAGATGGATCGAACCATAGAACCATAGAAAATTACAGCTCAGAAACAGGCCTTTTGGCCCTTCTTTTCTGTGCCGAACCATTTTTTGCCTCGTCCCACTGACCTGCACTTGGACCATATCCCTCCACACCCCTCTCATCCATGAACCCGTCCAAGTTTTTCTTAAATGTTAAAAGCATTTACCACTTTATCGGCAGCTCATTCCACATTCCCACGACTCTCTGCGTGAAGAAGCCCCCCCTAATATTCCCTTTAAACTTTTCTCCTTTCACCCTTAACCCATGCCCTCTGGTTTTTTTCTCCCCAAGCCGCAGCAGAAAAAGCCTGCTTGCATTCACTCTATCTATACCCATCAAAATCTTATACACCTCTATCAAATCTCCCCTCAATCTTCTACACTCCAGGGAATAAAGTCCCAACCTATTCAATTTCTCTCTGTAACTCAGCTTCTCAAGTCCCGGCAACATCCTTGTGAACCTTCTCTGCACTCTTTCAACCTTATTTACATCCTTCCTGTAACTAGGTGACCAAAACTGTACACAATACTCCAAATTCGGCCTCACCAATGCCTTATATAACCTTACCATAACACTCCAACTTTTATACTCGATACTCCGATTTATAAAGGCCAATGTACCAAAGGCACTCTTTACGACCCTGTCCACCTGTGACGTCACTTTTAGGGAATTCTGTACCTGTATTCCCAGATCCCTCTGTTGAACTGCACTTTTCAGAGTCCTACCATTTACCCTGTACGTTCTACTTTGGTTTGTCCTTCCAATGTGCAATATCTCACACTTGTCTGCATTAAATTCCATTTGCCATTTTAAAGCCCATTTTTCTAATTGGTCCAAATCCCTCTGCAAGCTTTGAAAACCTTCCTCACTGCCCACTACACCTCCAATCTTTGTATCATCAGCAAACTTGCTGATCCAATTCACTACATTATCATCCAGATCATTGATATAGATGACAAACAACAATGGACCCAACACCGATCCCTGCTGCACACCACTACTCACAGGCCTCCACTCAGAGAAGCAATCCTCCACAACCACTCTCTGGCTTCTTCCATTGAGCCAATGTCTTATCCAATTTACTACCTCCCCATGTATACCTAGTGACTAAACCTTCCTAACTAACCTCCCATGAGGGACCTTGTCAAAGGCCTTGCTGAAATCCAGGTGGACAACATCCACCGCCTTCCCTTCATCCACTTTCCTGGTAACCTCCTCGAAAAACTCTAATAGATTGGTCAAACATGACCTACCACGCACAAAGCCATGTTGACTCTCCCTAATAAGTCCCTGTCTATCCAAATATTTGTAGATCCTATCCCTTATCACACCTTCCAATAACTTGCCCACCACCGACGTCAAACTTACTGGCCTATAATTTCCCGGATTTCTTTTGGAACCTTTTTTAAACAACGGAACAACATGAGCCACCCTCCAATCATCCGGCACCTCCCCCGTGAATACTGGCATTTTAAATATGTCTGCCAGGGCCCCTGCAAGTTCAACACTAGCTTCCCTCAAGGTCCGTGGGAATATCCTGTCCGGTCCTGGGGATTTATCCACTCTGATTTGCCTCAAGACAGCGAGCACCTCCTCCCCTTTAATCTGTAAAGGTTCCATGACCTCCCTACCTGTTTGCCCTATTTCCGTAGACTCCATGCCTGTTTCCTCAGTAAATACGGATGCAAAAAAACCATTTAGTATCTCCCCCATCTCTTTTGGTTCCATACACAGTCTACCACTCTGGTCTTCAAGAGGACCAATTTTATCCCTCACTATCCTTTTGCTCCTAACATAGCTATAGAAGCTCTTTGGATTTTCCTTCACTCTGTCTGCCAAAGCAACCTCATGTCTTCTTTTAGCCCTCCTGATTTCCCTCTTAAGTAGCTTCTTGCACTTTTTATACTCCTCAAGCATCTGATCTGTTCCTTGCTGCCTGTACATTTCATACAACTCTCTCTTCCTCTTAATCAGTGTTACAATCTCCCTCGAGAACAAAGGTTCCTTATTCCTATTTACTTTGCCTTTAATCCTGACAGGAACATACAAACACTGCACTCTCAAAATTTCTCCTTTGAAGGCCTCCCACTTTCCATTTACATCCTTACGAGAGAACAGCCTGTGCCAATCCACACTTCCCAGATCCCTTCTCATTTCATCAAATTTGGCCTTTTTCCAGTTCAGAACTTCAACCCGAGGACCAGATCTATCCTTATCCACGATCAGGTTGCAACTAATGGCATTATGATCACTGGATCCAAAGTGTTCCCTCACACTCACATCCATCACCTGCCCTAACTCATTTCCCAATAGGAGATCCAATATCGCATCCTCTCTAGTTGGCACCTCTATATACTGATGTAGAAAATTCTCCTGAACACATTTTACAAACTCTACCCCGACTAAACCTTTAACAGTATACGAATCCCAATCTATATGTGGAAAATTAAAATCCCCTACTCTCACAACTTTGTGTTTCTTGCAGTTGTCAGCTATCTCTCCGCTGATTTGCTCCTCCAATTCTCGCTGACTATTGGGTGGTCTATAATACAACCCCATTAATGTGGTCATACCTTTCTTGTTCCTCAGCTCCACCCATAGGGCCTCTGTAGACAAGCTCCCTAATCTATCCTGCCTGAGTACCGCTGTAACATTTTCCCTGACCAACAATGCCACCCCCCCCCCCCCCCCCGACCTTTTAAGCCTCTGCCTCTATCCCGCCTGAAACATTGGAACCCTGGAACATTGAGCTGCCAGTCCTGCCCCTCCTGTAGCCAAGTTTCACTAATGGCTATCATGTCATATTTCCATGTGTCTATCCACGCCTTCAGCTCATCTGCCTTCCCCACAATACTCCTGGCATTGAAGTAGACACACCTCAAAATATTATTTCCACCACACTCTACCCTTCCATTTGTGATTTTGCTTGAACTAACCTGTCTTTTTACCCCTGCTCCACTATCTGCTCTGGCACTCTGGTTCCCATCCCCCTGCAAATCTAGCTTAAACGCTCCCCAATAACACTAGCAAATCTCCCTGCAAGTATATTGGTCCCCTTGTAGTTTTGGTGTAACCCGTCTCTCTTGTACAGGTCCCACCTGCCCCAGAAGAGGTCCCAATGATCCAAGAATTGGAAACCCTGCCCCCTGCACCAGATCCTCAGCCACGTGTTCATCCGCCCAAGCATCCTACTCCTGCCCTCACTGGCATGTGGCTCAGGTAGCAATCCTGAGATTACTACCCTCGGGGTCCTACTTTTTAACTTCCTTCCAAGCTCTTTGTACTCACTCTTTAGGACCTCCTCACTCTTCCTTCCCACGTCACTGGTATCGATGTGTACCACGACATCTGGCTGATCACCTTCCCACTTTAGAACGCTGTGCACGCGATCAGAGACATCGCTGACCTTGGCACCTGGGAGGCAACAAACCATGCAGGAGTCTCTGTCCCGACCACAGAACCTCCGGTCCGTACCTCTGACCATTGAGTCCCCTATCACTACTGCTCTCCTCTTCTTCATCCCACCCTTTTGCGCTGTAGAACCAGACTCAGTATCAGAGTTCCGGCTGTCGCAGCTTGTCCCAGGTAAAGCATCTCCCACAACAGTATCCAATTCAGTATACCTGTTTTGGAGGGGTATGGCCACAGGGGAACCCTGCTCTGCCTGTCCTTTCACACTGCCATTTCGTCTCCTTACAGTAACCCAATTTCCTGTGCTCTGCTGCTTAGGTGTAACTATCGCCCTCAAGCTACTGTCTATATAATTCTCATTCTCCCGAATTAGATGGAGGTCATCAAGCTCCTTCTCCAGTTCCCTAACACGCTTTGCTTGCAGCTGCAGCTGAATGCATCTTTTGCAGGTGCTGTCGTCAGGGATACCGGAGGTCTCCCTGATCTCCCACATCCTGCAAGAGGAGCATTCCAACATCTTGCCTGGCATTTTTTTTTTACTCTGGGGAAATACAGGAATAAACTGTCTGAAAAAGAAAAAAAAACCTACTCTCGCCTCTGCCAAAGCTGGTTTGCAGAAAGGAATCAAAGAGCTGGCAGAAATGGGTATTTTTCCAATTGGCAGACGGTGACTAGTGGGGAACTGCAGAGATCTGTGCTAGCACTCAATTGTTCACATTATATATCAATGATTTGGGAGAGGGAACTAAATTATCTCCACATTTGCAGATGATACAAAGTTGGGTGGGAGGGTGAGCTGTGGGGAGGATGCAGAGATGCTTCAGTGTGATTTGGACAGGCTGAGTGAGTGGGCATATGCATAGCAGATGCAGTATAATGTGGATATCTGTGACGGTATCCACTTGGATAGCAAAAATAAGAAGGCAGATTATTATTGAATGGGTATAAATTGAGAGTGTTGGATACTCAGTGAGACCTTGGTGTCCTCATGCATCAGTCACTGAAAGTAAGTGTGCAGCGACAGCAAGAAGCTCAACTTCAGGTTTCCACCAATCAGCCTTGTGTTTTAAATATGCTGTCAGAATGAAACAATTCAAAAATCTTCCCCAGGCTTTTAATTAGCGTTTTCGAAACATGTGTTTTCTGATTTGTAACTGAGCTGGGTTTCTCACCATGTTTACTGCACAGAGGTGGACCTGTAGAATATTTTCGCACCTCGCCAAATAATTAACAATATTTCCCTGGTAAGGTGAGAAGACATAGTTCCATTGTAACTCTATTCTGTAACACCACACTCCCCCAACCGCTCTTCAGTCCTTTAATGTAAATGGCCCCTTCGTATTCTTTACGGTGTAAGTAAGGGTTTGAGCTCCTGCTCCTTGCCCCATATGGTCTGTTTCAATGGGGTTCATGGGCATGGCATTTTCTAAAAACACAAGACTATCCATTGGTGGGGGCTGGTTAACTCTGTATTTGGAACTACATGTGGAGTTGGGGTACTTTAAGGCATTCATTCCTTTGTCTCGTGGCAATTCCGTGCTTTCCTTGCGACTAGTAGTCACAGGATTCATCGGGACAGGGGCAAGTTCTCAGGGTGCTGAGCGATTAGGAGCCTCCGGAAAGGGAGGTGGGGGCCCCCAGTCAGCACCATGTGTGACACATTGCCAAACATTCTCTTCTCGATATATCCCATAAACCAATCCACAATCATCACCTCCCTCAAACTCAACTGTCCCAAATACAGACATCATCCCTTTCTGCTTTGACAGCTGAGATTTTAATTTATTAATCTCCTGCTGGCACTGGGAGTGATCAGAGTTTCGGTTCACTTCACGAACTTGATATGCTTTCTCACATTGAATTTTAAACGGACTCATAAACAATATTTATATTTGATTCTTTTGCTCCTGCTTCAATACTTTTCATGATGTGGAGATGCCGGCGTTGGACTGGGGTGAACACAGTAAGAAGTCTCACAACATCAGGTTAAACATTAGGGCGGCACGGTAACGCAGTGGTTAGCACTGCTGCTTCACAGCTCCAGGGTCCCGGGTTCGATTCCCGACTCAGGTCACTGTCTGTGTGGAGTTTGCACATTCTCCTCGTGTCTGCGTGGGTTTCCTCCGGGTGCTCCGGTTTCCTCCCACAGTCCAAAGATGTGCGGGTTAGGTTGATTGGCCAGGTTAAAAAAAAAAAATTGCCCCTTAGAATCCTGAGATGCGTAGGTGAGAGGGCTTAGCGGGTAAATATATGGGGGGAGGGCCTGGGTGGGATTGTGGTCGGTGCAGACTCGATGGGCCGAATGGCCTCCTTCTGCACTGTAGGGTTTCTATGATTCTAAAGTCCAACAGGTTTATTTGGTAGCAAATACCATAAGCTTTCGGAGCGCTGCTCCTTCGTCAGATGGAGTGGAAATGTGCACATTTCAACCAAATAAACCTGTTGGACGTTAACCTGGTGTTGTGAGACTTCTTACTGTCAATACTTTTCACAGAACAGCTCATTTTCTTCTCTTAACTTCTCAACTACTTCTCTCATATTTTCTAAATCATCTTTTAACTTCATTTATTCTGATTTCTCTCTTTCTAACTCTTCGAACAAAATAACAATTAGGGCAGCATTACTTAATTTCAAAGTGTTTTTTCCTTGATCTCTGTTTCTCTCATTCCAACGTCTCTGACCTGCGGATCCCAGACCCGCGAACAACTTACTGCAGTGTCCTGCCCACTTGGGCCATTTCTTATTCAGATACTTTCTCAGTGTCTGTTCCCACTCTTGGGGTTCTCCCATTTCTCTGGTCCCAGGGCACGGGATGTGGCTGATAGGGGTACAGCTACTGCTAATTTCCCAGTCAATCCCTCTCAGTCAGGTTGTATCGGGAGCACAATGAATACTCACTCGCTACTCCAAAAGCAGCGCAGCAGGCCAGGAGATTCAAGCGGTGCCAAATGCACGGGATCTAAGCTGGGCATCCCGCCCCGATAGCATCTGCCAGCACCAGATTTCTGGCGGCGTCAGCTCCACGCTGGAACTCGGCTGGGAGCCGCATATATTATTTAGATAAAAATTTAAATCTAAGTTAAATGTCATTAGTGGGTCCGGGACTGAAGTCTCCGGACTTGCTCGCCTCCCTGCCCCCCGCAAGGAGTATTTCACTCCAATGGGGTTTACAGTAGCTCCCCACTTTTGGGGAGATGGTGTCTCAACCCCACTGGAATGAAAGGGGGCAATTGGGGCCCCCCAGGGGGTCGGGAACTGGGGGGTGGGGGGTGCCCCATGAGCATTGGCACCTTGGCAGTGCCAGCCTGTTCCCCTAGCAGTGCCCAAGGGGCAAAATGCCAATGCCCCGGGGGCAGCTCGTAACTGCCCACCTCCAGCCAAATAGGTTCTGCATCCTGATCTCCTGAACCAGGGTCATCACTAACTATTGCAGCATTGATACCCTCGAGTAACAATGCAACCCCTCCACCATTATCTCACTCCCAATTCTTCTTGAATGTCATAAGTCCCTCAATATTCAGAACCCAATCCTTGTCATCCTGCAGCCAGGTCTATGTCATGACGACCAATCATATTTATTGACTTCAATGTGAGCTGTTGTGGGAAAAATCCACTCGTAGTCAGATCTCGAGATTCAACACACAATTTATTCAATGGAGCTCCGTGGATACAAGGCACATGTCTGTAGAAAACCTTCTCTCGGTAAAATGTCGGGAACGGTCCATCTTTATACTTTTTACACAATAGATGGACCGGTGATTTGAACATTATCACATCGTTATAGGCAGATACAAACAGATACAGACATTTAACATAGTATTGTTCTTATGAATGGGTATATTTCCTATGTCTGTGGCTATCAATGGTTGGTTTCGGCTCATTCAGGTGCTAATCGGTTTCCCTGCATTCATATTTTGCCGCTCTTCCTATGACTAATTGATGCGCGTTATCAAACACGAGGCTCGATGCTCGGAAAATAAAGGCTTTTATTTACTGTAATGAAGCAGCCAATAATGATATACACGATCCCAGACTGAGGGGTCCCAGCCAGAGCAGGGACCTTTATACCTCTCCCAGGAGGCGGAGCCCGACTGGGATGTACCACAACACTACAGTACAGAGGTGTAACAACCCCACCCTAACCCCAACAGCAACAAGTAGCACAACCCAACAGTAACATATGTACATCCTTGTAGTACTGGCCAGACCCTGGCTCAGTACTATCCAGTGGGAACCAACGATGGTTCACCACACTAATCTATTCCCTTTGTCTCGGGTTTTTCCTCATCTAAAAGATGTCTCGATCCTTGGCTTGGCTTCCTGAGGTGTTTGTTTCCTTTAAGTCACTGTCTGTGATTTAGAAATGGCTTGTCTGTTGGGTTTGATTTGAAGTGATCTTTGTATAAGTGGAAGCCGGTGTCTGCTTTATGGTTCCTTTCCCAGTTAACTCGTTATGTGCCAGGCAGCCATTTTAAAGTGTGCTTTCCTTACATTTTTCCCCTTACAGAGCAATCAATTCTTTTATTTTGTAATGAATGTTGTGTGAATTCAGATACAGAGCCTTCCATTTTGCCTCAAAGAAAGAAAGAACAAAGAACAATACAGCACAGGAATTCTTTATTCTTTGTCCATCCTTAGTTTTTTTTTCATTCTGTCCCTTGCTGCCATTCTCTGACCCTTATTTCCCATTTTACTATTATCCTCTCTTCCCCTGGCCGGAATTCTCCAAACTCGCCACGGCTGGGATTTTCCGGTCCAGCTGTACTGAAGGGAGGTCTGGCTGAGTGCCAAATTCTCCGTTCTCACCGACAGTGATGTCGAGGCAAATGAGATTGGAGAATTCCGGCTCTTGACTCGACGCTTCGATGTACCACAGGCGGGATTTTCCATGCAACCCGCTGTGTGTTTTGCTGGGGCTGAGCTGGCCTGGCATTGGCTGATGCTGGTCTGGTCCCACCGTTCTCAAGGAGGTTTCCCGTTGAATGCACCCTCGCTGCTGGGAAACCGGTGTTGGGAATATGCAATCGGCAGGACTGGAAGATCCCACTGGTGTGATTGGCTGGAAAATTCCAGCCCACATCTTTCAACATTTGATATCTTGTGCACTCTTATTTCATTTCAATCCCTCTCTTCTCTAGTGATGTGTCTCGCTAGAACACTGGTCCCAGCATGGTTCAGGTGTGTACAGAACTGTGTATTCTCTGTACAGAACCTCTTTCCTAGTTCTTCCTCTGCCATTGGTACCAACATGAACCGGGGCAACTGGTTTCTCTCCCTCCCACTGCAAGTTCCTCTCCAGCCCTGAGCAGATGCCCTGAACCCTGACACAGACAAACAACACAGCCATCTGGACTCTGTCCCTTTGCTGCAGAGATTGGTGTCAATCCCCGTCACTAAGCTGTCCCCCAAGGAACAAAATGTTCCTTTTTTTCCCCTTCACTTGAATGGCCTCCTGTACCACGGTGCCAGTGTGAGTCAGCTCATCCTCCCTGCAACCCCCACTCCCATCCAAACAAGCTGAGAGAACCTCAAAGCTGTGAGACAATGGCAGAGACCGACAGTCCTGCCCTCCTGACCCCCTGACCTGCCTCACTCACAGTCACAGCCTCCTTTCCCTGACCACTGACCAAATCAGCTCTTGCTGCCACTGGCAGTCTCAGAGCCGATCTCAGGACACATCCCTTTAGAGATCAAAGTGACCGTCTCCCTTAACAGAGTGGATCCTTCTTGGGAAAGCGAATTGCGTGGAGGACGTGGAAAGTCTGCAGAGAGATTTGGATAGGCTGAGCGAGTGGGCGAGGATCTGGCAGATGGAATATAACGTTAGCAAATGTGAGGTTATCCACTTTGGAAGAAATAATAGTAAATTGGAATATTATTTAAATGGAGAAAAATTACATCGTGCGACTGTGCAGAGGGACCTGGGGGTCCTTGTGCACGAATCGCAAAAACTCAGTCGCGAGGGGGATAGAATATAAAAGCAGGGAGGTCTTGCTGCAACTGTACAAGGCACTGGTGAGGCCGCAACTGGAGTACTGTGTGCAGTTTTGGTCCCCTTATTTGCGAAAGAATATATTGGCCTTGGAGGGAGTGCAGAGAAGGTTCACCAGGTTGATACCGGAGATGAGGGGTGTAGCTTATGAGGAGAGATTAAACAGATTGGGTCTGTACACGTTGGAGTTTAGAAGGATGAGGGGTGATCTTATAGAGACATATAAGATAATGAAGGGGCTGGATAGGGTAGAGGTGGAGAGATTCTTTCCACTTAGAAGGGAAACCAGAACTAGAGGGCACAGCCTCAAAATAAGGGGGGGGGGCCGGTTCAGAACAGAGTTGAGGGGGAACTTCTTCTCTCAGAGGGTAGTGAATCTCTGGAATTCTCTGCCCATTGAAGTGGTGGAGGCTTCCTCGTTGAATATGTTTAAATCACGGGTAGATAGTTTTCTGATCGATAAGGGAATTAGGGGATATGGGGAGCAGGCGGGTAAGTGGAACTGATTCGCTTCAGATCAGCCATGATCTTGTTGAATGGCGGGGCAGGCTCGAAGGGCCAGATGGCCTACTCCTGCTCCTATTTCTTATGTTCTTATGTTCTTATGACAGGGAGATGACAATTTCTCTGGCTGGGTGGGGATAGTGGGGAGGGGGGGTTCCATTCTCCACAGCTGTGCAATCATCCCCAATGTATTCACACAGCTTTGCGTTGAAGTCTCTGAGCTTTACTAGCAAGCTGAAACCTTTGAAACCCTCTCTATTCCATTGAAAACCTTCAATATTTTGTCAATTTCTTGGTGCAGTGCATTGAAATAGATTTGCACTGACAGCTTAATGGATTTCAACTCAGGCGCCAGTCAGCTCTGTTTATTTACCTTTCCCTTTATGTTTGAATATATCTCAAATACTTTCATTGTTCCCTAACTGCAATGTTCACAAAGACTCTTAGTCTGATTCACAGCTCTATGTTTGAGTGTGTGAGTGGAGTGTGTATGTGTGGCATGTATGATTGCATCTGTTACTGCGAGTGTGCATGTTTGTGAGACTGTGTGTGTGTATGTGTGATTGCGTGTGGGAGCGTGTGTGGGAGCATGCGCGCAAATGTGCATGGGAGTGTGCATGATGGTCCTGGACAATCCCACTCCATGTGTTTTTTTCTGAGTCCCAAAAATTTCATGACAATGCAGGCATCGAAACAAACAGAATGACACATAGTCAACTGTTAAGAAGGGTGGATGGTGTTGAGGAATTGAAGCTGAGATTTTTCAGCAACATTTTACTTATTTAGCATCCGAAAGAAAATGAGAGAGTGGGAGAGGTCCAGGCTCTCTGTTCCAGAACCTAGGGCCAGGCAATCTCAATCCAATGCTGTCAATATTGAAGCCATGACAAGGTGCAACAGGTCAGAATTCTTGGAGGAAATATTTCAGAGGAATGTAGTGTTGGGGACTTTACAGAGACTGAGTAAAGTGAAGACATGGAGGGATCTGAGCACAAAGTAGAATAAATGATAAACATGAGGCAGTGTCAGAGCAGGAGCCAATGTAAATCAGAGAGCACAGAGGTGATGGTTGAGTGAGACTCAGTGCGAGAATAAGCGGGTGGGATTCTCTCAACACGCTGGCATCAGCAGGGGACCTGTAGGAGGACTTGCAACCGGCGTCCAGCTGATCGCGAGTGTCCAATGCCTTTTTCTTTTACATAATCAGCCTTGTTCTTGAAAACAGCGTGAGTATGATTACCATAAAATTCACGAGCCAGGGATGGTATTCCTCAAACTCGCTATTGTCTCTCCCCAGCTGGGAGCGGTTCCCATCAGCAGGAATTAAAGCTGGCCCCATCCACGAGAACCAGGCGTGATCACCTCTCTGGTGGGTACAGAGGCCATTCAGGCGCCCTCTCGCCCCACCCTCCAGGGCGCCAGGGTGCGCTTTTCCCCTTGGACAGTGCCAACATGGCACTGCCAGCCTGGCACGCTGGCGCTGTCCACAGGGCAACCCAGCACTGCTCATTGGGCACCGGGTAATGGCAAAGGGGGTTTGACACAAGAGTATGGGGCCTACCAGGTGGTCCGACCGGCAGTGGTGGGAGACGTGCCCACTGCACTCTGCATTATCGATCGGTGTGAGAGGGAGGGAGGAGGGCGGGCAGAGCTGCACATGGCATGGGGTTTGGGGGTGAGCATGGCAGTGCATGGATCAGGGCTGGCCATGGGTGGCTGGCGATTGGGGACAGTTGTCTGGGAGGCCAGCAATCGGTGGGGTTGGTCGGTTGGTCGGGGAGTCCGGCAATCAGGAGGGAGGAGGGTGTTGGGAAGCTGGCGATCGGGAGAAGGGGGCCTGGCAAGAAACGAGGAGGCCAGTGATCGGGAGGCCAGCGATGGGAGACCAGTGCGCAGGTCAGCACATGCACACTGGCCCACACAGCGCACTGATGCCAGTCTCTTGGCTGCGATGAGGCCCCTCTGATGGGCGTGAATCTCCCTCTGAGGCACTTTGTGGAGCACAGAGCGCTGGAGATTCATTCAACTAAATAAAGCCAAACAAAAGGGCAGGAAAAATCCGTTTTCCCAACTGTTGGGTGCTTAGTTTCTTTTTGGGCGAATCATCCCCCAGATCTTTAAATGAAACGATCCAAACACAAATCTATTCTCTACTTTTTCCACTAATAGTTGTCCCTGTTAAATGAGAAACTAAGCATTAAATGATTTGCATTGCTCTGTAATTATTCAATTTAAAATATTCACAATAACTTGTCTGTGTGTCAATACCTTCAATCTAGAAACATCTCCCAAATTGCTTCTCAGGAAGATTATCACTCAAAATATCAGATTGATCCATCTAAGGAAAGATTAGGACACTTTGTCAAAGGGAGAGGTTTTGAAGAGTTCACGAAAGGAGGAGAGAAATGGAAAAGTTTAGTCGTCATTGAGAGAGAATTCCAGGGCAGTGTTCTCAGAGGGTTTTAGGGCTGGAAGATGTTAACTGTGAAATAAATAAAATAACTTGGTAAAATGATCATTCTAATTTAGAATCTTACAGCTCACTCTGCATCCACCTCAATATTTTCCTTCATCACTCACTACCACATCTCGCTTTTTTTTCCTGATTCTGCCCCTGTCTCACTGCATTCCCACCTCACTCTGTTCTTTTCTCCCTCCATTCCCTCTCACTCTGCCCTTTTCTCCCTTCATTCCCTCCTCACTCTGTTCTTTTCTCCCTCCATTTCCCGCTCACTCTGTCCTTTTCTCCGTCCATTCCCCGGTCACTCTGTCTTTTCCTCCCTCCATTCTCTCCTCACTCTGTCCTTTTCTCCCTCCATTCCCCCTCACTCTGTTCTTTTCTCCCTTCATTTCCCCCTCACTCTGTTCTTTTCTCCCTCCATTTCCCCCTCACTCTGTCCTTTTCTCCCTCCATTCCCTCCTCACTCTGTTCTTTTCTCCCTCCATTTCCCCCTCACTCTGTCCTTTTCTCCGTCCATTCCCCGGTCACTCTGTCCTTTCCTCCCTCCATTCTCTCCTCACTCTGTCCCTCCCTTCCTCCTCACTCTGTCCTTTTCTCCGTCCATTCCCCGGTCACTCTGTCCTTTCCTCCCTCCATTCTCTCCTCACTCTGTCCCTCCCTTCCTCCTCACTCTGGCCTTTCCTCCCTCCATTCTATCCACACTCTGTCCCTCCCTTCCTCCTCACTCTGGCCTTTTCTCCCTCCATTCCCTCCTCACTCTGTTTCAAGTTCACTCGGGCACTCAGCTTAATCTTGAACTCTCCCCTCTTCCTTACTTTAGAAACCTCTCTCTCTGTATCACCCCCTCTCATCAGGGATGATGCTGCAGCACATCCTCTGGTGGGAGGTTCTCATTACAGTGTGACCGTTTGACATTGGCAGCTTCCATTATCAATGTGGCTTTCGGAAATTCCACTGGGAAAAGTTATCAGGAAATTTGTACAGATTCCTAATATATTTTATGAGTCGGTGCTCTTTACTCTACAAAACGTTTCGGCAGATTTGACACACAAATAATGAGGGATGAAGACAATGGAAAAGTCTCACTCACTGTTCCATAGGTATAGAGAATTTAAAATTCATTTCAACCATATTAGATGGAATGCAGAGTCGAGGAGATTGACGCACGCACACACAAACACACATGCACACACACACACACACATGCACACACGCACACACACGCACGCACACACAAACACAGACACATACACACACACACGCACGCACACACACAAAACCATTATTAGATTTTGCAGCACCTAGCAGGAAAGTGAATCCTTTAAATGTTTTTCAAAGGGGAAAAGGTATGGGGAATGGAGAGGGAAATGGACGTGAGTGGACCATTCCTTCAACAGCCAGAGCAGGTATGAGAAGTTGAATGGTCGCTTTGTTGTAGCCAGTTCCATGATGTTTCAATTCCAGTGCTTGTGCTGGTGTTCATCAAGTGTACATACAACAGTTCTGTTTTTCTTCAATCAAGGTTCCGTGCCTGTCTAATCTGTTTCCTCCAATTAGTGGAACTAATAACAATGTTTACGTAAGTCTCATGGTCTCAGTGGGTGTCACTCGCTTGTATTAATAAAGGGTCCCACTGAGTGAGTGAGCTCAGGGTCAGTGAAACCTAAAGGACAATAGAGTTCATCACAGAACTTGCATCATGTGGAGGATTTATTATTTCTGCTCTTTGATATCGAACCCATTTTCTATCGCATCCTTGCAGTGGTTGGAGTTCTGTGTGAGTTATTGTAATCATTGCAGGTTTGACTTCTCTGATAGTGGAACTTGTTGGTGTCGGGCATGTTACACAGTTGTATGGTTGAAGTTATTATTTCCAATCATGATGATCATTATTTTATTTCAGGCAATGTTTTATTTCAGGCATTGAATCAGAACTAAACATGTGTTTACTGATAAGAACATAAGAGCATAAGAAATAGGAGCAGGAGTAGGCCATCTAGCCCCTCGAGCCTGCCCCGCCATTCAATAAGGTCATGGCTGATCTGATATTGGTTTAGTTCCACTTACCCGCCCGCTCCCCATAACCCTTAATTCCCTTATTGATCAGAAATCTATCTTCCTGTGACTTAAACATATTTAACGAGGTAGCCTCCACTGCTTCAATGGGCAGAGAATTCCA
The DNA here is from genome assembly GCF_964213995.1 of Mustelus asterias. NCBI lineage: Eukaryota > Metazoa > Chordata > Chondrichthyes > Carcharhiniformes > Triakidae > Mustelus > Mustelus asterias. The sequence goes on along the minus strand of NC_135815.1, from coordinate 80,467,218 downwards.
GAGATTCACTACCCTCTGAGAGAAGAAGTTCCTCCTCAACTCTGTTCTAAACTGACTCCCCCTTATTTTGAGGCTGTGTCCTCTAGTTCGTGTTTCCTTTCTAAGTGGAAAGAATCTCTCTGCCTCTACCCTGTCTAGCCCCTTCATTCTCTGATGTGTCTCTATAAGATCTCCCCTCAGCCTTCTAAACTCCAAAGAGTACAGGCCCAATCTACTCAGTCTCTCCTCATAAGCAAACCCCCTCATCTCCGGTATCAACCTGGTGATCCTCCTCTGTACTCCCTCCAAGGCCAATATATCCTTTCGCAAATAAGGGGACCAAAACTGCACACAGTACTCCAGTTGCGGCCTCACCAGTACCTTGTCCAATTGCAGCAAAACGTCCCTGCTTTTATACTCCAACCCCTTTGCAATAAAGGCCAACATTCCATTTGCCTTCTTGATCACCTGCTGCACCTGCAAACTGAGTTTTTGCGATTCATGCACAAGGACCCCCAGGTCCCTCTGCACAGTAGCATGTTGTAATTTTTCCGGCCCCGCGCCCGAATTGGGTGTCGGTAAAGCCGCAATCTGCTCGGAATTGGGTGCAGATCGCAGTATAGGCCCGGCGCCCAACTTTACCTTCAGGATAAACTACAGTTGTGAAAGACATTCGATAAATGCACTTGTAGCTGTTTTCTTGAAGTTGATTGTGAGGGTGTGTTCTGTGGTGAACAGAATGTAAATTATTTGCTGTACCATTTTCCATCTTCCCGGAATGCTCTGAAAGAATTGATAAGTAATAAGCTGTGACTCCGTTATTGGATTCATGAGTTATCCACATGCTCACTATTACAGCCCAAATTCAGAGCTCCTGTAGATTATTCAACTGATTCAACAGTGAATCAGATCCAATCTCCAACCCAAGGAGCTGAAACTAAATATAGAAACTCCGCCTGTCTCACCAGTGAGTCTGTTTCGATTAATTTAACCTGAACTCAGTTGCTATATTTCTGCACTAATGTCATTCTCCTTGTTCATTGAGAAACTTATCTGCTGACCCATTGGGCTGTTTCTTTAAGTGAGTTGTAAAACTGCAACTTTTAACATTTTCTCTACTTGTTCTTTATATCTTTGCTTCTTCTCACTGGACAACTTTGTTTTATGATCTGTTTTAAATTTACAGCTAACTTAGTCGCGATTGTGACTCTATCTCGAGGGAGGTGCGGTCTTTCCAAAGGTGTCACTCGGTACCTGGTGGCGATGGCTGCAGCCGATCTGCTGGTTGTCATTATTCGGGTCATACTGGAGAAAATTAATCCCTTCAAACTGAACGCTGTAATATCTTTCTCTCGTCATGCCTGTGGCATCAGAGAAGTTATTGCCACCGCAGCTGTTAGCAGCTCTGTCTGGCTCACAGTCGCCTTCACCTTTGACCGAATGGTGACCATTTGCTTCCAGAAACTGAAGATGAAATACTGCACTGAGAAAACAGCAGCCATCGTTATCACAACGGTGAGTTTACTGTGTTTATTCACCAAAATCCCGGTGTTTTTTAAGTATGACCCCTATTACCGCTGGGTATCAGACGAGTACCACTATTATCCTGTGTGGAAAGTCTTTGACTGGGTGGACCGCATTTTAACTCCAGTGCTCCCCTTCGTGCTGCTACTGCTGCTCAATACTCTCACTGTCAGGCACATCCTGCTGGCCAGTGCAGTCCGCAGGAAACTGAGGGGACAGCGAAACGGGGGGGAGCAGAATGATCCAGAAATGAAGAATCGAAGAAGATCCATCATTTTACTCTTCACCATATCGGGCAGCTTTATCCTGTTATGGGTGACACGTGTTGTATTTCTATCAATTCAACAAATAACTGGGATGTATGATTTTTGGACACCTGATGGATTTGTATTAGATATGATAGGATCAATGCTCCAGTTATCCAGTTCCTGCACCAACACATTTATTTACGCAGTCACACAGAGGAAGTTCAGAGAGGAGGTGATGAATGCTGTGAAATATCCTTTTACTGTCATCCGGAATTTCATTAAATGATGGGAAGAAAGCTGGAAAATTTAAACACGGACTGGGTAGCAAAATTATTGTTCCTGTCCAGCTCAACTCCTGTTGAATAAACATGTCCAAAGGGCTTTGAAAATGAGAAGCAGAATCTTCCTCAAATCTACACATTCTAGTCAGGTGGAAGTTTAAAAGTGAATTCTCCAGGTTCTGAGAAATAATTGATTTGAGGATATTGGGATGAATATTATTTTGTCTCAAATACAAAGTTTAAATGAGATCTGATTATGATTTAAACATTCTGACAAGTCAAAGGGAAAGATTCGAACGACACAGATTTCACTTCTCACTAACTCCACAGAATAAATACGGTGAGTTTGAAAGGAATGGAAACAACTGATTCAGTGAGACGCAGAAAAATTGAAGATGACGCGTCGAAACGATGATTGTTGTTGTTGAGAACTGACAATAAAAATAATTTGAAAACTGCCTTTTCAGGGAAAGTGAAATCTTTGTGAGGAATTTAGAATGTCGACAAATTGAAAACTCCTGGAAAGCAGGAACATGGAGACAATTGCTGAATCATCAACCTGGGGAGAACAAACAACATTGGGAAAGGGGACTTTGAACCAGCTCACTTGTCCTAGATTCAGAAAAAGGAGTTTGAACAAACATTCTGAAACAGGTTGGACAGCCCATCCAGTTCATTCAGTGATCAATAGTCATCATCCCATGTGTTTCTGTGCTTCCATGTCTCTTTATCTCCATTCCACCAGCCACCAATCAAACATATTGCTCAACGTTCTACATGGCATATTTCTCTGGCAATATGGAATGGACAGAGAGCTGACTGCAAGACAGGAAACTGGGAGATCCTTTCACGTACCTCCAACATTCTGCCTCCAATTGGACACCCCTACCGGGACAATTACTTTTCCTCGATCTTTTCATTGGGAACAGTCATCGGGACATTGGCCTTCTCAATCTTTCTGCCACCCTCACCCATTCCAATCTCTCTCCTTCCGAACTTTCCGCCCTTCGCTCCCTCAGGTCCAACCCTGACATTGTCATCAAACCTGCCAACAAAGGGGGTGCTGTTGTCGTCTGGCGTACTGACCTCCACCTCGCAGAGGCTGAGCGCCAACTCTCAGACACTTCCTCCTAACTCCCCCTGGACCATGATCACACCACTGAAAATCAAGCCATTATCTCCAACACAGTCACTGACCTCATTTCCTCCAGATGCCTTCCCCCCACAGCTTCCAACCTCATGGTCTCCCAATTCTGGACAGCCCACTTCGACCTACTTCCCAAAATCCACAAAAAGGAGTGTCCTGGTAGGTCCATTGCGTCCGCATGCTTCTGCCCCACTCAACGTATTTCCTCTTACCTTGACTCCATCCTCACTCCCCTGGTCCATTCCCTCCCCACCGGTATCTGGGATTCCTCTGATGTCCTGCATCATATTGCCAGCTTCCAGTCCGCAGGCCCTAACTACCTCCTATTCAACATTGATGTGCAATCTCTCTACACCTCCATTCCACACCAGGGTGGCCTGAGAGCTCTTCGCTTCTTTCTTGAAAAGAGGCCTGAACAATTCCCATCCACCATCACTCTCCTCCGCCTGGCTGAAGTCATTCTATCTCTCAACAACCTCTCCTTTAACTCCTCCCATTTTCTCCAAATCATAGAAGTAGCAATGGGTATCCACATGGGTCCCAGCTATGCTTGTCTTTATATGGGGTATGTGGAACATTCCTTGTTCCAGGCCTACCCAGGTCTCCTCCCACAACTCCTTTACTGTACATTGATGACAATTTTGGTTCTGCTTCATGCTCTCATCCAGACCTTGAAAAATTCATCAACTTCACTTCCAGTTTCCTCCCCTCCATCGCCTTCACCTGGTCCATCTCAGACACTTCCCTTCCCTTCCTTGACCTTTCTGTCTCCATTTCCGACAATAGACTATCTACCAGGATCCAATACAAGCCCACTGACTCCCACAACTATCTGGACTACAGCTCTTCACACCCCACATCCTGTAAGGACTCCATCCCTTTCACTCAGCTCCTTCACCTCCATCGCATTTGTTCCAATGATGCCACTTTCCAAAGTTGTGCTTCTAATATGTGCTCCTTTTTCCTCAATTGTGGATTCCCATCTACAGTTAACGACAGGGCCCTCAACAGCGTGCAGTCCACCTCCCGCACCACGACCCTCACCCCCTCCCCTCCCTCCCAGAACAAGGATAGAGTCCTCCTTATTCTCACATTTCACCCCGCCAGCCTCCGCATGCAAAGCATAATCCTCCGCCATTTTCGCCAACTCCAGCGTGATGCCAACACCAACACATCTTCCCTTCATTCCACAGAGACCATTCCTTCCAGGTTAACCTAGTCAACTTCTTCACCAAACCAACACCTCTCCCGTCACTCATGGCACCTTCCCATGCAATCACAGAAGGTGTAACACCAGCTCCTTTACCTCTCCTATGTTCACCGTCCACAGTCCAAAACATTCATTCCAGGTTAAGCAGCGTTTCACTTGCACCTCTTTCAATTTGGTCAATTGCATTCGCTGCTCCCAATGTGGTCTCCTCTGTATCAGAGAGACCAGACATAGACTGGGAGATCACTTTGCTGAGCACCTTCGCTCTGTGCGCAATCAGGATCCTGACCTTCCGGTTGCTTGCCATTTTAACACACGATTCTGCTCCCATGCCCACATGTCTGTCCTTGGCTTGCTGCAATGTTCCAGTGAAGCTCAACACAAACTGGAGGAACAGCATCTCATCTTCCGGCTCAGTAATTTACAGCCTTCCAGTCTCAACATCGATCCCCACCCCACAACATCTCCATCTGTCACAGCTTACAGCTTCTCTGCCGTTTGACCATTCAAACCCTTTATTCTCTCTGTGGATAGCTATTAGCAGTCTTTTCCCCTGTTTTCTATGGCTATGACTCATCTTTCATTCCTTCCCCCTGCAGTATAAATATCTCCCACTTTCTATGCCTTTTAGCTTTGACAGAGGGTCATCTGGACTTGAAACGTCAGTTCTTTTCTCTCCTTACAGATGCTGCCAGACCTGCTGAGATTTTCCAGCGTTTTCCCTTTTGGCTTCAGGAAACTGGGAGTTGGGTTAAAGTCATTCAGATTGGCAGGAAGTGGGAAGTGGCTACCAAAAGGACCAATGCTGGAACATTGTTGTTCCCAATTCATATTAACAACATGAACAATATTCACAATGAAGAACAAACTGTGGGGACAGTGAAATGTGGATGAAACCAACAATGCAATTTCCACATTTGTAGATGACACAACATTGAGGAGCATTGTCGATACTGAGGGGGGACTGCCACACATGAGGAGAAAACATTCATAAATGTACAGAAGAGGCATTTCAAATTAATTTCAACATTGATAAGTGTGAGGCATTACAATTTGCTCAGAATCATAAGATCAGATAAAAGATGGAAAATAAGAATCTAAATGAGGCAGAGATGCAAAGAGGTCTTAGATTTTCGGTGTCCAAGGTATTAAAGCTGTTACAGGAGCAAACAAAAGATTAGGGTTTAATTCTTGGGGATTGGAATTGAAAATTAAAGAATTGCAGTTAAACCTGTACAAAGCACGGTCCGACCGCACGTGGAGCTCTGTGTATGGTTCTGGTCACCACATTATAAAAAGGATATAGAAGCACCAAGGAGGATACAGAAATGATTGACAAGGATGATAAGGATTCTACTTCTCAACAAATGATAAACAGGCTGGGTGTCGGGCTCTAATTGGTCACTGGTGTTTTCACTTCTAAGCCAGGCTCCAGATGCTGCAGCTCTGTCACTCCATTGGGAGAGATTATCACTGCTCAGCCAGGAAGAAACCTCAGGAACTGGGCAGGAAATGTTCACAAAAATACTTTTAAAATGTGGGATCTTCCCTGCCCATGTCCCCATCTGTGGGATCCTCAGTCTCTGGTTGTGATATCCCCCTGGACTATCACATGGTGGCCATCTCCAATTAACTGATGACTCCTCACAGGATGCAGAGCTGCCCCACCATTGAAAAAACGCCAAGAGCCCAATGTATTGACCCCTATTTGGGACAGGGTCTCGATACAAGCATTAATTCTAAATGCGTGCATTCCTCTGTGTACAAATATATCTCCTGCTCTTGTCCAAGTCTCTTCAAATTAACATCACATCGATGTTCCCTCAGAATCTACAGCCTGTTTCTATCTGTCCTGTCCCATCACTTTATAATTTAAAATTGTCTCCAATCACCTTGGTAACAAAACAGTTGTCCTTGTCCAAGGCTGTCTTTGTATCTGCCTTTCTTCACACTGTTAATATTCAGATTACTGTTGTACATTTTGCTGTAATTTGACCAATCCTAAGAATTGACCTTACTTTATCTAAGTAGCAGCAAAATAAAATATAATTGTTGAATGTTGCAAGCTTTTTTTCACAGACAAGGAAAGGTCTGGGCAGGAATGAACTGTTGGAAATTATGAAAAACATGAGCATCCCCAGATCACGTCGTGTCCAGTTTTGATCCGAATGGAATGAGTGATTGATGAGCAAGAAGAGGAAAAATAACTTTCCAATTCTGGAATGTGGAAGTTATTGATTCTGTGTGAGGGTTGGAGCAGATAGCGATTTGGAGAACCACTAAACAGGCAAAGACTCACAGTGAATCTGCTGAAATTGAGTTGGAGGGCAGGAGATAGGATGTTGGGCAGGAGGTTTAGGGGTATGTGAGGAAGCACTTTTTTATCCAGTGGGGTGTGATGGTCTGGAATGCGCTACCTGGGAGGCTGGTACAGGCAGGTTGCCTCATATCTCTGGATGAGCACTTGGCACATCATAACATTCAGGGCTATGGGCAACTGCTGGCTGATGTGATTAGGTGGGAGTTGAGGTGTTTCAAACGTGTTAGTGCTGAGTCGATTGGACAAAGGGTCTCTTCTGCGCTGTCTGATTCTATGATTCTGTGTTTGAAAGCATCTGTGGAACTGGTCATGGGGAACAGCGCAGGATGGGATAAGGGAAGAGGAGTTAAAGTCCTGGTTAATCAAGGACAGAAGGAATGAGCAAAGGCACTAAAATCTCCTGGAGGGTGGGTAACATTGGGGCACACTTTGAATATCTTTAAACGGTACTTGGAGCTGTAGCCAAGGCCAAAATGTTCAGTCATAAATTAAACATCGATGTTGAGTAACTGCCGAACTGACCACTTGCTCTTGTTTGTACATATGTGGCTTTTGATTACAGTCACGAGAACTTAAAATCAATTGAAACTCTTTGGGCCACAATCACCTGGCTCCCCTGTGTGGGGTTTTTGGGAGTTCAATTCCCCAGAACTAGATCATAGAAATCCTACAGTGCAGAAGGAGGCCATTCGGCCCATCAAGTCTGCACCGACCACAATCCCACCCAGGCCCTACCCCCACATATTTTACCCACTAATCCCTCTAACCTACACATCCCAGGACTCTAAGGGGCAATTTTTTAACCTGGCCAATCAACCTAACCCGCACATCTTTGGACTGTGGGAGGAAACCGGAGCACCCGGAGAAAACCCACGCAGACACGAGGAGAATGTGCAAACTCCACACAGACAGTGACCCGAGCCGGGAATCGAACCTGGGACCCTGGAGCTGTGAAGCAGCAGTGCTAACCACTGTGCTACCGTGCCGTCCGGTATCTTTAAATGTCTCATTGTTCTTGGGCTGGAAACTGACTGATCAAAAACATTGTTCTGAAGACATTCCAGAATGTTCTCTCCTTCGCTGTCCTTAACCCAATGACTGTCTGATTTTATGTGGGAATAGTTAAAGTCACCCATTGTCAATACTCAAAGGTCATTTCACCTCAGTAATTTCATTGCACATTTGATAATCTATTACTTTCCCATTGATTGGTAGTTCACAAAATAGACCAAATAGCAGAAGAGCTTGTTGTTTCTTATCTCGAACCAAATGATTGTCCCTTTTGACTTCTCAAGGATGTTTCTCCTTTCAGCACTGTGATACTTCCATCATGCATTATCAAAGCAAACATTTCTATTCATAGCCGCATATCATAGACTAACTCACTTGAAAGATTTGAGCTGTCATTGAAACTGCGAAAGTACAGGTCCCCCACTGTGTTAAGGATAGGTCGTGGAAGCATGCCAAGCAGTATCAATACTTCTTTGTTGGCTCTGCAGAGGATGTCAACAAATATCTATTCAAATTTCAAGCACCAATTTTCTTTTCAACCAAGAGTCACAGCAGCCTTTTTTCTCTTCAGAATTAAACTGAGGGGATTTAAATGACTTCTCGGCTCGAGAGCTCCACAGAACGAATCCACCATTTATACACATTGATGACTCCTGTTGGCTAAAACAAAGAGATCACCTAACCCCTCCAAAAGGCCTCCTTATTTCTCAAAGAACACTGTCAGGTTTAGAAATTTTGTTTAATTTCATGGAGTCAAAGAGTTGAGTATTAGAAAGGCGTGTGACAAACTTCCTCCTAAGAATGGCCATTTGCACTTTTGAATATTATTTTGCCTCTGTGAAGTGTGGATGTGTAAAATACATCCTGTCCACATATTCCCCCACCCACCCTGGTGAAAATGGCAGTGCCGGGTTTGGGGGCAGGAAATCTCGGTTCGGGGCTCATTTTGGATCAGGAGTGGAGCCATTCCATCTCTGTGTAAATTTGGGCCCAGGTCTTCATGGCCAAACCCCTGTTAAATGAAATGAAAATCTCCCCCATTGCACCAGCTAACCATCCCACAAGGATATTGATGGCAGATCTGTTCAGGTAAAACACGCCAATACTCAACAGATGCTTTCTGTCACAGAACTGGTCCCAATATCCCAGGAGCCAGAGGCTCTCTCTCTCTGGAACCACCTCTCTATCCACACAATTACCTGCTATGTCCATCTATTTCTCTCATATTAGCATGTGGCACCAGGAATAATTCAGAGATTACTGTTCTGCTTTTGTAACGTTTTCTCTCAATCCTTAAACTCATATTAAAGGACCTCGTCTCTCATCCTCTTGATGTCATTGGTTCCACCATGGACCATATTTCTGCCTCCTCCCCTTCCACCCCACCCCACTCCCCACCCACCCACCCCCCCCCCCCCCCCCACCCTCCCATCAGAATGTTCCACTCCCTCTCCGTGATGTCTCTTACCCTGACACTGGGGAGGCACCGCCCCAAACAGGAGTCACATCAACAGTAACAGAGCTGCTTTCCTGTCCCCATGACTTTCAAATCCAGAATTACTGCTGAATGTCTTCAATTTGCTGTGTATTCCTCTGTCTCAGGGTATCAGGCTCAGGGCTGTGCTCCTCCAGATGGTCATCACACTCACCAGTACCCAATGCTGAATATCAATGAGAGATTGCCCCATTCTCAGTGGATTCCTGCCCCTCGTGTCCCTCTCTGCCCTCCCACGGTGAGCAGCCACTTGCTATTTTGGCCTCTAACTGGCTGTGGGCTGAGCAGTTCCCTGAAACTGTGACCTGGGAATGTTCAGTCGCCCACCTGCCCTGAATGAACCCTCTCATCCCCAGAATCCTCAGCGTGATTCCAATCTATTGGAGGCAGTTCCTCCAAACTCAGGCCTCCTGGAAACATGAAGATTCTGAGGTTAGCACACGGCACAAGGACTGCAGGCGACAGGGTGAAGCGCTTCCTACATTTCTATTGGAACAATCACCAATGTTATGAACCTGGACATTGAGTTGTGACACTCACCCTCTCCATTCATTCACTCACTCACTCGCTCGCTTGCTTGCTCACTCACTCACTCATTCACTCACTTACTTATTCACTCGGGCCCTGTGTCTTCCCCGAATCTGCTGCAAAAGACCATTTCCAGGCTTGCTTGAAGTCTATCTGGGTCCATTGTAAAAAGGACCCCCCAAGGTCGACGTGAGGCCTCCACAGGCCCATCTGGAGACCCTGAGCTCTGCTCACCTTCCTCCCCGCCACCGGCACCCCCACCTCATCACACCTCGGATTAAATTATAGTCAGGGCAGCCTGATGCCCCCAGGGTCCAGCTGGGCCACATCCCATCATCTTCCCGCCCCACACGGGCCTGTTGTAGCTGCTCTGAGCTCCCCCATGCTGCAACCCATCATTCAAAGATACCTGGAAATTGACTGCATTTGACGTCCCATGGAGTGCCCCCGGGGCCTCTGGGCACCCCAAGGGAGGAGGAAGAGCTTGAGCCCCTGCCAGTGTCTTCCACCCAGGAGATCCTGGACAACCACAGACCTTCCTTACACCGGAGCATATCGGACCAACGAGATGAACAGAGTGGCACCGAAACAGTGCCATCCTCAAGTCAGCCGGGGCCCTCCAGCTCCCGGCCACCCAGGGGACGTCCGCCTAGGGCATCACAGGCAACGGGGTGGGTATCACAGCTGGACACCTCCACCTCCAATGTGAATCCTGTGGTAGCACCGAGAAGAAGTAGTAAACAGCACAAAGTTAGAAAGTTGTAATTCACGAGAGGGCACGGGTGAAGGTCAGCATTCGTCAGGGTTTGGTAATCATTTAGGGGAAGAGCACAATAAACTGTTAATTGCACATCATGCTGTGATTGATGTGTCTCTGATTCCCTTCCCCCCCCCCGCCCCCCCACCCCCCCCGGCCCCCCCACCCACACCTCAGTGCTCCCGACTCCCAAACACAGAGGTGCTGTCTGTTGAGCCTTACAGACTCAGCCCATGTTTCAGAGTGCCTGTCCTACCTTCCCCAACATTCACCAGACCCTTGGTGCAAGTGCCCGCAACCCCCCCACCCCCCTCCCATCTGTTGGCCAAAAACACGTGTCCCCAACCCTTCCAGCTCCCTGGGCCAGGGTGGCAGCGTGCATTCAGAGTACAGGTAGGAGTCAGACTTGAATTGCACCAGGGGCAGGATCCCAGTGTGCACAAGAGTGAGTCGTCATCATCTTCCAGCCTTCAAACAAGACTCGCTATCATTGCCAGCTCAGGCACATTAATATGGTCGGATGTTTCTGGGGGAAAGGGTGGTGGGATGACAGGAGCAGGGGAAGGGTGATGTGGTGGTTTGAGGGCCCAGGTCGATGTGGAGGGGGAATAGCGGCTGCACTTGCTCCTGGGGTGTGGTGGGTGTGTGTTGGTTGCACCCCCCCTCACTGCACAGCACTAGCTCGGTGAAGCGGGCTGCAATCAAGGCGTCCCTTGCTGCCCTTCCCTGCCGGACAGTTGCCATTGCTGTCTTTCCTCCAGCTCTTCATGTGGTGGGGCGGCCACATCGCCCCCTCGCTGCTGCTCCTCCTCCCCCTCCTCCTCCTCCTGCTCCAGCTGGTCTCCCCACTGCTGGGTGATGTTGTGCAGAGTGCAGCAAATGATCATGATGCATGAAGCACGCACAGGGTCACACTGGAGAACCCCCCCCCCCCCAGAGCAGTCCAAGCAGCGGAACCACATCTTCAGCAGGCTGACCACTCAACGGCGGACCGGGTGGCTGCATGGGCCTCATTGTAGCGGGTCTCCGCCTCGGTCTGGGGCCTCCACACAGGCATCATCAGCCATGGCCTTACCGAGTAACCCTTGTCACCCAGTAGCCATCCCGGGAGCCTGGGCTAGTCTTAAAAGAGCCCAGGGATGTCGGACTGCCGGAGCACAAAGCTGTCACAGACACTCCCTGGGTGGCATGCATCGACCTGCATGATCTTCAGCCGATGGTCGCACACGATTTGAACGTTCAGGGAGTGGAACCCCTTCCGGTTCACAAATCGCTGTGGCCCTGCATGGGGGCGCCCGCAAGGTGATGTGTGTGCCATCCACTGCGCCCTGCACATTCGGAATCCTGGCGATGTTGTGCAGCATAAATTTGAGATTTGTATGGGATATAATTTTTTTAAAGTTACTATTCAGTAATCAGCAGCGTTACATTGCACTCAGCAATCGGTGATCAGCAATACACCAGGGAGTCAAAATCAATTTCTGCAGCCTGAGATGATGGAGGGATCACTCGTGTTTCTGAACACAGTGATGTTATTCAGTCAATGCAGCCCAGAAATTACAAAGAAGCCGAACACATTTGGAGCGCATCAATCTTCACCTGTAATAGTATAGGAGCATTCCTGCATTCATTGTGAAATGTGTTGACTAGTTAGTTACCTCACAGGTTTGACCGGGATTAAAGTTCCCTCCACACTGTCCAGTCAAACACTTCTGATGATTAACTGTGCAAATTATTGATATCGTGAGAAGTGCATAAAATTGGCAACAGATTATCAGGAATGATGGGAACCACATGAAGAGGCTGAGATGGATCATCCACTGGGCACTTCTGGCTGAAGATTGTTGGAAATATTTCAGCCTTGTCTTTTGCACTGATGTGCCGGGCTCCCCCATCACTGAGGATGTGAATATTTGTGGAGCCTCCTCTTCCTGTCAATTGTTTAATTGTCCGTCACCATTCACGACTGGATGTGTCAGGACTCCAGAACTTAGACTTGATCTATTGTTTGTGGGATCGCTTAGCTCTGTCTATCGCATCGTGCTTCTACTATTTGGCCTGCCTGCAAGTAATCCTGTGTTGTAGCTTCACCAGGTTGACACCTCACTTTTTGGACATGCCTGGTATTGCTCCTGGCATGCCCTCCTGTAGTCTTCATTGAACCAAGGTTGATCCCCTGGCGTGTTGGTGATGGTAGATGGCGTGTTGGTGATGGTAGATGGCGTGTTGGTGATGGTAGATGGCGTGTTGGTGATGGTAGATGGCGTGTTGGTGATGGTAGATGGCTGCTGCTGATGGCCCACAGAGCCTCATGAATGCCCAGGTTTGAGTGTTAGACCTGTTTGGAATCTATCACATTTATTACGCTGGTGGAGCCACACAATATGATGAGTGATATCCTCAATGTGAAGATCGGACTTCATTTACACAAGGACTCAGCATCATTATCCAATACCAATTAATGGCCATTTAAAGAGCTCAATCCACCTCCACTGCCATTATCCTCTGGGCATTGGGATTCAGATGGGACTGGGAAGACCATTCTTCCATCAAAGGTGGTGAAAGGGTGGAGAGGAAGGGGTTGGGGTTCACCCTTTAGGGTGCCTTTTGTACAATGGGGACATCCCGCCTCTCTTTGTGTCTTCCCACCTGGCAGCCTCCAAACCAGATTTCCCCTGAGGAGAAGTGGGCGCTGTACTGTTGGGATGGTCCACACCTGAACCCAGCTGGACCAGCCATCCGTATAACGTGGCAAGTAGAGAGGGCCAAACTAGTCGGGGGTTTAAAATATATCAGATTAGACCTCAGTCACACCCATCAGCAGCTGGAGTTGGATGAGGATTCACAAAGGCTGCTTACTATCAACACCCACAAGGGTTTGTACCAGTATACACAGTTACCTATTGGAGTCTCATCAGCCTGTGCCATTTCCCAGCATACATTGGAGAGCCAATTACAAGGCATCTCTCGTGTAGTGGTTTATCTTGATGATGTACTAATGACAGGAACCTCACCTGAAGAACACAGATCAAATTTGGAAGAAGTATTGAGAAGGTTTTAAGAAGCAGGGTTTAGGTTGGAATTGGAGAAATGTATGTTCCAAGCAGAGGAAGTTACATATTTGGGTTTTAGCGTAGACACAAAGGGCGACATCCTTTGGAAGAGAAAGTTAAAGTCATTAACGAGGTTCCACAGCCGAAAGACGCATCAGAGTTGAAATCATTTCTGGACATGGTAAGCTATTATGGTAGATTTTTAATAAACATATCTACCAAAGTTAAAGAAACATCAGCATGGGAGGTGGGGAAGCCTTTGTAAAAATTAAGCAGCTTCTGCAGTCGTCGGCTTTGTTGATGCTCTTCAATCCAACCAAAGCTTTGGTAATAACCTGCGATGCATCACCGTATGGAGTGGGAGCAGTGTCGTCCCACCTGGTGCCTGATGGAATGAAAGGGCCTTGCCTTTTCTTCTGGAACATTATCAGAGGCAGAATAAAAGTATTCCAAGATAGCTAAAGGAAGTTTGTCGGTCATCTGTGCAATGAAAACATTTCATCAATATATTTATGACAACACATTATGATAGTTTCCAAACACAAACCATTGTTATGTCAGAGATAAACCAGAGCCACCAATTGCCTCTTCAAGGCTGCAGAGATAGGCTCTCTTGTCAGCAGCGTACAGTTATATATTTCAGCATCGCTCTGGAACACAGATATCACTCAGCCAGTTGCCCTTGCCACAGCTAGTAGCATCACCACCAGTCCCACAACAGATAGTCCTCAATCTGGTCGAGACTTTACCAGTCTCTGCCAAACACATAAAGGTGTGGACAGAAAGAGACCCTGCATTGTAGAAAGTTAAAAAGATGGTCATGCAAAGGTGAGAAGTCAGAGTTGCTTAAACCACTAACCAGAGAAGGATGGAAATAACCTGCGTTATTGTGGGGGGGGCTAGAATTCCAGTCCCACCCCAGGGGAGGTGACTTTTATTACAGGAACAGAACTACTCCAATCCAGGGCAAAGCAGGATGAAGGCCCAAGCCAGAGGTTATGTCTGGTGGCCGTGTCTTGATAAGGAAATAGAAAGGATATTTTGTCAACACCCCAATTGAGAAGCTCAACAGGCCTTGCCGCCACTGCTGGTGAATTGGCATCCATGAGAATGGCCTGGTAGACCCTGTCCAAGGAGACATATCGACTTTGCAGGATCATTTATGGCTCATATGTTTCTTATATTCGTAGACGTACACTCAAAGAGGTTCAATGTGCAGTTGATGAAGTCCACAATAGCCACTGCCACCATTGACAAAGTCAGGAAAGATTTTGCTGTTCATGATATTCGGGAAGTCTTCGTGTCAGACAACAGGCCATCATGCACAGTGGAGTAATTCCAAAAATTTATCAATCAAATTTATCACCCTCCATGTTAAGTCAGCACCCAGCCTCAAATGGGCGAGTGGAGCATGAGGTACAAACATTCAAGTCATTGATGGAGAGTCAAGTCAATCGGCCTCTTCCTCTCCGCACAGCCAGTTTTTTGTTGTCTTATAACACCACATCAAATGCAACCACAGGCGTCACGCCAGCTGAGCTACTAATGGGATGCAGCTTAAGAGAACGGTTGGATATGATATTCCCAGATTTGGTGGGGAGGGTGGGGGAGTTTGCAAGCCTCTCAGAGAGAACATCACGATTCAAAGAACAAAGACAGACTGTTCCGAGTTGAGTTCATGGTCAGAAACTTTGCAGCAGGACCGGCTTGTGTGGCTGGTAAGATTGTGGAGAGAATAGGAACGGTCTCCCATGTGATGGAGATACAAGGCTGTCATCACAAGAAACATGTAGACCACCTGAGGAGGAGAGCAGTGACTGATACAGGGGATCAACCGGCGCCCCCTGCTGTGAATTCCAAGTTACCAGGATTGGTTACCGGGATTCCAGTTGGAAACGAGGGATCTGAGCAACCAGTGGTTACTGTAACTGAGGAATCAGCAGCTACAGAGGAGGAGCTTGACCCCGGATTGATGAGTTTGCCTTTTGCATCTGTCCGGCTGGATTCTTCAAATTCTGAAGAGTCTCCCACAAAACTGAGGCATTCGACACGGGTCCGGAATCCTCGGACCAACTACACTTATGATGGGTTTTTCTCAGGGGTATTCCCGCTGCCCTTTAATAAAACATTGTTTGTCTATGCTGAATTCCTCCATTGTTGAATTCATGAGTTAGGGGGGAAGGATTGTGCCAGCGTTACCCCTTTTTAAGGGAGCTCTCCCTGAGGGCCACACGATCAGCCCGGACCCTATGGACTGTCGAGGTGGGAAGCTGAGCCAATTGGGGGCAAGGTTGCGTATCCCAGTCAAGGAGGTCCCGTGGCTGGATCCTGGGAAGAGAGTTGTACAGTCGCATCGTTGATTCAATCTGACATTCTGTTGTAAATATTATTTATCATTGGCATTAAATCCCTTGTTATTTTGTACCACATCGAATCGCCCTCGATTTATTACAGAGTCATAAAGTCAGAGCCATAATTTCAAATTCACAACACGGTGTTAAATTATAAATGTTGCAATGCCAATCATCATAACTCAAATGTCCTGAAGTCAAGAACTTTTCTATAGCTCCACCTTTGACCAGGTTTCCAATCCTGCCGCAGCTCTGAAACAGCCCTTATTCATGTTCCAAATGATATCCGTGTGGCTGTGACCACAGCAAACTCTCCCTCCTCTTCCTTCTCAGCCTGTCTGCAGCTTTGACATGGTTAACATTCCCATCCTCCGTCAATGCCTCATTTCCAGTTTCTCCTCCCTGGTTCCATTCTTCTGTGTCCAGTCATTGTAGAAACTAACTCACACTGGCTTCTCTTCACACTCTCACACTTTTTTTAAATATCCAATTCAATCCAATCAAAGCCCAATTCAGAGTCTCATCAAGTGAGACATTCCCGATCCAAGCTGACAAGACAGGGCTCTCAGCTCCTGTCTTGTGTTGGATCTACATGATCCAAGCTGATTGGAGTAGGCATTGCACCTTCTCCAAGGCTTGATCTCTTTGCATCTTAGCCAATACGCCAAGATGTCGCTTTTAAACATTGCTTCAAATGAAGCCACAATGTTACCTTATGACTTCAACCAAGTACAGCATGTCGATACTACACTTGATTTTATTTGTCAAATATCTTTCCTTGGTCATCCACATGCTCAGCTCCAACCCATCTGAATACACCTCACGTTCCACATGTGCTCCGACTCCATCTTTACCACCGATTTCCTCAGTCCCAACTTGAACTTGAAGGGCCGAATGGATTTGAATGATGAATCTTAATAGCGCTGGAGGTCCGAATTTTACAATTACAGCTTTCAAAAAAACAACAAGAATGGACTTTCATCATTCTCATGCTCGAGAACGTTAATTGGAAAGGGCTCCGGGATGATTCAATCTCTTTGTCTGTGTTAAACTCACCCTTGAGAGATGGTAAGAGATCTCTG
The DNA here is from genome assembly GCF_964213995.1 of Mustelus asterias. Classification (NCBI taxonomy): domain Eukaryota; kingdom Metazoa; phylum Chordata; class Chondrichthyes; order Carcharhiniformes; family Triakidae; genus Mustelus; species Mustelus asterias. Next base: position 80,450,232 of record NC_135815.1, on the reverse strand, counting down.
AAATGATAGAAATACCTTGTATCCCAGAAAGAGAATCTGTGTTTTTATTTGTATCAGTATTGTGAGATTGCACGATTCACATTGATCATTATTGCAGGAGAAACAACAATAGTAACATCCTGGCTTTTATAAAATTTCCAGATGCATTTGCACAGTCTATGGAAAGGGATATTTTTAACATAGAAACATATAGAGCAGTGCAGCACAGAACAGAACCTTTGGCCCACGATGTTGTGCCGAGCTTTATCTGAAACCAAGATCAAGCTATCCCACTCCCTATCATCTTGGTGTGCTCCATGTGCCTATCCAATGACCGCTTAAATGTTCCTAAAGTGTCTGACTCCACTATCACTGCAGGCAGTCCATTCCACAGCCCAACCACTCTCTGCGTAAAGATCCTACCTCTGATATCCTTCCTATATCTCCCACCATGAACCCTATAGTTATGCCCCCTTGTAATAGCTCCATCACCCGAGGAAATAGTCTTTGAACGTTCACTCTATCTATCCCCTTCATCATTTTATAAACCTCTATTAAGTCTCCCCTCAGCCGCCTCCGCTCCAGAGAGAACAGCCCGAGCTCCCTCAACCTTTCCTCATAAGACCTATCCTCCAAACCAGGCAGCATCCTGGTAAATCTCCTCTGCACTCTTTCCAGCGCTTCCACATCCTTCTTATAGTGAGGTGATCAGAACTGCACACAATATTCTAAATGTGGTCTCACCAAGGTCCTGTACAGTTGCAGCATAACCCCACGGTTCTTAATCTCCAACACCCTGTTAATAAAAGCTCACGCACTGTAGGCCTTCTTCACAGCTCTATCCACTTGAGTGGCAACCTTTTGAGATCTGTGGATATGGACCCCAAGATCTCTCTGTTCCTCCACAGACTTCAGAACCCTACCTTTGACCCTGTAATCCACATTTAAATTAGTCCTACCAAAATGAATCAGCTCACATTTATCAGGGTTAAACTCCATTTGCCATTTTTCAGCCCAGCTTTGCATCCTATCTATGTCTCTTTGCAGCCTACAACAGCCCTCCACCTCATCCACTACTCCACCAATCTTGGTGTCAACAGCAAATTTACTGATCCACCCTTCAGCCCCCTCCCCTAAGTCATTAATAAAAATCACAAAGAGCAGAGGACCAAGCACTGATCCCTGCGGCACTCCGCTAGCAACCTGCCTCCAATCCGAAAATTTTCCATCCACCACCACCCTCTGTCTTCGATCAGATAGCCAATTACCGATCCAATCTGCCACCTTTCCCTCTATCCCACACCTCCTTACTTTCATCATAAGCCAACCAGGGGGGACCTTATCAAACGCCTTACTAAAATCCATATATATGACATCAACTGCCCTACCTTCATCAACACACTTAGTTACCTCCTCAAAAAATTCAATCAAATTTGTGAGGCACGACTTGCCCTTCGCGAATCCGTGCTGACTATCCCGGATTAATCCGCATCTTTCTAAATGGTCGTAAATCCCATCACTAAGGACATTTTCCATCAATTTACCAACCACCGAAGTAAGACTAACCGGTCTATAATTACCAGGGTCATTTCTATTCCCTTTCTTAAACAGAGGAACGACATTCGCCATTCTCCAGTCCTCTGGCACCATCCCCGTGGACAGCGAGGACCCAAAGATCAAAGCCAAAGGCTCTGCAATCTCATCCCTTGCCTCCCAAAGAATCCTAGGATATATTTCATCAGACCCAGGGGACTTATCGACCTTCAGTTTATTCAAAACTGCCAGTACATCCTCCCTCCGAACAACTATTTCCTCCAGCCTATTAGCCTGTAACACCTTCTCTTCCTCAAAAACATGGCCCCTCTCCTTGGTGAGCACTGAAGAAAAGTATTCATTCATCACCTCGCCTATCTCTACTGACTCCATACACAAGTTCCCACTACTGTCCTTGACCGGCCCTAACCTCACCCTGGTCATTCGTTTATTCCTCACATCCGAGTAAAAAGCCTTGGGGTTTTCCTTGATCCGACCCGCCAAGGACTTCTCGTGTCCCCTCCTAGCTCTCCTAAGCCCCTTTTTAACGTGCTTGTTCAATGAGTGGAATTAATATCAGTCAGCATGGGAACAAATTGTCTTTGTATGTTCTTAGTTACTGTCAGCTGAACAAATTCACACTGTATTCCTTCTAGTGCTGATTCTGGAACAGAATATATTTTAACTGAATATTTTGAACTCACATTCAGCTCAATCAGTCATTAAATTCCCAGCAATTTAATCATTAATCTCTCTGGTGTCAGGAACGGAAAACTTTCTGCCCATCACTATAATGGTTGAAAGATTAAAAGAACAAGGAATTGGAATACATGGGGGGCAATATTGCCATTGCATTGTGCCCATTTTCAGGTGCGACGTGGTGGTAAAGTCGGATGTAAAGCACTGAGCGTGATTGGCACCGGTTTTCGCGACCAGTGTCATTTTACGAGCGCCGGATTTCTGACACCATCAGCCTCCCATCGGAAATGGGCGGGAGGCAGGTTAATATATGGAAATTTATTATAATGCTATTTTACATCTGTTTAGCGAGCCCGGCACTCAGTAGTCCAGGCCCGCCTCCCGTTATGACCTCGCTAGGAAAGGTTCATGCCGGATAGAGATCTCTGAAATGATGGAAATACCTTGTATCCCAGAAAGAGAATCTGTGTCTTTATTTGTATCGGTGTTGTGAGAATGCACGATTCACATTAAGGCATGCTGCCTGGCTTTTCATTGGTATAGGGATGATTGTTGTCTTCTTGAAGCAGGTAGGGACCTCAGATCGGTATAAGGAGAGGTTAAAGATGTCTGCGAATACCCCTGCCATCTGGTCAGTGTAGGGTCTGAATGCTTGTCTGGATACCCCATCCGGACCAGTTGCTTTCCATGGGTTGACTCTCATGAAGGCCGATGTAATGTCTGCGATGTGACCTTGGATACCGGTTCCACTGAGGTTGTTGGGGTGAAAGGCGTGCTCTCGCTAACCTCTTGCTCAAAACGGGCATAGACTACATTGATCTCTTTGGGGAGGGGTGCATTGCTGCCAATGATTCTACTCATCTTCACCTTGTAACCTGTTCGATCTTACAGGCCTTGCCATAATCAATGAGTGCTATGTGGCTAGCCTGGGATTCTAGCTTGTTCCAGTATTGTCTCTTAGCATCTTTGATGGTTCTCCATAGATCGTATTGGATTGCTTGGATAGGCAAGGGTCACCTGACTTGAATGCCTCAGACCCGGACTTGAGTAAGCAGTGGATATCCTTGTTCATCCATGATTTCCTGTTGGGAAACACACGGATTAGCTTCTTTGGCACACAGTATTCAACAGTCTTCTAACACTAATGAAGTCTGGTACTGTAGTGGCCAACTCATTCAGGTTGGTCACTGAGTTCTTGAATGTTGACCAGTCCACTGACTTGAAGCAGTCCGTAGGAGATCATCCAATTCCTCAGACCAACATCACACGAGTTTCTTTATTGGATTCTCCCATACATTTCAGTTTTGTCTGTAAGCTGGGAGCAGGAGTACAGGAGACGTGTTGATGGTATATTGGTGGGACACTCCTAAGCTTGGCCTAGTTGAAGTCCCCGGCCACAATGAACAAAGCCTCGGGATGTTTTGTCCCAAGGCTGTTTGTGGTGGTATATATTTCTTCCAGCACAGTCTTCATGTCCATATGGGGTGAGATGTAAACTGCTGTCAGGATAACAGAGGTGAACTCCCACGGCAGGTAGTAGGAGCGGCATTTCATGTCAGATACTCTTGGTCCAGGCAGCAGAAACTCGCCAGTAGTCTTACGTCTGAGCACCCAGAAGTGTTGATTAGAAGGCAGGCCCCACCTCCCCTAGCCTTGCCTGAGGCTGCCGTGCAGACCACTTGCTGGATTGAGAGACCCTCCGGTTATAGGTCACAGTCTGGTGGGGCGGGATTGAGCCATGTCTCCGTGAAACAGAGTCCACACCAATCTCTCAGTTCCCTTTGGAAAGTGAGTCTGGCTTTAAGTTCATCGAGCTTGTTTTCCAGAGATTGGACATTTGCTGGGAGTAAGCTGGGGAGGGGGATTTGGTACCACGTTGTTTCAATCTCACCGGCAGACCTGTGCATTTCCCATGCTTCTGGATGAGTGGCTGCTTCCGGTCAGGCCCTGGGGTCGGTGTGAGCAGACCTTGGTATCACGGGTATAGGTGCGTCCAGTGAGGTTCTTCACGTTGGTCGGTGTGTGGGTAGAGGATTGGTTGCCATGATTGTGGTTTCACCTCGGCAGTCGGGTCTGCTTGGTCAAGCATTCCGGGTCACTGTCGGGCTGAGAATTGACTTCAGAGGTCGGAGGATGTCCAGATGACCAGTAACTGGATGGTGTCTCTGGAGTCGTGGTCGTGGATGAGCTGATGGCTGGGTCCACGTATAGGGCTCTCCAGGACTCGGCCAGGTCAGGGTCTCCCTTCGGAGGTTGAAGGATCTTGAGATTTACAGGTCGATTTAACAGAGCAGTATTGGTCATTTTTAAATGGTGGGAATTGATTTGTAGAAGTGTGGGGCGATTATAAAGTGGGGCAGGGTTGGAGGGAATGCTTGGGCCCTGCAGAGAGTCGCAATGCTCCGGGTCGGTGGGGTTGGGGGCCTGTGGAGTGAGGGCCCGAGCTCCGGAGTTGCTGCGCTGTTCAGTGGGGGTGGTTGGGGACGGGTGGAGTGAAGGTCCCGGTTCCGAAATTGCTGTGCCGGCCGTCGGGCCCACGGGGTCCGGGTCGCTTACAGGTCAGGAGTCTTTGCAGTTCGGAGGATCACCAAATCTGTAAGAGATTTTAAAAGAGCTTATTGGATAGTTTAAAAGAGTTCGGGTACAGTTTTAGGAGCTTAGAACAAGACTGAAAGATGGTCTCAGTGGATATGCTGGGAACAGCTCGCAAGAGGCTGCATCGCTCCAGCGCCATCTTGAAATGGAGGAGTTGAGCACAAAGAAGAACTTGTTATAAATATGAGGCAGTGTCAGAGCAGGAGCCAATGTAGATCAGAGAGCACAGGGTGATGGCTGAGCGAGACTTGGTGTAAGAATAAGATCTTTAAATGAAAATATCCAAACACAAATCCTTTCCCTAGTTTCCAGGAATAGCTATCCCTATTCTTCTGTGAATGAGCAGCTCCTTCCCAATCACTGCAGAATTCCCAAATTCACCAAGTTCCCACTTTAGAATCTTACAGTTCAATCTGTATCCACCTCAGTCTTTTCCTTCATCACCCACTTCCACCTCACTCTCATTCTGATCTCACCCTGCTCCTCACTCACTCTCATTCTGATCTCACTCTGCTCCTCAATCACTCCATTCCCTTCTCATTCTATCCTTCCCTCCCTCCATTCCCTCCTCACTCTGGCCTTCCCTCCCTCCATTCCCTCCTCACTCTGTCCTTTCCTCCCTCCATTCCCTCCTCACTCTGTCCATTCCTCCCTCCATTCGCTCCTCACTCTGGCCTTTCCTCCCTCCATTCCCTCCTCACTCTATTTCAGTTTCACTCGTGCTCTCAGCTCAATCTTGAACTCTCCCCCACCTCCCTTTAGAAATCTCTCTCTCTGTATCACCCCCTCTCGATGTGGAGATGCCGGCGTTGGACTGGGGTAAACACAGTAAGAAGTTTAACAACACCGGGTTAAAGTCCAACAGGTTTATTTGGTAGCAAATTGGTTTGTGTGGCTTTTGCTGCCAAATAAACCTGCTGGACTTTAACCTGGTGTTCACCCCCTCTCATCAGGGGGAGCTGCAGCACATCCTCTGGTGGGAGGCTCTCATCACAGTGTGACCTTTTGACATTGGCAGCTTCCAATAACAGTGTGGCTTCAGGAAATTTCAGAGGGAAAAGTTGTCAGGAAATTTGTACAGATTCCGAATATATTTTATTAGTCTGTGCTCTTTACTCGACAAAACATTTCAGCAGATTTGACACTCAAATGATGCGGGATGAAGACAATGGAAAAGTCTCGCTCACTGTTCCATCAGTATGGAGAATCTAAGTTTCACTTAAACCGCAGTATCGGAGTCCAGGAGATTCACACACACACTCACTCACATTAACGCACACACTCGCACACGCACACACACAGACACACACACACTCATGCACATACACACACTCACATCACACTCATACATACACACAGACTCATCCACAACACACACTCACACACAATCAGAAGCACTCACACACACAGAACACACACGTACACACACAAACACACACACTCACTCACACACACACACGCACACAAAACTGTTATGAGATTTTGCAGCACCCAACAGGACAGTTAATCCATTGAAGGTTGATCCAAGGATAAAAGCTATGGGGAAAGGAGAGGGAAATGGATGTGAGTGGATCATTCTTTTAACAGCAAGAGCAGGTGTGAGAAGTTGAATGGTCTCTTTTCTGTCGCCAGTTCCATGATGTTTCTATTCCAGTGTTTGTGCTGGTGTTTATCAAGTGTGAATAAAACAATTCTGTTTTTCTTTAACTAATCGAGATTTCATGCCTGTCTAATCTGTTTACTCCAATTACTGGAACTAATAACAATGTTTATGTAAGCTTCATGGTCTCAGTGGGTGTCACTCACCTGTATTAATAAAAGGTTCCACTGAGTGAGTGAGCTCAGAGAGTCAATGAAAACTAAAGGACAATAGAGTTCATCACAGAACATGGTTCAGGTGGATCTACTCTTTCTGGCCAATGATGTCGTACCCGTTTTCTATCACATCCTTGGAGTGGTTGGAGTTCTATGTAAGTTATTACAACCATTGCTGGTTTGACTGCTCTAATAGTGGAACTTGTTGGTGTTGAATTTGTTACAGGTACGTAGATTTGTGGTGATTATTTCAAATCCTGTTGATCATTGATATTCCTCAATATCCTTTATTGCAGCCTCTCCACTGCTTCAGATATTCAGACTGGAGTCAATCTGCTTCATTCAATATTGCTGTGTTTGTTCTGCCATAGTCAGTGGATTCTAACTAACCATGGATTGATTTCCAGGATCCAGTTGATTTATTTCCAGGCTGGAGTGAGGATCCATTGTAATTTTTATTCTCTCCCTCTATTTATACAGGTTTATCTCTCAGCCCATATTAGTGGGTGCAATTTTCTTCAATGGTGTGAGATATGTGATTAAAGATCTTTTCAATGATTTTGAAATGTTTTATAACACAGGCTAATGAATTATCGACAAGAAATAGTTGGAATTCATACAGTGCTCTTCACAACTTTAGGATGTCTGAAAGTCTTTTACAGTCAATGGACTGATATTGAAGTGACATCCCAAGGATGGGAACGAAACATTGAGGAGTATTCAGTGTTTAGGATTGACAGACAGAAAGGAAAAGGTGGTGGAGTTGCATTGTTGATTAAAGAAAATATTGACATAATATTGAGGAAAGATATCAGCACAGACAATGTGGGATCTGTATGGGTCGAGTTAAGAAACACCAAGGGGCAAAAAACATTTGTGGGAGTGGTTTACAGACCACCAAACAAGTAATAATGTTGGGAATAGCATTAGACAGGAAATCAGAGATGCATGTGTTAAAGGAACAAATGTGATTATGGGTGACTTTAATCTGCATTTAGATTGGGAAAGTCAAATTAGTCACAGTACAATAGAGTAGGAATTTCTGGAGTGTATACAGAATGGTTTTCTGGACCAATACATTGAGGAACCAACAAGGGAGCAAGCCATCCTGGATTGGATACTGTGCAATGAGAAAGGATTAGTTGGCAATCTAGTTGTGAGAGAACCCTAAGAGATGAGTGACCACAATATGATAGAATTCATCCTCAAAGTGAATAATGACGTAGTTGATTCTGAAACAAGGGTCTTGAATCTCAATAAAGGAACCATGATGGTATGAGGTATGAATTGGCTATGATGGATTGGGAAACATTACTGAAAGGAAGGATCGTGGATAGGCAATGGCAGGCATTTAAGGAACGAATAGATGAACTCGAGGAGGTGTTTATTCCTGTTTGTTGGTCAGGGAATTGTGGCCAAACCATGAATTAAAAGGGAAGTTAGAGATAGTGTTAGATTTAAGCATATAAATTTGCAAGATAAAGCAATAGAACTGAGGATTAGGAGCAGCGATTAGCACTCTCAGCTCCAGGGACCCAGGTTCAATTCCTGGCTTCAGTCACTGTCTGTGCAGAGTCTGCACGTTCTCCCTGTGACTGCATGGGTTTTCTATGATTCTGGCTTTCTCCCACAGTCCAAAACACATGCTGGTTGGGTGCATTAGTCATGCTAAATTCTCCCTCAGGGTACCTGAACAGGTGCCAGATTGTGGCAACGAGGGGATCTTCATGGTAAATTCATTGAAGTGTTAACATAAGCCTACTTGTGACACTAATAAATAAACTTTAATCTGTAAATTCAGCAAAGGAGGATCAAGGGATTGATTTAATTGGAAAAAAGAGAGTATGGAAGTTCGCTAGTGGTGAACATAAAAACTGACTGTAAATGTTTTTAAAAATATATTCAGAGAATAAGTTTGACAAAAACGAAAGTAGGCCCCTTACAGACAGAAACAGGAGAATTCAGAATTTGGAACAAAGAAATGGCTGAGGAACTAAATTCATACTTTGCTTCTGTCTTTGCAAAGGGAGACATAAATAATGTACAGAAGTTCAGAGAGAAACAAGTTTTAGTGAGGAGCTGAAGGAGATCAGTATTAGTAGAGTTTATGGTTTGAGGGAAATTGATAGGATTGAAGGTGGATAAACCTCCAGGGCCTGATAATCTTCATCTCAGAGTGCTTAAGGAAGTGGCCCTGGAAATAGTGGATCCATTGGTGGTCATTTTTCAAAATTCTTTGGACTCTGGACAGATTTCTACTGATTGGAGGACAGCTAATGTAAGTCCCCAATTCAAAAAGGGAGCTGGAGAGATAAAAGGGAACTATAGAACAGTGAGCCTAACGTTGGTATTGGGGAAGTTGCTAGAGTCCATTATCAAGCATTTCATAGCTCAGCATTTGGAAAGCAGTGGTCTCATCAGACAAAGTCAACATGGTTTCCAAAAGGGAACTCACTTTTGATTAATCTGTTGGAATTCTTTGAAAATGTAACAAGTAGAGTTGACCGGGGGAGTCGGTGGATGTGGTTTATTTCGACTTTCAGAACGCTTTCGACAAGGTCTCACATAGCAGACTACTATGTAAAGTTACAGCGCATCGGGTTGCGGGTGGTGATTTGAGATGGATCGAACCATAGAACCATAGAAAATTACAGCTCAGAAACAGGCCTTTTGGCCCTTCTTTTCTGTGCCGAACCATTTTTTGCCTAGTCCCACTGACCTGCACTTGGACCATATCCCTCCACACCCCTCTCATCCATGAACCCGTCCAAGTTTTTCTTAAATGTTAAAAGCATTTACCACTTTATCCGGCAGCTCATTCCACATTCCCACCACTCTCTGCGTGAAGAAGCCCCCCCTAATATTCCCTTTAAACTTTTCTCCTTTCACCCTTAACCCATGCCCTCTGTTTTTGTTCTCCCCTAGCCTCAGCGGAAAAAGCCTGCTTGCATTCACTCTATCTATACCCATCAAAATCTTATACACCTCTATCAAATCTCCCCTCAATCTTCTACACTCCAGGGAATAAAGTCCCAACCTATTCAATTTCTCTCTGTAACTCAGCTTCTCAAGTCCCGGCAACATCCTTGTGAACCTTCTCTGCACTCTTTCAACCTTATTTACATCCTTCCTGTAACTAGGTGACCAAAACTGTACACAATACTCCAAATTCGGCCTCACCAATGCCTTATATAACCTTACCATAACACTCCAACTTTTATACTCGATACTCCGATTTATAAAGGCCAATGTACCAAAGGCACTCTTTACGACCCTGTCCACCTGTGACGTCACTTTTAGGGAATTCTGTACCTGTATTCCCAGATCCCTCTGTTGAACTGCACTCTTCAGAGTCCTACCATTTACCCTGTACGTTCTACTTTGGTTTGTCCTTCCAATGTGCAATATCTCACACTTGTCTGCGTTAAATTCCATTTGCCATTTTTCAGCCCATTTTTCTAGTTGGTCCAAATCCCTCTGCAAGCTTTGAAAACCTTCCTCACTGTCCACTACACCTCCAATCTTTGTATCATCAGCAAACTTGCTGATCCACTTCACCACATTATCATCCAGATCCTTGATATAGATGACAAACATCAATGGACCCAACACCGATCCCTGCGGCACACCACTAGTCACAGGCCTCCACTCAGAGAAGCAATCCTCCACAACCACTCTCTGGCTTCTTCCATTGAGCCAGTGTCTAATCCAATTTACTACCTCCCCATGTATACCTAGCGACTAAACCTTCCTAACTTACCTCCCATGAGGGACCTTGTCAAAGGCCTTGCTGAAATCCAGGTAGACAACATCCACCGCCTTCCCTTTATCCACTTTCCTGGTAACCTCCTCGTAAAACTCTAATAGATTGGTCAAACATGACCTACCACGCACAAAGCCATGTTGACTCTCCCTAATAAGTCCCTGTCTATCCAAATATTTGTAGATCCTATCCCTTATCACACCTTCCAATAACTTGCCCACCACCGACGTCAAACTTACTGGCCTATAATTTCCCGGATTTCTTTTGGAACCTTTTTTAAACAACGGAACAACATGAGCCACCCTCCAATCATCCGGCACCTCCCCCGTGAATACTGACATTTTAAATATGTCTGCCAGGGCCCCTGCAAGTTCAACACTAGCTTCCCTCAAGGTCTGTGGGAATATCCTGTCCGGTCCTGGGGATTTATCCACTCTGATTTGCCTCAAGACAGCGAGCACCTCCTCCCCTTTAATCTGTAAAGGTTCCATGACCTCCCTACCTGTTTGCCCTATTTCCGTAGACTCCATGCCTGTTTCCTCAGTAAATACGGATGCAAAAAAACCATTTAGTATCTCCCCATCTCTTTTGGTTCCATACACAGTCTACCACTCTGGTCTTCAAGAGGACCAATTTTATCCCTCACTATCCTTTTGCTCCTAACATACCTATAGAAGCTCTTTGGATTTTCCTTCACTCTGTCTGCCAAAGCAACCTCATGTCTTCTTTTAGCCCTCCTGATTTCCCTCTTAAGTAGCTTCTTGCACTTTTTATACTCCTCGAGCATCTGATCTGTTCCTTGCTGCCTGTACATGTCATACAACTCTCTCTTCCTTTTAATCAGTGTTACAATCTCCCTCGAGAACCAAGGTTCCTTATTCCTATTTACTTTGCCTTTAATCCTGACAGGAACATACAAACTCTGCACTCTCAAAATTTCTCCTTTGAAGGCCTCCCACTTTCCATTTACATCCTTATCAGAGAACAGCCTGTGCCAATCCACACTTCCCAGATCCCTTCTCATTTCATCAAATTTGGCCTTTTTCCAGTTCAGAACTTCAACCCGAGGACCAGATCCATCCTTATCCACAATCAGGTTGAAACTAATGGCATTATGATCACTGGATCCAAAGTGTTCCCTCACACTCACATCCATCACCTGCCCTAACTCATTTCCCAATAGGAGATCCAATATCGCATCCTCTCTAGTTGGCACCTCTATATACTGATGTAGAAAATTCTCCTGAACACATTTTACAAACTCTACCCCGTCTAAACCTTTAACAGTATACGAATCCCAATCTATATGTGGAAAATTAAAATCCCCTACTCTCACAACTTTGTGTTTCTTGCAGTTGTCAGCTATCTCTCCGCTGATTTGCTCCTCCAATTCTCGCTGACTATTGGGTGGTCTATAAAACAACCCCATTAATGTGGTCATACCTTTCTTGTTCCTCAGCTCCACCCATAGGGCCTCTGTAGACAAGCTCCCTAATCTATCCTGCCTGAGTACCGCTGTAACATTTTCCCTGACCAACAATGCCACCGCGCCCCCCCCCCCCCCCCCCCCCCGCCCACCTTTTAAGCCTCTGCCTCTATCCCGCCTGAAACATTGGAACCCTGGAACATTGAGCTGCCAGTCCTGCCCCTCCTGTAGCCAAGTTTCACTAATGGCTATCATGTCATATTTCCATGTGTCTATCCACGCCTTCAGCTCATCTGCCTTCCCCACAATACTCCTGGCATTGAAGTAGACACACCTCAAAAGATTATTTCCACCACACTCTACCCTTCCATTTGTGATTTTGCTTGAACTAACCTGTCTTTTTACCCCCGCTCCACTATCTGCTCTGGCACTCTGGTTCCCATCCCCCTGCAAATCTAGTTTAAAAGCTCCCCAATAACACTAGCAAATCTCCCTGCAAGTATATTGGTCCCCTTGTAGTTTAGGTGTAACCCGTCTCTCTTGTGCAGGTCCCACCTGCCCCAGAAGAGGTCTCAATGATCCAAGAATTGGAAACCCTGCCCCCTGCACCAGATCCTCAGCCACGTGTTCATCCGCCCAAGCATCCTACTCCTGCCCTCACTGGCATGTGGCTCAGGTAGCAATCCTGAGATTACTACCCTCGGGATCCTGCTTTTTAACTTCCTTCCAAGCTCTTTGTACTCACTCTTTAGGACCTCCTCACTCTTCCTTCCCACGTCATTGGTACCGATGTGTACCACGACATCTGGCTGATCACCTTCCCACTTTAGAATGCTGTGCACGCGATCAGAGACATCGCTGACCTTGGCACCTGGGAGGCAACAAACCATGCGGGAGTCTCCGTCCCAACCACAGAACCTCCTGTCCATACCTCTGACCATTGAGTCCCCTATCACTACTGCTCTCCTCTTCTTCATCCCACCCTTTTGCGCTGTAGAACCAGACTCAGTATCAGTGTTCCGGCTGTCGCAGCTTGTCCCAGGTAAAGCATCTGCCACAACAGTATCCAATTCAGTATACCTGTTGTGGAGGGGTATGGCCACAGGGGAACCCTGCTCTGCCTGTCCTTTCACACTGCCATTTCCTCTCCTTACAGTAACCCAATTTCCTGTGCTCTGCTGCTTAGGTGTAACTATCTCCCTGAAGCTACTGTCTATATAATTCTCATTCTCCCGAATTAGATGGAGGTCATCAAGCTCCTTCTCCAGTTCCCTAACACGCTTTGCTAGCAGCTGCAGCTGAATGCATCTTTTGCAGGTGCTGTCGTCAGGAATACCGAAGGTCTCCCTGATCTCCCACATCCTGCAAGAGGAGCATTCCAACATCTTGCCTGCCATTTTTTTTTTACTCTGGGGTAATACAGGAATAAACTGTCTGAAAAAGTAAAAAAAACCTACTCTCGCCTCTGCCAAAGCTGGTTTGCAGAAAGGAATCAAAGAGCTGGCAGAAATGGGTATTTTTCCAATTGGCAGACTAGTGGGGAACTGCAGAGATCTGTGCTCGCACTCAATTGTTCACATTATATATCAATGATTTGGGAGAGGGAACTAAATGTATTATCTCCACATTTGCAGATGATACAAAGTTGGGTGGGAGAGTGAGCTGTGGGGAGGATGCAGAGATGCTTCAGTGTGATTTGGACAGGCTGAGTGAGTGGGCATATGCATAGCAGATGCAGTATAATGTGAATATCTGTGACGGTATCCACTTGGATAGCAAAAATAAGAAGGCAGATTATTATTGAATGGGTATAAATTGAGAGTGTTGGATACTCAGTGAGACCTTGGTGTCCTCATGCATCAGTCGCTGAAAGTAAGTGTGCAGCGACAGCAAGAAGCTCAACTTCAGGTTTCCTCCAATCAGCCTTGTGTATTAAATATGCTGTCAGAATGAAACAATTCAAAAATCTTCCCCAGGCTTTTAATTAGCGTTTTCCAAACATGTGTTTTCTGATTTGTAACTGAGCTGGGTTTCTCAACATGTCTACTGCACAGAGGTGGACCTGTAGAATATTTTCGCACCTCGCCAAATAATTAACAATATTTCCCTGGTAAGGTGAGAAGACATAGTTCCATTGTAACTCCATTCTGTAACACCACACTGCTCACTACTCCCCCAACCGCTCATTAGTCCTTTGATGTAAATGGCCCCTTGGTGGTCTTTACGGTGTAAGTGAGGGTTTGAGCTCCTGCTCCTTGCCCCATATGGTCTGTTTCAATGGGGTTCATGGGCATAGCATTTTCTACAAGCACAAGACTATCCATTGGTGGGGGCTGGTTAACTCTGTATTTGGAACTACATGTGGAGTTGGGGTACTTTAAGGCATTCATTCCTTTGTCTCGTGGCAATTCCGTGCTTTCCTTGCGACTAGTAGTCACAGGATTCATCGGGACAGGGGCAAGTTCTCAGGGTGCAGAGCGATTAGGAGCCTCCGGAAAGGGAGGTGGGGGCCCCCAGTCAGCACCAAGTGTGACACATTGCCAAACATTCTCTTCTCGAGATATCCCATAAACCAATCCACAATCATCACCTCCCTCAAACTCAACTGTCCCAAATACAGACATCATCCCTTTTCTGCTTTGACAGCTGAGATTTTAATTTATTAATCTTCTGCTGGCACTGGGAGTGATCAGAGTTTCGGTTCACTTCACGAACTTGATATGCTTTCTCACATTGAATTTTAAACTGACTCATATAAAATATTTATATTTGATTCTTTTGCTCCTGCTTCAATACTTTTCATGATGTGGAGATGCCGGTGTTGGACTGGGGTGAACACAGTAAGAAGTCTCACAACATCAGGTTAAAGTCCAACAGGTTTATTTGGTAGCAAATACCATAAGCTTTCGGAGCGCTGCTCCTTCGTCAGATGGAGTGGAAATGTGCACATTTCAACCAAATAAACCTGTTGGACGTTAACCTGGTGTTGTGAGACTTCTTACTGTCAATACTTTTCCACAGAACAGCTCATTTTCTTCTCTTAACTTCTCAACTACTTCTCTCATATTTTCTAAATCATCTTTTAACTTCATTTTTTCTGATTTCTCTCCTTCTAACTCTTCTAACAAAATAACAATCAGGGCAGCATTACTTAATTTCAAAGTGTTTTTTCCTTGATCTCTGTTTCTCTCATTCCAACGTCTCTGACCTGCGGATCCCAGACCCGCGAACAACTTACTGCAGTGTTCTGCCCACTTTGACAGTGGCACTTGACAGTGCCAGCCTGTTCCCCTAGCAGTGCCCAAGGGGCAAAGTGCCAATGCCCCGGGGGCAGCTTGTAACTGCCATTTCCAGCCAAGTAGGTTCTGCATCCTGATCTCCTGAACCAGGGTCATCACTAACTATTGCAGCATTGATACCCTCGAGTAACAATGCAACCCCTCCACCATTATCTCACTCCCAATTCTTCTTGAATGTCATAAGCCCCTCAATATTCAGAACCCAATCCTTGTCATCCTGCAGCCAGGTCTCTGTCATGACGACCAATCATATTTATTGACTTCAATGTGAGCTGTTGTGGGAAAAATCCACTCGTAGTCAGATCTCGAGATTCAAAACACAATTTATTCAACGGAGCTGCGTGGATACAAGGCACATGTCTGTAGAAAACCTTCTCTCGGTAAAATGTCGGGAACGGTCCATCTTTATACTTTTTACACAATAGATGGACCAGTGATTTGAACATTATCACATCGTTATAGGCAGATACAAACAGATACAGACATTTAACATAGTATTGTTCTTATGAATGGGTACATTTCCTATGTCTGTGGCTATCAATGGTTGGTTTCGGCTCATTCAGGTGCTAATCGGTTTCCCTGCATTCATATTTTCCCGCTCTTCCTATGACTAATTGATGCGCGTTATCAAACACGAGGCTAGATGCTCGGGAAATAAAGGCTTTTATTTCCTGTAATGAAGCAGCCAATAATTATATACACGATCCCAGACTGAGGGGTCCCAGCCAGAGCAGGGACCTTTATACCTCTCCCAGGAGGCGGAGCCCGACTGGGATGTACCACAACACTACAGTACAAAGGTGTAACAACCCCACCCTAACCCCAACAGCAACAAGTAGCACAACCCAACAGTAACATATGTACATCCTTGTAGTACTGGCCAGACCCTGGCTCAGTACTATCCAGTGGGAACCAACGATGGTTCACCACATTCACCCCTCCTTTGGGAACAAAGGCCGGCGGGGTACAAAAAAAACAGAATAAAGTGTCATCAGTCTATAAGTTCAGACGGTCAGGGGGACCGCACCGTCATTGTGACCTCCTCAATACCGGCGGTGACACCGGAGTAGGCACTTGCGGTGGCATCCTTCCCAAGGCGGCGTCCAGCTGTTCTTCCACGGACTCACAGGCCGGTTGACCCTGAGGTGACGGTAGTCCATGGGGTCCTGACACGCCCTGCAGTGGCGACCATCCTCTGGACTCAGGCAAGCTGTACACGGGAGTAAAAGGGTTAAGCAATGGTCCCGATGCTGCCCGCGCCGTGTCCGGGGAAGAAACAAGAGTTAAGGGGTTTGTAACAGGGGGTATGGGAGCGACAGGGGTTGCTACGTCCCCTGCTGCCGCCAGGTCTCGGATCGAGACCGTGTCCTCTCACCCGTCAGGGTATGCCACATAGGCATACTGAGGGTCGGTGTGGAGGAGATGGACCTGTTCGACCAACGGGTCGGACTTGCGGGCCCTTACATGTCGCCGCAGGAGGACGGGTCCTGAGTACGTCAACCAAGACGGTAATGAGGTCACCGAGGAAGACTTCCGAGGGAATGAAAACATCCTCTCATGGGGAGTAGCATTGGTTGCCGTACACAGGAGGGAGCAAATAGAATGGAGCGCATCAGGGAGCACCTCTTGCCAACGAGAGACTGGAAGACTTTTTGACTTCAACGCCAGTAAGACAGCCTTCCAGACTATAGCATTCTCACGTTCCACCTGTCCGTTACCCCTAGGGTTGTAGCTCGTGGTCCTACTAGAGGCAATCCCGTATGAGAGCTGGAATTGCCTCAAGTCATCGCTCATGAACGACGAGCCCCTGTCGCTAAGGATGTAGCCGGGGTACCCGAACAGGGTAAAGAGATCACGGAATGCCTTGATAACCGTGGCAGCGGATGTATCAGAGCAGGGAACAACAAAAGGGAACCTAGAGTACTCGTCAATGATATTGAGGAAGTACACATTCCGATCTGTTGAGGGAAGGGGGCCCTTAAAATCGACACTCAGTCTCTCGAAGGGACGAGTGGCCTTGACTAAATGTGCCCGGTCAGGTCGGTAAAAGTGCGGTTTGCATTCCGCGCAAACCCGACAGCTTCTTGTTACGGACCTGACGTCCTCCACCGAGTAGGGCAGGTTGCGGGCTTTTATAAAGTGGTAGAGCCGAGTGACCCCAGGATGGCATAGGTCATTATGGAGAGCCTGCAAATGGTCCTCCTGTATACTGGCGCATGTTCCACGCGAGAGGGCATCCGAGGGCTCATTGAGTTTCCCTGGACGGTACATGATGTCGTAGTTATAGGTGGAGAGTTCGATTCTCCACCGCAAGATCTTGTCATTCTTGATCTTGCCCCTCTGCGTGTTATTAAACATGAACGCCACGGACCGCTGGTCCGTGATCAGGGTGAACCGTTTTCCCGCCAAGTAATGGCGCCAGTGCCTGACGGCCTCCACAATGGCCTGGGCCTCCTTTTCCACCGCTGAATGCCGGATTTCGGGGCCTTGGAGGGTGCGGGAAAAAAATGCGACGGGCCTGCCCGCCTGGTTAAGTGTGGCGGCCAGGGCGAAATCAGATGCATCGCTCTCCACCTGAAAGGGGATGGACTCGTCAACAGCATGCATCGTAGCTTTCGCGATGTCGGCTTTCAATTTATCGAAGGCCAATCGGGACTCTGGCTTATTGTTCAGTTGACGGTACACTTCTTTGCAGTAATCCGTTCTGTTCAGTATGACGATGGCCCCTCCTTTGTCTGCTGGTTTGATGACAATGTTGCGGTTGGTCTTGAGAGCGTGGATGGTGTTGCATTGTGCTTGGGTGATGTTCGGGGCTGTCTTGTGAATGCGGTTGATGAATCTGGTGTTGACTCACCTCCTGACCGCTTGGGCATACATGTCGAGTCGAGGGCAGCGGCCTTCCAGAGGAGTCCAATTCGACTCTTTCCTCTTCGGTTGCTGCACTGCGGATCTCTCTGTCGGCTGTTCCGGTTCATTGGCTGTCTCATTGTGTTCGCTGTTGGCCTCTTGGGGTTTGTGGAAGAACTCCCGCAGCCTCATTCGCCTGATGAATTCCTCTGTGTCTGCTGCGAGACTGATGGGGTCTATTTTGGTGGTGGGGCAGAAATTGAGCCCTCGGCTGAGAACTTCGATTTCATCTGGTTGAAGTGTGCAGTCCGACAAGTTGACAATGGACTTCCCTGCAGTGGTACTGTTTTCTACTGTGGTACCAGGGGAGGCTTGGTTGCTGCTGGTGGTGATGCCGAGATTCTCAAGTTTCCTGTTCTTGGTGTGCATGTAGATGGCGTAGTTCCTTTGTCTCGTCTGCTTGGCAGAGTTTCGCAGCTGGTCTGTGTCCTGAGCGCAAGTTGAGAATATGGACTTGATCTTGGTTTCCAGGCTGCGGTGTTTGCTGTAGAGCTGGTGTATGAGGTGATTGAGGAGTGTGAGAGAGGTGGGACGGCAAAGTCTCTCAGTGTAGTCTGTGTTATAGGTTGACCTGAGTGGGTTCGTGATCTGTAGTCCTTTTGGTATCTTGTCTGCTTTCTTGCATCTTGGTAGAAACTTGATGTCTGTATCAATATGCGCGATCTTCTTGGAGAGCCTCTCCACTTGGAGCCGGCAGTTTGCGGTGTCGATGGTAGTCAATCTTCACAACTCTCACTGGCCTTCACCCCCTTCAGGGTGATCTGCTCTCTCTAGTGGGCAGATACGTTGATGCTATCCGTGGCCAGCTGGTCTTCTCTCTCTTCTCCTCATCCCCTCTTCACCTGAGGAAGAGTCTCCACCTGACAGAAGCATCACCACATTGAAGCCATTGGATTGTTGACGTGCTGACTGACTGATGTGATGCTCAGTCTGTTTGTGGGTCTTTAAAGGCAGAAGCCAGTTGATAATTCCACCCATTAATTTCTATCGAGCACGATTCACCTGAATTGGATCTAAATGCCCACATCAGCAGGAAAACCAGAGTGTTCCCCACTGGCGCTGCCAGCGTCTGTCAGCAGGGATTCACCCACCTGAAAAACGCAAAAGAGTTAATCGTGGAAAAATTGCCGGCCACCCCTGCTGTTCAGAGATCAAGGTGTCCTTTTTCAAGGGTGCGCTGAACTCCCTTCCAACAATAAATGAAATGGTGACCCCCCTCTCCCCACTCCCTGCTGACCAGGGGTGCATCACCAACCACTCAGCAAAGGGTGGCATCCGCTCTCCCTCCACTTAAATAACAGGTCAACCCCCCACCACCACCACACTTACCACACAGGCATGAGTGTGAGCCATCCCTTTCACCCTCAGGCCCCCCACAATCCCATCTCAGGTCCCCCACTCATATCCCTCCCCCTCCCACTCAGTCCCCTCCCCCCTCAAATCCCTCATCAGGTCCCCTTCAAGCCACGCACCTTTGCAATGCTGACGGTGCACTGCTCCCGATGCCCTCGCACTGACAACCTGACCTAGCACCATGGGTCAGAGGGAATCAAGGAGGTGGGTACAGTGGCCCTTTGCACCTCTGCTGCTGCCAAAGGAAGGGTCCCTCAAGGGTCCTGGGGGTTGGGTGTGATCGGATGGGGGAAAGGGGGTCACCTCGCCACTCTCCGCCAGGGTGGGGGACTCGTGGATGGACAACCCCTTCTAGCACTGACAGAACTGAAGACCACCACTGGCATGGTGATTTCAGACATCTCAGTGATCAACATCTTCATTCCTGCCTGTCAGCACAGAAAGTTTGAAGTGACCGAATAACTTTAACTTCCATGGCCCCTGGACAGCTGTCCGGCTTTTAAATCACTGCAGCACTCCATTCTGCAGCAGGAATTTCCATTTCTCTCTGTAAGAAGCTGCAGGTTAGAGCAGACCCCTTTGGGTTCTTCTGGTGTTTTTAGATTTCCAGAAGGCGTTCGATAAGGTGCCTCACAAAAGGCTGCTGCAGAAGATTGGGGTACACGGAGTTAGGGGTAAGGTGTTGGCGTGGATTGGGGATTGGCTATCTAACAGGAAGCAGAGAGTTGGGATAAATGGGTGCTTTTCTGGTTGGCAGTTGGTGACCAGTGGCGTGCCGCAGGGATCGGTGCTGGGGCCTCAATTGTTTACCATTTACATAGATGATCTGGAGAAGGGGACTGAATGTAGGGTATTCAAGTTTGCTGATGACACGAAGGTGAGTGGGAAAGCGAATTGCGTGGAGGACGCGGACAGTCTGCAGAGAGATTTGGATAGGCTGAGCGAGTGGGCGAGGATCTGGCAGATGGAATATAACGTTAGCAAATGTGAGGTTATCCACTTTGGAAGAAATAATAGTAAATTGGAATATTATTTAAATGGAGAAAAATTACATCGTGCGACTGTGCAGAGGGACCTGGGGGTCCTTGTGCACGAATCGCAAAAACTCAGTCTGCAGGTGCAGCAGGTGATCAAGAAGGCGAATGGAATGTTGGCCTTTATCGCGAGGGGGATAGAATATAAAAGCAGGGAGGTCTTGCTGCAACTGTACAAGGCACTGGTGAGGCCGCAACTGGAGTACTGTGTGCAGTTTTGGTTCCCTTTTTTGCGAAAGGATATATTGGCCTTGGAGGGAGTGCAGAGAAGGTTCACCAGGTTGATACCGGAGATGAGGGGTGTAGCTTATGAGGAGAGATTAAACAGATTGGGTCTGTACTCGTTGAAGTTTAGAAGGATGAGGGGTGATCTGATAGAGACATATAAGATAATGAAGGGGCTGGATAGGGTAGAGGTGGAGAGATTCTTTCCACTTCGAAGGGAAACCAGAACGAGAGGGCACAGCCTCAAAATAAGGGGGGGCCGGTTCAGAACAGAGTTGAGGGGAAACTTCTTCTCTCAGAGGGTAGTGAATCTCTGGAATTCTCTGCCCATTGAAGTGGTGGATGCTTCCTCGTTGAATATGTTTAAATCACGGGTAGATAGTTTTCTGATCGATAAGGGAATTAGGGGATATGGGGAGCAGGTGGGTAAGTGGAACTGATTCGCTTCAGATCAGCCATGATCTTGTTGAATGGCGGGGCAGGCTCGAAGGGCCAGATGGCCTACTCCTGCTCCGATTTCTTATGTTCTTATGACAGGGAGATGACAATTTCTCTGGCTGGGTGGGGATAGGGGGGAGGGGGGGTTCCATTCTCCACAGCTGTGCAATCATCCCCAATGTATTCACACAGCTTTGCGTTGAAGTCTCTGAGCTTTACTAGCAAGCTGAAACCTTTGAAACCCTCTCTATTCCATTGAAAACCTTCGAGATTTTGTCAATTTCTTGGTGCAGTGCATTGAAATAGATTTCCACTGACAGCTTAATGGATTTCAACTCAGGCGCCAGTCAGCTCTGTTTATTTACCTTTCCCTTTATGCTTGAATATATCTTAAATACCTTCATTGTTCCCTAACTGCAATGTTCACAAAGACTCTTCGTCTGATTCACAGCTCTATGTTTGAGTGTGTGAGTGAAGTGTTTATGTGTGGCATGTATGATTGCATCTGTTACTGCGAGTGTGCGTGTTTGTGAGACTGTGTGTGTATGTGTGATTGCGTGTGGGAGCGTGTGTGGGAGCATGCGCGCAAATGTGCATGGGAGTGTGCATGATGGTCCTGGACAATCCCACTCCATGTGTTTTTTTCTGAGTCCCAAAAACCTCATGACAATGCAGGCATCTAAACAAACAGAATGACACATAGACAACCGTTAAGAATGTTGGATGGTGTTGAGGAATCGAAGCTGAGATTTTTCAGCAACATTTTACTTATTTAGCATCCGAAAGAAAATGAGAGAGTGGGAGAGGTCCAGGCTCTCTGTTCCTGAACCTAGGGCCAGGCAATCTCAATCCAATGCTGTCAATATTGAAGCCATGACAAGGTGCAACAGGTCAGAATACTTGGAGGAAATATTTCAGAGGAATGTAGTGTTGGGGACTTTACAGAGACTGAGTAAAGTGAAGACATGGAGGGATCTGAGCACAATGTAGAATAAATGATAAATATGAGGCAGTGTCAGAGCAGGAGCCAATGTAAATCAGAGAGCACAGAGGTGATGGTTGAGTGAGACTCAGTGCGAGAATAAGCGGGTGGGATTCTCTCAGCACGCTGGCATCAGCAGGGACCTGTAGGAGGACTGGCAACCGGCGTCCAGCTGATCGCGAGAGTCCAATGCCTTTTTCTTTTACATAATCAGCCTTGTTCTTGAAAACAGCGTGAGTATGATTACCATAAAATTCACGAGCCAGGGATGGTATTCCTCAAACTCGCTATTGTCTCCCCCCAGCTGGGAGAGGTTCCCATCAGCAGGAATTAAAGCTGGGCCCATCCACGGGAACCAGACATGATCACCTCTCTGGTGGGCACAGAGGCCATTCAGGTGCCCTCTCGCCCCAGGGCGCCAGGGTGTTCTTTTCCCCTTGGACAGTGCCAACATGGCACTGCCAGCCTGGCACCCTGGCGCTGTCCACACCCCAGCACTGCTCATTGGGCACCGGGTAATGCCAAGGGGGTTTGACACAAGAGTATGGGGCCTACCAGGTGGGCCGACCGGCAGTGGTGGGAGACGTGCCCACTGCACTCTGCATTATCGATCGGTGGGAGAGGGAGGGAGGAGGGTGGGCAGAGCTGCACATGGCATGGGGTTTGGGGGTGCACATGGCAGTGCATGGATCAGGGCTGGCCATGGGTGGTTGGCGATTGGGGACAGTTGTCAGGGAGGCCAGCAATCGGTGGGGTTGGTCGGTTGGTCGGGGAGTCCGGCAATCGGGAGGGAGGAGGGTGTTGGGAAGCTGGCGATCGGGAGAAGGGGGCCTGGCAAGAAACCAGGAGGCCAGTGATCGGGAGGCCAGCGATGGGAGACCAGTGCGCAGGTCAGCACATGCACACTGGCCCACACAGCGCACTGATGCCAGTCTCTTGGCTGGGATGAGGCCCCTCTGACGGGCGTGAATCTCTCTCTGAGGCACTTTGTGGAGCACAGAGCGCTGGGGATTCATTCAACTAAATAAAGCCAAACAAAAGGGCAGGAAAAATCCGTTTTCCCAACTGTTGGGCACTTAGTTTCTTTTTGGGAGAATCATCCCCCAGATCTTTAAATGAAATTATCCAAACACAAATCTGTTCTCTACTTTTTCCACTAATAGCTGTCCCTGTTAAATGAGAAACTAAGCATTAAATGATTTGCATTGCTCTGCAATTATTCAATTTAAAATATTCACAATAACTTGTCTGTGTGTTAATACCTTCAATCGAGAAACATCTCCCAAATTGCTTCTCAGGAAGATTATCACTCAAAATATCAGATTGATCCATCTAAGGAAAGATTAGGACACTTTGTCAAAGGGAGAGGTTTTGAAGAGTTCACTAAAGGAGGAGAGAAATGGAAAAGTTTAGGAGTCATTGAGAGAGAATTCCAGGGCAGTGTTCTCAGAGGGTTTTAGGGCTGGAAGATGTTAACTGTGAAATAAATAAAATAACTTGGTAAAATGATCATTCTAATTTAGAATCTTACAGCTCACTCTGCATCCACCTCAATATCTTCCTTCATCACTCACTACCACATCACACTTTTTTTTCCTGATTCTGCTCCTGTCTCACTCCATTCCCCCTCACTCAGTTCTTTTCTCCCTCCATTTCCCGCTCACTCTGTCTTTTCCTCCCTCCATTCTCTCCTCACTCTGTCCTTTTCTCCCTCCATTCCCCCTCACTCTGTTCTTTTCTCCCTTCATTTCCCCCTCACTCTGTCCTTTTCTCCCTCCATTCCCCCTCACTCTGTTCTTTTCTCCCTTCATTTCCCCCTCACTCTGTCCTTTTCTCCCTCCATTCCCCCTCACTCTGTTCTTTTCTCCCTCCATTTCCCCCTCACTCTGCCCTTTTCTCCCTCCATTCCCTCCTCACTCTGTTCTTTTCTCCCTCCATTTCCCCCTCACTCTGTCCTTTTCTCCGTCCATTCCCCGGTCACTCTGTCCTTTCCTCCCTCCATTCTCTCCTCACTCTGTCGCTGCCTTCCTCCTCACTCTGGCCTTTTCTCCCTCCATTCCCTCCTCATTCTGTTTCAAGTTCACTCGGGCACTCAGCTTAATCTTGAACTCTCCCCTCTACCTTACTTTAGAAACCTCTCTCTCTGTATCACCCCGTCTCGTCAGGGATGATGCTGCAGCACATCCTCTGGTGGGAGGCTCTCATTACAGTGTGACCGTTTGACATTGGCAGCTTCCATTATCAATGTGGCTTTCGGAAATTCCACTGGGAAAAGTTATCAGGAAATTTGTACAGATTCCTAATATATTTTATGAGTTGGTGCTCTTTACTCTACAAAACGTTTCGGCAGATTTGACACACAAATAATGAGGGATAAAGACAATGGAAAAGTCTCACTCACTGTTCCATAGGTATAGAGAATTTAAAATTCATTTCATCCATATTAGATGGAATGCAGAGTCGAGGAGGTTGACGCACGCACACACACACACACACACACACACGCACACACAAACACAGACACATACACACACACACGCACGCACACACACAAAACCATTCTTAGATTTTGCAGCACCGAGCAGGAAAGTGAATCCTTTAAATGTTTTTCAAAGGGGAAAAGGTATGGGGAAAGGAGAGGGAAATGGACGTGAGTGGACCATTCCTTCAACAGCCAGAGCAGGTATGAGAAGTTGAATGGTCGCTTTGTTGTAGCCAGTTCCATGATGTTTCAATTCCAGTGCTTGTGCTGGTGTTCATCAAGTGTACATACAACAATTCTGTTTTTCTTCAATTAAGGTTCCGTGCCTGTCTAATCCGTTTACTCCAGTCAGTGGAACTAATAACAATGTTTACGTAAGTCTCATGGTCTCAGTGGGTGTCACTTGCTTGTATTAATAAAGGGTCCCACTGAGTGAGTGAGCTCAGGGTCAGTGAAACCTAAAGGACAATAGAGTTCATCACAGAACATGCATCATGTGGAGGATTTATTATTTCTGCTCTTTGATATCGAACTCATTTTCTATCGCATCCTTGCAGTGGTTGGAGTTCTGTGTGAGTTATTGTAATCATTGCAGGTTTGAATTGGGTGCAGATCGCAGTATAGGCCCGGCGCCCAACTTTACCGCAATTTCGCACCCGAAAATGGGCGCAAAGTTTTGGTAAAATCAGGCCCTCGGTCCATTGGCTGGAGAATTGAAACTCTGACTTCCCAGCCTTGTAACTTCTAACAGACCTCGAGGCAGGGGCAGAGCCACCGCTGGCCTCCAGCTTTAGCCTGAAAACCACTGCAAGAGTGAGAGGCAATCCTTGCCTCAAATTCCCAGCTGGAAAACCACCGACAGCAGAATTTTCACTCCAGAGAGAGGCAAGACTGCTTCCAGTCCTGAGTTGAAACAGATTCTAGCTAACCAGCAGCCCAAACTGAAAGGAAGAAACTCTTATGAGAGGAAAAAAAACTATCCTACTTGACCTGTCAATCATTCTTCCCACAACAATCCAAATGGTCAGAAACTCCCTGAAGGGGCATTAGGACGAGATTTTTAAAAAAACATTTAAACAATTTAAGCAGAAATAAAAGGATCTCTAATAAGACAGCCGGTGCCACAATAAAAAAACAAAGCTGCTTATAACTGCAGTGAACATATTAAAAACTACATTTCGTAAAGTCACAGTAGCATCACACCTGCCACTGAGTAACAACAAACAATACAAGGGGAGTCTCAGCGCAGACAGATAGAGACGGCGCATACATTTCTAAGGTCCTTATGGCATGAAACAAACTTCAGGATAAACTACAGTTGTGAAAGACATTCGATAAATGCACTTGTAGCTGTTTTCTTGGAGTTGATTGTGAGGGTGTGTTCTGTGGTGAACAGAATGTAAATTATTTGCTGTACCATTTTCCATCTTCCCGGAATGCTCTGAAAGAATTGATAAGTAATAAGCTGTGACTCCGTTATTGGATTCATGAGTTATCCACGTGCTCACTATTACAGCCCAAATTCACAGCTCCTGGAGATTATTCAACTGATTCAACAGTGAATCAGATCCAATCTCCAACCCAAGGAGCTGAAACTAAATATAGAAACCCCGCTTGTCTCACCAGTGAGTCTGTTTCGATTAATTTAACCTGAACTCAGTTGCTATATTTCTGCACTAATGACATTCTCCTTGTTCATTGAGAAACTTATCTGCTGACCCATTGGGCTGTTTCTTTAAGTGAGTTGTAAAACTGCAACTTTTAACATTTTCTCTACTTGTTCTTTATATCTTTGCTTCTTCTCACTGGACAACTTTGTTTTACGATCTGTTTTAAATTTACAGCTGACTTAGTCGCGATTGTGACTCTATCTCGAGGGAGGTGCGGTCTTTCCAAAGGTGTCACTCGGTACCTGGTGGCGATGGCTGCAGCTGATCTGCTGGTTGTCATTATTCGGGTCATACTGGAGAAAATTAATCCCTTCAAACTGCACCTTATATTCAACTTCTACACACATGCCAGTGGCATCAGAGAAGTTATTGCCACCGCAGTTGTTAGCAGCTCTGTCTGGCTCACAGTCGCCTTCACCTTTGACCGAATGGTGACCATTTGCTTCCAGAAACTGAAGATGAAATACTGCACTGAGAAAACAGCAGCCATCGTTATCACAACGGTGAGTTTACTGTGTTTATTCACCAAAATCCCGGTGTTTTTTAAGTATGACCCCTATTACTGCAGGGTATCAGACGAGTACTACTATAATCCTGTGTGGAAAGTCTTTGACTGGATTGACCGCATTTTAACTCCAGTGCTCCCCTTCGTGCTGATACTGCTGCTCAATACTCTCACTGTCAGGCACATCCTGCTGGCCAGTGCAGTCCGCAGGAAACTGAGGGGACAGCGAAACGGGGAGGAGCAGAATGATCCAGAAATGAAGAATCGAAGAAGATCCATCATTTTACTCTTCACCATATCGGGCAGCTTTATCCTGTTATGGGTGACACGTGTTGTATTTCTATCGATTCAACGAATATCTGGGATGTATGATTTTTGGACACCTGATGGATTTGTAATAGATCTGATAGGATCAATGCTCCAGTTATCCAGTTCCTGCACCAACACATTTATTTACGCAGTCACACAGAGGAAGTTCAGAGAGGAGGTGATGAATGCAGTGAAATATCCCTTTACTGTCATCCGGAATTTCATTAAATGATGGGAAGAAAGCTGGAAAATTTAAACCGGGACTGGGTTGCAAAATTATTGTTCCTGTCCAGCTCAACTCCTGTTGAATAAACATGTCCAAAGGGCTTTGAAAATGAGAAGCCGAATCTTCCTCAAATCAACACATTCTAGTCAGGTGGAAGTTTAAAAGTGAATTCTCCAGGTTCTGAGAAATAATTGATTTGAGGATATTGGGATGAATATTATTTTGTCTCAAATACAAAGTTTAAATGAGATCTGATTATAATTTAAACATTCTGACAAGTCAAAGGGAAAGATTCGAACGACACAGATTTCACTTCTCACTAACTCCACAGAATAAGTACAGTGAGTTTGAAAGAAATGGAAACAACTGATTCAGTGAGACGCAGAAAAATTGAAGAAGCCGCGTCGAAACGATGATTGTTGTTGTTGAGAACTGACAATAAAAATCGTTTGAAAACTGCCTTTTCAGGGAAAGTGAAATCCTTGTGAGGAATTTAGAATGTCGACAAATTGAAAACTCCTGAAAAGCAGGAACATGGAGACAATTGCTGAATCATCAACCTGGGGAGAACAAACAGCATTGGGAAAGGGGACTTTGAACCATCTCACTTGTACGAGATTCAGAAAATTGAGTTTGAACAAACATTGGACAGGTTGGACAGCCCATCCAGTTCATTCAGTGATCAATAGTCATCATCCCATGTGTTTCTGTGCTTCCATGTCTCTTTATCTCCATTCCACCCGTCACCAATCAAACATATTGCTCAATGTTCTACATGGCATATTTCTCTGGCAATATGGAATGGACAGAGAGCTGACTGCAAGACAGGAAACTGGGAGATCTTTTCACATACCTCCAACCTTCTGCCTCCAATTGGACACCCCCACCGGGACAATTACTTTTCCTCGATCTTTTCATTGGGAACTGTCGTCGGGACATTGGCCATCTCAATTTTTCTGCCCCCCTCACCCATTCCAATCTCTCTCCTTCCGAACTTTCCGCCCTTCGCTCCCTCAGGTCCAACCCTGACATTGTCATCAAACCTGCCAACAAAGGGGGTGCTGTTGCCGTCTGGCGTACTGACCTCCACCTCGCAGAGGCTGAGCGCCAACTCTCAGATACTTCCTCCTACCTCCCCCTGGACCATGATCACACCACTGAACATCAAGCCATTATCTCCAACACAGTCACTGACCTCATTTCCTCCAGATGCCTTCCCCCCACAGCTTCCAACCTCATGGTCTCCCAATTCCGGACAGCCCACTTCGACTACTTCCCAAAATCCACAAAAAGGACTGTCCTGGTATGTCCATTGTGTCCGCATGCTTCTGCCCCACTCAACGTATTTCCTCTTACCTTGACTCCATCCTCACTCCCCTGGTCCATTCCCTCCCCACCTATATCAGGGATTCCTCTGATGTCCTGCATCATATTGCCAGCTTCCAGTCCGCAGGCCCTAACCACCTCCTATTCACCATGGATGTGCAATCTCTCTACACCTCCATTCCACACCAGGGCGGCCTGAGAGCTCTTCGCTTCTTTCTTGAAAAGAGGCCTGAACAATTCTCATCCACCATCACTCTCCTCCGCCTGGCTGAAGTCATTCTATCTCTCAACAACCTCTCCTTTAACTCCTCCCATTTTCTCCAAATCAAAGAAGTAGCAATGGGTATCCACATGGTTCCGAGCTATGCTTGTCTTTTTATGGGGTATGTGGAACATTCCTTGTTCCAGGCCTACCCAGGTCTCCTCCCACAACTCCTTTACTGTACATTGATGACAATTTTAGTTCTGCTTCATGCTCTCAACCAGACCTTGAAAAATTCATCAACTTCACTTCCAGTATCCTCCCTCCATTGCCTTCACCTGGTCCATCTCAGACACTTCCCTTCCCTTCCTTGACCTTTCTGTCTCCATTTCTGACAATAGACTATCTACCAGAATCCATTACAAGCCCACTGACTCCCACAACTATCTGGACTACAGCTCTTCACACGCGACATCCTGTAAGGACTCCATCCCTTTCACTCAGCTCCTTCACCTCCATCGCATTTGTTCCAATGATGCCACGTTCCAAAGCTGTGCTTCTAATATGTGCTCCTTTTTCCTCAACTGTGGATTCCCATCTACAGTTAGCGACAGGGCCCTCAACAGCGTGCAGTCCATCCCCGCACCATGACCCTCACCCCCTCCCCTCCCTCCCAGAACAAGGATAGAGTCTTCCTTGTTCTCACAATTCACCCCGCCAGCCTCCGCATGCAAAGCATAATCCTCCGCCATTTTCGCCAACTCCAGCGTGATGCCAACACCAAACACATCTTCCCTACATTCCACAGAGACCATTCCTTCCAGGATAACCTAGTCCACTCCTTCACAATAGCAACACCTCTCCCGTCACTCATGGCACCTTCCCATGCAATCACAGAAGGTGTAACACCAGCTCCTTTACCTCTCCCATGTTCACCGTCCACGGTTCAAAACATTCATTCCAGGTTAAACAGCGTTTCACTTGCACCTCTTTCAATTTGGTCGATTGCATTCGCTGCTCCCAATGTGGTCTCCTCTGTATCAGAGAGACCAAACATAGACTGGGAGATCACTTTGCTGAGCACCTTCGCTCTGTGGGCAATCAGGATCCTGGTCTTCCGGTTGCTTGCCATTTTAACACACGATTCTGCTCCCATGCCCACATGTCTGTCCTTGGCTTGCTGCAATGTTCCAGTGAAGCTCAACACAAACTGGAGGATCAGCATCTCATCTTCCGGCTCGGTAATTTACAGCCTTCCAGTCTCAACATCGATCCCCACCCCACAACATCTCCATCTGTCACAGCTTACAGCTTCTGTGTCGTTTGACCATTCAAACCCTTTATTCTCTCTGTGGATAGCTATTAGCAGTCTTTTCCCCTGTTTTCTATGGCTATGACTCATCTTTCATTCTTTCCCCCTGCAGTATAAATATCTCCCACTTTCTATGCCTTTTAGCTTTGACAGAGGATCATCTGGACTCGAAACATCAGCTCTTTTCTCTCCTTACAGATGCTGCCAGACCTGCTGAGATTTTCCAGCATTTGTCCTTTTGGCTTCAGGAAACTGGGAGTTGGGTTGAAGTCATTCAGATTGGCAGGAAGTGGGAAGTGGCTACCAAAAGGACCAATGCTGGAACATTGTTGTTCCCAATTCATATGAACAACATGAACAATATTCACAATGAAGAACAAACTGTGGAGACAGTGAAATGTGGATTAAACCAACAATGCAATTTCCACATTTGTAAAAGACACAACATTGAGCAGCATTGTCGATACTGAGGGGGGACTGCCACACATGAGGAGAAAACATTCATAAATGTACAGAAGAGGCATTTCAAATTAATTTCAACATTGATAAGTGTGAGGCATTACAATTTGCTCAGAATCATAAGATCAGAAAGAAGATGGAAAATAAGAATCTAAATGAGGCAGAGATGCAAAGAGGTCTTAGATTTTCGGTGACCAAGGTATTAAAGCTGTTACAGGAGCAAACAAAACATTAAGGTTTAATTCTTGAGGATTGGAATTGAAAATTAAAGAATTGCAGTTAAACCTGTACAAAGCACGGTCCGACCGCACGTGGAGCTCTGTGTATGGTTCTGGTCACCACATTATAAAAAGGATATAGAAGCACCAAGGAGGATACAGAAATGATTGACAAGGATGATAAGGATTCTACTTCTCAACAAATGATAAACAGGCTGGGTGTCGGGCTCTAATTGGTCACTGGTGTTTTCACTTCTAAGCCAGGCTCCAGATGCTGCCGCTCTGTTACTCCATTGGGAGAGATTATCACTGCTCAGCCAGGAAGAAACCTCAGGAACTGGGCAGGAAATGTTCACAAAAATACTTTTAAAATGTGGGATCTTCCCTGCCCGTGTCCCCATCTGTGGGATCCTCAGTCTCTGGTTGTGATATCCCCCTGGACTATCACATGGTGGCCATCTCCAATTAACTGATGACTCCTCACAGGATGCAGAGCTGCCCCACCATTGAAAAAACGCCAAGAGCCCAATGTATTGACCCCTATTTGGGACAGGGTCTCGATACAAGCATTAATTCTAAATACGTGCATTCCTCTGTGTACAAATATATCTCCTGCTCTTGTCCAAGTCTCTTCAAATTAACATCACATTGATGTTCCCTCAGAATCTACAGCCTGTTTCTATCTGTCCTGTCCCATCACTTTATAATTTAAAATTGTATCCAATCACCTTGGTAACAAAACAGTTGTCCTTGTCCAAGGCTGTCTTTGTATCTGCCTTTCTTCACACTGTTAATATTCAGATTACTGTTGTACATTTTGCTGTAATTTGACCAATCCTAAGAATTGACCTTACTTTATCTAAGTAGCAGCAAAATAAAATATAATTGTTGAATGTTGCAAGCTGTTTTTCACAGACAAGGAAAGCTCTGGGCAGGAATGAACTGTTGGAAATTATGAAAAACATGAGCATCCCCAGATCACGTCGTGTCCAGTTTTGATCCGAATGGAATGAGTGATTGATGAGCTAGAAGAGGAAAAATAACTTTCCAATTCTGGAATGTGGAAGTTATTGATTCTGTGTGAGGGTTGGAGCAGATAGCGATTTGGAGAACCACTAAACAGGCAAAGACTCTCAGTGAATCTGCTGAAATTGAGTTTGAGGGCTGGAGATAGGATGCTGGGCAGGGGGTTTAGGGGTATGTGAGGAAGCACTTTTTTATCCAGTGGGCTGTGATAGTCTGGAATGCGCTCCCTGGGAGGCTGGTACAGGCAGGTTGCCTTATATCTCTGGATGAGCACTTGGTACATCATGACATTCAGGGCTATGGGCAACTGCTGGCTAATGTGATTCGGTGGGAGTTGAGGTGTTTCAAACGTGTTAGTGCTGAGTCGATTGGCAAAAGGGTCTCTTCTGCACTGTCTGATTCTATGATTCTATGTTTGAAAGCATCTGTGGAACTGGTCATGGGGAACAGCGCAGGATGGGATAGGGGAAGAGGAGTTAAAGGCCTGGTTAATCAAAGGCAGAAGGAATGAGCAAAGGCACTAAAATCTCCTGGAGGGTGGGTAACATTAGGGCACACTTTGAATATCTTTAAAAGGTACTTGGAGCTGTAGCCAAGGCCAAAATGGTCAGTCACAAATTAAACATCGATGTTGAGTAACTGCCGAACTGACCACTTGCTCTTGTTCGTACATATGTGGCTTTTGGTTACAGTCACTCGAACTTAAAATCAATTGAAACTCTTTGGGCCACAATCACCTGGCTCCCCTGTGTGGGGTTTTTGGGGGTTCACGTTTCAAGCATGTGAGTCATTACATAATGGCACTCCACCACTGATTGCCCCGCTGAGGAAGTTAAGGGCCTTTGTCTCCAGTTCTATCTTCCAGATATCTGAACTCAGTGAACTGTTAGACAAGACAACACCTTACAATGCCAGGAAATAGCTTGGGGAATCTGTGTTGTATCCTCTCAATCGCAGCAACATCTTCCAATAATGGGAAATCAAAAACCACATATATTTCTCCAACTGTGCAGTTTCGGAGGTTTTATTTCGATTCACCATTAAATCTTGACTTTAAGATCGATACCTACTGCCGTCAAAGTCAGTATCTCATTGGCCCTTTCTCTTTATCCACTTGTGGTGCTGTTTTTAATATTAGGAGCCGGAATCTCCAAACCCTTCAGCTTTTTGATATCATCCAGCTTTCCCCCATTCAAAATATTATTTCAGTGAAATGTCAAACCTCACACTTACTAACATTAACTTTCATTGTTATTCATTGGCCCGTTTCTCTCAGCCACGTTTCTTTGATCCTCAGAATTCATTACTGTGCTTCCTATTTTAATATTGTCTGAAAATTTCTACATCACTCCCTCTCACCCTGTATCTCGATCATTGTTGTACACAGTTAACAGGAGTGAGTCCAAAGCAAAACCCCTCTGGACCTCCACTGCAAACACTCAGAAAAACTGCTTTCAACTCCCATTGTTTCTTCCCGTCTCAGCAGTTTGCTTTCCTCCCCCTGATTTAATTCTGCTTCATTTTCTCCAATCAGATTCTAATTGGTAAAATCAAAATACTGCGGATGCTGGAATCGGAAACAAAAATGAAAAATGCTGGAAAATCTCAGCAGGTCTGACAGCATCTGTGAGGAGAGAATAGAGCCAACGTTTCGAATCTAGATGACTCTTCATTCAGCTATGACAAAGGGTCATCTAGACTTCAAACGTTGTCTCTATTTTCTCCCCATAGATGCTGTCAGACCTGCTGAGATTTTCCAGCATTTTCGGATCCTGAGAGGTATTGTACTTAAGCTTTCTGAAGATCCATGTACACAACATGCACTGCATTTCCACACACACTGTTTGTGTCACCTCATGAACGGATTCCAGTAAGTGTCAGGTGTAGAGTTCACACTTGGGGCCATGGAAAATCTAAATGTGTGTATCATTAATATTCATCTGCCGTGCTTACTTCATAACCATGAAGGTTTCTTTACACTGGTGTTACATCCACTTCACACAAACTGATCATCACAAATACCTCACAACATAACTTGTTACATCATGCATGTAGACTTCTCACATTTCACAATTACACGTTGGATTGCATAATTACAAGGATTTAACCAAAACCAAAGCACCCAATGTAAAAACATTATCGGAAGCTGCACGTGATAGCATTGTCAGAACTCAAGTTTTGTATTTCATTTTCTTCTGGTGTCCAGTTTTTTTTTTACACAGAAAAGAATGCTTTATTGAAACCTGCAGTTATATTGTCCTTTTTGCTCTTTGTAGGCCGAGTTTCACTCTCCAACCCAATTTCCAAATTCACATACTGTAAATTCTCATTTCAATTTAACAATGGCCCTGTGGTGAACCATCGTTGGTTCCTACTGGATAGTACTGAGCCAGGGTCTGGCCAGTACTACAAGTATGTACATATGTTGCTGTTGGGTTAGGGATGGGTTGTGCTACTTGTTGCTGTTGGGGTTAGGGTGGGGTTGTTACACCTTTGTACTGTAGTGTTGTGGTACATTGCAGTCGGGCTCCGCCTCCTGGGAGAGGTATAAAGGTCCCTGCTCTGGCTGGCACCCCTCAGTCTGGGATCGTGTATATAATTGTTAGCTACTTTGTTACAGCAAATAAAAGCCTTTATTTCCTGAGCATCAAGCCTCGTGTATGATAACGTGCATCAATTTTATTTGCTGTAAATAAACTCTCGTCGAAGAAAAAAAAAGAGTATGGAGCAGATACTGAAGCCGCAACGCCTTACACTAGATCCACGTGCGGTGGGCGCCTCTAACACCTTCGACCACTGGCTGAAGTGTTTTGAAGACTACCTGGCAGCCTCCGCAGCGGTCACCACAGATGATGACAGTCTCCAGGTCCTCCATGCGAGGGTAAGCGACACTCTCTACCTCGCGATCCATGCGGCCACCGATTACACAAAGGCCCTCGAGCTTCTGAAGAAGCGTTATATCAAACCGCCCAACGAAATACACGCTCGTTACCTCTTAGCCACTCGACGACGGCAGTCTGGCGAAACAATGGAGGAATACGCGAACGAGCTCCTACAGCTAGCCAGGGGCTGTAACTGCAAAGCTGTGTCGGCTGAGCAGTGTATGAACGACCTTGCCCGAGATGCGTTTGTGGCGGGAGTCGGATCGTCGTACATTCGACTTAAACTACTGGAGAAAGGTAACCTTGATCTTACCCAGGCAATAGAACTAGCGGAGATGCTGGAGACGGCCTCCAAAAGCCTAGTATTGTATCCTGAAGACCACGTGGAGACAACGTGGCAGGAACAGTCGCCAATCCCTCCTCGTCCCTCGGGTTCGAAATGCTGCGTAATGGCGTAACACTCGGGGCAGACGACGGCAGCAGCTCCGGGCGGCCCGCGGTGTTACTTCTGTGGGGGAGCGAAGCATACTCGGCAACGGTGTCCCGCTAAAGCTGTGTTGTGCTCCGACTGCGGTAAGAAGGGGCACTATTCGAAAGTGTGCCGATCTAAATCTAGGAACGGCAGTGCGGCCTGCGATTCCTCAGAGCCCGGTTCTTCGTCGTCGAAATCATCGAGGGATTCGTCCACGTGCGAGGCCAGGACGACGCCATTACAGTCGACGGAGTCGGAGATGTGTGACCACCAGGGGTCGCTGAGTTTGGCGCCATCACCCACGTGCGACCTATGGGAGCGGCCATGTTGGTCGGCACCGACCGCGAACGACCAGCAGGGGTCATCCTCGTCGATTTCAGCTGCCTGTAGTGGCGCTCATGAACCAACGGTGGCGTCGATCATCCTGGACCAGGCCAAGCCTCATAGACTTGACAACTCTGTGATGAACATCCAGGTAAATGACCACTTGATTTATTGCCTGTTTGACAGCGGGAGCACTGAGAGCTTTATCCACCCAGACACTGTGAAGCGGTGTGGACTCCGGATTCAACCTGCCAAACAGACAATTTCTATGGTCCCGGTCTGTCACCGTGCTAGGGAGTTGCGTGGTCACCTTAACGGTGCAAGGCACAGTTTACGAGCATTTCAAGCTCCTAGTGTTGCCGTACCTTTGCGCGCCAATACTTCTCGGACTTAACTTCATGGTCCACTTGAGGAGTGTAACCCTACAGTACGGTGGGCCACTCCCTTCACTTTCAGTGGGAGAACAGCAGCCTCCAAATTGCGTAACGCAATTGCCTGTAGCCTCTCGACGCTGAAGATCACCACACCCTCCCTGTTCCAGAATCTTGTGCCAGGCTGCAAGCCCATTGCGACTAAGAGTAGGCATTACAGCGCTGAGGATCGGATCTTCATTCGATCTGAGGTTCAGCGGCTCCTCAAAGAAAGAATCATACAACCCAGCGCTAGTCCGTGGAGAGCGCAGGTCATGGTGGTCAAGAGCGGGAACAAACTCCGGATGGTCATTGACTATAGTCAGATCATTAATTGATACACACAGCTGGATGCGTATCCCCTCCCGCGCATATCTGATATGGTCAATCAGATTGCGCAGTACCGGGTGTTCTCCACCATAGACCTCAAGTCTGCCTACCACCAACTCCCCATTCGCCCAGAGGACCGACAATACACGGCTTTTGAGGCGGATGGTCGATTGTATCACTTTCTCAGGGTTCCCTTTGGTGTCACCAATGGGGTCTGGGTCTTGCAGCGTGCTATGGACCGAATGGTGGACCAGAACGGACTGCGGGCTACCTTCCCGTACCTGGATAATGTCATCATCTGCGGCCATGACCAGCAGGACCACGACACGAATCTCCTGAATTTCCTACGCACTGCATCTCGCCTGAACCTGACCTACAACAGGGAGAAGTGTGTGTTCCGTAAGCGCCGTTTAGCCATCCGAGGATACGTGGTGGAAAATGGGGTCATTGGCCCTGATCCAGACCGTATGCGCCCCCTTTCTGAACTTCCCTTGCCCACTAGTGCAAAAGCACTGAGAAGATGCTTAGGCTTCTTCTCTTATTATGCGCAGTGGGTTCCCAATTACGCGGACAAAGCCCGTCCGCTCATTAAGTCCACTACTTTTCCCCTAACACCAGAGGCCCGATTGTCCTTCGATAAATTAAAAGCCGACATCGCGAAAGCCACGATGCACGCTGTTGATGAGTCCATCCCCTTTCAGGTGGAGAGCGATGCATCTCATTTCGCCCTGGCCGCCACACTTAACCAGGCGGGCAGGCCCGTCGCATTTTGACCCGCACCCTCCAAGGCCCCGAAATCCGGCATTCAGCGGTGGAAAAGGAGGCCCAGGCCATTGTGGAGGCCGTCAGGCACTGGCGCCATTACTTGGCGGGAAAACGGTTCATCCTGATCACGGACCAGCGGTCCGTGGCGTTCATGTTTAATAACACGCAGAGGGGCAAGATCAAGAATGACAAGATCTTGTGGTGGAGAATTGAACTCTCCACCTGTAACTATGACATCATGTATCGTCCAGGGAAACTCAATGAGCCCTCGGATGCCCTCTCGCGTGGAACATGCGCCAGTATACAGGAGGACCGTTTGCAGGCTCTCCATAATGACCTATGCCATCCTGGGGTCACTCGGCTCTTCCACTTTATAAAAGCACGCAACCTGCCCTACTCGGTCCATAACAAGGAGCTGTCGGGTTTGCGCGGAATGCAAACCGCACTTTTACCGACCTGACTGGGCACATTTAGTCAAGGCCACTCGTCCCTTCGAGAGACTGAGTGTCGATTTTAAGGGCCCCCTTCCCTCAACAGATCGGAATGTGTACTTCCTCAACATCATTGACGAGTACTCTAGGTTCCCTTTTGTTGTTCCCTGCTCTGATACATCCGCTGCCACGGTTATCAAGGCATTCCGTGATCTTTTTACCCTGTTCGGGTACCCCGGCTACATTCACAGCGACAGGGGCTCGTCGTTCATGAGCGATGACTTGAGGCAATACCTGCTCTCATACGGGATTGCCTCTAGTAGGACCACGAGCTACAACCCTAGGGGTAACGGACAGGTGGAACGTGAGAATGCTACAGTCTGGAAGGCTGTCTTACTGGCGTTGAAGTCAAAAAGCCTTCCAGTCTCCCGTTGGCAAGAGGTGCTCCCTGATGCGCTCCATTCTATTCGCTCACTCCTGTGTACGGCAACCAATGCTACTCCCCATGAGAGGATGTTTTCATTCCCTCGGAAGTCTTCCTCGGGGACCTCATTACCGTCTTGGTTGACGTACTCAGGACCCGTCCTCCTGCGGCGACATGTAAGGGCCCGCAAGTCCGACCCGTTGGTCGAACAGGTCCATCTCCTCCACGCCAACCCTCAGTATGCCTATGTGGCATACCCTGACGAGCGAGAGGACACGGTCTCGATCCGAGACCTGGCGGCAGCAGGGGACGTAGCAACCCCTGTCGCTCCCATACCCCCTGTTACAAACCCCTTAACTCTTGTTTCTCCCCCGGACACGGCGCGGGCAGCATCGGGACCATTGCTTAACCCTTTTATTCCCGTGTACAGCTTGCCTGAGTCCAGAGGATGGTCGCCACTTCAGGGCGTGTCGGGACTCCATGGATTACCGTCACCTCAGGGTCAACCGGCCTGTGAGTCTGTGGAGGAACAGCTGGACATCGCCTTGGGGAGAACGCCACCGCAAGTGCCTACTCCGGTGTCACCGCCGGTATTGAGGAGGTCACGACGGTGCGGTCCCCCTGACCGTCTGAACTTATAGACTGATGACAAATTATTCTGTTTTTGTACCCCGCCGGCCTTTGTTTTCAAAGGAGGGGTGAATGTGGTGAACCATCGTTGGTTCCCACTGGATAGTACTGAGCCAGGGTCTGGCCAGTATTACAAGTATGTACATATGTTGCTGTTGGGTTAGGGATGGGTTGTGCTACTTGTTGCTGTTGGGGTTAGGGTCGGGTTATTACACCTTTGTATTGTAGTGTTGTGGAACATCCCAGTCGGGCTCCGCCTCCTGGGAGAGGTATAAAGGTCCCTGCTCTGGCTGGGACCCCTCAGTCTGGGATCGTGTATATAATTGTTAGCTGCTTTGTTACAGCAAATAAAAGCCTTTATTTCCTGAGCATCAAGCCTCGTGTATGATAACGCGCATCAGGCCCATAACTTCCAATTAGCAGCAGAAAGCCATGGGCTGCCAAATATAAAACTTTTTGTTGCTGACTTACCTGTGTTCAAAAATTGCCAATTAACTTCCAATGGGAGCAGCAGCCTTCAGCAATACGATCTCAATAGGCTCCAGTGTGACGCCGGATTACTCGATCCACGCTGTTTTATGATGGAGCCAGCTTGGGAACTCCCTTTGAGATCCTGCTTGGAAATAGCAGTTTTCAATTGGAAACAGAGCAGAAAGATTCCCTGCTGTAACAAAAGGGATGTTGAAGCTTTTTGATCGTTCATTTTTTCCTCTTTGTTTCAAGTAGATAAGCCTATTGTTATGGTTTTGCTGCCATCTTGAACCTTCAAGGCTTCCCAAGTCCTCTTTATAGCCAAGACTTTTCTTGACTTCTCTTCAAGCGTTTAAGTTTATTTATGAGTGTCACAAGTCGGCTTACATTAACACTGCAATGAAATTATTGTGAAAATCCCCTGTCACCACACTCCAGAGCTTGTTTGAGGACACTGAGGGAGGATTTAACATGGCCAATGCACCTTACCAGCATATTTGTCGACTGTGGGAGGAAACCGGAGCACCCGGAGGAAACCCATGCAGACACTGGGAGAACGTGCAGACTCCACACAGACAGTGAGCCAAGACCCTGGCAGACTCCACACAGACAGTGAGCCAAGACCCTGGCGCTGTGAGGCAGCGGTGCTAACCATTGTGCCACCGAGCTTAACATTGAAACATAGAAAGTAGAAACAGTAGGAGGCCATTTGACCCGTGCAGACCACGGCTGATCATCCAACTCAATAGCCTGATCCCACCTTCCCCCCGTATCCTTTGATCTCCTTCACCTGAAGAACTATATCTAACTCCTTCCAGAAAATCTACAATGTTTTGACCTCAACTAGTTTGCTAACTGCAACCCTTTCCTATGTAACCTCTTCCTATCCCTGTCCGCTCCCTGGGGCTTCCCTTCGGGATCTTTCCCTGTTCTCTCTTGCTGGGACACATGTTTCCATTGGCACTCCACTCCCTGTCACATGACCCATGTTTTTTGTGCTGTTTTTATCTTGCACAGGTGGACTTAACTACTCCTGAGTCCAAAAAGCTGCACAAAGACAGGGAGGGATCTGAGCATGTGCAATCCCAGTCTGTACAAGCATGGATACTGCACCATCTGCGGGATTTGGAGGTCTGGAATTCTGCCCGCAACTCATTACCTTTGGAAGAAAGAATACTTTGCTACAGTGAAGGTTTATGTTGTACAGTTTATCCTGGGTAAAAAAATAATGCAGCTTAACCTGGACACACCTGGTGCAGCTTAACCTGGGCACACCTGGTGTGGCTTACCCTGGGTACACAAGGTGCAGGTTAACCTGGGAACACCTGGTGTGGCTTTACCTGTGTACACCAGGTGCAGGTTAACCTGGGCACACTTGGTGCAGGTTAACCTGGGCACGCCTGCTGCAGGTTAACCTGGGCGCACCTGGTGTAGTTTAACCTGGGTACACTTGGTGCAAGTTAACCTGGGCAAACCTGGTGCAGCTTAACATGGGAAAACCTGGTGCAGGTTAGTCTGGGTACACCTGGTGCAGGTTAGTCTGGGCACACCTGTTGCAGTTTAACCTGGGTACAGCAGGTGCAGGTTAACCTGGGCACACCTGGTACAGGTTAACCTGGGCATACCTGGTGCAGGTTAACCTGGGTACAGCAGGTGCAGGTTAACCTGGGCACACCTGGTACAGGTTAACCTGGGCATACCTGGTGCAGGTTAACCTGAGCAAACTTGGTGCAGCTTAACCGGGGCACACCCAGTGCAGATTAACCTGGGTACACCTGGCGCAGGTTAAACTGGGTACACCTGGTGCAGGTTAACCTGGGCACACCTGGTGCAGGTTAACCTGGTGAAGAAGGGAAAGGGTTAATGTTTTTTTTTGTACTCAATGTATTTTGTGCCTAAAAGGTTGAACTTTGTACCTGGAATGTATCATAAACATAACCCTTCCTTATGGCTAGCCTCCCCTTTGTTTATATTGCTCCTGGTAGTAGTATAAGCCATTTGTTCATGTCTTTCATCGTTAACTTTTAGTAGTATAAGCCATTTGTTCATGGTTCCCTTGCTTGTTTATATCATTCTGATAAAACAGACAGTTAAATGTAGATGTAGGGTTGTAAGTCTTACTTTTTCCGTCGGCTTGTGTATGGTTTAAACAAAGGAAGCAGCTATCAAATGGTAGAGTGCAAGAATGGCCATTTGAAGCAGGACTCCCACTGGGACAGCTGCAATCGTACACAGTCACTTCAAAGGAAAGGCCGCGGGAAGAGCAGGGGACCAGAGGTGGCACCTTGACTGCAACGACCAGGAGAATTGTGCTTTATGACCCAAGGATACCTGATAGTCTCTAACCATGATGCAGAGACTATCAGAAGCTGTTAAAGGAACTATAATTTATGATCAAGGACTGTTAACTGGACTTTGCTTTATGGCTTGTATTGGGAACCCTGATGTATAAATGTCCACGCTTCTTGTGTTCAGAGAGAACTTTGGCTTCCGCTTTCAAGGGGTCAAGTTCTCCCATAAGCTTGTGAGAATAAAGCCTGACTGTATTTTGACTCATACCAGCCTCAAGAGGTATACTTACCGACTTCACCTTGGTACACCAGGTACAGGTTAACCTGGGCACACCTGGTGCAGCTTAACCTGGGCACACTTGGTGCAGGTTAACCTGGGTACACCTGGTGCAGGTTAACCTGGGCACACCTGGTGCAGTTTAACCTGGGCACACCTGGTCCAGCTTAACCTGGGTACACCAGGTGCAGCTTAACCTTGGCACACCTGGTGCCACTTAACCTGGGCACACCTGGTGCAGCTTAACCTGGGCACACCTGGTGCAGCTTAACCTGGGCACACCTGGTGCAGCTTAACCTGGGTATACTCGGTGCAGGTTAATCTGGGCACACTTTATGCATCTTAACCTGACCACACCTGGTGCAGCTTAACCTGACCACACCTGGTGCAGCTTAACCTGACCACACCTGGTGCAGCTTAACCTGACCACACCTGGTGCAGCTTAACCTGACCACACCTGGTGCATCTTAACCTGACCACACCTGGTGCAGCTTAACCTGACCACACCTGGTGCAGCTTAACCTGACCACACCTGGTGCAGGTTAACCTGGACACACCTATCATCTCACATTGAAACCAGAGGTTCACAATCCTGGGAAGGACCCTATTGTGCACATCTCATCCTACCTGTTTTTGTTTCCATACAGATAGCTAGTGTCAGCTATGTTCGGAATGTCTTTATTGTTATTTTAATAATATTTAATCATATAAAGACTGCACCAACAACAATCCCACCCAGGCCCTATCCCCATAACCGCACATATTTATCCCTCTAAACCCCTGACATGAAGGGGCAATTTAGTCTGCACGTTCTCCCCGTGTCTGCGTGGATGTCCTCTGGATGCTCCAGTTTCCTCCCACAAGTCTGAAAGATGTGCTGGTTAGGGTGCATTGGTCGTGATAAATTCTCCCTCAGTGTAACCCAAGCAGGCGCCGGTTGGAGTGCGGCGACGAAGGGATTTTCACAGTATCTTCATTGCAGTATTAATGTAAGCCTCCTTGTGACACTAATAAGGATAAATAGCATGGCGATTCAACCTAAACCTCCCACCTGGAGTGTGGGAGTAAACCGGAGCACCCGGAGGAAACCCACGCAGACACAAGGAGAAAGTGCAGACTCCGCACAGAGAGTGGCCCGAAGTCAGAATCAAACCTGGGCACCTGGCAGCAGTGCTGACCACTGTGCCGTCATGCTGCCCACATTACTGATAGTATTCCACTCAATGGGTAACTGGAAGGCTTGGAAAGATTGCTGAATTGACCACCTTATTGTGGTTGTGTTCTGTGAGAATCCCAGTGTGTGCAGTGCTAGCATTTTATTAGCTGAGCACTAGATGGAGCCATGGTGTTATTAATCACCCTGTAGCGGGCTTCCATTTATATCATTTCCTTCAGGACATCTTCAAGCACATTTCAGACAATGAAGGACAGTTGAAGTGTCGGGGTGAATGTTACGGGGGTGGGAGGTGTGGGGAGGACAAAGCGTGGCAGGCAGGACGGTGTAAAGTTGGGTGCAATTTCATGGGAGGCAGTCCCAGGACTTACTCACCCCGGTGCAATTATACCTGTGGTTCACTCCACCCTCAACCCCCAGCTCGGCATGGTGACGGCAAGTGGGTTGGCGGGGTAGGGGGGGGTGTGCCTTTACAGGCAACCAGTGACCATCAGAGGGCCCCCTTTCTCACCAAAGTCTACTTCCCACGACCCCATGCATCCCCCCACGCCCTCACCCTCGCTGGGCCTGCCCATTTATCTTTGCACCCAGCTCCAACAATTATTGCCGCTGGGGACTGGATGTAGTTCCAGCAGTGGCCACCACTCCTGGTGGCGCTTCTGAGACCAAAGAGCTGCCAGCCATTTGATTGGTTAAACGGCTGCAGGGTCACCTAGAAAAGTGAGGTTTTTTTTGTTCATTCAACCATGGACAGTGTGGCCCGCCAACCCTAATTGCCCTTGAACTGAGTGGCTTGTAGGGATATTTTAGAGTTATATAATCCCTAAATGCAGAAGGAGACCATTCGGCCCATCGAGCCTGCACTGACTACAATCCCACCCAGGCCCTATCCTTGTGACTCCACGTATTTACCCTGCTAATCTCCTTAATTTACACATTTAAGGACACAAAAGGGAAATTTAGTACAGCCAATCAACCTAACCTGCGCATCTTTGGAATGTCAGAGGGAACCAGAGCACCCAGAGGAAACACACACAGACACAGGGAGAATGTGCAAACTCCACACAGATAGTGGCCCAAGGCCAGACTTGAACCCGGGTCTCTGGCGCTGTGAGGAGGCAGTACTAACCACTGTGCCACTGTGCTACCCCTTAGAATCCCTACAGTGCAAAAGGAGGCCATTCGGCCCATCGAGTCCGTACCGACTACAAGCCCATCCAGGCCCTATTCCCGTAACCCCACATATTTACCAAGCTAATCTCCTGACGCTGAGATCAAATTAGCATGACCAATTGACCTAACCCGCACATTTTTGGAGCGTGAGTTGACTATATTGCTGTGGGTCCGGAGTTACATGTAGGCCAGACCAGGTAAGGACGATAGATTTCCTTCTCTAAAGGACATCAGGTGGGTTTTACAACAATTGACAATGGTTAACATTTGACTTTTAATTCCAGTTCTTTTTACTGAGACAAATTCCACCATCTGCCCTGGTAGGATTTGAACCCAGGTCCCCAGAGCATTACCTTGGGTCTCTGGGTTACTAGTCCAGTGACAATACGTCACTGCCTCCTCTGTTCTGGGTGGTGGGAGGTGCGGAGGATTGGTAGTGAGGGGGCCCCATACACCATTAAATCCTGGCTGTAGTTACCACTGCATTATAGGAAACACAGTAGTCAATCTCTGCTCAGATGCACCATAGAAAGCACCCTTTCTGGATGTATCACAGTTTAGCATGGCTGCTGCTCTGACCAAGACTGCAAGAAATTACGAAAGGTCGTGAAAGTAGCCCAGTCCATCACGCAAACTAATCTCCCATCCATTGACTCTGTCTAGACTTCCCGCTGCCTCAGAAAAGCAGCCAGCATAATCAAGGATCCCACGCACCCCGGACATACTCTCTTCTACCTTCTTCCGTCGGAAAAAAGATACAACAGTCTGAGGTCACGTACCAACCGACTCAAGAACAGCTTCTCCCCTGCTGCCATCAGACTTTAGAATGGACCTACCTCGTATTAAGTTGATCTTTCTCTACACCTTAACTCTGACTGTAACATGACATTCCGCACTCTCTCATTTCCTTTTCTATGAACAGTATGCTTTGTCTGTATAGTGCACAAGAAACAATACTTTGCAGTATACTAACACGTGACAGTAATAAATCAAATCAGGGTACTATTCACTGAATCATGGCTAATACTATCATGGCGGGTGCTGAAGGAGAAATTAAAGGCACTTCTAAAACAAGGAGTGACTGGACAAGCTTGGTTTGT
This sequence comes from Mustelus asterias, assembly GCF_964213995.1. Lineage (NCBI taxonomy): Eukaryota > Metazoa > Chordata > Chondrichthyes > Carcharhiniformes > Triakidae > Mustelus > Mustelus asterias. Next base: position 80,405,295 of record NC_135815.1, on the reverse strand, counting down.
TTTCACATGAATGTCAGAGGCTGAGGGGCAACCTGATAGAAGTTTACAAAATTACGAGAGGCATGGATAGTCGGAGTCTTTATCCTAGGGTAGAAATGTCAATTACTAGGAGATACAGGTTTAAGGTAAAAGGGGGAAAGTTTAAAGGAGATGTGAGAGGCAAGGTTTTTACACAGAGAGTGGTAAGTGATTTGAATGCACTGCCAGAACAGGTGGTAAAAGCAGATACAATAGCAATGTTTAAGAGGCATCTTGACAGATACATGAATAGGGAATAGAGGGACACGGACCGCATAGAGGCAAAAGGTCTTTAGTTTAGAAAGGCTTTGTGTGTCAGCGCAGGCTTGGTGGGCTGAAGGATCTGTTCCTGTGCTGTACTGTTCTTTATTACCTGCTCAGATCTCTGGATTGCGGCGAAAACTGACAACCACCTGACTCAGACAATAGATTGCTACCACTGAAGTACGGCTATACTTCAGGAATATAAACTCACCAAGCTATGGAGAAAAGAGATTAAAAGAATCTTTCAAATAGAAGCTCAAGCGCAATGGACCAACTGGCCGACTGCACTGCTGTAATATTCTATGATTTTATTATCATTAGTGGTTTGAAATTTCAGTGGAGACATGGTTGGGTGGGGGATGGAGGAGTTTTATGGAGGCAACAGGGGACTCAGTCACTGGAGAACTGGCAAGTGACCTCACAGTGTGCCCTCCTGGGAAAGCCCACCCAATAATCAGTCAGTCAAGCAGTTGAGAGGTCACCAACAGGCCTTCCACAGGATCAGGACCCCAGTCCCACCCACAGAGAGATGCCAGCCAATCAGAGGCCACTGGCTCTTTTGATCTGCAGCACCACCAGTGGCTACTGAGAGGAAGACACCCACCAGAGGCCCAGTCTCACAGAGTAACTCAGGCCAGAATGGCAGAAGAGGCTCTTAATTCACTTTAATTACCTGCTTAAGGGTCTCAATTGCAGCAGGGCAGGAAGACCATTTATGTAACTTAAAGTTTAAAGTTTATTTATTATTGTCACAAGTAGGCTTACATTAACGCTGCAATGAAATTACTGTGAAAATTCCCGAGTTACCACACTCCGGTGCCTGTTCGGGTACACTGAGGGAGAAGTTAGCATGGCCAGTTCACCTAACCAGCTCGTCTTTTGGACTGTGGGAGGAAACCGAGCATCCAGAGGAAACCCATGCAGACACGGGGAGTTTGTGCAGACAGTGACCCAAGCCGGGAATTGAAACCAAGTCCCTAGCGCTGTGAGGCAGCATTACAAACAACTGTGCCACCGTGCTGCCGCCGCCTGGCACAGGGTGGAGGCAGGGAGTTAGCAGGGTCTCCTCCTGCCACCATGCTGCCCAGGGAACCTCCCTTCCTTCAAACGAATCACAGCAGAGAGCATAAGATACCACGCATCGTGTCTGAGGAGTTGGCAAGGCAACCAATATTTCTCACATCTCATTTGGATCATGGCGCACGGTCAGTGAAGGAGGCTTCAACCTGAGTGAGACAAAGACAGAGTGAATATGATTGAGAATTTGGTTCAAAGGGGGAGTTTGGTGGATGGTGGGGGAGGCGGGGGGAAGAGATGCTTCAGATAAGGTTGACTGCAAGAAGTGCGACTTAGAATAGAGTGTTGGGCATTGGGTAAGTCAGGGAGTTAGGGAGGGAAGGGAAAGAAATACTCTTTTACTTTTGTTTTCTAACTTTCTTGGTTTTCAGGAACTGGTCTTCCTCTGCTACAGGGGAAGAGCTAGTTATTTGGTGAGTACCTGGGTAAGTGACTATAGTTTAGTCTATTCCTAAGGTTCAAAATAGTCCAGCAACAGATGGTGAGATTAATAAAATATATAAAAGCAAAAGTAAAACATATAATTGAATAAAATAATTAAATAGCTAATTTGAACATATTAGGGATGGCAGGACAGGTGATGTATCGCAGCTGCAGCATGTGGGGGCTCCTGGATGCCAATTCCATCCAGGGCAATCATGTCTTCAGTAAGTTTTTAAAGTTCGAGGAGATTCAGCTTAGAGTCATTGAGTTGGAGGCTGAGCTGCAGACACTGCAATGCATCAGGGAGGGAGGATTTTTTATATAGGGAGGCAGTCACATCACTTAAGACAGGGTCTTCTGATTTGGTCAGTGGTCAGGGACAGGAGGCTGTGACTGTGAATAAGGCAGGTCAGGCGGTCCAGATGGCAGGAGTGTCAGCCTCTACCATTGTCCAACAGCTTTGAGGGTGGATGAGCTGACTGACCCTGGCACCGTGGTACAGGAAGCCATTCAAGTGGGGAGAGCAGAAAGGAATGTAGTGGTCCGAGGGGGACAGTGTAGTGAGAGGGATTGACGCTGCTCTCTGCAGCACAGAGCCACAGTCCAGACAGCTGTGTTGTCTGCTCGGTGCCAAGGTTCAGGAAATCTGCTCAAGGCTGGAGAGGAACTTGCAGTGGGAGGGAGAGAAACCAGTTGCACCGGTTCATGTAGGTACCAATGGGAGAGGAAGAACTAGGAAAGAGGTTCTGTACAGAGAATATGAGGAGCTAGGCACTAAATTGAAAAGCAGAACCTGAAAGGTTCTAATCTCTGGATTATTACTGATCCACATGCAAACCGGCACAGGATACATCGAACATAGAACATAGAACAGTACAGCACAGTACAGGCCCTTCGGCCCACAATGTTGTGCCGAACCTTTGCCGAAACCAAGATCAAGCTATCCCACTCCCTATCATTCTAGTGTGCTCCATGTGCCTATCAAATAACCACTTGAAAGTTCCTAAAGTGTCCAACTCCATTATCACAGCAGACAGTCGATTCCACACCCCAACCACTCTCTGAGTAAAGATCCTACCTCGGACATCCCTCCTATACCTCCCACCATGAACCTTATAGTTATGCCCCCTAGTAACAGCTCCATTCACCCGAGGAAATAGTCTCTGAACGTCCACTCTATCTATCCCCCTCTTCATCTTATAAACATCTATTAAGTCCCCTCTCAACCTCCTCCGCTCTAAAGAGAAAAGCCCTAGCTCCCTCAACCTTTCCTCACAAGATCTACCCTCCAAACCAGGCAGCATCCTGGTAAATCTCCTTTGCACTCTTTCCAGTGCTTCCACATCCTTCTTATAGTGAGGTGACCAGAACTGCACACAATATTCCAAATATGGTTTCACCAAGGTCCTGTACAGTTGCAGCATAACCCCACGGCTCTTAAACTCCAACCCCCTGTTAATAAAAGCTAACACACTATAGGCCTCCTTCACAGCTCTATCCACTTGAGTGGCAACCTTCAGAGATCTGTGGATATGATCCCCAAGATCTCTCTGTTCCTCCACATTCCTCAGAACCCTACCTTTGACCCTGTAATCTGCATTCAAATTTGTCCTACCAAAATGAATCACCTTGCACTTATCAGGGTTAAACTTCATCTGCCATTTTTCGGCCCAGCTCTGCATCCTATCAATGTCTCTTTGCAGCCTACAATAGCCCTCCACCTCATCCACTACTCCACCAATCTTGGTGTCATCTGCAAATTTACTGATCCACCCTTCAGCCCCTTCCTCCAAGTCATTTATAAAAATCACAAATAGCAGAGGACCCAGCACTGATCCTTGTGGTACACCGCTGGTAACTGGTCTCCAGTCTGAAAATTTTCCATCCACCACCACCCTCTGTCTTCTATGAGATATGATGTGGAGATGCCGGCGTTGGACTGGGGTAAGCACAGTAAGAAGTCTCACAACACCAGGTTAAAGTCCAACAGGTTTATTTGGTAGCAAATACCATAAGCTTTCGGAGCGCTGCCCCTTCGTCAGATGGAGTGGTTATCTGTTCTCAAACAGTGCAAACAGACACAGAAATCAAATTACAGAATACTGATTAGAATGCAAAACTCTCCAACCAGCCAGTGAGCAATCACTGAAACAACTATATGATGACATCAACAAGTTCCATCCCACCATCAGACTCACCATGGACTACTCTCTGGAATCGGTTGCATTCTTGGACACACGCATCTCCATTAAGGATGGTCACCTCAGCACCTCACTGTACCGCAAGCCCACGGATAACCTCATGATGCTCCACTTCTCCAGCTTCCACCCGAAACACGTAAAATAAGCCATCCCCAACGGACAAGCCCTCCGAATACACAGGATCTGCTCGGATGAGGAGGATCGCAACAGACACCTCCAGACGCTGAAAGATGCCCTCATAAGAACAGGATATGGCGCTCGACTCATCGATCAACAGTTCCGACGCACCACAGCGAAAAACCGCACCGACCTCCTCAGAAGACAAACACGGGACACGGTGGACAGAGTACCCTTCGTCGTTCAGTACTTCCCCGGAGCGGAGAAGCTACGGCATCTCCTCCGGAGCCTTCAACATGTCATTGATGAAGACGAACATCTCGCCAAGGCCATCCCCACACCCCCACTTCTTGCCTTCAAACAACCACGCAAGCTCAAACAGACCATTATCCGCAACAAACTACCCAGCCTTCAGGAGAACAGTGACCATGACACCACACAACCCTGCCACAGCAACCTCTGCAAGACATGCCGGATCATCGACACGGATGCCATCATCTCACGTGAGAACACCATCTACCAGGTACACGGTACCTACTCTTGCAACTCGGCCAACGTTGTCTACCTGATACGCTGCAAGAAAGGATGTCCTGAGGCATGGTACATTGGGGAAACCATGCAGACGCTACGACAACGGATGAATGAACACCGCTCGACAATCACCAGGCAAGACTGTTCTCTTCCTGTGGGGGAGCACTTCAGCAGTCACGGGCATTCAGCCTTGGATCTTCAGGTAAGCGTTCTCCAAGGCGGCCTTCACGACACACGACAGCGCAGAGTCGCTGAGCAGAAACTGATAGCCAAGTTCCGCACACATGAGGACGGCCTAAACCGGGATGTTGGATTTATGTCACATTATCAGTAACCCCCACAGCTTGCCTCCTTGGCTTGCAGAATTTCACTGGCTGTTCTGTCTGGAGACAATACACATCTCTTTAACCTGTGTTGAATGCTCCCTCCACCCACATTGTCTGTACATTTAAGACCTGGCTGGCTGTAGAGATTTGCATTCTAATCAGTATTCTGTAATTTGATTTCTGTGTCTGTTGGCACTGTTTGAGAACAGATAACCACTCCATCTGACGAAGGGGCAGCGCTCCGAAAGCTGATGGTATTTGCTACCAAATAAACCTGTTGGACTTTAACCTGGTGTTGTGAGACTTCTTACTGTTCTATGAGATAGCCAGTTACTTATCCAATCGGCCAAATTTCCCTCTATCCCACATCTCCTTACTTTCTTCATGAGCCGACCATGGGGGACCTTATCAAACGCCTTACTAAAATCCATGTATATGACATCAACTGCTCTACCTTCATCGACACACTTAGTTACCTCCTCAAAAAATTCAATCAAATTTGTGAGGCAAGACTTACCCTTCACGAATCCATGTTGACTATCCCGGATTAAGCTGCATCTTTCTAAATGGTCATAAATCCTATCCCTCAGGACCTTTTCCATTAACTTGCGGATCACCAAAGTAAGACTAACCGGCCTATAATTACCAGGTTCATTCCTATTTCCTTTCTTGATCAGAGGAACAACATTCGCCACTCTCCAGTCCTCTGGCACTATCCCCGTGGACAGTGAGGACCCAAAGATAAGAACATAAGAACATAAGAAATAGGAGCAGGAGTAGGCCATCTGGCCCTTCGAGCCTGCCCCGCCATTCAACAAGATCATGGCTGATCTGAAGCGAATCAGTTCCACTTACCCGCCTGCTCTCCATATCCCCTAATTCCCTTATCGATCAGAAAACTATCTACCCGTGATTTAAACATATTCAACGAGGAAGCCTCCACCACTTCAATGGGCAGAGAATTCCAGAGATTCACTACCCTCTGAGAGAAGAAGTTCCCCCTCAACTCTGTTCTGAACCGCCCCCCCCCCGCCTTATTTTGAGGCTGTGCCCTCTAGTTCTGGTTTCCCTTCTAAGTGGAAAGAATCTCTCCACCTCTACCCTATCCAGCCCCTTCATTATCTTATATGTCTCTATAAGATCACCCCTCATCCTTCTAAACTCCAACGAGTACAGACCCAATCTGTTTAATCTCTCCTCATAAGCTACACCCCTCATCTCCGGTATCAACCTGGTGAACCTTCTCTGCACTCCCTCCAAGGCCAATATATCCTTTCGCAAATAAGGGAACCAAAACTGCACACAGTACTCCAGTTGCGGCCTCACCAGTGCCTTGTACAGTTGCAGCAAGACCTCCCTGCTTTTATATTCTATCCCCCTCGCGATAAAGGCCAACATTCCATTCGCCTTCTTGATCACCTGCTGCACCTGCAGACTGAGTTTTTGCGATTCGTGCACAAGGACCCCCAGGTCCCTCTGCACAGTCGCACGATGTAATTTTTCTCCATTTAAATAATATTCCAATTTACTATTATTTCTTCCAAAGTGGATAACCTCACATTTGCTAACGTTATATTCCATCTGCCAGATCCTCGCCCACTCGCTCAGCCTATCCAAATCTCTCTGCAGACTTTCCACGTCCTCCACGCAATTCGCTTTACCACTCACCTTCGTGTCATCAGCAAACTTGAATACCCTAGAATCAGTCCCCTCCTCCAGATCATCTATGTAAATGGTAAACAATTGAGGCCCCAGCACCGATCCCTGCGGCACGCCACTGGTCACCAACTGCCAACCAGAAAAGCACCCATTTATCCCAACTCTCTGCTTCCTGTTAGATAGCCAATCCCCAATCCACGCCAACACCTTACCCCTAACTCCGTGTACCCCAATCTTCTGCAGCAACCTTTTGTGAGGCACCTTATCGAACGTCTTCTGGAAATCTAAAAACACCACATCCACCGGTTCCCCTCTGTCAACCGCACTAGTGACATCTTCATAAAAGTCCAGTAGATTCGTCAAACACGACTTTCCCTTCATGAATCCATGCTGCGTCTGCTTGATCGAACCATTCTTATTCAGGTGCTCTGTTATTTCCTCTTTAATAATGGACTCTAGCATCTTCCCAACTACGGACGTTAAGCTAACCGGCCTGTAGTTACCCGCCTAAAAGATCAAAGCCAAGGGCTCTGCAATCTCATCCCTTGCCTCCCAAAGAATCCTAGGATATATCTCATCTGGCCCAGTGGACTTATCGACCTTCAGGTTTTTCAAAATTGCCAATACATCTTCCCTCAGAACATCCACCTCCTCCAGCCTAACAGCCTGTATCACACTCTCATCCTCAAAAGCATGGCCCCTCTCCTTGGTGAACACTGAAGAAAAGTATTCATTCATCGCCTCTCCTATCTCTTCTGACTCCATGCACAAGTTTCCACTACTGTCCTTGACCAGCCCTAACCTCACCCTGGTCATTCTTTTATTCCTCACATAAGACTAAAAGGCCTTGGGGTTTTCCTTGATCCGACCTGCCAAGGACTTCTCATGCCCCCTCCTAGCTCTCCTAAGCCCTTTTTTCAGCTCATTCCTTGCTAACTTGTAATCCTCAATGGACCCAACTGAACGTTGTTTTCTCATCCTTACATACGCTTCCTTCTTCCTCTTGACAAGACATTCAACCTCTTTTGTGAACCATGGTTCCCTCACTCGGCCATTTCCTCCCTGCCTGACAGGGACATACCTATCAAGGACACGTAGCATTTGTTCCTTGAACAAGCTCCACTTTTCATTTGTGCCTTTCCCTGACAGTTTCTGTTCCCATCTTATGCTCACTAATTCTTACCTAATCGCATCATAATTACCCCTCCTAAATTATAAACCTTGCCCTGCCATACAGCCCTATCCCTCTCCATTGCAATAACGAAAGATACTGAATTGTGGTCACTATCTCCAAAGTGCTCTCCCACAACCAAATCTAACACTTGGCCCGGTTCATTTCCCAGTACCAAATCCAATGTGGCCCCACCTCTTGTTGGCCTATCCACATATTGTGTCAGGAAACCCTCCTGCACACACTGTACAAAAACTGCCCCATCCGAACTATTCGACCTATAAAGGTTCCAATCAATATTTGGAAAGTTAAAGTTACCCATGACAACTACCACTTATCCATAATCTGCTTTGCAATTTCTTCCTCCAAATCTCTATTAATATTTGGGGGCCTATAGAGAACTCCTAACAACGTAAACGCTCCTTTCCTATTTCTAACTTCAGCCCATATTACCTCAGTCGGCAGATACATAAAATTAAAGAGGTGAATGCGTGGCTCAAAGACTGGTGTGGGAGAAGTGGGTTTCAGATTGTGGGGCACTGGCATCAGTACTGGGGAAAGTGGGATCTGTATCGTTGGGATGGTCCACACCTGAACCGTGCTGGGACCAGTGTTCTAGCGAGACACATCACTAGAGAAGAAGAGAGGGATAGCAATTAAATAAGAGTGAGCAAGATATCAAATGTAGAAAGATGTGGTAAATCACAGAGCAGAGACAAGGCAAAAGAGAAAGGTATTATGGCGGGAAATGAAAAACTGACCATTGCCAAGAAGGGATAGAAAATACAAATCTAACAATAAATCAAGGGACGAGACTAGGAGGTTATAGGAAGAGGACAAGGATAAAACTAAAAGCTATTTATTGGAATGCATGTATCATTCAAAACAAAGGAACGGAGAGCGCTCATAGAAATAAATAAATGTGATTTGATAGCCATTACAGAGACATGGCAGCAGGAGGATTGGACTGGGATTGAATATTGAAGGGTACAAGGATATTTAGGAAGGCCTGGGAGCGAGGGAAAAGAGGCTCTGTTAGTTAATGATGGTATTAGTAATATACAGAGAGAAAGAGGACCTAAATTGGTATGACAAAGATAAGGGGGGGAACAATGTGGAGGGAGAGCAAGGAGTGGTGGGAAGAGGGGGGGGGTGTGGGGGGGAGGGAGAGGGCTCACAATAGCAGGTAGAGGATTAAGGAGGTGGGTGAAGAAGATGAACAATGGAAGGCAGAGCAAAGACTGAGGGGAGAGAGGCTGGACACTGACAAGGCTACATGAAAAGTTCACAAACAAGGAGGTCAAAGGGATAACGCGTTTTACTGGAAAGGGATGGATGAAATCTCCCGATGCTGTGGGTAGAGGTCCAAGTGGGATATGGGTACCTCGCAGGTGATGGGCTCAGGGGGACGGTGATTGAATCAGGGAACTGACTTCTTCTTGAGGCTGCTAGCTTTTTCCCTCTTGGTTCCTACACTGTCTGACACAGACATGTCGGCTGGAGAGAGTGATACGAGTGTGCTGGACTGCACACAAATATGTATGTTAGATACAGGTGCAGCATGTAATCAAGAAGGCTAATGGAATACTATCCTTTATTATGAGAGGAATTAAACATAAAAGTAGTTTAGTTTAATTTATTTATTGGTGTCACATGTAGGCTTACATTAACACTGCAATGGGGTTACTGTGAAAATCCCCTCGTCGCCACACTCCAGCGCCTGTTCAGGTACACTGAGGGGGAACTTAGTACGGCCAATGCACCTGACCAGCACATCTTTCAGACCGTGGGAGGAAACCGGAGCACCCAGGGGAAACCCACGCAGACACAGGGAGAATGTGCAGACTCCGCACAGACAGTCCCCATGGCTGGAATCGAACCGGGGTCCCTGGCACTGAGGTAGCAGTGCTCAGCACTGTGCCACCATGCCGTGGCAAAAGCTTACAGCGAGCCAGTCAGGGGTTGAACCTGGAATCTTCTGATCTGTGGTCAGACGCATTATCCATTATGCCACTAGCCCTCAGGAGGTTATGCTTCGGTTATATAGGGTATTGGTGAGACCACATTTCAAATATTGTGTACAGAATTGGTGTCCTTATTTAAGGAAGGATGTAAATGCATGAGAAGCAGTTCAGAGAAGGTTTACTAGACTAATACCTGGAATGGGTGGGCTGTCTAATGAGGAAAGGCTAGTCAGGCTGGGCTTGTATCTACTGGAGTTTGAGAGGATTTGATTGAAACATATAAGATCCTGATTTTGACAGGACGGATGTGGAGAGAATGTATCTTCTTGTGGGAGAATCTAGAATTAAGGGGGTCACTGTTTAAAAATAAGGGGATGTTCATTTAAGACAGAGATAATTTCTCTCAGAGGGTCATGAGTGTCGGGAACTCACTTCCTGGAAAGGCAGTGGAAGCAGAGTCTTTGAATATTTTGAAGGCAGGTGTAGATAGAATTGGGTGTGATAGATTATTGGGTGTCAGAGGGATGCAGGTTTGAGGTCACTGTTAGATCAGCCATATTCGTATTAAGTGGCGGACAGGCTCAAGAAGCTGAATGCCCTTCTCTTGCTTCTTGTTCATCTGTTCAAATTGATTTAAATTGAACTGTTTTTCCGGGATTCACACACAAGACTGCTTCCTTTCAGTTCATTTATGGGACCATTAAATGGCCACCCTTGTGATTCCACTATAAACTATTGCCCCAGGAGAACCAGTAACCAACAGATTCACTAACATTGAGACAGACAAATTTACAGTTGACACCGTGTAAACTCTGAAAAGACCAGCTGTAAACCTTACAAGAGTTCCTCGAAAGGACTGATATACTTCATGGCCAGTGAAGTAGGCCATTTTCCAAAAGCCATATTTTTATTATCTCATCAATATTCACCTCATTAAACATATTCATTTATTGGACTGATTGGCACCATTCATAACGTGCCCACAATGCAGAGGGGAACACCTGAATGGACATTCGTTTAAATCCCCCTCTGCACAGCTGAGAGACCTTTCATTTCAAAGCCGACAAAAGATCCTTATTCTGCCCGGCAACAGCACGAAGCTGCATTTTAAACCGGTCCTTGGCCAGAAGATCGGGATATCTGCGAGTCAAGACCTGGAGTGGGATATATGGCATAACTGTACTGTCAATAAAATATTACGGGAATAAAATGGCCAAGGCAGGCAAAGAAACTTAATAAACCAGGATAAAAAGAATAAAAGATTAGATTAAATCTCCCTACACACAGCAGGACAAAATGACATTAACACCTAATCTCGCAAGCATAGAATACAGACACAATACAGTAGAGGTCGATTTAGATAAGGGGACACATCGAGAGGATAATGGGAAACACATTAAAACACCGGGGCAAGAACAGGCAGTCCCATTAATACGGACACACACCATACAGATGCAAATTGACAAGCCTCCCAGGGAACTTCCTGACCAGACAGGCCACTTTTTAGGTATTGTAAAAATGTATGAGCAAATGTTCCCGCTCGAATTTGGATTCCTATAAATATCCAGAGCAAATGTGTAACTATTGAGATCAACGTGGCCAAGCACTGTTTCTGAGCTGGTTACGCGGTTCTCCCTGGGATCCCAGTAATTGTACAATAAAGAAAAACGCTTTGAACCTTGCCTTGCGACTCGACTTCCTTGAATGCACTGGTACAAGGGATTTTTCCCTACAACAAATGGCGTAGTCGGCTCAGGGTTTGATATCTGACTTCTGACTGGTGGCCACGGTCTGGAAGCCGGGATCAAATTTAAACGAATCTGATAAAAATCCAGAGAAGTCAGGGGCGAGTACAAGTCTCCGTTCAAAGTGAGGTACCTTTAAGGGTTAGGGTTTGTCCGTTTTAAATATTGTTGTCTTGTAGAACTGTATAATCTTGCCTAAGATTTTTAAATTGAAACAGAATTCTGCACTAAAGAGGTATAGGTCAGAATGACCGCGTGGAAGAAGGTAAGTAACTTTAATAGAAATAGAGGACCAGAGGTAAAGATAACAGGTTTTGGGCTATTTGATAACGTGAATAAGGAATTAAGACTAATATAAAGATAAGAACCACATGCAGAACTAATTGGTGTAACTAACCCAGGATTGTAAACGAAACCGCTGTCTGTGCCAAGGCAATAGGACAAGGGAGTGCTTGACTCAAGGTGCCCGACCCTAAACTGGACGTTAAGAGGAGAAATCTCCCACGCTAAGGTTGGGTTTGAAGCGGGCGCTAAGAGGCACAGGCACTCAGGGTGCAAGGCACGGACAGTGTAAATCGGGTAACAACACAGACTCTGAAGGGACGAACAACCTCAGAGTCGATACAGTTACTAATTATAACAGGGGCTTTGATAACAGATACATATGTGTAAGTGTTGAGGAAAAGGGGACCCGATCCATCCTGACCAAGAGACATAACGACGGAGAATCCATTAGGGACGCGGGCGGAGTTTGATAACCTTGTTCGTCTGTAGGGAACACCACAGTCCATAGCAGGGTACCAGGGAGCTGAAACTCCCTTTTTGAGGTAACGGATCAACCTTGCTAGGGGCTGGGGACAGGGGCCGACAAACCCACTAAAAGACCAGCACACATCCCAATAAGACAACACAAAACAGACCAAGCGTGAGGTGTCAGGAATAGTTGGGGGAGCACAGGGGCAGAGACCCACTGGGACCCCACTACGAGACCCTACAGCAATACAGACGGTGCTGGAGCAGTATCAGTGACAGGAGATAAGAGAGAGAGAGTTGGGGCACTTTTACTGTTGGAACCAGCATACGGGGGTTGCAGGACTGCTAGACAGAAAAATGGCAGACCACGTTATTGAGGGAGAAACTGCAGTAGCTCTCATTTTTAAGTATCTGTTAGCCAGAGAAGCGACTGTTGCAAAGATGAAACGGAACGGGTGGAACGCATCACAAACTTTAGAAGATCAGAGAAAGTGGGTAGACGGAGTTAAACGGGACAAAACAAAAGTAATAGGAGTAATGTTAGTGACCCAGTTAGCTGGACTAATTGAGAAGGTAAATGCCTCCATGGAGGAGAGACACAAAGAGACAGAACAAATTAAGGTATTGCAGGAGAGAGTGAGGGAATTAGAACACAGAAACCACACTGCGGAGATAACGCAGAGATCAGAGGAAACGGACTCTCGGCGCTCATACGAGTCAGTGCAGGAACATGCAACCGCTCCAGTATCAGAAGGGGACATAAAAAATTATAATCTAGCGCCAGTCACCAGAGGAGGGACGTTAGCACAACCAAAAGCAACCTATAAGCCTTTTACCCCAGGGGAAAGGCAGCAGATTATGGCATCCCTGGGGAAGTTAAAACCCAGAAGCGCAAACCTGGGATTTTGGGGCGAATTAGATTCACTCTGGGAAGGACACCATTTACATCCAAGGGACATACACCAGCTGGTCAGGGCAGCCAGTCCAGCGGATAAATGGAGGTTGGTGGCAGGAGGGCCAGCGGCCCAAGCAGCACAGGACTATAATGGAGGAAGGTGGACACATGCCGTTCCTACAACGGCTGAGATAGACGACCAGCAGGCACCCTTCACATTATTTAAGACCAAAATCCAACGGGTCTTAGGGAACTCCCCCACTAATTGGAGCAGGATCACAAATACTAAACAAGGACAGGGGGAAAGTGCATCGGAATCTATCAGAGGTACACCAAGAAATCCTTAAGATGGGGGTGATAGCATCCCAAGACTATGACGAGCTAGTCGAGTGGGCTAGCGGGATAAAAGAAGGGAAGGATGCCCAGACAAAGCCCAGACGAGAGAGAACTGGAACCCCCCATAACGGAGATAAGGGGAGAACCGGGCTCAGCTGCTACACGTGTGGCCAGCCAGGGCATGTGGCTAGATTCTGCAGGGGAGCACCATTCAAAGGGAAACCCAAGAATGGCGGGCCCCGCTGTGACCACTGCCACAGGGCAGGGCACACCGAGGCAAGGTGTTGGGGGAAACATGGGAGACCCCAAGACAACTATAGACCAACCCCGGGGGCACCACATTCCCGGAATCCACTAGGGTGACTAGAAGAGACCCCAAACCAGGGAGATGGGAGACAAGAGAGGATTAGTGTAGCCACGCCCACAGAAGACAGTGAATCCCGACAGAAGCCGGTGTCCGTCCACTCCACTCATCGACCAACACTGGTCGAAATCTCACAACCCGTAGCTCCCATCCAAAACAGGAAAGAGGGGGAGAGAATATATGTAGAAGCCTTGGTAGGGGGTAGGGAATGCCACATGTTAGCAGATACGGGGGCAGCCATATCAATTACAAACCTACCCCTGCCACTGACCAACAAAAGAATACACATAACCGGGGTAGGGGGAGAGAGAATACCCGCCTATCTGAGTGAGACCACACTAGTAGAAATCAACCACAAGTATATTCCAATGCAATTTTACGTTTGTCAGAATAATGAGGGCACAATCATGGGGAACGATTTAATGAGGGAATACCAGGTGCTGATAGATTGTGGGAAAGGGAAACTAATTTGGCCACAACCTGACGGTAGGAAGACCGGAATAGGGACATTAGCTAGCCACCTGGGGGCGGTTGGGGTAGCCACCATCGTGGCCCGAGATTGGGACCAGGAAAAAGAAGGGTTCGGAGCCATCTGCACTTCCATTCCCGAAGCCTGGGCTAGGACGAAATTAGATACCGGACTAACCGACACAGAACCGATAAAAGTCCCAGGACCGGAACACAAGCCCCACCGACAATACCCTATCAAGAGAGAAGCGCAAGGGGCAGTGGTAGAAATAGTCAAGGATTTAATAGAAAAGGGAATCCTCAGGGAAACCACCAGTACCACCAATTCCCCCACATGGCCAGTTATAAAACCTGACGGGAGCTACCGGCTCACCATCGATTACACAGGTTTGAACAAGGTAACACCTAAATTACACCCCATTGTGGCAAACCCCTCGACTATTTTAAACGGATTGGCACAAGACCACAAAATTTTCACGGTGCTAGATATAGCAAATGGGTTCTGGTCCCTTCCACTGGACACAGAATCCCAAAACAAATTCGCCTTCACTGTGGGAGAGAAACAGTATACATGGACTCGCCTCCCACAGGGATTTCATAACAGTCCTGCCATATTTCACAGAACAATGAGCGATATCCTGAGTAGGGTGAAATTGCATGAGGACAATACGGTCCTCCAGTATGTGGACGATGTGTTAATAGCGTCCAAAACAGAAGAAGGGCACAAGGCAGCCCTGTATGCAGTACTAGAAGGATTGGCAAAAGCCGGGCTGAAAGTCAGCCCACATAAGGCACAAATTGCAAAACCCCAGGTCCTGTACTTAGGACACCTAATTTCCCAGGGAATTAAAGAAATGCCCGCAGACCGCAAAACCGCGATTAAAGAAATGCCGCGACCAGTTCCAGTAAGAGGGGTCCGAAAAGTTTTAGGACTATTCAATTACAGTAGGAGTTTTATCCCTGACTTCGCAAGAATCGCGGAGCCAATTCAGAGACTAGTGAAGGGAGGAAAGCCAGCCTTGGAAAGTATAGAGTGGGGACAAGAGCAAGAGACAGCATATGCAGAGTTGAAAGCTAGGTTAATTTCAGCCCCAGGGCTGGGACTGCCAAATGGAAGCAAGAAGTTCCACATCTTCTGTGATAACCAGGACGGCTTCTATTCTGCCGGAGTGGCACAGACTCATGGAGATAGAAAGAGACCCGTAGGGTATTATTCAACGGCTGAGGGACCAGTAGTCACCGGGATGCCCAGGTGCCTAGCTGCCCTAGATTGTGCAGCATGGGCTGTGAGGATAAGTGAGCCCATTGTCATGACAGGAGATATTGTGCTACACACAAAACATACATTGGTAGAGATGCTAAACACGGGCAAACTCAAAACAGTCTCGAATATAAGGAGGGCAAGGTGGGTGGCCACACTCCTACCACCTAACAAGTCAGTCACCATCATTAGAGACACGGGAGAAAACCCCGCGGAAGGGATTTTAGATATCGGGGAAGCGCACAGCTGTGGAGAAGTTGACGAAGATAGCAAGGAAGGAAAGATTAGAGACGAACCCCTTCCAACAGCAAATAAGACCTTCTATGTGGATGGGTCCCGCAAATATGTATCCGGATCACCAAGGACAGGGTGGGCAGTAGTAGACCAGAACCTGGAAACCCTAGAATCAGGACGGATCGACGGGGGTCAGTCCGCTCAGGTAGCAGAATTAGTTGCCCTCACCCAAGCCTTAAGATTAGCAGCAGGGAAAACAGTAAATGTGTATACAGACAGCCAATACGCGTTTGGTATGATCCATGATTACATGTCTGCATGGGGGAGAAGGGGGTTCATTACTACAGGAGGTACCCCCATTAAACACCAACAGCAGATAAGGGCGCTGCTAGCAGCTAGTGAACAGCCTACAGAGGCCGCAGTAATTAAAATAAAAGCCCACCGGCAGGAACCCGGAAGGGACACCCCGGGGTGGATTCATTTCAAAGGGAATCAAGCCGCAGACACAGCGGCACAGCAAGCACTAGAAAACAGCGACATTAAAAGCCTGCCCCTTGCAGCGATAGTGGTAGAACCGGAAGAAATTGACATACAGAAATTACACGGGGACATTACACAGCAAGAACGAGATAGATGGGAGGAGCTGGGCGCAGTTAAAGGGACGACGGGGTGTGGAGAAAAGATAACCGGGTATTGGCACCAGGATGTATCCAGAACACATTACTGGAACTACACCACGGGCTTCCCCATACAGGCAGGGATGCAATGATACAGAGCCTGGGGAGAGAGTGGTGGTGGAAAGGATTGGGACAGGATGTGGCCGCATACTGCCGCAGATGCACTATATGTGCACAGCACAACCCCGGGAAGCCCATAAAGGTAAAGATGGGACACCAACCCAGACCAAAGGGACCCTGGAAACAGATACAAATGGACTTCATAGGACCATTGCCCCCCTCTCATGGGAAAACATACTGCCTGGTAATAGTAGATCAATTCACCAGGTGGGTAGAAACATTCCCCACAACCAAT
The DNA here is from genome assembly GCF_964213995.1 of Mustelus asterias. Lineage (NCBI taxonomy): Eukaryota > Metazoa > Chordata > Chondrichthyes > Carcharhiniformes > Triakidae > Mustelus > Mustelus asterias. The sequence goes on along the minus strand of NC_135815.1, from coordinate 80,388,456 downwards.
TGTACAGCCCTAACGGTAGCCAGGATATTGGCAGCAGAAGTCATTCCCCGATGGGGGATGCCATTCAAGTTGATTCGGACCAGGGAACACATTTCACAGGAAAGGTTATGAAAAACATATTAGGAATAAAACAGAAATTTCACATCCCCGATCACCCACAAAGTTCCGGGATGGTGGAGAGGATGAATCGGACTCTAAAAATAACCATGGCAAAAGCAATGCAATCCTCAGGTAGAAATTGGACAGAAGTCCTACCTGCAGTTCTGATGAGGCTTAGGGCGACCACAAATCGAACTACCGGCTTGACTCCATACGAGCTGATGACCGGGCGAGCAATGCACTTACCCGAAAACATTATTACAGGCTGGACAGATGTGGGTCCGATAAAGGATAAGATCCGTCAATACATCCGAGACCTTAGCACCCAATTGAAGGGGATGCGCCGGTCCGTAATTTTTAATCAGGCACAGGTCGATACAGAGGAGGACTCAGAAATATTACCAGAGGTCCCAAAAGCCGGGAGCCGGGTATTAACAAAAGTGCTTCCTGCAAAACCAGGATTTGCCCCAAGATGGCACGGACCTTACGAGGTCATTATTAGCGGAGATACCTGTGCCTGTATAGATATAAGGGGACAGGGGGTCTGGAAACATTGGACCCGATTAAAGCTGTATGAAGACAAATGAACTAAAGAATACCGTTTTCGTTCATTCAAATTCCACAGGAACCAGGACCAGATCTACTATCAAGACGTCGGAACAAACTACTTTTAATTTGATTGCCTGTTTATTTTCTGTATATACTATAACTGTAAAAATACTGTTGTAAAAAAAACGATATGGGAACAGGGACATATTTGATAATAACCATGACCATTGTAAATACGCTCCAACACATGGGGGTTAGGGGAGCAGAACCCCCAATCATGGAAGAAAACCTATTCCTGAAAACACACATCCAGATCTATGGGAATAGGACCGCTTGTTACCCTTCAGCGCGATCAGTAAACTCCCTATTCATCGCAACACCAGGGTGGCTCCCACAAGAGTTATTCACTATTGACACATCGGGGGCACCCTGCAAGGAACATATTGGGTACTTTAAACAAGGGATACAAGGAAGGTGTGTAGAGCTCACTGAGCCGGGAATTCTAGGGGGGATGGGACCCCAACAGGAGGAGACACATGGGAACTACCCACAATGTTTTAAGGGAGAGGGATGGGGGTGCGTGCATGCCTTTGTCCCTAAAAATGATTCGTGCGCTGAGGCACATTGTGCTCTCCAGGAGTGCCGGGTCCGGGAAGGACACTTCACTTGTGACTGCAAGCAACAAAAATGCATTGCAGTCACCGCGGGTAGGCAGCTTATGTGTGGCAAGTGCAACGGCACCCACGTAAGCTCAGCCTCGGGGACATATCCATTTGACTCTCACCAAGGGGTACAATCAAGTGGACAGTCCCGGGGGAGGGAAGGTTCCACAACATGGGACCATGTGGTCAAACGACCCCGGGGTAATGCATGTTATCGGGTTAAAGAAGGTTATGTGTTTTTATTCAAAAATGTATACATGACGGCCACAGACAGGCCTCCAAGGTTCTTTTCCGTAGGGACAATCAGACCTCTCACGGTTCCGTGCCCAAGCGAAGGGCATGTCCAGAAACGCATAGTGACCAGGGCCATCAGCGCAGAATTCTGCGCCGACTGGCAGGCCCCTGTCACATTAGGATCTTCTCTGGGGTATGGATTTCTGGGGACACTATCCCTAGGGGGCGCCGCAGGGGTGATCAGTGCCAGTAATAGGAATTTCTTCATATGTGGACTGACCATCTTAGGAAACAGCACCCGACAAGCACTGGGTGCAATTGACCAAGAACTCGCAGAACTCAGACTATACACACAGCAAATGAGATATGCAGTAGACTATCAGCTAGCCAGACAAGGAGGGGTATGCACCATCATCAAAGGAAAATGCATCACATATGTACACGACGAGACATTAAACATAACAGCAGCCATGTCCGGGATACAAAAGCAATTGGATAGCTTTAAACAGGGATTTACAGGGACTGATGGGTGGTTAGGGTGGCTGTTTAACACAGTTTGGGGAGCATACATTATGAAGGGATTAATTTTAGTAGTAGCCATCCTGTTCACACTCTGCCTGGGCCTAACCTGTATTAAAGTGATATGTGCAAATATTGCATCAAGAATGCTACCCACTGCCAGTATCCAGATGCAAGAATTTAACCACACCACAGAGGAAGAGGAACAACGGCAAGGACGACATCTGTACAAGTCACTGTACCTCTGAAGATCGTCCATGGGGGGTCAGCCATGAATGGGACCCCCTGGACGAGAGGAGGGACTGAAATGGGCCATTTTCCAAAAGCCATATTTTTTATTATCTCATCAATATTCACCTCATTAAACATATTCATTTATTGGACTGATTGGCACCATTCATAACGTGCCCACAATGCGGAGGGGAACACCTGAATGGACATTCGTTTAAATCCCCCTCTGCACAGCTGAGAGACCTTTAATTTCAAAGCCGACAAAAGATCCTTATTCTGCCCGGCAACAGCACGAAGCTGCATTTTAAACCAGCCCTTGGCCAGAAGATCGGGATATCTGCGAGTCAAGACCTGGCAGTGGGATATATGGCATAACTGTACTGTCAATAAAATATTACGGGAATAAAATGGCCAAGGCAGGCAAAGAAACTTAATAAACCAGGATAAAAAGAATAAAAGATTAGATTAAATCCCCCTACACACAGCAGGACAAAATGACATTAACACCTAATCTCGCAAGCTGTAGAATACAGACACAAAACAACAGAGGTCGATTTAGATAAGGGGACACATCGAGAGGATAATGGGAAACACATTAAAACACCGGGGCAAGAACAGGCAGTCCCATTAACACGGACACACACCATACAGATGCAAATTGACAAGCCTCCCAGGGAACTTCCTGACCAGACAGGCCACTTTTTAGGTATTGTAAAAATGTATGAGCAACTGTTCCTGCTCGAATTTGGATTCCTATAAATATCCAGAGCAAATGTGTAACTATTGAGATCAACGTGGCCAAGCCACTGTTTCTAAGCTGGCGACAGGGGTCTCCCTGGGATCCCAGTAATTGTACAATAAAGAAAAACGCTTTGAACCTTGCCTTGCGACTCGACTTCCTTGAATGCACTGGTACAAGGGATTCGTCCCTACAACAGCCAGAATCTCACAGCTGGTTGGTGAGGCAATTCTTTGCAGAAGGCCAATACATGCTAATATTCTTGATGCTGATTGGTTAGTTCATGTTAACATTCTTGATGCCATTTAGCCAGTTTGTGTTAACACCCTTTATGCTGATTGGCCAGTTCACACTAATTCGTGGCGTTGATTGCTTGACTGTACAGCTGGATGGCAATGTGTTTCTTCAGTAAGGTAGGCCAGATGTCACTGTTAATAAGGCTATAATAACACAGGTTGGGGGACAGTGTGGTGTTGATGGTCTCCATAGCCTCCCTGACAAACCTTGTATGCTAGTGTGTGATGGATGAGATAAGATGGATGAGATGGGGGCGGCACGGTAGCACAGTGGTTAGCACTGCTGCTTCACAGCTCCAGGGTCCTGGGTTCGATTCTCGGCTCGGGTCACTGTCTGTGTGGAGTTTGCACATTCTCCTCGTGTCTGCGTGGGTTTCCTCCGGGTGCTCCGGTTTCCTCCCACAGTCCAAAGATGTGCGGGTTAGGTTGATTGGCCAGGTTAAAAATTGCCCCTTAGAATCCTAAAATGCGTAGGTTAGAGGGATTAGCGGGTAAATATGTGGGGGTAGGGCCTGGGTGGGATTGTGGTCGGTGCAGACTCGATGGGCCGAATGGCCTCCTTCGGCACTGTAGGGTTTCTATGATTTCTATGCTTCTATGATAAGTTCTGAGTCAGACCATTGGATGTGGGGGTTATTCAGTTGAGCATGTTTGACAATAGCTAACTTGTCCCATTCACTCTGTGTTTGTAGGAGGTTTCATTGAATCCCTGCAGTGCAGAAGGAGGCTATTCGGCCCATTGAGTCTTCACCAACTCTCCAACAGAGCATCTTAACCCGGCCCACCCCTACCCCTATAACCCCTTGGATTTACCCCATTAATCCCCCTAACCTATACATCTTGGGACAGTTGAGCATCGCCAATCTACCTAACCTGCACATCTTTGGAGCGTGGGAGGAAACCAGAGCACCCGGAGGAAACTCACGCCAACACGGGGAGAATGTGCAAACTCCACACTGTGCCGCCCCATATTTCATGTTCATATTTCTTGAGTTCACACAGTCAACTAATCAGAAGCAAGAACATTAACGTGTACTGACTAATCAGCAGCAAGAATGTTAACATGTACTGACCTATTGCAAACACAATAGCCTGACCAATCAATAATAAGATCTCTCTCACATTCCCATTTTCCATTACGCATAACCAACTCTCACCTTCTCCATATCATTGGTAGAGTATTGCTGCTAGAAATGCTGAGAACTATCAGTTCCTCAAAGGAACTTTTTTAAAGTGTTAGCAACTTCTTTTCAGAGCAAGATTTTACACAGTGTAACTGTTAACTTGTTTTCCCAAAGGTTACTTCTCTCATCATGAGAGGCTTCAAACAATTATAAGATTCACTGACTGTTTTACCCCTTTCTCTATTCACCTGCCTGTAATTCAATAATTCAGCAGAAGTTGAATCCCGGATTGCTGGTATCTGCTTGAACAAAGAACAAAGAACAGTACAGCACAGGAAACAGGCCCTTCGGCCCTCCAAGCCTGTGCCGCTCCTTGGTCCAACTAGACCAATCGTTTGTATCCCTCCATTCCCAGGCTGCTCATGTGACTATCCAGGTAAGTCTTAAACGATGTCAGCGTGCCTGCCTCCACCACCCTACTTGGCAGCACATTCCAGGCCCCCACCACCCTCTGTGTAAAAAACATCCCTCTAATATCTGAGTTATACTTCGCCCCTCTCACCTTGAGCCCGTGACCCCTCGTGAACGTCACCTCCGACCTGGGAAAAAGCTTCCCACTGTTCACCCTATCTATCCCCTTCATAATCTTGTACACCTCTATTAGATCTCCCCTCATTCTCCGTCTTTCCAGGGAGAACAACCCCAGTTTACCCAATCTCTCCTCATAGCTAAGACCCTCCATACCAGGCAACATTCTGGTAAACCTCTGCTGATCACCGTCATAATTAGAACATGGTTCTTTTATTTTTGGCCAAGTGTGTATGGTTATTATGTTACTGGACCAACAATCCAGAAAATGCAAGTTACATCTCATCAACTGAGGCCATTGGAGAGGTTCAACTCCATTTAAAAACACACTGGGAATCTGGAATATAAACAGAAAAAGCTGGATAAACTCAACAGGTCTGGCAGCACCTGTGGAGAGAAAAACAGAGTTAACGTTCTGGGAGAAGTCGGCTCAGTCGCCACAGCTGAACAGCAGATGGTTGAAGAAGCACCACCCCCTTCCCCCGCCAAACCCCTTCCCCCCCTCCCCACACCCCCGCCACCCCCCCCTCCCCCCCCTCCCCACACCCCCCCCCCCCCCCCCCCCCCCCACCCCTGCCTCCCCACCAAGTGATAAACAGGAGGAAGAGCATCCAACATAGAAAAAGGGGCAGCAACAGTGGTTAGCACTGCTGTCTCACAGCGCCAGGGACCCGGGTTTGATTCCAGCCTCGGTGACTGTCTTTGTGGAGTTTGCACATTCTCCTCGTGTCTGCGTGGGTTTCCTCCGGGTGCTCCGGTTTCCTCCTGAATGTTATGATGTGCCAAGTGCTTATCCAGGTACTTTTTAAAGGATGTGAGGCAACCCGCCTCTACCACTCTCCCAGGCAGTGCATTCCAGACCATCACCACCCTCTGGGTCATTCCCCCTTAGACCTCTTGCTCCTCTTGCTACAAGTATTTTAAAAAGAAAAGGGTAACTAAGGTGCGTGTTGGTCCCTTAAAGGGTGAGACTGGGGAATGAACAATGGGGAATGAGGAAATGGCAGAAATGTTGAACGGGTATTTTGTCTGTCTCGTGTAGAAGACACAAGGGGTGGCATTTTCCGCACAATCCGCCATGTGTTTCGTGGAGGCAGCCCACCATTGGCCAGCAGTGGGATCTCCTGGTCCCACTGTTGTCAATCGAGTTTCCCATCGAATGCATCCTTCGCTGACAGGAGACCCGGGCAGGGGTACACCCTAGGTGGGACTGTAAGATCCCGCCGGTGTGAACGGGGGGCCGGAAAATTCCAGCCAAAGAACATTCCAGTAATACTTGAAAAGGTAAAAGGGCAGAACTACAGCCCTCTGGGCCTGACTGACCATGCCTGTGGCATTAGGGACATCTATCATCTTTGATCTGATTTATTATTGTCACATGAATTAGTATGCAGTGAAAAATATTGTTTCTTGCGCACTATACAGACAAAGCTTCCCATCCACTGACTCCGTCTACATTTCCTGCTGCCTCAGCAAAGCAGCCAGCATAATTAAGGACCCCACGCACTCCGGACATACTCTCTTCCACCTTTTTCCATCAGGAAAAAGATACAAAAATCTGAAATCACGTACCAACTGACTCAAGAACAGCTTCTTCCCTGCTGCCGAATGAAGCTATCAACTATTAAGCTGATCTCTCTCTACACCTAGCTATGACTGTAACACTACATTCTGTACCCTCTCCTTTCCTTCTCCCCTATGTACTCTATGAACAGTTTGATTTGTCTGCAGAGTGCACAAGAAACAATACGTTTTACTGTATCCCGATACATGGGACAATAAAAATCGAATCAAAAATAGGGACTAGTTGCCTTTTTAAGATACTTTTGCTGTCAGGTGGGTAATTATTTCCCCTGGGAGCTCGCTTCAGGGAAAGAAGCAAGGAAGTGAGAACACTGTGGGGCGCTAGTACAATGCACTGAAATCTAAAACATCTCAAAAGCTGCCTCCATAAGGTGAGGAAAATTATAGAGTATAAAATTATGAAAGGCATAGATAGGGTGAACGGTGGGAAGCTTTTCCCCAGGTCGGTGGTGACGTTCACGAGGGGTCATAGGTTCAAGGTGAAGGGGGGGAGGTTTAACACAGATATCAGAGGGACATATTTTACACAGAGGGTGGTGGGGGCCTGGAATGCGCTGCCAGGCAAGGTGGAGGAGGCGGACACACTGGGAACGTTTAAGACTTATCTAGACAGCCATATGAACGGAGTGGGAATGGAGGGATACAAAAGAATGGTCTAGTTTGGACCAGGGAGCGGCACGGGCTTGGAGGGCCGAAGGGCCTGTTCCTGTGCTGTATTGTTCTTTGTTCTTTGTTCTTTGAAAACTCAGGCCATTTTCTGTAATAAAAGCAAAATACTGCGGATGCTGGAATCAGAAACAAAAACAGAAAATGCTGGTAAATCCCAGCAGATCTGACGGGCCATTTTCTCATTATTAATTCCATCAAAAGCCTCCATGGTTTTGAATGATCCTATTAATTCTGCCCAAAGTATCTCTGCTTGAAGGAGAATAATTCTACCTTCTCTGACCTCTTAGTATAATGTAAGTTCCTTGATGCCCTTTGAGTAAATACTCCAGAATAATTGATCAAACCAATTCCTTTTCCTTCAGCCCTCTGAGAAATTTTCCAATTCCAGCAAGGATTTGCTACTGGTACTTTCGGAGGGAGGCTTTAAAGTGTTTCTTATCTTCCTGATGAATATACTGGTACTTAAAGGTGAAATATGTATTAGTGCGTGCTTCCAAACTCTCAGTGCGGCTGAGACGGATTAACGAGGCTGCACTTTATGTGTGACATATCTCCGAGAGAGAATCGAAAGTTAAAGGGGGAGGAGACAGCTCAGTGTTTTAATCATCAAACTCCTCTATTCCAACAGACAGAAGTGATATTCCATACAGATCCACAGTAAATCAACTACTTTATCGTTTTCCCCCTGCTAATGGAGGCTGTTACATTTTATTAACCATTCAAAACTGGCAAAATTTCAAATCATATTATCTGAACAGCATATTCCCTCAACGAGCTCCAGTTTGAGTACATGTGAGCACTCATATATTACCTTTCACTCTGGGATCCTTAGAATCCACAGAATCGCTACACTGCAGAAGGAGGCTATTCGGCCCATCAAGTCTGCATTGTCCCTCCGAAAGAGCATCTCACTCAGGCCCAAACCCCACCCTATCCCCGTAACCACATTTTTACCCAACTAATCCCCCTAACCCACACATTGTTGGATACTGAAGGACAATTTAGCATGGCCAATGCACCTAACCTGCACACCTTTGGAGTGTGGGAGGAAACCGGAGCACCCAAAGGAAATCCACACAGATACAGGGAGAACGTGCAGGCTTCACACAGACAGTCACCTGAGGCCAGAATCGAACCCGAGTCCCTGGCACTGTGAGACAGCAGCGCTAGTTATGTTTTACAGCCACTTCAGTATTTTTGAGGCTTAATCATTGTGAGAATATAGGAAGTGGGTTCGTTGATTTACACACAACATGATCCCAGCAACAGCAATGCGACCGTGACCAAGTGATCTTTTTGATTACAGGCGGGATTCTCCAATCTCATTTGCCCCATCCCCGCTGCTAGTGAGATTGGAGAATTTGGCGCTCAGCCAGAATCCTTCATTCACTGCTGCAGCACTGAAGAATCCCATCTACAGCGAAGGTGAAGGTTTCAGGCGTATGTTAGTGGAAGGATTAAATTGGCTAGTGAGGGTGTAGGGGGTGGAATTTTAATCTTTGGACTGAGCCATGGGTTCTATGCATGTACTGGCAATGGCAAATATGACCTTTGTTTAGCGTCTTGTCTGAATGTCGACATCTTTGACAGTGCAGCTCTCCCTCGGTACTGTACTGCGAGTGCCAGCCTGGATTACGTAGACAGCACTGGTATGTTGAATTTTTTTTATTGTGCAGAATTTTTAAATTAACACATTACAAAAAGTGAAAAAAAATGATTTACTGGAAAGAAAGAGAGGGAGAGAGACAGGGAGTGGAACTTGAAGCATGAACCAATCAAAGGCAAGAGAGTGTTACCCACTGTGGGATCCTTTGCATGGCTTGCCTCATTAGTGCAAAGACTTCATTTTAAGATATTTCTGCCTATCTAACTCTAATGGTAAAGTTAACTTGACCATTTTTTAAACTCAGCATGCATGTTGGGATTAGTTTGAAAATTGACTGCATTCTTTGAAAGTACAATGCCAGCAGAAACGGCTTTTTCATAAGCCAAAACAAAGCTTTTCACGGCCACAGCTGCAAATTGTTTTTGAAAGTCAGAGACACAGCTTGTACCAAGCAATTTCAATACGATGTAACGGAAAAGTTATAATTCTGTATAAAGTGTTCAGTGTGAGGTGTGGGTCAAGTCTTGTCAGGACTGGCTTTTGCTGGTGTCTCTCTCTCCCTGTCTCTCTCCCTCTCTTTCTTTCCAGTAAATCATTTTTTTTCACTTTTTGTAATGTGTTAATTTAAAAATTCTGCACAATAAAAAAAATTCAACATACCAGTGCTGTCTGCGCCTATTCTGAGGAATGAATGAACCCGACACCCACTGAGAAACAGTTGACAGGGGGGAAATAAAAGGCCTTACATTTCTATCATGTCCTATGCAACAACTTAAAATTTAGAAGATATGAACCTTTCATTTGACACTAAATGCAATAATCATTCCTAAACAAAGGTTGTTTGTGGTTGCGGGGGAATCGAATCAAGAGAATCCTGTTGATTTCAGCACCGGTTACGTGGAGAAAAGAAATCTCCTTCCTGAATTCGGACATACTTCACTGCAAAGAAGAGAAGTTAAAACGAGCAAATGAAGATTTATTACACTGATCAAAAACAATTTGCAGTAACAGAATTCAAGGAGGCAAAACCACCTCAGCTGGATCCACCTTTGCTGTTTGAATCGTTCTGCTGTGAGGAGTGTTGAAATATCGTCATGAGAATGGTGATAAATTAGTGATTTATGTCTGCTCGTTAGGGCCATTATGAAGTGTCAATTCGTTCATGGGGACAGGATTGATTACACCGTGAAAGAGAGAGCTCCAGAAGCGGTATTAATGCCAGGTACCTTGTCCCGAGGTTTGTATGATTTACTTCCATTGTTTCATACAAAATGGTTATTACCAGAAAAGCAACATTCTCTGGTTGCCAATAAATCGGAAGAAAAGCCAGAAAATTCTGGGAACACCCAGCAATTCAGGAAGAATCCGCGGAAAAACTTGTGGCGGGCTTTTACGGCCTTGCTCGAGTGAAACCGGTAATTCCCACCCGAGGTCAACGGACTTTTCCATTGTTCGCCTCTTGCCTGCTCCGATTCTGTGGCGGGCAGGGCAGTAAAATTACGGCATTGAAGTGAATGATAAATAAATACTTTCATTTATATCTTAATTTTCATGACCACCCCAAGCCTTCCAGCTAGTTCAGCACCTTGAGAGTGGAGTCATAGGATCTCTACAATGCAGAAGGAGGCTATTCAGCCCATCAAGTCCACACCGACTCTTCGACAGAGCATCCCACCCAGGCTCTATCCCCATAATTGCACTTGTTTACCCCACTGATCTCCCTAACCTACACATCTCTGGACACTAAGGGCCAATTTAGCATGGTCCAATCCACCTAACCTGCACATCTTTGGACTATGGGAGGAAATCGGAGTAATCCCAAGCAGACACGGGGAGAACGTGCAAAGACACACAAACCGTCACCTGATGACAGAATTGAATCCGGATCCCTGGCACAGTGAGGCAGCATTACTCACCACTGTGCCATTGTGCCACCCTTTGTAATGGAGTCATTGTAATGGAGGGAAAGGAGCTGTCAATTGATGCACAGTAATGACATCATGACCAGATCATCTGCTCTAGTATGACTGAGAGGACATAGAACAGTTTGAGGGGCAGCAGACAAGGGAACAGCCAGAAGCTATGGTTCATGTGGGAACCAATGGCATGTCATCATTCTCCTACCATATGAACTATACACATGAATGAATGAAGTAGAAGCCTGAAAATGAATGCTTTCCTGTAACAAGATGGAGTTGAGAGGCCAGGTGACCTTTTCTCTTCTTGCTCACACCTGGACATGTAAGATGACTGAGCTCACTTGCATGTCTGGACAAGGCTTGGTGAAGTTGGTTATTAAAATACAAATGTCCATTCCTGGGATAATGACTGTATTTGACTAACAAATTTAAAAAAGACTCAAGTTCACAATATTGTTGCAGTCTCTGCAGCTCCATACTTGAAGTCCAGAAACATTGGATGGGAAAAGTTTTATTTTATCTAAGTGATATGTGGATGAGTCTGACAGTGGCCCAACCATCAAACTATTTGAAGACAATGGGAAGCGATGTTCTGGTTAGTCAGAGCATTTATACCAACAAAGGGAAAGGTCCCTGCCTAAAAGCACCTGCTCTCAAGGCATATGTAGGTGGACACCCATTGACCTTGAACTCTTTACCTGAGGAACCACACCAGGGCTCTGCAATTGCAGCTTGGTCAGAAGAGAGTTACAAAATCTACTATTGCAAACAAAAAACAAGAGTAAATCTGCATGGTGGTACAGTGGTTAGCACTGCTGTTCACAGCGCCAGGGACCCAGGTTCAATTCCCAGCTTGGGACACTGTCTGTGTGGAGTCTGCACACTCTCCCCATGCAGGCTTTCCTCCAGGTGCCCCAGTTTCCTCCCACAGTCCAAAAAACATGTTGGTTTGGTGCACTGGGATGCTAACTTCCCGCTCAGTGTACCCAAACAGGCGCCGGAGTGTGGCGACTAGGGGATTTCTACATTAACTTCATTGCAGTGTGATACTCGGGAATTACCGGGAATTACCGGGAATTACCGGAATTACCGGGAATTACCGCTTTCACTCGAGCAAGGCCGTAAAATCCCGCCACAAGTTTTTCCGCGGATTCTTCCTGAATTGCTGGGTGTTCCCAGTAAGCGAGTATTTATTTATAACTCCTAGCTATACCTGAGAAGGTGCAGTGAGCGGCCTTCGCAACTCTGCCATGCATGTGGTGTAGGTAGAGCATTCACATCATGATAGACACCATTGTTTTGAGTGTCTCCAAACTGTAAATGATTTTGTCAACTTCTGTGAGTCCTCTCCTAACTGAAGAGCCCAATGCAGGGTTGGCATTGGAAAGTCGAGGATAGTTTGTTAGACACTCTGTTGGAGGCTCTCATTGTCTGGCACTTACGTGATGCGAATGCTGTTATAATTCAGGTCAGAAATTCCAAAGCATGCTATGAAGTCTGCAATTTGATTTTGACTAGGGTGAGCATGATATGTTTCACTTCAGGTGTGATTCAAATGACCTACTAGGGAGCTTTTAGCAAACAAAGTTTATTTAGGTTTACAGTTAACATATATGGAAAGAAAATTAGCCATCACTTTTACCAATTACGAACAAGGAAGGAAAAATAACCATGATATTGTATAACCCTTAACAAGTATATGAAATGTTCCAACCACACACACTTCCTTGCCACAGGTTTAGAACAGAAAATATGAATGCTCACGTGATGCTGGAACCTAGTCCTTTGGTTGGATGCTGCAGCTCTCCTGATGCACGCGCACAAGCTTGGAGTAAGAGCAGCTTCCCAAAACACCGGGGAGAGAGATTGGCTCGAGGTACTAACTAGCAACCCACCAACAGCAGAATTTTCACTCCAGAAATGCCAGGAAGTCTGCTACCAGCTAGCCAACAGAATTTAAAATACCAGGGGGAAAAGGGAGAAAAACTGGCTGCCACTTGTCAACCAGAGCAGCTTCTCACTCTAAAACCAAAACTGAAAGTCAATCCTTAGATTCTTCTGGGGGGGAAACCACCTGACTTTGACTTGTCAATCAATCTTCCCCCTCACAATGCAGGATCATAAAAAATCCCAGAAAGTATCTGAGACCCAGAGTAAAAATAACAAAACCCCACTTAAACTATTGAAGCAGCAATAAAAGGACTTCCAGCAGACAGCCAGTGCCACAATGAAACCAAAAGGACAGCTTACAAGCTGCAGAGAACATGATTTAAAAAAAAACATTTCTTAAAGGTACATTAATGTCACAATGCTACCTGCCATTTAGCAGCCCAAGCCTGAATGTTGTCCAGGTCTTGCATGCAAGCACAATATGTTCACAGGGTGGCGCAGTGGTTAGCACTGCTGCCTCATAGCGCCAAGGACCCGAGTTCGATTCTGGCCTTGGGTCACTGTCTGTGTGAAGTTTGCGCGTTTCCTGTGTGTCTGCGTGGGCTTCCTCCGGGTGCTCCAGTTTCCTCCCACAGTCCAAAGATGTGCAGGTTAGGTGGATTGGTCATGCTAAATTGCCCTTTGTGTCCTAAGATGTGTAGGCTAGGTGGATTACCCATGGTAAATGTGCGGGGTTACGGGGATAGGGCAGGGGGATGAGCCTGGGTAAGAAGGTCTTTCGGAGAGTTAGTCAGACTCAATGGGCTGAATGGCCTCCTTCTGCACTGTAGGGATTCTATGGTTCTATAGTGTCAGGCTCTGAGAAATTGCAAATGATACTAAACTGCCTAAATGATACCCAAGCTGCAAATATCAGCGACCATCCCCAGCTCTGACCTTATGATGGAGGGAAGGACACTGATGTTTGGACCTAGGACACTATCCTGAGGCAGTGATGACTTGAGGTGGAAATGATTGGCCTCAAGAAACCACCACCATCTTCCTGTTGTGTTAAATATGACTCCAACCAGTTTCCCCAATGCTGGGGAAATATCTGCTGTAATGGCAAGGGTGGATGCACACTTCACCTCGATAATTCAGCTCTTCAGTCCATGTTTGGGCTAAAACTGTGACATAGTCTGCACTCGAGTGGCCTGGTGGAGGACATACTGAGCTTCAGTGAGCAGGTTATTGCCGGGTAATGGCATTTGATAGCATTGTCAATGACACTTTCCACCAGTGTGCTGATTGAGTGCAGGCTGGGATGGTAATTTGTCTGGTTGGATTAGTCCTGCTTTTTGTGAGGCAGACATAAGCTGGGTAATTTTCCACATTGTCGAGCAGATGCCGGTGTTTTAGCTGTAATGGAACAGTGTGTCAAGTAGCTAGTTCTGGAGCACAATTCATCAATATTACTGCTGGAATGTTGTCAAGACTACAGACCCTCACTGTATCCAGGGCGCTCAGCTATGGATGTCAGACATAGAACATAGAAAATAGAAACAGGAGTAGACCATTCAGCCCTTCGAGCCTGCTCTGCCATTCATTTTGTTCATGGCTGATCATCAAATTCAATACACTGATCCCACCTCCCCCCCATATCCCTTGATCCCTTTAGCTCCAAGAGTTATATTTAATTTCTTCTTGAAATCACACAATGTTTTGGCCTCAACCAGATTCTGTGGTAGTGAATTCCACACATTCACCACTCTCTGGGTGAAGAAATTTCTCTTCACCTCAGTCCTAAAAGGTTTACCCCTTATCCTCAAACTATGACCCCTAGTTCTGGACTACCCCACTGTGGTGGACCTCAGTTGTGCCTTTGTCCTATATGGACCACCGTTGTGTGTGTTTGTCATACCTGGACACATCCCCTTCCAGTTTGGCTCCTCCCCTTGGCACCTAGTATAAAGGTGGCTGTCTCCTCCCCGTTGTTCAGTCCAGGTCGGTTATTTGTTGGGATCTGCTCCTGATTCTGTTGTGAATAAAAGCCTACACTTGTATGGGCACACCGGTAGTCTTTCGCCTTATTGATAGCGCATCACCCACCATCGGGAACATTCTTTCTGAATCTACTCTGTCTAACCCTATCAGAATTTTATAAGTTTCTAAGAGAACCCCTCTCACTCTTCTAAACTCCAATGAATACAATCCTAACTGATTTAGTTTCTCCTCAAATTACAGACCTGCCATCCCAGGAATCAGCCTGGTAAACCTTCGCTGCACTCCCTCTATTGCAAGGACATCCTTCCTCAGATAAGGACACCAAAACTGCACACAATACTTCAGGTGCGGCTTCACCAATGCCCTGTACAATTGCAGCAAAGCATCCCTATTCCTATACTCAAATCCTCTCACGATGAAGGCCAACACACCATTTGCCTTCTTTAAGGCCTGCTGTCCTACGTGCTTACTTCCAGCGACTGATGCACAAGGACTCCAAGGTCTCACTGAGTATCCACCTCAAGTGGAGAAAATGAGCTGAAAATTGGTTTCTGTGATGGTGGGACCTCAGGAGGAGGAATTGAGGCATCGTCCACTCAACACTTCTGGCTGAAGATGACTGGTGAGATACAGGCACAAGTCTCTCCAAGAAGTTATGGTTTCAAGGATTGGGGGCTTGAACACTCAAGGTTGCCAAGTATTTAGGAATCCGACTGAAGAAAAGAAGATGGGGGGTTGGCGGGGGGGGGAGGTGCAGTCGGTGATGATCAGAGATTAGAATAGCACTGGAAAGGAATAACATTTGAAGGGTTAAAGACAGTCATCTTTTTTAGTATTAAAGAACAATAGATTAGCTAATACTCGAGTAATCTAATATATTGTATTATAGGCCACCAAATGGTGGGGAAGAGATAGAGAGGCAAATTTTAAAAAGTAAAAGTTACAAGAGTTATTAAGAAATGGGAGACTCCAGTGAACCTAAGGCATACAGTAAGCTTGCCTTCATCAGCTGGGGCATCGAGTATAAACATTGGCAAGTTATGTTACAGCTGTATAAAACTTCAATTAAGCCGCATTTGGAATATTGCGTGTAGTTCTGGTCGCCACACTCCCAGAAGCATGTGGATGCTTTGGAGAGAGTGCAAAGAGGGTTTGCTAGGATTTGCCTGGTCTGGAGAATTTTAGATATGAGGAGAGGTCGGATAAACTCAGATTGTTTTCACTGGAAAGAAGGAGGCTAAGGGGCAACCTGATAGAAGTCTACAAAATTGTAAGAGGCACGTATAGGGTGGATAGTCAGAGGCTTTTTCCCAGGGTGGAAGGGTCGACTGCAGGTTTAAGGTGAGAGGTGGTAAGTTTAGAGGAGATGTGCAGGGAAAGTTTTTCACACAGAGTGGGTGGTGGGTGCCAGTGGAGGTGGTGGAAGCAGGAACAATAGCAACGTTCAAGCTGCATCCAGGTAGACACATGAACAGGGGGAAAACAGAGGGATAGAAACCGCATACCACCGCAGGCTTCATGGGCCAAACAGCCTGTTACTGTGCTGTATTGTTCTTTGTTCTCTTTGTTCTTTAATACAGACTGAGATAATAATAATATAAAGGGAGGGAAGAATTCTTCAATCGTGGACAAGGGAATGTGCTTGTTCAAGAATGGAAGGAGTGCTGCTGCGGAGATGATGTGGGATATGCAAAGCATGTTCCAATCAAAGAGCATTTGGGGAGCAGGAATCATAACAGGTAATGTTACAGCAGAGGGCACTGACAAACGAGCTGAAAAATACCTAACTGGAGAATGGCTAATTTTTCTATATTTGCTTAAACCTTCACTGGCCCACTTGCTCAGCAGGTGTTTATAAAATTTTAGGTTGGTTTAAAAGCTTGTGCTAAAAACAATTCTCACCACAGAGGTGACCTTGTCAGCCTTCTTCTCAGCATTGAACATGATGGGATAATTTGATTTGATTTGATTTATTATTGTCTCATGTATTAGTATGCAGTGAAAAGTATTGTTTCTTGCGCGTGATACAGACAAAGCATACCGGACATAGAGAAGGAAAGGAGAGAGTGCAGAATGTAGTGTTACAGTCATAGCTAGCGTGTAGAGAAAGATCAACTTAATTGAGGTAGGTCCATTCAAAAGTCTAATGGCAGAAGGGAAGAAGTTGTTTTTGAGTCGGTTGGTATGTGTCCTCAGACTTTTGTATCTTTTTCCAGCTGGAAGAAGGTGGAAGAGAGAATGTCCGGGATGCAAGGGGTCCTTGATTATGCTGGCTGTTTTTCCAAGGCAGCGGGAAATGTAGACAGAGTCAATGGATGGGAGGCAGGTTTGTATGATGGACTGGGCGTCATTCACAACCCTTTGCAGTTTCTTGCGGTCTTGGACAGAGCAGGAGCCATACCAAGCTGTGACACAACCAGAAAGAATGCTTTGTTTGGTTCAACTGTAGAAGTTGGTGAGAGTTGTAATTGACATGACAAATTTCCTTAGTCTCCTGAGAAAGTAGAGGTGTTGGTGGGCTTTCTTAACTATAGTGTCGGCATGGGGGGACCAGGATAGGTTGCTGGTGATCTGGACACCTAAAAACTTGAAACTCTCGACTATTTCTACTTTGTCCCCGTTGATGTAGACAGAGGCATGTTCTCCTTTACGCTTCCTGAAGTCGATGACAATCTCCTTCATTTTGTTGACATTGAGAGAGAGATTATTGTCGTTGCACCAGCCCATCACACAAACCAGCCTCCCATCCATTGACTCTGTCCACACATTCCCGCTGCCTCAGAAAAGCAGCCAGCATAATTAAGGACCCCACGCACCCCGGACATTCTCTCTTCCACCTTCTTCCATCGGGAAAAAGATACAAAAGTCTGAGGTCACGTACCAACCGACTCAAGAACAGCTTCTTCCCTGCTGCCATCAGACTTTTGAATGGACCTACCTTACACTAAGTTGATCTTTCTGTACACCCTAGCTATGACTGTAACACTACATCCTGCACTCTCTCCTTTCCTTCCCTATGAACGGTATGCTTTGTCTATATCGCATGCAAGAAACAATACTTTTCTACTTTTCACTCTATGCTAATACATGTGACAATAATAAATCAAATCAAATCCAAATCCTGGAACTCTCCCCTTACAGCACTGCCGAGCAGCAGCAGGTCCAGAAGCTGACTCGCCATCACTTTCTCAAAGGTAATTAGGGAAGATCAATAGACAGCAATGCTTACATCCCACGAATGAATAAAAACATTAAGAAGGCACAAGGTGATGACTACCTTCTTGAATCATCTACCATAGAAGTGTGATTGATGCATAATTGTTAGACAGTCACAGTGCTGTTTAAAATTTATTAGTGTCACAATTAGGCTTACATTAACACTACAATGAAGTTACTGTGAAAATCCCCCAGTTGTCACATTCCGGCACCTGTTCAGGTACACTGAGAGAGGATTTAGCATGGCCAATGCACCTAACCAGCATGTCCTTCAGACTGTGGGATGAAACCCACGCAGACACGGGGAGATAATGCAGAGTCCGCACAGACAGTGACCCAAGCCGGGAATTGAACCCGGGTCTGCTGGCGCTGTGAGGCAGCAGTGCTAACCACTGTGCCAAAGTGTTTTCACTCTGTCGATGCATCATTTTGCTGTAACCTCAGGGGAATCATTAGCTCAGTTGGCTGGACGACTGGTTAGTGATGCGGAGCAACGCCATCCCATACCAGGTGAGGTTATTTATGAAGGCCCCGCCTTCGCAACCTTGACCCTCAGCTGTGGTGTGGTGATCCTCGGGTTAAATCACTACCAATCAACTCTCTCTCTTGCACCCTCAAAGGGGTGAGCCTATGGCAATCTGGGACAATGGCAACTTTCCCATTACCTGTTGGGCAGTAGGCTTTACCTAAATGGATCCCAGAGAGCTAAAATCTGACAATTATTTTTTATTCATTCATGGGACATGGGCGACGCTGGCTGGCCAGCATTTATTGCCCATCCCTGGTTGTCCACGGGCAGTCGAGAGTCAAACACATCACTCTAGGATCACATATAGGCCAGACCAAGTAAGGGTGGCAGATTTCCTTCCTTGGAGGATATTAGTGATTCAGGTGGGTTTTTCTGACAATTGACAATGGTTTCATGGTCATCAGTAGATTCTTAATTCTAAATATTTTTCATTGAATTCAAATTCCACCATCTGCCATGATGGGATTCGAAACCGGGTCCCCAGAACATGAGCTGAGTTTCTGGTTTAATAGTGCGGCGGTAATACCACTGGGCCATCGCATCTCTTCTTAAAAAAAAGCCAACTGCTAACGCAAACCTCCCTAGGGGCTTCTCCTGTTCATCTCCCTGAAATGATGCCTTTAAACCGAGGCGGTAAGGGCAAGAATCTACTCTGATGTCTTTTAGCAGTTGATCACTCTTGTATTCATGCTTCAGTGGGTATGTTGCTCACGGGCAACACTCACACTTACTGTGGCAATAACAGAAGGAAGAGCAGGGGAGATCTCCCTGGTGTCCTGCCCTATATTTATCTTTTAGCCGACGTCACTGAAAGCAGATGATCCGTATCTGGTCACATTGCAGTTTATGAGGGCTGTTTGTGAGCTGTTTCCCCAGGTTGCCACCCTGACCACTCTTCTCAAAGTCTTTCATTGGCCATAAAGAGCATTGGGACATGCTGAATGTGTGAAATGTAAATGGAAACTCTCCTTTAATTCGGTTCCACATTGATTTAATGTAAAACTGCAGTGTTTGATTTTTATCCTCATTATCGATCTAAGCAAGTAAAACGTATTCTCAACTTTGAAGAGAATGTGCAATCCCTGTGATTTAGACAGGCTTTCAATAAATGCAGGATCGGTTAATGATCTGTGTTACAGTTTGACTGCATTCTAGCACGGTGGCACAGTGGTTAGCACTGCTGCCTTACAGCACCAGAGACCCAGGTTCAATTCCCGGCTTGGGTCACTGCCTGTGTGAAGTCTGCATATTCTCCCCGTGTCTGCGTGGGTTTCCTTCGGTTTCCCCCCACAGTCTGAAAGACGTGTTGGTTGGGCGCATTGGCCATGCTAGATTCTCCCTCCGTGTATCCGAACAGGCGCCGGAGTGTGGCGACTAGGGGATTTTCACAGTAATTTCATTGCAGTGTTAATGTAACCCTGCTTGTGACACGAACAAATAAACTTCAGACTTTGAACTTTTCTCTTATCCGAATGCTAATCAATGCCACAAACATCTCCGGCTTCTCAATAACCAGAGGTTCTGTGTTTAACTTGAGGACAAGATCAGCCAAACAGGAACACTTGACAATGATCTGTGACAGGGTCAGTGCTCACACTGACCTCTCCAATATCTTCACAGCAGCACCACGCAGCGAGTCCCCGATGTTAACAATGTTGAAAATCTGGCACTGCTGAACCAGGCAACAGGGCAAGAAGAATACAGGGCATTCACTAGTGACCCAGACCACTTGGAATTCTACTTCCAGACCCGATGACTCTACCCCTGTCCAATGAAGGCAATTGTGTTGGACAGGAAAGAACACTGTTCCCTTTGTGGGAGATGAGTTGTCCATGTGTGACGATACTGTGCCTTTAGGAAATGTATTTGAGTCATGTTTCTATGCAGGATATTTTTTTAACAGTCTGTTCCAACACTGGTGCCGCTGGGTCTGTAACCAGCAGCCTCTGCTGTTACTGCAGCAGCATAATTGGTCCTAATTACTAAAATGTTAGTATTAATCTGGACTAAAGCTGTTCTGTTATTCTGATGTTTTCCTTTGGGGTTTTGCAGAGTAGGACTTGATCAGACTGATTGACAGAAAAATCAGGCGACTGGGTCGACTTGGCTTACACAGGGAAATTAAGCTTAAATGCTGATTGGAGTTGTTGGAGAGCAGTGCCTCTCCAACAACTGGGTCTCTGGTGCTGCCAAGAAACAAATCTTTCTCTGAGAGTCTGGTGTTTGGGGGTGAATCTTTCTCTGGAGGTTGCTGTTTGAGAGTCAGAAAACTGATGCCATCTGCATCTCTGTCCAGAGGTGTAAAAAATCTAGCATCCACGTAAGTATATCTGTTTTTGTGCTGATTTTAAAAAGTGATTCATGTCTACGGGGATACTGCTAACATTGGAACTATAGAGATTGCTAGTTGTTAAGAATTATATGTTGTCATGTTTAAGTATTTCAATTGATAAAAGTTATGCTAACTATTTTTGTTATTTTTACCTGTATTAAAAATGTTTGTTTTAATAAAAGCTTCCGAGTGGGTCAATTGAATCATACCTTTTTTAAAGTTTTATTTTTTAAGTCTTATTTATTAGTGTCACAAGTAGACTTACATTAACACTGCAATGAAGTTACTGTGACACACGACAGCGCAGAATCGCTGAGCAGAAACTGATAGCCAAGTTCCGCACACATGAGGACAGCCTAAACCGGGATCTTGGGTTCATGTCACACTATCTGTAACCCCCACGACTTGCCTGAGCTTGCAAAATCTCACCAATGGTCCTAGCTAGAAACAGTACACACCTCTTTAACCTGTGCTTAACCCTCTCTCCACTCACATTGTCTGTACCTTTAAGACTTGATTACCTGTAAAGACTCGCATTCCGACCATTACCTTGTAAATTGAGTTTGTGTCTATATATGCCCTGTTTGTGAACACAACTCTTCACTCACCTGAAGAAGGAGCGACACTCCGAAAGCTTGTGCTACCAAATAAACCTGTTGGACTTTAACCTAGTGTTGTGAGACTTCTTACCTTGCTTACCCCAGTCCAACGTCAGCATCTCCACAACATGGCCACCTGATGTTTTCTAACAAGAATTGATTCCCGTTCCTTCCAGCTCATGGACGAATTCTGTGAGGGAGTGTTTTTACCTACATGTGTTGTGTGTGAGTGGGAGAAGCAGTATGATCAGTTTCCACTCCTTAGAGATGCGTGGTTGGACAGCAGAGAGAATGCTGGCAGAGAGAAGAGAAACAAAGAGAGGGGGAAACAGAGAGGGGAGAAAGAGAGAGGGGGAAAAAGCAGAAATGACAGTAGCAGAGAGGGGAGTTAAAGAGAGAGGGGAAAATAGAGAGGGCAGTAGCAGAGAGGAGACTCTTTATTCTCTCTCTTCTTGCTCTTTGTACCTGGTGTAATCTCTGTGGTTTGAGCTCAGGACAGGCTATTCAAGTCCCTGCTCCGAGTGCTGGCAGGTTCCTGGTCAAAGACATGTGGGTTCTAGAGGCTGTGAGGGCCCCGGTTTTTAAAACTTGCTGCCCTTGCATCCCCTGTGGCTTGCTGGCTTTGGGGGATGGCAAGCACATTGGGTAGTGACTGGGCCTGTGCCGGGGTCAGGGAAGAGCCTGTGGCAGCGGATAGGGAGAGTGCTGTTAACAATTGAGAAGTAGATATACTTTAAGTGGAGTGTGCCCACTTCCACGTCCCCTCTTCACATCATCCTCCCAATCGTCCAGCCGTACCTTGCCTTTGCCACCTTGCCTGGTGTGGTTGAACTGTGGATTGCAAAGCCACGCCTAAGTTATCTTTCACGGCTGGAGGGGCAGCACTGCGGGGGTCCCGGGCTGGCCAGCGATCGAGCATGTCGTACGCCTTCTTGACTACCTTCTCCAACTGCGCTGCTACTTT
Organism: Mustelus asterias; assembly: GCF_964213995.1. Lineage (NCBI taxonomy): Eukaryota > Metazoa > Chordata > Chondrichthyes > Carcharhiniformes > Triakidae > Mustelus > Mustelus asterias. Next base: position 80,366,124 of record NC_135815.1, on the reverse strand, counting down.
CAATGACCTGTGTGCCTGTACATTCAGATCCCTCTGCCTATCAATACTGTTAAGGGTTCTGCCATTTACCGTATATTTCCCATCTGTATTAGACCTTCCAAAATGCACTACCTCACACTCTGACATCAACTTTCCACTGCTGTTCCTGCCACCATCACTCTTGCTCACTGGTGAAGTGAGAGAGAGCAAGTGAATACTCACCGATCTATCTCGCTGGTCTTCAAGAACTGCAGATAACTGTGCTGAGGCCTGGTAAGCATGAATCCTGTGATGCTGCCCCCTTCAGAAAGAGTCCATTCCTAAGGGTTCATCAGTTATAATCTCCAATGACTGCAACACGTGTAATGGTGCTGAAAGAGATAAATGATATGAATTACTGCTCACAATATGAGAATGTCGCAATTAATCATTGTGAAGGTGATCATATTTCACCCCCCGCTGAACACGTCAATGTGATTAAGTGCCGTGTGACTTGCGGGTCACTAATATTTAGTTAGGTCACCAAGTAGTTGGAAGGTCAGCTCTGCAACTCCCCATTTCTGATGGCCAGGAAGGTGGCAACTGCACTGATTTCCAGCCTCTGCTCTTCTGTAGCTGAGCTCGGAAAGTTAGCGAGACTCATTTCCAGTTCTTTTCCTTTCACTTGGGTTAACAAGATGGCACCGGAGCGAGGCAACTTCTCGCAAGCTGTCCCCAATATAGCTTCTAATTCTTTATTTTACTCCCCTTCCATGCTTTTAAAACTGAACCCTAACTCTTTTAAACTCTCTAATAATGCTACTGTAACACAACATTCTGCACCCTCTTCTTTCCTTCTCCCCATGTACTCTATGAATAGTATGCTTTGTCTCTATAAGCATACAAGAAACAATACTTTTTACTGTATCCTGATAGACGTAACAATAATAAATCGAATGATAACTCATGTTCTGTGACCTCTTCTTCTGTGACAAAGGAAACAACAGAGAATTAGCAAACATCTGATGAATGGGGTATATTTGGACTTATAGAATCCCTACAGTGAAGAACGAGACCAATCGGCCCATCAGGTCTGCACAGGGGTGGCACGGTAGCACAGTGGTTAGCACTGCTGCTTCACAGCTCCAGGGACCTGGGTTCGATTCCCGGCTTGGGTCACTGTCTGTGTGGAGTTTGCACATTCTCCTCGTGTCTGCGTGGGTTTCCTCCGGGTGCTCCGGTTTCCTCCCACAGTCCAAAGATGTGTGGGTTGGGTTGATTGGCCATGCTAAAAAATTGCCCCTTAGTGTCCTGGGATGCATAGATTCGAGGGATTAGCCGGTAAAATATGTGGGGATATGGGGATAGGGCCTGGGTGGGATTGTGGTCGGTGCAGACTCGATGGGCCGAATGGCCTCTTTCTGTACTGTAGGGTTTCTATGTTTCTAAATGTTTCACTGACATTCCAGCAGAGCATCCCACCGAGGCCCTATCCCCACAGACCTGCTAATCCTCATAACCTATACATCTTGGGACACCAAGGGGCAAATTTAGCATGGCCAATCCATCTAACCTATACATCTTTGGACGATGGGAGGAAACAAGAGCACCCGGAGGAAACCCATACAGACATGGAGAGAATGTGCAAACTCCGCACAGACAGTGACCCAAGGCCGGAATTGAAAACCTGGGTCCCTGTCGCTGTGAGGCAGCAAAGCTAACCACTGTGCCACCATGCTGCCCACATTTGGTAAGTGTGACTAAGAGGGAGAAGTATAGAATTGGGTAATGGTAAGTGGTGGTGGCGGATAGACATTTGCGGATATAAGAAAGCGCATGAAAGAAGCAGGTCGGTTACACTTATGAGGAAAATGGATGTGAGGAGTAACCTGGCAGAACAGGCTTGAGAAGGCTGAGTAAGGGTGATGCACACAGCAAGATGGAGGCGAATTGTGTGCGTCTTTCCTGACCGGATTTTGTCATTAACCATTTCCTGCACTGAATCCTGGAGCGTGGCACTATGCCCGTGCTGCTGGCCTCCTTAGCCAGACACACCTTCCCAGGTGCCAGCCACAGGGATTCCCCCTCCCATCATTGGTGTGCAGTATCTTCCCCTGACTCTTCCTGATTGACTCCAGAAGCACGTTGAACAAGATGTTGTTCTCTAGTGACATGGTGGCACCGTGCTGCCTCACAGCGCCAGGGACCCGGGTTCAATTCTGGCCTCGGGCCTCTGTGGAGTTTGTACATTCTCCCCATGTTCGCATGGGTTTCCTCCGGGTGCTCCGGTTTCCTCCTACACTCCAAAGATGTGTGGATTAGGTTGAATGGCCGTGCTAAATTGTCCCTCAATGTCAGGGTAAATTAGCAGGGTATAATACATGGGGTTATAGGGATAGGCCCTAGGTGGGATTGTTGTCAGTGCAGGCTCGATGGGCTGAATGGCCTCCTTCTGCACTAAAGGAATTCTATGATTCTATGATTATTGGGGCTAAAGGGATCAAGGGATATGGGGGGAAGGTGGGATCAGGATATTGAATTTGATGATCTGCCATGATCATGATGAATGGTGGCTCAAAGGGGCCTCCTTCTGCGCCTAGTTTCTATGTTTCCATTTTTTAAACCACCGTGGGCAATCTGTGCCCATCTCAAATCCATCGTCACACTTTGTCTTTTTTTTGGTTCCCAACCTGCAGCTTCTCTATATTTCCACCTACAGACTGAGTCTTTAAATACAGTGGTTGCGATCGAGTAACGTGACTTCTTGCCATCTCCACTCTCACGGACAGCAGGGTGGCACAACGGGCAGCACGGTGGCACGGAAGCAGATGGGCCAAATGGCCTCCTTCTGCACTGCGGGGATTCTATGATTACATTCTCGGGTGGTAAGCTCAGGAGCGAAATGCTGACGGGCTGCCTGAATGGAAAGTTACCGAAAGACACATTCAATTTTCTTCTATGTTTCCCACACAATATTGGCAACATCCCACAGTATTTACACGCCTCCAAGTTAATACTGAGACCTGACTCAGTCTACATATGTTTGTTAACAAAAGATCAATAACGGACGCAGTAGGAAAACCTCGAAAAGTTTAACAAATTACAGATTTATTTAGCTCGCACTCCCTGTTACAAACTAATAAAGTGTCAATATTCGCTGTCACGCTCGAGTTGCAAATTCTTTTTAATTTAGAGCCACCTCAGTAATGAATATTTCTACGTGAAAAGAGAAAGTGCTTCAGTACAGTGGGTAGCATGGTGACACAGCGGTTAGCACTGCTGCCTCACAGCGCCAGGGATCCGGGTTCGATTTGCGGCTCGGGTTACTGTCTGTGCGGAGTCTGCATAAATCAATAAAAAAATGTCAGATTTTATCTCTCTGGGTCCCATTTAGGCAGGTAATGGTAAAGTCGCCATTGTCCCAGATGGCCATAGGCTGCTCTCCCCTTTGAGGGGCTGAGAGAGAGTTGATCGGTGGTGATTTAACCTGAGGATCGCCACACCACAGGTGAGGGTCAAAGTTGAGAAAGCAGGGCCTTCATGAATAACCTCAGCCGGTGTGGGATTTGAACCCGTGCCGTTGGTGTCGCTCCGCATCACTAACCAGTCGTCCAGCCAACTGAGCTAACTGACTCCCCAAGGTTACAACAAAATGATGAAATTACAGAGTGAAAACACTTTGGCACAGTGGTTAGCACTGCTGCCTCACAGCGCCAGGGACCCGGGTTCAACGTCCAGCTTGGGTCACTGTCTGTGTGGAGTCTGCACGTTCTCCCTGTGTCTGCGTGGCTTTCCTCCGGATGCTCCGGTTTCCTCCCACAGTCTGAAAGATGTGCTGGTTAGGTGCATTGGCCGTGCTAAATTCTCCCTCAGTGTACCCGAACAGGGTCCAAAGTGTGGCAACTAAGGGATTTTCACAGTAACTTCATTGCAGTGTTAATTGGAGTCTACTTGTGACACCATTAAGTAAATTTTAAACTTAGTAATCATTAACTTCTTAACTTGTTGGCACAACAAGACTGGATGGCTATTTGTCAATCAGCATGGATATGATGGGCCAAATGGCCTCCTTCCCTGCTGTAAATTTCTATGATTGATGATTCTATGATCTATGAATTTGATGTCATCTTGATACAGGACAGCAATTCTATCACCACTTTACTTTCAAGTCTTGAGACGAGAAAAGAGGACGATCAAGGCCGGGATTCTCCCACCTCACCCGTGGCAAGGATTCCTTGGTTCCTTTTTTTAATTCATTGATGGGACATGGGCCAGCATTTATTGCCCATCCCTAGTCATCTTTGTTCAGAAGGCAGTTGAGAATTAATCCCATTGCTTTTGCTCTGGAGTCACATGTCGGCCAGACCAGGTAAGGACGGCAGATTTCCTTCCCTCAAGGACATTAGTGAACCAGATGGGTTTTTCCAACAATCGACAATGGTTTCATGGTCATCAGTAGATTCTTAATTCCAGACTTTTTTGATTGAATTCAAATTCCACTACCTGCCCTGATGCCCCCAAGGCCCCCAACATTAGCTGACTTGCTGGATGAATAGTCGAGTGATAATACCACTCGGTCAAATAGCAGGAATAGCATCTCCTGCGCTTGTGTGGGAAGGGGATTGGTTAATCGGGGTGATGAAGGAATGGAGAAGGGGGAACGGTCCCTTCTGAATGCTGAAAGTGGGAGGGGAAAGATGTGTCAAGTGGTGGTATCACACTGGAGGCAATGGAAATGCGGAGAATGATACTTTGAATGGGGAGGCTGGTGGGTTGGAATGAGTGCAAGGGGAACCCTCTCGTGTTTCTGAGAACAAGTGTGATGATGGTGAATGCAGTGAATTGGCTGGGCACCAAATTCTCCATTCTCACTGGCAGCGGGGATGGGGCAAAGGGGATCAGAGAATCCCAGTCCCGAGGTTTTCACCGTGAATGTGTGTGCCAGTCCTGGTTCAGTTGGCAGCACCCTCTCCCCTGAGCTAGTAGGTTGTGGGTTCAAGCACTACACCAGGGCATCGAGCACATTATCAAGGCTGACACAGCCAGTGCATGACTGAAGGAATGCTGTACCCTCGGAGGAACCACTTTCTTGAATGGGGCCCTAACCCGAGAACCTGACCACCATCTCAGGTGGGCAGAAATAAAATCCTATGGCAGTATTGGAAGAAGAGAAGGAGGCTTGTCCTCAATGCTTTGGTCAATAATACCCTCAAATGACATCACTCAATCTGGTGATCCAATCATTAACCCAATGCTGTTTGTGGGAGCTTGCTGTGCGTGAATTATCTTTTTGATTTGATGTGATTTATTATTGTTACATGTCTTAGGATTGTTGGAGTAAAAAATTGGAACTGTGACCTTGATTGTTGGAGTAAAAATTGGAACTGTGACCTTTAAGAGTTAATACGTGCAGAAACTAACTGCACACAGCACTTACTGTTGGAGTAAAATTAAGACTGTGACCTTTGGAGACTAATGCGTACGTGACTGCAGGACCAACTGCACCCAGCACTCATCTTGTGGTTAACAAGTGTATAAAAAACTGCAGGACAGACAAAAAACCAGACTTTGAGGTCCAGTTGGTCAAGCTTAGCTTAAGATAAAGAGGAACTGAAACAATAAGTTCCCCTTTTGTTAACGGTTGTTTTTGAAGGATTGTGATTGGAAGCGAAAAGTATTGTTTCTTGCATGCCATTAAAACCAAACCTACCATTCATAGAGTACATAGGGGAGAAGGAAAGGAGAGGGTGCAGAATGTGGTTTACAGTCATAGCTACGGTGTCGAGAAAGATCAACTTAATATAAGGTAGATCCATTCAAAAGTCTGATGGCAGCAGGGAAGAAGCTGTTCTTAAGTCGGTTGATACGTGTCTTCAGACTTCTGTATCTTTTTCACGATGTATGAAGGTGGAAGAGAGTATGTCCGGGGTGCGTGGGGTCCTTGATTGTGCTGGTTGCTTTTCCAGGCAGCGGGAAGTGCAGAGAAAATCAATGGATGGGAGGCTGGTTAGTGTGGTGGACTGAGCTACATTCGTTCCTACATCACAAAAGTGACTGTAGAATAAAGGGTTAACATCAGAAACATGCATGGTGCTGATGTAATAGTGATATCAGGGAGAAACTCCTTGCTCGTGTAGATACTTGCTGTAAATAGGAGGTTTTAAGAAACTACAGATTCAATAGTTTAACAGAGTAGACAATCTCCCAATACCCTGTCTAAATGTGATGGGTGGTGTGTCACAGGGATCAGTGCTGGAGCCTCAACCTTTTACAATTGATATCAATGGCTCAGCTGAGGGGTGGCTAAATTTTCTGATTACTGAAAGATAGGTAGGAAAGTAAATTGGGAAGAGGAGACAAGGAGACTACAGAGGGATAGACTTAGGTTGAATGAGTGGGCAAAGATCTGGCAAATGGGGTCTAATGTTCGAAAATATGAAAATGTCTATTTTGGCAGGAAGAATATAAAAGAAATATTGAGCCGAATTTTCCCGTTCCGCCCGCCACGGGAATCGTAGCAGGCAAGGGGCTGACTATGGAAAGGGGCTGACTATGGAAAGGTCTGTTGACCTCAGGCAGGATCTTCCCGTTTCGGGGCAAGCACGGCCGGAAAATCCTGCCCATTGCCGAAATGATGAGAGATTGCAGAGCTCTGCAATGCAGAGGGATCTGGGTGTCCTTGTGTATTTATCCCAAAAGATTTGTATGCAAGAACAGCAAGTGATTAAGGCGGCTAATAAAATGTTATCATTTCTTGCAAGGGCAATTGAATACAAAGTGAGGGGGATGTTCCTTCAGTTATACAGGGCATTGGTGAGACCACATCTGGGAGTACTGTGTACAACATTGGTCTCCTTATTTAAGGAGAAATGTAAATGCAGTTGAGAAAAGGTTCACTAGACTAATACCTAGGATGGGAGGGTTGTCATCTGAGGAAAGGTTGGAAAGCTTAGGCTTGTATCCGCTGGCGTTCAGACGAGTAAGAGGTGACTGGATTGATACATGTAAGATTCTGAGGAGTCATAACAGGGTGGATGTGGAGAAGATATTACCTCTTTTGAGAGAATCTGGAACCAGGGGTCACTGTTTAAAAATAAAGGATCAAGTCTCTGGAACTCTTCCTTTGAAGGTGTCAGAAGCAGCGTCTTTGAATATCTTTAAGGCAGAGGTAGATAAATTCTTGACAAGTAAGGGGGTGAAAGGTTATAGCGTCTAGGTGGGAATATGGAGAAAGCAGATCATTCATGATCTTATCAAATGGCGGAGCAGGCCCGAGGGGCCGAGCGGTCTACTCCTCCTAATGTGTACATAAGCATGATCCCAACCACACAACAAAACAGTGGCTGCATCTGAGAAGTGCTTAATTGGCTGTCAAGTACTTTGCGATGTCCTGAGGTCATGTAAGACACAATATCAATGCAAGTGGGCTCGCTCTTTCCAACTGAAGGCCATGAATTTCTGCCCCTTTAATGGTGGTGTAGACCAGTGGTCCCCAACCGGTGTACCAGGGAACACTGGTGTGCCATAAAGACCCCCGCAAATGTGCCAAGAAAAAAGACTCAGAATGATTAAAAATTCATGTAACAAAACTGAAACTAACCTTCGTCTTCAACTCTGTGGTCGGCATCTCCAAGACCCGATGGATCTTGGGCCTCACGCGCCTGCGCTGGCTGGGAAAGAGCCATGCATGTACAATGTCGATTGTTTCTGCTGGTCAGGCCTATACCGATAACCAATGGGGCTTGGAGCTGACAACAAAGGTTCCATGTGCCCCGACAAAAACCGCAAACTCAAAAAGGGCAAAAACCCTGGGAGAAGCAAGAGTGACAGGGAAAAAAAGACAAGCGAGAGGACTGAGAGAAGTACATAGGATAGAATCATAGAATCCCTAAAGGACAGAAGGGGGCCATTCAGTCCATTGAGCCTGCACCAACAACAATCCCACCCAGGCCTTATCCCCGTAACCCCACTTATTTACCCGCTGACACTCGGGGACAATTTAATATGGTCAATCCACCTAACCCACACACCTTTGGAATGTAGAAGGAAACCGGAGCAAACCCATGCAGACACAGGGAGAACATGCAAACTCCACACAATCACCCGAGGCCAGAATTGAACCCAGGTTCCTAGCACTGTGAGGCAGCAGTTCTAACCAAAGTGCCACCATGCCACACCAATGAAGAAGAAGACAGGGAGAATAGCTAGTATGCCTCTAAATGTTTTATAGTATAGATGAGTGCCGAGACACAAAAGGTTAGAAACCACTGATGTAGGAAACTTCCAACAAGGCTGACGAGATGTCACAGTCTCTCATCAGCCTTGTTTTCCATCTCTTGCCTTTATTAAACATAATAAACTCCATTGATGGAAATTAATTATTTTGCTCAGATAACCCTGTGCATTGATTGCATAAAAGATCATTAAGGCTGAGTTTCAATTACAGTCAGTTAACAAGAGGGAGAAAAGCATTTAAATATTAATGAACTGGCAATTTTGTAATTTTATTAATATTGCATGATTTTGGCATATTATTGCACATTTTGCTTGCTCTGTCATGTTCAGGTATCCTGACTGAATTAACTTGAGAGCTAGGTATGTGATATCAATAATTCATCTTGCTCCACTGCTATTTAAATTTTATTCGTAGATTGTAAATGCACTATTCCATGTAGATTCAAAGAGGGCAGCATGGTGGCACAATGGATAGCACTGCTGCCTCACAGCGCCAGGGACCCAGCTCCTGGCTCAGGTGGCTGTCCATGTGAGGTTTGCACATTCTCCCCGTATCTGCGTGGGTTTCCTCCGGGTTCTCCAGTTCCCTCCCACAGTCCAAAGATGTGTGGGTTCGGTGGATTGGCCATGTTAAATTGCCCCTGACAGCAGAATTTTCCCATCTCATCCACGATGATTCCCATGGCTATGCAAAGGTCCATTGACCTCAGGCAGTATTTCCCAATCTTGGGGCGAGAGAGGCCGGAAAATCCCACCCTTTGTGTCAGTGAGACGAAGAGGGTAAAGATGTGTGGTTATGGGGATGGGGTTATGTGGGATTGTTGTTGGTGGAGGCTTGATGGGCCTCCTCCTGCACTGTAGGGTTTCTATGATTCTAATTACACGTACCTTGCAGAATTTTAGGTTTAGATATCATTCATTTGGTGAATATGTGAGGATATCTGAGTGTCCATATTCAGTTAGCACTTGGCAGCTTTTTTCTTTGGGAACAAGATCAAATGTAGAAAATTGGTCCATTGACTGAATTGGAAGATATGAAAATGAAAAGACCAGTTGGTGAATAAAGTCCATGTGGATGAAATATTCTTCTATATTCAGCCTCAAAGACCATTGGTATATAGTGATGGGTTAAGGAGGTTTTAAGTTTGAATAGTTCACCAAACTCTGAATAATGATCACCTTTGTGCAGATAAGAGGCTGGAACTTATACAACACGATGGCTGGACACTGGTCGTGAGTCTCCCTAGTGCTTTTTTTAGCGCACTCAGCTCCAGGCCGTAATCATCTGGAAATCTCAATTGCCATACCAGTAGCGGGCCCAGTATGGTATTCTTCAGGCCCACTAGCAGCACCCCCCACCATCGCCGGGAGTGGTTCCTTCCAGCGGGGTTCCCACTAACAGGGAACAGGCATTCTGACCCCGCTGGCAGGGACAGAGGCCACTGAGGTGCCACTGGGAGGTCAGAGATGAGGGGTATTGCTGCTTGGGCAGCGACAGCCTGGCAATGCCGGTCTTGCACCCTGGCAATGCCCAAGAGGCAAGCTGGCATTGCCCACTGGGCACCTTGGCATTGCCCACCGGGCACTGAGCAGTGCCAAAGGGATAGGGCAAGAGGAGGCAGAGCATATTTGGGGCGAGGCCTGTTGGGACGCAGTCGATAGGGGGCAACCCGCTGCCACTCTGAACTTGGAGCACTGGGAGAGGGAGGGAGGAAAATTGGGCTTGGTCATCAGGGTGGGGGGAGGGTTGGGCTGGCCATCAGGGTGGGGGGGGGGGGGGGGGTTGGGTGGTCAGGGCTGGCCGAAGGTTGGGGAGGGTCAGGGCTGGCCAAAGGTGGGGGACGTCATGGGGGCTGGCTGGGGGCTGGGGAGAGGGAGTGATCAGGGCTGGCTGGCGGAGGTCGGGGGCGGGGGGGGGGGGGGGGGGGGGGGGTTGGGGCGGGGGGAGTCATTGGGACTGACCCAGAGAGAACCGGTCGGCCAACGATCAGGGTGTGGTGGAGGGGAGCATCGGGCCTAGCCAGAGGGGGAGGGGACATCGGGGCTAGTCCAGGGATGTCTGGGAGGCCAGCGATCGAGGGGCATGGTAGGAGAGGGGGGGGGGAGGGAAGGCTGGTGACTGGGGTGTTGTGGGACTGGCCAGCGATTGGAGGCCAGTGATCGGGAGCCTGGCAATTGGGAGGGGGCCATTGTGCATGCGCCAATCTCCACGCTGCCAGGTCGCCACATGTGCAGTGGCCCACTCAGCGCTATACTGCCAGCCTCTCCAGCAGGAATAGGCCCCGCTCTTGTTTACCAGAGTGATTCATGCTGAAGCACTTTGCAATGCAAAGAGTGTCGGAGATTCATTCTGGTAAGTACGTCCAAAAAAAGAGTGGGAAATACTCCTGTTTTCCCGCACGTTGGGCACTCCATTTTTTTGGGGAGAATTACGGCCTATATTTCAAAGAACAAGAACAAAGAACAATACAGCACAGAAACAGGCCCTTCGGCCCTCCAAGCCCGTGCCACTCCCTGGTCCAAACTAGACCACTCTTTTGTATCCCTCCATTCCCACTCCGTTCATGTGGCTGTCTAGATAAGTCTTAAACGTTCCCAGTGTGTCCGCTTCCACCACCTTGCCTGGCAGCGCATTCCAGGCCCCCACCACCCTCTGTGTAAAATATGTCCTTCTGATATCTGTGTTAAACCTCCCCCCCGTCACCTTGAACCTATGACCCCTCGTGAACGTCACCACCAACCTGGGGAAAAGCTTCCCACCGTTCACCTTATCTATGCCTTTCATAATTTTATACACCTCTATTAAGTCTCCCCTCATCCTCCGTCTTTCCAGGGAGAACAACCCCAGTTTACCCAATCTCTCCTCATAACCAAGGCCCTCCATACCAGGCAACATCCTGGTAAACCTCCTCTGTACTCTCTCCAAAGCCTCCACGTCCTTCTGGTAGTGTGGCGACCAGAACTGGACACAGTATTCCAAATGCGGCCAAACCAACGTTCTATACATCTGCAACATCAGACCCCAACTTTTATACTCTATGCCCCGTCCTATAAAGGCAAGCATGCCATATGCCTTCTTCACCACCTTCTCCACCTGTGACGTCACCTTCAAGGATCTGTGGACTTGCACACCCAGGTCCCTCTGCGTATCTACACCCTTTATGGTTCTGCCATTTATCGTATAGCTCCCCCCTACATTAGTTCGACCAAAATGCATCACTTCGCATTTATCAGGATTGAACTCCATCTGCTATTTCTTTGCCCAAATTTCCAGCCTATCTATATCCTTCTGTAGCCTCTGACAATGCTCCTCATTATCTGCAAGTCCTGCCAATTTTGTGTCGTCCGCAAACTTACTGATCACCCCAGTTACACCTTCTTCCAGATCGTTTATATAAATCACAAACAGCAGAGGTCCCAAAGGTCACAGGCCTCCAGCCGGAAAAAGACCCTTCTACTACCACCCTCTGTCTTCTGTGACCAAGCCAGTTCTCCACCCATCTAGCCACTTCCCGCTTTATCCCATGAGATCCAACCTTTTGCACCAGCCTACCATGAGGGACTTTGTCAAACGCTTTACTAAAGTCCATATAGACGACATCCACGGCCCTTCCCTCGTCAACCATTCTAGTCACTTCTTCAAAAAACTCTACCAGGTTAGTGAGGCATGACCTCCCTCTCACAAAACCATGCTGACTATCGTGAATGAGTTTATTCCTTTCTAAATGCGCATACAATTTCCCCCAACCTAACAAAATTGACCAGACCCAGCCCAACAAATAGCCAGCTGCCCCACAACCCATTACACTCAGGGGCATTGATTGCCGAGTGTCGAAACTTCTGCCCCCATCTGGGAAGGCAATGCTGCCTTGGAGAGCTACCCACCAACCTGTCTATATGGCAGCTTCAGTCACAATAGCTCCAATCTCAAGAGGTGGCAACTGCTCGTAGTGCCCAAACAAGAGGAGGCTCTGGAGTTAAGTCCAGGGTATCGGCAGACCCCGGTGAGAGAGATGGTGAGCTAAATTTCAGGAAGCAGTGAGTGGCTATGACCTGGGGGTGAGGGCAATGAGAGCTGGAGGGGAGGCTGCCTCTGATGTGCACAGGGCCACCCAAAAGAGATTTCCCTCCTGCCCCAAGCCCACACAGTAAAAGCTGCCAGGCTCCCGGCCTGGCATGGGCCTCCTCCTGTGGTGGGGTAAAGTTGCATCAGGGCTGGGGTGAGGCACCTAGGTGGCCATTACACGGCCATTTCAGGGCCACATTAAGCCAAAGGGGCCTGATGCTTTTCCTGCCCCAAGAAGAATGGGAGACGGGCAAACGAGAAGGCTGTGGGAAGGCCTCACACAGCAGTTAACAAACTCCCATGCCCACAAATCTGCCAGCAGGTGGGCAGACGCAAAATCCAGCCCCAGGTTCGTATTGCTCAGGAATCCAGCATTTTGGTACCTATTTTGTCTGGAATTTTCCCACTTTCAAGCAGATAATTTGAACCATAGAATCCCTACAGTGCAGAAAGAGGCCCATCAAGTCTGCACTGACTTTCTGAAAGAGCATCCACCCAGGCGCTCCCCTCTGCCCTATCCCCGTAACCCTGTGCACTTACCATGGCTAATCAACCTAACCCACACATCTTTGGACACTAAGGGGCAATTTATCATGGCCAACTCCATCTAACCTGCACATCTTTGGAGAAAACCGGAGCAGCTGGGTCCAAAAATGGAAAATGCTGGAAAATCTCAGCAGGTCTGACAGCATCTGTGGAGAGAGAATAGAGCTAACGTTTCAAGTCATAGAAATCATAGAAACCCTACAGTGCAGAAGGAGGCCATTTGGCTCATCGAGTCTGCACCGACCACAATCCCACCCATAGAATCATAGAATCCCTACAGTGCAGAAGGAGGCCATTCGGCCCATCGAGTCTGCACCGACCACAATCCCACCCATAGAATCATAGAATCCCTACAGTGCAGAAGGAGGCCATTCGGCCCATCGAGTCTGCACCGACCACAATCCCACCCATAGAATCATAGAATCCCTACAGTGCAGAAGGAGGCCATTCGGCCCATCGAGCCTGCACCGACTGAAAGATCCCACCGGCTGGAAAGGCTGGAAAATACCACTCATGTCTTTGTTATCGCCCAGTTCACCGAAAGTTTATTTATTAGTCACAAGTAAGGCTTACATTAACACTGCAATTAAGTTACTTTGAAATTCCCCTAGTCACCACACACCGGCGCCTGTTTGGGTCAATGCACCTAACCGGCATGTCTTTCAGATTGTGGGAGGGAACCGGAGCACCCGGAGGAACTCCACGCAGACACAGGATGAACGTGCAAACTCCACACAGACAGTGACCCAAGCCAGGAATCGAACCCGGGTCCCTGCGCTGTGAGAGCCTGATGCTTTCTGCCTCAATCTCACTTTGCACCCATCCATAACATTGCTGCCTATATCCTAACTTGCATGAAGTCCAATTCACCCAGCACCCACTGTGCTTGTTGGCACACATTGGCTCCCAGTGACATTCACACCACGCAAATGCCAGGCATTGGCCATCTCCAAAGAAAGAGAATCCAACCATCTCCCTTTGACATTTACTGCATTACCATCACTGTAGCTTGCACACCCTGGAGGTTAATGTTAAAGTTAAGTTTATTTATTAGTCACAAGTAAGGTTTACATTAACACTGCAATGAAGTTACTTTGAAATTCCCCTAGTCGCCACATTCCAGCGCCTGTTCGGGTCAATGCAACTAACCAGCACGTCTTTCAGACTGTGGGAGGAAACCGGAGCACCCGGAGGGAAATGTAGACACGGGGAGAACGTGCAAACTCCACACAGACAGTAACCCAAGCCGGGAATTGAACCCGGGTCCCTGGCACTGTGCCGTTACGATTGATCAGAAACTGACCTGGACCAGCCATATAAATACTGTGGCTACAAGAGCAGGTCAGAGGCTATGAATTCCGTGGCAAGTAACTCACCTCCTGACTCCTGCCCACCATCGACAAGGCAAAAGTCAGGAGTGCATTGGAATGCTCTCTACTTATCTGAATGAGTGCAGCTCCAATAACACTCAAAAAGCTCGACACCATCCAGGACTAAGCTGTCCGCTTGATTGACACCCCTTCCACCACTTGCAACATCCACTCCCTCGGCCACAGATGCATAGTGGCAGCAGTATGTACGATATACAAGATGCACTGCAGCAACTCACCAAGGCTCCTTTAACAGCGCCTTCTAAACCCATCATCTCTACCACCTAGAAGGACAAGGGCAGCAGATGCACAGGAACACCGCCCCCTGCAAGTTCCTCTCCAAGGCACTCACCATCCTGACATGAATTATATCACCATTTCCTCACTGATGCTGGAACTCCCTCCCTAACTGTGGTGTATCTACACCACATGGATTGTAATGGCTCAGGAAGGCAGCTCACCATTACCTTCTCAATCATGCCCACGTCGCAAAGAAAGAATTAAAAAAAACACTATGGATGTAACATTCTCATTCCTCTTTCCAAATCCATGCATGGCCTCGCACCTTCTCAACTCTCCAATCCCTTCCAGAACTCCAGCCCTCCATGATCATTGGGCACCTCCAATCATGACCTCTTGTGCATCTCCAATTTCGATGTCACCACCATTGGCAGACATGCCTCAGTAGCCTCGGCCTTGGACTCTGACATTCCTTCTCTAAATATCTCCTCTTTTCTATCTCAGCCTCCTACACCACACTCCTTCATCCGGGTGTTTCAGAAGGCCTACTCTTTGGTCATCTAAACCTAATATCTCCTTATAGAAACATAGAAACTAGAAGCAGGAGTAGGCCATTCGGCCCTTTGAGCCTGTTCCGCCATTCATTGTGATCATGGCTGATCACATCACATCAACCAACATCAGTGAAACAGGTTATCCTTATCCCACTGCTGACTTTGGGAGCCAGCCGTGCTATCAAGTGCTCTACAATACAACAAGTGACTACTCTTCAAGAAGTATTTTATTGACTGTAATGAACTGTGAGAGGGTCCAAGGATGAGAACGGTGCTATGCAAATTCTACTTCCATCCAACTATTTATCTCAACAATTTTGATTTTATACACCCGCTTTTATCAACTCTGAAAATAGATTTTGTCAAATGTTTTCTGAACGACATCAGAAACTCAGTTTGCCCATGAGGAATCCTAGTGAAATCTATCAGTAGGTTCAAAGGTCAATTCTTGCAGTTAGATTGGACGCCCATCCTGAGGACCATTGGCCTCAACTCCCATTTCATCCGAATATCTTGGCACGTCCACATTCCATTGGAAAGCACCTTGCGCAACCTCACTATGTCCCAAAGCCAATGAATGAACTGTACTCACTGTTATGATGTAACCACTTTGAACACAGCAAGGATTCTCAGACAGCAGTGTGGTAACGACCAGGCAATCTGCTTTGAAGGCATCGACTGGAGGGTCAATATTGTAAGAAGTTTAACAACACCAGGTTAAAGTCCAACAGGTTTATTTGGTAGCAAAAGCCACACAAGCTTGTGTGGCTTTTGCTACCAAATAAACCTGTTGGACTTTAACCTGGTGTTGTTAAACTTCTTACTGTGTTTACCCCAGTCCAACGCCGGCATCTCCACATCGGGTCAATATTGACCAGGAGCTGACATCAGGATGAGATCCCCAACTGTTTCTGGAATTGGGGTGGCACGGTGGCACAGTGACTAGCACTGCTGCCTCACAGCGTCAGGGACCTGTCTTTGATTCTTGGCTTGGGTCACTGTCTGTGCGGGTTCTGCATGTTCTCCCCGTATCTGCATGGGTTTCCTCCAGGTGCTCCAGTTTCCTCCCGCAGTCCAAAGGTGTGCAGGTTCGGTGGATTGGCCATGTTAAATTGCCCCTTAATGTCCCAAGATGTGCAGGTTAGGGAGATTAGCCATGCTAAATTGTCCCTTAGTGTCCCAAGATGTGCAGGTTAGGGAGATTAGCCATGCTAAATTGTCCCTTAGTGTCCCAAGATGTGCAGGTTAGGGAGATTAGCCATGCTAAATTGTCCCTTAGTGTCCTAAAATATGCAGACTAGGGGGATTAGCTGGGTAAATGAGTGGGGTTACGGGGATAGGGGATGGGCCTGGGAAAGAAGGTCTTTTGGAGACCCGGTGCAGGTTGGATGGATTGGCCATGCTAAACTGCCCCTTTGTGTCCAAAGAGGTGCAGGTTAGATGGGTTAACTATGGTCAATGTGTGGGGTTACAGGGATAGGCTGGGAGAGAGGGACTGGATAAGAAGCATGTCAAAGAGTCAGGGCAAACTCGATGGGCTGAATTGCCTCCTTCCGCACTATAGGGATTCTACGATTCCTGTAGTGTGGGACTTTTTGAGTCGATCTGCGAATGTTGGTGGGGCCTTAGTTTAAACATCTCATCTGAAGGACAGCCCCTCTGAAACATTCCCTAAGTACTTCACTGGAATGTCGGCCTTGATTATGCGATCAAGAACCTGGGGTGGGACTTGAACCGAGAACCTTATGAATGAGAGACGAGAGCGCTACCAACTGAACCAGAGCCGAGGGTACAGCAATGCACAGCTGAGGGTGTGTGCAGGCGAGTGATAATCAGGCAGGATTGAAGAGACTGGAACATTTAGCTGCCTTTTAGATAAGTTTGATGTATTTAAACCGACACTTTAATAAAAATATGTTTGATGTTTAAAGTATTAAAAAGGGGTGAAGTGGTTGTGGAACGAAGCCAACAGCAGCATCTGACAGCACACAGCTGTCCTCAATCTTTATTTAACCAAACAATAGCTTGGCATTTATATCTTATGTCTCATATCAGAAGGAGATGGCAGAGGGGTGA
Organism: Mustelus asterias; assembly: GCF_964213995.1. NCBI lineage: Eukaryota > Metazoa > Chordata > Chondrichthyes > Carcharhiniformes > Triakidae > Mustelus > Mustelus asterias. The sequence continues at coordinate 80,349,079 of NC_135815.1, read as the reverse complement.
TCAATTAGAAGTTATTAAAATTATAGAGGTTTTTTAAGTTTAGCGAGTAGAATATTGTGATGATACTGTGCCTTTAAGAAATACATTTTAATCATGTTTCTCTGCAGGATATTTCTAGCAGTCCCTACAATTTTGTCGGCACCATGTTGTCTGTGACCGGTGTCCTTTTATTGTTACTGAAGCAGCATAATGGATACCATGTTTATTTTTAATCTGGACTAATGCAGCATTCTGTAGTTCTAATGTGTCCCCCGGGATTGCTGAGTGGAGCTTGATTGAGGTTGACTGATGTATCATGTCATGCGGCTCGGGACAGCTATGCTTCATAAGGGGTGGCATGGTGGCACGATAGTTAGCACTGCTGCCGCACAGCGCTGGATGCCCAGCTTCAATTCCTGGCTTGGGTCATGTCCATGTGGAGCTTGTACATTCTCCCCATGTCACATGGGTTTCCTCCGGGTGCTCCGGTGTCCTCCCACAGTTCAAAGATGTGCGGGTTAGGTGGATTGGCCATGCTAAATTGCTCCTTCGTGTCGGGGTACTAGATAGGGTAAATGCAAGGGGTTATGGGGATAGGGCCTGAGTGAGATTATGGTGGGTGCAGAATCGATGGGCCGAATGGCCTCCTTCTCCACTGTAGGATTCTATGAAAAGACCAGTTTTTAGTTTCGTTTTCAGTAGTCGCTGAAGAAACAGTGCTTTCTCCCTCTCTCTGGAGTTGGAGTTTCTGTTCTCTATGTGGCTGTTTCTGGAAGCAGCCCAAGATTAAGTCTACCTCTCTGACATTTGGCTGTTCTGAGGATATCCTTCGCTGCAAACAGCGAGCCTGGATTTCTATATGTAGGTGTTACAAAGCTGAAAATCCAGCATCACGTGAGCATACTTGTTTTGTGCTAAGTCTGAAGAAGGATGTTCGTCTGTCAGACGGTGTTTAATTTGGAACAACAGAGATAGCTAGCTGTTAAGAGTTATACTGTGTCATGCTTAAGTCTTGTAATTGGAAAAAGTTATGCAATTTTTTTTGTTATATTTTAACCATGATCTTAAATAAACTTTGTTTGATAATAGCTTCCTAGCGGGTCACTTGGATCATATCTGGAATGAAACACCTTATGCTCACCCGTGAAAAAATCAAATGTAAAATTTAAGATCAAGTCTAACTTCATAAAACACCTGGGAGTTTCTAGTCTGGGTCTTAACAGTGTGTTTCCACTTGTGAGGAAACCCAGAACCAGGTTCCATGGGTGGGATTTTCCAGGTTTGTTTTGTCGAGGTGCTGGCTCAGACTGGAAAAGCATTGTGCAGCTCACCAGCTACACAGCCTACTTTTCTCGCCATGTTTTCTAACACTTAGACAAGAAAATGTTGGAAGCAGGCCCCACGCTGTCACACTGGCGGAACAGGCTCTGAAAGCTCTAGAAGAGGCTGCCCCACCAGTAATGCCAGCTTTCTAGAGATCGGGGTGTCTTTTTAAAGGGCGTCCCAATTGCCAGCAGTAAAAACCAACACACAGAACCCCCATGACATGGGGAAACCTTCCCTCAGACACGGGGAACACATGGGAACCCCCCTCCACCGACGTACATGGGGAAACCCTTCCCCAGACACGGGGAACACATTTTGATTTGATTTATTATTGTCACATGTATTAACATATAGTGAAAAGTATTGTTTCTTGCGCGCTATACAGACAAAACATATCGTTCATAGAGAAGGAAACGAGAGATTGCAGAATGTAGTGTTACAGTCATAGCTAGGGTGCAGAGAAAGATCAATTTAATGCAAGATAAGTTCATTCAAAAGTCTGATAGCAGCAGGGAAGAAGTTGTTCTTGAGTCAGTTGGTACGTGACCTCGGACTTTTGTATCTTTTTCCCAAAGGAAAAAGGTGGAAGAGAGAATGTCCGGGGTGCGTGGGGTCCTTAATTATGTTGGCTGCTTTGCCGAGGCAACGGGACGTGTAGACAGAGTCAATGGATGGGAGGCTAGTTTGCGTGATGGATTGGGCTACATTCACAACTTTTTGTAGTTCCTTGGGTCTTGGGCAGTGCAGGAGTCATACCAAGCTGTGATACAACCAGAAAGAATGCTTTCTCTGGTGCATCTGTAAAAGTTGGTGAGAGTTGTAGCTGACATGCCAAATATCCTTCGTCTTCTAAGAAAGTAGAGGCATTGGTGGGCTTTCTTAACTATAGTGTCAGCATGGGGGGGGCCAGGACAGGTTGTTGGTGATCTGGACACCTAAAAACTTGAAGCTCTCGACCCTTTCTACTTCATCCCTGTTCATGTGGACAGGGGCATGTTCTCCTTTACGCCTCCTGAAGTCAATGACAATCTCCTTCATTTTGTTGACATTGAGGGAGAGATTATTGTTGCCGCACCAGTTCACCAGATTCTCTATCTAATTCCTGTACTCTGTCTTGTCACATGGGAAACCACCCCCCCCAACACACATGGGGAAACTCCCCCCCCCAGACACGGGGAACCACCCCCCCCACTCCCCCACCCCACTACCCACACACACGAGGATCCCAACCCCTTCCAGATGTACATGGGAACTCCTCCCATGGAACTCCCCAGAGGAACCCTCCTGCCTCCCCCTTGGCACTGCCCCTTGGCACTGCCCATGCCACTGTCCTTTTGGCAGTTATCTGTTGGCAGAGCAGGCCTCTAGCTGTTTGCGTTAGTCCTTTTCTTCCCTCTGTTAGGCCTGACTCTCTGGGCTTGCTCTATGTAACTCCGCATGTATTACAAAATATGAACGGACATATATATTAAAATATAAAAGACACGATCCCTGATATTGCCCTCCAACACTTGTATCTCAGAACTTCCTAATGGTGTTGATTAATCTTAGGTTGGAGGTTTCCAAAGTCTAACTGGTCTGGGGCAGAAGGACAACTGAACGATAGTAATTTGGAGACCGTGAGCAGGATTTTCCAGCCGCATTCGCCCCAAAACTGGAAAATCCCACCCGAGGTCAACGGACCTTTGCATGGTCCTGTCCTGCCCGTTCCAATTCCCATGGCAGGCCGGATGAGAAAATTCCGCCCCATGGGTAGAATTCACCCAAAAGATTCTAAGTGCCAAATTCACGGGAAAATTGAAGTAATTCGTGCTGGTTTTTTCAATGCAACTTCAGACAAGAATCTCCCACTGCAGAAGCCACCGGTGTGAATATCATTAGATTTCAGGGGGCCGAGTCCCACTGGAAAGGCTGAAACCAGCGCGCCTCTGCGCATGCGCAGTGGCCCCAAACCCTCAGTCTCCCGGTTGCTGGCCAGTTCGATCATTGGCTAGCCCGGGACACCCACAGTGCTGCCCCCCCAACTCCCCCCCATGGCCCAATCACTGCCCTCCAACTATTCCTGGGCCAGCCCCGATTCCACCCCCCCCCCCCCCCCCCACTCCTGGACCACCCTGATCTTCAACACCCCCCAAACAGTCCCCCACCCCAGCAATGCCAATTCCTCCCCCCCCCCCCCCCCCGCCGCCGGCTGACTCTACCCCCTGGCTGACTTGCCCCACCCCCCAACCCCGCAATCATTGGCTTCCCTCCTGTCCCCATGCAGACTGGCAGCGGGACTCCCCACCCCCACCAAATTCCCCCTAGGCTCCGCCCCTTAAGCCCTGCCCCCTTGGCACTGCCCCATGTCCCCGCATGCCCGGGCATGAGATTCTCCTGCCCCGCTGCGCTAGAAAACTAATGCAGCGGGTGGAAGAATCGCAGCCCAAGTGCTTCTTTCCCATTGAAGTCAGTAGCCCTTCGTGTCCAAAGGTGTGTAGATGGGGGAATTAGTGGGGTTAAAAGCTGAGGGTATAGGGTTGAGGCCTGAGTGGGATGCTCCGTTGGTGAGTCGGTGCGGACTCAATGGGCTGAATGGCCTCCTTCTGCACTGCAGCGATTCTATGATTCATCACAACTGAGAAAAGTTAGAAATGTATTGGTAAAGCTGAGTAAAATGAGTAAAACTGGTTGCTGCTTCATTATCACCGATTTGTGGTGCTGCCCCTTTCCCTTTCTCAGAGCGTGTTTATGACTTGTTTTCTCTTGTTTTCGCCTGCGGACAGCAGCTGTTCCTTTTTCTACTATTCACACCTCCTCTGGACATGTTGTTTGTTTCTTTATTTGTTCCATTTGTATTCCATTTTCCAACTAATGCCTTCTGCCCTGTCACAAACCTTGTGTTCTTTTTCCATTTGACCTACGTGAAACCTTTGACATTTCGAAATTTTCCCAGTTCTGAAGCATTATAGAATAGCTACAGTGCAGAAGGAGGCCATTCAGCCCATTGCGTTTGCACTGACTCACCAACAGAGCATCCCAGCCAAGCCCCAACCCCGTAACCCCACGTATTTACCCCACCAATGCCCCAACACTACACATCTTTGGAGTGTGGGAGGAAACCGGAGCACCCAGAGGAAACCCACACAGACACAGGGAGGAGGTGAAAACTCCACACAGACAGTGACCCAAGGCCAGAATCGAACCTGGGTTCCTGGCGTTGTGAGGCAGCAGTGCTAACCACTGTGCCACCGTGCCAATGAAGGCTCATTGACCTTAAACATCTAGGAATTTAGGGCCCCACCACAGCTTGTCTCCTGCCACAGCCACGGCAGATGCAGAAAGACATTTAAAATCTCCATTCAGCTCAGGGGGGGGGGAGGGTGTGGTGGCGGTGGGGGGTTGGGGGGGGTGGGGGGTTGGGGGGGGGTAGCGTGAAAGCCTGGCCCCTAATTCTGTTTCTCTCTTCACAGACGCTGCCAGACCTGCTGAGTATTTCTGGCATTTTCTGTTTTTATTCTGGGGAAGTCGGTCTTTCGCTTTCAGTGTAATTACTTTCTGGAATCCTGTCAAACCTGCATTTATTCCCCAGCCCTGATTCTGATACATCACTGATTTTAAATTGATTTGATTTGATTTATTATTGCCACACATATTGGTATATAGTGAAAAGTATTATTTCTTGTACGCTATACAGGCAAAGCATATCGTTCATAGAATACATAGGGGAGAAGGAAATGAGAGGCTGCAGACTGTAGTGTTACAGTCATGGATAGCTAGGGTGTAGAAAAAGATCATTTTAATATATGGTAGGTCCATTCAAAAGTCTGATCACAGCAGGGAAGAAGTTGTTCTTGAGTTGGTTGTTACGTGACCCCAGACTTTTGTATCTTTTTCCCGATGGACGTAGGTGGAAGAGAGAATGTCCGGGGTGCATGGGATCCTTGATTATGCTGGCTGCTTTTCCGAGGCAGAGGGAAGTGTAGACGGAGTCAGTGAATGGGAGGTTGGGTGCTTTGGGAGGGTGGTTAAGAGCCCCATTATCTTGCTGTGGGATTGAAGCCACGTCTAGACGGCCAGAACAGGTTGGGATGGCAGGTTTCCTTCCCTAGTGAACCAGTTGTTCTTCTTCATGACAATGTGGCACCTTTGTGGTCACTTATACTTCAACTCGCACTTGATTTCCATATTTTTATTTTTAAAATTCAAGTTCTCAAACTGCCAAGACTTTTTTTAAATTTGGAGTCATTAGGCGATTAGTCCAGTGCCTGTCATGTTTGTAAGTTTGTATTCAGACTGCCACTATAGCAAAACCATGTGAAACACAAAGGGGGAATGATCGATTACATTCTAACTCCAACACGTCCACAAATGACAGCATCTGTTTAAAAAAACATGATTCTCTGCAGTGAATTGTATTAATATTGTTTCCTTAACATCCCTTACCAGGGGCATGATAATCTGAAATTGTAATGAAGGTGCAACCGTGCAGTTTTGAAACAGAATAAATTTAGTTATGCTGACTGGAAATGGAAAAATAAATTCAGCATGGATATTAAGTGGCATGTCCCAGCCAACACCACATAACCTTGACAAGTTATCTGCAATAACAGTTTGAAAAGGCTTCCTTGTAGTTTTGAGTTGCAATTCCTTGCGCTAATTCACAATTTGGATCGTACTTTTGCTGTGATTTCTCTTTCCTTTTGTAACGATACTGTGACTTTAAGAAATGTATTTTAATGATGTTCCTCTGCAAGATGTTTCTAGCAGGCCCTGGAAGTTGTCGGCACCGTGTTGTCGGTGAACGGTGTCCTTTACTGCTGCTTACGCAGTTTAATTGATCTCATGTTGATTTTAATCTGGGCTAATGCAGTGTTCTGGAGTTTTATGGTCCTTTAGGGACCTGAGTGGAGCTTGATTTGGGGATGATTGAAAGGTCACGTGATATGCCGAGGGACAGTTTTTATTTCCACAGAAAGGTCCAAGTTTTAGTTTCATTTCTCAGTTGTTGCTAGAAGCTGGTGGAAGAAGGGAGTGTCTCTGCCTCTGTGTCTCTCTCTCCAGAGGCTTGCTGAAAGTTCCAGGACTGGGAAGCCTCAGTGAATTGTTCCAACACGCAAAGGATCAATTCACAGTGGGTGTTATAAAGCAGTAAATCCAGCATCACATGAGCATACTTGTTTCCGTGCCAAGTCTGAAGACAGGTGTGTGTCTGTGGGATGGTTTGATTTGGAACAACAAAGATAGCTAGCTGTTAAGGTTTATACCATGTTATGTTTAAATCTTGTAATTGGTAAAAGTTAGATTGATTTCTTTTTGTTATATTTTAACTGTGTTCTTAAATAAACTTTCTTTGATAATAGCTTCATAGCGGGTCACTTGGACCAAACCTGGAGCGAAACAGCTTGTGCTCATCCGTGCCAAAATCAAATGTAAAAACTTAAGGCGAGATTTTCCGGCCAGGCTCGCCACAAGGCCAGAAAATCCCACCCAATGTCAACAGACCTTTGCATGTTCTATGTCCCGCCCACTACCTTTCCCATGGCAGGCGGAACAGGAAAATTCCGCCCTCAGGGTCTAACTAACTTCATAAACATAAGAAGAAAATAAGAACTGGGAGCAGGAGTAGGCCATCTGGCCCCTCGAGCCTGCTCCGCCATTCAATAAGATCATGGCTGATCTTTTCATGGACTCAGCTCCACTTACCCGCCCACTCACCATAACCCTCAATTCCTTTACTGTTCAAAAATGTATTTATCCTTGCCTTAAAAACATTCAATGAGGTAGCCTCAACTGCTTCACTGGCAGGGAATTCCACAGATTCACAACCCTTTGGGTGAAGAAGTTCCTCCTCAACTCAGTCCTAAATCTGCTTCCTCTTATTTTGAGGCCATGCTCTCTAGTTCTAGTTTCACCCGCCAGTGAAAACAACATCCCTGCTTCTATCCCTTCATAATTTTATATGTTCCTATAAGATCTCCCCTCATTCTTCTGAATTCCAATGAGTATAGTCCCAGTCTACTCAGTCTCTCCTCATATGCCTCATAAAACAGCTTGGAGTTTCTGGATTGGGTCTTAACACTTCACTGCTGCTGTCTAACCACCTCTCTCGCCCAGCTCATGAGGAGTCCCCAGTAGATCCTATTCTTGGCAGTGGTGAAACAGTCAAATTAAGAAAGTTGGTGCATAAAGCAGGAAGGCTCCAATTGTCCATTTTAATCATTTTAGTCCTTGACCTTTGTAGCTACACATTTTAAGGAGTAAAGTACATCATAAATTTTTTGCATCTGTCTCCACTAAAGTAGAGGATGCTGTCCACTGCCAACATCAAAGTAAGGAAAATCACAACAAAATTGGATCAGGAAAAGATGGGATAAAGAGGAACTAATTAAAAGGTTCCAACTGCTGAAATTGAAAAAAATCTCCCAGTTCAGATGGGATGGTTACTGAGAGAGAGTAACTATGGAAATTGGGGAGGCGAATTACTTTCTGCAAATTAGATAATGATGAATAGTGTTCTTCAGACTGGAGGGGAGTATGCAGTGGTCTCCAGCAGCAGTCAATATGGGGACCACTGTTCTTTTAGGCAAATGCTGTATTTAATGACCTGGACTTGGGTTCACAGGGAATAAGTTCGCATTTTGACAGGAAACTTGTAGATGTAGTAAAGGGGATGGCAACAAACATCAGAGTATGGACAGACTGGTGAAATAGGGAAATATATGATAGGTGGAACTTAGCACAAGAGACATGTGAAATGATTCATTTAATGGGAAGAATGGGGAGAAGCAGTCAAAATAAAATGGTACTATTTAAAGAAGGCGCAAGAACAGAGACACCTGGGTTACACATACAAAAATATTTGGGACAATTCTATAAGGCTGTGAAAAAAACTTACAGGATGCTTGACTTTATGAATAGAGGCATAGAGGGCAAAAGCAAGGAGGTTGTGCTTTATCTGGAATAATTCTGTGCACCACACCTTAAGGAAGAATGTCAAGGTCTAGGGGAGGCAGTGGCAGAGTGGCATTCTGACACAAATCTAGAAACCCCAGGGTAATGGTCTGGGGACCTGGGTTCGAATCCCATCACAGTTGATGGTGAAATTTGAATTCAGTAAAAATCTGGAATTAAATGTCTAATGATGACCCATTGCCGATTGTCGTAAAAACCCACCTGGTTCACCAATGTCCTTTAGGGAAGGAAATCTGTCGTCCTTACCTGGTCTGGCCTACATGTGACTCCAGACCCACAGCAATGTGGTTGACTCTCAAATGCCCTCTGGAATGGAGGGCAATTAGGGATGGGCAATAAATGCTGGGCCCAGCCAACGATGCCCACATCCCATAAAATGAATAAATTAAAGAAAAAACTAGGATCAGGAATAGGTAATTCAGCCCCTCGAGCCTGTTCTGCCATTCAATGTGATCATGGCTGATCTCATCTCAACTCCACTTTCCTGTCCATTCTCCATAAGCCTTCATCCCACTATTAATTATCTATCTATATATCTATCGATCTATCTGTCTGTCTATCTATTTATCTGTCTGTCTATCTGTCTACATCAAATTTGTTTAGTGTTCCAGCGCTCTCCACAACCTGGGAGCCAGAATATCACAGATTCACCACCCTTTGAGTGAAGTAATTCCTCCTTTTTTCTGTTTTAAATCTGCCATACCTTAGCCTAAAATTATGGCCTTTTGTTCTAGAATGCCCAACAAGGAAAAACATCTGTTTTACATCTACCCTGTCAACCTCCTTTAACATCTTGTACACCTCCATTAGATCTTCTCTCATTCTTCTAAACTGCAGTGAGTATAGGCCTTAACTGCTCAATCTCTCTTCGTAAGACAAGTCCTCCACCCCTGGAATCAATCTAATGAACCTTCTCTGAACAGACTCTAATGCACTCATCGATGGCTGGAGTGCAGTGCAGCATAGTAACAACAGTGTGGGTTCAATCTCGGTACCAGTTGAGGTAGCTCTAAGGGCCTAGCTGCCTTGCCCTATTGTGACATGGTGGCATGATCCATGATTAGCAACCCTCAGACAGTGAGGATCCTGTAGAGAGAGAGTGAGATAAGGAAAAATTGTTTCCAGTGGCAGGGGGGCCAATCACCAAATGGCACAGATTGAAAGCAATTGGCAGAGGAACCAGAGGGACATTGCCCAGTGAGTTGCAATGATCTGGACTGCACAACCTGGAAGCAAATTCAAGAGTAACTTTCCAAAGGAAATCTGACCAATACATTGAAAAGGAGAAGTTTGCAGGATTATAGAGTAAGAGTAGAAGAGTGCGACTAATTGGATAGTCCTTTCAAAGGGTTTACACAGGTGGGAGAGGTTAAATAGCCTCCTTTTTTTATTCATTTGTGGGATATGGGCGTCGCTGGCTGGCCAGCATTTATTGCCCATCCCTAGTTGCCCTTGAGAAGGTGGTGGTAAGTTGCCTTCTTGAATCGCTGCAGTCCATATTCTGTGGGTTGACCCACAGTGCTGTTAGGGAGGGAATTCCAGGATTTTGACCCAGCGACTGCGAAGGAACGGCGATATATTTCCAAGTCAGCATGATGAGCGGCTTGGAGGGGAACTTGCAGGTGGTGGTGTTCCCATTTATCTGCTGCCCTTGTCCTTCTAGATGGAAATGGTCATGAGTTTGGAAGGTGCTGTCTAAGGACCTTTGGTGAAATGCTGCAGTGCATCTTGTAGATAGTACACACTGCTGCTACTGAGCGTCGGTGGTGGAGGGATTGAATATTTGTAGATGTGGTGCCAATCAAGCGGGCTGCTTTGTCCTGGATGGTGTCAAACTTCTTGAGTGTTGTTGGAGCTGCACCCATCCAGGCAAGTGGGTAGTATTCCATCACACTCCTGACTTGTACCTTGTAAATGGTGGATAGACTCTGGGAAGTCAGGAGGTGAGTTACTTGCCGCAGTATTCCTAGCCTCTGACCTGCTCTTGTAGCCACTGTGTTTATGTGGTGAGTCCAGTTGAGTTTCTGGTCAATGGTAACCCCAAGGATGTTGACAGTGGGGGATTCAGTGATGGTTACACCATTGAATGTCGAGGGGCGGTGGTTAGAGTGACTCTTATTGGTGATGGTCATTGCCTGGCATTTGTGTGGCGCGAATGTTACTTGTCACTTGTCACCCTAAGCCTGGATATTGTCCAGATCTTGTTGCATTTGAACATGGACTGTTTCAGTATCTGAGGAGTCGCGAATGGTGCTGAACATTGTGCAATCCTTCTGTCCTGTATCATGATATAACTCTATGATCCTATGATACAGGTGCCATTTAGAAACATAGAAACATAGAAAAACTACAGCACAAACAGGCCCTTCAGCCCTACAAGTTGTGCCGAACACATCCCTACCTTCTAGACCTACCTATAACCCTCCATCCTATTATGCTCCATGTACTCATCCAGGAGTCTCTTAAAAGACCCGATTGAGTTCGTCTCCACCACCACTGACAGCAGCCGATTCCACTCGCCCACCACCCTCTGTGTGAAAAACTTACCCCTAACATCTCCCCTGTACCTACCCCCCAGCACCTTAAACCTGTGTCCTCTCGTAGCAGACATTTCCACCCTGGGAAAAAGCCTCTGAGAGTCCACCCGATCTATGCCTCTCAACATCTTATACACCTCTATTAGGTCTATTAGTTTCCCCAAGGTTTCAACCAAAGTTTAATCAGGTGACCAGGGCAAATTTATGGACTGCCCTTTGTTAAGACCCAGGCCAAAAACTCCAAGGTGGTTTATGAAGTTAGCCTAAATTTTACATTTGAATTTGGCATGGGTAAGCATAAGGTGTTTCTCTCCAGCTATGATTCAAGTGACCCATAAGGATGGGTCTTATACTTTTATCAAACAAAGTATATTTAAGAACACAGTTGAACAAAGAGAATTAGCATAACTTTTACCAATTGCAAAACTTAACATGTCACAGTATGAACAGCTAGCTATCTCTGTTGTTCCAAGTTAAACACCATCCCACAGACACACGCCACTCTTCAGGCTTGGCACAGAAACAAGTATGCTCACGTGATACTGGATTTGCAGCTTTTTAACACCTGCTGTGAATTGGTCCTTTGAATGTTGGATCAAATCTCTGAGGCTTCCAAATCCTGGAAATGTCAGAAAGCCTCTAGAGAGAGAGAGAGAGACAGAGACACTGCCTGCCTCTACCAGCTTCTAACAGCAACTGAGAAATGAAGCTGAAACTGGACTTTTCTCTGAAGCATCGCCATCCCTAACCACATGACATCAACTGTCAATCAATCACAATAAAGCTCCACTCAGCAATTCCCAAAGGACCATAAAACCCCAGGATCTTGCATTCGTCCAAGTTACAATCAACATGATATCCATATTATTACTTCCGTAACATCAGCTGCAGACAACATGGTGCCGACAAAACCCTGCAGAGGAACTTGATTAAAATACATTTCTTAAAGCCATAGTATCGTCACACCTTGAGGACCTCAGAGTGTCCAAAAACACTTTACAGCAAACAAAGAACTTCTGAAGTGCTGGGACCATTCTAATGTAGAAAAGGCAGCAGTTCAGTTGTGCACAGCAAGATCCCACAAGCAGAAATGAAATGATGACCCCCCCCCGCCCAGATCATCTGTTTCCATAACATCGGTTGAGAGGGCTAAATGCTGGCCAGAAATCCACAAACTCTGCCGCCCTTCATTGAATCAGTGCCACATGACCGGCAAGGGCAACTGGGACCTTGGTTTAACATCTCATCTGAGGGCACTCCCTCAGGCTTGCTCTGGGACAGCAGGCCTAGATTATAGGCTCGAGTCTCTGGAGTGGGGCCTTAACCCACAGGCTTCTGACTCAGAAGTTAGGGGGCCACAATCAGCCACAGCTAATACAGTGGAGATTACCACACCGAACCCAAGGTTTATTGGCCCCTCAGTTGGGCATATTCTACCAGGGTATTTGGAACAAGTAGAAAAATATTGTTATCATATTAGCAGAAAACAACCGGGGCAAAATAAGACTAAAAGGAGTGAATGGAGAAACGGAGATTAAAATATCTGCCATCACAGAAGGGATTTTGACAAGCAATGCATCTTTTGGCTCCATTTGAAATTAATTGACTCTGCCACAGGAAAATTGAATGCAAGCGTTTGTCGTGATTTGAATTATAAATCGCAATGCAGGCAGAGTAGGGAGGGTGAGGTCATGCATATCCATAGTAATGAATAACTTCTTGGCATTCTCCTTTAACTTCATTACGCCACTTTTCTATATCCCTTCAATGGCCTTTTGAGTCTTCCAAGCAATTTGGGCTTTATCCTCATCACTTTTGAGTGGCGCTCATGAAATGAAATGAAATATGAATTGCAAATTCTGCAGCAGTAATATCGTTTGGCATTGAGCTTTTTACAAGTTTCTAAATTGCTCAATTCCTGAATACAGATTGTTGAAAAATTCATCCTTGGGATAAAGGCATCATTAGCAAAGCCAATCCTTATTGGCCATCCATACCTGCTCTGAGAAAGTGGTGGTGTTTCTTTGTTTAAAGTTTATTTATTAGTGTCACAAGTAGATCAAGTAGGCTTACTTTAACACTGCAATGAAATTACTGTGAAAATCCCCTAGTCGCCACACTCCGTTGCCTGTTTGGGTACAAAGAACAAAGAACAGTACAGCACAGGAACAGGCCCTTCAGCCCACCAAGTATGTGCTAACACAGATGTCTCTCTAATCTAATATTTTTTTTGCCTCTACGTGATCCATATCCCTCTGTTCCCTGCCTATTCAAGTATCTATCCAGATGTCTCTTGAATGTTGCATTGGAATCTGCTTCCACCACCTCCTCCGGCAGCGCGTTCCAGGCATCCGCCACCCTCTGTGTGAAAACCTTGCCCCTTACATCTCTTTTAAACTTTCCCCATCTCACTTTCAACCTATACTGTACACTGAGGAGGAATTTAGCATGGCCAATGCACCTAACCTGCGCATCATTTGAACTGTGGGAGGAAACCAGAACACTCGGAGGAAACTCACGCAGACACGGGGAGAACGTGCAAACTCCGCACAGACAGTGACCCAAGCTGGAATTGAACACAGGTGCCTGGTGCTGTAAGGGCACTGGCACAGCAGTGCGAACCACAATCCCACCATGTCATCCCAAGATGCTCAAGTTGCTGTAGTTCTTGTCCTGATCCCACTCCTACAATAATGGCATTAAGGATGGAATCCCAGGACTTGGATCCTGCTGTGAAGGAGGGATGACACTCACACATTTCCAAGATGGCACACACACTTTTCAGGATGGTTGCCGTGTGAAAAATGAAAAGTAAAGAAATACTTGTATTTACGTAAGCACCTTCATAATATCACTGTGGGTGTGCCTACAGCAACGGTTCAAGAAGATGGCGCATCACCACCTTCTCAAGGGCTGTTAGGGATGTCCACTTTTCGTGAAAGAATAAACAAAGACCTTAGAAATCATAGCAACCCTACAGTGCAGAAGGAGGCCATTCGGCCCATCGAGTCTGCACCGACCACAATCCCTACGCCCACATATTTTACCCACTAATCCCACTAACCTACGCATCACAGGACTGTAAGGGGCAATTTTTTTTTTTAACCTGGCCAATCAACCTAACCCGCACATCTTTGGACTGTGGGAGGAAACCGGAGCACCCGGAGGAAACCCACGCAGACAATGTGCAAACTCCACACAGACAGTGACCCGAGCCGGGAATCGAACCCGGGACCCTGGAGCTGTAAAGCAGCAGTGCTAACCACTGTGCTACCGTGCCGCCCTAGGATGACTCTTTACGACTAATGAAGTACATTTGAAGTTTAGTTACTGATATCCTTGCGTGTCAGTCGCTAAAAGTAAGTGCGCAGGTACAGTAAGCAGTAAAGAAGGCAAATGGTATGTTGGCCTTAATAGCGAGAGGATTTGAGTAAAGGGATAGGGGTGTTTTGCTGCAAGTGTACAGGACATTGGTGAGGCCACATCTGGAGTATTATGTGCAGTTTTGGTGTCCTTATCTGAGGAAGGATGTCCTTGCTGTAGATGGAGTACAGCAAAGGTTTACCAGGCTGATTCCTGGGATGGCAGGTCTGTCATATGAAACATAGAAACATAGAAACATAGAAAGCTACAGCACAAAACAGGCCCTTCGGCCCCACAAGTTGTGCCGAACATTTCCCTACCTTTTAGGCCTGCCTATAACCCTCCATCCTATTAAGCTCCATGTACTCATCCAGGAGTCTCTTAAAAGACCCTATTGAGTTTGCCTCCACCACCACTGACAGCAGCCGATTCCACTCGCCCACCACCCTCTGTGTGAAAAACTTACCCCTAACATTTCCCCTGTACCTACCCCCCAGCACCTTAAACCTGTGTCCTCTCGTAGCAGCCATTTCCACCCTGGGAAAAAGCCTCTGAGAGTCCACCCGATCTATGCCTCTCAACATCTTATATACCTCTATTAGGTCTCCTCTCATCCTACGTCTCTCCAAGGAGAAAAGACCGAGCTCCCTCAGCCTATCCTCATAAGGCATGCCACTCAATCCAGGCAACATCCTTGTAAATCTCCTCTGCACCCTTTCAATCTTTTCCACAACCTTCCTGTAATGAGGCGACCAGAACTGAGCACAGTACTCCAAGTGGGGTCTGACAAGGGTCTTATATAGCTGCATCATTATCCCCGGACTCCGAAACTCAATCCCTCAATTGATAAAGGCCAGCACACCATACGCCTTCTTAACCACCTCCTCCACCTGCGGGGCCGATTTTAGAGTCCTATGGACCCGGACCCCAAGGTCCTTCTGATCCTCTACCATTCTAAGAGTCTTTCCCTTTATATTGTACTCCTTCATCCCATTCGACCTGCCAAAATGGACCACTACGCATTTATCCGGGTTGAAGTCCATCTGCCACTTCTCCGCCCAGTCTTGCATCCTATCTATGTCCCTCTGTAACTTCTGACATCCCTCCAGACTATCCACAACCCCACCAACCTTCGTGTCGTCGGCAAACTTACCAACCCATCCCTCCACTTCCTCATCCAGGTCATTTATGAAAATGACAAACAGCAAGGGTCCCAGAACAGATCCCTGGGGCACACCACTGGTGACCAACCTCCAATTAGAAAAAGACCCATCTATACACACTCTCTGTCTCCTTTGGGCAAGCCAGTTCTGGATCAAAGTGATCGACCCCTTCCCACTCCGAACTTCCACCCACAGAGACTCTGTAGACAATCCCTCCACAGCATACACCTTCTCTACAGCTGTGACACTATTCCTGATCAGCAGTGCCACTCCACCCCCTCTCTTGCCTCCCTCCCTGTCCTTCCTGAAACATCTGAATCCCGGCACCTGTAGTATCCAGTCCTGTCCCTGAGACATCCAAGTCTCCGTAATGGCCACCACATCACACTTCCAGGCATCGATCCACGCTCTGAGCTCATCCCCTTTATTCACTATACTCCTGGCATTAAAGTAAACACATCTCAATCTTTTGGTCTGAGCTCTCCCCTTCTCTATCCCCCGTCCATCCTCCCTCTTGCACCATCTATAACCCTTCTCTGTTTGCGAGCTAACTTCCTCGCTCCCAGTCACCTCGTCTCGATCCTCTCCCCTCAACCTATCTAGTTTAAACTCTCCCCAGTAGCCTTAGACAACCTTCCTGCCAGGATATTGGTCCCCCTGGGATTCAAGTGCCACCCGTTTTTTGTGTACAGGTCACACCTGCCCCTAAAGAGGTCCCAATGGTCCAGGAACCTGAATCCCTGCCCCTTGCACCAGTCCCTCAGCCACACATTCATCCTCCACCTCACTCCATTCCTGCCCTCACCCTCCCGTGGCACAGGCAGCAATCCCGAGATTACTACCTTTGCTTTCCTCCTTCTCAGCTGTCTCCCTAATTCCCTACACTCTCTTTTCATGACCCCTTCCCCCTTCCTTCCCACATCAGCGGTACCAATATGTACCGCTACCTCTGGTTCCTCTCCCTCCCCCCTCAGGATTTCCGGGAGTCGACCAGCGACATCCTGGATCCCGGCCCCAGGGAGGCAGACCACCATGCGAGACTCCCGCCTGCCTCCGCAAAAACGCCTGTCCGACCCCCTTACTGTCGAGTCCCCGATTAACACTTCCTCCTCTTATCCTTAGCCCTCTGAGTTACAGGGCCGGACTCCACTCCGGAGACACGGCCACTGCTGCTTCCCCCAGATAGGCTGTCCCCCTCAACAGTACTCAGGCAGGAGTACTTGTTGTGTAGGGGCACATCCACCGGGGTGCTCTCAATCACCCGAGCTTTACCCTTCCTGGCCGTCACCCACTTGGCCTCCACCCGTGGCCCTGGTGTGACCACCTGATGATAGCTCTTGTCTATCACCTCCTCATTCTCCCTCATCAGCCTAAGATCCTCGAGCTGCAGTTCCAGCTCCCTAACACGGCCCCTCAGGAACCGCAGCTCAACACACCCCTCACAGATGTGGATGTCCGGGAGGCCAGGTGCCTCCAGGACCTCCCACATCCTACACTGGGAACAACACAGTGGCCTCACACTCATATTTGCCCCTTTATACCAAGGTACACAGAGAAAAGTAAATAAGAATGAAAAAAACTCACCCCTGCTCGCCCTGAGGAGAGACTAAATCAGTTAAGATTGTATTCACTGGAGTTTAGAAGAGTGAGAGGGGATCTCAGAGAAATTTATATAATTCTAACAGGATTAGACAGGGTAGATTCAGAAAGAATCTTCCCAATGGTGGGGGAGTCCAGAACGAGGGGTCATAGTCTGAGGATAAGGGGTAAACCTTTTGGTACTGAGGTGAAAAAAAATTTCTTCACCAAGAGAGTGGTGAATGTGTGGAATTCACTACCACAAAGTAGTTCAGCCAAAACGTTGTTGGATTTCAAGAAGAAATTAGATATAGTTCTTGGAGCTAAAGGGATCAAGGGATATGGGGGGAAGATAGGATCAGGATATTGAATTTGATGATCAGCCATGATCAAAATGAATGGCGGAGCAGGCTCGAAGAGCTGAATGGCCTACTCCTGCTTCTAGTTTTTATGTTTCTATGTTTCAACATTGTCAGAAACGAAGCAAACAATTTGCTCACAGCAAGGCCTCATGACCAGATAATGATCAGGTAAACTTTTTTTTTGTCGGTTGCGGTTTTAATATTGGTCAGGGAACCATGGAGGGTTCTACTTTGAAATAATGGAATGGGATCTTTCTCGCTGCCTGGAAAGGCTGATGGGATCTCCCACCCTTTCAGCTCAGAGGTGGGAGAGAGATTACCAGGCCACAGGCTGTCTTGGCGTTAATAAATGTGGAGGTTATGGGCTGGGAGATGTCGTCAAAATAATGTTGCTAATTTCATTCTGTAGATGTACGCACACTGCAGCCATGGAGGGCAGGGAGCCTGATACCGAGTCCAATTCACGTCCCTGAATAAATCCTGGGCAGGATCGAGCATTGGGGCTTGTTTCAGCTGCATTGACCCAGGTGAATATTCTGCTGCATTCTTGGCTTGTGTAGACGCAGTAGCTGTGAAGCAGTGAGGGTGTGCTGAGGTTGAAAAAGGTGCTATATAAGTGCAGCTTCTCTCTATTTTAATTACTCAAATGAGCCCCAGTATTGAATAAGTGTCTTGATTGATGAGCCAGTTAGTCACTGGGATACGGGACAAGGAGGAAGAGTGTAATAGTCCCATTAGTGCTCATGGTCATACATTGAATTAAAGGGTTAGTAGTGTGCGTTGAAGCAGGTATAGGACGTTAAAGCTGAATTAAGCTCCAGCTTCCTTTCACACTCCAATCATTCATGTTCGAACAGTACTGACCTTGAGTTTTCTTTGGCCCTCCCTGAACATGCAGAGTGCAGTAAATGCCTGTCATTCAACGGGGGAAGCAAATCGCAGCCAAGCAGAGATTAATCCCTGTGTGATCCTGGGTGTGAGTTGTAGTCGATGAGATAGTCACAGAGGAGCAGCGTCCTTGACTTGCACAGGCCAGGAGCGCAAATCCGAGCATAAAACGCTGAACAAAATAGTCGACTGATGATCAAGCTGCAGCTCCATCGGGGAGACAGCTCATTCATTGATTCCGCACAGCTGTGTGAGCAGGAGACAGCAGCAAATCATTTTACTGCAATATGTCACTCTTTAGCGAGGGGCTTGGAGCTCACAATCTGATTAAAAGAAGGAAACGAAGAAGGAGCCTTGCACTCAATGGACTATTTTATGAAAGGTAGCCCACTAATGTGCACACGGCAAGATCCCACAAAGCATCTGTTTATTCAGTGCTGTCTGAGAAATAAATATTGGACCAGCCGATCCTCCCTGCTCTACATCTAAACAGTGCAGTGGCAGCCTACACCTTAGGAAAGAAATGGGGCTTCAGTTTAACGTTTCATCATCACCATTTCGCCCTGCCGGGTGGAGCACACTCTGCTGCCTTCTCTGCTGTGGTGTTGAGGAGGTCTGAATAAAGTTGATTTAATAATCGGCGGCACAGTGGTTATCATTGCTGCCTCACAATTCGATTCCCACCTCAGGTCACTGTCTGTGTGGAGTTTGCATGTTCTCCCCATGTCTGCGTGGCTTTCCTCCGGCTGCTCCAGTTTCCTCCCACAATCCAAAGATGTGCAGGTTAGGTGGATTGGCCATGTTCAATTGCCCCTTAATGTCAGGGGGATTAGGAGGGTAAATACGTGGGATCGCGGGGATAGGGCCTGGGTGGGATTGTGGTTGGGGCAGACTCAATGGGCCGAATGGCCTCCTTCTGCACTGTAAGGATTCTATGAATCTTCTCTGAATGACTGCCTGAAGCTCAACGCGATTTACTCAATACACAGCAGAAAGATGGTCATGAGGCTGGGGTAGAACCCTTTTTTTAAAATTTTGTTTGAGAAATTGTGGATTGAAGAAGTTTGTGTCACATTTTTGTAATTTCTAAAGTTGATTTTTGAAGAAGTTTGAGCATTTTGAAGGATTGCTCCTTGTGCCTGTGTGCAGATATGTTGGGGGGAATTTTCCCATCCTGCCCGCCACAGAAATCGTAGCGGGGAGGAGCGGGGGGACCATGCAAAAGTCAGTTGAACGGAATTTCTGGTTTTGGGTTGAGCGCGGCTAGAAAATCCAGCCCATAGTGAGTCAACACGTATTCAACAATTGACCAAACTCACAAGGATGTGATGTTCAGTAAAATGCTCGGTTATGTCATGAATGGCTGACACATGAGAAATTGTAGGAGTATTTGACAAGTAGAATGAACTGAGTGTAAATCAAGGCTGTCTCCAACAGAGTTTAAGAGTCACTATTCACCAAGGTTTAGAGAGAGATTCCCAGAGGAACTTCATCAAGAGCACACAGGGATAATCCATATGAAAGCAACAACAAGAAGCTATTTTTCATATCCCACTGTGGAGAAAGATATCAAAGTGGTGGGGAAAAGTTCTGAAATGTTTCTCAGAATGAGAAATTATCTAAACTAGGGTCCTTTCATTCCATGGTCAAACACAAGAAAAATGTGGGAATCATAGAATCCTTACAGTGCAGAAGGAGGCCATTTGGCCCATCAAGCCTGCACAAACAAGAATCGCCAGACCCTATCCCTGTAACTCCAATTACTTACCCTGCCAATTGCCCTGACACCAAGGATCAATTTCATAAAATGCAGCACCAGAACTGGATGCAATCCTCCAGTTGAGACTGCACAGTATTTCTGCACATTTGACATACCTCCTTGCTCTTGTACTCTTATTGATTAAGCCTAGGATACCGCATACTTTATAAACCACTCTCTCAAACTGTCCTGCCACCTTCAATGACTTATGAACACATACACCCAGGACCCTCTACTCCTGGCACCTTCTTTAGAATGTTACTTTATTTGATTTGTCTCTCCATGTTCTTTCTCGCAAAATGAATCACTTCACACCTCTCTGCCATTGTATCCGCCATTTGTCCGCCCATTCCACCAATTTGTCCAAGTTCCAGTCAATCCTCCTCACAGTTGACAATAGTTCCAAGTTTCATATCATCCTCAAACATTGAAATCGTGCCCTGTACATCAAGGTCTAGGTCATTTAGCAGGAAGAACAATTATCCCAACATCAACTCCAATGGAACTCCATTATAAACCTTTCAGCTGTCCAAATATCCTCCATTAACCATGACTCTCTGAATCCTGTCAGTCACCCAATTCCATATTCATGTTGCTACTGTCCCTTTTATTCCATGAGCTATAGTTGTATTCAAAAATCTGTTGTGTGGCACTGTATCAAACACCGTTTAGAAGTCTATGTACACCACATCAACAGCATTACCCTCATCATCCCTCTCTGTTACCTCTCCCAAAAACTCCAGCAAGTTAAAGCATAGTTTTCCGTTAACAAAGCCATGCCAGCTTTCCTTAATTAACATACATTTCTCCAAGTGACTATTAATTTTGTCCTGAATTATTGTTTCTAGAAGCTTTCCCAACACCAAAGTTAAACTGACCGGCCTGTAATTGTTGGTCTATAATTGTTGGTGTTATCTTTACACCCTTTTTTCTCTGCAAGCTGTAGACAGCGTTCGCCTTAATTAAAGCAGTCAATACATTTTCGTCCTAACAAGTGTTTATTGGGCATAATGAGATTTTTAACAAGCGAATTTGTGAGACGTCGGATTGTAAATTGGTTTCTTGCTGAAAAAAACACTTTTCTTTCGTTTCAATGGATAGGAAAATGGAACAGAGTAGACAAGAGGCAGTCAGTTCATTTTTGTTTATTTATTCATGGGACATGGGCATTGCTGTCTGGCCAACATTTATTGCCCATCCCTAGTTGCCCAAGTAAATTGAGAGTCAACCACATTTGCTGTGGCTCTGGAGTCACATGTAGGCCAGACCAGGGAAGGACAGCAGATTTCCTTCCTGAAAGAACATTAGTGAACCAGATGGGTTTTTCCAACAATCAACAATGGTTTCATGGTCATCAGTAGATTCTTAATTCCAGATATTTTTTATTGAACTCAAATTCCACCATGTGTCGTGGCGGGATTCAAACCCGGGTTCTCAGAGCATTAGCTGGGTTTCGGGATTAATAATCTAACGATAATACCAGTAGGCCATTCCCCACCCCACCACTCCTGCAACCTCTTCTCACCATTGATAAGTGTTAAGACCTGCCCCATTATTTATTCATGCAAATATGTTCCAAAGTTGAACAGAATCAAATTATTGAGTTCTTATGTAACAGATTAAACATTCAGCCACATATATGTCTGTGCTGGTCCACTTTATCAGCATGTTCAGCCAGTCCATTATTTATCCTCATGTAAATTCAGCCAGCCATTGTAGCTGAATTTCAAATTAAATTTAATAATGCAAGAACCTTTGCATTATATTCAAGGAGGCTAATGAATCATCCGCTGGAAAAATATGATTAATTAGATTGAGCGTTTCTTTTGAACATTTAATATTTTCTTTCAAGCCAGACTCATGTAACTCAGAGGATCTCATGTGAACACAGGCTTCATCACGAATAAAGGCAGCCAATTCCGTGTCAGGCAGCAGGGCAAACCTGGCGATCACGTATCGGAACAGGGAGAGGCCCCTCAGCCCCTTGAGCCTGCCCCATCATTCAACTATATCATGACTGAGCTGCACCTCAAATGCAGCACAGTGGCACGGTGGTTAGCACTGCTGCCTCACAGCACCAGGGACCTGGGTTCGATTCCCGGCTTGGGTAACTGTCTGTGCAGAGTTTGCACTTTCTCCCCGTGTCTGCGTGGGTTTCCTTTGGGTGCTCCGGTTTCCCCTCTCAGTCCGAAAGACCTGCTGGTCAGGTGCATTGGCCATGCTAAATTCCCCCTCAGTGTGCCCGAACAGGCGCTGGAGTGTGGCGTCCAGGGGATTTTCACAGTAACTTCATTGCAGTGTTAACGTAAGCCTACTTGTGACACTAATGAATAAACTTTAAACTTGTATTTGTTCCATATCGCTTGACAATCTAAGGCACTAAAAACCTAACAATCTTAGTCTTGGAAATTTCAGTTGGTGTCCAGTAATCATGTCCTTGGTGGAGGAAAGAGCTCCATCTTTCCACGATTCTACGGTCTGAATTTTCCCAATGACGGAGTCTCGCTTCAAGTCATCCAAAGGGTCCCGGCCCACTCTGAGTGCCCGGCATCCATTTTGCGAAGTGGCTGCAGGCTGAACCTTCCACCCCTCACTTGGGAGGAAGTCCTGCCTTCGAGAGCTGCCAGCCAATCTGATCATCCGACAGCTTTCCAATCCCTGTGGCGACCGGAGCTGCAGCCCACTGAAGAGGAATTGCCCGAGGACACCCGAGATTAAATCCGGGGCACCCAAGGACAAAGTGAAGTTTGAAGCGGTCCCAGGGAGGGGAAGGTAGGGGAGGTCTGGAAGGGCAGGAAGGGGGAGAGGCAGGGAGGTGAGGGAGGTCCAGAGGCCTGTGAAGATTTTGGGGGATGTAGGCGCCTGGCTTCGGGAGGAGCTTCTTCGATGGAGGCTCTCCCACCTCCTTCCTGCCTGAGATCTAAGTCGGTTGAATTTGGGCCACCCCCTCACAAGTTCAATCCTCACGCCGGCCTAATAATTGAGGTTGTGTGAGCAACAGCCGGTACCCAGACATCAAGGGTGAAATTTTACCAGATTCTTTCTAAATGCTGGGCAGGCGTGAAACTGGGAGAGTTCTAGATTTGTTTTTTGGGCAGGTGTTTCTGGCCCGAGAGGCTGTGGGCTGTAATGCCCCCGACAGCCTGCAGAGGGAGGTAGTGGGCATGTGCAGACCTCTGATGCCGCACATGCGCATTAACAGCAGCAGGGGTCTGACAGACAGAGAGAGAACTGTCAGGCCCCTGCTACTGCAGGCAGCCTCAAGCAGCTCCCACAGCCCCCCCCCCCCCAGCAATCATGGGGGCCCACAGCCCGAGATGCATCCTCCGCTGACCCCCACCACCGAGACCGATCGCGGACCCTCCTCCCTCCCCCACTGATCGCATGCAGAGTTGCAGCAGGCCCCCTCCCCCCACAAGCCCCGCCCCAATTGGCCACACCCCATCCACAGGCACTATCCCCATTGGCCCTGTCCCTGTCACTGCCCAGTGGGTATTGCCCAGGTACCCAGGGGGTGTTGCCCAGGTACCATGCTGGCGCTGCCCAAGGGGGGGGCACCCCTGCCATGCCCTTGGCCTCCCCAGGGTGCCTCAATGGCCTCCGGTTCCACCGGCGAGGCCAACACGACTGTTCCCTGTACATGGGGAGCAGGTGTTTTCCTCGCCGGAGAAAACCTCTCCCGGCGAGGCCATAAAGGCAAGCAAGCCCAGACGATTCAGCGCTGGGCTCACTAAACACATTAAAATAAACATTTAAATACATTTCAATCGCTCATTTCCAGTGAGAGGCTAACCGCGCCGGAAATCCAGCTGCCGTAAAATCCCGCCGGTCGCGAAAACCAGCGTCATTCACGCTAGCCGCTTTACACCAGATTTTATGGCATTTTCCCACTGCAGAACGGTGTAAAGTGGCGGTAAAATCCTGCCCAAAGAATCAAAATCATGCAATACAAAGTTCTGCTCAAAAATGGACTACTTACCATTCATCTAGCAGTAAGGACACTCCAGTAGCATACAATAAAAAGAACTAACTTCACAAAGTTAATCAAAGAAAAGTTTAAGAAACTTCAATTACATTATCACTACTTGCATCACAAATGCTCCCCAAAATCCCCATCCGCTTGCTATTTATACCGGCTCAGCTGACCACCCCATCATGTTGCCATTGGTTACATTATCTACCAGGTCAGCTGACCCTCACAACATGTTATCACTGATTACATTATAACATTTAGCACTTACAATAAATGTTAGAAATATGGCAAAGAAATTACATACAATGTCAATTACTCACATTAATTGTGATCTCTCCCATAATCTCTCTTCTCTCAGACTGAGCAGTGAGGTTCCCTCAACAAACACTTGGGTACCTTTTTCTTCCAACAGTGGTCAGGATGTTTCACTGACAGGACCTCACTGTCCACTAAAAATCTTTTGTGACATAAATTATCCAATGGAGCCCAAGACCTTTGTTTGAACCATCCTTTACAAGCTTCTGGAGATTTCGTACACGCCTTCCATCTTTCAACAGACAGGATTTGACCTTATCTTCCCTTATCTCATCCCAGGCTCTTTTCAACAAATCTCTCAAAACATCTGGAGCTGGATTTTAGTCGAGGAGGAAGGACGCTTGAATCAGGACCCGGCAAATCCATCTCTCATGCCACACCATATACAATTCGGCGGAGGGGGTGGTGTGGGGGGGGAGGGATGGAGTTGGTCCTGCTGACTCCAGAGGCTGTTCAGAGGCAGCCACGGAAGTGGGCAAGCTGAGGCAAGCTGGTTAGATCTCCCATCTCAGTTCTCTGGGACTTCAGCCCAGTTGCGTTAAAGTCTGTTAGGACCCCTAGTCCTCACCCCTCACACCCCCTGATACCCCCTCACCTTCCCACCCAATATTTATGCCCCATTGTATCCCCATAGCCTCTTTATCCCTCACACCCACTTCATCCCACAATTGCCCTTCCATGCCACTGCCTTCTCCTTGCCAATCTGCACTATCTACAGAACCAATGAGCCATATAAAAATACTGGCAGTTCTTTGAAATGCTCATAAAAAAAACACATATTCAAAAATCTCCTTTGAAAACCTCTTACAACCTTATAAAAGTGTCAATCAGACAGAGCCATTCATAGCATCGATAACAGAAGCTTTACTTCATTTCACATCTCTTCATCTTGTCCAAATAGACAAACAGGCATTGAAGAATATAGATCAAAGGAAGAATAACTTTTTATAACCTCAAAAAGCTATCAATCAAAGCAAAAGCTCCCTATCTACCCGTCTATAATGGGACCTGCTGAGCTGAGCCCAATTATTGAGCCTTGGAGCTCAACCAAATATTCATAATTAGTTCAATTGTCCACTGTCTGAGCAGAATCAGGTGGCCAGACATCTGTTTCTCTGGATAGTCTCAGTAAGCGATGGCAGTGTCAGGCAGTGTGTAAATCTAGTGGTATAGTGGCTTGGATGTTGTATAGTAAATATAACAAAAGCCGGTAGGCATTAACTGGGGATTTACATAGACACAGAACATAGATATTACATCTGCTCCTATGAAGAGGATAGTCATGATGTGGAGATGCCGGCATTGGACTGGGGTAAACACAGTAAGAAGTTTAACAACACCAGGTTAAAGTCCAACAGGTTTATTTGGTAGCAAATATTTTGGTAGTGGCATTTGCTGCCAAATAAACCTGTTAGACTTTAACCTGGTGTTGTTAAACTTCTTCCTATGAAGAGGAACTGGGTGAAACTCTGGTTGGTTAGTTGGGAGGCACGTGTTTGTAATGTGAAACTCTGTAAATAAATGCATGTGTAAAGATTGGGTCCAGTTCTATCATTCTGCACCTGGTTTTCAAGAATAAAACATGGAAGATGTCCTTTGGTGATGCATTCTGTGACTTTGACCATCCGTTGAACTTCTTACTGCCGAGCAAAACCAGGCCTTTGGTGTGAGAACCCTTGCATTGACCTAACTTGTTTTTTGTTCCCATTCCGTCCGGATGGTGTTCCTCGATGACCACCTGCCACCCCCATCACACGCAACCTCAAAGAAACATGGCCTCTTTCCACCTGTCTACCTCCATGACAGATGCCTCAAGTGTTGTCCCCATGTGGCCGAGCATCCTCTTTCTGCTCTGCTGCTCCATTTTCTTGGTTACTAATAGCAACCTGTTGAAGTAGCAGCACAGTAAGAAGTTTAACAACACCAGGTTAAAGTCCAACAGGTTTATTTGGTAGCAAAAGCCACACAAGCTTTCGGAGCTGCAAGCCCCTTCTTCAGGTGATTGGGAATTCTGTTCACAAACAGAGCTTATAAAGACACAAACTCAATTTACATGAATAATGGTTGGAATGCAAATACTTACAACTAATCAAGTCTTTAAGAAACAAAACAACGTGAGTGGAGAGAGCATCAAGACAGGCTAAAAAGATGTGTATGCTCTGTTATATGCTCTGTTTGTATAGTAAATATATATATATGCTCTGTTTGTGAACAGAATTCCCACTCACCTGAAGAAGGGGCTTGCAGCTCCGAAAGCTTGTGTGGCTTTTGCTACCAAATAAACCTGTTGGACTTTAACCTGGTATTGTTAAACTTCTTACTGTGTTTACCCCAGTCCAACGCCGGCATCTCCACATCAGAAGTAGCAGCACACAGTATGAGGTTCACTTCTGTCGCTACTGTTGCCCTTAAAGGGGAACAGACTGCTTTGAAGAGGTGCGGGAACCAGAAGTTCTGGTCAGGGTTGCAAATGGTGGAAAAGCCTGGCTCCTGGTGTGGGACAAGAAATCCTTCGAACATTCAAACCGAGGCCCAAAACCAGTTGGAGGACCCTGCTGGCAATTCTTGGGCACACTTGGTGAAATGGTCACCGTGCACAATCTGCATATTCGTACCAGTTGCTGAGTGGCCGTTTTTAATAGCAGGGATGTCAGAGGGAAGTCTGCTGTGTCCAGGCAAAGCACAAGTACCTAACAGGCTCATTGTGGGGACAGACTTATTTCAACCACCCTCCTTCGCAACTAGCACACTGGGGAAAGGGCACCAGTTTGGAACTCACCCACTTAACACCTGGAAATCCAAAAATCAACACCCTTGCCCCACAACTACTGTTGCTTGTCTACCCAACCCACACCGAGTAGTCCACAAGGCAGACTTTCATCTGTTTCCACGATGATTTTTTTTCCTGGAACAGGTTACTGGCCTGTCACCTGAGATGCATAGAATCATAGAATCCCTACAGTGCAGAAGGAGGCCATTCAGCCCATCAGGCCTGCACCAATAACAATCCCACCCAGGCTTATCCCCGTAGCCCCATGTATTTACCTACGATTCCCTCTGACACTGAGGGGCAATTTAGCATAACCAATCCAAAGGGTGGCATGATGGCACAGTGGATAGCACTGCTGCCTCACAGCACCAGAGACCCACGTTCGATTCCTGGCCTGGATCACTGTCTGTGTGGAGTTTGTGAACTCTCCCCATGTGTGTGGGTTTCCTCTGGGTGCTCTGGTTTCCTCCCACAGTCCAAAGATGTGTGGGTTAGGCGGATTGACCATGTTAAGTTGCCCCTTAGTGTCAGGGGAACTAGCTAAGGTAAGTGCATGGAGTTATGGGGATGAGGCCTGGATGGGATTGTGGTCGGTGCAGACTCGATGGGCCGAATGGCGTCCTTCTGCACTGTAGGATTCTATGATTCTATAATCCACCCAACTGGCACATCTTTGGTGTGTGGGAGGAAACCAGAGTATGCAGAGGAAATCCAGGCAGACACGGGGAGAATGTGCAAACTCCATACAGCCGGTCACCTGAGGCTGGAATTGAAATAGATTCTGCACCAGGATTGATGACCAGGAGTCTCTCCCGCTCTTACTATGAGCGCATGGGAAGGATTTTGCACGTTGATACCCAGGCTGTTTGACCATGTTATGAACATAACCCACCTTGGCCAGTCCTGGAGTGGGATTCAAACCCAAAGCTTCCAGCTCAGAGGCAGGAACTATACCCACTGCACCACAAGATCCTCTCCCTACAACCGTACCAAAGCTGAAATAAGATGATAAGCACGTGGCAATGTGTTCAAAGAATTGATTGAAACTTGCAGGAGTGAAGATTTTTAATAACGAGCTGATGCTCGAGCTTGCCAGTGTATGGATCAACATCAACTCTTTTAATTAGATTATAGCATCACAACTTGTACACTTTCATTACTTGATACAGCAGATCTATTTATGTCTTGTATCAGGATGAATCAGCTCTTGTCTTGAGTTTTATATTGAGCACTTTTATTAGCTGCTGTTGTGTGACCCTCCAGGGATTGTTATCTCCACAGTTTTGCATCAAAGCAAGATTGGACAGAGAGGATGGCAAAACTCAGAATCACAAGCATTGCAAGAAGCACAGAGGCCATTTACTCTTCACATTCAGATTGCTGGGCTCTCTGGAAGGAAATAATATTGAGATGTGCAGATGAGATTCAAATCTGTTGAGTGATCACTGAAGCAGCAGCAGCCGCTGCCCTTCCACCAGTTGAAGGATAAGGACAATTGACACATGGCAAATTCATCAAGTTCCCCTGCAGGTCACTGCATTCCTCCTTTTGGGTTTATACCATCATTGCTTCACTGTCACTGGGTCCAAACTCCAGGGACTCCCGACCTCACAACACGGCGTGGACACCTTCACCGCACAGGCTGCAGCCCAGGAAGAATGCCCACCCTCCACCACCTTCTCAAGGGTGGGTAACAATAAATGCCAGCCTTGCTAGTGATACCTACATCCTGAGAATTAACTAGGAAGTGAAAGGTAGTTTAGTATGCCTGAGGGTTTCTCATTCATATTCATAGAATCATAGAATCCCTATAGTGCAGAAGAGGCCATTCAGCCCATCGGGTCTGCACCAACTCCCCAACAGAATATCTCACACAGGCCCTATACCTGTAACCTGCCACACTTCCCATGGCTACTCCTTTTAACCTACACATCCCAGGACACTAAGGGGCAATTTACAATGGCTAATCCACCGAACCTAAACATCTTGAGACACTACGGGACAATTTACAATGGCTAATCTCCCTAACCTACATGTCTTGGGACTCTAAGGGGCAATTTAGCATGATCTACCTAACCTACACATCTTGGGACACTCAGGGCAATTTACCATGGCCAATCCCCCTAACCTACACATCTTGGGACACTAAGGGGCAATTTAGCATGGTCAATCCCCCTAACCTACACATCTTGGGACACTAAGGGGCAATTTAGCATGGTCAATCTACCTAACCTACACATCTTGGGACACTTCTACTGACGTGAATGCAAGTTGATTAAAAATAACATTGAGAGAGGCATTGGAGACACTGATTTCACTGTGGGAGGCTGGATATAAAGGAGAAGATGTCGGAATAAGACATTTTAAGAGGAAATAGATGTTCATGATATTATCAGGAGAAAAGGGATTTTTGCGGATGTGATCATTGTTCATGTTTAGTTTTACAGGCAGGCCTGGAAGTGTGAAAATTCAATTCACAAAAACAATGAAAATATTGATCAACAAATTCTGAATCAATCGCCAGGAATATTAAATGCTTTATAAACGAGCTCTAAAGTCAATTTTGCACCAGAGACAATGTGGGCAAGGGCAAAGCACAAGGGAGCAGTAAAAATGGCCTAATAGAATTTCAGTTTAAATATGAATCCTCATTGGTAAGTAATGTATAATCTGAGGCCTCGGGCATAAACCTACTCTCTGCTACCTGTGATTTCCGCAATTGTCCCGGTAAAATAACTCCTCCCAGAAAGCTGCAGAGCTTTCCACTTCAATATTTCCAAAGCTGAAGAGACAGATTTTGGTTAGGATGGCAGATTAAACATTACAGAGCCCGGGCAGGAGTTCAGATACAGATCGATAATGAGTTTACTAAATGACAGTGTAGGCTTGAGGGGCCGAATGGCCTACTCCTGTTACTATGGTGGACAAAGGCATAAGTCCTCTCCAGGTATGTATACCTGGAGTGATGATTACAGACATTTGCCGCTTTATTAATGTCTCATGAACACAATGGCAAATGTGCAATTCGCACATTACAGTTGTTGGCTGGAATTCTCCGGCCGTTCACGTCAGCGGGATTCTCCAGTCCCGCCGGCTTTGCACTCCCGCCCATGGGCTTCCCACCGGCGTGGGGCGGCGTCAATGGGAATTCCCATTGACAGCGGCGAGAGCTGAGAATCCCCCCACGGGCAAACAGCGCGCCACCTGCCGCTGGCAGGAAACACACAGCAGGGAGGCTGGAAAATGTCGCCTGTTGTGTTCAACGTTCTGGGCGCCTCACCTCTTCTTCCTTTTCTGACCTCGCGTTATAATCTCGTCATTTTTCTAACACCGTGACTTCACACCATCTCAATATAATTTGCGCCTTGGACTTTATCAAGATATTTCCAGGCTCTCTAGACGTCTGTTGCCCAAGGCTTTCTTTCCTTGGCATTCCTTTGGCCTATTTAACATATTAAGATGTCCCGAGGTTTTACAGGAGTGTCAAATAATAGGGCGGGAAAAGCTGGCAATGTAGCGAGGGCACTGTACACCACTTTCCCCACCAGAGTTGACACTTTGTTTAAAAAAATGATAAAATTACGTCCTCCCCTTCCAAACTACATCATTGACTGTAAAGCAATGTGGCTCGACCCGAGATCACGAAAGGCGCTATATAAATGCACATTCTTCCTCTTTGTTTTCCACACAGATTGAGAGTAAGTGGAGGGATTTGCATATGTCACTCACTTAGAGAAGCCTGACTTGAAGAATGGGCTGAGCGACCCCCACAAGGTGATCTTGCGAAATAATCAAGACTGGGAACCGCAGTGGAGACAGGAAAAAAGCATTAATTGATTCTCTGTGTTCAGAGATTCAGAGGAATCCACTGAATGAGGCACTATCCAGAATCTGACCTCGTTATGGTGAAATGAGCTGAAAACTATCGTCGCTGTTACCAACAGGATGTAGATCGTATTTCCCAGGTCTACGTAATGTTTTCAGAAAGACAAAAAAAGATGCAATTGCTATGGAACTGGGGAAGTTATTTCATTAAAGGATTTAAAGGATAATTTAAAATATTTAAATGATATTCCATTTGAGGTCAGTGATATGGAGGTGAGCAGGAATAGACACTTGCAGCTTCCGGTTTCATGCTGAATTTGAAGGGAATGTGAGCCATGCTTTGGGATACAGGGTTAAATCATTAAAAATTGGCCGGAGTGCACAGCACTCAGTCATTAGCTGCAAAGGGAAAGCCTCTTATTTATTATTCTGATAAGGTATATCGCACAGCACAAATCAAGCCGATCCATCCTGTCAGGCCTGGGTCTGCTGTCTAACTGAGTCCCAGACCCCTGTTTTTATCCCGAGGGTGGCATGATGGCACAGTGGTTAGCACTGCTGCCTCACAGTACCAGGGACCCGGGTTCGATTCCCACTTGGGTCACTGTCGGAGTTTCCACATTCTCCTCATGCCTGTGTGGGTTTCCTCTGGATGCTCCAGTTTCCTCCCACAGTCTGAAAGACATGCTGGTTAGGTGCATTGGCTGTGCTAAATTCCCCCTCAGTGTACCCAAACAGGCTCCGGAGTGTGGCAACTAGGGGATTTTCACAATAACTTCATTGCAGTTTTAATGTAAGCCTACTTGTGACTAATAAATAAGTAAAACAAAATAGCCCCAAATCAATTTTCTTTAAATATATGTCCAATTGGCTTTTGAAAATTCTGACGGAATCTGATTCTCCCATCCTTTCCCTGATCACAATGATCCTCTGGATGAAAAAAATTCCCCCTTTTCCCCTCTAGTTATCAGAGGATCATAGAATTCCTACAATGCAGAAGGACGCCATTCAGCCCATCGAGGTCTGCACCGACAACAATCCCTCCCAGGCCCCATCCCCATAACCCATGTATTTACCTTGCTAATCCCCCTGACACTAAGGGGTAATTTAGCATGGCCAATCCACTTAACCCACACATCTTTGGACTAAGGGAGGAAACCAGAGCACCCTGAGGAAACCCACACAGAAATGGGGAGAACGTGCAAACTCCACAGCTGGAATTGAACCCGGTCCCTGACGCTGCGAGGTAGCAGTGTTAACCAGTGTGCCACCGTGCCGCCCTAATGTGTTGTATTTGTGGAAATGCAGATGTGCATCGAGGCCACCTTCTGATTAAGAAGCACTCGGTCAAGAAGGAATTTAATCCATTTGGTCCTTTTTAATGGTGACTTTTTCACATTCTAGATTTTAAAAAGAAAGAACTCTCACTCATGAAGCCCCAAAACACTTTCTATCCAATTAAGTCCTTTTGAATTGAAGTCCCTGGTGTAATATCAGATATTTAGCAGCCAAACTGCAAACAGCAAAATCCCATTTCTAGCAATGTGAAAATGACCAGATCATCTGTTTCTATGATGTTTCCTCCCATGCAGACAGTCACCCGAGGCTGGAATTGAACCCAGGCTTCTGGCACTGTGAGGCAGCAGTGCTAACCACTGTGCCACCGTGCTGCCAATTCTTTAGCCAGCTATTTTAAATCTTTGTATCCATCAAGGAGAGTTGTTTCAACCACCCCCCCATTCCCATTATTTTGAATACCTCTAACAGGTCTCCCCTTTTGCTCTCTCCACTCCCAGGAGAACAATCCCAGCTTCTCCGATCTGTTTATATATCTGTAGGCCTCCGCTGCCACTGAGAATAGAGAATTTAATCCTCAAACTCCGTACGCAGCAGCAGGGACGGACAATCCCAGCCGCGGGCGATGTTCGAGGTTTCCAGCAAATGGTGAGGAGGCAGTGACACAGTGGTATTATCACTGGACTAGTAATCAAGCGGCCCAGGGTAATGCCTAGGGGACTGGGTTCGAATCCCACCACAGCTAATGGTGAAATTTGAAATCTAATAAAAATCTGGGATTAAAAGTCTCATGGTGGCTATTGAATTCAATAAACACACACCTGGAATTAAAATTTGAATGCTCACCAGTATCATTAAAGCCTATCTAGCTCAATAATCTCCTTTAGGGAAGGAAATCTGCTATCCTTACCTGGTCTGGCTACATGTGACTCCAGATTCACAGCAATGTGGGCTTTTTTCTTAAATGGCCTAGCAAGCCTTTCAGTTCAAGGGTAATTAGCGATGGGTAACAAATGCTGGTCAAACCAGCGGCGCCTACATCCCATGAAATAATTTTTTTTTAAAAGGAGCTTCATGAATGCACAATGTTGTTGTTACGTAAGATTGTTAGCTTCATCCATGAAGACATACAGAGTTCAGGAGCAGGGATGTGTTGTTGCAGTTATACAGGGCCTTGGTGAGGCCACACCTAGAATATTGTGTGCAGCTTTGGTCTCCTTTTCCAAGAAAGGATGTTCTTGCTCTCAAGGGAGTGCAGCGAAGGTTTACCAGGCTGATTCTGGGGGTGGCAGTACTGATGTATGAGGAGAGATTGACTAGGTTAGGATTGCTTTTGCTGGAGTTCAGATGAATGAGGGGGGGGGATCTCATAGAGATTTATAAAATTCTAACAGGACTAGACAAGATAGATGCAGGGAGGATGTTCTCAATGGTGGGGGAGTCCAGAACCAGCGGTCACAGTCTGAGGATTCGGGGTAGACCATTTAGGACAGAGATGAGGAGACATTTCTTCACCCAAAGAATGGTGAGCCTGTGGAATTCATTACCACAGGAAATAGCTGATGCCAAAACATTGAATGTATTCAAGAGGCGGCTGGATATAGAACTTGGGGTGAATGGGATTAAAGGATTGTGGTGAACCATCGTTGGTTCCCACTGGATAGTATTGAGCCAGGGGCTGGCCAGTACTACAAGGATGTACATATGTTACTGTTGGGTTGTGCTATTGTTGCTGTTGGGGTGAGGGTGGCGTTGTTACACCTTTGTACTGTAGTGTTGTGGCACATCCCAGTCGGGCTCCGCCTCCTGGGGAGAGGTATAAGAGTCCCTGCTCTGGCCGGGATCCCTTCAGTCTGGGATAGTGTATATAAGTTCTGGCAGCTTCATTACAGTAAATAAAAGCCTTTCATTTACCGAGCTTCAGGCCTCGTGTTTGAGTAGCGCATCAATTTTATTTACTGTCGTTAAACTCTCATCGAAGAAAAGAAAAAAAAAGAGAGAGAGAATGGAGCAAATTCTGAAGCCGGAACGCCTTACGCTAGATCCACGTGCGGTGGGCGCTTCTAACACCTTCGACCACTGGCTGAAGTGTTTCGAAGACTACCTGGCAGCCTCTGCAGCGGTCACCACAGATGATGACAGACTCCGGGTCCTCCATGCGAGGGTAAGCGACACTGTCTACCTCGCGATCCGTGCGGCCACCGATTATACTAAGGCCCTCGAGCTTCTGAAGAAGCGCTATATCAAACCAACCAATGAGATACACGCTCGTTACCTCCTAGCCACTCGACGACGGCAGTCTGGCGAAACGATGGAGGAATATGCGAACGAGCTCCTACAGCTAGCCAGGGGCTGTAACTGCAAAGCTGTGTCGGCTGAGCAGAGCATGTACGACCTCGCCCGAGATGCGTTTGTGGCCGGGGTCGGATCGTCGTACATTCGACTTAAACTGTTGGAGAAGGGTAACCTTAACCTTACCCAGGCCACCGAGCTAGCGGAGATGCTGGAGACGGCCTCCAAAAGCTTAGTATTATATCCGGAGGACCATGTGGAGACAACGTGGCAGAAGCAGTCGCCAATCCCTCCTCGTCCCTCGGGTTCGAAATGCTGCGTAATGGCGTGCTCACACTCGGGCCAGATGACGGCAGCAGCCCCCGACGGCCCGCGGTGCTATTTCTGTGGGGGAGCGAAGAATACTCGGCAACGGTGTCACGCTAAAGCTGTGTTGTGCACCGCATGCGGTAAAAAAGGGCACTATTCAAAAGTGTGCCGATCTAAACCCAGGAACGGCAGTGCGGCCTGCGATTCTTCAGAGCTCGGGTCTTCGTCGTCGAAGTCATCGCGGGGTTCGTCCACATGCGAGACCAGGACGACGCCATTACGGTCGACAGAGTCGGAGGAGTATGACCACCAGGGGTCGCTGAGTTTGGCGCCCTCACCCACGTGCGACTCGTGGGAGCGGCCATGTTGGTCGACACTGACCACGAACGACCAGCAGGGGTCCTCCTCATTGATTTCAGCTGCCTGCAGTGACGCTCATGAACCAACGGTGGCGTCGATCATCCTGGACCAGGCCAAGCCTCATAGACTTGACAAATCTATGATGAATATCAAGGTAAATGACCACATGATTTATTGTCTGTTTGACAGCGGGAGCACTGAGAGCTTTATCCACCCAGACACTGTGAAGCGGTGTGGACTCCAGATTCAACCTGCCAAACAGACAATCTCTATGGCATCAAGGTCCCGGTCTGTTGCCGTGCTAGGGAGTTGCGTGGTAACCTTGAAGGTGCAAGGCACAGTTTACGAGCGTTTCAAGCTCCTCGTGTTGCCGTAGCTTTGCGCGCCAATACTTCTCGGACTAAACTTCATGGTCCACTTGAGCAGTGTAATCCTACAGTACGGTGGGCCACTCCCTTCACTGGCAGTGGGAAAACAGCAGCAGCCTCCAAATTGCCCAACGCCTGTAGCCTCTCGACGCTGAAGATCACCACACCCTCCTTGTTCCAGAATCTTGTGCCAGGCTGCAAAGCCCATCGTGACTAAAAGTAGGCGTGACAGCGCTGAGGATCAGATCTTCATTAGATCTGAGGTTCAGCGGCTCCTCAAAGAAAGGATCATACAACCCAGCGCTAGTCCGTGGAGAGCGCAGGTCGTGGTGGTCAAGAGCGGGAACAAACCCCGGATGGTCATTGACTACAGTCAGACCATTAACCGATATACGCAGCTGGATGCGTATCCCCTCCCGCGCATATCTGATATGGTCAATCAGATTGCGCAGTACCGGGTGTTCTCCACCATAGACCTCAAGTCTGCCTACCACCAACTCCCCATTCGCCCAGAGGACCGACTATACATGGCTTTTGAGGCGGATGGTCACTTGTATCACTTTCTCAGCGTGCTATGGACCGAATGGTGGACCAGAACGGGCTGCGGGCTACCTTCCCGTACCTGGATAATGTCACCATCTGCGGCCATGACCAGCAGGACCACGACACGAATCTCCTGAACTTCCTACGCACTGCATCTCACCTGAACTTGACCTACAACAGGGAGAAGTGTGTGTTTCGTACGCGCCGTTTAGCCATCCTAGGATACGTGGTGGAAAACGGGGTCATTGGTCCTGATCCAGACCGTATGCGCCCCCTTTCTGAACTTCCCTTGCCTGCTAGTGCAAAAGCACTGAGAAGATGCTTAGGCTTCTTCCCTTATTATGCGCAGTGGGTTCCCAACTACGCGGATAAAGCCCGTCCGCTCATTAAGTCCACGACATTTCCCCTAACGCCAGAGGCCCGATTGGCCTTCGATAAATTGAAAGCCGACATCGCGAAAGCTACGATGCACGCTGTAGACGAGTCCATCCCCTTTCAGGTGGAGAGCGATGCATCTGATTTCTCCCTGGCCGCCACACTTAACCAGGCGGGCAGGCCCATCGCATTTTTTTCCCGCACCCTCCAAGGCCCCGAAATCCGGCATTCAGCGGTGGAAAAGGAGGCCGTCAGGCACTGGCGCCATTACTTGGCGGGAAAACGGTTCACCCTGATCACGGACCAGCGGTCCGTGGCGTTCATGTTTAATAAAACGCAGAGGGGCAAGATCAAGAATGACAAGACCTTGCGGTGGAGAATTGAACTCTCCACCTGTAACTACGACATCATATACCGTCCAGGGAAACTCAATGAGCCCTCGGATGCCCTCTCGCGTGGAACATGCGCTAGTATACAGGAGGACCGTTTGCACGCCCTCCATAATGACCTATGCCATCCTGGGGTCACTCGGCTCTACCACTTTATAAAACCTCGCAACCTGCCTTACTCGGCGGAGGACGTCAGGTCAGTAACAAGGAGCTGTCGGGTATGCGCGGAATGCAAACCGCACTTTTACCGACCTGACCGGGCACATTTAGTCAAGGCCACTCGTCCCTTCGAGAGACTGAGTGTCGATTTTAAGGGCCCCCTTCCCTCAACAGATCGGAATGTGTACTTCCTCAATATCATTGACGAGTACTCTCGGTTCCCTTTTGTTGTTCCCTGCTCTGATATATCCGCTGCCACGGTTATCAAGGCATTCCGTGATCTCTTTACCCTGTTCGGGTACCCCGGCTACATCCATAGCGACAGGGGCTCGTCGTTCATGAACGATGACTTGAGGCAATTCCTGCTCTCATACGGGATTGCCTCTAGTAGAACCACGAGCTACAACCCTAGGGGTACTGGACAGGTGGAACGCGAGAATGCTACTGTCTGGAAGGCTGTCTTACTGGCGTTGAAGTCAAAAGGTCTTCCAGTCTCCCGTTGGCAAGAGGTGCTCCCTGATGCGCTCCATTCTATTCGCTCCCTCCTGTGTACGGCAACCAATGCTACTCCCCACGAGAGGATGTTCTCATTCCCTCGGAAGTCTTCCTCGGGGACCTCATTACCATCTTGGTTGACGTACTCAGGACCCGTCCTCCTGCGGCGACATGTAAGGGCCCGCAAGTCCGACCCGTTGGTCGAACAGGTCCATCTCCTCCACGCCAACCCTCAGTATGCCTATGTGGCATACCCTGACGGGCGAGAGGACACGGTCTCGATCCGAGACCTGGCGCCAGCAGGGGACGTAGCAACCCCTGTCGCTCCCATACCCCCTGTAACACACCCTTTATCTCTTGTTTCTTCCCCGGACACGGCGCGGGCAGCATCGGGACCATTGCTTAACCATTTTACTCCCATGTACAGCTTGCCTGAGCCCAGA
The DNA here is from genome assembly GCF_964213995.1 of Mustelus asterias. Taxonomy (NCBI): domain Eukaryota; kingdom Metazoa; phylum Chordata; class Chondrichthyes; order Carcharhiniformes; family Triakidae; genus Mustelus; species Mustelus asterias. The sequence continues at coordinate 80,311,258 of NC_135815.1, read as the reverse complement.
AGATGGTCGCCACCGCAGGGCGTGTCAGGACCCCATGGACTACCGTCACCTCAGGGTCAACCGGCCTGTGAGTCCATGGAAGAACAGCTGGACGCTGTTTTGAGGAGAACGCCACCGCAAGCACCTACTCCGGTGTCACCGCCGGTATTGAGGAGGTCACAACGACGGTGCGGTCCCCCTGACCGTCTGAACTTATAGACTGCTGACACTTTATTCTGTTTTGTACCCCGCCGGCCTTTGTTCTCAAAGGAGGGGTGAATGTGGTGAACCATCGTTGGTTCCCACTGGATAGTACTGAGCCAGGGCTGGCCAGTACTACAAGGATGTACATATGTTACTGTTGGATTGTACTACTGTTGCTGTTGGGTTAGGGTGGGGTTGTTACACCTGTGTTTGTTAGTGTTGTGGCACATCCCAGTCGGGCTCTGCCTCCTGGGAGAGGTATAAGAGTCCCTGCTCTGGCCGGGACCCCTTTTGTCTGGGATAGTGTATATAAGTTCTGGCAGCTTCATTACAGTAAGTAAAAGCCTTTCATTTACTGAGCTTCAGGCCTCGTGTTTGAGTAGTGCATCAAGGATATGGAGAGAAAGCAGGATTAAGCTATTGAGTTGGACGATCAGCTATGATCGTGATGAATGGCGGAGCAGGCTCGAAGGGCCAAATAGCCTCCTCCTGCTCCTATCTTCTATGTTTCTATGTTTCTATGGAACAAAAATAGGTAAATGATGTAGGGGTGCAGTTCAAGAAAGTGGTAGACTGATCATTGAGAGGCTGAATGGCCTACTGCTGTTCCTATCCTCCAATACTTCATGACACAGTGTCGCTCACAATGTAGCATTGATGATGCCTCTGAGTTGATGACAGTTAACAGAGTGCCCTCTCCACAGAGTACTCCTGGTCTCAGATATCACTTGCAGAGAGTTATGAAAAGGACTGGCAGTATATTAGCAAACAATAATTATGTTATGTATTTTAATACATGCTCAGAAAGGTCACAGGAAACCAGAGATTGCAATTTCAAAGAGAAAAAAAACATTTCAACCTAAACATGATTGATGAGGGCAATGGTTTCTGAAATACAGCAGAAAAAACACAGACTGAAGACAAAACTTGGGCTTTGTTCCAAACAGCTGATCCAGAAAATATGAAAGTAATTGGTAACATCAGCTGGGATCTTACAATCATAAAATCCCTACAGGCCATTTGGCCCATCGAGCCTGCATCGACAACAATCCCACCCAGGCCCTATCTCCATAACCCTATGTATTTACCCTGCTAATCCCCCTTACACTAAGTGGCAATTTAGTATGGCCAATCAACCTAACCTGCACATCTTTGGACTATGGGAGGAAACAGGAGCACCCGGAGGAAACCGACGCAGACACAGAGAGAATGGAATTGAACCCGGGGTCCCTGGCGCTGCCAGGCAGCAGTGCTAACCACTGTGCCACCATGCCACCCTAATGCATGGCATTTGTGGAAATGCAGATGCGCATCAAGGTCACCTTCTGATTAAGAAGCACTCGGTCAACAAGGAGTTTAACCCACTTGGTCCTTTCTAATGGTGACTTTTTCACATTCTAGATTTTAAAAAGGAAGAACTCTCATTTATATAGTGACCTCAAGAAGCACCAAAACACTTGCTATCCAATTAAGTCCTTTTGAACTGCAGTCACTGGTGTAACATCGGATATCTAGCAGCCAACCTGCAAACAGCAAGATCCCATTTCTAGCATTGTGAAAATGACCGGATCATCTGTTTCAATGATGTTTCCTCCCATCTACAAGCTGCAGCTTCTTGTTCGGATGAGAGGTCATCAGTCAGAAACCTTGGGCTGAACTTTGGCGCCCAATAATGTGTGGGTGGGGAGAGAGTCTAAAATTTTAAAAACTTGACACCGAACCTCAACCTTCCTCCAGCTCAACAGAGGCGGAACAACAGGGGGTAGTGTTGGGGTACGAGATCAGAAACCCCAAGGTATGTTATGAAGTTAGACTAGACCCCAACTGTAGCTATTTAGGCATTAGTGTAAGGTGTTTCACTCCAGGTATGATTCTATTGACACACTAGGAAGATTTATCAAAACAAACTTTATTTAACAATACAGTTTAACTATAACATTTACCAATTGAACAATACTTAAATATGACAAGATACAGTTCTTATTTGCTAAGCTATCCCTATGTGTTCCAATTCAAGCAATATTCCTCTTACAGACTTAGAACCCCTTTTCAAAGTCAGTTAACACACCCTAGGCTGACGTACGTGTTAATAGTTCTAGAGCTTTTTAAACACCTCTGGAAAGAGAGAGAAAGACAGAGGACCACCTCTCTTTTGATAGTCCCAAACAGCAGCCTCTGGAGAGAGGCCTGCTTTTCCCTTGTAAGCTTAGCTCCTCCCCTCAAGCACATGACTACCTTTGTTAATCAACCTAATCAAAACCCTACTCTGAAACCCCAGGGGGGAATGCCAAATAAACAAAAGTGCACTAACTCTGTTTTAACAAACACATCCCGAATTAAAGTCAGTCATTAACATGCGCTCTCAGCATGTGAGCTGCCTGGTGCCTAGATAAATTGGCACCATGTAAAACAGAGCTGAATTTAAACATCCCTGTATGAGAAACATGATATCAATACATTTCTTAAAGGCACAGTACCATCACAGTAGCCAACACATTCCCAAGAAGTGAGGAGGCAATTTAAATATTTTAGCGAGGCCTCTGATTTAAACTGCTTTGTAAGTTGAAGCGTGACCAGCCAAGCCTGAAGGGAGGCCAGGACAGCTTCAGGGGAGAATGTAAGTGCCTTTACAGTACTACGTGCGGGCCAACAGGAGTGGTTCTCCTTTGAACCCACTCCCCTCTCTCACCAACTCCCCCGCCAGATCGCCCCACCATACTCACCACCTTCCCCGGGATTGTTAATTGGGTCCACCACAGTACACGGGGAGTTCCAGAATCCTGATTTCCCATCTAAATCTTCCATACTGTGCAACCTGCTCCGGTTCATATCTAGACCAGTGGTTCCGAAACTGTGGTCCGCAGACTACCAGGTATGGCAGGTGGTCCGAGGAAAAAAAAGTACAATTACACATGTATCATAATTGATGTTACATTATTATTCACAATGTAATTGGCTTCACAAATATCCTCGTGCAATATAATCTGCAGTGTATTTGTGAGTGTGTATCACAAACTATTAGAAATAGCTACATTTTTAATACACATTGAGGTATAGGCTATGTAAAAATTAATGTTTAAAATGGCTTACATATGTTGTGGCCCGCAAAAGCTTTGGACCATGGAATCCCTACAGTTCAGAAAGAGGCCATTTGGTCCATTGAGCCTGCACTGACAACCATCCCACCCAGGCCCTATCCCTGTAATCTCACACATTTACCCTCCTAATCCACCTGACACTAAGCGGCAATTTAGCATGGTCAATCCATCTAACCCGCACATCTTTGGACTAGGGGAGGAAACCGGAGCACCTGGAGGAAACCCACGCAGACACAGGAAGAACGTGCAAACTCCACGCAGACAGTCACCCGAGGTCAGAATTGAACCTGGGTCCCTGGCGCAGTGAGGCGGCAGTGCTAGCCACTGTGCTACCTTTCCACCCTCTGCTCTCTGGGTGCACAGCTTTGGTTAAAAAAGCCCACCAATGCCTCTACTTTCTCAGTAGACTAACAAAATTGGGCATATCCCCTACAACTCTCATCAACTTCTATAGATGCAGCATAGAAAGCATCCTTTCTAGTTGTGTCACAGCTTGGCATGGCTCCTGCTCTGCCCAAGACCACAAGAAAACACAAAGGGCCGTGAATGAAGCCCAGTCCATCACTCAAACCAAACTTCCATCCAATGACTCTGTCCACACTTCCCGCTCCCTCAGAAAAGTAGCCAGCATAATCAAAAACCCCACGCACCCCTCTTCCCACCTTCTTCCATTGGGAAAATTATACAAAAGTCTGAGGACACATACCAACCAACTCAAAAACAGCTTCTTCTCTGTTACCATCAGGCTTTTGAATGGACCTACCTGGCATTAAGTTGATCTTTTACTACACCCTAGCTATGACTGTAACACTACATTCTGCACTTTCTCCTTCGCTCCCATATGAACGGTATGCTTTGTCTGTATAGCACGCAAAAACAATACTTTTCACTGTATAATAATACATGTGACAGCACCTCAGACACTGCAACACTCTCTCAGCATTGCACTTGGACTGTCAGCCTAGATTAGGAGTCTCCTACCAGTGGCTCCAGAACCACTGCTTCACTGGTCACGGACCCGGGTTCGATTCCAACCTCTGTATGGAGTTTGCACGTTCTCCCCATGCCTGCGTGGGTTTCCCCCGGGTGCTCCGGTTTCCTCCCACAATCCAAAGATGTGCGAGTTAGATTGATTGGTCATGGTAAATTGCACCTTAGTGTCAGGGGGAATAGTGGGGGGGTTTACAGGAATGGGGCCGGGGTGGGATTATTTTGGTGCAGGCTCGATGTACCGAATTGGCCTACCTCCTGCACTGTAGGGATTCTATGATTCCTAATATATTTTTTTTAGGCATTTTTTTTTTAAAAGCCCCTTTGTGTATCCAAATCTTCCCAGTTGAGTCATGTTAACATGAAAGAAACTTAAACCAATTAAGGCAAGGGAAATAAGAGCCATATTTTCATTGTGGGGATAAAAGGCTCATTGAAGTGCTGCACTTTATGGTTTCAAATGATTATTTTAATGAATAACATCATCACAGTCTAAATGAACCTGTTTGAACGGTGTAGCTACATCGTGGTTATAGATAATGCCTTTAGTTCAAGGATGAGGTTTTATTGTTGTGACCATAACGTGCTTCCAATATAACTGAGATGGTTAATTATTCTGAATGCGGCCATTAGAAACTATTTTTTTATATCACAAGAATCAATAGCTGAAGGAAATGGTCTTCATCCTCCTCATTTTATGTTAGTTTGTCTAAAAGATGACTTGACTGTCAAAATTATAGTTAAAGAAAAAAGTCAATTTTAATTTTGGGTTTTTTCTCTTCTATTGATATATAAAATTGATACATTTAAAAAATTTAATCTCAGTTGCAAATTTTGTTTTCCGCCCAAGACACTTTGGCAATTTGCCAAGTATTTGGTTTAGAAATGCTGAATTTTCATCTTCCGATTAGCCGGCACAGTGGTTAGCACTGCTGCCTCACAGTGCCAGGGACCCGGATTCAATTCCAGCCTCGGGTCACTGTCTGTGCGGAGTCTGCACCTTCTCCTCGTGTCTGCGTGGGTTTCCTCTGGGTGCTCCGGTTTCTTCCCTAAGTCCAAAATGTGCAAGTTACGTGGATTGCCCATGGTAAATTGCCCCTTCGGGAGGGATTTTCTGATCTTGGGTCGAGCGCGGCTGGAAAATCCCACCTGAGGTCGCAGGAAAATTCCACCCTTCGTATCCCAAGTTGTGTAGGTTAGGTGGATTGGCAATGCTAGATTTCCCCTAGTGTCCAAACATGTGTAGGTTAGGGGGATTAGCCATGGTAGATGCGCAGGGTTATGGGGATAGGGTGGGGAGATGGGCTTAGGTAAGATACTCTTTCGGAGAGTCGGTATGGACTCGACTTCTTGCAATGCTAATGTCACTTAAACGCAACCTGTATCTCTTAAGCCGACATGCGTCTATTCAATTTGAAGTACAATCTGGTTGCGAGTATTGGGAATGCTTGTGGAAGAGATTAATGAGAAGAATGAAGAGTGCAAATGGTGCCACATCCCAGAGATCCTGCCCCAAGGTCCTCCAACACAGCACTGCAAGCCTTGGTGCAAGAAGCATAGTGGAGGAGCAGGGCATTCTTCTAAAGTTTATTTATTTGTAGTAGGCTTACATTAACGCTACAATGAAGTTACTGTGAAAATCCCCTAATCACCACACTCTGGCGCCTGTTCGGATACACCGAGGGGGGATTTAGCATGGCCAATGCACCTAACCAGCGCATCTTTCCGACTGTGGGAGGAAACTGGAGCACCCAGAGGAAATCCACGCAGGCACTGGGAAGACGTGCAAACTACACACGGACATTGACCCAAGCTGGGAATTGAACCCGGGTCCCTGGTGCTGTGAGGCAGCAGTGTTAACAACTGTGCCACCGTTCTTCCCATGGTGACCCTTAGGAGACCAGGAGACACCCCAAACCCCTGCTAAAGAGACCCTTCCAAAGGCAACATGAGTGGGTATCTGTCACAGTCAATGCCTGCAGTCTAACTCCAAGCAAGTGGTCAAGGTCAGCGAATGTGTCTTGGAATGTCACATTCAGGTACTCGAGAGCTGTGAACTGGGCAACAACTGGCACAGGATCCTGAAGTGCAGTCACGGCCAATACCTTCTTCAAGTGCAAGGACCACTCGTGTAGACCTCACCAGCGATAACCAAAATCAGCTGGTACTTCCACAAACTCAAACCAGCCGGCAGAGATCAATCAGCAACAAAACTGCAAGTTGCTGATGATCCTTTTAAAATAGTGCTAATGGATATTGGGGTGCGGGGTAGGGGGGATATTTTGGGAGGCCTTTCTGCTGCTGAACGCAGGCTCAGTTATGCATGTTTAAGAGAGTTTATGACCTTGAGAGATGCAGTCAAAAATAGCAATGCGGGTATCAAATCTGTGTTCTCAGCTGGCTGGTGTTAAATTCCTTTGTACCGAGAGGTTCCCTCAGGAACTACTCCACAGCCAGACAGCAGGGAACACAGATCTTTATTAAGTCTACTGGCCCCACACCCCAAATGACAACTGCCCTCTCAGTGCAGTCCCTGTGATAACCCCCAGGACTTGCATGGGGAATCAGTCCAAAGATGTGCAGGTTAGGTTGGTTGGCCATGCTAAATTGCCCCTTAGTGTCAGGGGGATTAGCAGGGTAAATATGTGGGCTTATGGGACTAGGGCCTGGGTGGGATTGTGGTTGGTGCAGACTCAATGGGCCGAATGGCCTCCTTCTGCACTGTAGGGATTCTGTGAATCATTGATTGACCTCCCTGTAGGGCTTGTTGAATACGAGCTCCCTGGGGATTGGTAATTAACTCACCACCAGGTGGGGTTCGTATACCGAGCCCTGTACAAAGCAGGCCCCTGAGTGGGTCCATTATTCCATTGTCCTGGTTGGGACCTGTTTGTGTTCACCACAGCCACACCACACCACAGTCGTTTAGCTTTAGTTTAGTTTGTGCAATAAAGCATTGCTCCTTTACAGCCAGCTGCTGGAGTTATTATAGTTCCCGGCCAGCTCACCCTACACCCCGGGTCACATGACCCTATTACTTTAAAGGGGCGACGCCCCAACATACATACCAGCTGGTCTCATGATCTGCCTACTCTGCATACGTCTGGAACACGCCTGTAACATCCATGCTAACGGCTTCAGCAAAATGACATCCAGTGCACGCCAACCAGAAACGTAAATGCACAGTGCAGGTACCATTTTAATTCCAAAACAACACCCGCCCTGCCAAAACTGGAGCTGCTTTGGAGTTATATCTCTCGACCCTCTGGAGAGGAGTTTGAATCTCCAACTTTCTGGCTCTGAAGTGAGGATGTTAAATCAAAACATCGGATGAAAATTCAGACAGCTGTCCTCCAATTGACCCAGAGGTGAGTTCTATAAATGTGTTTATAGAAACATGGAAAAACTGCAGCACAAAACAGGCCCTTCAGCCCCAGAAGTTGTGCCGAACATATCCCTACCTATAACCCTCCATCCTATTAAGTCCCATGTACTCATCCAGGAGTCTCTTAAAAGACCCTATTGAGTTTGCCTCCACAACCACTGATGGCAGCCGATTCCACTCGCCCACCACCCTCTGTGTGAAAAACTTCCCCCTAACATTTCCCCTGTACCTACCCCCCAGCACCTTAAACCTGTGTCCTCTCATAGCAGCCATTTCCACCCTGGGAAAAAGCCTCTGAGAGTCCACCCGATCTATGCCTCTCAACATCTTATATACCTCTATTAGGTCTCCTCTCATCCTACGTCTCTCCAAGGAGAAAAGACCGAGCTCCCTCAGCCTATCCTCATAAGGCATGCCACTCAATCCAGGCAACATCCTTGTAAATCTCCTCTGCACCCTTTCAATCTTTTCCACATCCTTCCTGTAATGAGGCGACCAGAACTGAGCACAGTACTCCAAGTGGGGTCTGACGAGGGTCTTATATAGCTGCATCATTATCCCCGGACTCCTAAACTCAATCCCTCAATTGATAAAGGCCAGCACACCATACGTCTTCTTAACCATCTATTGAGTCAATTAACTATGATTCTGGAATGAGAAGATATTGAGGGCTTTATAGAGAAGATGAGGAGGTTAGACCAGCCTATCAAAAATATTTGTTCCTAAAAACAGTTTGTTGAAACATTCAGGAGGATATTTTACAGTTGGTTTGAATGTTTAGAATTGGTAGCCAGATATGAGATCAGAACCGCATTAACCTCTGACACCTGTTGTCTATTGAGCCTCCACTTCTGGGACCTCCCAAATGCGTCACTCCTTATCTCCCCCAGTCTTTCCTCCCTCCAATTTAATCACCACCTCGTTTACCTCAGGGTAGAATTTCACATATTTCTCACCATCGGGCAGCATGGTGGCACAGTGGTTAGCACTGCTGCCTCACAGCGCCAGGGACCCGGATGCAATTCCCAGCTTGTGTCACTGTCCGTGTGGAGTTTGCATGTTCTCCCTGTGTCTGCATGGGTTTCCTCCGGGTGCTCCGGTCCCCACAGTCCAAAAGACGTGCTGGTTAGGTGCATTGGCCATGCTAAATTCTCCCTCAGTGTACCCGAACAGGCACCAGAGTGGGACGACGCGGGGATTTTCATAGTAACTTAATTGCAGTGTTAATGTAAGCTTTATTTGTGACTAATAAATAAACTTAACTTTACCATCTTCCAGCATAATTCACCAGAGAAATGGTGGAAATTCTTCCCTTTACCAATCTGACTTTAATCCTGACTTGCACAATGGTGTTAACCCTTAACCTTGATCAGCAACAAAAAATACTTGCAGACGCTCACACACACACTCACACATAACCCACACACACACATAACCCACACACATGCACACATAACCCATACACACATACTCACACATAACACATAAACACATACACAACTCAGAAACACACCTGAACACATGCATACACACATACCATAGACATACATACATAACACAAGTACACACATGGATGATGTATATACATAGTCTCCATAGGCACACACAAAACACATACACAACACTAGGGGCACATACATGCATTAGCACACAGAAATTCAGGCCACAATACCACAAATGCAGCAATAGATGTATACATAACATACACCAACACATGCAGACCCATGTGTACATGCACACACATGCAGAAACTCACAAGTCACAGTGCAAATTCACACAATCACACAGATGTTCAATTATAAGCTATTTTAGGTAGTGAATCTTAAAGCTGTGCATGTTCCTGTCCACATTTAAGCTTGTCTGAGACTAAGGTTACTCCACAGTGAGTTGAGTGGCTCCAATGTGCAGCTGTCTGGTGAGATGGATCCCTACCTTCCTTTACTAGTGTTCCAGGCAGCAGAATGTGCCTGATTCCCCACCTCACCTCCTCCAGCACTAACCTAGATCACTTTGTCGAGTGAGGGAGAAATCTCTGAGGCAGCCATCATCAGCTTGTCACTCCCGCGTGTTTCCAGGCAGATCACTCGAGTGCAGCCTTAGTGATGAGCTGTGACCTAAGACCTCTCAGGAATAAGATGTATAAATATCTTTAAATATAAGTATATTTGCCAAGAAGGCTCGGTGAACTGGCTCAAAAATGGAAGGATTTCACGTCATCACACAAACAAGACAGGAGATCGATCTGGGCATATCAAAGCAGCTGAGATGTTCCGATGGCATTCACTAACCTCCAGCTGGAAGGTCATCACACTACTCTCTGACATGACATTAGTTTTGAATTCTATTCAATGTCATTCATCGCTAATGGCGTTCAATTTGTCCCCGTGTAAACCTTGACGTTCGGATAGTGTCTTGTGTGTTTAGGTTTGGAAACATAAAGCTGGCATCAAGAATTTCTTTTAGGATTTTTATGTTCACCATTTACATCCTGAGGCTATCTCCGATGCCTTTACAATTGATGAAGTGCTTTGGTACTGCTGGAATGTAGGAAATGGGGCAGTCATGTATAGTACGTTCCTCAAAATAGCAATGTGATGATTACCCGAGGGATAAACATTGACCGGGATTTGAGGGAGGAGGTGCCTGTCCTTCACCAAACTGTAGACGGGCCTGGCACATCCATCTGAGAGGGCAGATGGGACACAGACAGTGCTGCACTCCCTCAGTGCTGCACTGGAACATCAACAAGTGGAAATTATAGACCACTGAGCCTAATGGGGTCTGGGATTTGCTATAATTAAAGATGTGTCCAACGGGCAAGAATGCTAGAGTTTTCCCGCCCATTTTTTGGGTGTGTTTAGTGGAATGAATGCAATTCACGTCGAGGGGGGTGGGGGTGGGGACCAGACCCTGAACCCACCCGGGAGACCAGAATCAGTGAGCTGAGTGGGCATTGCACCTGTGCCCATCTGCCAGTGGGAAGATAGGCGCATGTGCTCTGCCCCCTCCCCCCCCAATCAACATTCTCCTGATCACCGGCCTCCTTGACACCCCCCACCCCCCCCATCCCCATGTCCAGCCCCGACCCCCCCTTCCCATGGCCAGCCCGAACTCCCTCCCCATGTCCCGCCCGACCCGCCCTCTCCATGTCCAGCCCCGACCCCCCCCTTCCCATGGCCAGCCCAAACTCCCTCCCCATGTCCCGCCCGACCCCCTCCCCCATGTCCAGCCCCAACCCCCCCTTCCCCATGTCTCGGCCAACCTCCTCCCCCATGTCCTGCCTGACCCGCCCTCTCTATGTCCAGCCCCGACCCCCCCTTCCCATGGCCAGCCCGAACTCCCTCCCCATGTCCCGCCCGACCCGCCCTCTCCATGTCCAGCCCCGACCCCCCCTTCCCATGCCCAGCCCGAACTCCCTCCCCATGTCGTGCCCGACCCGCCCTCTCTATGTCCAGCCCCGACCCCCCCCTTCCCATGGCCAGCCCAAACTCCCTCCCCATGTCCCGCCCGACCCCCTCCCCCATGTCCAGCCCCAACCCCCTCTTCCCCATGTCTCGGCCAACCTCCTCCCCCATGTCCAGCCCGACCCTCCCTTCCCCATGTCCAACCCGACCCCCTCCCCCATGTCCCGCCCAACCCCCTCCCCCATGTCCAGCCCCAACCCCCCCTTCCCCATGTCTCGCCCAACCTCCTCCCCCATGTCCAGCCCAACCCCCCCTCTGCTCTGACAGATCAGTGCATGCACAGTGGCCCACTTAGTGGGGGGAGGGGGGGGTGGGGGAGGGCTGGTATGCCAAAGATGTGCTGGGAACCATCACCCTGGAGATTCCCAGGTAAGGTTTTGCACAGGAATTGCCTGGGAACTGTAAAATTCCCCTTGGGAAATGATCTTGCCCTCGGAACCATCTGAAAAAGTGATTTAAATCATAAATTTTGGATGGTTCCGAATGGGTTACATCAATACTTCACCAGATAAAGCTTGAAAGATTAAAATCACTTCTGGCTACTGAATAACTATTGTACAGATCCACACCAAAACACACATAAACTCTCCTCACGCCCCTGAACCCCCAGCAAACTCTGATATAATATTTATATTATCTATCTAAATAATTTATATTATATTTGCAAATAGGTTGAGTGGATTGGCCATGCTAATTTGCCCCTTAGTGTCAGGGGGATTAGCAGGGTACACACGTGGGGTTATAGAGCTAGGGCTTGGGTGAAGTTGTTGTCGGTGCAGGTGCGATGGGCCGAATGGCCCCCTTCTGTATAATAGGAATTGTATGATTCTATGATATGTATACATCTACGTATCTGTTACGGACAGGATGGGAATGAATTAAAAAGCTCTGATTTCTTCTCTCACTACCCATCTGTAACAGAAAGATGTTTTTGATTTTTGATTCCCCCTTTATATTTACCCCAACCATTAGATTTGGAGTGTTCCAATCCTCTATGAATAACTCACACAGCAAACCCGAGATGAGATAAAAGCAAAGGGTTGATTTATTTCACACACACACACAAAACGTGGGAAAAGGGTTTCTTTTTTATCCATTCGTGGGACATGGGCGTCACTGGCTGGCCAGCATTTATTGCCCATCCCTAGTTGCCCTTCAGAGGGTGCTGGTGAGCTGCCTTCTTGAATCGCTGCAGTCCACATACCGGGGTTGACCCACAATGCCGCTAGGGAGGGAATTTTGACCCAGCAACTGCGAAGGAACGGCAATATATTTCCAAGTCAGGACGGTGAGTGGCTTGGAGGGGAACTTGCAGGTGGTGGTGTTCCCATGTGTCTGCCGCCCTTGTCCTTCTAGATGGAAGTGGTTGTGGGATTGGAATGTGCTGCCTAATGATCTTAAAGATCTTTGCAATGTCCGCCCCTTTTGTACTCATACAATAAAAGAGGGATAAGGGAAAGAAAGGGGTGCTAGGGCCAGACCATAATAACAGAGCAAGTTTTACGTGAGTCTAGAATCAGAAGTCTAATGGAGGGTTTCTTCAGTGAGTAGGTTGATTGACTGTCACAGAGTAAATAACCTTTCCAGAAAGAGACTTCCATGCGGGGAGAAGGCACTTGGTGTTGAGTTAGTTTTGAAGGCACCAGCTCCAACATTCCAATAGTTCACAGTACAGATGAGGCCCAGGCGACTGTACCTGGACAAAGCTCCTTCTGCTGCTGCCTGGTCGATAGTAAGACGGTGGACTAACCAGCAATAGGTTGTTTGCCTAAAGTTATTGTTCCCTTTGGAGGTCATACAGAAAATTGAAGCTTAGATCTAAAAGCTGTCTGATTAAAGGAGTTCAGACAGTTCACATCTCAGTCATGTGAACAGGGTGGTTTTGGGTTGAGTCATTCGGCTAACAAGGTTCCTGGTTGAAACCCATTGTGTTTTGGAGCAGGTTACAATGGGGCCATGAGCACCATATTGGAGATTAGGGATCACAAACAGCTGCCTTCGTCCACAGTTGGTTGGGGCAAACATCATCACCAAAAACTTCCAACCTTGTGCACAGAGGGGATTCGCCGGTGCCGCTGCAGTGAATGGAGTTTTGGCTGAGTGCCAAACTCTCCATTCTCGCTATCAGCAGGATGGGTATGGACAAGATTGGAGAATCCTGCCCTATGTTTGCAACACCATTGTGTCTGTTTGGCTGGAATGTAAGCAGTGTTAAATTCCAGGAGAGGTGAGGGGGTTAGCCTTTATTCACTTTCGAACTGCTCAGAAACTCCCAGAAGGTAGCATGATATCCACTGGAGCCATTTTATCAGCCCAGCAATTGTCCAGTTTGTAAACAGAGAAAAAAAAAATTTTGTAAAGTAGCCAGGGTGACAGAGAAATATATTTATTATTTTCCTTCCCATCTCAACCAGGACAATAATGATTGTAATTATATGTTATAAAGGTATGATTTATGTTTATTCATATTTATAACATGTAATTTATATTGAGATATGCTAACTTATCGTGATATTTTTCTAATTATATTGACAGGTTCTATTTTATAATTCATAATGGTAAATTGTAAATTGTGAAGCTACATTCTAATTTATAATGATATGTTATTTGTAGTAAAGATGAAGGCGACTTGTAGTGGCTTCAAGTAATAATTGATTTATTAACAATAGTATATATATGTATATATAAAGATAAGGGTCTGACAGACCTGTATATGCATCAACTCTCCTCCACTCTGGCTCCAATTAGGGTTCCTCCCCATCCCAACATACCCACCCTTTCACCTGATTGGCTCGGCTTCCCACCCGGCCTCTCCATAGGGTCCAACCCAATTATGTGGCCCCCAGAGGATTGCCCCCTTAAAGGGGCCAAATCACCACAGTTTTGTTTGAACTTTGTGTTTCTATGGACAAAGCAAGTGGGGCGGCACAGTGGCACAGTTGTTAGCACTTGCTGCCTCACAGCACCCAGGGGCCCGGGTTGAATTCTGGCCTCAGATGACTGTGTGGAGTTGGCAAGTTTTTTAAAGTTTATTTATTAGTGTCATAAGTAGGCTTACCTCAACACCGCAATTAAGTCACTTTGAAAATCTCCTAGTCGTCACACTCCGGCGCCTGTTTGGGTACACTGAGGGAGAATTTAGCATGGCCAATGCATCTAACCAGCACGTCTTTCGGACTGTGGGAGGAAACCAGAGTACCTGGAGGAAACTCACGCAGACACAAGGAGAACGTGCAGACTCCACATAGTGATCCAAGCCAGGAATCGAACCTGGTTCATTGGTGCTGTGAGGCAGCAGTGCTAACCACTGTGCCACCATGCCACCATGTTCTCCCCATGTCTGCGTGGGTTTCTTCCAGGTGCTCCTGTTTCCTCCCAGAGTCCAAAGAGACGCAGGTTAGGTGGATTGGACATGCTAAAATTGCCCCTTAGGGCATCTTTCCCACATAGGGACACTAAATACATGGGGTTACGGGGATAGGGCAGGGGATTGGGCCTGGGTAAGTTGCTCTGTCGGAGAGTCAGTGCAGACTCAATGGGCCAAATGGCCTCTTTTGCACTGCTGGGATTCTATGATTCTACAAGTGCTAAGTCTTCGAGAACAGGACAATAGGGTCCACAGCTAGAGCCATCACTTCCAGCTACAGCTCTTTTCAATGGTCAGATTTTGGATGTCCCCTCAATATTGAATACATTGATTTAAAAGTAATCACGGGATGCAGTCCCCTATCGCTTTTAGTCTCTGTTTGATTTAAAACATGCTTCTGTGGGTAAAGCTGCTCAATAAAAAGCAGTCTACATTTTCTTTCAATTCTGCAACCAACAACCAATAAACTATTTATTAAGTGGAGCTGACTTACATTTCAACCTGCAGTCAATTAAACAGCATCAAGTTAGCTGATAGAGTCGTGGAGTTTTACAGTAAAAGAGGCCACTCAGCCCATCGTTCCTGCACCAGCCATCCAGCACCAATCTATTCTAATCTCATTTCTCAGCTCCTGGTCCATAGTTTAAAGTTTAAGGTTTATTTATTGGTGTCACAAGTCGGCTTACATTAACACCGCAATGAAGTTACTGTGAAAATCCCCCAGTTGCCACACTCCAGCGTCAGTTCGGGTACGCTGAGGGGGAATTTAGCATGGCCAATGTACCTAACCAGCACGTCTTTCAGCCCATCGAGCCTGCACGGACAACAAACCCACCCAGGCCCTATCCCTGTAACCCCACGTATTTACCCTGCTAGCTCCCCCTGACAATAAGGGACAATTTAGCATGGCCAATTAACCTAACCCGCACGTGTTTGGACTGTGGGAGGAACCGGAGCACCCAGAGGAAACCCATGTAGACACAGAGAACATGCAAACTCCACACAGACAGTGACCCAAACTGTGAATCGAACCCGGGTCCCTGACGCTGTGAGGCAGCAGTGCTAACCAGTGCTGATTCTAGCTTTGTGTGCTGTGGCATCTTAAGTGCTCATCTAGATGCTTCTTAAATGTTGTGAGGGTTCCCGCTTCTGCCACGCTTTCAGACACTGAGTTCCAGATTCCCACCACCCTCTGGGTGGAAACGTTTTTCCTCAAATCCCCTTGAAACCTCCTGAGAAAAGTGTGCTTACTATTTTATGTCATGAAGAGAGTCGGTAAATGTACGATTTGCCATTTACTGTTCAGTCACCAGTTTTATTTAAATAAAACTTCTGTCAATTCAGAGCCTGAATCTTGATCGGAAAGGAACATCAGTTGGTGATATTTCAAGCATTACAGACATTGGTGCACAGACTAAAGTTGTCCATGCGCCCTGCTGTCAATTTTCCTATGTATTGGGAGGAAATGGATATACACCAGATAATAAGGGACACTGAAATAACTCCCGCTCGTTTAGATTTACTCATAGAATCCCTGCAGTGCAGAAGGAGGCCATTCACCCCATCGAGTCTGCACCGACCACAATCCCACCCAGTCCCTATCCCCATAACTCCATGCATTTACCCTAGCTAATCCTCCTGACACTAAGGGGAAATTTAGCATGGCCAATCCACCTACCCGCACATCTTTAGGCTGTGGGAGGAAGCCAGAGCACCCGGAGGAAACTCACGCAGACAAGGTGCAGACTCCACACAGGCATTGACCCAAGCCGGGAATTGAACCCGGGTCCCTGACACTGTGAGGCAGCAGTGCTGACCGTGTGTGCCACCGTGCCTACAGAGTCAGCAACACTCGGGCAGGTACTTCCTCATACAGAGTTTAACCCCGGAGTGCCAGTGACCTTGACACTCCACATTATGTACACATACAGGGCTTCCTGACTAGACAAGCCATTACTGCCTTCATCAGGGTGCTCGTATTCCAGGAGGTCCATATTGTGGGCCTCGTTAAAGTCATTACCGTCACAAGGTTCACTTACTGGATGAGTTGGTGATGCTGAACCCAAGAGCATATCAAGCAAAAAGCAGCCAGAATTGATAGACCGTTAATGTTTTAATTGGCATATTTGACAAGAGAGCCAATGATGCAATTTTCCATTATCATCAGTTTGCCAGTTGAAATCGGTAGTCATAATCATCGAGTCATAGAGGTTTACAGCATGGAAACAGGCCCTTCAGCCCAACTTGTCCATGCTGCCCTTTTTTTTTAAACCCTGAAGCTAGTCCCAATTGCTCGCATTTGGCCCATATCCCTCTGTACCCATCTTACCCATGTAACTGTCTAAATGCTTTTTAAAAGACAAAATTGTATCCGCCTCTACTACTACCTCTGGCAGCTTGTTCCAGACACTCACCACCCTCTGTGTGAAAAAATTGCCCCTCTGGACACTTTTGCATCTCCCCCCTCTCACCTTAAACCTATGCCCTCTAGTTTTAAACTCCCCTACCTTTGGGAAAAGATGTTGACCATCTAGCTGGTCTGTGCCCATCATTATTTTATAGACCTTTATAAGATCACCCCTCAGCCTTCTACGCTCCAGAGAAAAAAGTCCCAGTCTATCCAGCCTCTCCTTATAACTCAAACCATCAAGTCCCGGTAGCATCCTAGTAAATTTTTTCTGCACTTTTTCTAGTTTAATAATATCCTTTCTATAATAGGGTGACCAGAACTGTACACAGTATTCCAAGTGTGGCCTTACCAATATCTTGTACAACTTCAACGAGATGTCCCAACTCCTGTATTCAATGTTCTGACCAATGAAACCAAGCATGTTGAATGCCTTCTTCACCACTCTGTCCACCGGTAACTCCACTTTCAAGGAGCTATGAACATATACCCCTAGCTCTCTTTGTTCTGTAACCATCCCCAACGCCCTACCATTAACTGAGTAAGTTCTGCCCTGGTTCAAAACTTGTTCAAAACTGGTTTAAAACTTTAAACTATTTATTTTGCACTGCAGCCGTCACACACCTTGCTGGCCTGGGATTCTAATGTGGGGATGGGATGGAGCAAGTTGCCAGGTACACTGGTAACAGAAGAAAGAAAGAATGTATACTCATACAGCTCCTTCCACCATCTCAGGACTTCCCAAAGTGTATTTTTTAGTTCGTTCATGGGACATGGGTGTCGCTGGCTGGCCGCTGTTTATTGCCCATCCCTAATTGCCCTTGGACTGAATGGCTTGTGAGGCCATTTCAGGGGGACAGTGAACAGTTGCTGTGGGTCTGGTGTCACATTTGCTGTGGGTCGGGCGGCACGGTAGCACAGTGGTTAGCACTGCTGCTTCACAGCTCCAGGGTCCCGGGTTCGGTTCCTGGCTCGGGTCACTGTCTGTGTGGAGTTTGCACATTCTCCTCGTGTCTGCGTGGGTTTCCTCCAGGTGCTCCGGTTTCCTCCCACAGTCCAAAGATGTGCGGGTTAGGTTGATTGGCCAGGTTAAAAATTGCCCCTTAGAGTCCTGGGATGTGTAGGTTAGAGGGATTAGCGGGTAAAATATGTGGGGGTAGGGCCTGGGTGGGATTGTGGTCAGTGCAGACTCGATGGGCCGAATGGCCTCCTTCTGCACTGTAGGGTTTCTATGATTTCTATGACATGTAGGCCAAACCAAGTAAGGACGGCAGATTTCCTTCCCTAAGGGTATTAGTGAACCAGATTTTTTACGACATTTTGGACTTTTAATCCCAGATTTGTGTTGTATTCAAACCCTGGGTCCTCCAGAGGATTACTCTGGGTCTCTGGATTACTAGTTCAGCGACAATACCACTGCACCACCGCCTCCCCATGTGAGACCCAGTGAAGCATTGTGAAAGAGCACGCACTGTTATTGATGCGCGGTTGATTCACACGGGAGGCTAGAATGTACCCAGGAACAAAGGCTTTTATTCGCTACAAATAGGAGCACACTATTCAACAATATTATCCCAGACTAAAGACTACTAGGAAGTAGCAGTGACCTTTATACTCCTGTAAGAAGGCGGAGTCCTGGGCGGAGCCGAACGGAGTGTACCACATAAACAGTAATAACAGGTGGAACACCCAACAACCCTAACCCCAACAGCAACGAGAGTAACATATATACAAGTACCCATAGTGGTAACCATCTATGGTTCACCACAGTTATAATGTAGGAAACATGTCAACCAATTTGCACATAGCCAGCTCCAATAAGTAGCAAAGAGCTAAAGGGCCACTTCATCTGTCTGAACAATATTGTTTGAGGGATAAATCTTGCCCAGGGCACTGTGGGGAGCTCCTTGTTCTTATTGAAAACAATGCCATGGGACATTGGACATTCAAAACAGGTAAGATTCCAAAATGGCATATAGAGAAAGAGCAGAATATGTTTGAACTGCAATTTGCAACACTAAATAGAACTCAAAGAGAAGCTGTTGTTGAGCAACAATAGAAGGCAGAGTGAGGAACCTTCACTAGGCAATACTGGCTCAATCAGTACTCATTACAATGATTTCTGAAGCAAAATGACCTCGAGGGAATTAGAAAGTAAACAGTTTCAATCATCCTGTCATTCCAGATTGGAAAGAGCTTCACTGTTTTATTTAGAACACTTCAGTTTCTATAGGGAATGAATTGTTCTGCATATGATGGGGAGGTTAGCTCTTTGCAAGTGGTATTCTAATTGGCTTAAACGGGGAGTGGAGATGACAAATCTTTCCTCTTTAATCGTGTCCTTAATAAATACTGAGCAAAAAAGAAAAAGAGGCCTGGCCTGCTTCGGATGTTAAAACCAAAGATGTAACAATCTCGGAGTTGTGCTCTGACCAACTGAGTTACCTAGGCCGGGGGTTTGACAAGAAATACCACATGAGTGAAGTGACACTGGGTGGAGAGATTAGTAACAGGACCAAGGAGCGTTCCCCAGGCCTAAGTGTGAGGCTTTTCTGACTCAGAAAAACAGCTAGCATAATCACATGGAAGCTTTGGAGAGAGTGCAAAGAAGGTTCACCAGAATGTTGTCTGGTCTCGAGGGTGTTGGCTATGAGGAGAGGTTGAATAAGCTAGGATTGTTTTCACTGGAAAGACAGAGGCTGAGGGGAGATCTGACAGAGGTCTACAAAGTTATGAGAGACACAGACAGAGTGGGATAGTCAGAGGTTTTTTCCCAGGTTGGAAGGTTCAATTATAAGGGGACACAGGTTCAAGGTGAGAGGGGGAAAGTTTAAGGGAGATGTGCAGAGAGTGGTGGGTGCCTGGAACGCGCTGCCAGAGGAGGTGGTGGAAGCAGGCACATTTGCAACATATAAGAGGCATCTGGATGGGTACATAAATAGGGAGGGAATAGAGGGACACAGACCGATTAAGGGCAGAAGGATTTCTTTTAGTTTAGTTAGGGCATCATGATCAGCACAGGCTTGGAGGGCCAAAGGGCCTATTCTGTGCTGTACTTTTCTTTGTTCTTTGTAAAATCCATCACAGTTGTAGTACATTGGCAGCATGATGGCACAGTGGTTAGCTCTGCTGCCTCACAATGCCAGGGACCTGGGTTCAATTCCCAGCTTGGGTCACTGTCTGTGCAGAGTCTGCACATTCGCCCTGTGTCTGCATGGGTTTCCTCCAGGTGCTCCGGTTTCCTCCCACAGTCCAAAAGACGTGCTGGTTAGATGCATTGGCCGTGCTAAATTCCCCCTCAGTGTACCCGAACAGGCTCCGGAGTGTGGCGACTAGGGGATTTTCACAGTAATTTCATTGCAGTGTTAATGTAAGCCCACTTGCGACACTAATAAATAAACTTTAAACTTTACATTGGGATATCTGCAATGTAGTTGATGCTTCTCAAGTCTGCTGCATGACAAAGCCACTTACCCATCCTTTCTGCTTAGAAAAGATATCCTGTTCTTTAAAGATAATTTAGGGCACAATACTTATTAAAGCTTTGTTAGAAAAGAATGTGGTGTTGGATAGTGAAATCTGGAATGGGGATTAGAAAATTTGCAGGAAATACAGGGCAGTCCACTTAACTTCAGTCATGGGAACAAATGATGGAATTAAAGCAGCAAATAGGAAAACATCAAGAAACCAGACTTATAATAATGAATAGTCTGTGTGAATTTTAGAAGGAAAAGTCTCGGTCGACCAACCTCATTGAATTCTTTGAAGAAGCAACAAGAATAATGCTGTGTATGTTATTTATCTACATGCGGCCTTCGATAAAGTGCCACATGATAGACTAATGAACAAGGTCAGAGCATGCAGAGTCAGTGGAAATGATAGCTAACTGGCTACAAGACAGAAAGCAGAGTAGGTGCAAAGGGTAGGCGTCCAGAGTGGCAGCATGTGCAAAGCGAATCAATGCTGGGATACTGTTCTGCACAATTTAAATTGTGAACTTAGACATTTTCTAAATTTGTAGATGACACCAAATTGGGAGTAAAGTCAATGCTGAGGGGACCTACAGCAAAATACAAGAAGCCATTAATAAGCTCACAAAATTGACAGCTAATTACCAAACGAATTTCAACACAGATAAATGTGAGTTATCATATTTTGATAATACAATTAAGGAGGTCACGTGTTACTCAGAAAATCTGAATGCTGTAGAGGAGCAAGGTGCTCGAGGAGCACAGATACACAGATCGCCAAAAGTTAGTAAGACCACAAAAATGCTGGGGAAATAACATTGAAAAGTGAAACCATGTTAAACTTCGATCACACCTCAGGGTGGATTACATTGCGTTCCATTCTTGATCTGATTTGATTTATTATTGTCACATGTATTGGGATACAGTGAAAAGTATTGTTTCTTATGCACTACACAGATAAAGCATACCGTTCATAGAGTATATAGGGGAAAAAGAAAGGCAGATTTTAAGGAACGTCTCAAAGGAGGAGAGAGATGGAGAGAGGCAAAGAGGTTTAGGGAAGGAATTCCAGCACCTAGAGTCTGGGCGACCTGAAGGCACAAGCACCAATGGTGGAGTGAAGGAAATTCAGCGATGCGCATTACGCCATAATTGAAGAATCACAGAGATCTCTATGGGCTGGAGGATGTCACAGAGATAGGGAGGGTAAGGTCTTGGAGGGATTTGAACTCAACGGTCGCAAGTTGTAAATGGCGACATGTCTCAATTAGCAAGGAAAGGAGATCCAAGTCCCGTCAAATAGTGTGGAGTGCACCAATGAGTGGACAACGCTCTGGGTACCCAGGTTTGAATCCCACATGGCAGATGGTAAAATTTGAATTCAATAAAAATCTGGAATTAAGGGTGGAATTTTCCCATCCTGCCCGCCGCGAGAATCGTAACAGGTGGGACACAGACCATGCAAAGGTCCATTGACCTCGGGCGAGATTTTCCGGTCTTGGGGCGAGTGCAACCGGAAAATTCCACCCGAAAAGTCTAACAATGGCCATGAACCCATTATGGATTGTCATTGAAACCCATCTGGTTCACTCTGTCCTTTGAGGAAGGAAATCTGCCGTCCTTACCCAGTCAGGCCTACATGTGACTCCAGGCCCACTGCAATTGGTCGACTTTCAGATGCCCCTGGAAATAGAGGGCAGTTAGGACAAGCACTAAATGCTGGCCCAGCCAGCAACACACTGAACTTTAATGAACAACAGAGTTGGACTAACTGCCAGATAAGCTATTGGCATAGATTGTTGTGGAGGTATTCAGTCAATTAAGATTCTAGCTCACTCCCAAATGGTCTCAAAGCTGCCATTGGCTGACAAATCATTCTACGCCACAGTAACCAACGCTCCTTCCAACAGACAATTTTCTACATCAGCCCTACGCCATGCTTATTCTAAACTCTGCTGCCCATGTCCTAATTCACACCAAAGTTCACCCATAGCCCCTGTGTTCACCAAACTAGATTGACTCCCAGCCTGGCAACACCTCAAATTGAAAATTCTCAAGCTAGTGCCTCCATGGCCTTGTCCTTCCCTATTTCTGTCACCTCATCCAGCCCTGCAATCCTAGGACAACTTTACATCCCCTATTTCTGGCCCCTCGCACATCCCCAGATTTCTTCACTCCACTATTGGCAGTTGACTTCAAATCTCTATGACCAACCTTTTGCCAACTGTCCAAATGTCTACTTGCACATCACAGATTTCAAGTTGGTCTGATAATACTCCTGCGAGGTGCTTTTGGACATCAGCTACGCTAAAGCCATTAAATATATTTTTTTACTCATTCGTGAGACATGGTCATTGCTGGCTGGCCATCATTTATTGCCCATCCTTAGTTGCCCTTGTTTGGAGAGCAGTTGAGAATCAACCACATTGCTGTGACTCTGGAGTCACATGTAGGCCAGACCAGGTAAGGATGGCAGATTTCCTTCCCTAAAAGACATAAATGAACCAGATGGATTTTTCCAACAATCGACAATGGTTTCATGGTCATCAGTAGATTCTTAATTGCAGACATATTTTTTTATTGAATTCAAATTCCACCATTTGCCGTGGCGGGATTTGGATCAGGATCCCCAGAACATTGTAAGAAGTCTCATAGCACCAGGTTAAAGTCCAACAGGTTTATTTGGTATCACGAGCTTTCGGAGCACTGCTCCTTCATCAGGTGAGTCCGAAAGTTCATGATTCCAAATAAACCTGTTGGACTTTAACCTGGCGTTGTGAGACTTCTTACTGTGTTTACCCCAGTCCAACGCCAGCATCTCCACATCATGGCCACCTCAGAACATCAGCTGAATTTCTGGATTAATAGTCTAGCGATAATACTACTAGGCTACCACTTCCCCAAGAGTTGTCTTCCTTGTAGCCACCACCCCCACTGCCCACCCCCCCCTTACTGTGAGTGGAAGCCTCTGAGTTGGATTGCCAAGGTTTTGCGGCAGAAGCCTGGAGGGAGATTGAGGTGGTACATTCTTGCCGGTGTTTGTGGGCTGCCTTTTCTCTCAAGAAGAAATCAGAGAAAGAAAATACAGAACACAGTTTTGTCTGAGAACGTATTTTTTTGTGAGGTTCAGAACAGATGCTGCCAAAGAGATGCATATCACATCATCCTTCCACTGTTTTCTCCCTACATATTCAGCTCTGAGTAAAGGAAGACATGCCAAAGTCGGAAGGTGATGTCAAGGTTAATGTGGAACCTTCTGTTTGTAGTTGTTAAGAGAGTACAGATGGCATTTGATGCAAGAACAGCAAGGTGGATGCCAAAAATGGGACAGGTGCCAGCGATTGATGTGGAGAATTGGGAGTAGCATTCAGTCAGAAAAATACAAAATATTAATGACAAAGTGAGCTGGGAGTCACAATGCCGGCAATTACTCCCCGGGATACTTCTGTGTAAACACACTGAATGCACTCTTCATCTGAGACACTGATCTCCACTTTTGAAAAATAACTGGATGAACGCCCCCAGTTATTAAGCAGACAACATTTGCAGAAATATGTTTTGGTTGCTATACCAGGGTTCCTTGCAGTTTTTATGTTAAAGTCAGGATGGACCAGACCCCTCGACAGTGAAGACGAAGAGAGTTCTGATCAATATTTCTCTCTCCACCAATGTCATTCAAATCGATTGTCTGGTCATCGTTGCACTTGCTGAATATAAGTTGGTTGTTGGGATAGTTCTTTTATTTTAATTTTTATTAGTGTCACAAGTAGGCTTACATTAACACTGCAATAAAATTACTGTGAAAATCCCCTAGTCGCCACACTCCGGCGCCTGTTCTGGTACACTGAGGGGGAATTTCGCATGGCCAATGCAGCTAACCCACATGTCTTTCAGATTGTGGGAGGAAACCGGAGCACCCAGAGGAATTGAACCCGGAGGAATCAAACCCGGGTCCCTGGCACTGGGACGCAGCAGTGCTAACCACTGTGTCACCGTGCCACACGCTTCTTGCATTGGAATAGTCACTGCATTATTGCTTGCGAAATGCAGATTTGGAGGTGGGACGACAGAAATTTAGTGCTTGGTGCCGGAACTGCTGGCTCCAGTGTAGCTGGGCCCCAGGTCAGAGGCAGCTTCACCAAATGACCCCTGTAACATACGCCAAGACTACCTCTGACTGAGTCAGGGGCAGAACAAAGACTGAAATGTCTTGGCGCACTTTATAATCAGTTGAAATTCCATAGAATCCCCACAGTGCAGAGGAGGCCATTCGGCCCATCAGGTCTACACTGAACATCCCCCCCCCCGCAAAAGTACACTCTACTTAGGTCCACCTTCTCATCTTATCACCGTAACTCTGTGCATTGATCAGGACGAATCCACATAACCTGCACATCTTAGAACACTAAGGACAGTATTTTACCATTTTTTGTCCGTGTGCTGGGTTGATTTGAAACAGGAAGAGTTTCAGATCCGTTTTTTGGGCATGTTTTCAGGCCCCTCCCCATTCGCACTCTGCCGACAAAAATATCAGCAAGCCTGTGGCTCGCTGCAGAAGCCTGTGGGTGGGGCTTAATGCACCTGAAAGCCTGCAGAGGGCGGTAGTGCACATGTGCAGACCTCAGATCCTGCATACGCACATTAGCAGTAGCAGGGGTCGAACAGACAGATAGAGAGCGGTCAGGACCCTGCTAGTGCAGGCTGCCTGAAGCAGCAACCCCCCTTCCAATCGCAAGGGCCCGAGGCCCTAGATACAGCCCCCGCCGACCCCCCCGCCGCCAAGACTAATCGCGGACCCCCTCCCCCACTGATCACGGCCCCGCTGCCCTCCCCTCTGCCAATCGCTGCAGAGTGGCAGCGGGCCCCCTCCTCCCATTAGCCCTGCACCCCACTGCCCCCTCCCCCACTTGCCCTGCTCCACTGCCCTCTCCCCATTAGCCGCGCCCCCTGGCACTGTCTAGTGAGCATTGCTCAGGTGCCCAATTGGCAATGCCAGGTGCCAGGGTGGCATTGCCAGGCTGGCACTGCCCAAAGGGCATCTGCCCTTGCCCTCAGCCTCCCGGGGGGCCTCAATGGTCTCCGGTTCCAACGGCAAGCCCAAGTCAATTGCTCCCAGTTCATGGGGAACATGTCTGTTACTCACTGGTGAAAATCTTTCCCGGCGAGGTGATAAAGGCAGGCAAGCCCGGGCAATTAAGCAGCGGGCTTGCCAATAATATGTAAATGCTTCTTCAAATAAATTTCAATAAATTAAGCTGCCTCTCGCCCATTTCCAGCAAGAGATTGACCACACCAGAATTCCGCCGTTCATTAAATGGCGCCAGTTTTCCCGAAAACCATCATCAATCACACTAATCGCGCCCGAAAATGGGTGCAACGCAATGGCAAAATCACTCCCTAAGGGACAGTTTAGCATGGCCAATCCGCCCAACCTGCACATCTCTGGGCACTAAGTGGCTGAAGAGCTCACATTTGAGGAGGCTCTCATAGAGAGAGAGAGTGTTTCAGAGAAACGGGAGGGTAATAATTATAAAATCTGCCTCTGATGTTCGGGCAGAGAGAGTGGGGGAAGCCATTCTTGCCCGCAAGGATGCACCTGGAGTTGGTGACTTGGACGGGATGGAACTGATTTGAGAATGAATTGGAATTGTTACTAGTCTCAGTGGCAGAACTAGAGTTAAACAAGAAACCTCTATTATCAGTGCTGGAGACAGAGGGCTTCAAGCTGTATCCCACCCTGCACCCCACTGAGAAGCAGAAAAGCTAATCTTATGAAATCTTAGAGGCCTGAAAGATCCACTTTGAATCCTCTGTCAAGGTTACTTATGAATCCTATCTGTCAACACCAGAGCTCAGGAAAGGGGCAGCCTGGTGGCACAGTGGTTAGCACTGCTGCCTCACAGTACCAGGTTCAATTCCGGCCTCAGGTGACCATCTGTGTGGAGTTTGCACACTCTCCCTGTGTCTGCGTGGGCTTCCTCCGGGTGCTCCGGTTTCCTCCTATTGTCCAAAAATGTGCAGATTAGATGGATTAGCCATGGTAAATGTGTGGGGTTACTGGGATGGGGTTGGGAAAGAGGGCCTGGGTCAGATAGTCTGTCAGAGATTTGGTGCAAACACAATGGGCCAAAGGGCCTCTTCTGCACTGTAGGAATTCTATGATTCTATGAAAGGGGGGAGAATATTGATCAGCATGTGACCTTATTGAATCTCACTGAATCTTGTAAATTTGAGCAACTGAAAGATGATCTGACCTGAGATAGGATTGTCTGAGTTACAGGAGATCCCACTGTGACAGCATGTCTGTTGAGGGGGTGAAACTTTCCCTTCTGAAAGCTATTGACATGGGCAGGAGCTCTGACGTGGTCAATTGGCAGCTGCAGAGCATTGATGGGAAGTTGATTCGGCAAAAACTCTGCAAAAACACCTTCCAAAAACAAAACAATGGAGAGAAGGAAGAATATTGATCGAAGAGTCCACTAATTCAGAGGGCAGTTGAGAGTCAAACACATTGCTGTGGATCTGGAGTCATATGTAGGCCAGACCAGGTAAAGATGAGATATTTCCTTCCCTAAAGAACATTAGTGAACCAGATGGGTTTTTACAACAATCAACAATGGTTTCATTGTCATCTATAGACTTTTAATCACACTTCCAAACCCACGACCACTTGCATCTAGAAGGACAAGGGCAGCAGACACATGGGAACACCACCACCTACAAGTTCCCCTCCAAGCCACTCACCATCCTGACTTGGAAATATATCACCATTCCTTCGCAGTCGTTTGGTCAAAATCCTGGAATTCCCTCCCTAATGACATTGTGGGTCAACCCACAGCACATGGGCTGCAGCGATTCAAGAAGGCAACTCACCGCCACCTTCTCAAGGGCAACTAGGGATGGGCAATAAATGCTGGCCAGCCAGCGATGCCCTTGTCCCATGAACGAATATAAAAAAAGATTTTTATTGAATTCAAATTTTACCATCTGCAGTGGTGGGATTCGAACGCAGGTGCCTGGAGTCTCTGGATTACTAGTCTCGTGATAATACCACTAAGCCACCACTTCCCCATGTGAAGTGAAAAGTCTCCGTTAGGCATGGGTGTTCCATGCAACACTGTGAGCTTCACAGATCTGTGTGAAGTCGCTCAAGGTGGGGACACAAAAAAATGAAGCCATCAAAGATAAAGTTGAGGCTCTATGTTGGAAGGATGCTCACCCCCAGAGGACAAACTAAACTGAAAGGCCCGTGCAATGGGGAGAAAGAAGATCTGCGTGCGGTTCCAGATGGTAAACACTGAACAAAATCCCAGCATCTCAGCTGGGACAAGTCAGAAGCTTGGATTGGGAAACCTCCGTGCACGAAAAGAGATTTGCAATATTTCACACAGCACGAAACCATCGACTGCAGAACAGATCCTCACAAATTGCACAGGTACTTCCACAGGTCTGGGATGTCTTCCTGGAGAACATCATCTTGAAGTAGCTGAGAGTGTGAGACCAACACAACATCTTCGAGGAGAATTCCAGCTGCCTTCAAGTCCAGCCTGAAAGACAAGATAGAAGAACCTGAAAAGAAGGGAGTAGTCAAGGTAGTGACAACTCCGACAGACTGGAATAGCAGCATGGTGGAAGTGGAACAACCCGGAAAGCTGCAAGTGTATATCCGTCCAAAGAACTTCAATAAAGCTTTGAAGAGATCTCCACCACCCCATGCCAAACATTAAAGATATTTTCCTGCAACTTGCCAAGACAAAAGTCTTCACCATCTCTGACGTGGAAGGTGGATCCTGGCCAGTGAAGCTGGATGAAAGGAACAGTTTTCTGACTATGTTGTGGATGTCATTTGGGAGGAACAGTTGGCTGCACAAGCTGGCCTAGCATTCCTACTGCTCCAGAATACCAACACAGACAGCATGAGATAGTCAACGAATCTCCCAGGAGTGGCAGCGCTTGAGCATGATCTGCTTGTTTGTGGATGTGGAAATACAATGGAAGAAGCCATCGCGGACCATGATCAACGACCTCTAGTTAATGGAGGGCTGTGACAAGTGGCGTTCCTCAGGGATCAGTGCTGGGACCTTTGCTGTTTGTAATATATATATAAATGATTTGGAGGAAAATGTAACTGGATTGATTAGTAAGTTTGCGGAAAGGTTGGTGGATTTGCGGATAGCGATGAGGACCATCAGAGGATACAGCAGGATATAGATCAGTTGGAGACTTGGGTGGAGAGATGGCAGATGGAGTTTAATCCGGACAAATGTGAGGTAATGCATTTTGGAAGGTCTAATACAGATAGGAAATATACA
Source organism: Mustelus asterias (assembly GCF_964213995.1). Lineage (NCBI taxonomy): Eukaryota > Metazoa > Chordata > Chondrichthyes > Carcharhiniformes > Triakidae > Mustelus > Mustelus asterias. The sequence goes on along the minus strand of NC_135815.1, from coordinate 80,282,582 downwards.
GTAAATGGAAGAACCCTTGATAGATGAGTATTGATAGGCAAAGGGATCTGGGTGTACAGGTACACAGGTCACTGAAAGTGGCAATGCAGGTGTTGAAGGTAGTCAAGAAGGCAGACGGCATGCTTGCCTTCATCGGCCGGGGTATTGAGTTTTAAAATTGGCAAGTCATGTTGCAGCTTTATAGAACCTTAGTTAGGCCGCACTTGGAATATAGTGTTCAATTCTGGTCGCCACACTACCAGAAGGATATGGAGGCTTTGGAGAGGGTACAGAAAAGATTTACCAGGATGTTGCCTGGTATGGAGGGCATTAGCTATGAAGAGAGGTTGAAGAAACTTGGTTTGTTCTCACTGGAGCGACCACTGGAGGTTGAGGGGAGACCTGATAGAAGTCTACAAGATTATGAGAGGCATGGACAGAGTGGATAGTCAGAAGCTTTTTCCCAGGGTGGAAGAGTCAATTACTAGGGGGCATAGGTTTAAGGTGCGAGGGGCAAGGTTTAAAGGAGATGTACGAGGCAGATCTTTTACACAGGGAGTAATGGGTGCTTGGAATTCGTTGCCGGGGGAGGTAGTGGAAGCGGATACGGTAGTAACTTTTAGGGGGTGTCTTGACAAGTACATGAATAGGATGGGAATAGAGGGATATGGTCCCTGGAAGGGTAGGGGGTTTTAGTTAAGTCGGGCAGCATGGTCGGTGCAGGCTTGGTGGGCCGAAGAGCCTGTTCCTGTGCTGTAATTTTCTTTGTTCTTAAGAAAGCCACCAACGCCTCTACTTTCTCAAGAGGCTAAGGAAACTTGACATGTCTGCTACAACTCTCACCAACTTTTACAGATGGACCATGGAGATCATTCTTTCTGGTTGTGTCACAGCTTGGTATGACTCCTGCTCTGTCCAAGACCGCAAGAAACTACAAAGGGTTGTGAATGTAGCCCAATCCATCACGCAAAGCAGCCTCCCATCCATTGACTCCGTCTACACTTCCCGCTGCTTCGGCAAAGCAGCCAGCAAATTTAAGGACCCCACGCACCCCGGACATTCTCTCTTCCACCTTCTTCCGTTGGGAAAAAGATACGAAAGTCTGAGGTCACGTACCAACCGACTCAAGAACAGCTTCGTCCCTGCTGCTGTCAGACTTTTGAATGGATCTACCTTATATTAAATTGATCTTTCTCTACACCCTAGTTATAACTGTAACACTACATTCCGCACTCTCTCCTTTCCTTCTCTATGAACAGTATGCTTTGTATAGCACGCAAGAAACAATACTTTTCACTGTCTACTAATACATGTGACAATAATAAATCAAATCAAATTAGAATTCAGTGACACTGCTAAAGAGAACTCACCAGGTGAACCTGAAGCTGAACAAGAAAAAAACTGCAACTGAAGGTAACTGAAGTACATAAGTCATTTACTGACAGCTGAAGGAGTTCACCCTGATCCTGATAAGGTGCAAGTTGGTCCAAAGGCACAGCAACCAACCAATGTATGGTGGTGCGATGATTTATTGGATTTGTGAACTACCTAGCAAAGTTCGTGCCCAGTTTGTCATCAGAATGTGAACATCTACACAAGCTCATTGCAAAGGTTGTTCAGTAATATTGGGGCACAGAACAAAAATGTTTAAAGTTTATTTATTGGTCTCACAAGTCGGCTTGCATTAACACCGCAATGAAGTTACTGTGACAATCCCCTAGTCACCACACGCTGGAGCCCGTTCGGGTACACTGAGGGGGAATTTAGCATGACCAATGCACCTCATCAGCATGTCTTTTGGACTGTGGGAGGAAATCGGACTACCCAGAGGAAACCTAGACAGACTCGGCGGGGGGGGGGTTTCCATCTCCCCTTGTCCCAAAACCGGAAAATCCTGCCCCTCGCCAATTCCATGGTGGGCGGAACAGAAAAGTTTGCCCCGGGGAGAATGTGCAAACTCCACACAGACAGCGACCCAAGCCAGGAATTGAACCCAGGGCCCTGGCTCTGTAAGACAGCAGTGCTAACCACTGTGCCACCGTGCCACCCTCTTTCATTCACATCAGACTAGTGATGATGAGGCCAGTGCTGAGGTGCCACAATGTTAATGACTAAGTCACTCTGCAATATGATGCAGATGAAAGAGGATTTGCAGCAACCCTCACGCAGCAGGGAAGAGCAGCTGCATTTCCATTTGGAGCATTAACACAAACTGAATGACACTACGCACAAATTGAGACAGAGTGTGCGGCTGAAAGCAAATTACTGCAGATGCTGGAATCTGAAACAAAAACAGACAATGTTGGAATATCTCAGCAGGTCTGAAAGCATCTGTGGAGACAGAAAAGAGCCAACATTTCAAGTCTGGAAGGCTTAGCAAATAGAACAAGATTTATACTATAAGGGTGAGGGGGGGGAGGTGGTGGAGGGGGTTGTATAATTGACCAAGATCATTGAATCCCAACAGTGCAGGAGGAGTCCATTCGGTTCATCGAGTCTGTACCAACCACAATCCCACCCAGGCCCGATTCCCGTAACCCCACATATTTACCCTGTTAATCCCCTGACACTAGGGGCAATTAGCATGGCAAATCAACCAACCTAACCCACATATCTTTGGACTGTGGGAGAAAACAGGAGCATCCGGAGGATTCCCATGCAGACACAGGGAGAATATGCAAACTCCACACAGCCAGTGACCCGAGCCGGAAATCGAACCCGGGTCCCTGGCGCTGTGAGGCAGCAGTGCTAACCAAAGTGCCACTGTGCCACCATCATAGACAAAAAGACTAAGGGAATGTAAATGGTGCATTAAGAGAATGGCACGTGTAAATGGCAGAACAAAAGTGCAGGGCATCAAAGGGCAACCTGAGGCATGTGGCAGATGGCCCTAATGGGGTGGACGGAGGGGGTGGGGGTGGGAGGAAAAAGATGGGAAGTGAGTTTTAAAAATGGACAAATGAAATGTTTGAAGAAATTAAAATTTCAAATATATAATAAGAATATGAAGTAATAAAAATGGATGAATAAGATGCATGGTGAGCATTTGCCTGTGATCATTTGAATCAGTACCTACTTGGGGGAGACAAAGTGTTAGTAGCATCTGACTGCAAGCCACTTTGAAGAATCTTTTTCAAACCACTTCTATCAACTCCAAAGCATCTGCAAAGGATGTTACTGCGTTTGCAGAGACATTATTCGGAAGAAAAGTACAAGCAAGGGAAATGGATGTACACCGCTGGCATATTGTCAAGAGACACACTCCCTTTGAAGGAAGTTACTGATGCTAGCACGGAATGTGAAATCTTCCAGAACCAACGGGAAGCAATAGCTCAACATGATCTGGAAGATATCAACCCAGCAGGGACATTACATCTGACAGACAAACTATTTGCTCAGATCAAACAAACTGCACAATGAGTTGCAATTCTTCAAATAGAGTCACAGAGATATACAGTACAGAAACAGGCCCTTCGGCCCAACTCGTCCATGCTGACCACGTTTCCTAAACTGAACTAGTCCCATTTGTCTGCATTTGGCCCATATCCTTCTAAACCTTTCCTATCCATTTACCTGTCCAAATCGTACACAGTAAAAGTGAACAACTGGGCACAATGGCACAGTGGTTAGCACTGCTGCTTCACAGCGCCAGGGACACAGGTTCAATTCCAGCCTGAGTGACTGTATGGAGTTTGCACTTTCTCTCCCCGTGTCTGCATGGGTTTCCTCCGAGTGCTCCAGTTTTCCTCCCACACTCCAAAGATGTGCAGGTTAGGTCGATTGGCCATGCTAAATTGTCCATTAGTGCCCAAAGACATATAGGTTAGGGGGAAATATGTGGGGTTACAGGTTAAGCCTGGATATGAGTCGGTGCAGACTCGATGGGCCAAATGGCCTCCTTCTGCACAATAGGGATTCTATGAACTGCAGGCACATGTGCACAATGGGAGAAGCTGCTCGTGCACAGCAGACGGCCAATGAAAAAGAGTTGAATTTGCCAACTGAATAAGGATCAAAACAATCATCAGTCCCAGAGGTTAACTGCTCACCAACAAATACAATGGTTCCGTAGCAACGCTCGCCATGGAAGTGACACTCCCCGGAGAGGCAATATCAGCTCTGGAACCAACAGACACCGAATGAATACCCAACAACAACCCACACGTACACCATTAGAAAACCTGAATACTTTAAGGATTATGTGTGTCGAGACAGATGAAAGTGAGACAGACTAGAATGAACAGTTTTCTATTGGTCATGATAACTTCCATTCTAGACTGTGTATGGGTAACTTCCAGCTGTAAATGATAGTGCATGCAGTTTTTTTCATTTTCTTATGAAAAACGGGATATTTGGAGAAATGCCTTGATGCACCACTTGCGTACTGTGGTTTGCCATGGTCATGTGACCATAATGGTCACCTTGGGTGGAACAAAGGCTTTGTACAGAAGCCCTTATTAACCAGCATGTGAAACGATAGTCACAGTCTTATATCAGAGTTATGGGTTGACCTTACGTTACAAGCGTGGAAAAAGGGGTTCGCGGTATGGAAGAACAGCTTGAGGATTATTCTCGTGTCCAGGATGATCCAGGTGTAATAGGAATAGAGGAATTGTAAGGTGAAAGAGGGTCAAGGTCTATCTAATTAGCCATCCGAGTCAATGGTATGATGGAGCAATAATGGTGTTTCTGATTAACCCAGGCAATCAATCTCTTTCAATGAGTCTCCAATAGACCCAGACATAAGGCATAGAAACCTCAGTGATAGGGTCCCAAGGGCTGTCATTAGTGAGTAGGTTAAGGGATGGTGTTGTTTTCCCCCAGAGGTTACATTAGATGAGGGTCAGAAAGGGAAAACGCAAGAATGGAGATGGAAGAGATTGGAAATGGCTTTGTTGGAGATGAAGATCTTTTCGATGTCAATGCTTAGAGCAAAAATAAGGCCGAGGGGTGGGAGAGTTTAGGTGGTGCATGAGGCCGGGGGTGAAGAGGACAGAGCATTGGCCTGAGTGGGTTTGAGGCACCCCTCAGTGCAAACTGACCTGTTTGCAGAGGATCAATAGAAACAGAGAGCGTTGGAAATACTCAGCAAGTCGAGCAGCATCTGTGGAGAGAGCGAAGGAGTTAAGGTTTTAGGTCAAAAGCCTTTGGTCCAAAACCCTCCTGCTTGCCCTGGCCCCAACAGCAGGTGCCACCCAAAACACTTTGACTGCTCACTACATTATTGTGGGATCTTGCTGTGCACACAGTTGCCACCACATTTACCTCCGTGCTAAAATTCACTGTTGTCCGAAAACTGTCTGCCGAACATTTTGGTCATAACGAAGCAACAATGGGGATAACACTTCTTCCCTTTTCATAGTTTCAGGGTCATCAAACCAGAGTTTACCGGATTGTCACACTTTCCAACAAAAAATCCCTGGCCTAAATAGGCAATTTCCGGCACAAAATACTCAGTGCCCAAAATTCCTCAATGGATTGATTCCACTTTGATGGGATTGGTGATGAAGAATGATCTATTTGATTCCAGTCCACTCAAATTCTGACTGTGGTTCCAACATGGTACCAGTGTTAAAATATAGAAACATAGAAAATAGAAGCAGGAGTAGGCCATTCGGCCCTTTGAACCTGCTCCGCCATTCATTATGATCATGGCTGATCATCAAATTCAATATCCTGATCATGTCTTCCCACCATATCCCTTGATCCCTTTAGCTCCAAATGCTATATTGAATTTCTTCTTGAAATCACACAATATTTTCACCTCAACTACTTTCTGTGATAGTGAATTCCACATATGCACTGCTCTCTGGGCGAAGAAATTTCTCCTCACCTCAGTTCTAAAAGGTTTACCCCTTATCCTCAAACTATGACCCCTAGTTCTGGACTCCCCCACCATTGGGAATATTCTTTCTGAATCCACCCTGTCTAATCCTGTTAGGATTTTATAGGTTTCTATGAGATTCCCTCTCACTCTTCTAAACTCCAGTGAATATAATCCCAACCGACCTAGTCTCTCCTCGTATGACAGACCTGCCATCCCAGGAATCAGCCTGGTAAACCTTCACTGAACTCCCTCTATAGCAAGGACATCCTTCCTCAGATAAGGACACCAAAACTGCACACAGTACTCGAGGTGTGGCCTCACCAACAATGAAAAGCTAGAAATCTCTCTCCCAATTCCAGCCCTTCCTTTACTTCAGTGACAGGAAGCTCCCTGACTGGGTGCTTATTTATGCCCTTGGCATGTCCATATGAAGCAAGAAGACAAGAGTGCCAACCTGTCACTGAATGGATTGAATTCAGTCTCCTAGACTGAAGAATATGGTTTATTTTGTAGATCAGCCCATACTTGATGGGGGAAGGCATCAACTGCTGATATAAATCACTTTCCAGCTCCTGAGATTCAGGTAGATTAATATTGCCAGTGTGGTTGTCCTGTCTAATGTGTCAGGAGTCATAGAACCATCGAGATTTACAGCATGAAAACAGGCTCTTTGGTCCAACTTGTCCATGCCAACCAGTTTTTACCATTAAGCTAGTCCCAATTGCCTGTGTTTAGCCCATATCCCTCTATACCCATCTTACCCATGTAATTGTCTAAATGCTTCTTAAAAGACAAAACTGTACCCGTCTCCACTATTACCTCTGGCAACTTGTTCCAGCCACTCACAATCCTCTGTGTGAAAAAATTGCCCCCCTGGATCCTTTTGTACCTCTCCCCTCTCACTTTAAACCTATGCCCTCTAGTTTTAAACTCCACTAGCTTTGGGAAAAGATGTTGACTATCTATCTTATCTATACCCATCATTATTTTATAGACCTCAAGATCACCCCTAAGCCTCCTCCTATGCTCCAGGGGAAATGTCCCAGTCTATCCAGCCTCTCCTTATAACTCAAACCATCAAGTCCCGGTAGCATCCTAGTAAATCTTTTCTGCACTCTTTCTAGTTTAATAATATCATTTCTACAATAGGGTGACCAGAACGGCACAGTAGCATAGTGGTTAGCACTGCTGCTTCACAGCTCCAGGGACCTGGGTTCGATTCCCGGCTTGGGTCACTGTCTGCGTGGAGTTTGCACATTCTCCTCGTGTCTGTGTGGGTTTCCTCCGGGTGCTCCGGTTTCCTCCCACAGTCCAAAGATGTGCGGGTTAGGTTGGTTGGCCATGCTAAAAATTGCCCTTAGTGTCCTGAGATGCATAGGTTAGAGGGATTAGTGGGTGGATATGAGGGTAGGGCCTGGGTGGGATTGTGGTCGGTGCAGACTCGATGGGCCGAATGGCCTCTTTCTGTACTGTAGGGTTTCTATGAATTTTTATGAATTGTACACAGTATTCCAAGTGTGGCCTTACCAATGTCTTGTACAACTTCAACAAGACGTCCCAACTAACTCCTGCATTCAAGGAGGGAGAGGTATACGTTGGGTAAGAATGCAGAACTGTGTGTATAGCAAGGGTGGGTTCTTGCCATGGAAGTTTGTTGCATTAATTCTTTGAGACACCAAGATGGCAGTATTTATTGCCCATCCCTCGACGCCCTTCGTGATTCTACAAGTCAACTGTGCTTTGTGTTAGTTCGTCACATCCGATGGGCTGGCACAGTGGCACAGTGGTTAGCACTACTGCCTCGCAGCACCAGGGACCCCGGTTCGATTCCAGCCTCAGGTCAGTATCTGTGTGGAGTTTGCACGTTCTTCCTGTGTCTGTGTGGGTTTCCTTCGGGTACTCCGGTGTCCTCTCACACATTCTGTCTCACACACACAAAGCCTCTCAGTTTGTGTTCTGTATCTGCCTAAATATCCCTCCACCTTGCTTAGTCACAAACCAGGGATTCTCATGAATCAGCAGGGGGGTTGACCTCGTCGAGAACACCCCGTAACTGTCCTCCTGAGAATCTCCCATGTGCTCACACTCATACACACACTCACATGTGCTCACACACATGCACACACTCACATGTGCTCACACACATGCACACATTCACATGAGCTCGCTCACATGTGCTCAATCGTACACACACAAACTCACACTCATACACACACACACTCATACACAAACTCACACTCACACACATAATCACAGTCATACACACACACACACTCACACACACTCATACTCTCTCACACTCATACACACACGCACTCATACACACAATCACATTCATACACACGCACTCACACACACTCACTCTCTCACACTCATACACATCCTCACATGTGTTCACATACATACATACTCACATGCGCTCACTCATACACAAACTCACTCATACACATACTCACATGTGCTCACACTCACACACACCCACACTCTCTCACACTCATATACACACTCATATACACACACTCTCTCACACTCATACACACATTCAAATGCGCTCACACTCAGACACAAATGCACATGCGCTCACACCCATATGCACACTCACACTCTCTCACACTCATACACACACTCAAATGCGGTCACACATACACACACTCACTCTCTCACATCCATACACACTCACACGTGTTCACACTCATACACACACTCACGCATGTTCATGCTCATGCACACACTCACACGTGTTCACACTCATATACACACTCACACTCTCCCACATTCATACACACATTCTCTCACACCCATACGCACACTCACATGTGTTCATACTCATATACAAACACTCACACGTGTTCACACTAATACACTGTTACATGTGTTGGCACTCATACACACACTCAAACGTGTTGACACACACACACATGTTGACACTCACCCACACTCACACACGTTGACACTCATGCACACACTCACAGGTGTTGGCACTCATGCACACACTCACACATGTTGACACTGCTCCAGTAGTTCACTGGGATGGAGGTTGAGTTGCTTCTACTCCAGTTTGAAGATTCTCAGATGATTGATGCATTGTGCACTGCTGCCTCTGCCACAAGCGGGTCAGGTAGTGCTTTGGAGGGTCAGGTAGTGTTTTGGAGGGTCAGGTAGTGCTTTGGAGGGTCAGGTAGTGTTTTGGAGGGTCGGGTAGTGTTTTGGAGGGTCGGGTAGTGTTTTGGAGGGTCGGGTAGTGTTTTGGAGGGTCGGGTAGTGTTTTGGAGGGTCGGGTAGTGTTTTGGAGGGTTGGGTAGTGTTTTGGAGGGTCAGGTAGTGCTTTGGAGGGTCAGGTAGTGTTTTGGAGGGTCGGGTAGTGTTTTGGAGGGTCGGGTAGTGTTTTGGAGGGTCGGGTAGTGTTTTGGAGGGTCGGGTAGTGTTTTGGAGGGTCGGGTAGTGTTTTGGAGGGTCGGGTAGTGTTTTGGAGGGTCGGGTAGTGCTTTGGAGGGTCAGGTAGTGTTTTGGAGGGTCGGGTAGTGTTTTGGAGGGTCGGGTAGTGCTTTGGAGAGTTCGATAGTGCTTTGGAGAGTCGGGTAGTTGAGGTGTTTGCTGGTTTGTGCTCTCTCTCTGTCACATTTTGTCTTTGTCTCTGTGTGTTCTTAACAAAGCCTCTCAGTTTGTTTTCTGTATCTGCCTAAATATCCCTCCACCTCGGTTAGTCACAAACCAGGGATTCTCATGAGTCAGCAGGGAGGTTTGACCTCATCGGGAATGCTTCGAGGACATCCCGTAAGTGTCCTCCTGGAAATCTCCCATCATGACCGAGTTCTGAGTAGCAGTTATTTTGGGATTTAGGTGTCAGACATACATGTTGTGCCCAGGAGCTGCTTTTCAGTGATTACTGGGACATGTTGGCTTGGGATCACTGGATTTAGTGGATTTTGTGAAAGTGCTGCTGGTGACAACTCTCCAATGCATTGTAGGCTGTCCAAATCTCCCAAATGCACATATACACTGTCACACTGTCACACATACATATGTACACACTGTCACACGTACACACTGTCACACATACACACTGTCACACTGTCACACATACACACTGTCACACTGTCACACATACATATGTACACACTGTCACACGTACACACTGTCACACGTACACACTGTCACACTGTCACACATACACACTGTCACACATACATATGTACACACTGTCACACGTACACACTGTCACACATACACACTGTCACACATACGCACTGTCACACATACACACTGTCACACGTACACACTGTCACACATACACACTGTCACATGTACACACTGTCACACATACACACTGTCACACGTACACACTGTCACACATACACACTGTCACACTGTCACACATATATACTGTCACACATACACACTGTCACACTGTCACACATATATACTGTCACACATACTCACTGTCACACATACACATGTACACACTGTCACAAATGCACACTGTCACACATACAGACTGTCACATGTACACACTGTCACATGTACACACTGTCACACTCTCACACATACACACATACATACTGTCACACATACACACTGTCACATACACACTGTCAGTCACATGTACACACTGTCACACATACACACTGTTGCACATATACACAATCACACATACACACTGTCACACATACACACTGTCACACATACACACTGTCACACATATACACTATCACACGTACACACTGTCTTACTGTATGCTGTCACACATACGCAATGTGTCACATGTACACACTCTCACACATATACACTGTCACATTTTCACACTGTCACATGTACACACACTGCCACAGACACACACATGCTGTCACATAAATGATAACACACATGCACACTGTCACTTATACACACAGTCACACATACACACTGTCACATACACAAACACACACACACTCTTGCATGTGCACACTGTCACACATACATACTGTTACACATACACACCATCACATGTACACACCGTTACACGTACACATTGTCACACGTAACACTGTCACATGTACATACTGCCGCATGAACACACTGTCACATATACACATTGCCATACGTGCACACATACACATTTTCACAAACACATTGTCACACATACACACCATCACATGTACATACTGTCATACATACACACACATAGTCAAACATACACACTGTCAGACATACATGCTGTCATACAAACATGCTGTCTTTTACACACTATCACATACACACTGTCAAATATACATGCTCTCATACAAACACAAATATATGCTGTCACACATACACTGTCATACAAAAACACTGTCATGTGTACACACTGTCGTGCACTGTCACACACAGTCACTGTCGCTTACACACACACTGTCACATACACAAAAACACACATACACTATCACACATGCATGAGTTCATAAATACATACACACCGTCCATATACACAGTCACACATTCACACACACACTGTCACACATTGGGCGGCACAGTGGCACGGTGGTTAGCACTGCTGCCTCACAGCGCCAGGGATCCGGGTTCGATTCCCAGCTTGGGTCACTGTCTGTGTGGAGTTTGCGTGTTCTGCGTGGGTTTCCTCCGGGTACGCCAGTTTCCTCCCACAGTCCAAAGATGTGCAGGTTAGGTGGATTTGCTATGCTAAATTGCCCCTTAGTGTCCCAAGATGTGTGGGTTAAGGGGATTAGCCATGGTAAATGTGTGGGGTTAAGGGGATAGGGTGGAGGGGAGGAGTTGGGTGGGCTGTTCTTTTGGAGAGTCAGTGCAAACTCGATGGGCCAAATGGCCTCTTTCTGTACTGTAGGGATTCAATGGCTATATCTGCACTGTCACACATACTCTCACTCATACTTGAAGATACATAATCACATATTGATAGACACACATATGCATGTTCACTAACACACACACACCTACACATTCATATGCATACAAGTTATACAAAAATACACCTGTGTGTATGAATGTACAGATTTACACCCTGTGCACATACACAAACACACTTTGGAAACCTCTATCTGTGTGGATTTGGATATGCAGACATACGTACACGCACAGTCCTGGTTATTGGGGGAGAGGCACGGTGCTGTCTCAGTGGGAGATGCCTGGTGGATTTAAGCAGCGCTGGATCGGAGATAGACAGGGTAGGTTGGTGTGGAGGTGTTGCTTTCCGGGCTTGGAGGCTCTGTGTGAGCAGCTGTATGTGAGCAGCTCTGTGAGCAGGGCAGTGCGGTGCAGTGATGGTGCTTGCAGACTGCAGCATTGCTGCCGCTGATCATGCTGCCCCCAGCCCCAGGGGCCGCTCGCTGGACGGAAGGGCTGAGCGGACAGCCCCTCACTAATGGATGGCTCGGCAGAGTTCGGTACCACACCGGGCAGCCTCATAAAGGAAAGAAGAACAGGTAGGCGGAACAAAGTGTGTCTTGTTTAATCTTGCTCCGGGGAAAGACGTTGTAGCCGCCGGTATGAAACTGACCCATTTATACAGATATATTCATCAAACATTCATATCACACAGAGCTATATACACACATCCCACACCTATAGTTACATATATATCACATACAGAGCTATACACACACATCCCACACCTGTAGTTACATATATATCACATACAGAGCTATACATACACATCCCACACCTGTAGTTACATATATATCACATACAGAGCTATACATACACATCCCACACCTATAGTTACATATATATCACACACAGAGCTATACACACACATCCCACACCTGTAGTTACATATATATCACATACAGAGCTATACATACACATCCCACACCTATAGTTACATATATATCACATATAGAGCTATACACACACATCCCACACCTGTAGTCACATATATATCACATACAGAGCTACACACACATCTCACACCTATCGTTATCTTTATATCACATACAGAGCTTTACAGACACATCTCACGCCTGTAGTTTACATATATATCTGATATGGAGCTTTACACATGCATCTCATACCTATAGTTACATATATATCACATACAGAGCTCTACACACATCTCACACCTATAGTTACATATATATCACACACAGAGCTTTACACACACATCTCACACCTATAGTTACATATATATCACATACAGAGCTTTACACACACATCTCACACCTATAGTTACATATATATCACATACAGAGCTTTACACACACATCTCACACCTATAGTTACATATATATCACACACAGAGCTTTACACACACATCTCACACCAATAGTTACATATATATCACATACAGAGCTTTACACACACATCTCACACCTATAGTTACATATATATCACATACAGAGCTTTACACACACATCTCACACCTATAGTTACATATATATCACACACAGAGCTTTACACACACATCTCACACCTATAGTTACATATATATCACATACAGAGCTTTACACACACATCTCACACCTATAGTTACATATATATCACATACAGAGCTATACACACACATCTCACACCAATAGTTACATATATATCACATACAGAGCTTTACACACACATCTCACACCTATAGTTACATATATATCACATACAGAGCTTTACACACACATCTCACACCTATAGTTACATATATATCACATACAGAGCTATACACACACATCTCACACCTATAGTTACATATATATCACATACAGAGCTATACACACACATCTCACACCAATAGTTACATATATATCACATACAGAGCTTTACACACACATCTCACACCTATAGTTACATATATATCACATACAGAGCTTTACACACACATCTCACACCTATAGTTACATATATATCACATACAGAGCTATACACACACATCTCACACCAATAGTTACATATATATCACATACAGAGCTTTACACACACATCTCATACCTATAGTTACATATATATCACACAGAGCTACACACACATCTCAGATATGCATTACATATCTACAGTTACACATACATTATATATTTATAGTTAGATGCACATCTCACATATACACTGCATACCTACAGTTACATACACATCTCACATATACACTGCATACCTACAGTTACATACACATCTCACATATACACTGCATACCTACAGTTACATACACATCTCACATATACACTGCATACCTACAGTTACATACACATCTCACGTACAGACCTACTGGAAATAGTAACGTGCATTTTGCAACATTTCTTGACCACTTAAGTGGGACACATTCCGACAGAGCACACGGCTGAGCTTTACCATAGTCCCAGTGAATCGGAACGAAATCCTTTCTAAAGTGGGTGACAATTGTGTTATCGCATGGGGAAATGTGAGAGAGGCTTTCACTGGTTAGCCCAGGGTGTGTGTATTTATGTCCGGGGATAGCCCCCTTACGAAGGTGTGGTGTGGGGTGGGGGGTTGAAGTTCTTCCATCCAGATACCATTGAGTAAGGCAAATGTTCAACTGGGAAGGTGTGTGTGTTGTAAACAGGTTGTTACTGCGGTTCTTGTCTCTCTGATCAAGCGCGGGCAGAAAGCCAATGGCTTGGTGACTGTGTGCTGGGTGTTTATCGGATCTTTTCACCTCTCCTGCATTTTAAACATTTGTGAAAATTGCAGTAAAATTTAAATTCCCCTGATCCTGACACGGCCGGGTGGATTGATCATTGAATCACTGCGCCCGATCTGATAGATTTATTTTGAGAAAGGTAAGGGGTAGGGGGGTGGGTTAACACGAAGTGTAACGAACCGACAAGCTAAATTGCTCAGAAACTGCCGATGATCAGATTAGTTCTGCTCCGGTGCATTACACACAGTGTGGAGTTAAACTGGAGAGCCCTGTTGCTGCTAGTACAGGCACAATGGGCCGAATGGACTCCCCCTGATTCTATTCTATGAAAGCCAGTGGAGTTCATTCCTGCATTCCCCCCCCCCCCCCCCCCCGTGTCTGACTGCAACAGCGCTACTAAAGGTATTTTTGCAAAGCGTTTCCTTGCTGCAGTGCTGAGGGGAGATTTTAACATGAATGAAGAAGGTCCCAATGGAAGGGAATACCTGGGTTGTGACATGTTTTGACAAACATTCAACCTGGACTCTACACCACCAGAGCTGCTTGCTTAGAAAAGTCAAATATTTGGGCACTCCCATCTTCAACAAGAAGGTCTTAGCTCATAGAATCATAGAATCCCTATAGTGCAGAAAGAGGACATTCGGCCCATCGAGTCTGCACCGACCACAATCCCACCCAGGCCCTATCCCCATAACCCCATGCATTTACCCTAGCTAGTCCCCCTGACACTGATGGGCAATTTAGCATGGTCAATCCACCTAACCCGCACATCTTTGGACTGTGGGAGGAAACCGGAGCACCCGGAGGAAATCCACGCAGACACGGGGAGAATGTGCAGACTCCACACAGACAGTGACCCGAGCCGAGAATCGAACTTGTGTCCCTGGCGCTGTGAGGCAGCAGCGCTAACCACTGTGCCACCGTGTCGCCCTAGTTGCCTTGGAGTGAACATTGCTGTGCCTCTGGAGTCACATGCAGGCCAGACCAGGTAAGGACGGCAGATTTCCTTCCCTGAAGGACATTAATGAAGGACATTAGTGAACCAGATGGGATTTTCCCACAATCAACAATGGTCATCAGCAGATTCTTAATTCGAACCTGAGTTCCCAGAACATTAGCTGAGTTTCTGGATTAATAGTCTAACGATAATACCACTAGGCCATCCCCTCCCCCTACTATCCCCATTTTTCTCCAGCCTCCTATCCCCCTTCCCATTCACCCACCAATTCCCCTTCTCTCCATCCTCCTATCTACTTTCCCTCCACCCTCCTATTCCCTTTCTCTCCATCCTCCTATCTACTTTCCCTCCACCCTCCTATTCCCTTTCTCTCCATCCTCCTATCCTCTTTCCCTCCATCCTCCTATCTACTTTCCCTCCACCCTCCTATCCCCTTCCCTCCACCCTCCGAACTCCTTCTCTCCACCCTCCTCACACCTGTCTCTCTATCCTCCTATCCCCTTTCTCTCCATCATCCTCTCCCCTTTCCCTCCATTGTCCTATCCCCTTCCCTCCACCCTCCGAATCCCTTCTCTCCACCCTCCTAACACATTTCTCTCTATCCTCCTATCCTCTTTCTCTCCTTCATCCTATCTTCTTTCTCTCCACCCTCCTAACACATTTCTCTCCATCCTCCTATCTACTTTCCCTCCACCCTCCTATCCCCTTCCCTCCACCCTCCGAACTCCTTCTCTCCACCCTCCTCACACCTGTCTCTCTATCCTCCTATCCCCTTTCTCTCCATTGTCCTATCCCCTTCCCTCCACCCTCCGAACCCCTTCTCTCCACCCTCCTAACACATTTCTCTCTATCCTCCTATCCTCTTTCTCTCCTTCATCCTATCTTCTTTCCCTCCACCCTCCTATCCCCTTCCCTCCACCCTCTGAACCCCTTCTCTCCATGCTCCTAACACCTTTCCTTCTATCCTCCAATCCCTTTTCTCTCCACCCTCCTATCCCCTTTCTCTCCATCGTCCTACCCCTTTCCCTCCATCCTCCTATCCTTTTTCTCTCCGCCCTCCTATCCCCTTTCTTTCCATCGTCCTCTCCCCTTTCGCTCCATCCTCCTATCCCCTTCTCTCCACACTTCTAACTCCTATCCCTCCATCCTCCTATCCCCTTTTTCTCCATTCCTCCTATCCCTTTTCCCTCCACCCTCCTCTCCTTTCCCTCCACCCTCTTCTCCCCTTTCCCTCCAGCCTCCTCTCCCCTTTTCTTCCACCCTCCTCTCCCCTTTCCCTCCACCCTCCTCTCCCCTTTCCCTCCACCCTCCTCTCCCCTTTCCCTCCACCTTCCTTCCCCCCTTTCCCTCCACCCTCCTCTCCTTTCCCTCCACCCTCCTCTCCCCTTTCCCTCCACCTTCCTTCCCCCCTTTCCCTCCACCCTCCTCTCCTTTCCCTCCACCCTCTTCTCCCCTTTCCCTCCAGCCTCCTTCCCCCCTTTCCCTCCACCCTCCTCTCCCCTTTCCCTCCACCTTCCGCTTCCCTTTCCCTCCATCCTCCTACCCCTTTCCCTCCACCCTCCATGATGCCTAATGCTGCTGGAGATGGCAACGTTTGCATCAAGTGACAAAGTGTTACAGCACAGAAAGAGGCCTTTCGGCCCATCGTGTCAGCGCTGGCCATCAAGCACCTATCTATTCTAATCCCATTTTCCTGCACTTGGTCTGTAACCTTGTATGCCATGGCATTTCAAGTGCTTCTTCAATGTTGTGAAGGCTCCCTCCTCCACCACCCTCTCAGGCAGTGAGTCCCAGATTCCCACCACCCTCTGGGTGAAAATGTTTTCCCTCAAATCTCCTTGAAATCTCCTGCTCCTTATCGTAAATCTATGCCCCCTAGTTACTGATTCCTCTACTAAGGGGAAATGTTTCTTCCTATCCACTCTATCTATGTCCCTCATAATTTTCGACACCTCGATCATGTCCCCCTCTCAGCCTACTCTGCTCTAAGGAAAACAACCCCAGCCTAACCGGCCTCTCTTCATAGCTGAAATGCTCCAGCCCAAACCACATCCTGGCGAGTCTCCTTTGCATCCTCTCTCATGTAATCACATCCTTAACGTTTGTTGATTTCATTTGTTTGCTGTGTTGAGCTTGCTGTACGAAATGAGAGATTGGGAGAGCTGCGGGGAGGTGGGGGGTTTAAGTTGATAGACCTGCCCAACTTTCTGCTCAGGGCACAAACCCTTTCCCACTTGATGGGTGGGATTTTATGGCCTCACTCGGGCAAGACCGGAAATTCCCACCTGAAGTCAATGGAGATTTCCATTGCCGGACCCTTCCCCGCTCCGATCCTGGGCGGGCGAGGTGATAGAGTTCCGGCCGATGTCTCAGCCAAGTCTCCCATTAGTGCGTGGAGACACTCTTCACATCGCTGTTAAATGGTTGTCCGATGCCTGATTCCCAGTGCTGAGATTGTGGGGCGAGAGTATGAGTGAATGGATGTCTTACTTACCATCCCAACTTCTTCACTCCAGTAAAAACCATGAAATTCACCCCATAGCAGTTTACAATGCAGAACGGGGGGGCTCTTTGGTTCATCATTTCCCCATCACTCAGAACATGGCGATCCAACCTAAACCCACTCTCCCATTCATGGTCTGCAGCCTTGTAGGTTGCAGCACCTCCAGCACACATTGACCCCAGTGGTTTTTAACTTTGACTCAACTTTTAAGGGGCATCTGGACAAATCCATGAATAGGATGGGAATAGAGGGATATGGTCCCCGGAAGGGTAGGACGTTTTAGTTCAGATGGGCAGCTCGGTTGGCTTGGAGGGCCGAAGGGCCTGTTCCTGTGCTGTAATATTTTGTTCTTCGTTCTAAGTGTGACGAGGATTTTTGCTTTGGCCATCCTTTCAGGTTGGGAGTTCCAGACCCCCACCATCCCCAATTCCCCTCTTATCCTTCGAACAACTGTTCCTGCAGCTCCTGCAAAATGTGAAAATAGAAACTGAAAAATGCTGGAAACGCCCAGTGGGTCAGACAGAATCTGCGAGAGAGAAATTCAAATCTACGCCACCTCTCTGCTGAGGGAAACTTTCCTTCCTCCCCACTCTATCTCAGCACCTCAGAATGTCACACACCTCAATTAAATTAGAGCAGCATGGTGGCTAGCACTGCTGCCTCACAGCGCCAGGGACCCGGGTTCAATTTCGGCCTCGGGCGACTGTCTGAGTGGAGTTTGCACATTCTCCCTGTGTCTGCGTGGGTTTCCTTCGGGTGCTCCGGTTTCCTCCCGCAGTCCAAAGGTGTGCGCGTTAGGTGGACTAGCCATTCTAAATTGACCTTAAGTGTCAGGGGGATTAGCAGGGTAAATACATACGGTTACGGGGATAGGGTCTGGGTGGGATTATTGTTGGTGCAGACTCGATGGGCTGAATGGCCTCCTTCTGTACAGTAGGGATTCTATGATTCTATGAATTCTCCCCTCAGCAGTTCCATACAAAACAAAGCCAGCCTATCGAATCTTTCTTCATAGTTCACATTTTCCAGAGTTGCCCCTTTTCAGGCACTCTGCCCCAAGAGGGCATTGGGGAACATGCACTTCCTTGTGTTGGTCCATGGTTCTGTTTGGCAAGGTATGGTCATAGTTTGCCAGTGCCGACTACTTCCTTATAAATCTCCTAAGCTGTGTAATCAGTGGTGACCAGAACTATACACTGTACTCTAGCTGTGGCCTAACAATTGTTTTATACAGTTTCAGCATGATCTCAAACAAAAACAGAAAATGCTGGAAAATCATCAGCAGGCTTTCCAGCATCCGTGCAGAGAGATTAGAGCCAACATTTCGCGGCTCTGGCTCTATTCTCTCTGTACAGATGCTGTCAGACCCGCTAAGATTTTCCAGCATTTTTCGTTTCTGTTTCAGATTCCAGCATCTGCAGTGATTTGCTTTTCTCTGGCATGACCTCCCCGCTCTTATCATCTCTGCCTCAGTTAATATCCCTTTCCACTCTTCCCACCACCACGGTAGCACAGTGGTTAGCACTGCTGCTTCACAGCTCCAGGGACCTGGGTTCAATTCCCGACTTGGGTCAATGTCTGTGTGGAGTTTGCGTATTCTCCTCGTGTCTGCGTGGGTTTTCTCTGGGTGCTCTGGTTTCCTCCCACAGTCCAAAGATGTGCGGGTTAGGTTGATTGGCCATGTTAAAATTGCCCCTTAGTGTACTGGGATGTGTAGGTTCGAGGGATTAGCGGGTAAATATGTAGGGATATGGGGGTAGGGCCTGAGTGGGATTGTGGTCAGTGCAGACTTGATGGGCCAAATGGCCTCTTTCTGCTCTGTTTCTATTCTACTCCCATTGCCCCGTCTCTCTCTCTTTCCCCTTCCCTTTCTCCCAAAGTACGGCTGTGTTTGAAATAAAACTGTCCCTCTCTAAGGAACTTGCAGGATTGCATTTTAAAACAGTTTCCCCCACCCACCTTTCAGAATGTCCCCCAAAATGTAGCATGGTACCATCCCTGTATAAAGCAAACAAGATCTGGTTGGACACCCATGGAGCACCAGGAGAACTGTTTACGGTCACTATCTGTAACCTCATGGCCTGAGAAATTCTTCACTCCTCAATCACCATTGGCTGAGGTGATCAAAGCTGGCTCTCGGTGAAGTGTGGATGGGTTGTGCTAAGACATGCAACAGACATACTCTAGAATGAGGTACAAATCTCGTAAGGACACTACACAACATTACTGGCATGCAGAAAAAATCTAACAGGCCAGAGCAAAGCTGAACAGCTCTTACCGCATCCATAAGATAATTTCTTTTTATTCATTCGTGGGACATGGGCATCATTGGCTGGCCAGCATTTATTGCCCATC
Source organism: Mustelus asterias (assembly GCF_964213995.1). NCBI lineage: Eukaryota > Metazoa > Chordata > Chondrichthyes > Carcharhiniformes > Triakidae > Mustelus > Mustelus asterias. The sequence continues at coordinate 80,262,394 of NC_135815.1, read as the reverse complement.
CCTTGCCCGAAGTTAACCACATTGCTGTGGCTCTGGAGTCACATTTAGGTCAGACCAGGTAAGGATGACAGATTTCCTTCCCTAAAGGAGACCTGGTGTCCTTGTGCACCAGTCGCTGAAGATAAGCATGCAGGTGCAGCAGGCGGTAAAGAAGGCAAATGGCATGTTGGCCTTCATTGTGAGAGGTTTCAGTACAGGAGCAGGGATGTGTTGTTGTAATTATACAGGGCCTTGGTGAGGCCACACCTAGAGTATTGTGTTCAGTTTTGGTCTCCTTTTCTGAGGAAGGATGTTCTTGCTCTCGAGGGAATGCAGCGAAGGTTTACCAGGCTGATTCCAGGGATGGCGGGACCGATGTATGAGGAGAGATTGATTAGGTTAGGACTGTTTTCGCTGAAGTTCAGACAAATGAGGGGAGATCTCATAGAGATTTAGAAAATTTTAACAGGACTAGACAGGGGAGATGCAGCGAGGATGTTCCCAATGGTGGGGGAGTCCAGAACCAGGGGTCACAGTCTGAGGATTCGGGGTAGACCATTTAGGATGGAGATGAGGAGACATTTCTTCACCCAAAGAGTGGTGAGCCTGTGGAATTCATTACCACAGAAAGTAGTTGATGCCAAAACATTGAATGTATTCAAAAGGCGGCTGGATATAGAACTTGGGGCAAATGGGATCAAAGGTTATGGGGAAAAAGCAGGATTAGGTTATTGAGTTGGATGATCAGCCATGATCGTGATGAATGGCAGAGCAGGCTCGAAGGGCCAAATGGCCTCCTCCTATCTTCTTTGTAGTGAACTAGATGGGCTTTTCCAACAATCAACAATGGTTTCATGGTCATCAGTAGATTCTTAATTCCAGATTTTTTTTATTGAATTCAAATTCCACTACCTGCTGTGGTGGGATTCGAACCCGGGTCCCCAGAATATTAGCTGAGTTTCTGGATGAACAGTCTGGTCATAATACCTCTAGGCCATCACCTCCCCATTGTGGAGGTGGACATTAGGCCACAAGCTGAAGGAGGAGCTTCATGAACATTGTCATTCTCAGACATAGCGGAGCCCAGGATGCGAGTGCAGAAGATGAGACAGAAGTGTGCAAGTTCCCTCAGCCAAAATTGCCAAGTGGATGGTCCTAATTGGCCAGTTTCCAGTCCATTCAACGAATGCTGTGTAATACTGGAATATTTCTGAATGCTCTGGGCACAAAGGAAAGACAATGGATGGAATTCCCCCCCAAAAAAATTCTAAGTGTCGAATTTGTGGGAAAACTGGAGTAATTCACGCCGGTTTTTTCAGTGGGAGTTCAGACTAGAATCTCCCGCACTCTATGCAATGCAGAGGCCACTAGCATGAATATCATTAAATTTCAGGGGGTGGGGCCTATTCACGCTGGAGATGCTGAAACCAGCAGAACTCCATGCATGTGCAGTGGCCTCGAACTGAACCTCCCAGTTTGCTGACCAGCTCAATCGCTGGCCAGCCCAGGACCCCTGCAGTGCTGCCCCCCCCCCCCCCCCCCCCCCCCGCAACCCCCAACGGCCCGTTTTCCGGCCTGCTGACCATTCCTAGGCCGGCCTCGAACACCCTCCCGTTCCAGGGAGCCCCAACCTCTAGCTCCCCACCACCCCCCAAAAGTGATGATACCTCCCCACAACTTCCCCTGGCAGGCACCTCCCCCCCCCCAGCCTGCCCTGATTTCCAGCCCCCCGAAACAGATTCACCCCCTCCAGCAGTCCCAAACACCCCGCAACCTGCCCCAATCGCTGGCCTCCCTCCTCCCCCCATCGATCCCCATGCAGAGTAAGAAGTCTCACAACACCCATGCAGCAGGAACCCCCACCCTTTGATTGCCCCTAAGCCCCACCTCCCACCAGGCCCTGCCCCTATTGGCCCCACCCCTTGGCACTGCCCGATTCCTGATGGGCAGTGGCAAGGGGCACAGGCTAGCACTGCCAGGGTGCCCATGCCCAGGGGTCACCACCCTCCCATTGCCTGACCCCCTGGGGGGCCCCGATTGCCCCCCCCCTTCACTCCAGCGGGGCCTCCGCTAGTTCCCCGAAAGTGGGGAGCTACACTAAACCCTGCTGGAGTGAAATACTCCTGGTGGGATGAGAGATGCTATCAGGCCCGGAGAAATCAGTCCCAGGCCCGATAATCACATTAAGTAACATTAAAATAAGATGTGAAGTACTTACCTGGTGTACCCGCTGGTTTCCAGCATGAATCAGACAGTGCTGGAAATCCGGCGCTGGGAGATATGTGTGCGGCAGGAACGCATGCGTGAATCCCGTGCATGCCCGAACATGAGATTCTCCCACCTCCCTGCACTAGAAAATTAGCACGGTGGGGTGGGAGAATCACCCAGAATGTCCCTGCTAACCTTCCAGACACAGTGCTGAATATCCACGCTAGTCATTCGCCAAGTCAATCCAATGCAGCTACTAAAGCTGTCATTATCCTGAGTGTAGAATCTTTCCCATCCATATCTTATCAAGAAGTAACAGGCCTATATTAGCTCCATAGGGGGCGGCACGGTGGCACAGTGGTTAGCACTGCTGCCTTACAGCGCCAGGGACCCCGGTTCGATTCCTGGTTTGAGTCACTGTCTGTGTGGAGTTTGCATGCTCTCCCCGTGTCTGCGTGGAAATCCTCTGTGTGCTCCAGTTCCCTCCCACAGTCCGAAAGACATGCTGGTTGGGTGCATTGGCCGTGCTAAAGTCTCTCTCAGTGTACCCGAACAGGTGCCGGAGTGTGGCGACTAGGGAATTTTCAGAGTAACTTCATTGCAGTGTTAAGGTAAGCCTACTTGTGACATTAATACATAAAAATAATAAATAAATAATAAAACTATAGAGACACTGTGGGAGGAGGGGAGAGGCACTACTACACAAACCACTTCCCCCGCACCCCCTCCCCATGTTGGGAGTTATGCGAGCCGGACCCACGTAACTTGAGAAATCAGACAACTGTAAATCGACTGGAGGGCAGGCAGGTCCTCAGTTTAACATGTCATCCTAAAGACAGCACCTCGGGCAGTGCAGCACTCCCTCAGTACTGTGCTGGGAGTGTCAGTCTGGATTATGTACTCAAGAGTCCTGGAAAGGGACTCGAATCTAGTGCTCAGGGGGAGATTGCAAGCACTTGTCCAGGCTGATGCTGGTGATAAACACATCTTTCGGATAATGACTCGGAGGCAAAGCGAGGATTGAGAGGAACTGATGACAGCTCCTTTTTCAGGGTCCCTGGAGATTGCTAATTAAATTGAATTCCACTCAGACTCAGCAGAGGAGCGAGAATTCATCAAAATGCATTGGGGGTGAAGGAGCGTTAAAGAAATGGCGGCATTGCCTCTTGTGAAATTCGGATCTGCATCACTGAGTGCTGAGTAAAGCATTGTGTCATTAAAATGAGAGTGTCCTTGAACCAGGGGTGCTTGCCTTTAAAGCCCCGTTAGATCTTCAATGTTCAGTATTGTGCCGTCAGGAAACACCTTTGGTTGGATATAAACTTGCTGCGCTGACAGTTCTGTTCAACAAAAGGGTCATGAATCAGAGCAGAACAAAACAGCTGCCTCGATAGAGCGACTCTGCATCTCAACTTTGCAGGTGCAAGATAAAACTGCAGAATAGAAATTAAACGTTGCTCACCAGTGCTCAATATATCAGTAAGCCTGCCCACACTGAGGCTTCCATCAGAACCTGGCTCAGTTCCTGGGAACAATTGGCTCGGTATCAAAGGCAGACACGCTGGCTCACCCGACGGGGATGGGGGGGGGGGGGATCAAGAAGCCAGTCACCTAACCTGCCAAATGGATTGGGGAGACAGAAAGAAATTGCGAAAAATGTCGAGTACATGACTGTTCTTCCGACAAGGAAGTTGCCTCCAATTCCAAACCCAGAGTCTGCACTGGGAGGGGGGCACTCAAGTTGTATAAATTATCCTGCGAGAAACAAGCTAAAGATTGTGCCTTTTATACGCTCGGAAATGTTAGGGAATGATAGGCATCTTTGCAAGGATTCAAGGGCACTCAACCCCATTTCCACGTTGGCCTGCCTGCTAATTTGTGTGTGTGTGTGTGTTTTTTAATGCTCTGGATGTAGGTGTTAGTGATGTGACCAGCATTTAATGCCCAGCCCTTAACTAAGTTTACGATTTACATAGATGATTTGGAATTGGGGACCAAGTGTAGTGGGTCAAAATTCGCAGATGACACGAAGATGAGTTGCAGAGCAAAGTGTGCAGAGGATGCTGAAAGTCTGCAAAGGGATATAGATAGTCTAAGTGAGTGGGCGAGGGTCTGGCAGATGGAGTACAATGTTGGTAAATGTGAAGTCATCCATTTTGGCAGGAATAACAGCACAATAGACTATTATTTAAATAATTAAAAATTGCAGCATGCTGCTGTGCAGAGGGACCTGGGTGTCCTTGTGCAGGAATCACAAGGAGTTGGTTTGCAGGTGCAGCAGGTAATTAAGAAGGCAAATTGAATTTTGTCCTTTATTGCTAGGGGGATGGAGTTTAAAAACAGCGAGGTTATGTTGCAACTGTATAAGGTGCTGGTGAGGCCACACCTGGAGTGCTGTGTATAGTTTTGGTCTCCTTTCTTGAGAAAGGATATACTGGCACTGGAAGGGGTGCAGAGGAGATTCACTAGATTGATTTCAGAGTTGAGAGGGTTGGCTTATGAGGTGAGACGGAGTAGACTGGGGCTATACTCATTGGAATTCAGAAGAATGAGGGGAGATCTTATAGAAACATAAAAGATTATGAAGGGAATAGACAAGATAGAAGCAGGGAAGTTGTTTCCACTGGCAGGTGAAACTAGAACTAGGGGGCATGACCTCAAAATAAGGGGGAGCAGATTTAGGACTGAGTTGAAGAGGAACTTCTTCACACAAAGGGTTATGAATCTGTGGAATTCCCTGCCCAGTGAAGCAGTTGAGGCTACCCCATTGAATATTTTTAAGGCAAGGATAGATAAATTTTTGAACAGTAAAGGAATTAAGGGTTATGGTGAGCGGGCGGGTAAGTGGAGCTGAGTCCACAAAAAGATCAGCCATGATCTTATTGAATGGTGGAGCAGGCTCGAGGGGCCAGGTGGCCTACTCCTGCTCCTAGTTCTTATGTTCTTATGAACTAGGCTGATTCAGGGCAGTGGTTAAGAGTCAACCATGTTGGTGTAGGACTAGAGTCATATGTAGATCAGTAAGAAGGGCAGGTTTCCTTCCCTGGAGGGAAAAGCTTTTGATTTGTGACAATGGGCAGGATTTTATGGCCTCACTCAACCCAAGACCAGAAAATCCCGCCCAAGGTCAATGGACATTTCCATTGTCCACCCCTCGCCTGCTCCAATTCTGTGGTGGGCGGGGCAGTAGAGTTCCGACGAATCTGAGAGTTTTGTGGTCACCTCCATGGGTGGCACAGTGGTCAGCACTGCTACCTCACAGTGCCAGGGACCCGGGTTCGATTCCCGGCTTGGGTCATTGTCTGTGCGGAAATTTGCACGTTCTCCCCATGTCAGTGTGGGTTTCCTCTGGCTGCTCCAGTTTCCTCCCACAGTCTGAAAGACGTGCTGGTTAGGGGCATTGGCCGTGCTAAATTCTCCCTCAGCGTAGCTGAACAGGCGCCGGAGCGTGGCAACTACGGGATTTTCACAGTAACTTCATTGCAGTGTTAATGTAAGCCTACTTGTAATAACTAAACTTTACTTTTACTTTACGAGCAGCAGCTATTTTTTCCCCAGATATTTTCAAACTGATTTGTTGATTCTCAAAGCTGCCCTGGAGGGATTTCCGCACATGTTCTCTAATTTATGCAGCATGGTGGCACAGTGGTTAGCACTGCTGCCTCACAGCGCCAGGGACCCGGGTTCAATTCCAGCCTCGGATGACTGTCTGTGTGGAGTTTGCACATTCTCCCCGAGTCTGCTCCAGTTTTGTCCCATACTCCAAAGATGTGTGGGTTAGGTGGATTGGCCATGCTAAATCGACCCTAGTGTCAGGGGGATTAGCAGGGTAAATATGTGGAGTTACGGGGATAGGGCCTGGGTGAGATTTTGGTCTGTGCAGGCTCGATGGGCCAAATGTAGGAATCCCTACAGTGCAAAAGGAGGCCATTTAATGCTCCAGAGCATTAAAAACAATTGGCCCATCAAATCTGCACCGACTTTCTAACAGAACATTTTAACCAGGCCTAACTCTTGCAACCCCACAAATTTATCATTGCTGATCCACCTAACCCACATATCTTTGGACACTAAGGGTGGGACATTCTGTCCCACTCACCACGAGAACTGTAACGGGCAGGATAGGACCATGCAAAGGTTCATTGACCTCGGGCGAGATTTTCCATTCTTGGGGCGAACGCAGCCGGAAAACTGCACCCTCAGGGTGGTTTTGTGTGGGACGGGGTGGTGGTTCTGTGTGAGACGGGGTGGTGGTTCTGTGTGGGATGGGGTGGTGGTTCTGTGTGGAACTGATGGTTCTATGTGGGACTGGGTGGTGGTTCTGTGTGGGACTGGGTGGTTCTGTGTGGGACTGGGTGGTGGTTCTGTGTGGGACTGGGTGGTTCTGTGTGGGACTGGGTGGTGGTTCTGTGTGGGACTGGGTGGTGGTTCTGTGTGGGACTGGGTGCTGGTTCTGTGTGGGACTGGGCGGTGGTTCTGTGTGGGACTGGGTGCTGGTTCTGTGTGGGACTGGGTGGTGGTTCTGTGTGGGACTGGGAGGTGGTTCTTTGTGGGATTGGGTGGTTGTATTGTGTGGGACTGAGTGGTTCTGTGTGGCACTGGGTGGTGGTTCTGTGTGGGACTGGGCGGTGGTTCTGTGTGGGACTGGGTAGTTCTGTGTGGACCTTTCTCTAGGTCAATGTTCCAAGCTGGAAAGATGTCGGGATAAGTTGGACATTGACCAGAGGTGACACTGTGGGCAGAATGCACGTATGCAACTGTGGGAGGGGTTACAGCGCTTTAACTCACGTTACATAATTGTGAATCTGTTCTGTTCACGAACAGAATGAGACAGAGTTGTTTTTTTCTAAACTCTGTATCTGAACACCAATGGAGCTTTCAGTGATGCTGCCTGCAGGGGCCTACTGCAATTTGAATTGAGTGGGAAGAGGAGCTCCTCTTGAAGGGCTGCTCTGGGCTGCAGGGAGAAAGCCTGGGCCTACTCAGCACTGGCTCCAATTCAACACCAGAGCAGTTATTGGGCCAGGTTTGATCCTCACACAGCTCACTGATTGGGGACTGGTCAGCTCCAGCCAGTTCCACATCAGGCCGATAGGCTCCCCAGAAATACAAATGCAAAATAGCACGAGTTCTGGAAATTGGCTACAGAAGCTGAGGGTAATACTCGAGTCAAACAGCACCTAGGGAGGGAGGAATGGAGTTGACGTTTGTGTTAACTCGGTTTCTCTCTTCACAGATGCAGCTTGACCTGCTGAGTGTTTCCAGCACTTTCTGTTTTTATCCCAATCATTCCAATTATTTTTTGACACGAACCGAAGGGATTGTTTCTCACCTTGAGGAATGGAACCTTATCTTTCAAGGTGACACTAGACAGCCTTCCGGCCTCAACATTGAGTTCGACATCTTTCGATTTTAGCCACCACTCCCACGTTTTCAAGCTTCTGCTGTTATGATTCCTCAGGACCCAGTTTACTTACCCCATTATTAGTCCTGTTATCCCATCATTTCCTTTGTAAACCTGCCCTTCAATCTATCACAGATTGTCCCTTTGATCCCTCTTACCCCCTCCCCCACATACCTTCCCCTCCGCCTCTCCACTAGCTTCAGTCTCTAACCTTTCCCATTTCCGATGAAAGCTCATCAGCCTGCAACATTATCTCCGTCTCCCTCTCCACGAGATGCATTGTGTCCAACTGAGGGCTTCCCACATTTTTTGCTTTAATTTCCCATTCCTGGCAAGCACAGTAATCTGCTTCCATTCCTGGCCTCTTCTTTTCTGCTACGGAATTGATTTTTACATCTTGCTGAACCATAGATAATAAATTCAACTGACTCAACTGTAGGCGGCACAATGGTGCAGCGGTTAGCACTGCTGCCTCGCAGCACCAGAGACCCTGAATCAATTCCGGCCTCAAGTCACTGTCTGTGTGGAGTTTGCACATTCCCCCGTGTCTGCGTGGGTTTCCTCCGGGTGCTCCGGCTTCCTCCCACAGTCCAAACATGTGTGGGTTAGGTTAATTGGCCATGCTAAATTGCCCCTTAGTGTCAGGGGTTCCAGCAGGGTAAATACCTGGAGTTATGGGGATAGGGCCTGGGAGGGATTGTTGTCAGTGCAGGCTTGATGGGCTGAATGGCCTCCTTCTGTACTGTAGGGATTCTATGATCCCGCTTCCAAGTACATTTGGTTTCTTAAAAACTGCAACCCAAATGGCTCAAGCTCCAAGGGAACAAGCTAGTTGGAGATTACCGTTCTGGTCAGCACTTCTATTTCAGCTGTCGTGATATTACTTGTTGAATTTAACAATGGCAGGAGCTGGAATGGTTATCTATAAAGCATAGAAACCGTTCCACTACCAATTCTTTGTCTTGTATTTACTATAATTTAGGCACTTAAGAAGTTCAGAGGAAACTAGGGAAGGGTTGGCACTGAGATGACTAATCAAAAATACCATTTGCCAATTACCATCCAGGACAAAGCAGCCCACTTGATTGGCACCACATCCACCACCTTAAGCATTCGCTCCCTCCACCACCAGTGCACAGTGGCAGCAGTGTGTACCATCTACAAGATGCACTGCAGCAACTCACCAAGGCTCCTTCAATAGTACCTTCCCAATCCATTACCTCTGCCATCTAGAAGGACAAGGGCAGCAAATACATAGGAACAACACTGCAGGTTCCCCTCCAAGCCGCACACCATCCTGATTTGGAAATATATCGCCGTTCCTTCACTATCGCTGTGTACAAATCCTGGAACTCCCTCCCTAACAGCACTGTGAATGCATTTAGACACTTGGACTGCAGCAGTTCAAGAAGGCAGCTCACCACTGCCTTCTCAAGACCAGTTAGGGATGGGCAATAAATGCTGACCTCACCAGCGATGCCCACACCCCATACACAGATATTTTTGTAAAAGCTGCGATATTAATATTTGGTGTTTCCATTCTATTACTATCTATTTTGCCAATGCCATAGGAACTCTCAAAATGACAGTCACCTCAGAGACAGAAGTGGCTAAAATGTCTTAATTGGTGTTCAATTACCTTGTCACTATAACAGTAGGGAGAATGGCAATGTCGTGACTATATCATTGGACTAATAACCCACAGAATGTCAGTTCAAATCCTACTGTGGCAGCTTGAATATTTGAATTCAACTTACACATCATTTTAATTCTTTTGTTTTTAAAAAATGATCATGAGGCTGTCCATTTGTTATAAACATATCTCTGTCTTAAAATACACTCAATGACCTGGCCTCCACAGCCTTCTGTGGCAAAGAGTTCCACTCTCTGGCTGAAGAAATTCCTCCTCATCTCTGTTTTAAAGGATCGTCCCTTTAGCCTGAGATTGTGCCCCCTGGTTCTAGTTTTTCCTACTAGTGGAAACATCCACTCCATGTCCATTCTATCCAGGCCTCGCAGTATCCTGTAGGTTTCAATAAGATCTCCCCTCATCCTTCTAAACTCCAACGCGTACAGATCCAGAGTCCTCAACCGTTCCCCAGACGACAAGCTCTTTATTCCAGGGATCATTCTTGTGAAGCTCCTCTGGAACCTTTCCAAGGCCAGCACATCCTTCCATAGATACAGGGCCCAAAACCGCTCACAATACTCCAAATGGAGTCTGACCAGAGCCTGATACAGCCTCAGAAGTACATTCCTGCTCTTGTATTCTAGCCCTCTCGATATGAATGCTCATGAGCCTCGTTGAGGTTATGACACCACTGAAATGACTGAACGAGCCACTCAGTGCTATCAAACTGCAACAACAATGACTGACCAAAGACAGCCCACCATCACTTTCTCAGAAAGACGGGCAAGAAATGTCTACTCTGCCAGTAAGGGTCACATCCTAATGAATGAATTATTTTGAAATTCTAACCAAAATAGCATTTTATTAAGCTTCAATCGTCTTGTTTCAAACAAACTAACATTTTGGGGTTGTTGTACGCAGAGTGATACCATTCATTTCACCAAAGTACAGCTCATTTCCCATTTATAGATTAGGTAGTTTTCCAGACTGCTGAAATAAATATTTGCCTTCTTCACCGAGCCACTATTGGTAATCGAGTCAGGCGTACAACTGACGAGTGCAATGGCCGTGATTAAGATGCCGTCAAAATAAAATCTACTGGAAGAGTTCATTAGGTGAATCAACACCTGAATTGGAAAGGTAAGCCAGTGTTTCTCATTCGGCTAGCAATAGTTTTGCTCTTTTAGTAGTGTTTCTGGTTCAACTTCTGCAACTGCCCTTTCCCTAAATTCTGCCCTCCTCTCCCCTGTGACATTCCCTCTGTCCGCCCCCTGTATCTGCCACCCAGCTTTGCCCTGATCTCTCAATAGGGACAGCACAGTGGTTAGCACTGCTGCCTCACAGCTCCAGGGACCTGCATTCGAATCCCGGATTGGGTCACTGATGCGCATCAATTGGACACGAGGCACAAAGCTTCAGTAAAAGAAGGCTTTTATTAACTAACAATGGAACTATCAGAACTTTAACACACTATCCCAGACTGAAGGGGCCCCGCCCGAGCAGGGGGTCTTATACCTCTCCCAGGAGGCGGAGCCCGACTGGGATGTGCCACAACAGTAACAACCACAGGTGTATCAATCCCACCCTAGCCCAACAACAACATTAGAACAACCCAACAACAACATTAGAACAATCCCACAGTGGGAACCAACGATGGTTCACCACAGTCACTGTCTGTACGGAGTCTGCACGTTCTCCCCGTGTCTGCATGGGTTTCCTCCGGGTGCTCTGGTTTCCTCTGAAAGACCTGCTGGTTAGGTGCATTGGCCATGCTAAATTCTCCCTCAGTGTACCCAAACAGACACCGGAATGTGGTGACTAGGGGATTTTCACAGTAACTTCATTGAAATGTTAATGTAAGCCTACTTGTGACACTTCTTCCACCTTCCATTTCCAATCTGCCCCTCCCCCACTTCCCCTCCATTATAAGTAGGAGCGGGAGTAGGCCATTTGGCCCCCTGAGCCTGCTCCGCAAATATATTTGGGAAATGAATATAAACCAGAGAGTGGCTGCCTGGTGACATGGGCTACTTTCTCTAAACATGCCTCCTGACTCCTTTCTGTCACCCAGCTATTGCTTAAATATTAGTGACTGACTCACCAGAGTTGGGTTCCCCTGAAAAGCTTATTGCCGTTCCTTGGCCTCCTGCACTCACGCAGTGGGTGCAAACGCAGCTAATACAGTGGCTGCACCTCGGCTGGTGGAAGCTGGCTGACTTTCACTGGGATAAAGTGCAGATGGCCTTACGACTTCAAGTAGCGCTGACCCTTTGAAGGTCCGACTATCGCCATCTGGGAATGGGCACTAACAATCTGAGCTGGCTGCCCTGCTGAGACACTGGCAAAGTGCCAGACCAATTCCAATTCTCCTCCCACACCTATAGTGCCCTAAGGCAGATTTTCCTCTGTTTCCATACATAGTAATTCCCAGAATTCTGCTTGCAGGTGATTAGTGAGCAAAATGAAAGCCCATGGTATCGGGGCAATGTACCGATGTGGATAGAGAACTAGTTGATCGACAGGAAGCAGAGAGTGGGAATAAACGGGTCCTTTTCTGAATGTCAGGCAGTGACTAGAGGGCTACCGCAGGGTCCAGATCTGGGACCCCAGCTGTCCACAATATACATTAATGATTTGGACGAAGGAATTGAATGCAACATCTCCAGATTTGCAGATGACACTAAGCTGGGTGGTAGTGTGTGCTGTGAGGAGGATGCCAAGACGCCTCAGGGTGACTTGGACAGGCTGGCTGAGTGGGCAAATACTTGGCAAATGCAATATAATGTGGATAAATGTGAGGTTATCCACCTTGGTGGCAAAAAATAAGATTATCTGAATGGTGGCAATTTAGGAAAAGGGGAGGTGCAACATAGAGATTGAGAGTCATAGAGGTTTACAGCATGGAAACAGGCCCTTCGGCACAACTTATCCATGCCGCCTTTTTTTTTAAAACCCCTAAGCTAATCCCAATTGCCCGCATTTGGCCCATATCCCTCTATACCCATCGAACCCATGTAACGATCCAAATGCTTTTTAAAAGATAAAATTGTACCCGCCTCTACTACTACCTCTGGCAGCTTGTTCCAGACACTCACCACCCTCTGTGTGAAAAAATTACCCCTCTGGACACTTTTGTATCTCTCCCTCTCACCTTAAACCTATGTCCTCTAGTTTTAGACTCCCCTACCTTTGGGAAAAGATATTGACTATCTAGCTGATCTGTGCCCCTCATTATTTTATAGACCTCTATAAGATCACCCCTCAGCCTCCTATGCTCCAGAGAAAAAAGTCCCAGTCTATCCAGCCTCTCCTTATAACTCAATCCATCAAGTCCCGGTAGCATCCTAGTAAATGTTTTCTGCACTCTTTCTAGTTTAATAATATCCTTTCTATAATAGTGTGACCAGAATTGCACACAGTATTCCATGCGTGGCCTTACCAATGTCTTGTACAACTTCAACAAGACATTCCAACTCCTGTATTCAATGTTCTGACCGATGAAACCAAGCATGCCGAATGCCTTTTTCACCACTCTGTCCATCTGTGACTCCACTTTCAAGGAGCTATGAACATGTACCCCTGGATCTCTTTGTTCTGTAACTCTCCCCAATGCCCTACCATTAACTGAGTAAGTCCTGTCCTGGTTCAATCTACAAAAATACAACACCTCGCATTTCATAGAATCATAGAATCCCTACAGTGCAGAAGGAGGCCATTCGGCAGACACAAGGAGAATGTGCAAGCTCCACACAGACAGTGACCCGAGCCGGGAATCGAACCCGGGACCCTGGAGCTGTGAAGCAGCAGTGCTAACCACTGTGCTACCGTGCCGCCCCTTTTTTCTATCCCATAATTTCACACCGTCTCCTTGCCTCCTGCCAGCTGTAAACTGATGGAACCTGTTCATAGAATCATAGAATCATAGAATCCCTACAGTGCAGAAGGAGGCCATTCGGCCCATCGAGTCTGCACCGACCACATTTGTCTAAATTAAACTCCATTTGCGATTCGTCAGCCCACTGGCCCAATTAATCAAGATCCCATTGCAATTGGAGATAACTTTCTTCACTGTCCACTATGCCACCAATCTTGGTGTCATCTGCAAACTTACTAACCATGCCTCCTATATTCTCATCCAAATCATTAATATAAATGACAAATAACAGTGGACCCAGCACTGATCCCTGAGGCACACCGCTGGTCACAGGCCTCCAGTTTGAAAGACAATTCTGTACAACCACCCCCTGGCTTCTGTCAAGGAGCCAATTTTGTATCCATTTAGCTACCTCACATGACCCGGGTATCATGGTAGAACAGTCGCTGAAGATTGACATGCAGGTACAGCAAGCGGTGAGGAAAGGGAATAGCATGCTAGCCTTCATAGCAAGAGAGTTTGAGTATAGAAGTAAGGATGTCTTGCTGCAATTATACAGGGCCTTGGTGAGGCCACACCTTGAGTATTGTGTGCAGTGTTGGTCTCCTTGTCTGAGGAAGGACATTCTTGCTCTTGAGAGAATCCAGTGAAGGTTCACCAGATTGATTCCCGGAATGGCAGGACTGATGTATGAAGAAAGGCTACTGGGCTTGTACTCACTGGAATTTCGAAGAATGAGAGGGGATCTCATAGAAACATATAAAATCCTGAAGGGACTGGACAGGCGCGATGTGGAAAGAATGTTCCTGATGTTGGGGAAGTCCAGTATTAGGAATCACAGTCTAAGAATAAGGGGTAAGCCATTCAGGACTGAGATGAGGAAGAACTTCTTCACTCAGAGAGTTGTGACCCTGAGGAATTCTATACCACAGAAAGCTGTTGGGGCCAATTCATTAGATATGTTCAAGAGGGAGCTGGACGTGGCCCTTGCGTCTAAAGGGATCAAGGAGTATGGAGAGAAAGAGGGAATGGGATACTGAAAGCCATGATCATATTGAATGGTGTTGCAGGCTCGGAGGGCCGAATGGCCAACTCCTGCACCTATTTTCTATGTTTCTATAGGAAAAGTCGCCAGTCTGTCACTAGAGGCTTATAGCTTGAGGGGGGCCACTCCACATCAAACATGGCTGACTAGGAGTCTCCCCCGCTCTTACTGCCAGCCATTGGCGTGTTTGGAAGGAGTTGCAGGTTGACACATGCCATCTGTTTGGCTGCGTTATGGATGCACCTTCCTTGACCATCAAGTCGTGGGGTGGGACTCGAACCCGGAGCTTCTGGCTCAGAGGCAGGGGCGCTACCAGTGCGCCACAAGGGCTCTTAGAGTAGCAGTGATGGGAGCACAAATGGTGTCTCCCGAAAGTGGGCAGAAGGTTCATGTGCCATGGAGCCACTGCCACCCCCACAGTGTAAGCTGTAGATTTAGCAGGAGTGCACTGTACCCCAGGTTCAAGTTATTAATGTAAAAGAGAACTACCACCCCATCAGTCTATTCTGAATCATCAGTGAAGTAGTGGAAGGTGTTATTGACAGTGCTATCAAGCGGCAGTCACCAGGCAACGGTTTCTGCCTGGGTCACTCAGCCCCTGACCTCACTACAGCTTTGGTCCAAACATAGGCAAAAGAGCTGGTCTCAGAAGGTGAATTGCAAGTGATTGTCTTGAAATCAAGACACCATTTGATCGAGTGTGGCATCCAGGAGCCCTGAAAAAAATGAAAGCCAATGACAATCAGTGGAAACACTCCACTTGCTGGAATCTTACCGAGCACAGTGGGCAGCATGGTGGTACAGTGGTTAGCACTGCTGCCTCACAGCACCAGGGACTCAGGTTGGGCGGCCGTTTGTGTGGAGTTTGCACATTCTCTCCGTGCCTGCGTGGGTTTCCTCCAGGTGCTCCGGTTTCCTCCCACACTCCAAAGATGTGCAGGTTAGATGGATTGCTCTTGCTAAATTGTCCCTTAGTGTCAGGGGGGTTAGCAGGATAAATACCTAGGGTTACGGGGATAGGGTCCGGGTGGGATTGTTGTCAACGTAGGCTCGATGGGCCAAATATCCTCCTTCTGCATTGTAGGGATTCTATGATCGTATTTGTTGGAGGCCTGTCATCTCATCCCAGGACATTGCTGAAGGACCTCACCAGGGTATAGTCCTAGACCCAACCAGATTCAGCATCTGCAAGACGTGCTGGTTAGATGCATTGGCCATGCTAAATTCTCCCTCAGTGTACCCAAACAGTCGCCGGAATGTGGCGACTAGGGGATTTTCACAGTAACTTCATTGCAATGTTAATGTAAGTCTATTGTGACACTAATAAATTAACTTCAAAACTTTAAAGCGTCTTCCTCAATGGTCTCCCTTCCATCATAATTCCTGGGTGGGAATGTTCACTGATGATTGCACAGTGTTCATTACCATTTTCAATTCCTCAGATACTAAAGGGTCTGTGCCTACATGTAGCAAAACCTGGACAATATTCAGGTTTGGGCTGATACTTGGCAAGGGCCAGGCAATGACCATCTCCAATCCTCTCCTCCTGACTTTGAACAACATTGCTGAATTCCCCCATCATCAACATCCTGGGTGTCACCATTGACCAGAAATCTAACTGGAATTGCAACATAAATACCATGGCTACTGGAACAGACCAGAGACTGGAAACTCTGCAGCAGCTAACTCACTTTCTGACTCCCCAAAGCCTGTCCACCATCAACAAGGTACAAGTCAGGAGGTACCGGCACGGTAGCACAGTGGTTAGCACTGCTGCTTCACAGCTCCAGGGACCTGGGTTCGATTCCCGGCTTGGGTCACTGTCTGTGTGGAGTTTGCACATTCTCCTCGTGTCTGCGCGGGTTTCCTCCGGGTGCTCCGGTTTCCTCCCACAGTCCAAAGATGTGCGGGTTAGATTGATTGGCCATGCTAAAATTGCCCCTTAGTGTCCTGGGATGCGTAGATTAAAGGGATTAGCGGGTAAAATATGTAGGGATATGGGGTAGGGCCTGGGTGGGATTGTGGTCGGTGCAGACTCGATGAGCCGAATGGCCTCTTTCTGTACTGTAGGATTTCTATGATTTCATAAAATCATAGAATCCCTGCAGTACAGAAGGAAGCGATTTGGCCCATCAAGTCTGTACCGTCCACAATCCCACCCAGGCCCTATTCCTGTAACCCCACACATTTACCCTGCTAATCCCCCTGACACTAGGGTCAATTTAGCAGGGCCAATCAACCTAACCCACACATCTTTGGATTGTGGGAGGAAACTGGAGTACCCGGAGTTTGATGGAATATTTTCTGTTTGCCTGGAGGGGTAGATTATGACTTTCAAGAAACACAGCACTATCCAGTGATGTGGAGATGCCGGTGTTGGACTGGGATGGACAAAGTGAGAAGTCACACGACACCAGGTAATAGTCCAACAGTTTATTTAAAATCACAAGCTTTCAGAGCGCTGCTGCTTCGTCAGGTGAAGTGGAGAGAGGTGCGAGGCACAGAATATATAGGCAGTGTGATGATAGCCCGACACTAACAGGTAATCAAGAGTGGCAAAGGATAAGTACAGGCAGTGTAGTGCAATGTAGCACCATTCAGGACAAAGCAGCCCGCTTAATCAGCACCATATTCACTCTTTCCAACACACAGTAACAGCAGTGTGTACCAAGTACAAGATATACTGCAGCAACTCATTAAGGTTCCAAACCTTTCAAACCTGCGATCTCTACCTTTGAGAACCAAGGGAACAGCGGGGCACTTGGGAAGACCATCACCTGCAATTTCCCTTCCAAGTTACACACTATTGACTTTACAAGTTCTACACTAGTGTGACTTGAAAATAGATTGCCATTCCTTCATTGTTGCTGAGGTAAAGTCCCGGGACACCCTTCCCAGCAGTACCCATACAACATGGACTGCTGTGGTTCAAGAAGGCAGCTCACCACCAGTTTTACAAGGGCAGTTGGGGATGGGCTATGAATGTTGGCCTAGCCAGCAATGCCCATGTCCCAAGAATAGACAGAAGAAAGGGTGGGACCTGGTGAATGATATGTGCAAATTGTAATAATGTGGTCAGATTGTGAGTCTTTAGACACAAGTGGGATTCGAATAACTAGTTCTGCAGATAATGATTCAACTCATCTTGAGACTAATAGAAACATAGAAACATTGAAATTAGAAGCAGGAGTAGGCCACAAAATGAGGACTAGAGGAGAATTTCACTCCACAGAGGGTTTCCATTGTACGTATTTAACATTGTATAGAGGTCGCCATGACTACTGTAAAACAAATTTTAAATATCAATAATCCATGGGTTCCTCTATGCAACATCTGGACTATAAATGAAGAGTTGTCATCAGTAACTGTAAAATAACTATAAAGAACAAAGGTTTGGAAAACTGATCGCAAAGTTTGTGTATTTCTGCAACTATTTAAGCCTCCAATATAGCAGGCAGGAAGTGCACACACACATTACAAGCCAGAAGTGGGCGGCCCGATGACATAGTGGTTAGCACTGCTGCCTCACAGCGTCAGGGACTCGAGTTCAATTCTGGCCTCAGGCGACTGCCTAAGTGGAGTTTGCACGTTCTCCCGTGTCTGCGTGTGTTTCCTCCGGGTGCTCCGCTTTCTTCCCACAGTCCAAAGATGTGTGGGTTAGCTGGATTGGCCATGGTAAATTGCCCCTTAGTGTCCAAAGATGAGTAAATTAGGGGAAGTAGTGGGGTAAATGCATGGGGTTACGGGGATGGAGTTGGGTGGGAGGCTTGTTCAGAGAGTCGGTGCAGACTTGATGGGCTGAATGGCCTTCTTCTGTACTATAAGGAAACTAATGTGCCATCCATCATATAGCTATATACCAAAAACTGGTGCTTCAAGTTTATAACACACATTGAGACCCTTTGCCACATGCATGTTGAAGGGACTAAAGCCTGTTGTTTGAGGTCCCTCACTGCAAGTCTACAGCAGACAGCATCACCTGCATCAGGAAAACTAAGCCGAGATGCAGTCTGATCCATGGCCCTTAAAGGCACCAACTGTTAACCCACAACCAACAAGATAAGATTCAACTCTCCCAAATTTCAATCATATTGAAACTCAAAACTGAGCCTGTCCTAAACTCTGCTGCCTTGTGTCCTATTTCTGGTGAACCAATACTCATCTACTCACTGACCTACATTAATTCCAGTTCGCAAACAGCTCTTTAAAATGTTTATCTTTCTGTTCAAATGCCTCCAAAGCCTCCACCCTCACTACGCCTATAGCCCCCTCCAATCCTCCAATCGCTCTGCTCTATCCTCCTGTGCAGCCCCTCACTGCCTTCACCCTCACCATCCACTGCTTTTGAATGCCCCTCTCCTCAGCCTCGCCACCATTTTTTATCTGCAAACCAACCGTGCAGAAAAGCTTCAGTCAAGCTTTTGGTCACCTGCCCTAATACAGTCAACTTTGTGTTGTCCATCACTCTTCCAACCAGAATTCCCTACTAACCAGAATTCCTTACTAACGGGAAGTCTCTACTAACTGGAATTCCTTACTAGCTAGAATTCCCTGCTAACCAGAATTCCCTGCCAACCGGACTTCCTACTAGCTGGAATTCCCTGCTAACCGGAATTCCCTACTAACCAGAATTCCCTACTAGCTGGAATTCACTACTAACTAGAATTCCCTATTAACCGGGAATTCCCTACTAAGCAGAATTCCTGACTAACCGGAATTTCCTACTAACCAAAATTCCCAACTAAACTGAATTCCCTGCTAACCGGAATTCCCTACTAATGGGAATTCCCTACTAACCGGAATTCCCTACTAGCTGGAATTCCCTACTAAGCAGAATTCCCGACTAACCGGAATTTCCTACTAACCAGAATTCCCTGCTAACCAGGAATTCCCTACTAACCAGAATTCCCTACTAACCAGAATTCTACTAACTGGAATTCCCTACTAATGGGAATTCCCTACTAACCGGAATTCCTTACTAACCAGAATTCCCAATTAATCGGAATTCCCTACTGAACCAGAATTCCCTACTTACCAGAATTCCCTACCAACCAGAATTCCCTACTAACAAGAATTCTATCACAACCAGAATTCCCTACTAACTGGGAATTCCCTACTAAGCAGAATTCCCGACTAACCGGAATTTCCTACTAACCAAAATTCCCTACTAAACCGAATTCCCTGCTAACCGGAATTCCCTACTAACCAGAATTCCCTACTAACCAGAATTCCCTACTAACCAGAATTCCTGACTAACGAGAATTCCTGACTAACCGGGAATTCCCTACTAACCAGAATTCCTGGCTAACGAGAATTCCTGACTAACCGGGAATTCCCGACTAACCAGAATTCCCTACTAA
The DNA here is from genome assembly GCF_964213995.1 of Mustelus asterias. NCBI lineage: Eukaryota > Metazoa > Chordata > Chondrichthyes > Carcharhiniformes > Triakidae > Mustelus > Mustelus asterias. The sequence continues at coordinate 80,242,894 of NC_135815.1, read as the reverse complement.
CTGGAATTCCCTACTAATGGGAATTCCCTACTAACCAGAATTCCCTATTAACCGGAATTCCCTACTAATGGGAATTCCCTACTAAACCAGAATTCCCTACTAACCAGAATTCCCTATCAACCAGAATTCCCTACTAACCGGGATTTCCCTACTAAGCAGAATTCCCGACTAACCAGAATTCCCTACTAACGAGAATTCCTGACTAATTAGAATTCCTGACTAACCGGAATTTCCTACTAACCAGAATTCCCTGCTAACGGGAATTCCCTACTAATGGGAATTACCTACTAGACCAGAATTACCTCCTAACCAGAATTCCCTGTCAACCGGAATTCCCTACTAACTGGAATTCCCTCCCAACCGGAATTCCCTACTAACCGGAATTCCCTACTAATGGGAATTTCTCATGATGGTTTGACACCAATTGCCCCTTTACCAACCGGCAGCAATTACAGTTATCCGGAACCTGTATACTGTATTGTTTGCTACCTTCATTCACGTTTCAATGTAAGGTTGAAGATCAAGAAGACTGTTCTTGCATATTAGTGTCCTGTCATATTCGTTCATGCGACATGTATTGTGTTGTATTCCATTGGGAAATGGAACTCTCGACTCCTTTTTTGATTAACTCGCATCACCATTCCCCTGCCAGTAATAAAGGTTTCACTGTAGCTCATTCTGTGGCTCATGGTCAGACTATGCTCAATGGCACTCCTTCCTTTCAAATACCTGGGGATGGTTTGCTGCATTAAAGCCCTTTATAAAGTTGTGGATTGAGCTCAAAAATATTCCTAACTTGAAGGTGTTTGGCACACTTGCCTTCATCGGTCAGAGCATTGAGTACAGGAGTGGGGACGCTATGTTACAACTGTACAAGACATTGGTAAGGCCACATTTGGAGCACTGCGTACAATTCTGGTCGCCCTGCTACAGGAAGGATGTTAATTAAACCGGAAAGGGTGCAAAAAAATTTACAAGGATGTTACCGGGACTGGAAGCTTTGAATTATGAGGAGAGGTTGGATAGGCTTTTTTCCCTGGAGTGTGGGAGGATAAGGAGGTGACCGTTTAGAGGTTTATAAAATCATGAGGGGCCGAGATAAGGTAAATAGCCAAAGTCTTTTCCCCAGGGTAGGGGAATCTAAAACTAGAGGGCATAGGTTTAAGGTGAGAGGGGAAAGATTTAAAAGGGACCTGAGGGATAACTTTTTCACACTGAAGGTGGTGCGTATATGGAATGAGCTGCCTGAGGAGGTGGTAGAGGCGGGTACAATGACAACATTTAAAAGACATTTGGACAAGTACATGGATGGGAAAGGTTTAGAGGGATACGGGCCAAACGCAGGCGAATGGGACTAGTTCCATTTAGGAAACGTGGTCGGCATGGATGAGTTGGGCCGAAAGGTCTGTCCCTGTACTGTATAACACTGTGACATGATTCTAAAAGGTGGATGGAGAGGTTAGGAGGGCTGTCCGGATTCCTAACCTTATCCCTTGGCTTGCAATGATAAGCAACATAATATTTCTGTTTTCTCAACAGGAAGAAGACCTAAGGGTCGGATGGGCTCCACTTGAATAACTTTTCTTCTTGGGCAGCAGTGGGAATTCTGAGGAAAGTAGGTAGGAGGTAGCAAAGCAAATGGAGGGTCACATGGATCAAGGCAAGGGTTTGAGTCACACAGCTCCTGTGGAGGCTGGGAAGAGGAACGGCCTAATCAACACCAAAGACTTGGCGGCAGACAGCAAGGATGGCCTGGTGCCCCTTTATTCAGCGCCTCAATACCAGGGACACACATTGGGGAGTTTCCCACCTCAGAACTACATAGAGAGGAGCAGGAATGACTCTGGCCAGCAACAGGTCCTCAACCCCAGTACCCTGCAACACACGGTCGACGCCCAGTACCGACCCAGTATCATCTTGTACTCTGAGGGCGTCCTGAGACCCTGGAGCGAGAGCAACAGCTCAGACTGCTGTGAAACTACCTTTATTGAAAGCAGGTCCCCCACAAAGGATGGCCTGGACTATGGAGAAAGCCAATTTATAGACCTGGCAGCAGATGATAGCAAAGTGCAAACCTTGTCTTACGACGTGGAGGATGAGGATGACTTCCAGGAGCTGGAGGTAGGAATCTGTTTCAAAATAGTTATGGGTGGCACGGTGGCACAATGGTTAGCATTGCTGCCTCACAGCGCCAGAGTCCCATGTTCAATTCCGGCCTCGGGTTACTGTCCGTGTGGAGTTTGCACGTTCTCCCCATGTCTGTGTGGGTTTCCTCCAGGTGCTCTGGTTTTCTCCCACAGTCCAAAGATATGATTGGCCATGCTACATTGACCCTAGTGTCAGGGGAATTAGAGGGCAAATGCGTGAAGTTACAGGAATAGGGTGGGATTGTGGTCGGTATAGACTTGATGGGCTGACTGGCCTCCTTCTGTACTGTAGGGATTCTATAATTCTTCAGAATCTAACTACTGGGAGTGGAGGGTAACTTTAAGATAACCTGCCCAATGGGAGAGAGTACGGAATTGGGCCTTGCAAGCCCATTTTACAACCTCGCCTGATTTTACACTCCATTTTTTGTATTCATTCATGGGATATGGGCGTCGCTGGCTGGCCAGCATTTATTGCCCATCCCTAATTGCCCTGTCCAGAGGGCAGCTGAGAATCAACAACATTGTTCTGGAGTCACATGTAGGCCAAACCAGGTAAGGACAGCAGATTTCCTTCCTTAAAGTACATTAGTGAACCAGATGGGTTTTTCTGACAATGGTTTCATGGTTATCAGTAGATTCTTAATTCCAGATATTTTTTTTAATTGAATTCAAATTCCACCATCTGCTGTGGCGGGATTCGAACCTGGGTCACCAGAACATTAGCAGAATTTCTGGATGAATACTCTGGCGATAATATCACTAGGCTGCCCTGAAGTCAATGGAAACACAATCTGTGCTATCAGCTCCCGAGGGAGATGGCGGGGGCGGGGCGGGGGTGTGAACAATAACAACTTGCATTTACGCAGCACCTATGACATCGTTTTTTTTTTAAAGTCCCAAGGTGTTTCACAGAGCTGTTAGAAAATTAAACTTTTAGACCCAGCCCCGGGAGGGGGATAGAGAGCAGGTGACCCAGAATTTTGCCAAAGCTGTAGCCCATAAAGAACCATTGTCAAGGAGGGCAGCGAGGCAGCGAGTTTTCGGGTGGAGTTCCAGAGCTGAAGGCCCAGGCTCCTGAAAGTCAATGATGGGGGTGAAGGAAAATGGAGACCTACTAGGGGCCAGAATTCAAAGAGCGCAGAGATCTCTGAGGATCTCCGAGGACTGGAGGAGGTTACAGAGATGGGGACGTGGGAGGCCAGGAATTTCTTTAACATAATATAAATGAGAAGCAAAGGCACCTTGGCAGAATAATGACAATTGTCATGTACTGAAGGTTGCGGTCGCTGATTACAATATAAGTCTTCCCACATTCAGTAGAGGAACAATGAAAGAGTTTTTTAAAAACATTTTTTTAAATTGCAATTGTGTATTGCTTGTCAGGACCATTGCAAAGCATTTTGCAGCCCAGCGAATACTTTTGAAACGTTATAATCTCGAGAAACAGGGCAGCTAATGAATGCACAGCAAGCTCACGTGACCAGCCATGCAATAATAAGCAGACCATTCGTTTAATCTTGATCAAGGGATAACTGTTGGTCGAAAAACCAAGGAGAGCTGCCCTACTCTTCATCGGATCTTTAATGTCCACCTGAAAGGGCAGGTAGAGTCTCAGTTTAATGTCCCACCCCAAACGACCTCACCAAAGGCAGCGCAGCAGTGTCCGTGTAGATTCAACTCTGTAGTGGGGCTTAAACATGCAGCCTTCCGATGGCTGGGCATTAGTATTACCTAGCCACAACTCTGGTTGTGGCAGATGACAGTAAGAGTTTTAACAACATCAGGTTAAAGTCCAACAGGTTTATTTGGTAGCAAATACCATTAGCTTTCGGAGCGCTGCTCCTTCGTCAGATAGAGTGGAAATGTGCTCTCAAACAGGGCACAGAGACACAAAAATCAAGTTACAGAATACTGATTAGAATGCGAATCCCTACAGCCAAAGACAGGACCCTGTCTGGAGACAATACACATCTCTTTAACCTGTGCTTAATGCTCCCTCCACCCACATTGTCTGTATCTTTAAGATCTGGTTGGTTGTAGGGATTCGCATTCTAATCAGTATTCTGTAACTTGATTTTTGTGTCTCTGTGCCCTGTTTGAGAGCACATATCCACTCCATCTGACGAAGGAGCAGCGCTCCGAAAGCTAATGGTATTTGCTACCAAATAAACCTGTTGGACTTTAACCTGGTGTTGTTAAAACTCTTACTGTGTTCACCCCAGTCCAACGCCGGCATCTCCACATTGTGGCAGATGACACAGTAAGGAGTCTAACAACACCAGGTTAAAGTCCAACAGGTTTATTTGGTAGCAAACACTACCCAGTCCAACGCCGGCATCTCCACATCGTGGCAGATGACACCAGGGGGTCACCCTATCCATTAAACTGAAGCCAGTCAAGAACAGTAATTGTTAGCAAAGCTAGGCTGACGAACTGTTGTGTTAATTAGGTCACCCAATCACCTTTCAGTTCCCACGTTAAATGCTTTTGCCCAGATTGACGTAAACAAAATGAAAGTAAACACCGTCCTGTAATGATATGAAGCAGATTGCCAGTAATGACTGCGTGGGAGCAGAAGCAGGAAGAAGTCATATCAAGGATGTCATTATCTGCCAGAGTTTACTGCGAGGCAGTTTAACTATCTAACCAGCGGACATAGATTGAGGAAAATTGGAAGAAGACCAGGTAAAACATTTATTCAGCACACTTGAGTTATTAGGAGCAGGGGCATACTGCCACGGCACAGTGGTTAGCAGTGCTGTCTCACAGCGCCAGGGATCCGGGTTCGCTTCCCGGCTTGGGCCACTGTCTGTGCGGAGTCTGCACGTTCTCCCCGTGTCTATGTGGGTTTCCTCCGGGTACTCCGGTTTCCTCCCACTGTCCAAAAGATGTGCTGGTTAGGTGCATTGACCATGCAAAGTTCTCCCTCGTGTACCTTAACAGGCTCCAGAGTGTGGCGAGTAGGGGATTGTCACAGTAACTTCACTGCAGTGTGAACACACCTACTTGTGACACTAATAAATAAACTTTAAACTTCTTCCAGTCCCGCTGCTACCAACAGGGTTTCCTATTGTTCACCCCCTCTGCCACCAGGGAACCCACAGCAAGGGGTCAGCCTCGGCTGGACCGGATGATCCTACCAGCAGGTACGGCCAGAAAATCCCACCTTTAATGTGTAAAAATCTGACAACTTTCCTCCCCTCTGCCTATTTTAACTTCTTTCAACTTGCCAAGGCGATGGGCTACTGGTATTATCTGTTAATCCAGAAAATCAGCTAATATTCTGGGGACCCGGGTTCAAATCCCGCCACAGCAGATGGTGGAATTTGAAATCCATTAAAAATATCTGGAATTAAGAATCTACTGATGACCATGAAACCATTGTCGGAAAAACCCATCTGGTTCACTAATGTCCTTTAGGGAAGGAAATCTGTTGTCCTTACCTGGTCTGGCCTACGTGTGACTCTAGGGCCACAGCAATGTGGTTGACTCTCAACTGCGCCTTGAACAAGGGCAACTAGGGATGGGCAATAAATGCTGGCCGGCCAGCAACACCCATTTCCCATGAATGAATGAAAAAATGTTTAGCATCTTTTTAAATGCTTCCAGAATTTCCCTCTTCTCTGCTCTGTCTGAACGTTCATTCCAGGTGTTGATCAGTTTTTATGATAAAGGTATCAGTCTTCAATGTGCGATTTACTCATTTGAACCCACGTCTTACTTTAAATCAAATGCCTAGAGTAATACTCTGGACTTATGCTTTCTACCTCCATGATGCCCATGATTGCGTGCAGTTCTGGTCACCACACTTCCAGAAGGACATGGACATTTTGGAGAGAGTGCAAAAAAGGTTCACCAGGATGTTTTCTGATCTCGAGGGCATTGGCTATGAAGAGAGGTTGAATAAACTAGGATTGTTCTCACTGGAAAATTGGAGGCTGAGTGGAGAGCTGATAGACGTCTACAAAATTATGAGAGGTATAGACAGGGTGGATAGTCAGGAGGTTTTTCCCAGGGTGGAAGTATCAATTACAAGGGGGCACAGGTTCAAAGTGAGGGGGGGAAAGTTTAAAGGAGATGTGCGGGGGAAGTTTTTCATGCAGGGAGTGTTGGATGCCTGGAACGCGCTGCCAGAGGAGGTGGTGGAAGCAGGAACATTAGCAACATTGAAGAAGCATCTGCATGGGTACATGAAAAGGAAGGGAATAGAGGGTTATGGTCCAAGTAAGGGCAGAAGGTTTTCTTTTAGTTTAGTTAGGGCATCATGATCAGCACAGGCTTGGAGGGCCGAAGGGCCTGTTCCTGTGCTGTACTTTTTTTGTTCTTCTTTGTTCTTTGACTCCTATCATGAGGCACAATGGGGCAGCATGGTGACACAGTGGTTAGCACTGCTGCCTCACAGCGCGGTGGCACAGTGGTTAGCACCGCTGCCTCACAGCGCGGTGGCACAGTGGTTAGCACCGCTGCCTCACAGCGCGGTGACACAGTGGTTAGCACCGCTGCCTCACAGCGCGGTGGCACAGTGGTTAGCACCACTGGCTCACAGCATGGTGACACAATGGTTAGCACTGCTGCCTCACAGCATGGTGACACAGTGGTTAGCACCGCTGCCTCACAGCATGGTGACACAGTGGTTAGCACCGCTGCCTCATAGCGCGGTGACACAGTGGTTAGCACCACTGGCTCACAGCATGGTGACACAATGGTTAGCACTGCTGCCTCACAGCATGGTGACACAGTGGTTAGCACTGCTGCCTCACAGCATGGTGACACAGTGGTTAGCACTGCTGCCTCACAGCGCCAGGGACCCGGGATCAGTTCCCAGCTTGGGTCACTGTCTGTGCGGAGTTTGCATGTTCTCCCCGTGTCTGTGTGGGTTTCCTCTGGGTGCTCCGGTTTCCTCTTACAGTCAGAAAGATGTGCTGGTTAAATGCATTGGCTAAATTCTCCCTCAGTGTACGCGAACAGGCAGCAGAGTGTGTGGCGATTAGGGGATTTTCACAGTAACCTCATTGCAGTGTTAGCCTACTCGTGACACAAATAATAAACTTTAAGCTTTACTTTTAATCATTTATTCCTCTCAGATACCACTCCTCCTGGCTAACAAGCCAAAATTTTCCAGTCCATTCATATAACTCAGGCCCTTGCCACTCGGTCATTAGCCTTTGCTTCTTTGGTACTCTGCCTCCAGTTTTAAATGTCTCTCTTGTTAAGACCCAAGCCAGAAACTCCAAGATGTTTTGTAAAGTTAGCCTAGACCCTAAGTTTTACCTTTGATTTTGGCATTGGTAAGCATAAGGTGTTCCACTCCAGGTATGATTCAATTGATCCACCAGGAAGCTTTTATCAAACAAAGTTTATTTAAGAACACAGTTTAAATATAACAAAAAGAATTAACATAACTTTTATCAATTACTAAGTTTAAACATGACACAATATATATAACTCCTGACAGCTAGCTATCTCTGTTGTTCCAAGTCAAACACCAGTCAATGACTTCAGTCTCTGGCAGCTCACTCCATATACGCACCACTCTCTGCATGAAGAAGTAGCCTCACAGGTCCTTTTTGAATCTTGCCCCTCTCACCTTAAACCTGTGCCCTCTAGTTTCAATTCCCCTTCCCTGGGAAAAAGACTATAGCTGGGATTTTACAACCTCGCTCGAGCAAGGCTCATAAATTCTTGCCCGAGGCCAACTGAGAATTCCGTTCTGTGAGCCTCGCCCGCCCCGATAAAATTCCGGCCTATGTGCGTTCATCCTATCTATGCCCCTCATGATTTTATACATCTTAATAAGACCACCTCTCATTCTCCTACGGTTCAAGGAATAAATTCCTAGCCTGGCCAACTTCTCCCTATAACTCAGGCCCACTAGTCCACCAATCTCCACATTAACTCATTGATCCTGATTGTCAGTGTTTCACAAACTCCCTCCCTCACCTCTCTCAGGGGTTAAGTGCTATCTATCCCTGGAGATGTATTTGTTTCTGGTCTATTAAACCTGATTGGTACCTCCATCATTAAAGCCATCATTCTTCCTTGGTTACCTCTGTATTCTGGTCAATATTCATCCTGCATCCAATGTCAGTCAGAGAAATGATCTGCTTGAGAAGATTGCGTGTCTCATGCCTTCCCTTGTGAATATTCACAGGAATCAATAATTCAAAACATTTGTGATGGTCATGTGATCGTTTAAGACACTTGCACCCTTTATGATCCTGAATCCTTCTCTAACTATTCTGACTACAGGGTTGTCAGCCCCTGCCTCAATGTAATAGCCTCATCTGAGTCTGAACAAAGAACAGGACAGCACAGGCCCTTCGGCCCTCCAAGCCCGTGCTGATCATGATGCCTTAACTAAGCTAAAAAAAAACCTTCTGCCCATATTTGGACCATATCCCTCTATTCCCTCCTTATTCATATACCCATCCAGATGCCTCTTAAATGGTGCTAATGTGCCTGCTTCTACCAAGGCCGGAATTGAACACGGGTCCCTGGCACCGTGAGGCAGCAATGCTAACCGCTGTGCCACCGTGTCGCTTATGCCGTATATACAACGTCCAAGTCCCAGGAATTAATTAAAAGAAAACATGAGTGTCTTACAATAATGCTGTGGCAGCGCACCACTCCCCCGCACATCTCGCTTAAACTTTCCCCCTCTCACCTTGAACTTGTGCCCCCTGACACCTCCACCTTGGAAAAAGCCTGTCTATACCTCTCATAATTTTGTAGACCTCTATCAGGTCTCCCCTCAGCCTCCATCTTTCCAGTGAAAACAATCCTAGTTAATTCAACCTCTCCTCATAGCCAACACCCTCGAGACCAGGAAACATCCTGGTGAACCTTCTTTGCACTCTCTCCAAAGAAGGTAATGGATTCAAGTTCCACTTCAGAGATTTGAGTACATAATCCAGGCTGACACTGCAATGTCAGTACTGAGGCAGTGGTGAATGGTTGTCAGTGCCCAGCTTTTGGACTGAACATTAAACCAAGACTGGGTTCCCTCTCAGGTGTATAAAAGATTCCAGGGTGCTATTTCAAGGAAGAACAAGGGAACAATCTCTATGTTCAAAATATATCGCTCATCAAACATCACAATGAGAAATTATCTGGTCCGCCCCACCCCCACCGGCGACATAATCAGGTTCAGACCGAGAAGGGGTGTAAATCTGATTACCATGAATCGAAATACATTTTAACATTACTAACTGGCTTAATGCTGATGCTTCTAGGGGCGTTAGATGATCCCCCGCTGGCGTGACGTCACGCTGACGGGAATCACTATTGGTTTTCAAAAATGGAAACCAGTCGTGATGACCATGGTGGGGACACGGATGTGAGTATAACCCCCAGGTGGTGAGAGACATGGCAGGGCACTGCCCTGGCACTGCCAGGTTGGCAGCAAGGCCAGGGCCAGGGCTTTTAGGGTAGCCCATTGGGGGAGGGGACTTCCCATTATGTGAGGGGTGGAGCAATGGTGGAGAGGTTGTACTTACATGGCAATGGGGAGGTTGGCCGGACACTGAGAATGGGGGAAAGGCGGGGGGGCTGAAGCTGTGTGTGCCCCCAATACTGGCAAATGTGATAGCTGTGTGGCGTGGGGGGTGGACTAATCATTGAGTGGTGTAGGGGAGGTTGGATCTCTTTATTCAAGGGCTGGGGTGATGGTCCCGATGTCTGTTGGGGGGGAAGGAGGGCCTTTAGTATTACTTTGTAATTGGAGCGCCCTTCACTCTCAAGACCGGCTTTTTACTGACAAAATGTCAGAAGGTGTGGAATGAAAACCTGGGCCTGTGTTTAATTTGGTGCCTAGCTCCTCATACTGACAACGCAGAACCTCCTTCCTCATTCTGCCTATGTTTTTGGTACCTACACGGACCACAACCGTTGGATCCTCCCTTCCCCCTGCAAGTTCTTCTCCAGCCCTGAGCAGATGTCCTGAACCCTGGCACTGGGCAGACAACACAGCCGTCTGAACTCTGGCTCTGTGCTGCAGAGAGCAGTGTCAATCCCCCTCACTATACTGTTCCCCTAGGACCACTACATTCCTTTCTGCTCCCCCCACTTGAATGGCTTCCTGTACCACGGTGCCAGGGTCAGTCAGCTCATCCACCCTGTAGCCCCCATTCCCATCCAAACAAGCTGAGAGGACCTCAAAGCTGTTGGACAATGGCAGAGACTGACACTCCTGCCCTCTGAGTCCCCTTACCTGTCTCAGCTGCAGTCACACCCTCCTGTCCCTGACCATATTCCAAACCAGAGGATCCTATCCTAAGGAGTGTGACCACCTCCTGAAACAAGGTGTCCAGGTAACTATCTCCCTCCTTGATATGTCGCACTGTCTGCAGCTTAGCCTCCAACTCGGTGACTCTGAGCCAAATCTTACTTGCTGCAGACATGCTTGCCCTGGATAACACTGGTATCCATGAGCTGCCGCGTACCACATCACCTGTCCTGCCATACTTATAATTAATTACTTAACTATTTTATTCAATTACTTATTTGCTTTTGGATATTTATTAATCTCATCACAAATTTGGTACCATTTTAAACCTTTCGAAAATAGACCACTTACCGGATGTTCACCAGATACACCAGACACAAATGTGAGGTAATGCATTTTGGAAGGTCTAATACAGGTAGGAAATATACAGTAAATGGCAGAACCCTTAAGAGTATTGATAGGCAAAGGGATCTGGGTGCACAGGTACACAGGTCACTGAAAGTGGCAATGCAGGTGGAGAAGGTAGTCAAGAAGGCATACGGCATGTTTGCTTTCATCGGCCGGGGTATTGAGTTTAAAAATTGGCAAGTCATGTTGCATCTTTATAGAACCTTAGTTAGGCCGCACTTGGAATATAGTGTTCAATTCTGGTCGCCACACTACCAGAAGGATGTGGAGGCTTTGGAGAGGGTACAGAAAAGATTTACCAAGATGTTGCCTGGTATGGAGGGCATTAGCTATGAGGAGAGGTTGGAGAAACTTGGTTTGTTCTCACTGGAATGATGGAGGTTGAGGGGCTACCTGATAGAAGTCTACAAGATTATGCGAGGCATGGACAGAATGGATAGTCAGAAGCTTTTTCCCAGGGTGGAAGAGTCAATTACTAGGGGGCATAGGTTTAAGGTGCGAGGGGCAAGGTTTAAAGGAGATGTACGAGGCAGATTTTTTTACACAGAGAGTAGTGGGTGCCGGGAACTCATTGCCGGGGGAGGTAGTGGAAGCGGATACAGTAAGGATTTTTAAGGGGCGTCTTGACAAATACATGAACAGGATGGGAAAAGAGGGATATGGTCCCCGGAAGGGTAAGGGGTTTTAGTTAAGTCAGGCAGCATGGTCAGTGCAGGCTTGGAGGGCCGAAGGGCCCGTTCCTGTGCTGTAATTTTCTTTGTTCTTTGTTCTTTGTGCTACTCACCAACAACTCGCTTATTCCAATATAGTAGAGCAGAATCCAATTTCTAGTGGGTAAAAAAACAAAGGAGTACCTCCCTCCCCTTCTCATCAAACTCCTCAACTCAACAACCTTCACACTCTGTTGAGGTTGCACTCCCATTAACACATATTACGCCTGTAATAGAATATTTATTTGCTGTATTAACATACAAATTAACTACAGAGTCGTTCAAAAAACGTTTGGGGCGGGATCTTTCCGGCCGCGCTCGCTCCAAGTCCGGAGAATCCCACCCGAGCTCAACAGACCTTTGCATGGTCCACTTCCAGCATGCCACGATTCCCATGGTGGGCAGGACGGGAAAATTCTGCCCCTGGTTTTCGGATGTGTTTGGTTTTCGGATGTGTGGATAAAGGATACTTGACCAATACAAACGATTGGTCTAGTTGGACCAAGGAGCGGCACAGGCTTGGAGGGCCAAAGGGCCTGTTTCCTGTGCTGTACTGTTCTTTGTTCTTTGTTCTTTGGTTCGTCGGGTGGGATTTTCCAGTCCTGCCCACCAGCGGGACATTCCTGTCCCACAAAAGTCAAACCCCCACCACGGGTTCCCCAGCAGTGGGATGGGCAAGCCATGCAAAACACCCTAGACATCAGCGGGACTGGAAGCCAACGGCGTGCTGCCTCCATTGCAGGAAAACCTGCTGGGTGGGGAGAGAGCTGGGAGGGTGGGTCTTGGAAATTTCCAACTGGATCCCAGATCATTTCCAAGCCATTCAGTCCTAGACACCACCACCCATGTAAGAGATAAGATGCAGAGTCATCAAAATCATGCTCAGGCTATAAGGACTCAATTACAGGTTGCCTAGATTAGCCTTGTATTCTCTTGAGTATAATAGGTCCAGGTGTTTAAGATGATTATGCAGCAAACTATCTATTTCCTCTGGTGGGAGTCCAGACAAGCAGCGCAACTTTCAAATTGGAGCTAAGTAGAGTGGTCAGGAAGCACTTCCTCACATAAAGAGAGGTGGAAATCTGGAACCCTCCCCACGCAACACCAACACAAAAAAAGTCTGTTCAAGCTGGATAAATTAAAAATGTTCAACCTGAGGATAATAGACGTTTGATAAACAAACAGACTGAGGGATATGGGACTTATGCCTTTAAGGAATAGCAGTATGACATCACTTTAAAGGAACTGTGTCATGTGATCCAGCCTCAGTTTCGCTTTGGCCTGGAGCAGAGCACAAACACACAGTTCTGCAGCTCTGATCTCTTCATGCTTTCGATCCATTTGTACATCTTCACATGTTCCTAGAATTAATAAATGAACCCACAACGCATTTGCACAATCCCTTATGAATGATTGGTTCCTTGTATACCTTTATAAAGCAAACGGCTGAACTTTAGTCAGGTAAATGGCGGTAGGATCCAGATTAGCCTTGATCTCATTGAATGGCAAAGTAGGTTTGGGGGGCTAAATGAGTTGTTCCTCCATTCCAATCATTTTATGGTCATTGCTCTGTGAAGATGTCACAATTTCCATCATCTGTACGCTGCTTGAGTCACTAATAAACGCCAGGTCAAGGTGAACACTTGCGCCAGAATTCTACCGCCCCACCCGCCATGGAATCGGAGCAGGTGAGAGGCAGACAATGGAAATGTCCTCGGGCAAGATTTTCCCGTCTCGGGTTGAGCGAAGCTGTAAAGTCCAACCCTTCCACTTGGAGCTACCTCGAAGCAATAGGTCATGAAGCAGTCATGCATTGCATTTACTGACCCTCACTCAATACTATTGGGCTTTTCCCAGTTTCCTATTAAAATTACTTTCCTATTCTCACAATGCTATTTTACTTCTTCACAACAATCTTCCTTATGCCAGCCTGCCAGTGTGCATGGTACACCTGGAGACAAATTTTCCTCTTTGAGGTGGGCACAGCAGGTCTGGAGGTTTCCTGACCTAACAATCGCACCTACTGAGTGGCTATGCCTGCCCACATTGGTGGGTGGCAGGGATGGGATAGAGAGGGGACCACCACCTCCCAAAACAGGCCCAAAGTGGAAATGGAGGTGGACAGATTAGAAGCCCCACCTCCATTCACTAGGACAGCGGCCCAGTTCTGTACATGAGTGTTAAGTACCCAAACCCTCATCCCTCAACCCCCTCACCTCCCTCAACCCCCCATGCCCCCTCCAGACACTTCGTTCACCCTCTATAACCACCCTGTCCCCCAATATCCCTCTATGCCCTCTCCCACTCTGTATCTGCCCATTCCCATTCACTCAGTATCCACGATGGACAGAACTCATGAGCCCTCTACTTACAGGGGAAAGTCTCTTCAGATACTCATGAAACTGTCAAAATACAATCTCACCAGACATCATGTGGTTCTATTTCAATCTGCAACCATGTGTATCTCATGTAATTTAGCTGATTGAATAGAAATCCAGAAACAGTCTTCAAATAGAGTGCTTTCTGCCATTTTGTAAGAAAAGCGATACATTTTTTATATTCCTTCTTATTATCAATTCAGCTAAAACTGTAACGTAGAAAAAAATGGGATGTGATAATGTGAGGCATGCCACAGACGCCACATTGTGATGGTTGTAGCACACACACTGAATCATAGAATCCCTATAGTGCAGGAAGACACCATTCGGCCCATCGAGCTTGCACCAACAACAATCCTACCCAAGCCCAATCCCCGTAACCCCACGTATTAACCCTGCTAACCTTCCTGACTCTAAGGGGGCAATTTATCATGGCCAATCAACCTTACCCGCACATCTTTGGAGTGTGGAAGGAAACCAGAGCTCCCAGAGGAAACCCACGCAGACACGGGGAGAACATGCAAACTCCACACATTCACCCGAGGTCAAAATTGAACCCGGGTCCCTGGCGCTGTGAGGCAGCAGTGCTCACCACTGTGCCATCGTGCACCCCATGGCTGCCGTAAATACACAGATCATGGCGTTAATCAATATTCGATAGTGACTTGATTCCAGTGGTACCGTTCTGGAACTCACCCTCCAACTGATGCCCTCTCTTAAACTTGCACAGCTGCACACACAGGAGGAAGGTCACCCCCGCACCCCACCCCGAACCCCCCCCCCCCCCCCACCTCAACCTCTAAGGGATCATCACCTGCTTATAGATAAACTGCCGATTAATTACCTCTGGCTGTAACTTCAATTACACAAATGCATGGATCTTTCAGTTTATAGCCAGTCACAAAGTCTGTGAGGAGTGGAGTGTTGGGTGCTTGCTATAGGGGGAGTACAGTGAAGGTTCACCTGGCTGCTTCCTGGGATGGCAGATCTGTCATATGAGGAGAGACTAAGTCAGTTAGGATTATATTCACTGAAGTTTAGAAGAGTGAGAGGGGATCTAATAGAAACTTATAAAATTCTAACAGGGTTAGACAGAGTAGATTCAGAAAAAATGTTCTCAATGGTGGGGGAGTCCAGAACTAGGGGTCATAGTTTGAGGAAAAAGGGTAGGGCTGAGTTGAGGAGAAACTTGTTCACCCAGAGAGTGATGAATGTGTGGAATTCACTGCCACAGAAAATAGTTGAGGCCGAAATATTGTGTGATTTCAAGAAGAAATTAGATATAGCTCTTGGGGCTAAAAGGATCAAGAAACATGGGGGGAAGGGGGGATCAGGGTATTGAATTTGATGATCAACCATGATCAAAATGAATGGCAGAGCAGGCTCGAAGGGCCGAATGGCCTACTCCTGCTTTTATTCTCTATGTTTTAGGTACATTGTTTTAGATAGTGTGGAGGAGTGTGCCTCTCCAGGGGTAAGACACAGTGACCAGGTCACTGGCACACAGTCAGGCTCTGTGGCCCGGAAAGGGAAGAGAGGGGTTAGGAGAGCGATAGTGGTGGGGGATGCGTCAGTTAGAGGGACAGACAGGCGATTCTGTGGGGGCGAACGGGACTCCAGGATGGTAGTCTGCCTACCTGGTGCTGGGGCCACGGATGTCTCCGAGCGGATAGGAGGCATATTAAAAGGGGAAGATAAAGAAACGGATGTCATTATACACATTGGTGGAAATGACGTAGATAGGAAGAGTAGGGGGGTCCTAAGAGAGCAATTCAGGGAGTTGGGAAATAGGTTACAAAGTAGGGTCACTAGGGTGGCCATCTCTGGGCTGCTCCCAATGCCTCGTGCCAGTGAGGCTAAGAATAGGGAATTGGTTCAAATGAATGCCTGGCTAAAGGACTGGTCCAGGAGGGAGGGCTTTATTTTCATAGACCAATGGGAAGTTTTCAGGAGAGGATGGCACCTGTACAAGAGGGAGGGGTCACAACTAAGTTGGAAGGGCACAAATATCCTGGCTGGGAGCTTTGCTAATGCAGTTCGGGGGGGTTTAAACTAGTATGGCAGGGGGGTGGGGATCAAACTATTAGGTCTATAAGTGTGGTGGCTGGGGACGAGCTTGGGGCTGGGACAAGGCTGGCAAAGAAGAAGAGCACTCTGGGGGAGGACGACCTCACTGAGCCTGGGGGTCTGGAGTGCTTATACTTCAATGCAAGGAGCATAGCAGATAAAACAGACGAACTTGGGGCCTTAATGCGCACGAGGAATTTGGATGTGGTTGCGGTGACAGAGACTTGATTGAAAGAGGGACAGGACTGGCAGCTGAATATTCCAGGGTACAAGTGTTTTAGGCGAGACAGAGGAGGGGCCAAAAGAGGTGGGGGAGTAGCAGTATTGGTTGGAGAGCATATTACAGCGGTGCAGAGGGAGGACAATTCGGAGGAGTCGTGTAGCGAGTCACTCTGGGTGGAGCTTAGAAACAGGAAAGGCGCAGTCACTATGTTGGGGGTGTACTACAGGCCCCCCAACAGCCCAAGGGAAGTGGAAGAATGGATATGTCAGGAGATACTGGATAGGTGCAGGAAATATAGGGTTGTTGTAGTGGGAGACTTCAATTTCCCTGGTATAGACTGGAAATCGCTGAGGGCAGGGACTCTGGATGGGGAGGAATTTGTAAAATGTGTACAGGAGGGTTTGTTGGAACAATATGTGGAGAGCCCAACTAGAGAGGGGGCTATACTGGACCTGGTACTGGGGAATGAGCCCGGTCAGGTCTTCAAAGTTTTGGTTGGGGAACATGTGGCAAATAGTGACCACAATTCTGTTAGCTTTAGGATAGTGATGGAAAAGGATGAGTGGTGTCCCAAGGGGAAGGTGTTGGATTGGGGGAAGGCTAACTTTATTGGGATCAGGCAGAAATTGGCAGCTCTTGATTGGGAGAGGCTGTTTGAGGGTAAATCCACATCTGGTATGTGGCAGTCTTTTAAGGAACGGTTGTTAGGGCTACAGGACAAGCATGTGCCTGTAAAAAAGAAGGATAGGAAGGGTAGGATTAGAGAACCGTGGATAACCAGGGAAATTGAGGGACTGGTCAAAAGGAAAAGAGAGGCGTATGTTAGGTCCAAGCAGCTAAAAACGGAGGGAGCTCTGGAGGAGTACAATGAAAGTAGGAAAATACTCAAACGGGGAATTAGAAGAGCAAAAAGGGGTCACGAAATGTTCTTGGCAGACAGGATTAAGGAGAATCCCAAGGCATTTTATTCATACGTTAGGAACAAAAGGGTTGTTAGGGAAAAAATCGGACCTCTCAGGGACAAAAGTGGGGACTTATGCTTGGAGCCCAAAGAGGTAGGGGAGATCCTAAATGAATACTTTGCGTCGGTATTCACAAAGGAGAGGGATGTGTTGACTGGGAGTGTCTCGGAGGGGAGTGTTGAACCGTTGGAGAAAATCTCCATTACAAAGGAGGAAGTGTTAGGTTTGTTAGAGAATATAAAGACTGACAAATCCCCAGGGCCTGATGGAATCTATCCAAGGCTGCTCAGGGAGACGAGAGGTGAAATCGTTGGGCCTCTGACGCAAATCTTTGTCTCGTCACTGGACACAGGTGAGGTCCCAGAGGATTGGAGGATAGCCAATGTGGTCCCGTTATTTAAGAAGGGTAGGAAGGATAACCCGGGTAATTATAGGCCGGTGAGCTTGACGTCCGTGGTGGGGAAGTTGTTGGAGAAGATTCTTAAAGATAGGATGTATGCGCATTTAGAAAGGAATAAACTCATTAACGATAGTCAACATGGTTTTGTGAGAGGGAGGTCATGCCTCACTAACCTGGTGGTGTTTTTTGAAGAAGTGACCAAAATGGTTGACGAAGGAAGGGCCGTGGATGTTGTCTATATGGACTTTAGTAAAGCGTTTGACAAAGTCCCTCATGGTAGGCTAGTGAAAAAGGTTGGATCCCATGGGATAAAGGGGGAGGTGGCTAGATGGGTGGAGAACTGGCTTGGTCATAGAAGACAGAGGGTGGTAGTGGAAGGGTCTTTTTCCGGCTGGAGGCCTGTGACTAGTGGTGTACCGCAGGGCTCTGTATTGGGACCTCTGCTGTTTGTGATTTATATAAATGATCTGGAAGAAGGAGTAACTGGGGTGATCAGTAAGTTTGCGGACGACACAAAACTGGCAGGACTTGCAGATAGTGAGGAACATTGTCAGAGGCTACAGAAGGATATAGATAGGCTGGAAATTTGGGCAAGGAAATGGCAGATGGAGTTCAATCCTGATAAATGCGAAGTGATGCATTTTGGTGGGAATAATGTAGGGAGGAGCTACACGATAAATGGAAGAACCATAAAGGGTGTAGAGACGCAGAGGGACCTGGGTGTGCAAGTCCACAGATCCTTGAAGGTGACGTCACAGGTGGAGAAGGTGGTGAAGAAGGCATATGGCATGCTTGCCTTTATAGGACGGGGCATAGAGTATAAAAGTTGGGGTCTGATATTGCAGATGTATAGAACGTTGGTTCGGCCGCATTTGGAATACTGCGTCCAGTTCTGGTCGCCACACTACCAGAAGGACGTGGAGGCTTTGGAGAGAGTACAGAGGAGGTTTACCAGGATGTTGCCTGGTATGGAGGGGCTTGGTTATGAGGAGAGATTGGGGAAACTGGGGTTGTTCTCCTTGGAAAGACGGAGGATGAGGGGAGACTTAATAGAGGTGTATAAAATTATGAAAGGCATAGATAGGGTGAACGGTGGGAAGCTTTTCCCCGGGTCGGTGGTGACGTTCACGAGGGGTCATAGGTTCAAGGTGAAGGGGGGGAGGTTTAACACAGATATCAGAAGGACATATTTCACACAGAGGGTCGTGGGGGCCTGGAATGTGTTGCCGGGCAAGGTGGTGGAGGCGGACACACTGGGAACGTTTAAGACTTATCTAGACAGCTATATGAACGGAGTGGGAATGGAGGGATACAAAAGAGTGGTCTAGTTTGGACCAGGGAGCGGCGCGGGCTAATTGTTCCTGGTTTCTCGTTTCAAGGCTTCATTCTATGATCATCTTGCTGGTGCCAGTACAGAGCGAGACTGCGGATAGTTGGGAACCTGTCTCGGGGGCAGGGAATTCATATGGTGTTCGTGGAAGTGGAAATGACTAGGGTTTGGAAGCATTTTCCGATCAGGGCCATTGTGATCTCCTGGACTCGTTTCGATCGCCTCAGGGGGTCGGAGAGGAATTTCCCAGATTTTTTTTTTCCCCATATTGGCCCTGGGGTTTTTCACTCTGGGTTTTCGCCTCTCCCTGGAGATCACATGGTCTGGAATGGGGGGGTGGGGGTGAGTTAACAGGTTGTAATGAACAAAGCATCGTAGCTGTGAGGGACAGCTCGGTGGATAGGATATTGGTATGTAGATAGGCTGGAAAACTGGGCGGGGATCCTGGATTCAGGATTCAATCCTGGACCGGGGAGCGGCGCGGGCTTGGAGGGCCGAAGGGCCTGTTCCTGTGCTGTATTGTTCTTTGTTCTTTGTTCTTTGTTTCTATGAAAGAGTTCTTGCTGACTCCAAGGCTTCTGCATAAACCAGTTGCTCCTGGCATGAGTTCACTCATAGCCATTCCCCTGGGAACACAGCATGACTTGGAGAATGAGCAAAGGTCACACAGAAGCTACTGGAAGAGAAAAGAGGAGGGGGGGGGGTCTCAGTGGGAGGCCATATTCACCCCCGGGGCATGCTGGGAACAATTCCTCTTCTGAATCCCAGTGAGGGAAAATATTTGTAATTTCTGCACTTTGGTAAGGAGGCCCTCACTGAAATCTGCTACCATTGAGACCACTGAGCAGGGCATGGGTGGCATTGCCAGTGGCTGTGAAGTGACCATGTTGATGAATGTTCTGCATCCTGCTCCCCCATGTTGCAGTTGGGAATATTTGCAGTATCTCACAATCTGCCACTCACTGTTGTTTAAGGGAAGTCACTGGCAATCACTATTAATCGAGAGATGTCGTCGGGGGTTCAGGGAGTCAGGGGGGTAGTTGGAAGGTGTTCAAGGGTTCAGGAGGTAGTTTGGGGTCAGGGGTTCAGGGAGTCGGAGGGTAATCAGGAGGTGGTGGGGGGAGGGGTCGAGAGTATATTTTGGAGTTTGCAGGTTCAGGAGGTAGTCGGGGTTGGATGTAGTCAGATAGTTGAGGATTCAGGGGGCAGTGACGGGGTCCTGGAGCAGTGGCCGGTCAGGGGGCTAGTTGCCGGTCGGAGGGGGTCAGGGATCAGTGAGTGATTTGGGGGACATTCTGTAGCTACCTATGTGTTAAACCAGGATTTTTCTGTCTAACATTCGAAACTGACAATATGGAGACCAGAACATCTGGGCCGGAATTCTCCAGCCATTCATGCTGGCGGGATTCTCCGGTCCCCCCAGCAGCGCAACCCCACCCGCAGATTTCCCGCCAGTGTGGGGTGATATCAATGGGAATTCCCATTGACAGCAGCGAGACCGGAGAATCCCACCATTGGCAAACAACGCGCCACCTCCCACCGGCAGGAAACACGCTGTTAGAGGCCAAAGAATCTTCCTCCTGGTGTCCTAGTCAGTCAAATTTATATGTTGATTAAAAGGATTATCCAACACCCTTTGAAGTTAATTCAAATCAAACCAGGAGGCTACATGGTCAAACGTTACCTCATTAGTGACACCAAGCAAAGAAAACCTTCACAAAGCTGCCTTTCTATGATCAATCCTTACTTGTGAATAAATTGGCTATTCTAATGTGTATGCCTCTTAAATAACATCCTCGCCCCTCTATTCCGATATAAAGGATTAAATAGGGATCTATTGCATTGCTGTCTCAGTTTCTCCCGACATTGGAGGTGTGAGATTAGCTAAACAAAACTCGTGAACAAATGGGAAAAAGAAAGTTGCAAATTGGATGATTTAAGTCAGTAGTTGTTGGCACCAGTTCATTATTTTAAATTGTGTAATAGAGTGGTTTTCAAATGACCAGCCGCTTCATGACAGTCCTCATTATCCCAAGCCTCATGATGTGACAGTCTACCCCTCAAGTGTGCATTGACTGCATCAATAATGCCTCTGTCTCAATAGGCCCAGAATTGACGCATATTTGAGATTTTTCCTCCCTAAAAGAATTCATCTGAGACTGGCAAACATGCTCCCTTTAATCACTTAAATGTCCCTCAATCTAGACTTCATTCTTATAGATATCAAACTGTGCCATAGAATCATAGATTCCTAGAATCATAGAATCCTTACAGTGCAGAAGAGGCCATTTGGCCCATCAAGTCTGATACTCTGACGGAGTATAGGCCTATCCCCGTATAGGCCTATAGGCCTATCCCCGTAACCTCACACATTTACCATGGCTAATCCCCCTAACCTACTCATGTTGGGACACTAAGGGACAATTTAGCATGGCCAATCTACCTAACCTGCACATCTTTGGACTGTGGGAGGAAACCGGAGCACTCGGAGGAAACCCACGCAGACATTGGGAGAACGTGCAAACTCCACACAGACAATCACCCAAGACTGGAATTGAACCCGGGTTCCTGCTGCTATGAGGCAGCAGTGCTAACCACTGTGCCAGCGTGCTGACGTGCCACCATGCCAATGGTTCTATATCACTTAGCCTTCTGTTTAGTAGATATCTCTGATTAACAGTGACTGGCATTGAGAATTCCTGCATATCCCAGAGGTTGGCATTGAAGTGCATGTTGGAAGCCTCTGTAACACAAAACAGAATGCGTCGCAATTTAATCATGAATTTATTAACTCTTTAATTTGGTCTTGGATTTTTTCACTAACCCAATGCTTTTATGATGAACGATGGAATATGTAATTAACCGGATGCTTTGCCTTTTGATTCCATGCAGAGTGATTACTCGAGTGAGACAGAAAGTGAGGACAATTTCCTAATGATACCACCCAGGGATCATCTGGGTCTCAGCGTCTTCTCCATGCTGTGCTGCTTCTGGCCTTTGGGAATCGCTGCCTTCTATCTTTCACACGAAGTAAGTAGGGGTGGAAGGTCACAAGGACTGCTTTAGAAATGAAGGAAGCATCACATTTCATCCTCAAACATAGGAGTGACCCATTGATTACCAATGTTTTATTAAATAGCAGCAACTCCTTCAGCTCAATGTATCTTGTTAGATCAAAACTCATGAAGCTACTCTTGATTGTTTTGATTCACGAGTTAATCTCTGTCCTGACGGGTGTGTTGTCTACCCAAAATACTACTTACCCACTTAGTAGTATTTTGAAGCATAGAACCGCAGAATCCCTACAGCGCAAAAGGAATCTATTCAGCCCATTGAGTCTGTACTGACTCTCTGAAAGTGCATCTTACGTAGGCCCACCTCCCCACCCTATCCGCATAACTCTGCTCCTTCACCATGGCCAATCCCCCTAACCTACACATCTTTGGAAATGAGGGGCAATTTAGCATGGTCAATCCACCTAACCTACACATCTTTGGACACTAAGGGGCAATTTGTCACGGCCAATCCCCCAAATTTACACATCTTTGGACATGAGGGGCAATCTAGCATTACCTAACAGACTCATCTTTGGCAATGAGGGACAATTTGGCATGGCCAATCCACCTAACCTGCACATCTTTGGACAGTAAGGGGCAATTTAGCATGGCCAATCCACCTCACCACACTGTGGAAGGAGACCGGAGCACTCAACAGACCCCACACAGGCGCGAGGAGAACGTGCAAACTTCAGACAGATAGTCAACCAAGGCCAGAATTGAACCTGACCCTGAGAGGTAGCAGTGCTAACCACTGTGCCACCCTATATTTGCCAGGGAGACAAAGTTGGGTAGATTTGACAGTGGAAGATGACATGATACAACCACAGTTAAAATAAAAAGATGAGAAATATTAAATAAACTAATCAAAATCTAAGAGGATAAAACCCCAGGTTCAGACGGACTGCATCATCGCATTTTTCAAAGAATCTACAGATAGCAGAGACACTATTACACATATTAAATACTTTGTAGAAATAGTTATGGAAGTGCTAGAGATATAGCAGACAGCCAGTGTTTTACCTATATTTAGGAAGGGACATAGAACATGGCAGGAAACTATAAACCAGCCAACTTAACATCAGTGGTATGAAAAATAATGGAATCCAAGGATGTATGGGTTAGGTGGATTGGCCATGCTAAATTGACCCTTAGTGTCAGGAGGACTAGCTAGGGTAAATGCATGGGGTTATGGGAATAGGGCCTGGGTGGGATTGTGGTCAGTGCAGATTTGATGGGCTGAATGGCCTCCTTCTGCACTGTAGGAGTCTATGATTCTATGATTCTAAAGCTGAACATTGAGAAACCTAAACTATAATAATGAATAGTCAGCATGAATTTCAAAGAGAAAAGACTTGCTTGACCAACCCCATTGAATTCTGAGAGTGAGAGTAGACAAGGATAATGTAGTGGA
This sequence comes from Mustelus asterias, assembly GCF_964213995.1. Lineage (NCBI taxonomy): Eukaryota > Metazoa > Chordata > Chondrichthyes > Carcharhiniformes > Triakidae > Mustelus > Mustelus asterias. The sequence goes on along the minus strand of NC_135815.1, from coordinate 80,219,572 downwards.
TGTAATTGATCCAGTTTTCAAAAAGCCCTTCTGTAATATAATAAACTAATAAATAAGGTCCAAGCATATGGGGTCAGAGGTCAAGTGGACGAAGGGACAACTAGCTGGGTGCAAGACAGGGAACAGAGGGTAGGAGTAAAGGGCAGCTATTCTGAGTGGCAGAGGTTGGGGCGCGATATTACCAGCCATTCACGCCCCGCTGCTCCTGCAAGCGAGGATGGAGAATTTGGCACTCAACCAAATCTCAATTCGCTGCAGTGTGACTGGAAAATCCCACTGGTGCGAACAACCAAAAGATTCTGGCTGCGCTCACCGCGAAACCGGAAAATCCTGCCCAAGATCAAAGGACCTTTGCATTATTCCGCTCCACCACCACCACCCCCCTCCCCACCCCCCACCTGCTGCGATTCCCATGGCGGGCGGGATGGGAAAATCCCCGCTCCCCCCACCCCCGACCTGCAGTGGTGTCTACAAAGATCAGTACTAGGGCCCCTAGTGTTCCAGCTAAGAATGACACCTGCTTGAGACTGTCTGACCCCTGTGACTACTTCCCTCTTGTGTATAACTGAAGAGAAAATGATGTTGAACTGAACTACCACTGGATTTTTACTGACAGTAGTAGAAAAACCTTAACTTCCACACAATTAAATGTATTTGTATACAGCCTTCCACAGCCCCAAGAAGTCCCAAAGCAGTTCTCAGCCAATGAAGTACTTTTTCTTTGGAAGTGTAATTGCTGTTGTAATGTAGGAAATGGACGGACGATGTGTACATAGTGTGGTGCCACAAATAACAATGTGTTTGAGTGATACTGTTTGGGAAGGGGCTAAGAGCTCCGAAAGCTTGTGTGGCTTTTGCTACCAAATAAACCTGTTGGACTTTAACCTGGTGTTGTTAAACTTCTTACTGTGTTTACCCCAGTCCAACGGCGGCATCTCCACAGGATGAATGTTGGCCAGGACACTTGAAACAAAGGAACAGGAACCACAGACAGCTTTGGCATTGCTCATACGTTATGCAAGTTTGGTTTCTCTTCTTATTGGTCAGGTTGCAGTACGAAGGTTCAAACCTTGACCAAGTGAGACCCTGGTCAGTAGGCAATATTAGCCCTGACAGAGTGGCTTGGAGGGTGCAAAGCTGGTTCTCCATTGACGAGACTAAGAGAGGGTCCTTGGATCTGAAGTGTCGACACCCCAACCTCCTGCATATTATGCATTGCTTTCCTTTGAACAACATCCCAAGGTGTTTGGCATCAGCAGATTTTTATGTTGATTTGATTTGTTTTGATTTATTATTGTCACATGTACCAGGATACAGTGAAAAGCATTGTTGCTTACGTGCTATATAGACAAACAGATCATTCATAGAGTACCTGTGGGAGAAGGAAAGGAGAGGGATGCAAACTGTAGTGTTACAGTCATAGCTGGGTATAGAGAAAGATCAACTTAATATAAGGTAGGTCCATTCAAAAGTCTGATGGCAGCAGGGAAGAAGCTGTTCTTGAGTTGGTTGGTACGTGATCTCAGACTATTGTACCTTTTTCCTAATGGAAGAAGGTGGAAGAGAGTACGCCAGGGGTGCGTGGGGTCCTTGATTATGCTGGCTGCTTTGCCGAGGCAGCAGGAAGTGTAGACAGAGTCAATGGATGGGAGACTGGTTTGCGTGATGGGCTGGGCTACATTCACAACCCTTTCTTACAGTCTTGGGCACAGTAGGAGCCATACCAAGCTGTGATACAACTGGAAATAATGCTTTCTATGGCGTATTTATAAAAATTGGTGAGAGTCGTAGTGGATATGCCGAATTTCCTTCACCCCCTGAGAAAATAGAGGCATTGGTGGGCTTTCTTAATCCTTTGTGCAAAAAACAGCATTCCCACAACTAAATAGCTCCATGTGAAAACAGCGATTATGAATCTGCCTGATATTATTGAGGAGGACGTGTAGTGTGTGGGTAATATTCAGCTGGCCAGCAGAGATACTCATTAAATTGCAAAGTCTCTGTTTGAAAGCTATTGGACCTTGGTTTAATTTTATGCAATGTTGTGGGATGTGCACTCCAGCACTTTCCTCATTATAGTCCAGCTCCCGAGGACTGCATTACAATGAAGGTAGATAACACTGCAAAATTCAGAAAGATATTAAATTGCAATCCAGCAGCCTCAAATGAAATGAACCTTCTGCATTCACCCCTGCCCTGAGGCACCACGGCAATAGATTTTGTGAATTTCCTTCACAGAGCCCTGACTGGAGATGTTTCGGGTCTGTGACATTAGTTGTGCCTCAGCTTGCCAGGGACCCTGTGCGACCCTGAAGCGAAAGTGAGGAATGTGGAGGCTTCCTTCACGTGGCGCACGGTGATGTGACGCAATCTGCCTCCGGGCAATCGAAACAGATTCAAGTCCTGACTCTGAGGCCGGAATTTTACTGGCACGCCCGCCCCGATTTTGGGGGTGGATGAGGCTCGGAGAAAGACAGTCTTCATTGGTCTCAGGCGGGACCGTACGGACCTCGGGCGGATGTGCCGGTACCATTCTGCCCTGAGAGAACAGCAGCGGTTTGAGGAGGTGCCAGAGGATACGCTTTCAGTTTCTGTTCTGCCGACCATTTTGCAGGATCACTGTAACTCCTAAACGTGCGGTTTTGGCCCACACTGCATTCATCGCTACCTGCACTGTTTCTGCCACCTTTGATGTCATTGGCATGCACCAGTCAGCTGGTGCCAGTGCTGGTTTGTGCTTTGCTGCCCAGTGCATTACTGGTCTGAGCCCTCGCTGCCTCTCTCCCCCTCTCTTCCCCTCTCTTTACCAATATCCAGCATCAGTGGCATGAGCCTTCGCCACCTCTTGCTCACCCACTCTTTGCCAAGCCCTTCCTCCTCTTTTCTGTATTTACAGCAGCAGAGGAAGCTGCCCTCCATATTATCCCGTCACACACACACACACACGCACCCACACACATACCCACACACATACCCACACCCACCCACACACACACCCACACACACCCACACACATACCCACACACACCCACACACATACCCACACACATACCCACACCCACCCACACACATACCCACACCCACTCACACACATACCCACACACATACCCACACACATACCCACACCCACCCACACACATACCCACACCCACCCACACACATACCCACACACACCCACACACATACCCACACACATACCCACACACACCCACGAATGACAGGCGTTAAATACAGAATAAAGTTTCATATCAACTATTTTTATTTTTCAAAAAGGCAAACAATTTGTTTAGCAGAGAGTATATATCACTGTTCACAGTTTCCAGTAAGAGTTTTAACAACACCAGGTTAAAGTCCAACAGGTTTATTTGGTAGCAAATACCATTAGCTTTCGGAACGCTGCTCCTTCGTCAGATGGAGTGGAAATGCGCTCTCAAACAGGGCACAGAGACACAAAAATCAAGTTGCAGAATACTGATTAGAATAATAATCCCTACAGCCAACAGACAATGTGGGTGAAGGGAGCATTAAGCACAGGTTAAAGAGATGTGTATTGTCTCCAGACAGGATAGCCCGCAAGTTCAGGAGGCAAGCTATGGGGGTTACTGAGTATGTGACATAAATCCAACATCCCGGTTTAGGCCGTCCTCATGTGTGCGGAACTTGGCTATCAGTTTCGGATAGCCAAGAAACTGATAGCCAAGTTCCGCACACATGAGGACAGCCTAACCGGGATGTTGGATTTATGTCACATTATCAGTAACCCCCACAGCTTGCCTCCTGGACTTGCAGGCTATCCTGTCTGGAGACAATACACATCTCTTTAACCTGTGCTTAATGCTCCCTCCACCAACATTGTCTGTACCTTTAAGATCTGGTTGGCTGTAGGGATTCGCATTCTAATCAGTATTCTGTAACTTGATTTTGTGTCTCTGTGCCCTGTTTGAGAGCACATTTCCACTCCATCTGACGAAGGAGCAGCGCCCCGAAAGCTAATGGTATTTGCTACCAAATAAACCCGTTGGACTTTAACCTGGTGTTGTTAAAACTCTTACTGTGTTCACCCCAGTCCAACGCCGGCATCTCCACATCACAGTTTCTAGCGCAGGGAGTAAGATTTTGTTCCTTGCTGAGTTTCTTTTATTGGCTGTTTTTGATGCAGGCGGGCATCTGGGACATTAATGGCAGTGATGTTACAGGCAGTGCACCAACATGGGCAAGGAGTGGGGCGGCACGGTGGCACAGTGGTTAGCACTGCTGCCTCACAGCGCCAAGGACCCAGGTTCAATTCCTGGCTTGGGTCACTGTCTGTGTGGAGTTTGCAGGTTCTCCCCGTGTCTGCATGGATTTCCTCCAGGTGCTCCAGTTTCTTCCCACATCCCAAAGATGTGCGGGTTAGGTGGATTAACCATGCTAAATTGCCCCTTAATGTCATGGGGAATTAACAACACAAATACATGGGGTTACGGGGATGAGGCCTGGGATTGCTGTCAGTGCAGGCTCGATGGGCCGAGTGGCCTCCTTCTGCACTGTAGGGAATCTATGATTCTGTGAGTGCACCCACTGCAGTTGCAACATCAGCAACCTCAGCCTTGTAGGAAATCCAGTGTCAACGGTGGAATAGAGGTTGGACCACTCTGTGCTTACGTAGTTTCAGCTGTGAAAATTCTGCTTGAATTATCCACGCATTAGATGTCTTTAAATAGCCTTTCCTTTCGAAATCTCAGTCAACAGTGACTGCATTTCAATCGAACCTCATTGGCTGTGAAAGGTGTTTTGTTATGTTTCATTTCTGTTCGTTCATTTTTAACAAGAGTTCCCATCTCAATGCTTCAAGACAAAACATAAAGAATGATGCCCACCGACAATGGCATTCCCAACCGACATTCCCATGTCAAAGCTAGCTGACCATGATGGCTTGATAGGGGCCAGCAACATCTTAGGTCCCATCCTCCTGAACCCCCTTCCCACCCTGAGGGTATTAGTCCCTTCTTTCTCCAACATGGTGCCAACACCCCATGCTCCAAGACTCAAAACCACAGAATCTTTGTAGTGCGGAAGGAGGCCATTCAGCCCATCGAATCTGCATGGGCACGCTGCAAGAGCATTCTGCCTAATCCCACTCCCCTGCCTTATCCTCATAACCTTGCACGTTCTTCCTGCACTCCTTCTCAAGTTGCTGGCCTCTGAATCTTGCCCCCTTAGGCTTATTTTCCCTGATACACCACCATAGGCAGCTCACCACCACCTTCTCAAGGGCAACTAGGGATGGGCAATAAATGCTGGCCAGCCAGCAACGCCCATGTCCCACGAATGTATAATAAAAAAAAGAACCCGCTGGCCCTCCCTCGGAGTGGTCGCAATTGCCTGGACTCTGCCAGTGCTCCCAAATCCTTAATCCATCCGCTGACCTTTCGAAACCAGCTGAAATCTTTGTGACGTTGAGATGCTACCCCCTGTACAGTGAACCTTCAGCCCACATTGTGAGAGATTCACGGGTCTATCTCTCTGCTTGAGGCTTCATCTATCCAGCAAGTGAAGATCATTCAACACTTCTACAAATGAAGTCAATACATCCGGTACAGTTGGAGAGACTGGGTGTGTCAGCATATGAGGAAAGGCTAAGTCAGTTAGGATTATATTCATTGGAGTTCAGAAGAGTGAGAGGGTATCTCATAGAAACTTATAAAATTCTAACAGAGTTAGACACAGTGGATTCAGAAAGAATGTTCCCAATGGTGGGGGAGTCCAGAACTCGGGGTTATAGTTTGAGGATAAGGGGTAAACATTTTAGGACTGAGGTGAGGAGAAATTTGTTCACCCAGAGGGTGGTGAATGTACGGAATTTACTACCACCGAATGTAGTTGAGGCCAAAATGTTGTCTGATTTCAAGAAGAAATTAGATACAGCTCTTGGGGCTAAAGGGATCAAGGGATATGCAGGAATGGGGGATCAGGATATTGAATTTGATGATCAACCATGATCAAAATGAATGGCAGAGCAGGCTCGAAGGGCCGAATGGCCTACTCCTGCTTCTATTCTCTATGTTTCTATGAAAGAGTTCTTGCTGACTCCAAGGCTTCTGCATAAACCAGCTGCTCCCGGCATGAGTTCATTCCCCTGGGAACACAGCATGACTTGGAGAGTGAGCAGAGGTCACACAGAGTGGGACAGGCTGCTGGGAAAGAAAGGAGGAGGAGGGGGGGTCTCAGTGGGAGGCCATATTCACCCCCAGGGCATGCTGGGAACAATTCCTCTTCTGAATCCCAGTGAGGGAAAATATTTGTTGAGGCCAAAACGTTGTGTGATTTCAAGAAGAAATTAGATATAGCTCTTGGGGCTATATGTGGGGAAGACGGGATCAGGATATTGAATTTGATGATCATAATGAATGGCGGAGCAGGCTCGAAGGGCCGAATGGCCTACTCCTGCTTCTTGTTTCTATGTTTCTATTACCAGATATCACAGAACCTTGTGCAGAGATGCAAAAACAAAATGACAAAAATAAAATGCCCATCTGTTAAGTCAGCCTGCCTTTAGGGCAAGAGTCCAATTGATTACCATCTGCTATTGCTAACAGGAAAACTTCAATTCACCCGGCCTGCCTCTGGCACTAACTGCAAATTGAATGTTGTCCATTCTCCTCCCATTGAGTGATAAACACCGGCATTGCCAACAATGTCCGCATCCCAAGAATGGAGAATTCAAGTGGCCTTTCCATTTCCTGAAAACTTCTCTTCCTGAAGCACTCTCGAAGTGTAATCATCGTCTTAAGATGTGAAGACTGCCGCCCGATTTCTCCAGTCTCGTACCACTGCAAGTGAGAACGGAGAATTTGGCACTCGGCCGTTCACTGCAGCGGGACTGGAGAATCCCAGGCGCGGGCGAGGCAGGTAAATTGCACACTGTCCAACAAGCGGCAATGAGCTAATGACCAGATAATCTGCTTTAATGATATGCTTGTTGGGGGATAAGGTGAGGGGGTCAGTTTAGCTCAGTTGGCTGGACGGCTGGTTTGTGTTGCAGAGGGACGCCAAAGGCGTGGGTTCAATTCCCGTACCGGTTGAGGTTATTCATGAAGGCCCCACGGCTGAGGTGTGGTGATTCTCAGGTTCCTCACCACCAGTCAGCTCTCCCCCTCAAAGCCTATGGTCCTCTGGGACTATGGCGACTTTACCTTACCTGAGGGATAAGACACCAGGGAAAACACTCTGGCTCTTCAGATAATACCACAAGACCTTGTACACATCCCCCTGTGAGGGCAGATAGGCCCTCAATTTACCACAAAGAAAATACTGAGGATGCTGCAATCTGAAACCAGAACAGGTAATGCTGGAAAAGCTCAGCAGGTCAGGCCACATCTGGAGGAGAAAACAGCGTTAACATTTTGATTCCTCTTGGCCCTTCGTCAGAGCTGAAGGAGGGAGACTATGTTAGGACTGTAGAAACTGCAACAAAAAGTAGCAACTTTAAGGACAAAAGATGGCTGGGTGTGAGAGGCAGAAGGTTGCATTGAGATGATACATGTACAGGATACATAAAAAAGGGAATTTAAAATGGGGGGAAGGTCACAACCTCAGTTCAACATCTCATTTAAAAGATAGCATACCCAACTGTGCAGCACTCCCTCAGTCCTGCACAGGAGAGTTAGCCGAGATCTTGTGGCCAATTCTCAGCAGTGGCACTTGAACCCACGACTTTCAAATCAGAACGCCACAGCTGATACCACTTGCTATGAAGACGTTAAGCACTCGGAGGATGAAATCTCACACTTCCATTCATCTCGCTGACTGTAACAAATTGAACCCGATGCAAATTTGAAAATGTTCAATAAATTAATACAAGGTCAGCCACGGTTTCTCAATCAGGGAGACAAATCGAACGTCTTGGGAAAGGATCGCAAGCTTTTATCCGTGTACGTCTTCATTATCTGCTGAATTGATTTACATGACTGTTGCTTAGGAACCTACGTGGTTGCTAAGAAACTCTTCATGTTTTAACGTCTTATCAGCTATGTATCTCAAACAATGGCATGGCCATTTGTGGTGGAATTATAAGATTGAGTACTTAGTCCTCAGATATTAATATTGTGCATGTAATCAGGATTATTAAAAGAATAAATCATGTGAACAACTACCAAATTCTTCTCCTTTCTCTGTGAGTGTAGAGCTCTCAATGACAAATGGATAAAAGCTACATGCTGTCACCATTCATACAGGTATTAGTAACTGGGCCAATTCAACTTTTCACTGGTTTTAATTGTACAGTAACAACCTCAAAGTGGGGCTGACAACTATAGAGTCCTTGTTAATACCCGTGTTGTGGCTGGTGCCATTTTCAAAGGGCCAACTTTTTCAGACAGTAGATCCCGTTTCAGGTGGAGATCAGGGCCTTCTGATGTAAATGCAGGCTCCAAATACCATCTTCAGCCTAAACTAGTCATGAGCCTGAACTGAGTAAGTTCTACCAAATTCCAAGGGTGATAACGGAGATGGGGGCTGTCTGAATTGTGCAACCCCCACCTCCCCAGGATCCCCAAACTTACTCCAGGCCACTGCAATGCCAGGATCTCCACCCACCATCACCTTACCCCACTTCCACCTCCCCTGCATTGTATTTTTCCCCCAGCCAACCTTAGGGCCTCAATCCAGCTGTGTGAGATTGCCTGTCATATATCTGATGCGCGATATAACACACAAGAGGCTGGATGTACTCGGGAAATAAAGGCTTTTATTGCCAACAATAACAGAGCTACCATATACAGTATACGATCCCAGACTAAAGCGTCACCAGGCAGAGCAGTGACCTTTATACCTCTCGCAGGAGGCAGAGCCGACTGGGGTATACCATAAGGACTATATTAACAGGTAGAACAGCCCAACCCTAACCCCAACAGTAACATATCTACAGACTCATAGTACTGGCCAGACCATGGCTCAGTACTACCTGGTGGGAACCAACAATGGTTCACCACAATATCTCACCCTACAATCATCCAAGGGGGCAGTTTGGCCCCCTATCCTTTATGTCGATAGTCAGCCAATTGCTCTGTGGGTTGCCTTTCTTGGATTCAAGAACAGCTCAGAGGCTAGGGATGCTGTGCTGAGTAATTCACCTCTTGACTCCCCAAAGCCTATCCACCATTTACAAGGCACAAGTCAGGCGCATGATGGAATACTCCCCACTTGCCTGGATGGGTGCAGCTCCAACAACACTCAAGAAGCTTGACACCATCCAGGACAAAGCAGCCCACTTGATTGGCACCACATCCACAAATATCCAGTCCTTCCGCCACCGGTGCTCAGTAGCAGCAGTGTGTACTATCTACAAGATGCACTGCAGTAATTCACCAAAGAACCTTAGACAGCACCTTCCAAACCCACGACCACTTCCATTAAGAAGGACAAGGGCAGCAGATAAATGAGAACACCACCACTTGCAAGTTCCCCTCCAAGCCACTCACCATCCTGACTTGAAAATATATCTACGTTCGTTCGCAGTCACTGGGTCAAAATCCTGGAATTTCCTTCCTAACGGCATTGTGGGTCAACCCACAGCACATGGACTGCAGCGATTCAAGAAGACAGCTCATCACCACTTTCTCAGATGGGGAATAAATGCTGGCCAGCCAGCGACACCCATGTCCCACGAATGAATAAAAAAAACTTAGGGTGTTCCAAAGTATTTTACAGCAGCTGAAGTACTTTCAAGTGTAGTTACTGTTGTGGTGCGCACAAAATACCAGCCAATTTGTGCACAGTAAGATCCCAGTAACAGGGATAATGACCCAATAACCTTTTTTAAATGATGTTGGATTAGGAATAAACGTAGGTCAGGACACCTTCTTGACACAATAGTGATTTCTTAAGATTCTTTATGGGATGTGAGTGTCATTGGCATGGCAGCGTTTATTGCCCATCCTTAATTGCTCTTAAGAAGGTGGTGGCGAGCTGTCTTCTTGAATTGCTGCAGTCCATCTGGTGTAGGCACACCCACAGCGCTGTTAGGGAGAGAGTTCCCGGATTTTGACCCAGTGACAGCTGGCGATACAGTTCCAAGTCGAGATGTTTGCAGTTGGTGACATTCACGTGTGCCGGCTGCCCTTGTCTTGCTAGGTTGGTAGAAGGTGCTGTTGAAGGAGCCTTCGTGAGTTGCGGCAGTGCATCTTGCATACGGCACACACCGCTGCCATTGTGCGCTAGTGTTGGAAGGAGTGAATGTTCAAGGTGGTGGATGGGGTGCCGAGCAAGCGGGCTGCTACGTCCTGAACCTTTGTTCTGGGATCTTTATCTGAGAGGTCAGGCAGGACAAAAATCCAATCAGTGCCCTCCATCACATCCACTTTCCATTAGAGCTAACGCACAGAGACAGGATCTGGCTGTGTAAGCACAAAATGCCTTGGCCGGCTGAGGAAGTGTTCGGAGGCCAACATATGATTCACATTTTGATTCTAGCCAACAGACGCAGAAAGCGAATTGAACAGACGGCATCTGACAGAGACAAATGTGAATCAATAGAGAAAGGAGCCCTTCACACTACCTCACCAACCTTGGATTATGCTGAATCTCTGCTTGAATTCAATCTTCCTCAGCTATTTGTGTGACCCCCAAACAACCAGGCGTGAAGTATTTCTGGATTCTGCAATGACCTCCCGACAATTAAATAGAGCAGCTGCTATAGCTGTGTGTCGCGTGAGAGATGACGGAGTGGGTTAATCCAATGGCTCATAAAAAAATGATTTAGTAGTTTTATTCATCACTGACTCAACACAAAGACAGTTGTGTGTCATACATCACTTTTGTGTACATGTGGCTCGCCATTTTCCAGGATAACACTGTCTTGTCTTTATGGTGCTTTGTGGAAGAATTGTACAGGTAGAAATCAGACTTCTTTGTGCCCTTTTACGATTAGAGAACAGGTACAACGCAGCCCAATTTCAGGGCCCAATATCCTGCGCCCCAAGGATCCCTGAAAAATGTCCAACTCAAGAATGGACCGGGCCATTTTTCAGGCCCTATAACTCTCATGTACAGAAGTGTAGGACCCAATTCATCTTCTGACCCATCTGCTAAATTAGTCCACCGTGACCTCACCCTGGTGTCTTCAGCAACCAATGCCAATGTAATTATTCTTTCAAAATCAAGTTCCTCCCGCCTTCATAACATTGTTTTTTTAATGTTTTTACTCCATCCTTGAAGTTACAAAGCCAAAGTTCAAAGTGGACCGAGCAAACCCGAATCCATTCCTTGCTTCCTCCAAAAACCAAATTCAACTTCCAATTGAATCCAATTCATGGTCCCCACAAGAGAGACAAACAAAATCCAAGCTGACAAGATAAGGCATCGCACCCCATCTTACGCTTGATCTGGCATTTCATCTTTGCAAATCAGGCAGGTGGCGAGGCTAGCCCATTGCACTTGGGGTGTGCTGGCGCTTGCGATGGTGATTTGCCAAAGCTAGGGTAAAGAATCAGGGTAACCAATCAGGTTAAACTGAGACCTTACCTGATGCAATTTTCCAAAGCCATCTTGGCCTTTTGGCTAAGATGAAGCGTTAGATCAAGCCCGGGATGGTGTGCAATGTCTCATCTTGTCAGCTTGGACCTTGTTAGTCCCTTACGTGGGGACCATAAATTGGATTCGATTGAATTGGGTTTTTGATTAGAATTAAAGTACCGAAAGACCATAGCATTTCTATTCTGATCAGCCTATTCCCCAGCCTCTCCCACCGCCCCCCACTTCCTCACCTCCCAGGGATTTACTTGAGGGCCTGCATTTTGATTTGATTTGATTTATTATTGTCACATGTATTGGAATACAGTGAAAAGTATTGTTTCTTGCACGCTATACAGACAAAACATACCGTTCATAGGGTACATAGGGGAGAAGGAAAGGAGAGGGTGCAGAATGTAATGTTACAGTCATAGCTAGGGTGTAGAGAAAGATCAGCTTAATATATGGTAGGTCCATTCAAAACCTGGAGATCACATGGTCTGGAATGGGGGGGTGGGGGTGAGTTAATAGGTTGTGATGAACAAAGCATCGTAGCTGTGAGGGACAGCTCGGTGGATAGGATATTGGTATGTAGATAGGCTGGAAAATTGGGCGGGGATCCTGGATTCAGGATTCAATCCTGGACCGGGGAGCGGCGCGGGCTTGGAGGGCCGAAAGGCCTGTTCCTGTGCTGTATTGTTCTTTGTTCTTTGTTCTTTGTTAAAAGTCTGATGGCAGCAGGAAAGAAGCTGTTCTTGAGTCAGTTGGTACATGACCTCAGACTTTTGTATCTTTTTCCCGATGGAAAAAGGTGGAAGAGAGTATGTCCCGGGTGCGTGGGCTCCTTGATTATGCTGGCTGCTTTTCTGAGGTAGCGGGAAGTATAGACAGAGTCAATGGATGGGAGGCTGGTTTGCGTGATGGACTAGGCTACGTTCACAACCCTTTGGAGTTTCTTGCAGTCTTTTGGACAGAGCAGGAGCCATACCAAGCTGTGATGTATCCGGGAAGGATGCTTTCTATGGTGCATCTGTAAAAATTGATGAGAGTCGTAGCTGACATGCCAAATTTCCTTAGCCTCCTAAGAAAGTAGAGGTGTTGGTGGGCTTTCTTAACTACAGTGTCAGCACGAGGGGACTAGGACAGACTGTTGGTGATCTGAACACCTAGAAATCTGAAGCTCTTGACCATTTCCACTTCATCACCGTTGATGTAGACAGGGGCATGTTCTCCTTTACGCTTCATGAAGTCGATGACAATCTCCTTCGCTTTACTGACATTGAGGGAGAGATTATTGTCATCACACCAGTTCACCAGATTCTCTGGGCGGAATTTTCCCGTCACGACTGTCACGGAAATTGTAGCGGGTGGGACAGAATATTCGGCGGACCATGCAAAGGTCCATTGACGTCAGGCACGAATTTCCGCTCTTGGAGTGAGTGCGGCCTGAAAGTCCCGCCCTCTATCTCTTTCATGCACCCCGTCTCAGAGTCAGTTCTCTTTGCTTTATATTGTGCAGCAGGTAGACTGAAAATATCAAACCGATTCCAGCCAGGAAAGAGTCAAATATTGCAGCTTGATCGCTGCTCTGCAGTTATTTTTGTAACAATCTTTACGCCATAAATATGACTTATTTACATTTGAGGCAGCTGCAGAGAGTGTGCATGAATAATTAAAACCTGTCATTCCATAATATTATCAGCTGGAGAAGAAAGGGAGAAAGAGAGAGAGCGAGAGAGAGGAAGAGAGACTTCCATTTCCACAGCACCTTTTACAACTTTGGGACATCCCAAAGCACTATACAGCCTGTGAAAACCTTTGGAAGTGCAGTTGTTTTAAACTCGGGGGATGTACCAGTCAGCTTTCATAAGAACATAACATAAGAACATAAGAACTAGGAGCAGGAGCAGTCCATCTGGCCCCTCGAGCCTGCTCCGCCATTCAATAAGATCATGGCTGATCTTTTTGTGGACTCAGCTCCATTTACCCGCCCGCTTACCATAACCCTTAATTCCTTTACTGTTCAAAAATTTATCTATCCTTGCCTTAAAAACATTCAATGAGGTAGCCTCAACTGCTTCACTGGGCAGGGAATTCCACAGATTCACAACCCTTTGTGTGAAGAATTTCCTCCTCAACTCAGTCCTAAATCTGCTTCCCCTTATTTTGAGGCAATGCCCCGAGTTCTAGTTTCACCTGCCAGTGGAAACAACTTCCCTGCTTCTATCTTATCTATTCCCTTCATAATCTTATATGTTTCTCTAAGCTCTCCCCTCATTCTTCTGAATTTCAATGAGTATAGCCCCAGTCTACTCAGTCTCTCCTCATAAGCCAACCCTCTCAACTCTGGAATCAACCTAGTGAATTTCCTCTGCACCCCCTCCAGTGCCAGTATATGCTTTCTCAAGTAAGGAGACCAAAACTATACACAGTACTCCAGGTGTGGCCTCACCAGCACCTTATACAGCTGCAACATAACCTCGCTGTTTTTAAACTCCATCCCTCTAGCAATGAAGAACAAAATTCCATTTGCCTTCTTAATTACCTGCTGCACCTGCAAACCAACTCCTTGAGATTCCTGCACAAGGACACCCAGGTCCCTCTGCACAGCAGCATGCTGCAATTTTTTACCATTTAAATAATAGTCCATTTTGCTGTTATTCCTACCAAAATGGATGACCTCACATTTACCAACATTGTACTCCATCTGCCAGACCCTCGCCCACTCACTTAGATTATCTATATCCCTTTGCAGGCTTTCAGCGTCCTCTGCACACTTTGCTCTGCCACCCATCTTAGTGTCCTCTCTGAATTTTGACACACTACACTTGGTCCCCAAATCCAAATCATCTATGTAAATCATAAACAATTGCGGTCCCAACACTGATCCCTGAGGCACACCACTAGTCACTGATCACCAACCAGAAAAACACCCATTTACCCCCACTCTTTGCTTTCTGTTAGTTAACCAATCCTCTATCCATGCTAATACATTACCTGTAGCACCGTGCACCTTTATCTTATGGGGCAGTCTTTGGTGCGGCACCTTGTCAAATGTCCTCTGGAAATCCAGATACACCACATCCACAGGTTCCCCATTGTCCACTGTACATGTAATGCTCTCAAAGAATTCCACCAAATTAGTCAAACATGACCTTTCCTTCATGAACCCATGCTGTGTCTTACCAATGGGACAATTTATATCCAGATGTCTCGCTATTTCTTCTTGGTGACAGATTCAAGCATTTTCCCTGCTACAGAAGTTAAGCTAACCGACCCATAGTTACCTGCCTTTTGTCTACCTCCTTTTTTAAACAGTGGCGTCACATTTGCTGTTTTCCAATCTGTGGGAACCACCCCAGAGTCCAGCGAATTTTGGTAAATTACCACTAGTGCATTTGCTATTTCTCCCGCCATCTCATTGCAGATAGCGAAGAGCATTGTCGGGCAATACAGCAGGATATAGATAGGCTGGAAAATTGGGCGGAGAGGTGGCAGATGGAGTTTAATCCGGATAAATGCGAAGTGATGCATTTTGGAAGAAATAATGTAGGGAGGAGTTATACAATAAATGGCAGAGTCATCAGGAGTATAGAAACACAGAGGGACCTAGGTGTGCAAGTCCACAAATCCTTGAAGGTGGCAACACAGGTGGAGTAGGTGGTGAAGAAGGCATATGGTATGCTTGCCTTTATAGGACTTTGTATAGAGTATAAAAGCTGGAGTCTGATGATGCAGCTGTATAGAACGCTGGTTAGGCCACATTTGGAGTACTGCGTCCAGTTCTGGTCGCCGCACTACCAGAAGGACGTGGAGGCATTGGAGAGAGTGCAGAGAAGGTTTACCAGGATGTTGCCTGGTATGGAGGGTCTTAGCTATGAGGAGAGATTGGGTAGACTGGGGTTGTTCTCCTTGGAAAGACGGAGAATGAGGGGAGATCTAATAGAGGTATACAAGATTATGAAGGGTATAGATAGGGTGAACAGTGGGAAGCTTTTTCCCAGGTCGGAGGTGACGATCACGAGGGGTCACGGGCTCAAGCTGAGAGGGGCGAAGTATAACTCAGACATCAGAGGGACGTTTTTTACACAGAGGGTGGTGGGGGCCTGGAATGCGCTGCCAAGTAGGGTGGTGGAGGCAGGCACGCTGACATCGTTTAAGACTTACCTGGATAGTCACATGAGCAGCCTGGGAATGGAGGGATACAAACGATTGGTCTAATTGGACCAAGGAGCGGCACAGGCTTGGAGGGCCGAAGGGCCTGTTTCCTGTGCTGTACTGTTCTTTGTTCTTTGTTCTTTTAGTACCTTGGGATGCATTCCATCAGGACCAGGAGACTTGTCTATCTTTAGCCCCATTAACTTGCCCAACACTACCTCTTTCGTGATAATGATAGTTTCTAGGTTCTCACCTACCATAGCCTTCCTGTCATCAATTTTTGGCATGTTATTTGTGTCTTCCACTGTGAAGACCAACACAAAATACCTGTTCAATGCCTCAGCCATTTTCTAATTTCCAGTTATTACATCCCCCTTCTCATCCTCTAAAGGACCAATGTTTACTTTAGCCACTCTTTTTCATTTTATACATTTGTAGAAACACAGCAAGATCCCCAGACAGCAAAGTAATAACAATCACATGATCGGTTTTGGTGATGTTAAGTTCGAGGATAAATACTGGGGAGAACACCCTTAATACTCTTGCGAACCTGGTACCCGGGGATCTTTCACCATCAACGGGGAGGCGGTGGCCTAGTGGCATTATTGCTGGACTATTAATCCAGAAACTGAGCTCATGTTCTGGGGACCCGGATTTGAATCCCACCACTGCAGATGGTGGAATTTGAATTCCATTTAAAAAATCTGAAATTAAGAATCTACTGATGATCATGAAACCATTGTCGATTGTCGGAACAACCCGTCTGGTTCACGAATGTCGTTTAGGGAAGGAAATCTGCCATCTTTACCTGGTCTGGCCTACATGTGACTCCAGACCCACAGCAATGTGGTTGACTCTCAATTCCCCTCAAGGGCAACTAGGGATGGGCAATAAATGCTGGTCAGCCAGTGACGCTCATGTCCAATAAATAAATAAAAATACCTGGCAAAACGGACAAAGCTCTGGTTTAGCAACACTTCCAACAGTGCAGCACTCCCTCAGTGGTGGCAACGACACCCTGATTGACATCCAAGGCAGCAATGAACTTACAGGCCCAACACGAACATCACATGCAATGAAGCCCAGCTGATGCAGTTGACAGTATCCACGCAGGATACATTCCAATTTGATACTTCAGTTCCGTGAAGAATCACAGAGGAGGTAGAATTCAGAGAAAGTTCTCCGAGTTGGCTCCCTGCATCCAGTGCAGAAACCAGTGAAGTTGACAGGAGAGGATTGTTTTCAATATCGGCCTCTTGACTGTTTCCCTATGTTTTCATTTTGTTTCATTTTTAACTGTTCTCTACCTTCTATTTCTTTATTATCTTTCTTTATTTTCCTTTCCCCCCGCCCTTTCTCTCTATTTTATCCCCCACTTTCCTGACCTTCTCACCCCCTTTGCTTCTCCTTTCCCCCTTTTTTCTCAATTTACTTCTCTTCCAGCCAATTCCCCCCTTCCCCCCTTATCTTCATCTGTCACAGCTTACCCTCTGATTTCAGCTTCTCTGCCGTTTGGCCATTCATACCTTCTATTCTCCCTAAGGACTGCCATTAGCAGCCTTTTCCCTGGTTTCTATGGCTATGACTCATCTTTCATTCCCTCACCCTGCAGTATAAATATCTCCCACTTTCTATGCTTTTTAGCTTTGACAGAGGGTCATCAGGACTCGAAACATCAGCTCTTTTCTCTCCTTACAGATGCTGCCAGACCTGCTGAGATTTTCCAGCATTTTCTCTTCTGGTTTTGGATTCCAGCATCCGCAGTAATTTGCTTTTATCCTTCTCCTGAGGTATCTGCACTCTGGTCCGATTGCTCTTTTTTCGTTTTTTAAAAATTTATTCATGGGACATTGGCGTTGCTGGCTGGCCAGCATTTATTGCCTATATCTAGTTGCTCTTGTAGCAACATGTAAGCCAGACCAGGTAAGGACGACAGATTTCCTTCCCTAAAGGACATTAGTGAACCAGATGGGTTTTTCCGACAATCGACAATGGTTTCATGGTCATCAGTAGATTCTTAATTTCAGATATTTTTTATTGAATTCAAATTGTTATGATGCAATGCTGCTTTTATAGAAAATGTTGATGAGGAGCTCTGGTTAAAGAGACAGTTTCACTATTGAATGACAGACGTGCACCATTCCTCACTGTTCAAGACCAATTTATTTTTATTTGTTCCTCTCCAGACCAACAAGGGCGTGGCGAAGGGCGACTACCATCATGCCAGCTCCAGCTCCAGGCGGGCCCTGTTCCTGGCTGTGCTCTCCATCACAATTGGGACTGGCATTTACGTGGGCGTTGCCGTGGCACTGATAGCCTACCTGTCCAAGAACAACCATTTGTAGGATTCTATGACCTCGGTGGACACGCACATCGCTCTTTGACATGTGACCTCTCGAGCCACGCGAGCCAAGTCCAAAATCAGAAGGCGAACTGGTCAGCTCCAACCAGCCAATGGAACGCTTGATTAAAAGAAAAACCTCATCAGTTGTTCAATCGCATCAGTGTACAGTATTAGGAGGACTGAGGACAAAGTTCTTCCCAAAAAATAGTCCAGCCTCAAACTGGCAATTCAGTCAGCTAAGCAAGGGGGAAGCCATACCCCAAATGTAAGGATGAGGTTGCTTTTCAAACGTGTGTTACAGCAATGACAATGATGTAGAAAATCTTTTTGCCCTCATAGCAAGGCTTATGATAGCTTTGGAAAGAGTTTGTGAAAAATTAGGTTCTCCAAGCTACCTATTTGTTTCTTTCTTCTCTCATTCCGTTGATTTCCTCACAGGCCTCTGCTCCAAGGCCACTGGGGAATGACGACTGAAAACTGGCCACCACACTACCACTCACGAACCCCTCCCATCATTCTCCTCCACCCTGCTTCACTGAATCTCTGTAGACAAGCACCGTGCCCACTCCTTGCAGGATGCGTCCCTCATAGACACCCTTTCAAATGGCCCTTCCCATCTCCAGTCATTGGTTTGTCCTGAGTCAGCTGTCCGGCCACATTTGGAAGAAGGTTTCACTTGGTCAAAAATCTACCGAGGTTAGGCTGCTCGCGCCTGGCAGGCCACCTGACGAAAGTCACCTGGAGGTACAGGGGGAATCTCATCAGGTGAGGAGGGCACCAGCCTCAGAGGTCCAGTTAAGATCAATCAAGCCAGCGACCAAATGTGCAACTTCTAACTCAGGGAGTAAATGTGCAACCTCTAACCCAGAGAGCAAATGTACAACCTCTAACCCAGAGAGTAAATGTGTAACCTCTAACCCACAGAGTAAATGTACAACCTCTAACCCAGAGAGTAAATGTACAACCTCTAACCCAGAGAGTAAATGTGTAACCTCTAACCCAGAGAGCAAGTGCAGTGTGAGTCTGTGAACTCCGTTGGTCGGACTGTCTGCATCTTGAACCCTTTCATGATCGAATGACTTGCTAATACTCAGGGCTGAAGCACCCACATGCATAATGGCTCCAGACTTCATTAGAGCCTCGTTCCAAACATAGACTAAAGAGTTGAATTCAGAGTATCTGCCCCTGATATTGAGGTAGCATTTGACCGATTGTGACAGCGAGGAGCCCTAGCAAAACTGAAGTCGATGGGAATCAAGAGGGTGATCCCTCCACTGGTTGAAGCCATAACTAGCACGAAGGAAGGTGGTTGTGGTTGTTGGATGTCAATCATCTCAGTCCCAGGACATCGCTGCTGGAGTTCCTCAGAGTAGTGTTTTGGGCCCAGCCATCTTCGACTGCTCCATCAATTACCTTCCTTCCATCATAAGGCCAGAGTTGGGGATGTTTTCTGATGAATGCAGAGTGCTTATTCTCATTCATATCTCATCAGCTATTAAAACAGCCCAGTACAGCGCACAGCAAGACCTGATTATATTCAAGTGGCAAGTCACTTTCACGCCACACAAGTGCCAGGAAATGATCATCTCCAAAAGGGAAAGTTTAACCATCTCCCCTTATTACCATTGCTGAACCCCCCATGATTCACATCCTGGGGTGACCATCCTGCCACTTTATCAACTCTTTGACGAAAAGAGAATATTGTTTGACTAAATCCAACGGTTAAATTTTGACTCTTGAAATTTCCTTTCAAGAACGAAGAGGAACAATCTTCCAACCCAAGAGCCAAAGCATTCAGGACTGTAATCAGGAAGCATGTTTTCACACAAAGGGTGGTAAAAACATGAAACTTACTCACCAAGAGGCTCCTGATGTTAGGGTTCAGTTAGAGATTTCAAACCCGAGGTCAGTGTACCTCTTTTGTGTAAGAATATTGAGGAATATGGTGCAAAGCGGCACAAATAGAGTTGAGTTACATAGAACATAGAACATTACAGCGCAGTATAGGCCCTTCGGCCCTTGATGTTGCGCCGACCAGTGGAACCAATCTAAAGCCCCTCTAATCTACACTATTCCAATATCATCCATATGTTTATCCAATAACCATTTGAATGCTCTTAATGTTAACGAGTCCACTACTGCTGCAGGCAGGGCATTCCACGCCCTTACTACTCTGAGTAAAGACCACGCCCTTACTACTCTCTGAGTAAAGAAAAGATACAGATCAGTCATGAATGATAGAGCAGGTTTGAAGAGTTGAATGGCCTCTTCCTGCTCCTCAGCAATCCTTGGGCGGGATTTTACAGCCTTGCTCGGGCAAGATCATAAAATCCCACCCAAGGTCAACGGAGATTTCCGTTCTGGGAACCTCGACAGCCCCGGAATCGGGCGGGTGAGGTGGTAGAATTTTGGCCCTTGTTCATATTGATTCACAGAAATGGGATAACCATTGTTTTATCCCAACATTGTAACCCGTTCCACGGGCTTAAAGGCAGCGTTATCCCATCAATCAAACAGCTTCCACCTTCTGTAAAGCTGTGTAGTTGAGTAGGGAAATATTTTTGACATCATTACAGCCATGAAGCCAAATTCTTCTTCACGAAACAGTTTAATTCTCTCCAACTGTGCCTGGGCAGGGGTTCTATAATCAATTGTTCCTTACGAATAATTAAACGAAAGGTTCTTTCAGCGGAACTGAAAGCTTGCTTCCTCAAAGGACTTGTAGCAGATGAACCTTGTCTCAAATCAAACTGCCAATTATTTGTTACATTCAGTACAACCTTCCTTTCTTTGTTTCACTGAAGCAGTGTTCCCATTCCACTACATACTTTTTTTTTCATTGGATGTGGGCATTGCTGGCTGGGCCAGCATTTATTGCCCACCCCTGGAGGGCAATGAAGCGTCAACCACATTGCAGTGGGTCTGGAGTTACACGTTGGCCAGACCGGGTCAGGAAGGCAGATTTCCTTCCCTAAAGGGCAATAGTGAACCAGATGGGTTTTCCTGACAATCGACAATGGTTTCATGGTCATTTTCATCCCAGATTTTTTTTATTGAATTCACATTTCACCATCTGCCATGGTGGGATTCGATCCCGGAACTTTACCCCGGGTTCTGGATTACTAGTTCACTGAATACCACTGCGCTACCACCTCCCACTTGGCATCATCTAAATTCTATTCCTTCACTTATCCCATTTTTTACTGACCTAAACTTTGGTTTCGGGTGGCACGGTGGCACAGTGCTTAGCACTGCTGCCTCTCAGCGCCAGGGACCCAGGTTCGATTCCCGGCTTGGGTCACTGCCTGTGCGGAGTCTGCATGTTCTCTCCATGTCTGCGTGGGTTTCCTCTGGGTGCTCCGATTTCCTCCCACAGTCTGAAAAACATGCTAGTTAGGTGCATTGGCCATGCTAAATTCTCCCTCAGTGTACCGGAACAGGTGCCGGAGTGTGGCGACTAGGGGATTTTCACAGTAACCTCATTGCAATGTTAATATAAGCCTACTTGTGACACTAATAAATAAACTTTAAACTTAAACTTAGTGGAAGTCAGAAGATGATAGGTTCAAGTCCCACCCCAGTGACTTGAGCACAGTATCCATGCTGACACTCCTGCTGCAGTACTGAGGGACTGCAGCATTGCTGGGGGTGCCATCTTTCAGTTGAGATGTTAAACTAAGACGCTGTCTACCCTGCCAGGTGGATGCAAAAGATTCAACAGGGCTATTTCGAAGAAGAGCAGGTGTGTTCTGGCCAACATTTATCCCTCAACCAAATTCACCTAAAAGTAGATTTTCTGATCATTATCATATTGCTGTTTTTGGGACCTTGCTACTGGATGCATTGGGTGTCATCGCAAAGTTTTCTACTCTTGTCTACTGTTATGGACAGGAGGGGGTTTAACTTAGATAGCCCTGATTTCCCCTCACACTACCCATCCCTATTTGGATGGTATTTTTGATATTTTGTATCTCCCCTGTTAGCAGCAGTGGTGCATTTTCCCAACCCTGGTGTTCTCGTGTGACCCAAGTTCAGCAAACTCACGGAAGGGTAAAATCAGAGAGTTGGTCTATTTTCACACCCACTTGAAACGTGGGTAGAGGGTTCACAGTGCTCCCTATCCCCACCCTTTACTGTATTCATGGATCAGAACCTTACCACCATTCACGTCAACAGGATTTTCCCATTCCGCAGTAGTGAACGGAGATTTGGTTGGCTGCCAAATTCACTGGCCTTGCTGCAGCGGGAGCGTGAGATCACGCGCAAGATCACGCCCATAGAGTAAAATAGGGATAAAGAAAAGACCTCAGAGAAAATAAGAAAGGTTGTTTCATGCGAGTCCAGAATCAAAAGTCCAATCGTTCATTCCTTCAGAGAGTTCAGCAGGTTGAAAACCGATGCTGGATAATCCATTTTTCCAGTGAAGATTACTTCCACGATGAGATCAACATGCAGAGAGGGATTAGTCATGTGGGAGATGGTACAAAACTTCCAGTAGAAACAGCACAGAAAGGGCTAGACATTCAAATCTGGACAGAGCCCCTTTTTTCTGAGCTTCTGCGGGGTTGACGAAAGATGGCAGGTTGGGGGTGGGTGGGTGGGGGTGGGGAGAGAGGTCACGTGACATGACTCCCACTTCTTCACGTTTGCTTCGACAAAGAATATAAATTCCTTAATCTGGATTCTTGAGATAGTTAATGTTTCAATCATTAAGAATTTCAGAAGAGGTTACAAGGTCCATTGTCCGAGCAACAAGGATTCGCCATTGAACAGGTCATAACTAAGAATGTAAATGGCCTTTGTAGAATTTACTTGGAAATTGATCTTTTGCACCTCACAAGGTGTATCTTCAGAGATAACGAGGAACTTCTCTGAATGTCAGAAAGTTCTTTTTTTTGAGCCACGGTCAGCCATGGCTTCTTTCATTTTAAAGTCTTTCTCCAGCTTTTAAAATTTTATAAATTAGCCATGATGATATATATTTTATGAAAATATAGAGTGAGGTCTTCACCCCTTGACACTAATATCCAGTAAAGCTAATCATATAGGGGAGATGACAACCCATCGTCAATGGATAAATTGATATTTTACATGGCTTCTGGTCAGAATTGTGTGTACTCACGCAACCATGCTGACACCATGCCACTAATCATGCCCACAGAAAAGTTCCTGTGGCACAGTGGGAGACACAATGGCACAGTGGTTAGCACTGCTGCCTCACAGCACCAGAGACCCGGGTTCAATTCCGGCCTCGGGTAACTGTGTGGAGTTTGCACGTTCTCCCCGTGTCTGCGTGGGTTTCCTCCGGGTGCTCCGGTTTCCTCCCACACTCCAAAGATGTGCGGGTTAGGTTGATTGACCATGATAAGTTGCCGCTTACTGTCGGGGGGATTAGCAGGAGGAATACGTGGGGTTATGGGGATAGAGCCTGGGTTGGATTATTGTCAGTGCAGGCTCCATAGGCCAAATAGCCTCCTTCTGCACTTTAGGGATTCTATGGTTCTAACTTGAATTGGAAGTGGAGAAGTATGCATTACAAACTTCACCCTCACTTCCAGCTGTACAAATGTACATCAACATGGCTAATTTACAATAAAGTTCCATTGGCTTGTCCTAGAATTCCACACTCAATAGGATTCCTTGAAGAGGGTGCTAACTGTGGTATTGAGAGATTGGAATCTTTGCTGGATGTTTATTCATTGAATCACACCTACTCAACATGAGATCTGGTTAAACCCAGGCTTAGAATAATTCACCCAGAGCATGTAGAAATGTCCATGAAAGTGACATGTAAAAACAAATTGATTTGACAGGATTGATTTAGTCCCTTAACACATTCCCAAAAGTTAAGCATGCAGAAGGTAACAAAGGTAATTGTATGTTATTTCAAATTATACAGTTAATGAATGCCCTACTGTTAACAGAATGGTTTAAGTTCTATCTGCATGTAAAATTGGATGTACATTAATGAGAAGACTGGTGATCACAGGAGTGTGCATTTATGGATATATAGATTTTATATACTTATATATATTGAGCTACAACAGAACCTTTGGCATATTTAGTGTATATATTTTTCTGACTATTCCTGGATGGATTTTCGCTTCAATGCTCAGAGTAAGACTTCCTATCTATTTCATTTGTATCAGAATGAAATGTTAGCCAAGCAGTGAGAGACTGCAGCTGGTGTCTACCTAACCTGTTGGATTAGTTAGCTGGTGAGAGATTGTGACTGGGGTCCATCAAACCCATTGGACTAAATGGATCTGGGGACATTTTGACCAGGGTCTATAATACACATTGGGCTAGATAGCCCCTGAAAGATTGTGGTTGACAATAAGACCATAAGATATAGGAGCAGAATTTGGCCATTCGGCCCATCGAGTCTGCTCCGCCATTCAATCATGGCTGATAGGTTTCTCAACCCCTTTCTCCCACCTTTTCCCTGTATCATTTGATCCCTTACCAATCAAGAACTTATCTATCTCTGTCATAAATACACTCAATGCCCTGGCTTCCACAGCCTTCTGTGGCAATGAATTCCATAGATTCATCACCGTCTGGCTGAAGAAATTCCTCCTCATCTCGGTTCTAGAGGGCCGTCCCTTTATTCTGAGGCTGTGCCTTTGGATCCTAATGGAAACATCTTCCCCACATCCGCTCTATCCAGGCCTTTTGGTAATCTGTAAGTTTCAATGAGATCCCCCCCATCATCCTTCTAAACTCCTAGTACAGACCCAGTGTCCTCAAACGCTCCTCATACATCAAGCCTTTCATTCCCGGGATCGTTCCCGTGAACCTCCCCTGGACCCTCTCCAGGGCCAACACATCCTTCCTTAGATATGGAGCCCAAAATAGCTCACAGTATTCCAAATGTGATCTGACCAGAGCCTTGTTGGTGTCCCTAACCACCATTGCATGGCCTCCCCCACCCCACCCCCCAAATGCCCACCACCACCCCCTCCATCCCACCCCACCACCCCTTTTTGGATGAGGTGAAGAGTGTCTTGACAAAGGTTGGTGAAAACAAGCCATAAGTACCATTGGGACCCAGTGTCATGCATTAGGACTGATGATAGGTTACTTTGGTTTATGGATTATGATCAATAGTGAAAATATGTTGCTTTTTAAAAATTAAACACACCTCCGCAAATTTAATTGCTCTATTCAATATCTCTAACTCAATCATAAACCTCACTCCTAATATTGCCCTGATGCTGACAGCTTTGCAAGCTAATGCCGATCATGACACTTATGATTTATTTGTCATAAACGCCTACACATAATACCTACTCAGCTATAACCTGACATTGATGGAAGGGCGTAAGACAGGCTGCTGACTCACTGCTGCCCATTCTGTATTCCCAGCCAAGGTATAATTATACCCTTCGCATTCAGTCAGGCCTCTTTGGAGCACTACATTCAGTTCTTGTGGGGGGGCGGGGGGGGCGCTGGAATATACCAAATGTAGAGGGAAAGCAGCAGACTTTACCAAAATGGTGCCCAGGGATAGGACCAGAGAGTCCCTACAGTTCAGAAGGAGGCCTTTCGGCCCATCGAGCCTGCGCCGACAACAATCCCACCCAGGCACTATTGCCGTAACCCCCATTGTGTACTTACCCTGCCAGTCCCTCTGACACTGAGGGTCAATTTAGCATGGCCAATCAACCTAAAAAAACTGGAGCACCCGGAGGAAATCCACGCGGACACGGCAAGAATGTGCAAAGACGGCGACCCGAGGCCAGAATTGAACCCAGGTCCTTGGCGCTGTGAGGCAGCAGTGCTAACCACTGTGCCACCAATTAAATGGCTAAGTTCTGAGGACATGTAGTGTTTCCTTGAGTTTAAAAGGCTGTGCCATGATCTACCAGGGGTGCTTAATTTGATAAATTAATTTGATAGATTGGATACAGAGAAACAAATGCTGATCAGGGGATCCAGGCAAGGAGCACAATATTAAAATTTGGGTGACATCATTAAACTGGGGCTGCATGGTAGCGCAGTTGTTAGCACTGCTGCCTCAGAGTGACCTGGGTTCGATTCCCGGCTTGGGTCACTGGCTGTGCGGAGTCTGCACGTTCTCCCCATGTCTGCATAGGTTTCCTCTTGTTTCATCCCACAGTCCAAGGACATGCTGGTTCGGTGCATTGGCCATGCTAAATTCCCCCTCAGTTTACCCGAACAGGCGCCGGATTGTGGCGACAAGGGATTTTCACAGTAACTCCATTGCAGTGTTAATGTAAGCCTAATTGTGACACTAATAAATAAACTGAAAAAAAATTCCTGTTGGCCAGTAACACCATCCAAAAGAAACAGCCAGGAAGCATCACCATTTCCCCAGAAAACAATAGTTGCTTATGGTGCCTGTGGGGCTTAAACCTCTCAGTTTTGGAATAAGTCTGGGATGATAGCATAAAACAGGTAATAGTGAATTGGCGACCCATTTTAACTGAGCCCCTCTCTAGTGCAATCAATGGACAAAGAGAAAATCAGCCAGCTGGTTTGCTAACGCCCGCTTTACACTGTCTACCTAGAACAATTACACCCCAATATTTCAAACTGAAACCCTTCCTCTTGTGTGTCCCACTGCTCTTCCGCACCGTTAACTGTGACGATTTTGATTAGCATCAAATTTGCTGATTGCAGTTCCAGCCTAAGAGATGGAAGAGACAGGGTGGGAAACGATTACTCCCCACCCCCCCCCCCCAACCCCCACTCTGACTCCATCCTACTGGTCCTGCATAGTGACAGAAGGGGTGGTTGAAAAGAATGCTGCTTTGCTCTGTATCGAGGGCGCTATAATGGAGAGTGTTTGTGATTGAAGTCAAGACACTGAATGGAAGGGAGTTTGGCAAATACATCCATGCTGGCACTACTCAGAGCGAGTGGCACACAACTCTTCCTTCGTGAAAAACACGGGGTTTGATGAGTCAGCAAAAGGAGAATACTTGTGTCGTCATTTTCCAAGAAAAGTCTATCCTAATAAGAAGTTGGAATGCTTGAGAGATCATCTTAGAATCTTAAAAACCCTACAGTACAGAAAGAGGCCATTCGGCCCATCGAGTCTGCACCGACCTCAATCCCACCCAGGCCCTACCCCCCATATCCCTACATATTTTACCCACTAATCCCTCTAATCTACGCATGCCAGGACACTAAGGGCAATTTTTAGCTTGGCCAATCAACCTAACCCGCAAATCTTTGGACTGTGGGAGGAAACCGGAGCACCCGGAGGAAACCCACGCAGACACGAGGAGAATGTGCAAACTCCACACAGACAGTTACCCAAGCGGGGAATCGAACCCAGGTCCCTGGAGCTGTGAAGCAGCAGTGCTAACCACTGTGCTACCGTGCCGCCCTCACAGATGGCAATGAGTGACTACCAAAGACAATATTCGAGTGTCAATCTGTGTGTAGTCCACTGTTTCAGAAAAAGCGGTTTTCCACAGATACCCCACTGCATTCACAGTGGCACAGTGGTTAGCACTGCTGCCTCACAGTGCCAGAGACCTGGGTTCGATTCCAGCCTTGGGTGACTGGGTGGTGTTTGCACGTTCTCCTGTCTCTGCGTGGGTTTCCTCCGGGTACTCCGGTTTCCTCCCACAGTCCAAAGATGTGCATGTTGGGTGGATTGGCCATGATCAATGTACAAGGTTACAAGGTTAGGGCGGGGAATTGGGCCTAGGTAGGGTGCTCCTTCGGATGGTCAATGCAGACTCAATGGGCTGAATGGCCTCATGTGTACTATAGGATTCGATGATTCAAGGCTAACGGCAGCCTCTCTCACAGGTAAATCCACTTCTATCCCTCCAATGACTGCAACCTGCTTAAAGTTTAGCTTGCTTTCAGGAGCTTTGTTTAAGATACCACCATCACAGAGGAGGTGTTTAACTTCCGTTTAACAGCAGGAGTATAATATGTCCTTTCTCATTTATTTCCTCATATTCCTCCACTTGTTGGTGTATTTCCACTCATGGCATGTGTTGTCCAAAGGGCCAATTAGCAGCAACATCATTCATTAAGCATTAAAATCAATGTAGATTGACGGAACTTAATGTATAATAAAATGACAGTGTAAAATAAAACATTTTGGCAGTTCTGCAAATGCATCAATGTGTGGTACATGTCTGGAGTAGATGTTTCAGGGAAGCCTGTGTCTCAGATTCAAACTCTTTCACCCACAAATGATTGTCTGTTTTTTCTAGCCTGAAGCTAGAAACAAGGATCAGATAGGCCCTCAGCCGTGAGTCTCTAAGCTAGCAATATCATTGGTGACAGGAGTGGACAAATTGATATTGCGTTCACTCACAATTCCATTGCTGGCCATCTAACGAAGCACTAATCAATTTATTTTCACATGAGAAGAACGCAAAACGTTAAGAAGTAGTCAATGCCTTATTGTCAGCTTCACATCTCTACCTTCATTCGTTTCTGTTCATCCAAAACCCTTCACTAATTCATCTGCCTTTAGAAGCAAAGTCCTGCAGCTGCTGTAAATCTGAAATGAGAACAGAAAGGCCAAGGACACTCAATGGGTCTGGCAGGATCGCTGGAGAGAGAAGCGGGGTCCCTGTTATCCCGTGTCTGCGTGGGTTTCCTCCGGGTGCTCTGGTTTCCTCTCACAGCCCAAAGATGTGCGGGTTAGGTGGATTGGTCATGCTAACTTGACCCTAGTGTCCGGGGTATTAGCAGAGTAAATGTGTGGGGTTGTGGGAATAGGGCCTGGGTGGGATTGTGGTCGGTGCAGGCTTGATGGGCTGAATGGCCTCCTTCTGTACTGTAGGGATTCTATCACATTGGCTCTTAACCTTGAGCTCCATTATCCCACATCTGGGTTTTTTTCCTGGTTTTAATACCTTAATTGATTTGATTTTTAAAAATTTGATTTGATTTATTATTGTCACATGTATTAAAATGCAATGAAAAGTATTGTTTCTTGCGTGCTATACAGACAAAGCATACCGTTCATAGAGAAGGAAATGAGAGAGTGCAGAATGTAGTCTTACAATCATAGCTAGGGTTTAGAGAAAGATCAGCTTAATGCAAGGTAATTCTATTCAAAAGTCTGACAGCAGCAGGGATGAAGCTGTTCTTGAGTCGGTTGGCACGTGACCTCAGACTTTTGTATCTTTTTCCCAAAGGAAGAAGGTAGAAGAGAGAATGTCCGGGGGTGCGTGGGGTCCTTAATTATGCTGGCTGCTTTTCCGTGGCAGCAGAAAGTGTAGACAGAGTCAACGGATGGGAGGCTGGTTTGCGAGATGGATTGGGCTACATTCATGACCTTTTGTAGTTCCTTGCTGTCTTGGGCAGAGCAAGAACCATACCAAGCTGCGATACAACCAGAAAGAATGCTTTCTCTGGTGCATCTGTAAAAGTTGGTGAGAGTCGTAGCTGACATGCTAAATTAATGATCTCACTTCTCACCAATTCCTGCATCCCTAGAAAATTGCTCCCGAAACCCCTTCACAAACATACTCTGGGTGGGATTCTCCGGTCTCACCCATGGCCATTGTGAGCAGGAACATAAAACTTGGTGTCCCCGCCAAAACTCCATTCACTCTCGGTGACGCCGGGAAATCCCAGCCGCGAACAAGGACAGAAAACTTTTCCCTCCATTTCCACATGGATTCTGCCCATTCTCAGGGTTCAATCCCATCAGCCCTTCTCTGCTCGAAGCAGCAATGCATCCTGGACTCGTTGGCTCTCCAGCTTTGCCTTTGTGACCTTCCAATGGACGGAAATTCTAGCCATTGTCTTTTCTAGAAATTAGCCCATGATCTACAATTGCATGGGTACAAGTCCCACTCTGTGAACTTGAGCAATGATCCAGGATGACACTCCCAGCACTGCACTATCAGGGCAGCCATTTTTTAGGGGAGATGATAAACTGAGGCCCTGTCAGCCTTTACACCCTGTTAGACTGATACAGTAATACTGATGTCACAAAATGTTAGGATGCTATTAAAATGAATGCATTGTTTTGTGCAAAAGTAAAATCAAACTGCCATGTAATTTTTTTAACCATGTTTGGGCAGAAACTAAGGGAACAGGGTGTTCTCTGCAATTGATGCATTTAGGAGTCAGAGTG
Source organism: Mustelus asterias (assembly GCF_964213995.1). Lineage (NCBI taxonomy): Eukaryota > Metazoa > Chordata > Chondrichthyes > Carcharhiniformes > Triakidae > Mustelus > Mustelus asterias. The sequence goes on along the minus strand of NC_135815.1, from coordinate 80,189,492 downwards.
TTGTGTTCAGGAAGCAGTCGGCAGATTCAGATGAGGTGCTGAAGAAGCAGCAGCAAGAGAGAGAGGGGCAGCCATCTTCAGGAAACAGCTCAGCCAGAGTTGAAGTATTGAAGGCAAACGTCAGTTTGTGCAAAAGATTGTTTTCTTCACTGAACCAAAGACCATTCCTGGTTGTTGACCGTCCAGAAGGAACTCTTCAAGTGTAGGCAATAAAATATAACAAAACTTACTCCAACTTATAAATCAAAGAAAAAGGTTTAATAAAGAAATTTCATTACTCCAACACTTGAGCCTCACCCTGGGCCATTCCAGGCAATTTAACAATTCCCAACAAGTTCATAGAATCATAGAAACCCTACAGTGCAGAAGGAGGCCATTCGGCCCATCGAGTCTGCACCGACCACAATCCCACCCCACTTATTTACCCGCTAATCCACGCATCCCAGGACTCTAAGGGGCAATTTTTAACTTGGCCAATCAACCTAACCCGCACATCTTTGGACTGTGGGAGGAAACCGGAGCACCCGGAGGAAACCCACGCAGACACGAGGAGAATGTGCAAACTCCACACAGACAGTGACCCAAGCCGGGAATCGAACCCGGGACCCTGGAGCTGTGAAGCAGCAGTGCTAACCACTGTGCTACCGTGCCGCCCTTATTTATATTTATTTCTTATTTAGTTCTTATTTATATTGAGTCAGCTGGTCAGCTGCTCATCACATCATTTTGTCATTGGTGACACAGTTTACTGGGTCAGCTGACCCTTACAACTTGTTACCATTGGTCACACTACGACAGATCCAATGTTATCATTGATTACATTCTAACACTGGTCACTCAATTGTACAGTGTGGCAGTCACTGGCTGGATTTGACTGACAGATTTATGGATATTGTTTGGAAATGGATGGGTGTCAGTAGAGTTGAGGATTACAGGAGAAATAGATGCTTTTGGGTTTATAGACTGTGAGGCACTAAGTTTTACTGTTAATTTTCTGCAGTATAAGATTTTTCTTTTAGTGTTTCATTATCTTTCTTCTCCTTTAATAAATACTTTTATTGTTGTTCAAAGAAAGAGTTCTCACAATTTCCACAAACATTTCTCACTAATAATCCAAACAGAAATACACCAAACGAAACCAATGATTCACATTGGAATGCTCTCTCACCTAAATCAGCGGGGGTTTCGTGACACATAAATTGGGGGCTCTTTGGGCCTGGATTTTTTAAAAGCTTACTTGTTTTGGTGCAGAGAATTTGACTCTTTAAAGGGTAACAAGTGTGGAAAAGTGGAAAGCAAGTGAGAACTTGTTATTCAAAATAAAAGGCTGCAGGAAAAATATCTCTCACTTCAGTCCAAGCTGATTTGGAAATGGGTGACACAACCATGGCAAAATTGAAAAATGTGCCTAAGGCTAAACTACTGGAATTGGCAGATAACTTGGAGTGAGGTTCACTTGTATGATTAAAGAAATCCGAGATTGTGGAAAGACTAGCAGAGCACTTAAACTTGCCAGCAATGTCAGGCAGACCAATCTTTTTGATTTGATTTGATTTATTCACATACAGTGAAAAGTATTGTTTCTTACATGCTATACCGACAAGGCATGCCATTTATAGAGAAGGAAAGGAGAGAGTGCAGAATGTAGTGTTACAGTTATAGCTAAGGTGTAGAAAAAGATCAGCTTAGTGCAAGGTAGGTCCATTAGGGTGGCACGGTGGCACAGTGGTTAACACTGCTACCTCACAGCGCCAGGGACCCAGGTTCAATTCCAGCCTGGGTGACTGTCTATGTGGAGTTTGCACATTCTCCCCATGTCTGCGTGGGTTTTTTCCAGTTTCCTCCCGCAGTCCAAAGATGTGCAGGTTAGGTGGGTCGGTCATGCTAAATTGCCCCTTAGTGTCAGGGGGATTAGCAGGGTTAAGGGTATAGGGCCCGGGTGGGATTGTTGTCAGTGCAGGCTCGATGGGCTGAATGGACTCCTTCTGCACTGTAGGGATTCTATGATTCTATAAAAAGTCTGATGGCAGCAGGGAAGAAGCTGTTCTTGAGTTGATTCTTCTCTAAAAGGTAAGGCAATGGGATTAGCATGCATTCAGGCTGAGAGAGAAAGGGAAATGGCAAAATGGAAAAGAAGAAATTAGTAATGGCAGAAAGAGAAAAGGATAAAGAGAAGGAATTTCAATTTAGAATGTGGCAAATTGAAGTTGAGACACTAGTTCAGGGTGAGGAAGGAAGCAGTTCTAGACATGAATCTAATGGAGAGATGTTTAAATTCATACAGGCACTTCCCAAATTTGAGGAGAAGGATGTAGAGGCATTCTTTATATCTTTTGAAAATGTAGCTGAACAGTTAAAATGGCCTTTGGACAATTCTCTTGCAGAGTAATGTTTTAGGTAAGGCTGCTTAAGTATATGCATCTTTGGAAGAGAAGAGATGGAAGGCCTGTGAGACAGACAAAAGAGTTATCCTTAGTGCATTTGAGTTTGTTCCTGAGGCATACAGGCACATTTTTTGAAACACAAATAAGCAGCCTGGGCAAACTCATCCTGAATTAGAAAAGAAAATTATTTTGATTGCTGGATATGGGCTTTAAAGATCTGAAAACATTGGAAAACCTTAGCTGATTGTTTTGAGAAGAATTTAAAAATTCAATCTCTTTGATTGTTAGGATGCATGTGGAGGGGCAAAGAGTTCAGACTGGTAGACGGGCAGCAGAGCTAGATGATGCTTATAAACTGGTCCATAGAACCAAACTTTTTTTCTGCAATTATTTTAAATTGGAAAAAAAGATCGAAAATGAGGAAGTTTGAGAAAAGAGCTTTCACCACCACAGAGAAATGATGGTGCTAAAGAGGTTTCACCTCTTTAGTCAAGAGGGTTAGATGTTTTCATTGCAATAAACTGGGCCATGTGAAATCAGAATGCTGGTCATTAAAGGGAAAGCCAGTTGGACTTATCAATCTTGAAAAGGAAGAAATGAAAGCAGAGAATGGAGAAAAAGAAAACGCATAGGGTGAGGGAGCACCCAGTGGAGGTGCACAAATTGTAGAGGGGCAGAGTGACCAGCAGGTGGCACATGTCTCTATAGGATTTTAGAACAAAGAACAAAGAAAATTACAGCACAGGAAAGGCCCTTCGGCCCTCCAAGCCTGTGCTGATCATGATGCCCTAACTAAACTAAAAAAAAGTCCGCCTTTACTCAGACCATATCTCTTTATTATCTCCCTATTCATGTACCCATTCAGATGCCTCTTAAATGTTGTTAATGTGCCTGCTTCCACCCACCTCCTCTGGCAGCGCGTTCCAAGCACCCACCACTCTCTGTGTGAAAAACGTCCCCCGCACATCTCCCTTAACCCTTCTCCCCCTCTCACCTTGAACTTGTGTCCCCTTGTAATTTAATTTAGATAAATGTGAGGTGATGCATTTTGGTAGATTGAACCAGGGCAGGACTTACTCAGTGAATGGTAGAGCTTTGGGGAGAGTTACAGATCAAAGAGATCTAGGGGTACAGGTTCATAGCTCCTTGAAAGTGAAGTCACAAGTGGACAGAGTGGTGAAAAAGGCATTCTGCATGCTTGGTTTCATTGGTCAGAACATTGAATACAGGAGTTGGGACGTCTTGTTGAAGTTGTACAAGACATTAGTAAGGCCACACTTGGAATACTGTGTACAGTTCTGGTCACCCTATTATAGAAAGGATATTATTAAACTAGAAAGAGTGCAGAAGAGATTTACTAGGATGCTACCGGAACTTGATGGTTTGAGTTATAAGGAGAGGCTGGATAGACTGGGACTTTTTTCTCTGGAGCGTAGGAGGCTGAGGAGTGACCTTATAGAGGTCTATAAAATAATGAGGGGCACAGATCAGCTAGATAGTCAATATCTTTTCCCAAAGGTAGGGGAGTCTAAAACTAGAGGGCATAGGTTTAAGGTGAGAGGAGGGAGGTACAAAAGTGTCCAGAGGGGCAATTGTTTCACACAGAGGGTGGTGAGTGTCTGGAACAAGCTGCCAGAGGTAGTAGTAGAGGTGGGTACAATTTTGTCTTTTAAAAAGCATTTAGACCGTTACATGGGTAAGATGGGTATAGAGGGAGATGGGCCAAATGCAGGCATTTGGGAGTAGGTTAGGGATTTTAAAAAAAGGGTGGCATGGACACGTTGGGCTGAAGGGCCTGTTTCCATGCTGTAAACATCTATGACTCGATGACTCTATGTAATTGTGTGTGTTGCAAAGGTTTTTCCATGTGGACAGGACAAAATGGGGAAGACATTAAAATTCTGAGAGATACAGGGGCAAGTCAATCCCTAATGCCGTGGGATAAAGATTACCTGTTGTCCCAAAGGGATGCTAAAAGAAGAGGTTTTCATCACAAGCATTCAGGGGGAAAACAGGACAATTTCTCCAGTGAAATTCAACTGAAGGAGTAGTTTAAGATTGGCGGACTGTAGGATCGGTAGCAAAATTACCTATTGCAAGAGGTTTAATTTATTTTGGGGAATGATTTAGCAGCATCATAGGTAGTGGTAATGCCCACGGTAGTTGAACAGCCTGTATACAATCTAGCTGCAGAGTCCTTATAAAAAGAATTTCCCGGAATGCTCCCAATTTTCACAAATTGACTACAGAGGGAGCAAGTCAAGATAAAGAGACAGATTTGTTTACTTCAAACAGATTCGCTGAGCTACAGTGGAAAGATTCCAAATTACACCAAATTTATCAAACAGCCTATTCAACATCGGAAGCATAGTATATTCCTGAATGTTATTATATCAAAGATAAGGTCCTGATGAGAAAGTGGAGACCACCACATGTGACCAGGAATGACACATGGGCAGAAAAACATCAGATTATACTACGTCCTGAATACAGAAAAGAGAGTCTAAGAATAACTCATGGGATACCATTGGGGGGACGTTTGAGGATAGGGAAAACATAAGCTAAGATACTAAAAGATTTCTACTGGAATGGATTATACAGAGTTGTGGCTAATCACTGCAAAACCTGTCACACTTGCCAAGCAGTGGGGAAACCACAAGCTGTAATTAAACCTTTGATCCCTATCCCAGCTTTTTCATGAGCCCACGATTGTGTGGGTCCTTTACCAAAAACACACAGTGAAAATCAATATTTGTTGAACTATCATGGACGTATCAATTAGATTTCCTGAAGCCTTCCCACTCAGATGTACCTCAGCTAAGAGAATGGTAGAGGAATTGGCCAATTCTTTTACCGATATGGCTTACCAAAAGAAATCCAATCTGATCAGGGCTCAAATTACATGTCAAGATTATTTTGAGAGGTTATGGAGAATTTGGAGTTAAAAAAAATACCATTCGTCAGCTTATGAACCACAGTCATAGGGAACATTAGAGAGGTGGCATCTCTGAAAGCTATAATGAAAACACATGGTCAACATTACCCTTACAACTGGGACAAAGGGATTCCATTTTTACTGATTTCAATCCCCCATGCCCCCAAGTGACTCTGGTAAATTGAGTCATTTTGAACTAGTCTTTGGGTATACAGTTAGAGGACTACTCAAGTTAATTCAGGAAAAACTGTGAAATTGAAAGTCAGAAGCTATACTTCTAGACTATGGCGCAATCCAGCCATTTGCACTCTAAGTGCTCCTGCCAGCAGAAAAACCAGAATGCTTCCCGTTGGCACTAGAATTGCCTGTCAGGTGGGATTCTCCCACCTTTAGTATTTAAATCTATGCATCCCGGGAATCATGCCGACCAGCCCGGCTTTACAGAGATCAGAGCACCCTGTCAGTCAAAGTCTGAATGATTATAAATATAAAGTTTTTAAAGTAAAGTTTATTTATTCGTCCAAATGGGCTTATATTAACACTGCAATGAAGTTACTGTGAAAATCCCCTGCGGTTCGGTTGGATATTTTCTGAGGTTTCTAACCACAATGTTTACAAAGCACTTGAGATACATTCACCAGTGAAGGGAAAGAAAAACGAACAAAGCTCTTTGCCATTGGGTAAGTAATCCATACCTGTCAATCAAACCACTTCAAAGGATGCAGACACCAGATGCTAACCGTTCAATGTTAAAAGGGTTTTCCCCAGTGAAACTGGTCATCAAAGCACTTCAAAGGGGTTTCACAGCAGCTGTGGGCTATGAGAGAAAGCAAGGAGGACTCCTGAGAAATCCTGACAGGTCATTTCTATAAGAGCACTTTAAAGAGAACTTTTAACACCTGGCCCATTCCCTACTATGGAATGGAGTGATGTGGTGATTTCGAAGGCTCCCGTGTGTCCAGGGGGAATGGATATCAAAGTTGTTAAGGACCAGACCAGAAACTCCAAGATATATTATGCAATTAGCTTAGACCCCAACTTTCACATTTGATTTTGGCATTAGGGTGAGCACAATGTGTTTCACTCCAGGTATGATTCAAGTGACCCACTAGGAAGCTTTTACAAACAAACTTTATTTAAGAACACAGTTAGAATGTAACAAAAAGAATTGGCATAACTTTTACAAGACTTAAACATGACAAAATATATTTGTTAACAGCTAGCTATCTCTATTGTTCCATTCAGCAGTTCACCCCATATGCATAAATCCCTTCTGTAGAACTAGTTAGCACAGAAACCAAAGATGCTTATGTAATGCTAGATTTCCAGATTTTTAACACTTCTGGATAGAAATCCAGACAGCAGTTTTCAGAGAAGGAGATATTCTCAAAACAGCAAAACTGCAGAGAAGTAAACCTAGTCTCTGGCAGCTCCCAGTCTCCTGACCTCAGAGAGGCACTTCTCCTTCTCCCAAAAAGCAGACTGATCTTGAGTTCTCTGTGTAAGCCTAGCTGTACCCAGTCATATGACCATACCTATCAATCATCCCAATCAAACCCCACTCTGCAAATTCACAGGGGCAAACACAAACAACAGGATCCTGCATTCATTCGAATCAAATCAAACAGTGCATCAATTAAGATCAATTATGTTGCTGCAGTAACAAATGCAGTGTTGCTGCACCCGGACAGAACAGCTCTGATAAAAATGGAAGGGACTGCTAGAAACATCCTGCACAGAAACATAACTAAAACATATTTCTTAAAGGCACAGTATCACCACAATTGACCAGGGCATTTCAAAGATTTCAGAGGACAGAGGTCTTGTTGCAAAAGGATGACCAGGCAATCGAAAAACCAGTGGGATATTTTTCCTGAAAACTAAACAGACGTCAGAAGAAAGAGAATCTGGTGAATTGGTGCGTCAACAATAATCTCTCCCTCAATGTCAACAAAACGAAGGAGATAGTCATTGATTTCAGGAAGCGTAGTGGAGAACCCTGTCTACATCAATGGGGATGAAGTAGAAGTGGTCAAGATGTTTCAGGTTTTTAGGTGTCCAGATCACCAACAACCTGTCCTGGTCCCCCCATGCCAATGCTATAGTTAAGAAAGCCCATGAATGCCTTTACTTTGTCAGAAGACTAAAGAAATTTGGCATGTCCACTATGACTCTCACTAACTTTTACAGATGCACCATAGGTATGTCTCCTGCTCTGCCCAAGACCGCAAGAAACTATAAAGGGTCATGAATGTAGCCCAGTCCATCATGAAAACTAGCCTCCCGGACATTGACTCTGTCTACACTTCCTGCTGCCTCGGAAAAGCTGCCAGCATAACTAAGGACTCTACACACCCTGGAGATATTTTCTCCCACCTTCTTCCATCGGGGAAAAAAATACAAAAGTCTGAGGTTACATACCAACCGACTCAAGAACAGCTTCTTCCCTGCTGCCATCTGACTTTTGAATGGACCTACCTCACACTAGGTTGATTTTTCTCTACACCCTACCTATGACAGTAACAATACATTCTGCACTCTCTCCTTTCCTTCCCTATGAATGGTATGCCTTGTCTGTATAGCGCGCAAGAAACAATATTTTTCACTGTATACTAGTACATGTGACAATAAATCAAATCAAATCCACCATCAAAAAAGAAACTTGATGTCGAGCACTGGCACTACAGCACTGTGAAATCTATGTTGATAGTAATCTTACAGAGACAGATCATAATCCATTCAGGTTCCTGGAAAGGTTTTGAATCTGCAACACAAAAGTGTTTCGATGAAGTGTCTATTATTGCAGCTATTTCATTTTTAAAAATTCATATTGCTGAGTTTAAAAGACTGTTGAAAATGTATATAATTTTAGTGGAGTTTATTGTTCTGATAAAGCATGCTAACTTTTTTTGTAATAATGTTAAGTTAAACAGATTCTTGTGTAAAATTAAAACATCTTTTAAAGTTTCGGTGCATCATTTTTCTCTCAGAGTGAGCATCTTATGAAACATTAGGATGTTATTAAAATAAATGTATTGTTTTGTGCAAAAGTAAAATCAAACTGCCATGTAATTTTTTTAACCATGTTTGGGCAGGGACTAAGGGAACAGGGTGTTCTCTGCCATTGATACATTTTAGGAGTCAGAGTGTTGTGTTCAGGAAGCAGTCGGCAAATGCAGATGAGGTGCTGAAGAAGCAGCAGCAAGAGAGAGAGGGGCAGCCATCTTCAGGAAACAGCTCAGTCTGAGTTGAAATATTGAAGGCAAAAGCCGGTTTGTGCAAAAGATTGTTTTCTTCACTAAACCAAAGACCTGGTCCCTTACGTTGTACAGTGAGGCAGTCACTGGCTAGATTTGACCAATAGATATATGGGCATTGTTTGGAAATGGATGGGTCTCAGTAGAGTTGAGGATACAGGGGAAATAGATGCTTTTGGGTTTATAGTCTGTGAGAAAGTAAGTGCTTACTGTTAATCTTTGAAGTATAAGATTGTTCTTTGTAGTGTTCCATTATCTTTCTTCTACTTTAATAAATACTTTTATCACTGTTTGCAGAAAGACAGGTCTGAGGTCTCACTGTTTCCACAAGTGTTACTCACTGATAATCCAAAAGAAAATACACCATACGAAACCAGTGTTTCGGGTTAGAATGCTCTCACACCTAAAATCAGCACGTTTCATAACACTAAGGGCTGTCTGCCCGATACAGTTAAACTGAGGCCCTGTCAGCTTTATGCAGTTAAACTGAGGCCCTGTCAGCTTTATACAGTTAATCTGAAGCCCTGACAGCCTTTTCAGCCCCTGTCAGTCTGATAAAGTTAAAGTGAGACTTTCTCAGCCTTTACAGCCCCTGTCAGTTGATACAGTTACACTGAGGCCCTGTCAGCCTTCACAGGCCCTGTCAGCCTGACTTAGTTACACTAAGGCCCTGTCAGCCTGATTTAGTTACACTAAGGCCCTGTCAACCTTCACAGGCCCTGTCAGCCTGATTTAGTTACACTAAGGCCCTGTCAACCTTTACAACCCCTGTCAGCCTGATACAATTAAAGTGAGACCCTCTCAGCCTTTTCAGCCCCTGTCAGCCTGATACCGTTACACTGAGGCCCTGCCAGCCTTTACAGGTCCTGTCAGCCTGATACAGTTACACTGAGGCCTTGCCAGCCTTTACAGGTCCTGTCAGCCTGATACAGTTACTCTGAGGCCCTGTCAGCCTGATACAGTTAAAGTGAGACCCTCTCAGCCTTTACAGATCCTGTCAGCCTGATACAGTTATACTGAGGCCCTGTCAGCCTGATACAGTTACACTGAGGCCCTGCCAGCCTTTACAGGTCCTGAGAGCCTGATACAGTTACACTGAGGCCTTGCCAGCCTTTAAAGGCCCTGTCAGCCTGGTACAGTTACTCTGAGGTCCTGTCAATCTTTACAAGCCCTGTCAGCCTGGTACAGTTACAGTGAGGCCCTGCCGGCCTTTACAAGCCCTGTCAGCCTGATACCGTTACTCTGGGGCCCTGTCAACTTTACAGGCCCTGGCAGCCTGGTACAGTTACACTGAGGCCCTATCAACCAACACAGGGTAGTGCAAAAGACCCTAGGACACTATTTCAAAGAACAAGCAGGGGAATTTTCTCCTCTGCCCTAGATAACATCTATCCTGAAAGCAAAATCACTGTAAAACTGGTGATGTGGTCATGTATCCCATTTGTGCTTGTGGGACCTTGCAGTGCGCCAGTCAGCTGCTGTGTTTCCTGTGTTCCAGCAGTGACCACATTGAAAATTAATTCATTTATTGTGAAGTCCTTTAGGATGATCTGAGGCTGTGAAGTTTGCTGTAGAAATGTGAGTTATATTCTTTAATGTGATGCCTGGTCTCTCACTAGCTCTGTTCTAGAATCAAGATGTAAAGAAATCCCATCATTTGATGCATCATCACGACCACTTAGAATTTTACCCAAAAGAAATGCTCATTCTGAAATAGATTGCACTGCCGGAGTAGCATGCCAATCATAAGAGAACATTTTCTATCATCAACAGTCAGATTTCTGACTAAAAACAAGATCCACTTCACTCTGACCATCACACTGGCGCAGTCATCGTGTATAAATGTACTTATCAATTCGACATTGCCAAACAATCTCATGTGCCAGAGTTTAAATGTACCTTATCGTCCCTGGACAAGATAATGATGATTTATATTCTGAGGTGTCTTATCAATTCTGTTTTCGTTTTCACAGGCAATGATTCCTCTCGTAAATCATAGAAGAGAAATGAGCTCCCATTATGTAGAAGTTGAAGGGATTTTTTATTGTGTATCTTGGAGGAAATAAGGTCATGTTCTGCCTCGGAGGCAAATGAACAATATGCATTCAAATAAAGACCCATCAAAGTAAATGGATAGTTATAGAAATGGCTTGGCCAATTAGGGGCAGATGAGGACACCCTCTTGTGGGAAAAGGACCATAAGACCATAAGTTACAGGAGCAGAATTAGGCCATTCAGCCCATCGAGTCTGCTCTGTCATTCAATCATAGCTGATTGAATGACAACCCCATTCTCCCGCCTTTTTCCCGTAACCTTTGATCCTCTCACCAATCACAAACCTACCTATCTCTGTCTTAAACACACTCAATGACCTGGCCTCCACATCCATCTGTTGCAATGAATTCCTTAGATTCACCATCCTCTGGCTGAAGAAATTCCTCCTCATCACGGTTCTAAAGGGTTGTCCCTTTACTCTGAGGCTGTGCCCCCGGATCCTAGTCTCTCCTACTAATGGAAACATTTTCCCCACATCCACTCTATCCAGGCCTTTCAGTATTCTGTAAGTTTCAATGAGATTCCCCCCACCCCCTTCATCCTTCTAAACTCCATCGAGTACAGACCGAGTCCTCAAACGCTCCTCATACATCAAGCTTTTCATTCCCGGGATCATTCTCGCGAACCTCCTCTGGACTCTCCCCAGAGCCAGCACATCCTTTCTCAGATATGGAGCCCAAAATTGCTCGCAATATTCCAAATGTGATCTGACCAGAGCCTTAAAAAGCCTCAGCAGTACATCCCTGCTTTTGCATTCAAGTTATACATGTGTTGATCCAATTCAGGTATTAGATCAATACATTGCATCTTCTTCAGAAAGAAAGATGTTAACGTCACGGAAGAGGGAAAGTAAAGATATCAAATTGGAAAGTGTCATACAGTTCGGCATTGCTCAAAGTTAACAAGGTGTCTGGTCCTGAGAGGGTGTGTCCTAGGTGGCTGAGGGAAGCTTAGTTGGAGATTGGAGATTGACCACAGACATTCAATCCTCCTTAGGTATGAGAGTAGCGCCAGAGGACTGGGAGGTTATGGACGTTATGGTCCTGTTCAAAAGCAGGGAGAGAAATAAACTCGATGACTACAGGCAAATCAGTCTAGCTCAGGTCGAAAATCTATCAGAGACCATTGACAAGGATAAAATCAATTCTCACTTGGAGAAAGATGAGCTCATAAAGGGCAGACAGAATGGATTTATTAAAGGGAAATTGTGTCTAACTAACGTGATTGAGTTCTTTGATGGAGTAACACAGATGGTTAATGGAGCAGTCGATATTTGTGTACATGAGCTTTCAAAGCACGTATAATAAAGTAACACGCAACAGATTGATTTGGAAAATCAATTTGATATCAATTTGATACATGATATTAAAGGGGCAGTGGTAACCTGCACATATAATTGGATCAGGGATAGGAAGCGGAGAGTAGTGCCGAACAAACGGTTTTCATACCAGGGAGAGGTATGTAGTGGGTTCCGCAGGAGTTAGTATTCGGATCATTGTTATATGTGAATGGCCTGTTCCCAGGTACAGGGATATAATAACTCCAGGAGTCAGCTGTAAAGGAACAGTGCTTTATTGCACAAACTAAAATAAATTAAAGCAGAACCACAAGCTTGCAGTGAACACAACGGGTCCCAACCGGGACAATGCAATAATGGACCCACTCAGGGGCCTGCTTTATACAGGGCTCGGTATATGAGCTCCACCTGGTGAGTTAATTACCAATCCCCAGGGAACTCATAGTCTACAAGTCCTACAGAGATTCCCCATACAAATCCTGGGGATTATCACAAGGGAGTACAATTTCAAAGTTCCTATGGTGCATCTGTAAAAGTGGGTGAGAGTCATAGCGGACATGCCAAATTGTCTTAGCCTCCTGAGAAAGTAGAGGGGTTGGTGGGCTCTCTTAACTATAGCATTGGCTTGGGCTACATTCACAACTCTTTGTAGTTTCTTGCTGTTTTGGACAGAGCAGGAGCCATACCAAGATGTGATACACCTGGATAGGATGCTTTCTATGGTGCATCTGTAGTCATTGGTGAGAGTCATAGAGTAATATGCCGAATTTCCTTAGCCCCCTGAGAAAGTAGAGGCATTGGTGAGCTTTCTTAACTATAGCGTCTGTGTGGAGAGACTAGGACAGGTTGGTGGTGATCTAGACACCTAGAAACTTGAAGTTCTTCACAATTTTCACTTCATCCCCGTTGATGTACACAGGGTTAGTCTGGTAGCATCATAAAATCATAGAATCACTAAAATGCAGAAGGAGACCATTCAGCCCACTGAGTCTGCACCGACTCTCACCCAGGCTTACCACATAACTACGCGTATTTAACCCACTAATCCCCCTAACTTATATATCTTGGGACACCAAGGGGCAATTTAGCATGGCCAATCCACCTAACCTGCACATCTTTGGACTGTGGGAGGAAACCAGAGCACTCAGAGGAAACCCATGCAGACACAGGGAGGACCTGCAAACTCCACACAGTCACCTGAGGCCAGAATTTAACCTGGGTCCCTGGTGCTGTGAGGCAGCAGTGCTAACCATTGTGCCGCTATGCTGCCCACATCAGTGGAGAGAAATAAAGTTTCTGGAATTTTACTACTGAGGCAGATAGCTTGAATATGGAGATTTCTCAACCCACAACAGTTAAAGGTACCCAATATTTTTTCTGGGGATGCAGGGTCAAGGGGGAATAGAATCGGGCTTGCTGCCCCTGGAAACAGTTTGGATGTGAATGCAGGAGCAGCCGAGTGCCAAGGCCTGCCTCAGTCCTCCAGGACTTTGTCTCATTTGTTTGTTTATATCTTAAGGACTCTAGCCCTTGCCGTCAGCGCCCCTAATGAGGCTTGGCTGAAAGCCCAGACTCCCATTAAAGGATTAGGTGAGTGAGTTTATTGACACAGCTGCAAGGCAGATCGACAGCTTTTTACAGCCATAATAAGCTTTTTTTTTCTCTCTGTTTATTAGCATTAAATAAAGAGGCATCAATTGCTTATAGTTTCTGTTATTTCAAAGGTCTGGTTGATTGACACTTTTGTAGGGTTGTAACAACAGCAGTTTTTGTAAAGAAAATTTAAGATATTTTTAAAGCAGTTTTCTCATGGTGTTATTACTAAAGGGATAATTGACTCTATACAAAGTTTATACTGGGTGAATGGGCATGGAAGTCCCATGAGTTGGCATGGAGGATATGAGTGTCCATAGAAATTGGTGGGAGGCATGTGTTGGCGTGGAGGGTATGAAGGTCCATAGAGATTGGTGGGGAGCATGAGCTGGCATGGAGGCAGCATGGAGGCATGGGTAAGACCTTTTGACCCTACCTTTCAAAAGGTTTCCAAATATTGATTATGGTTCATGAGTCATGGACAAGTTGACCTGATTCCAGGAAAATGGGAGGGAATTAGTCGAAGCCTACGCCTGCAGTGGAGCCAACCAGGTCAGGAGTGCATGGTGTGGGGACATTCCCCGCACCTTTATCCTACACCACCAGAATATCAGAATTAAGTCTTGCCACCATTTCTACAGGCTCCAGAGCCCTTACGATTCTGTAAGAATGAGGCCCAGCATTTCAAATGGGTGACCTTTCATAAGAACTGGAGAAAATGACAGATCAAATAGATTAGGAGGAAGAGAAAGGAGGGAGGAGCGAAAAAGAACAAAAGAAAAACCTGCGACGGTGTGGGGGGGAGACGGAGAAGATTAAGTGGCGAAAGGAACCATGGCGTAAGACAAAATGGGGTGGCTAGGGGAAGAAACAAAGATGGTCTGGAGTGTTGGTAATGGGAAAGTGAGGAATCATTGCCAACAGCTGGCATCCAAAAACAAACAAAAGAAAAGTTGGCAGCAGTGGTTACAATCCAAAATTGTTGAACAATGCTCAGCACAGATGGTTGTAAAGTGTCCAATCAAAAAAAGGAGCACACTGACCTCCATCAGTCAGGGCATTGAGTGTAGGAGTTGGGAGATTGGCCGGAACTCTGTCACGGAATCGGACGGGCGAAGGTCCAACAACGGAAATCTCTGTTGACCTCGGGCTGGAATTGCCGGTCTCACCCAAGCGAGGCCATAAAATCCTGCCCTTTATGTTACAATTGTATAAGTTGTTGGTGAGGCCGCACTTGGAGTACAGCGTGCAGTTTTGGTCACCCTGTTCTAGGAAAGACATTGATAAACTGGAAAGAGTGCAAAGAAGATTCACGAGGATGTTGCCAGGACGAGTGGGCCTGAGTTATAAGGAGAGATTGGCCAGGCTAGGGCTTTATTCTGTGGAATGTAGGAGAATGAGGGGTGACCTTATTGAGGTGTATAAAATCATGAGGGGCATAGATAGGATGAACGCACATAGTCTTTTTCCCAGGGAAGGGGAATTGAAAACTATAGGGCATAGGTTTAAGGCGAGAG
Source organism: Mustelus asterias (assembly GCF_964213995.1). NCBI lineage: Eukaryota > Metazoa > Chordata > Chondrichthyes > Carcharhiniformes > Triakidae > Mustelus > Mustelus asterias. Next base: position 80,174,454 of record NC_135815.1, on the reverse strand, counting down.
GGGAATGATTTAAAAGGGACCTGAGGAGCAACTTCTTTACACAGAGGGTGATGCGTATTTGGAATGAGGGGGTAGTTGAGGCAGGTACAATAGGAACATTTATAAAGCATTTGGATAAGTCCATGGATGGGGAAGGATTAGAGGGATATAGGCCAAACACAGGCAATTGGGACTAGGTGGGAAGACACAATGGTCGACATGGACCAGTTGGGCCGAAGGGCCTGTTTCCGTGCTGTACTGCTCTATGACACAACTGTTCCTTGAGCTTGCATTCTGTCCCATTAGAAGAGTGTAGGAGACCAGGACAGGGAGGTCTGAGTGGGAGTGGAGAGAAGAACTAAAATGAAAGGTGCTTGAAAGTTTCTGCTTGCAGAATGAGCGCCGGTAAGGGATTCCCAATGTGTTCCATCTCCCCGATGTAAAGGAGATCACATCATGAGCAGCAGACACAACATACTCAATGAAAGAAGTACATCGCTGTCCCACCTGGAAGGAGTGCTGGGGCCTTGAACAGTGATAAGGGAGAATGTTTTTTTTTATTCATTTGTGGGACATAGGTGTTGCTGGTTGGCCAGCATTTCAATGCCCATCCCTAGTTGCTCTTGTTCAGAGGGCAGTTGAGAGCAACCACATTGCTGTGGCTCTGGAGTCACATGTAGGCCAGGCCAGGTAAGGACAGCAGATTTCCTCCCCTAAGTTAGTGAAGCAGATGGGTTTTACCAAAAATCAACAATGGTTTCATGGTCATCAGTAGATTCTTAATTCCAGATTTTTTAACTGAATTCAAATTCCACCATCTGCCGTGGTGGGATTCAAACCCAGGTCCCCAGAACATCAGCTGAGTTTCTGGACTAATTGTCTAGCAATAATACCACCGAGCTAAATAGCAGGAATAGCATCTCCTACACTTGTGTGGGAAGGGGATTGGTTAATCGAGGTTAAAATTAAAAATAACAATTCCATTTCTACAAAGTCTCATCTAAAATGAAATCCATACATTTGGGTCCACGATGAATGCAGTTTTTATATGCTCTGCTCAGCATGATGTTGCTGTATACATCTGTATACATCCAGGAGGAACGGTCCCTTCAGAATGCTGAAAATGGGAGGGGAAAGATGTGTCAGGTGGTGGTATCACACTGGATGTAATGGAAATGGCGGAGGATGATATGTTGAACATGGAGGCTGGATTGAGTGCAAGGGGAACCCTCTCGTGTTTCTGAGAACAGGTGAGAGCAGAATTGTGGGAAATGGAATGGACACATTCACATCAGCCATGACGAAGAGAAGTCCCAGAGGAGGGAAAAGGAGTACAAACCAAAGGCACTGCTTGGCATGAAGTTGGGATTGGTTCCTTTCTTTGCTGTAGTATTCTATGATTCTTTAATATGTCACCAGTTTTATTTATAACTGTCCTCTGTCATAAATGGTTAAGTCCCACGCTGGTCTGTCAATGGTCAGGTGAGTAGACTGCAACATTGTTGGAGCAGAGGGGACAGGGAGATCAAGGATGGGCCGGTGGGCTCAAAGGGGTTGCCTGGAGGTCAGAGTCAGGAGTAAGGCTGGAGATCTCAGGGAGGGAAGCGATAATGATTAGGGTGAGTTTTTTTTTATTCATTCGTGGGATGTATGCGTCGCTGGCTGGCCAGCATTTATTGCCCATCTGTAGTTGCCCTTGAGAAGGTGGTGGTGAGCTGCCTTTTTGAAACACCGCAGTCCATGTTCTGTGGGTTGACCCACAATGCCATTAGGGAACGAATTCCAGGATCTTGACCCAATGACTGCGAAGGAACGCCGATATATTTCCAAGTCAGGATGGTGAGTGGTTTGGAAGGGGACTTGCAGGTGGTAGTGTTCCATGGATCTGCTGCCCTTGTCCTTCTAGATGGAAGTAGTCATGTGTTGGGAAGGTGCTGCCTAAGGATCTATGGTGAATTGCTGCAGTGCATCTTGGGGCTAGTACACATTGCTGTTACTGAGCATCGGTGGTGGAGGGAGTGAATGGGAGTGAATGTTTGTGGATGTGGTGCCAATCAAGTGGACTGCTTTATCCTGGATGGCATCGAGCTTCTTGAGTGTCGTTGGAGCTGCACTGATCCAGACAAGTTGGGAGTAATCCATCACAATCCTGACTTGTGTCTTGTAGATGGTGAACAGGCTTTGGGGAATCAGGAGGTGAGTTACTCGCCGCAGTATTTCCAGCCTCTGACCTGCTCTTGTAGCCACTGTGTTTATGTGGCCATTTCAATTGAGTTTCTGGTCAATGGCAACCCCAAGGATGTTGACAGTGGGGGATTCAGTGATGGTAACACCATTGAATGTCAAGGGGCGGTGGTTAGATTGTCTCCTATTGGTGATGGTCATTGCCTGGCATTTGTGTGATGCGGATGTTACTAAATCTTGCTTTTTAATCTCTGCTGCTGAGTGTTGGTATTCCCAGAGAAAATCAGCAGTGATGCTAACTGCCTCAGGAATGAGCCAAAGTTGCAAGAGGGAACAACAGCAAACATTAGGCCCTCCTATCTGCAAATGTCAATGGCCCAATGTCTGTCTCTGATGGGTGAAAAGGGCATTCGATTTGACCCCAAATTTGAGTCCAGCCCACCAGAATCGTGCACTCACAGGTGGCCCCATCCTGGACACAAAATGGCAATGGTAGTGCCAAAAACACAGGTACCACACAGCTGAATTTTTAGTCCAGAGAAACTTACAGCACACAAAGCGGCCATTCAGGTTATGGGGCAGAATTTTCCCACCCTGCCCGCCACGGCAATTGTAGTGGGCGGGACATGCAAATGTTCATTGACCTCAGAGGGGGGGAGGATTTTCTGGCCTTGAGGTGAGCACAACCGGAAAATCTCACCCATGGCACTAAGCCAAGTCCTTGGGTGGCACGGTAGCACAGTGGTTAGCACAGCGCCAGGGACCCGGGTTCAATTCCGGCCTTGGGTGATTGTCTGTGTGGAGTTTGTACACTCTCCCTGTGTCTGCGTGGGTTTCCTCCAGGTGCTCCGGTTTCCTCCCACACTCCAAAGGTGTGCGGGTTAGGTGGATTGGCCATGTTAAGTTGCCCCTTAGTGTCAGGGGGAATTAGCAGGGTAAATACGTGGGGTTACGGGATAAGGCCTGGGTGGGATTGCTGTTGGTGCTGGCTTAATGGGCTGAATGGCCTTCTTCTGCACTGTAGGCATTCTCTGAATGAATTAACCTCTGTCTCCCACCCTTTCGTGATGTGGAGATGCCGGCGTTGGACTGGGGTAAACACAGTAAGAAGTTTAACAACACCAGGTTAAAGTCCAACAGGTTTATTTGGTAGCAAAAGCCACACCCTTTCGCCATAGTCCTGCAAATCATTCCTTTTCAATGCTCTTTTGGAGGTATCACATCTTAGCACATGTAGAAGATTCTGCTACATCTCGTGGGAGCAGGTTGATTTTTGCAGGCGAGTGACTCGCTTGCCATGTCTTCGGTCTCTAACTGTCACCAGTCAGGATTCTGAGGTAAAATTTTATTTCTTGGCTGTAGAAATGTGAATTTAAGAAGAACCTAGATAATTATATGAGGGACAAAAAAATACAAGGATATGTTGACGAGGGTGACAAGCAGTAAAGTGAAGGGAGTTTTGGGTGGGATGTAAACACCGGCAGGGATTTGTTCCATCAAATAGTCTGTTTCTGTCTTTAGATTAAATAATTAATTCTATGTAGTTTTCTTGAAACCCCATTGATATGAGAAAGATTGTGAGGAAAAATGATGTCAGATTACTCAGTATTGGGCATGTAGATTTGGGCAATACATGCTTGTGACATCTCAAAAAGGAATTGTTAAACTGGCGGCACAGTGGTTAGCACTGCTGCCTCACGGGACCAGGGTTCAATTCCCGGCCTCGGGCCACTGTCTGTGTGGAGTTTGCACATTCTCCCCGTGTCTGCGTGGGTTTCCTCTGGGTGCTCCGGTTTCCTCCCACAGTCCAAAAGACCTGCTGGTTAGGTGCATTGGCCATACTAAATTCCCCCTCAGTGTACCCGAACAGGCGCCGGAGAGTGGCGACTAGGGAATTTTCACAGTAACTTCATAGCAGTGTTAACGTAAGCCTACTTGTAACATAAATAAATAAACTTTAACTTAAAATAAATTGACTCGCTAGCAATTTATTCTGTGGTGTGAAAGCCACAGATAAACTATTAAATATCTTCTCATGGATAAACTTCAATCACTGATACAAATCAGATTGTTTTCTTTTCAATTATCATATCCACTTCATATTAATGCTAAAATAAATCCGCTCTGCTTTCTTGCATGGATCCATATCTATTTTTGGAGGAAGTACTTACACTCCCACATAGTTAAACCAATCAAGTGAAGGAGTTTTGTTTGATATAGATTTTTTTGATAACTTTTTTTTCCAAGCTTGGATGAGTTTTAATTGCTCTCTGAATTCTAGTTCTTGGTTTGCTATGCATAACAAGGCTCTGTTGACTTTGCACCTGATTAACAGGCTGACAGGATGGGGATTTTATTGTTTTGTATCTTCGCACACTTCTCTTGTGAACTCCCCATCCATTGCTCGTAACCATCTTTATCCCAGCAGCTAAGGTGGTTAGACCTATGCAGTGGATGAGTTTTAAGGGCTCTCCCAACCCATGTGATGGAATTCACGGGCGGGGGGGGGGGGAAGGGGTAGGGGAAGGGCATGGTCATACACAGCCACTTGAAGAGAGCATTCTTATTGGTCGTCACTCCAGAATTCAGATGCATAAATCCAGTCTCCAGTCACTGGATCTTGCAGTTAGGGCCAAATGGCCTCCTCCTGCTCTTATCCTCTAAACAAGTTTTCAAATTAGTCGGCCTATGGCAGTTAGCACTGCTGCCTCACAGTGCCAGGGACTCGGGTTTGATTCTGTGTGGAGTCTGCACGTTCTCCCTGTGTCTGTGTGGGTTCCCTTTGGGTGCTCCGGTTTCCTCCCACAGTCCAAAAGACATGCTAGTTAGGTACATTGGCCATACTAAATTCCCCCTCAGTGTACCCGAACAGGCGCCGGAGAGTGGCGACTAGGGGCTTTTCACAGTAACTTCATTGCAGTGACACTAATAAATAAACTAAAAATTCCACACCTTCTGACTTAGGGCAGATGTGGAATCATTGAGCCAAAGGCTCTATAACTGTTAGCATGAACTTTATTAAAAACTGATTTGCTTTTGCCCCATATACTTAGTGAAGCATGATTATTACAGTGTAAATAGAATCATAGATCATAGAATCCCTACAGTGAAGAAGGAGGCTATTCGGCCCATCGAGTCTGCACCAACAACAATTCCACCCAGGCCCTATCCCCATAACTCCACATATTTACCCCACTAATTCCCCTAGTATCTTCGCACACTTCTCTTGTGAACTCCCCATCCATTGCACGTAACCATCTTTGTCCCAGCAGCTAGGGTGGTTCGACCTAAGGAGCAATCTGGCATGGCCAATCAACCTAACCCAAACATTTTTGGACTGTGGTTGTAACAAATTTGACCGCAATGTCATTCCCACGGATACATGCCTGGGAAAGCTGACTCAGTTCCTCCTCACTGAGTCTTATAACAGGTAAAGCCAATGAGAAGGTTGTGGATTTGAGTCCCACTCCGGAGACCTGAGCACATAACGAGGCTGATGCTCCATTGCAGCGCCGAGTGAGTGCCACAGTGCCAGAGGTACCACCATTTGGGTGAAATCTTAAACCAGGGTCTCACCTGCCCTCTGAAGTGGCTATGAAAGATTCCATGGAAGTATTTTGCAGAAATGTCAAGAAGTTCGCCCCAGTGTCCTGGCCAGTATTTATCCCTCAACCATCATCTGTAACAACAGACGATCGAGTCCATGACCTTGCCATTTTGAGAACTTTCTGTGTACAAATTGGCTGACGTGTTTCCTTCATTCTGTAATGACTTCAACAAGCCCCGTGAAGTGGACGAATTAGAGTATAAGCTCCCTGATTGAGGTCATAACTGCCTGCCCAATCAGGGAGCCTCACCTGTATATAAATATGGGAGTGTCAGGTCTATTGACACTTTGGATTCTGACTTCATACCTGGAACATTCTTAGGAGTGGAGATAAGTTTGTAAATAAAGGGAACCTGGTGGAGGGACACTAGCCTCTGAGGAGTTATTTCACATTCCACCAGTAATCACTTTTTAAAAATACTTCATTGGTGGTTGCAGACTGAGTGGTCACGTGTGAACATGATGACGTGGCTACATAAGAGGCGGGAGCTATCACCAGGAGCGCAGGCAGAGCACAAATACTGAAGGAGCAGCGAAGGCTAAAGAACGTACTCTTTGCAGAAAGTCCTTTCTGTCAGTGATTCAGGAATCCAACAACATCTTCATAAGTTCATAAGATACAGGAGCAGAATTAGGCCATTCGGCCCATTGAGTCCACTCCGCCTTTCAATCATGGCTGATATGCTCCTCATCCCCATTTTCCTGCCTTCGCCCCATAACCCTTCAACCCATTACCAATTAAAAATCTGTCTGACTCCTCCTTAACTCGACTCCCTGACCCAGCATCCACCGCAATTTGGGGCAGCGAATTCCACAGATTCACATCCCATATCTAGAGCGGTGAAGCACGTTGGTATATTCTGGGCTCATGAAAGGTGTTATATAAATTCAATTCTTTCCTTCTAACATCCGGAACAAAAACATGGCAATAATTTTCCACAGGATTTGGTGCAAAATGAGAGATCCTGCAATATACATCGCAGTGAAGGTCTGACAGAAATCCCAATACTAACACAGTGTGGGTTAGAAGACTAAATCAGTGTTCTTGAGATTCCTCAGTTTCACAGGGATGTGAATGCCATCATCCTGCATTCAGCAGCAGCACAACTATGCACAGCGCATTAAAATAGATGAGGCAGAACTGAAAGACTGTGGAAAATGAAATTTCTATCCAATCATGAAGGTTACTCTTGCATCAGGACTTTTAATGAAGCAGCTTGTTAAAGGCAAATTCAACTAATTCGATTGATAGATTTGTTGAGGTAACAGAAAGAGTTAAGGATTGCTAGAGTTAAGGGGGGACTAGTAATCCAGAGCCCCAGGCTAACTCTCTGGGGACCTGGATTCAAGTCCTACCATAAGATATAGGAGCAGAATTAGGCCATTCAGCCCATCGAGTCTGCTCTGCCATTTGATCATGGCTGATATGTTCCTTATCCTCATTTTTCTGCCTTCTCCCCATAACCCTTCAACCCATTACTAACTAAAAACTCCTCCTTAAATTTACTCACTCTCCCAGCATCCATCACACTTTGGGGTAGCGAATTCCACAGATTCACAACCCTTTGGGAGAAGTAGTTTCATGGCATTAGTGGAATTTAAATTCAATCAATAAACCTGGAATTGAAAAGTTAGTTTGTGCTGACCATGAAACTACCATCGATTGTCACAGGGAAGGAGATCTGCCGCTGGGCGGAGCGGTGACACAGTGGTTAGCACTGATGCCTCACAGTGCCAGGGACTTGGGTTCGATTCCAGTCCAATCTCCAGAGTCACTGTCTATGTGGAGTTTGCACGTTCTCCCCTTGTCTGCGTGAGTTTCCTCCAAGTGCTCCGGTTTCCTCCCACAGTCCAAAGATGCGCAGGTTAGGTGGATTGGCCATGCGAAGTTGCCCCTTAGTGTCCCAAAATGTGTGGGTTAGGGGGATTAGAGGGGTAAATATGTGGAGTTACAGGGATAGGGCTTGGGTAGGATACTCTGTTGGAGAGTCGGTGCAGGCTTAATGGGCTGAAAGACTTCCTTCTGCACTGTAGGGTTTCTATGGTTCTTCCCTGATCTGACCTACATGTGACTCCAGACCCTAAGCAATGTTATTGACCCTTAACTGCCCTCTGAAGCGACTTAGCAAGCCAGTCAGTTCAAGGCCAATTAGGAAAGAGTAACAAGTGCTCACCTTGCCAGCCACACCCATCTCCCATGAAAGAATGGTGTGGTTTTCGAAAATGGATTTCCAAAAGGCATTTAGTAAAGTGAAATAGGCAGGAAACAGAGTAATGGTGAACGGTTGTTTTTATGGACTGGAGAATAGTGTATTGTGGGACTTTATAGGGATCGGTACCAGAACCATTCATTTCCTTTGATATGTAATGACAATTTCAACACTTGCAGATGATATATAACTTGGAAGTATTGTCAACTGTGAGACGGACAGTGAGGAGTTCAAGAGAACTCAGCTTGATGGGATGGACAAACAGGTGGCAGATGAAATTTAGTGCATAAAGTGATAGATTTTGAAAGAATAAAGCGAGGAGAGACAATATAAAATAAAGGGTACAAATCTAAAAGGGGTGCAGAGAGAGCTGAACCAATTGCTGTGTGTGGCAGGTCTGGTTGAGTTATTGGTTCAAAAGGTATATGAAATCTTATAGAATAGAATCATAGAATCCCTACAGTGCAGAACGAGGCCATTTGGTCCATCATGCTGCTCCGAAAACAATCCCACTCAGGCACCAACCTCGTAACTCCACATATTTACCCCACTAATCCCCCTGACACTAAGGAGCAATTTATCATGGCCAATCAACCTAACTCGCACATCTTTGGCGTGTAGGAGGAAACTGGAGCACCTGGAGGAAACCCACACAGACATAAGACCATAAGACAATAAGACATAGGAGCAGAATTAGGCCACTCAGCCCATCAAGTCTGCTCCGCCATTCAATCAAAGCTGATATTTTTCTCATCCCCATTCTCCTGCCTTTTCCCCATAACCCCTGATCCCCTTATCAATCAAGAACCTACCTATCTCTGTCTTAAAAACACTCAATGATCTGGCCTCCACAGCCTTCTGCGGCAAAGAGTTCCACAGATTCACCACTCTCTGGCTGAAGAAATTCCTCCTCATCTCTGTTTTAAAGGATCATTCCTTTATCCTGACGTTGTGCCCTCTGGTTCTAGATTTTCCTACTAGTGGAAAATCCTCTCCATGTCCACTCTATCCAGGCCTCGCAGTATCCTGTAAGTTTCAATAAGATCTCCCCTCATCCTTCTAAACTCCAACGAGTACAGACCCAGAGTCTTCAACCATTCCTCATATGTCAAGTTCTTCATTCCAGGGTTCATTCTTGTGAACCTCTTCTGGACCCTGTCCAAGGCCAGCACATTCTTCCATGATACAGGGCCCAAAACTGCTCACAATACTCCAAATGGGGTCTGACTAGAGCCTTATACAGCCTCAGAAGTACATCCCTGCTCTTGTATTCTAGCCCTCTCGACATGAATGCTAACATTTCATTTGCCTTCCCAACTGCCGACTGAACCTGCACGTTAACCTTAAGAGAATCTTGAACAATGACTCCCAACTCCCTTTGTGCTTCTGATTTCCTAAGCATTTTCTCATTTAGAAAATAGTCTATGTCTCCATTCCTCCTTCCAAGTGCATAACCTCACACTTTTCCACATTGGGAGGGCACAGGAAAAACGTGCAGACTCCACACAGACAGGGACCCTGTGGCTGGAATTGAACCCGGGTCCCTGGCACTGTGAGGCAGCAATGCTAACAACTGTGCCACCATGCCGTCCATCTTAACTTATATGAATTGAAGCGTAGGGTAGGAAAGGAAGAAAGCTATGTTAAACTTGTACAAAACATTGGTTCGACTTCAACTGGAGTATTGTGTCCAATTGCGGGCACTAAACCTTAGGAAAAATGTGAAGGGTTTCGAGAGGGTGTAGAAAAGATTGACGGGAATGGTTCCAGGAATTATGGACTTCAGTTCTGCAGATAGATTGGAGCGGCTGAGATTATTTCACTGATTCTTTAGGGAAGAGAATGTTGAGAGGGGATTAGCTAGAACTATTCAAAATCATGGGGGATATAGACAGGGCAGAAGGGCTGAGAACAGAGAAGACCGAGAAAATAACATTCGCAAGGCTACGGGGGAAGTGGGGGGGGAGTGGGACTACCTGAGTGGCTCTTGTATTTGGTAGGCACAGCCGGACAGGCCAAATGGCTTCCTTCTGTTCTGTGGCCATCCTCTCATGCTATAGTTCTAAGAAGTAGAAGCTGGAATTTGTGTGTCCTGGTATGGCAAAGATAGAATCCAAAGTTGCTCCTTTGCATGGAGGTTTGGTTTAATAGGAGGTGAGGTGCCTACTTCAATAAGAGTACTGACAGGCATCAAACCCCGAGGGTGGAATTTTCCCATCGGCGGGTGGGGGTAGACCATGCAAAGGTCTGTTGACTCGGGTGGGAATTTCCGGCCTTGGGGTGAGTATGGCCAGATAATCCCACACTGATTGTGGGAACTGTGAATAATGAAGGAACTGCGGGGAGTGATAGGATGGTTTAGGATTCTGTGCCTGTAGCAGCCACAAGATTGACCAACCCTTCTCCTTATTTCCATTTATTTACACCATCAAAGCCTTCAAGATTTTGAACAGCTCTGTTAAATTTCCCCTGAGCTTTCTTTGTTGTAAAGAGGACAACCTGACCTCACTACTATCTTCATACAGCTGAAGTTCCGCATCCCTGTATCAGGCTAATAAATCTCTACCGCCAGCTCTACAAGCATGACATCCTTCTTAAGTGCAATGCAAGAATTTTGGACACAAATACTTCAATAGTTTACAAGTAAGTGGTTACAGTCTGGAATACACTTGCCTGAAGGGGGGGGTGAGGGTGGGGTGGGGTGAAGGCCTGTCTAATCATGGCTTTCAATAGAGAACTGGATAAGGGCTTTAAGAAGGAAAATATTGCAGGGGTAAGAGTGGGATCTGGGACTCCAAATAGGGCAGGCGATGGCCTAATGGTATTATCACTGGACTATTAATCCTGAAACTCACAGTAATGCCTTGGGGACCTGAGTTTGATTCCTGCCACAGCAGCTAGTGGAATTTGTACTCAATAAAAAAAATTTGGAATTAAGAATTGTCGATTGTCAGAAAAACCCATCTGGTTCACTAATGCCCTTTTGGGAAGGAAATCATTTGATTTATTATTGTCTCATGTATTAGCATACAGTGAAAAGTATTGTTTCTTGCGTGCTATACAGGCAAAGCATACCATTCATAGAGAAGGAAACGAGAAAGTGCAGAATGTACTGTTACAGTCATAGCTAGGGTGTAGAGAAAAATCAACTTAATATAAGGTAGGTCCATTCAAAAGTCTGATGGCAGCAGGGGAGAAGCTGTTCTTGAGTCAGTGGTACGTGGCCTCAGACACTTGTATCTTTTTCCCGACGGAAGGAGGTGGAAGACGGAATGTCCGGGGTAGGTGGAGTCCTTAATTATGCTGGCTACTTTTCCAAGGCAGCGGGAAGTGTAGACAGAGTCAATGGGTGGGAGGTTGCTTTCAGTGATGGATTGGGCTACATTCACGACCCTCTGTAGTTTCTTGCGGTCTGCCATAAATCTGCTGTCCTTACCCAGTCTGGCCTACATGTGACTTCAGACCCACAGCAATGTGGTTGACTCTCAACTGCCCTCCAAGGGCAACTAGGGATGGGCAATAAATGCTGGCCCAGCCAATGACACACATGTCCCACGAATGAATAAAAAAAACTCTTGCAGAGTGCTAGCACAGAATTGACAGGCTGAAAGCCTCCTTCTGTTCCGAAACCATCCTATGATTTGGAAAATTAATTTATAACTGTTTAACACAACTTCCTCTTTTTTGAACACCATGCCTCTATTTATAAAGCAAAGGGTGTTTTTTAAGCACCTCCTCAACTTGTCCCCACACCTTCAAGATTTGTGTACATTTTCTTTATGTTCCTGTTCAGCTGTTTAATCATTGTGCCATTGAATTTATTTTTGCCTCTCCATGTTCTAGCTAAAATTAAAGCTCATGGGATGGAAGGTGAATCACCGATCCGCATAGGAAGGAGGTTGGTTCGGCAGTAGGAGACAGAGAGCAGGGATGTCCTCCAATTGTACAAAGTGATAAGTAGAGTCCCATAAGGATCTGATCTAGAATCAACTAGATCTCAATAACTCTCTCTGTTAATGACTTAGAAAATGCAATAGTTTAAAGTTTATTTATTATTGTCAAATAGGCAAATATACAAATAGGCTTACATTAACATTGCAATGAAATTGCTGTGAAAAGTCCCTAGTCGCCACACTCCGGCACCTGTTCGTGTACACTGAGGGAGAATTTAGCATGGCTAATGCAACTAACCAGCACGCCTTTCAGACTATGGGAGGAAACCAGAGCACCTGGAGGAAACCCCCGCAGACACGGGGAGAACGTGCAGATTCCACACAGACAGTGACCCGAGCTGGGAATTGAACCCGAGTCCCTGGCGCTGTGAGGCAACCGTGCTAACCATTGTGCCACCGTGCTGCCCAATAGACAGCCATGTACCCAGATTTGTCAATATTACAAAGATTGGTGGTTTACAGCAAGTAGTATAGCCAGGAGTATAAAATTACAGAGACCTGACAGATTATGTAAATGCATAAAATATGACAGATTTTCTACTTTACTTATTCATTCACAGGATGTGGGCATCGCTGGCTAGGCAAACATTTATTGCTCATCCCTAATCTCAAGGCTGCCTTCTTAAACCACTGCAACTCATTTGGTGTAGGTACACTCACAGTGCTGTTAGGAAAGGAGTTCCAGGATTTTGACCCAGTGACAGTGAAGGAATGGCAAGATATTTTCAAGTCAGTTTGGTATGTGACTTGGAGGTGAACTTGCAGGGGAGGGTGGTATTCCTATGCATCTGCTGCCCACATCCTTTGAATGAATAAGTAAAGTAGAAAATCTGTCATATTTTATGCATTCACATAATCTATCAGGTCTCTGTAATTTTATACTCCTGGCTATACTACTTGTAATATTGACAAATCTGGATACATGGCTGTCTATTGGGCAGCACGGCGGCACAATGGTGAGCACGACTGCCTCACAGCGCCAGGGACTCAGGTTCAATTCCCAGCTCGGGTCACTGTCTGTGTGGAACCTGCACGTTCTCCCCATGTCTGCGTGGGTTTCCTCTAGGTGCTCTGGTTTCCTCCCATAGTCTGAAAGACGTGCTGGTTAGTTGCATTGGCCATGCTAAATTCTCCCTCCTAGATGGTAGGGGTCATGGGTTTGAACATAGAACATAGAACATAGAACAGTACAGCACAGAACAGGCCCTTCAGCCCACGATGTTGTGCCGAGCTTTATCTGAAACCAAGATCAAGCTATCCCACTCCCTATCATCCTGGTGTGCTCCATGTGCCTATCCAATAACCGCTTAAATGTTCCTAAAGTGTCTGACTCCACTATCACTGCAGGCAGTCCATTCCACACCCCAACCACTCTCTGCGTAAAGAACCTACCTCTGATATCCTTCCTATATCTCCCACCATGAACCCTATAGTTATGCCCCCTTGTAATAGCTCCATCCACCCGAGGAAATAGTCTTTGAACGTTCACTCTATCTATCCCCTTCATCATTTTATAAACCTCCATTAAGTCTCCCCTCAGCCTCCTCCGCTCCAGAGAGAACAGCCCCAGCTCCCTCAACCTTTCCTCATAAGACCTACCCTCCAAACCAGGCAGCATCCTGGTAAATCTCCTCTGCACTCTTTCAAGCGCTTCCACATCCTTCTCATAGTGAGGTGACCAGAACTGCACACAATATTCCAAATGTGGTCTCACCAAGGTCCTGTACAGTTGCAGCATAACCCCAAAGGTGCTGGAAGGTGCTGCTAAGGAGGCTTGGTGAGTTACTGCAGTTTAAAGTTTCCTTTTAAGTTTATTAGTGTCACAAGTAGGGTTACAAGCTGGGTTACATTAACACTGCAATGAAGGGGTGAGAAATAAATGTCAACATCGCCAGTGATGCTATAGCCTGAGAATGCACAAAACATAGGGCCCCACCGACATGGGCTATTTACTGATCACAGCGATTTAGTCCCATGTAGAACCTACAGAAGCACAAGTGTTACATGCAGAGTGGTAATACAGTACAGTGCACTGACAGAATGGTTTCATAACATTGATCCGAGGCTGTGCCATTGCATTGTGCAATATCGCGCTAAAAACTGCAATAAGGTTCAGCAATTGGAGCAATCCTTTTAATATCTAGAGGATTTTGAGCATTTCGTGTTTCGTGACATGCGGCACGCTAAAGTCTAGAGTAATTAGCTGTCAATTTGGCAGATTGTTAAGACAGTGAACTGTAACAGTACATCTGGCCAATCGATGGTGGATAAACCTATGCTAAGTGGTCTATTCACCCAATCACGCCATGGATTTCTTAAGGTTGGGTGGAGTGACATGATTGCTATTTTGCTTTACCGAAAGCTTTCTGAATAATTCATTGAAAAAAGTCACTCTCTGTTTCTTTTGACATACATTTCCCCTGGTATGCAACGATTAGATTTTGGAATCAGAAAGTCATACAGCACAACAGGAGACATCACCAATAGCAGCCCTCTGAGAGAACTACAAATTCATCCCATTCCTCTGCACTTTTCCATCATCATGTAAATATTTCCTTTAAAATACAGATTCAATTCCCTTTCGAGGTCTACTATCGAATCTGCTTCCACCATCCTTTCAGGCAGTGCCTTCTAGCTCATAATAACTCACTGTTCAACGAATAAGACCACTCCAGTGGAATTTAAGATGGCAGCCACCTGTGAGAAGGAACGGGAGGCCCAACCCCCCTCCCTTGGGGAAGCCTCAATAGAACTGAGTGCCCATCAGCGCCACTGGGGCCAGTGGCTGTTAGTGGTAATGCAGATTGAATCGATAAGGGTCTCAGTCCAGAGGTGAGTCAGTGTGGGAGGCGTGTCGTGGGGAAGTGGGGACAATAGCAGGGGGTTGGGAACAGATCAGAAGAAAGGTTGCCGGGATGGGGAGGGCCGGTTTCACCCTAAGTCAGTGGTTCCCAAACTTTTTTCACTGGGCCGCACTTTCGGAATAAAACTTTGCTCGCGCCACACCAAATTTTTTATTGATAAGAAATACATTCGGAAACAAAAAAAAACAACTCCTAGCAGTGCTTGATTCATAACATAGAACACAACCAGTTTATAATATGATCATGGGACATCCAGAAAGTATAAAACAATGCTTGTTTAAACCATGTTTAAATGTTGCTTTGATTGTCCTTGAATCTTCCCGCCACACTTGCCATCCTCTCTCGCTGCACCAGTGTGGCGCGCCGCACCCTTTGGGAACCACTGCCCTAAGTGGACCCCTCCTTAGGGGCGGCATGGTGGCACAGTGGTTAGCACTGCTGCCTCACAGCGCCAGGGACTCGGGTTCAATTCCGGCCTCGGGTGACTGTCTGTGTGGAATTCACACGTTCTCCCTCTGCCTGCGTGGGTTTCCTCTGGGTTCTCTGGTTTCCTCCCGTAGTCCTAAGATGTGACGATTAGGTTGATAGGCCATGCTAAATTGACCCTTTGTTGGGGATTAGCCGGTTAAATGCGTGGGGTTACAGGGATAGGGCCTGGGTGGGATTGTTGTCGGCGCTGACTCGATGGACTGAATGGCCTCCTTCTGCACTGTTGGAATTCTATGAAATTCTAGGACATTCTTTCTTCCATCTGGCCCAACGTGCCTATGAATGAGGGACCCCCCCCCGAGACCCATTTCCAGCTGGCAGCCCCTCTGCCCAGCACCAGTGGCAGAAGAATCAGGACCTTTAATGGGCATTAATTACCCATTTAAAGGTTTCAGTTCGTGTTCAGGCAGGAAGGCTAGCCGGGAGCCTCCCCTCTCTGACCATTTTTAAAATGTATTCTTTCATGGGACGTGGGCGTCACACACAGGTCCAGCTCTGAAGAAGAGACATCCAGACTCAAAACATTAAATCTGTTTCTCGCTCCACAGATGCTGCCAGACCTGCTGAGTTTTTCCAGCACTTTCTGTTTTGAAGTCCAGCAGTTGTTGCCCATCCCTAACTGCCCTTGAACTGAGTGGCTTCCTGGGCCATTTCTGAGGGCAGTTAAGAGTCAACCACATTGCTCTTGGGTCTGGGGTCACAGGTAGGCCACAGCGGGTAAGGAGGGTGGATTTCCTCCCTTAAAGGACATTAGTGAAGCAGATGGGTTTTTTAAAGAATAATCAATGATAGTTTCGTAGACACCATTATTGAGACTTGCTAGAAGTATTAGAACATAGAACATAGAACAGTACAGCACAGAACAGGCCCTTCGGCCCACGATGTTGTGCCGAGCTTTATCTGAAACCAAGATCAAGCTATCCCACTCCCTATCATCCTGGTGTGCTCCATGTGCCCATCCAATAACCGCTTAAATGTTCCTAAAGTGTCTGACTCCACTATCACTGCAGGCAGTCCATTCCACAGCCCAACCACTCTCTGAGTAAAGAACCTACCTCTGACATCCTTCCTGTATCTCCCACCAC